>NC_092693.1:17241705-18539205 GCF_964275005.1 Diadema setosum
TGCCAATAAAAAGACTTGACCTGGGCTAATTCCTAACTTTTCCATGTGTATAATACACACACACACAAACAAACACGCACAATTAGTTTAGGGGATGCTCTAAAGTGCAGATTTTTGACATCCTTCCCCCGCTTGGTCACTTCGACGCCACCTCGCTGGTCATACCTCCCCCAGTCATGAACATAAACCCACACCCTTGACTACCAGTGGCGGATCCAGGGGGAGGGGCGCACCGGGCGTCCCCCCTTTAATTTCCAAAGCGAAAAAAAAAAAATAGTATAGCTTCAAACGGCAGTTTTTGGACAGTAAAATGTCAAAATTTTCAAGCTCGCTCGGTCCGCTCGCTCGCATTTAGTCGTAAAGCCATTTTCCTGAAGTTGCTGCCAGTGTAATTGCCGGCAGTTGCGCCTGGTGCGCCCCCCCCCCCCCCCAATTAATTTCCAAAGCAAAAAAAAAAAAAAAATAGCTGCAAACGGCAGTTTGGGGACTGTAAAATGTCAAATTTTTGAAGCTCGCTCGCTCCGCTCGCTCGCATTTAAATTCCCCTGATATTGCTGCCAGTAATTGCCAGCAGTTGCGCCCAGTGCGCCCCCTTAATTTCGAAAGCAAAAAAGCTATAGCTTCAAATGGCAGTTCTTGGACTGTAAAATGTCAAAATTTTCAAGCTCGCTCGCATTTAATCTTTATGCCATTCTTCTGATGTTACTGCCAGTAATTGTCAGCAGTTGCGCCCGGTGCGCCACCCCCCCCCCCCCCCCCCCCCCCGCCCCAGCCCCCCTTAATTTCCAAGGCGAAAAAGTATAGCTATACAAACGGTAGTTTTGTTTTACTGTAAAATGTTAAAATTTTCAAGCTCGCTCTCTTCGCTCGCTCGCATTTAATTGTTATGCAATTCACCTGATGTTGGTGCCAGTATTTGCCTGAAGTTGCGCCCGGTGCGCCCCCCCCCCTTAATTTCCGAAGCGAAAAAATATGGCTAAGAACGGCAGTTTTTGGACGGTAAAATGTAAAATTTTCAAGCTCGCTCGTTCCGCTCGCTCGAATGTAATCATTATGCTCTCCTGATATTGCTGCCAGTATTTGCCAGCAGTTGCGCCCGATGCGCCCCTTAAATTCTAAAGCGAAGAAATATAGCTACAAACGGCAGTTGTTTGTTATTTACTGTAAAATGTCAAAATTTTCAAGCTCGCTCCCTCGCTCGCTCGCTCGAATTTAATTGTTATGCAATTCAATTAATTCAATTCAATCAATCATAGTTTATTTCCAATCAACGAAAATCAAAAACATAGTACAAAGTATACGTGTCATTAAATAATATTGTTCAAACGTTTGCAAAACATTCATGTAATATACGAGACAAATTACAGAACAACATAATGTACAATTCTCCTGATGTTGCTGCCAGTAATTGCCGGCAGTTGCGCCCGGTGCGCCCCCCCCCCCCCCTCCTTTATTTCCAAAGCGAAAAAATATGGCTCCACATGGCAGTTTTTGGACTGTAAAATGTCAAAATTTTCAAGCTCGAATTGCCATTCATTAAATAATAGGACAGATTGTTGATACAATAATCGTGTGATCACTATGGTGAAAGTATTATACACTGTATCACAACTTTTGCTTCTTACAAGGAAACCGAGTCCAACATCCCATTTTCTACACGCTTCGGTTACGTCATAAATAGACCGTGTTTTTATGCCTCTATCCGCCACGAAGTGTCGCCGGAGACCAGGCGAGCCGGAACGCTTTTTTTTTTTTTTTTTTTTTTTTTTTGGGGGGGGGGGGGGGCAAAATCTCGACGGGGGCACATTATGTGACAGTGTGATATCCTCAGCGACGGAGCGAAGCGACCGAGCGGGGATAGCACGGTTTTTGTAAAAACAGAGTACAGTCTCGTTTATAGAGCATTTAAAAGCAAATTTCTAGGGAATTAAACATTGCGAAAAAGTGGGGGTACACTAAGTGACGGTGTGAGATCCTTGGCGAGGGAGCGAATGAAGCGAGCGAGCAGGGGGAGGTTGTGGGAGGGGATACCCCCCCCCCCCTCCCACGGTAGGGACTTTTTGTAAAAACAGAGTACAAAAGTCGCGTTTATAAAGCATTTAAAGGCAAATTTTTAGATAATTAAACATAGTGAAAAAAAAGTGCGAAGGACAATGATTATAATAACATGGGGGGGGGGGTACATTATGTGACGGTGTGAGATCCTCGGCGAGGGAGCGAAGCGACCAAGGGGGGGGGGTGTGGAAGAGGGAACCCCCTCCCACGGTAGGGACTTTTTGTAAAAACAGAGTACAAAAGTCGCGATTATAAAGCATTTAAAGGCAAATTTCTAGATAATTAAACATAGTTAAAAAATAGTGCGAAGGACAATGATTATAACATACGGGGGGGGGGGAGGGTACATTATGTGACGGTGTGAGATCCTCGGCGAGGGAGCGAAGCGACCGAGGGGGGGGGGGAGGGGAATACCCCCCCCCCCTCCCACGGTAGGGACTTTTTGTAAAAACAGAGTACAAAAGTCGCGTTTATAAAGCATTTAAAGGCAAATTTGTAATAATTAAACGTGCGAAGGACAATGATTATAACATATACGGGGGGGGGGGGGGGTACATTATGTGACGGTGTGAGATCCTCGGCGAGGGAGCGAAGCGACCGGGGGGGGGGGGGGAGGGTGTGGGAGGGGGATACCCCCCCCCCTCCAACGGTAGGGACTTTTTGTAAAAACAGAGTACAAAAGTCGCGATTGTAAAGCATTTAAAGGCAAATTTCTAGATAATTAAACATAGTGAAAAAAATAGTGCGAAGGACAATGATTATAACATACGGGGGGGGGGGGGAGGGTACATTATTTGACGGTGTGAGATCCTCGGCGAGGGAGCGAAGCGACCGAGGGGGGGGGGGGGGGAGGGGAATACCCCCTTCCCACGGTAGGGACTTTTTGTAAAAACAGAGTACAAAAGTCGCGTTTATAAAGCATTTAAAGGCAAATTTGTAAAAATTAAACATAGTGAAAAAAATAGTGCGAAGGTCAATGATTATAAGATATATACGGGAGGGGGGGGGGTACATTATGTGACGGTGTGAGATCCTCGGCGAGGGAGCGAAGCGACCAGGGGGGGGGAGGGTGTGGGAGGGGGATACCCCCCCCCCTCCAACGGTAGGGACTTTTTGTAAAAACAGAGGACAAAAGTCGCGTTTATTGAGCATTTAAAAGCAAATTTCTAGGGAATTAAACATGGAGAAAAAAAACAAAACAAACTTGACCCTAGTGTGAAGGACTACGATTATAACATGCGGGGGTGCACTATGTGACGGTGTGAGATCCTCGGCGAGGGTGTCGAAGGGTGTATCACGGTAGAGACTTTTTGTAAAAACAGAGTGTAAAAGTCGCGTTTTGTTTTTTTATTCAAATTGCCTGAAATGTATTCATCGAAAGCTTAAACGTGATCGCATTGTTCGAGCAATAAAAATATTCTTATATCGCTAAAAAGCATAGAAGAAAGGAAAAATGCAAGTGCCGGAGGGGGTTGTACCCCCCTATAAATGGATTATGGAATGACGGTGTGAAACGACAAATTACTGGCAGCGATATCAGGAGAATGGCATAACGACTACATGCGAGCGAGCTTGAAAATTTTTACATTTTACAGTTCAAAAACTGCCGTTTGTAGCCATATCTTTTTCTTTGTAAATTAAGGGGGGGGGGAGCGTACCGGGTGCAACTGCTGGCAATTACTGGCAGCAACATCAGGAGAATTGCATAACAATTAAATGCGAGCGAGCGAGCGAGCTTGAAAATTGTGACATTTTACAGTCCAAAAACTGCCATTTGGAGCCATATTTTTTTTCTCTTTGGAAATAAAGGAGGGGTGGGGGCGCAACTGCCGGTAATTACTGGCAGCAACATCAGGAGAATTGCATAACAATTAAATGCGAGCGAGCGAGCGAGCGAGCTTGAAAATTTTGACATTTTATTACAGTCCAAAAACTGCCGTTTGTAGCCATATTTTCTTGCTTTGAAATTAGGGGGGGGGGGGGGCGCACCGGGCGCAACTGCTGGCAATTACTGGCAGCAACATCAGGTGAATGGCATAATAATTAAATGCGAGCGAGCGAAGAGAGCGAGCTTGAAAATTTTGACATTTTACAGTCCAAAAACTGCCATATGGAGCCATATTTTTTCGCTTTGGAAATAAAGGAGGGGGGGGGGGGGCGCGCCGGGCGCAACTGCCGGCAATTACTGGCAGCAACATCAGGAGAATTGTACATTATGTTGTTCTGTAATTTGTCTCGTATATTACATGAATGTTTTGCAAACGTTTGAACAATATTATTTAATGACACGTATACTTTGTACTATGTTTTTGATTTTCGTTGATTGGAAATAAACTATGATTGATTGAATTGAATTAATTGAATTGCATAACAATTAAATTCGAGCGAGCGAGCGAGGGAGCGAGCTGGAAAATTTTGACATTTTACAGTAAAAAACAAACAACTGCCGTTTGTAGCTATATTTCTTCGCTTTAGAATTTAAGGGGGCGCATCGGGCGCAACTGCTGGCAAATACTGGCAGAATTATCAGGAGAGCATAATGATTACATTCGAGCGAGCGGAACGAGCGAGCTTGAAAATTTTACATTTTACCGTCCAAAAACTGCCGTTCTTAGCCATATTTTTTCGCTTTGGAAATTAAGGGGGGGGGGGGGGCGCACCGGGCGCAACTGCAGGCAAATACTGGCAGCAACATCAGGTGAATTGCATAATTATATAACAATTAAATGCGAGCGAGCGAAGAGAGCGAGCTTGAAAATTTTTACATTTTACAGTAAAACAAAACTACCGTTTGTATAGCTATACTTTTTCGCTTTGGAAATTAAGGGGGCGGGGCGGGGGGCGGGGCGCGGGGTGGCGCACCGGGCGCAATTGCTGACAATTACTGGCAGTAACATCAGGAGAATGGCATAAAGATTAGATGCGAGCGAGCTTGAAAATTTTGACATTACTTTAACTGCCATTTGAAGCTATAGCTTTTTTGCTTTCGAAATTAAGGGGGCGCACCGGGCGCAACTGCTGGCAATTCTTCGTTCGGATGTACTGAGTACACTGCGCACATCCTGCTTATATGCAGAATGCCAACCAGGAATCACGCTGAATCACAATCTTTTGTCGGGTCCGGGTTTTTTGAACAATGTTTCACACTATATACCTATTTAATTATGGTTAAAAGAAATCATAGAAAAATATCTTATTTCTTGATCACCCTTTCATTCAAAAGCAGTTTACTAACACTTGAATGACTATTTCGCTAAGTCTTTTTTTTTTTTTTTTTTTTTTTTTTTACCAGCGGATTGGGAGGGGCGCACCCCCCCCCCCCCTCCGTAGTAACGCCACTGCTTTTGGGTGAAATAATTGGACAGATTTCTTGAATTCTAACAAAAAAGCAAGAAAATCTTTTCATCGCGGGAATTATGATTATGTGGGGTGGGGCAAATGGTGCGCTTGCCTTCCAATATTTTTATGGGGGCAACATTTTTGTTTTCTTTCAAAAGCAAGAAAATCTTCTCATTTCGGGAATTATTCATTATGGGGGGGGGGGGCAAAATTAAAATATGCTTGCCCCTCCAATATTTTTATGGGGGTAACTTTTTGTTTTTCTGTCAACAAAAAAAGACAAGAAAATCTTCTCGTCTCTGGAATTATGGAGGGGGGTGGGCAAAATGTTATGCTTGCCCTCCATTTTTTTTTCTTTTTTTTTTTTAATGAGGCTAAGGCTCGCTCTTAGGCTGGCAATATGGATTGGTTAGAAGTAACGTACATAGACCCTACATACTTGTATAAGTAGCACACGTACATGCATGTCGTGTATAAGTGCTCCGTGTCGTACGGATGTACAGTACGGTCGATAAATAGTAAACACTGTAGAATACTAGTAGATATGTATAAAATCAGTGCTGCCAGAACCAGGGATGCGAATTGTTTTTGCCGACGATTCTTTATTTTTCTCCCTGGTGTAAAATAAAAAAAATAGAAAAGAATAATTATTTAGCGTCCGGCGTTGAGGTCGCTCGCAGACTGATTTTTTTTTTTTTTTTTAAAGGATCTAAGGGGGGTGCAACGCGCACCCCCCCCCCCCCCCCCCCTGGTGACGCCCATGTAAATAGAGCCAATACATCAAAACCTGGTTTAAACAAGCTGATTTCATCAGTCCCCATGAAATACACTTCCCGGCGCGGGTGTTTTTGTTTGTTTGTTTGTTTGTTTGTTTGTTTTTGTTTGTTTGTGTTTTTTTTTAATAGCAAGTGATGACAAGATGTCTGGCACAATAAACATGGCACCTCCTCTGTAGCAGTAGTACATCTTCATAGAATGATATTGCTGATTTATTTTAATCTTTCGAGTAGATATGATTTATACAAAATCTTCACTGTCCATAACGTCTGCAGGTAACTGGTTCCAATCTTTAATACATGTTTGGAAGGAATTGAATGCAACATTTGTACTAACACGAGGTTGATGCATAAGGTCTCTTTGACGTGTGTTGTAGGCTCCTATGTATCTGGGAGTTACAAGAAAATAGGACTTTTAAGAGACACATAATGAAGACAAAACTGGAGTTTAAACATGAACATCATACTATACCGAAAGACACAAGTTCATCAAAGGGTAGCAAATTCATCCTAAGGAATAATGGCTGACTATACTATAGGTTCTCTAAAGCTGGAGCTGGTGACACTGTTACCCAATGCAACATTACAGTGGGTAAGGTAAGGTAAGGTAAGGGAGATCAATACAATATTGTTATAAAGCATAACTAAGACATTCCTAGTTAGGATAACTCTTAATCTACTTATCACACCAACACCTCGAGAAATTTAGCATCTATATGGGGTTACCAGGTCAGTGTTTGTCAATTATAACACCCTGGATTTTCACATACTTGGTACTTTGTGCAACACTGTGATCACCCACCTTCAGGAGATCAACATTGTTAGGAATTTTCTTACCTCTGGATCTAAAAATAACACATTATTTGTCTTTTGAACATTGAGCAACAGCTTGTTACAACATAGCATTTGCAATGGCCAATAGAGTAGTAATATTTCTATGAGATAACAACAAGCTAGTATCATCCGCAAACAGTGAATAAGAAAATACATTAGATGAATTGATAACATCATTGATATAGATTAAGAATAACAATTCGTAAAGGGCCAAGCACTGACCCAATTGTGGTACACCATACGGGGTGACAGTAGTCTTGGATTTGACACCATTAACCACAACAAATTGAGTTCAATGAGATAAATACACTCAGCAAAAACAGAAAGTAAACACTTTTTAAGTTCATCTCTCTCATAGACTATTTTGCTAATAATGGTGTTTTATATACCATGTTAAATGTAAATTAATTTGCTATCAACCGAATAGGTCAGTAAAAAGGGAAACTTTACGCATTGGTGAACACATTCGTTTTTCTCTTCCAAGGCACATAAGTAAAAGTTGCAAAAATGGACAGATTGTTATTCAAACGTGTATGCTCTTTCATATAACAATGAGAACAAACAGTGACAGAAGACCAATTTAACATAATAAGATGCAAACTGATTTGCCAAATAAACAGTTATGATCTCGATCTATAATGTCTCTGTAAACCTCCAAAGATAAAGAAATGCAAAAACGAATGGAGGAAATTGAAGAATCGTCTGTCAAATTCATAGTCAAAAGACATAAGAGAAAAAGTAATTGTATAACATAGAAGGTTACATTTGAAATGTTATTCCAAATTGAGAAAATTTGAGATAATATTTGGTTCTTGAATTTGTCTCATGCATTCTTAAATTCCTTAATTATAAGGTGAAACGAAGTAATTCTGTCGATTTTTCACCTTTGCGGCTTATGATTGTATACTCCCTATGCCATAAGTTTGAATTGATAGAAAATTCTCCTGTTCCACCGTCAGTTTCCCCACTATGTTTTTGTTTTTGAATATAAAGAGAAACAAGGGAACGGAAATTTATTTCTGCTATTTCATTCACGTCTCTCATTGTGTTAAATTGGTCTTTACTTATTATTGCTATCTTGGAGGCGCTCGCAGAGGCATACACGCAGAACTCCAGTTGCCTGCGAAGTGCTGTCGGTAAGAGTCTCCTTAGAGACTCTTACCGACAGCACCTCGCAGGCAACTCTAACTTCGCAGCACTTCGCAGTACCCATAAGTCGCTCGTAACAGAAAAAGGATCGGTTTCAAAGCTCTCACGCAGGTCACACGGAATACACGCAAGTAGAAGGTAAGTAGCACGCGTCTAGCAGGTAAGACACAAGTACGAAACGCTCAAACATTCTTGTCATTCTCCTGCGTGCTGGAAAATCCTTGCTCGCTACAAGCCCGCGTAGCTTGCCCGGAAAGGTGTGACACGGCCTTAACATGAAGGAGAGAATATCAAGGGATTTGAAATGCCTCTGTACAGATATTAGAGGTTGGCTTATAGTTTTGGTTGAGACCTAATTCCAGGTTTCTAACATTTTTTTTTTAGGTGAAATAATGAGAAAGCTCTTATGAAATAAGAAAGAGCATGTAATTCTATGAGGAATTCAACGTTTATTTGATGAGAATTGGTTTTTGAATGGCTGAGATATTCAAAAAGAGCAATTCTAATAGTGTTGGACCCACACTTTATTATGATCTCTTTGTTTTACTTTGTTTTGGGATGTTACAGTAATTCCAAACCCGATTTTCATCAAATAAACTTTGAATTCATTTTAAAATGGTAGGCCTATGCTCTGTACTATATCTTAAGTGTTTTCTTGGTATCTCGCAAAAAGTTAAAAGCCCAATTCTCATCTCCACCAATACTGTACCATCCCTTTAAACCAAGTTTCTGATATAGGGCCTACCAATAATCGAGAAATTATTTTTAAGACTGGGCAGAAGCAGTATATACCAAAATCATCATAATTCTTGTTCAGGCTTCTTGCATTAACAAACATGCAAAATATCAAAATTATCTCCGATATTTTTCTGAAAATCAGTATATATAGACACCAGCTGCCATGTTGTACACAATGTGGATTGTTACATTTTGATGTATGCCATTCTTTGACTTTGGTACAGCTGTAGTTTAAATTGCTTTGTGAGAAAGATTTGGGTTAGAATCTATAGACTGCGTTGCAGATCTCACCTCCCTGATCTAACGTTACAATACTGTATCAACCCCCAGGGCGTTCCTTGTACATAATGATTAATCCATGGGTGGTTTGACTTTCTACCTGCATTCTTTTTATTCTGCAGTATACGTTCGCTTTTCTATTTATTATTTTTTTTTTTGGTAGTATACTATCATATCAATTTCAAATAAAGTACTACTATACTGCACTCCGTTATAGCGAGTTTCAGTTTCTCTTTTCTACCTTTTGCAGTAACAAATATGACTTTTTACGCTATATTTTGATTAGCTGCTCCAATTCAAGGCAATGGGTCTAGGACTTGTCCCCCGGAGGACAACTCCCCCGGGGACTACTCCCACCTGACAACTCCCCCGGAGGATGTCTCCCCCGGAGGACAACTCCCCCGGAGGATGTCTCCCCCGGAGGACAACTCCCCCGGAGGACGACTCCCCCGGAGGACGACTCCCCCGGGGGACAACTGCCCCGGGGGACAATTCCCCCGGAGGACCACTGCCCCGGGGGACCACTCCCCCGGGGGACCACTCCCCCGGGGGACAACTCCCCCGGAGGACAACTCCCCCGGAGGACAACTCCCCCGGGGGACAACTCCCCCGGGGGACCGCTCCCCCGGAGGACCACTCCCCCGGGGGGCAACTCCCCCGGAGGACAACTCCCCCGAGGACAACTCCCCCGGAGGACAACTCCCCCGGAGGACAACTCCCACCTGACAACTGCCACGGGGACGTCTCCTTGGGGACAATCCCATACTAGTAACTGAACAGAGATGTTTCTTTTTCGTGTCCTAGAAATTAAGATTAGATTCATCTGTGTAAAAACAGTATTGTTTTTATGTAGAATTTGAATTAAAGTTAGCGTTACCTAAGACACGTCCATCTTTATAACAATGTTTTTGAAATCTCAGCACAAAGTTTTTACCATTGTACACGCTACATGTAATGTCGAAAAAAGTAGAAACGCAGGTCCATTTTATCACTGAAAATTGGCCAAGAGATAAACACATTGACGTAAACACGCTTTTGAGGGGAGAGTTCATGTTAAATGAAAGTAAGATATTATTCAGAGGGGTGAAGGCTCAAGTTTTTGAGTTTCTTCAGTATGTCTCCCTCTACAAAGTAATATGTTGTTAGAAATACCCTTTTAATGGGGTTATGATTTTCATCTTAGATTCTTATGATAGTTACTATCCTGTATGTCACTGTCAGTAATTTCATTGTGCAATTTTCGTTTGTTATGTTGACTGAGAATTTATCTAAACATCATTACAATCCTTAATGTCGGAGAAATAATTGACAGAAAAAATAAATATGAATATTCTGTTCCTGAAAAGACTTAAACGTGTAAAAAGGTAATATCTTCCAACAGGCATTGGACACTCAATGCAGAAACAGTATTAGCACTGGTTGCACAGTTACCATGCATCCTGAATGCACCAGCCACATACCGGTATCTGCATGACACAACCCTTGCTGTACTATTGTCGGTAGAAAACACAATTTTTGATAGCTAGAACTTGTTATTAAGAGTATGGTAGTCAGTACTACTTGAAAAAAAATACAGAAAAAAAGTGCAAAAAATGGCAGTTGGGGTAGGGGTAAAGGGCAAGGAAAATTTATACCTAAATATGGGCAAAAGGTTAGTATCATGTGGAAGATTAGGTTTTACACTAAAATTATCATTATAATCCATTTCCTTGACCCCAAAACATGGGGTTAGACACCAAAACCATCACAATTGACCAAAGAATAGCCGAGTTATAACCAGACATGTCTTTTTAAAGCCGAAACGGCGACCAGCTTGGATTTTTTTACGATTTCGGCCGGGGCACCCTGGATTTAGCATTTTTCGTTCTTTTTTTTTTCAAAAATGGTGTCAGTAGGCACAAAGTCATCAAATTAAGGTGTGACGAGCATGTTCTGAAAATGTCACCCTCTTTAGCCCATCTCTAAGAGATATCAAAGGATGACGACTGTAATATTTAGGCTGTTATTTAGAGAGTTCCTTAGTTGTTTCTTTAATCAGTCAGAATAAGCACACGATCTTGGCAGTAATTTGTTGTATTACAATCATGAAGAGTTTGAAAAATGCAAATGCTTTAGCGATATCGATTGCATCGGATGCCCAAGGGAAGAAACGGACACTGGTCAAAAAGTATATGTGCACACTTTGTTAACACGCAGGTGATAGGTTGATATGTTTTTATTCTTCTAGGGTTGGGTGCAAGTAGGGAAGTTTGCTGAGATAGTACTATACCTCCGGGGTTTCTCGAGAGGGGTAACTATAGAGCATAGCTTGTATGACACATTACAACGCACTCTTGTAACGACGTAAGTTCAATCTCGTTCTTCACACTTGGAGGAATACCTGTGATTGTTTTGTAAGCTGTACTTTTGTTCACTTTCAGAAATGTATTATTTTTGTCTTTGAAGAAACGTTAATCGTTGTTTCTCTTATAATAATCAACAGAGGTGTTCCTTTGGATAAGTTAGATGAAACACTTTTATTGCACTCAAAATGTAACCAACTCTGTTACTCTTCATGGATGAATAGTTCAACATCTAAAACATTATCACAGTCCCGTGATCATTGTCATTTCATTTCCCGTCAAATTCCAGTATCTATCCTATAAAACAGATTTTTACACTGGTCCATATTTTTGACCTGATCTTGTGATACGATATATGTTGAGTCATCTAGCTTTGTTGCATTAAGGATTGTTTTCCGCTGTACCTTCTGATGTCAATTCTGTTTTGACAGGAGCATTTTTCCTTCACATTCCACTATGCAACCTCTTGGAAACTTTAACAACAGCATCTTTCCAGAGATTGTTTTACATTCGCATCTTCACTTGTTCTCCTTCTTTAGGGGAGTGGAGAGAGCTTTTTTTTTCGCTTCGATCAAAGTAATTTTACTGCACTTTTGTTTCTTGGTCAGCTTTGTTTGCACATTTTTTATTACTTTTGGTTTCAGCAGCTGACTAGCTGTTGGCAGGGTGGTCCTTGTCCTCCTCTGCATCACACATTGTGCAGGACTAGCATCTAGCCCATCGATCGGTGTGTTCCGATAGTCAAGAAATGCCAAATCTGGATCTGTTCCATCTCTCATTGCCTTTTTCATTAGACATTGCGATTTGTACTGTCAGCTTTCCCATTGCTACATATAGTGATGAAGACGTGACATGCTTGAATTGGTACTGACAAGCAAACTCTTTGAACTGGTCACTTGTAAACTGTGTACCGTTATCTGATACCACAATCTCCGGTATACCATTACGTGCAAAAGTGTTGTTTGCATACTTCAATTACTCTTTATACGCTAGACATTTTTGTTGTTTTTGTTTTTAATGTTCAAACGTTATCAAATAAAATTGTGTGATAATAAACTCAATTTTCAATTAATTGAAACTAGAATCATCCCATCTTTGTGGTTGAGAGATTTGTGTTGGTCGTGCGGGTGTGCTTTCCCAGGGCTGTTGGAAGATAATACCTTTTTACACGTTCAAGTCTTTTCAGGCACAGAATATTCATATTTTTTTTCTGTCAATTATTTCTCCGACATTAAGAATTGTAATGGTGTGCAGATAAATTCTCAGTGAACATAACAAACGAAAATTGCACAATAAAGTATTACTGACAGTGACATACAGGATACTGTAGTCACTATCATAAGAATCTAAGATAAAAATCATAACCCCATTAATGTGGCCTCTTATAAAGCGCTGAAAGTCCATCATGATGATGCTCATGGCGCTCTCACATATGAAATAGCAAATGGGATACAAATAAAAACAAGATGCTTACTATACATAACGAAATCAATCTCAGAACATAAGAAAAACCCTTCATGTGCAAATTATACAGTAACTTATACAGTAACTTACTCAGTATACAGTGTAAAAACGACTCAAATTGTAACAATCACGTTCATTCACGATTGGGAATTCAACAGATTCAATTCAATTCAATTCAATTCATTTATTTCATTCTCATTTTCTTTCCAACAAAACATAACACGAGGTAAATCAGAAAATCCATCATAAGCATGTATACAGTACAAAGTGCGAAGGATTAACGATATCCAACAAACTAATAGAGATGAATCATGTATACATACGGGAAAATACAAAGTTATATTTTGAGGAGAAAAAAAAAGAGAACTGAGAGGTCCACTAAAAAGCAGTGCTTGTAGATTGTGGACCACTCAAGAATTTCTTCCAAAAATACACATACAATTACAAATACATTACACATATGCACAACAACATGGCATAACTAAACTAAGGAGATACAATCGAACGGAATGGGACAAAAACAGAATTAGTGGAAGAAAGGGAAAGGAAGAAAGAGAGAGAGAGAGAGAGAGAAATGAGAGAGAAGGGGGAGGGAGAGGGAGGGAGAGGAAAGATAGAGAATGCCTACACGCTGAACAAGAGAAACGGAAGAGAGAATTGATGAGGTGCTTCGAACAGCTGGTGACTGCACGCAGCTGTGTAGAAATTATGCAAATAACATGCCGTATTTCATTGCCTAGTAATGCCGTTTTTCACTGCGTAATAATGAATTAAATAACCGATGATGACCCTCATGTTTGCTGTAACCTGTATAGGTAATGAAAATAAATATCTTAGCTAGAATTTAACAAAAAAGATTTCAAATTACGCTTAAAAATGTATAACGATGAAGAATTTTTTATTTCAGGACCTAATGAATTCCAAAATTTAGGGCCGATGTATATAAATGTGTTCTGAGCTAATAAGGTTCTCAAAAGGGGTAAGTGAAACTCATTAGAGCTCCTAGTAGGATAATCATGAAAAGATTGATTTCGTGGAAACATTGAATTAAAAATATTGGGAAGAGCATTTGTGTTATAATTGAACATGAACTGGCCCAGTTGAAAAAGAAACAAATCTTTAATTTTTAAAATCTTATATTCAATGAACAATGAATCTGAATGAGAACGTGGCGAAACCCCACAAATAATACGAAGTACTTTCTTTTGTAATAATAATAATTTATCTAATAAAGTTTGATGGGCGCTACCCCATGCTAAAATTCCGTAATTAAGATAAGGTAATATTAAAGAAAAATACAACGTTAACAAAGACGACGATGGAATGTGAAACTTAAGTCTGTTGATAATACCAATATTTCGTGAAATTATTTTACTTATGTTGATAACATGAGGCCTCCACGAAAGCTTATCATCCACTGTAATACCAAGGAATTTTATGTGGGATACACGTTCTAATTGAATACCATCAAAAATAAGATCTGTGCTTAATGTTTCTATGGATTTACTAAAAAGCATATACTTAGTTTTCTGGAGATTAAGTGATAATTTATTAGCTCTTATCCATTGAGTCACTTTTTTCAATTCAGAGTTGACGGTGTCAATTAAAGTAACTGGGTCTTGATGGGAAAAGAAAACATTTGAGTCATCAGCAAAAAGTATAAATGAGAGTGTATCAGATGACCTGCAAAAATCATTGATGTAAACAATAAAAAGTAAAGGACCTAATATACTACCCTGAGGGATGCCACATTTAATAAATTTGAAACTTGAGTTATTCTCGTTCAGAGATACATATTGTTTTCGGTTTTGCAGGTAACTCCTGAACCACTCCAAGGCCTTCCCCCTTATGCCATAATGTGACAATTTATGAAATAAAATGTCATGATTAATTGTATCGAAGGCCTTGGAGAAGTCGAGGAAGATACCAACAAGATGCGAATGATTATCTATTGTATGCGCGGCATTATCAATAAACTTCAGTAGAGCGTGAATAGTGCTGTGTTTCCGACGAAACCCAAATTGAGAGTTTACAAAAACATTATGAGAATTAAGAAAATTAATTGTTCTTTTAAATATTAATTTTTCTAAAATTTTAGATAAGGATGAAAGTAAAGAAATGGGTCTATAATTGCTGACATCAAGATCATCTCCTTTTTTAAATAAAGGGACAACCTTAGCAATTTTCATTTGATCAGGAAAAACGCCATATAACATAGATTTATTGAAAATATGTACAAGTGGGTCCACAATTGAAGATATAATACCCTTTAAAATGAAATTACTTATGTCATCATAACCCGCACTGCGTTTGTTATTCATTCCAGCAACAATATCCATTATTTCATGTTTCGTAGTTGGAACGAAAAAAATAGAACTAGAATTAGATTCACCTAAAAAATGTGAAAAATGTGTATTAGACGGTGGTACTTCTTTCGCCAAATTCTCTCCAATCATTGAAAAATAAGAATTAAAAATATTTGCCATATCACCAGAATCTTCAAAAATTCTATCATCGAATCGAATTTTTGTAATACTTGATTTCTTTTTTGATACATTCATGGCCTGTTTCAATACCTTCCATGTATTCTTCATATCATGTTTATATTTTTCTAACTGAATCGCATAATATTTCCTCTTTTCAAATCGTATAACTTTAGTTAAAACATTTTTATACGATGTATATTTCCTTTTTGACTCTTCAGTTTTTTTCATTTTATATTTATAATATAACCTATTTTTCCTATTCACAGAACGCAAAAGGGATTTAGAAATCCATGGAAGCTTAGGGGATGTTTTATAATTAACTAACTTATCTTTTATTTTAGGAATATATTCATCTAAATTTCTATTAATTATCTCTAAAAAATTATCACATGATACATTAACATCATCATTATCACAAACACCAGACCAATCAACTCTTTCTAAGCTAGCACCAAGGCTAGCTAAATTTTCTGGTGTGGCTCTTCGTCTAGTTGGAGGAACATGAAACTTATTAACCGCATGCTTAAGATTAAACCAAGCCATAACTGGGAAATGATCAGTCATATCGGATAAAATTATAGAAGAATCTAAAAATTGTAATAAATTACCAAAAATATTATCAAGGAGGGTGGCGGAATGATTTGTAACACGTGTGGGTTTCGAGATTAAAGGCAAAAATGAGGCTGATAAAAGTATTTCAAGAAACTCTTGTGACATGATATCATTTTTTATCAAATCAATATTAAAATCACCCATTACAAAAACATTGTTATTAACAAAAAGGGAACTCTTTAACACATTTGTAATACAATTCAAAAAATCATTAGGATTAGAACTAGGGGGTCTGTAAACAATACCAATTATAATATTCTTACTTTGTGGAACAGATATTTCCACAAATAAAGATTCTATAATATCATTCATTGAATTTAACTCATCGCAAACGTTGTAATCAAATTCATGAGACAAATAAAACGCTACCCCACCACCCGTCCTATTCAATCTATTATTAACTATTAAATTATAACCATTTATTGCATACGGTAAATTAATATCAGATGATAACCATGTCTCAGTTAAACCTATAACTGAAATTTGTTGTTTATTTTGATTATCTAATAATATCTGTAATTCATCAAAATGCTTATTGATACTCCTGACGTTTAAATGTAACATAGAAAAAATATTTCCAGAAAAATTTTTCACGATACCTTTAAACTGATCAACTGTAACATACTTAGAAGAAATTTGGGCCGGATCATATTCAAAATCAAAATCATCATATAAATCTTGTGAAGACGAATTAACATTATTGGCAAAACAATTATCAATAAAAGCAGATGAATGTGAATTATTCCGACTTGATTCTGTAGGGGAGTGTCTAAACAAATCAAAGAGTTCATCATCATCAAGGGAATCAAATGCTAGGTTGGGTCTATTAGCCATAATGAAAAGCAGGATCTACATAACAGCATATCAATTGGTGAGGTTGCAAGAGAAAGACATATTCTGGCATAAGTGAAGCACAAACAATTCCGAGTTCATGGAGAGTACAGCGAGTAGGCAAACACAAATAAACAAAGAATTCTGACAACATAAACAATGAACATAGAACACATAAACAGACTTGAATAAGTGTATGAAAAAACATTAATTTTCAGCACAAAGCATAATATGTCTGCGTTGCAGGTCTCATAAATTAATCTTCTTGTTTTTCTACATGGGACATTGGCTATCCTCTTGACAAAATATGGATGTAATCAAGGTGTCGATAAAAATTGTTAATGGCAAACAGATATTGCAGAATGTTGGGGTTTTTTTTTAAATAAAAAATCAAGATACACATGAAAATGAGCTATAGCTTATCATGCTAAGTGGATGAGTAATAAACAGATTAAAGCTTTCACGCAATGAATCCATTTTGGGAGAAAAATATACAAAGAAAGTGTATATTATTTGTGTTGAACAAAAGGAGCGACAATGTGGAGGCCACAAAGAAAAGAAAAATATATATATAAAATCACACATTATCAACTCAATATCAGAATAAGTTTACACATATTACACAGCACTGTTATTTCCAATAACAATTCAACAGTAAATCTATTCTGATCACTTTAAAAAAAAAAAAAACTTGAACTGCATGTGAATAATAATCAATATATGTAAAAAAAAACAAAAAAAAACAACAAAAAAAACATGCAATACCCTCAGAGTACATCGTTAACCTGTACACCTGTTTTGCAGTCAATCACCTCACAAATGATTGTGCATACAGCCACGGTGCAAGTCATTGTGCATGACCGGACGGTCGCGCACAGAGTACAGTCGAAAAGGTAAGTGTGCCAGCACGGACGGACAGCAGTACAGGTGTGGTGAGGTAAATAAGAATTCCTTTCATAATCTGTAAATACCTTTCATACTTGTGACGTTTGTAATAACTATTAACCTATGCATCAACTTACTATAACCTATCAATCATTTAAAAAAAAAAAACGTTTTAGATATAAATTCATCAATATTCAAACCTATCATATCGAGTGGATGACTGGTAACAACTACAGACAATATCATTCTCATCGTATTAATATAAGCTAAATATTGTTTATGCTTAGAAAATACGAGGGAAAAAATGAGGGAAAAAATGAAGAGCCTGTTTGCAAAAAACCGATAAGTCCACATTTGCCAAACGGAGATATTTGCGATTAAAGGACAAGAAAAATAAAGAGAATAATAAGAAAATTTTTGCTTCTTTTGACCATAACTTCAAAAAAGTACCTTTATATGTAATGACCAAGATATCATTTAAAAAGTGATATTTTGTACTTTATGACAGAGACCGTACTTCAAAATCTTCAAAAATGGACCCATCGGTTTCTGCAAACAAGCTCCTCAAATGTACCAGTACAGACATCGAATAAAGAAAGCACCGATATAGGAGTCATGAACTCGATCCATGTCGAACTATCACACAGCTGACTCGATCATCATCGGGATATAAGCCAATATACATGTACCGATGGGTCTGTGTATTAAACAGTACCAGCCACCATTTATAATACCTATTCTTATCAATAAATTCCTAGATTACTTAATACTAACGTAGTCAAAGTAACGCCACTCTGAGCCTATTCCCTATTACACAGACGAGCGTAAAAAAGTACTCATACTGCATGCACAGTACATCACCTTTCGCCCGCACGTAATCATTCTGAAAAATACATGTTGTGTAACAGCAGGGATGGACGGTAACACCACCCTTTAACATGCGCGCACACCCACATAAAGTTACATGTTTAATAATTACGACTAAAATCTATAGGAGTGCCAAATGAAACAACTGATTTCTTAAAATTCTTCTTGTTTATCGGATTCATACATAAGATCCAGATGTAGGGCTATTACTATAAGCCTCGGGCCTTCCTCCCCATATCATGTTATTGCACTAATACTATGTGCAGTACGTGAATCACCGTCTTCATCTATGCATGTGAAAAAGAATTTTAAAAAATCTAAACAATTTGCGTTAGAGAAAAAAAAAAGCAAATAGTTTTATGACTTGTGGTCTCAGTACAGATTGTTGTGATAAGACTGTAAACCATGATGAGAAAGACGAAGTGTATAAACTGCTCTGGATGTCAATTTCAGTCTGCCAAAAAAAAAAAAAATAGAAATGATAAATATATATATATATATATATATATATATATATATATTCGGCTGTTTTCCTAACAAAAATGTTTATATATAACACACCCCGCGCACAATCGTCTTGCCTTTTACATGCGGATATCTAGACTTATTACTCAAACACAAAAACAAAGACTGAAACGTTCAGAAGAAAAAAAAAAACAAAAAACAAGGAGAATTATCTAACTGATCCATACTCACTCCCACCTCAGTTTGATAACTTTCCCCCAAATTGAGTGAGCTGCAGTTACCGGAGAGGGGATTTAGATCATAAAAGTACACGTATTCTTCTTGGGCGACTTAATTCATGCTGACAATCTATTCATCTAGTGCTTTATACTTACTGAAAAAAGGTTACCTTAAAACTGAAAATTCGAAGATTAAAGGGTATTTCTAACAACATATTCCTTTGCAGAGGGAGACAAACTGAAGAAACTAAAAACCTTGAGCCTTCACCCCTCTGAATAATATCTTTCTTTCATTTAACATATTCCTTATCATAATCATGAATTGCAAAAAGAAAAAGAAAATCATCAAAGCATGGACTTCTTGAAATATTATAAATTAATGAAGAATAACAGGTACATGCTAAGGAATGAACTCTCCCCTCAAAAGCGTGTTTCCGTCAATGTATTTATCTCTTGACAAACTTTCAATGATAAAATGGACCTGCGTTTCCACTTTTTTTCGACATTAAATGTAGCGTGTACAATGTTAAAAACTTTGTGCTGAGATTTCAAAAACTTTGTTATAAAGATGGACGTGTCTTAGGTAACGCTAACTTTGATTTAAATTCTATATAAAAAGGATACTGTTTTTACACAGATGAATTTAATCTTAATTTCTAGGACACGAAAAAGAAACATCTCTGTTCAGTTATGGGATTGTCCCCCAGGAGACGTCCCCGTGGCAGTTGTCAGGTGGGAGTTGTCATCCGGGGGAGTTGTCCTCGGGGGAGTTGTCCTCCGGGGGAGTTGTCCCCCGGGGAGTTGTCCTCCGGGGGAGTTGTCCTCCGGGGGAGTTGTCCCCCGGGGGAGTTGTCCCCCGGGGGAGTTGTCCTTCGGGGGAGTGCCCCCCGGGGGAGTTGTCCTCCGGGGGAGTTGTCCTCCGGGGGAGTTGTCCCCCGGGGAGTAGTCCTCGGGCAGTTGTCCCCCGGGGGAGGTGTCCCCCGGGGGAGACGTCCTCCGGGGGAGACGTCCTCCGGGGGAGTAGTCCTCCGGGGGAGACGTCCTCCGGGGGAGTGGTCCTCCGGGGGAGCTGTCAGGTGGGAATAGTCCCCGGGGGAGTAGTCCTCCGGGGGAGTTGTCCTGATACGCAAGGCAATATATGGTTGCAAGCACATTGAAATTTAGAGAGGGAATACTGCCGCAGGAGAAGTCTTCGATCAGTTGTGACAGCACTTGATGCACTCTCGCGCCTGGCACTTCTCGGCGGTCCGAGCATGCTGACTTCAAAGGAGAGCAGAAATCGTTGATCACCATGTTGCACTCACTGGAATAGTGATCACCGAAGAGTATACCTGGTAGAAGCGTACGCTCTTTGCTGATCACCACCTGGGAGGGAGAAAGATCGGGGGGCATTTCATGAAGCGTTTGGTCAGATATTTTTTTTTTTTTGACAAACTGTTACAAGCTACTGAAATTCTTGCATCTTATTGGCTGAGAGCAAATTTGTCCGACTACTTTGTCGGACAAAATGCTTCATGAAATGCCCCGATCAGGGGACCGTTTCATGAAACTTTTTGTCGCTGATTTACACTGATAACATACTGTTAAAAGCTATACTGAAATCCTTGCGTCTGATTGGCTGATAGCAAATTTGTCGGTGAAAACCTCCGACGAACTCGTTGATGAAACTTTGGATCTGAAATAAAGAAGCGGTGTTTATTCTGAGGATATTGTGATTTATTTCGGATCCAAAGTCTGTCAGTCGTAAGGTCGTGAGTCGTATAGTGTTTTCCAACATACGATAGAAATATGTAAGAAATCCTTTCCAACGGGAGACAAAGAGCCAGGGCGGGAGAAATTAAATTTCAAATGGGAGAACTGGAGATTTTGCTAAAATGGGTTTTCGGCGGGAGATCTCCCGTCGAAAACGGGAGAGTTGGAGTCTCTGTTGTCAGCGCCGACAGTTGTCGACGCTAACCAATTTCAGCAAAATCCTTGGTTTTGATTGGCTGAGATGCTCTGGTCACTGACTGTTACTATGGTGATTCAAGTTGTCAGCGCCGACAAACGTTGATGAAACACCCCCCAGGAGATCAGTGCATTGACTAGCTCATCGAGTGCATGCTGCTACATTGCAGCAGCGACCCCATACGGACAAACCGTACTGTGTTACTGCACTGCGACACATTCATGCTCGCTCTGAGCTAAAAATAACTACTAGTACTTGTACGGGATTTCCCGAAAGAATACGAGTACGCTAGAAATGCGTAACTCGTCCTTAACTTTAACGCCTCTTCGCCCTCGATCTGCGATGCCTGATCACTCGCCCCCCCCCCCCACCTTCTCTCTCTCTCTCTCTCTTTTCCTCTCCATACGCGCATCACATCTACTAATACCTATTAACGGAATTAATCCTTTCAGCTGCTAAAATTTCGTAGTGTGTTTGTGTGTCAGTTCACAAATAGATTACAGTTGAGGTATCTACAACACTTCATACATAGGCTACAATACACCCCTCAATACTACTATGTAGCAATTCAGGGGCGGATCCAGGAATTCTGTAAAGGGGGGCGTGACTATAAATATTTCTGGTGCCACTTCCGGGTTTCATTGCAGTATTTTCTTTTTATTTTCTTTGTTTTTAACGAAAATCAAAGGGGGGGGGGGTGACGTGCGCCGGTTGCACCCCCCTCTGGATCCGCCACTGCAATTGAACACTAGTGGTCCTACAACTTGTGCTAGCCCATTCATGCAAATCATAGAAACTCAAACATAACACTAGAATATATTACAGAGCCGGTGGAATGTTTTCAAAAAAAAAAATGAAAAATGAAATAAAAGGTCTTCAGCTCATCTTTCTCCTTCCACCTCCGGGTTTCTTCAACTGACAAGCAACCAAAAAAAAAAAAAACAAAAAAAAAACTTTAAGTTCTTCAGCGCAAAAAACATAACCATATATACCGAGCTCACACAAGGTTATCTATTTCTTTCTAGTGCCACTAATACGCACTTCCCGGGTAAAAAAAAAAAAGTGTGTGTGGGGGGGGGGGGGCTAAATTCGTGGCACCCTATTCCTTTGTATGGTGAAAAAAAGGGGGCAAGCCCCCTCGACCCCCTCCCCCCGCCCCCCCCCCCCCGGTTCCGTCGGCCATAAGCATTTTAATATACTCTTGGGACATACTATAGTAATTTAACCAGGAAGACTTTTTGTCTCACCTCCCTGATTTAACCAACCTTCCTGCAATTATTTTACCGTGTTGCACAGAGCGTCCCAACATTACACAAGTTATGTGTTCTTTGCAACTCCTTGGGAGAGGTCTTTCTTTTATCAGATCACTGTTACCTGTCATGTTTCATGCAAATGCACCCCTTTATTCCGTGATTGATCTGATTGGAATGGAATGTATCTGAATTAAGTTGAATTAGGGCTTGTGAAATATGAAGGTCGATTTTTTAAGGCGAAAGGAGAGGGTGCAGTTTCGTTTTGCACCCCAGACGGCATTTCGTATACATGCGATATCGAATCCGCCATAGCCACCAACCAGATTCTGTATAGTGGGGGGCGCAAGGGATTTTTGGTTCAAATTTTTCCAAAAGCACCAAATTTGGCACACATGTAGCCCAAACCATACTATTTCGATTTTTGATGGGCGCCAAGAAGGGCGCCCTCTGGAGCGGCCATATTGGCAAAATCCAATATGGCCGCCACATAGGTTTAAAGGTCACTTGCATTTGAAAACATAAAAAGGTTACAATCATTTAAAAAGTCAGGTTAAGAGGTTTTCTGGGTCAAGGAATTCGAATCTGAAGTTGTTTTTGTGGTCTGAAGTCAATTTTTCCTTATAAGGTCACCTGAAGGTCATTTAGGGGTCAAGCCATTGTATTCATACCAGTTTATTGAAAAAAATGGCTTGCCCATGGTCAATATTCCAGGAATGCCAGCCTTAGTAACAGAATTGCAGTTGTCGACGGCTGAAAAAAAGGCGTTTTTCTTGTGAAAGGCGCCCTCCGGGGCGGCATATTTGCAAAATCCAATATGGCTGCCACCTATGTTTAAAGGCCAGTCCATAACAAAAAACCTCTAAAGTGTTACAATAATTTGAAAAGTCAGCTTTAGAGGTTTTATGGGTTAAGGAATTCGATTCTGAAGTTGTTTTTATGGTCTGATGTCAACTTTTCCGTATAAGGTCTCCCTAAAGGTCATTTGGGGTCAAACCATTATATTCACAATAGGTAATTTAGAAAATGGCTTGCCTATAGTCAATATAGGAGGAATGCCAGCCCTGCTAATAGAATTGCAGTTGTTGAGGGCTGTGGGAGAGGGAGAGGTGGGCTTTCTCACGAGTAACATCAATATACCGGGTATCTGCTTTCGCGTTAAGATTTCAAACACTAGGTATACACTCATGAATTATTATAAGAACCCCTTTCTAAGAGTAATTAGGTTTAAGGGATCTTACTCAGATCCTTATTTCACAATCAAATTTGAAGACTTGGTAGCCCTTCAATTTCATTTTTAATGATTACTTACGGTAATTTTTTTCTGCGTCATTTTAATTATGGCCTGTTATAAATATGGCTACACAAGCTTTTAAGTGAGGTTCTGTCCAAAGCTATGGAATATCATACTTCATGTCACAATCATTCCATTAATTATTTTAACATTACAGGCGCTAAGAGGAATGTCCTCACCGACTGGTCATATTTGCGGAATTCAATATATTTGCATCTGCTTTAATGACAGCCAAAAGAGCTAGTTAGAATTATGGGTAATGCCCTTTAAAAGAGTTTTCAAGATTTTATTATTGGATTATTATTTTCATCTTCATCTGCAAGGAATGCAATAAAAACATACATATATGAGAAATAGAATCCTATTGCTACCTAATATATTAATCGTTTAGCAATACGGGGGGGGGGGGGGGGGGGCTACTCTCTATATTACCAGCGTCCTTGACGTTGCCACTAAAAAGAGAAGTGTTTTTATTTCTCTGTTGCAGTTCAGAGATCCTTAATCACAATAGATATTCATAATTCAGATTTAAATTCAATGGAATAATAATTATGAAGATCACTCATAATCTGGATAAAAAAAGAAAAAAATCTGTCGTGTTTAAGAGAGTTTTCAGTACATCAGGTTGTCATCAATTTGCTATTTTCGAACTTGTGTAAGAAAGTTCGATTCTAAAGTCCTTATAGGAAATTTATGTGCCTCCACAGCTAAATATGCCGTTCAGAGAACATGACGGTCCTGGTGACGCCATGTAAGGAACAAGCATATTTCACAGGTGCCACAGTGACACCATTAACAGGGTACAGATTAGATATGCTATAGTACAACTTTCATGACACCTTCTAGGGTCTATTAAGATTCTATCCAAAGTGTTTGGACGCAAATTGGTATGATATCACAAGACTTTATAAGTTGGTATCTCGTTGGTCTGAAGACTATAGGTTGCAACTCTACTCCCGGCAACATCTCTACGACGCACGTCTCCTGGAGACGAGCCCGCCAATCTCCAGGATTCGCAGGAGAATCGAACATTTCCGATTTTTGCAGAGACTATTTCCGTCTTCCAGCTTGTCCCCGAGACGTCTTTGCGAAGTCTCCATCACTTGGCCATGTCGTGGGGACTAAATTTGTCTGCAACATCTTCGAGATGTCCCCGCATCTTGTGGAGACCGTAATAATAATGACGACGAAAGGGAGAATCCGCTGAGAAAAGACGTCTCTGATAAGTTCCTGCGACTGGAAAAGCCGTGCCAACATCCCCGTGACTTCCAAGCAAATAAGTTGTCCCTTTGTTTGAAGACGTCTTGGAAGTCGCCCTGGAAATCGCGTTAGTTGTTACAGCGAAAATAATTTCTTCGAGACGCCGGCATTGCGACAATGTCTCCTCCCGTCAGATAGGCCCTCAATCCCCTCCCCCCCCCCCCCCTCCACATTAAGTTTGCAGCAATATCAAACTACTGACCATGGCTCGTCTGACACCTGCTCTACATTGTGCATTTTCACCTTCATTCATTTCATTCATTTTTTTTTTCATTTCCATGTTTTCCACCTCCCAATGCATGCCTTGAAACAGCTGTGGTGCAGAAGAATGAAATTTGGTGCTGAAGCATTGCGGAGAGTGGCTGATAGTACTAGTAATTGTCATGTACCTGTGCCATCTTTCCTCCAACTCCACTCCCTGAAGTCAGGGATCACATCAGAAAGGGTGGTTTCTGATGATCTGCTCCCACGTTATGACGAGATGATGCCTACCCTCGTTGACGCAGGCTGCCCCATAAATCTTGTTGCTCATCAGTCCTTACTGGACATGAGCACGATTATTAAAGTAGTTAATGTGTCAGTGAGCTCAGGTTTACTGACCCATACTACTTAGGCATTTTGCATGCCACATAAAAGCAAGTCTGAAGTAATGTCGCACCCTGTCAGTACCTGATGTTGGGCTCTGGAAGAGAGGTATGCTGTAGAGGAAAGAGCTGAAAAGGCATTTATCTTTTCAACACCACGACCAACCCGTAACTCCCTCAGATCAAAGGGATTAAAAAAAGCACACTACCGAAACTGTGATGCTATGCTCATCCGTGCGATTGTATACTGTTTTCAGAATATGCTTTCAGAAAACATTATGTCATCCTTTGGAAGGATATCTTTGCGTAGATCGCATCTAAGTTGTTGGAAAGCTGAAGGGTTGTGAGATCACAATTCCTGTTGGATATTTCCGTCTCGAATCAGGTGCTCAGAATGAATTGTGCGTCCCATTTATTCTCGGATAAATTATGCGCTGATAAATGAGGGCAGTTCTTTATTTTTCAATCTTAATTTTCAGGAAGCCGCTACGCTCTTCCAATCATAATTTGAGATTTGAGTGGTGCCATCACCATCTCTTGTCAGAGGACTGCACAGTGTTGCTGCGCAAAAATGTTAAGATTATTTTCTTCCGGATCAGTATCCCATACAACATCAATAGGTGTTCAGTTTCCCTAGTCATTTGCGCTTTCAGTAAAGAAACGGTTTCGTTTGATAAAAAGAGAATAAAAAAAGATAAGAAAAAACCTTCAGCTGAATTGTCCTCACCTACTCTGATACGATACTGCCATTAAAGGACTTTAATGATCGAATTTAGTTAACTGCCCCTAGAATACTGGTCTGACCTGGATTGAGGAGCTCGATTCCCCGGAAGCAAGGGAGAGCAGGCATACAGCAATTTCAGCAGGAGGAGAATCATATCGCTTGCCAGCTGGAAAGTTGTATAATTGACCATGAAAGGTGACGAGGTGGCTCAGTCGGTAGCGTATGGCTTGCGGTCTAAAGACCGCGGGTTCGAATCCACTTATCTCAAGTCTAGCTGAGCAATGGTGTGTGTTGTCATACCGTCCCCTCTAGTAGAGGCACAACACTTTGCACCTCATCACTTGGATATAAAAAGTGGAAGTCCCTTGTGTGAAAGAATCACAAACCCAGACACATGAAAAGATCCCGAATCGGCATTCCGTTATCGGAAAACTCAAGGTGCATAAACCGGTAAAGTGGTCCACCCCAAGTACATACAACTGACCAGCTAGTTGCGTACGGGCTATCCAGCTATCTCGTCAGAAGGAAAAACAGAGACAAAATAAGATTAGGCGTGTTTATTACCCTCTTTGTCATTGCACCCTGATTCGGCACCTTGGAATAGGATGGCGGCCGTATTTAAGCATGTATATATATATATATATATATATATATATATATATATATATATAGAGAGAGAGAGAGAGAGAGAGAGAGAGAGATAGGCCTACATGTATAAGCAAAGAAAGGAAAAACTGACCAGAAACAATCGATAAATAGTGAAAACTTTGAGCAAAGAAAATGAGAAAAGAAAACGAAACCGATGGAAACCCATTTTCTGTGCTCAAAATTTCAATATATTATATATATATATATATATATATATATATATATATATATAATATATAATATATATATATATATATATATATATATATGTATATTTATCTTAAATATAATTTTTTTCATTTATTTGTCATAATCATTATTGGTATGTAGGAGGGTGGAACCGCTCTTGGCCCTAATTGACCATTGAAGGAGTATGGAAGAGATAACAAATGGGACAAAATAGGGGTACCAGTGAATTGCAGTTGAATGCTCACAGACGCCATTTCGAAAAATGCACAAAATGCCTGATTTAAAACCTTATTTGACCTTGAAAGTGACCTTGAGAGGTGATAGTGACCTTGAATTGCAGAAATGATATTTAGAATCACATTCTCTAACCCCGTGAAATCTTCCACATGGGATTCATAACATTAATTAACTTTTTCAATTTGTAACTGCAGTTGACCTTTAACCCGGATGGCGGCCATATTGGATTCCACCAATATGGCGGCCCCAAGGGTTTTCACTCTTGGCGCCCATCAAAAATCGAAAGAGTATGGTACAAGGGACCTATGAGCCAAATTTGGTGCTTTTGGAAGGATCTGAACCAAACAACCCATTTTGAGCCCTTAGGCCCCCAACTAGTACTCCGAGCTCCATTTTTAGCCGGGCGGTGGTGGTGTAAAGCTCCTCTTGCGCTTTCATGCTGTTAACAACATTGCGTTACACGTTCAAGTAAGTTGTACGTGTAAAATTTACTTTATTTACTTTAAACTAGTTGTACTTCTAACGATATCTTCTACTCTCAGACTCAGCTAATTTGCCAATAATTTTACAGGAAATTCGAGCAGAATCGTGAATTTAGCGAGCTTTTCCTCAATCCTCTGGAGACTGTAGTGTAGGACCCTAACGTTAAGTCTCCAGTTGACTCCACTTCTCCTGACCTGACAGTGCCAGTGGTAGACGCGTACGACGCGACAGAAACTGTGAAAATTTGGACGTTTGGGAGTCTAACCACGGCCACGGCTAACGTCAGAATTAACTATCCCATTTTTAGGTGATCCGAGTATCCTCTCGGATCACCTTCTGTATCTGTACTGATTCTTTATTCTTCTTTCTTTATTTCTTTATTTCTCCGCAAAAGTTGTGCAAGAGTTAGCTCAGAAAGTGCATTGCCTATCAATGTCAAACTTATACCATATATGTATCATGTCGCAAAGACGACAGCGCAAGTAAAATCATAGTGATCAGTCGACCGTGACGTCACTATGACGTCATTATATGAAAACACATTTTCATGCATATCTCATAAATCGAATGGAATTTTTTAATGTAAATTACGTCACATATATTTCAAGTCAAGCGGGTTCTACTCATTTTCTCAAAAATTCATATTTATCTTAAAACGTGCGCGTACGCGCGCGTTGAAATATTTGTATGCTCAAATCGAGCTCAAAATTTTTTTGCACACGTTTCAGATCATTTGGAGCATTTTTTGAAAAATTGAAAAAATTGGACGGACGCGTACGCGCGCGCACATATTCGCACGCACAGCTAGTATGCAATAGAAACTTTCAGTTTTTTTACACGGATGGGATGTCCAAAATGTCAAGGAATATTTCTACCAAGTTTCAAGTCGATCCGACTCAATATGACGTCATACGGGCCCGTCAAACTCAAAATTCCGCGCGTGCGTCAATGGGGATACACAGTGCAACTATGCCAAACAACTGCCAATTTTAAATCGGATTTTACTCGTCAGGATGGACGGTGACCCCCCATTTTCTTGACATATTCTGAAAGCTGATGAGTTGTACATGTTATTTCATGGGTTGGCTATGCTTACAAAATGATTAAAAGATATCAAATTTCTTAATAAAGTCAAAAAAGTAAATTTTCAAAATGACGTCATCAAATTCCAAGTTTACTCGAGCGTATCTCACTTATCCTTTGCCATTTTTCACCCAAATTTCAATATGTTGTAGCTTATGAAATGTTCTTTCAGAAATGTAAAAACACAATTTTGATTTAATGACGGCATCACCTCGTAAAAATGGATTGAAAGTAACCTTGTCAAATTTGACCAGTTTACGTGTAATCTCTATGGCAGTGCAGTTTTTCTGGAAATGAAAATTGACATTACTATCTTTATCGAGCACTAGCTCACTTATGCTTCGGTGAATTTCTACAAGATTTTGATATGTTGTAGCTGAGACTTTGGGCTATCGTAAGTGTGTCCTTTGTTTTTCATACGATGTCGGGATCACGTCAAAAAACTTGGTTGAAATTAAAGTTTATCTTCGATGTATTAAAATATTTCTTTCTTTTTGCAACTTTATATGCAATAACTCAAGAAAAACATACCCTATCACCACCATATTTTGCACACGTTTAGTTCATGTCACGAACATTATTTCATAAAATAACAACTACTTGATCTGACGCCATCTTGGGTATGTAAATTAGGGTCAAAGGTCATAAATGTTTCATCCTGTATCTTGGTGAATACATGTCCTATCTTTCCCATATTTTGCACACGTAAAGACCATGTTACAAGGATAATTTCACAAAATAACTACTTCTTGCTCAGATGCCATCTTGTCTATGCAAAGTTGGGTCAAAGGTCATATGTACTTCTTTCTTTATCTTCGTTATGACGTGGTATCTCTATGGGAGGGAATTTTTTTAAATGTGAAAATTGACATGATTGTCTTTATCGAGCACTAGCTCACTTACCCTTCGGTGAATTTCTCCTCGATTTTAATATGTTGTAGCTGAGACTGTGCGCTATCGAATGTGTGCCTTCCTTTCTTCATACAATGTCGGAATCATGTTAAAAAACTTGGTTGAAATCAAAGCTTATCTTCGATGTATTGAGATATTTCTATGTTTCTGCAACTTTCTTTGCAATAACTCAAGAAAAACAGCCCCTATCACTCCAATATTTTGCACATGTTTAGTTCATGTCACGTACATTATTTCATAAAATAACAACTACTTGATCGGACAACATCTTGGGTATGTAAATTAGGGTCAAAGGTCACAAATGTTTCATCCTGTATCTTGGTGAATACATGTCTTATCTTTCCCATATTTTTGCACACGCAAAGATCATGTTACAAGAATCATTTCACAAAATAACCACTTTTTGCTCAGATGCCATCTAGGTTGTGCAAAGTGGGGTCAAAGGTCATATGTACTTGTTGTATCTTCGTTATAGTGTATACAGATTTGGTACCAAAGATAGCAGATATGACTCCCTTTTCTAAATGAGAATCCAAACATCACACGGCCAATGTCTCTGACCACAGATGAAACCTGCATAGTCATGTCTATTGCGATCAGGACTTGAATCATTGATTAAAAAAAAAGATCGGATCACCTTAATTTGTCAGTGATGACAAATTACAATCTCTAGTTTTTTTTCTGTTTCTGTTCCGGTTGCGACTTCCGTCGGTATAAATCTAGGAAACTCAGAATTAACTGTACTGTTTCTAGTGTTTCCTCGTCAAGTAGATTCCAGTCCACTGGCACTGCTACATGCTGTTCTGTGGAAGAATGAGTAGCCGAGTAGTACTAGTAGGTCTACTTCGACAATACTACAATAGTGTCAATAGTTCTACTTCACTTGTGTACGTTTTTCTTGGTCAGTGTCCTTTTGATTCTTCTTCTGTTTCCTCAGGTTGTTCTCTCCCCCTCCCCCTGTTATTATCTCTAATGTAGGGTTTGCGTTGGCCTCAATTCCCTCTTCCCCATTCATGATTTTGTATAACCGCAGCAGCGACCTCATACGGACAAATACGTGTTGTGTTACAGCGCCTTGCGACGGGGTTAGATTTTGTACAGTAGTTGAACTTAGATTTAGAAGTATCAAAATTCTGTTCTCCAGAGTGTCCAATTCCAGATCCTTGCAGTTGAACATTTTGGAGACGCTGCTCTGTTGTTTGTAGTCATTTATACAGAATCTAGCTGCCTTACGTTGAACGGATTCTATGAGGTGAATATCCCCTTTACAATATATGGATCACATGAGCTACCGGCTACCGAGTAAACTTTACACTCTGTGTCTCTGGCTAAACTGAAAAACACAGCCCAAATGCCGAACGCGAAGCGTTCACAGTATAACTTTGTACAAGGAGCGCCCCGGGGTTACACTCTGGCGTACGTCCCTCTCTCTCTAGAATGGGTCTAACTAATGTGTAGGCAATGCAGTGCAATGTAGATGGACCAATGGCATAATGTTAGCTTTGGCACCCGAGGTAAGCTTTTTGTAGTGGATGTCCCATCTCAGTTGTCAATTTCTACCTCAAGCCTAAGGTATGGATGAATAAGTAACTAGGTCTATACACAGCCCTGTCGCTGTACACAACTTAAGTGCCTGTCGTGACTTACACTTGTGTACAGCGACAGGGCTGTGTATAGTTTGGATGTGAGCTACATTTGTAACATCTTGGAGTGGTTGAGCACAGGGAGAAGGTGTAGTTCCTGTTTGGTGGATTCTGTTTCAGTTTGTTTTAGATTTTCATCACAGAACATTATTATACCGGTTGAAAGACATGGTCCATTTGTTCTGCCAATCTTCTAGCTGATGAAGATCTTCATGGAGAGCTTGGGAGTTGCTGCTTGTGTAGACAACAATCATCACTAACAGTCTAACTGTGCTACTAAGGTTGTCTGGCAAGTCATTTTAAATGTACATAAGTACTACACTACAAGAACATCAGAGGGCCCAGTACTGTACCTTGTGGTACGCCTAACAAAACTTCCTTTTGTGTAACTATACACAGCCCAGTCGCTGTACGTAGGTACGTCGTGGCTGTATTCGCACAGCGAACTTACAGCGTCTGGTCGGGCTACCTTTGGTGTAGATGTGGTTCCATTTTAACGGTGCCTTTTGTGTCCTTGTTTTGAGGAAATGCCTGAGCCATCATACATGTAGTAGCAGCCCTCTGTTGTAGTGTAGAACCCTCTAATTGTGACTGTTAGATTGGGAAACTGTACAGTTTAGAATCTATTTTTTTATGCATTTACTAGTATTTATGTATTTATTTGGCTGATGATTATTACTGCAACTACTTGAACCTTTCAAAGACAAGCATAACTTAGACCTCCCTGGCCCTGAAAGTGAGAGAATAATTGTGGTCACTCTCAGGGAAGAAGAAGAAGACTGGAGTCGAGATCTAGATATCCTTGGCTCTTATAGATAGCTAGTTTATCCAGCCCAAGCGAGGGAACAGAAGTGGATGTGATATAAGAGTTTTAGCTGTCACAGCTGTTGTTGACCGAAAGATTGGTCTGCAGTGCAGTGGCATATCCAGGAGGGGGCACACAAGGTGCCCCCCCACCAACGGCGTAGCCAGGATTTCATCTTGGGGGGGGGGGGGGGGTGTGGGAGGGGGGTGACCCCCTCCCTCGGTAAGAACTTTTTGCATTTTGATGTTGTAAATGGTGCAATTTGATGCATGTTTTTGCGCGTTTTATCGACGTGAAACAGTAACACTTGTTTAAGGTAGCAGTATATTTTAGTGTAGATTATTATTGAACAATTTGCTTATAAAATGGTATAATTTAAATACACTTCTTGTATTAATTCTTTTCACTGAATATCATGAACGCGAATGAACCCGAGCGAGCGGAGCAAGCGAGGGGGAGGGGAGAGTGTGGGAGGGGGGTGTCCCCCCTCCCACGGTAAGAACTTTTTGCATTTTGATGTTGCAAATGGTGCAATTTGATGCATGTTTTTGCGCGTTTTATCGACGTGAAATAGTCCCACTTGTTTAAGGTTGCAGTATATTTTGATGTAGATTATTGAACAATTTGCCTATAATATGGTATGATTTAAATACACTTCTTGTATTAATTCTTTTCACTGAATATCATGAACGCGACTGAATCCGAGCGAGCGGAGCGAGCGAGGGGGGAGGGGAGGGTGTGGTAGGGGGTGTCCCCCCTCCCACGGTGAGAACTTTTTGCATTTTGATGTTGCAAATGGTGCAATTTGATGCATGTTTTTTGCGCGTTTTATCGACGTGAAACAGTAACACTTGTTCAAGGTAGCAGTATACAGTTGAACCTCTCTTATCCGGCCTCCCTTAATCCGGATCTCTCTATTATACGGACGCAATCTCGCCATAATTTTTTTTAATAATTACGGGAGGAAAGGGGGATTCCCAACTCCTTGAGAACTCCTACACAAACACACATGAATTACATATTACTTCCAACATGATTAACATACATTACATCAAATTTCCTTCCAAATTCTTGCAAACACGAACCTCTATTTTGGGGTCTGTTATTGAGTGTAACAATGAAAAGGTTGCGGTATACACATTACTACATGTGGTACTACAATGGGCTACATCAGTACATGTGTATGTATAGGACCTATGTACATGTATAAGGCATTGAGTCTCCCCTATCCGGCCAAATCCCTTATCCGGATGAGCCCCGGTCCCGACTTGTCCGGATACGAGAGGTTCAACTGTATTTTGATGTAGATTATTATTGAACAATTTGCCTATATAATGGTATCATTTAAATAATCTTCTTGTATTAATTCTTTTCACTGAATATCATGAACGCAACTGAACCCGAGCGAGCGGAGCGAGCGAGGGGATAGGGGAGGGTGTGGGAGAGGGGTGTCCCCCCCCCCACGGTGAGAACTTTTTGCATTTTGATGTTGCAAATTGTGTAATTTGATGCATGTTTTTGCGTGTTTTAACGAGTTGAAACAGTCCCACTTGTTTAAGGTTGCAGTATATTTTAGTGTAGATTATTATTGAACAATTTGCCTATAAAATGGTATCATTTAAAAAATCTTCTTGTATCAATTGATTCTTACACTGAATATCATGAATGCTGTCTGCAGTTCAGCAATCAAACAGAAAAAGCATGCACACGAGGGTGTAGATAGGGGCATATCCCCTCCCACACGAAGGTGATTTTGCGTTTTCAGACCTGAAATTCAGCAATCTGGTGCAATTTTTTGGTGCAATACTTTTTCATCGTCGTGTTAAAATCACGGACTTTAGCTCATATTCTGAATGTGCACCATCTGTGTGTATGTATAAAGTCTACTGAGGTAGAGCTTGGGGGAAGGGGGATTCCCCCTCCCGCTCGCGGAGCTTTTGCGTTTTTAGAATTGAAATAAAGCGATCTGGGTATAGCCTCAGTCTACTTCTATGCATGGCAGAAGGGGGGGGGGGGAGGGGCGGGCGAGCAGGGAGAAGGCGTGGGCGAGTGTTATCTCCACCCTTCCCTTCCGATGGAGCTTTTGCCTTTTTATGGTTGAAATTGAGATATCTCGTACACACATATCTGATGGAATCAACATTTGGGAAATCACAACCAAAAAAAAAAAAAAAATGAATGGGGGGGGGGGGACTGAGGGAGGAAAGGGTCGATTAAAAGGGGAAATTCCCCTTATACATGAGGGAACCTTGAGTTTTTGGAATATAAGTAATAAGTCTTGTGCACTCAGAATTATTCATATTTTTTTTTTTTTATAAATCTAAAAAGTGTACTAAGCTAGGGAAAGAGGCACAGAGGGGGACGGTTTGGGAGGGGGATACCCCCTCCCAAGTACGAGAGATTTTGCATATTTTGAATTGAAATTCAACGATCTGGTGCACACTTTGAGTGAAATATTCAAAAAAATATCTTATTTGATGAAAGGTTGCAAAGGAGACCCGCTTCATGTGCATGCATACAGTATACACGCATTTTTTTTTCCGCCTCCCAAATCCCCGGTCCAAATCTTAGGGGGGGTGACCGCCCCCATCGCCCCCCCCCCCTTAACTATACACATACAGCCCAGTCGCTGTGCTGCACAGCGTCTGGTCGGGCAACCCCCACCCTTCTTTTGGGGGGAAGAATTCCCTAAGTACCCCCCAAAATTATAGACCTACTGTATGAGCTTCCTTAACCCTGGGACACGCTCCTTCACACAATTATACTGTGGAACGCTTCACGTTCAGGCTGATCACAGTTAGAGCTTCCTCTGAAGTAAAGCATTACAGTAGGACACCGAGATCTATGGTACCCTAACCCCAGGGCGCTCTTTCACACAGTGGCGGGCTGGTTGCAGTTACAGTGTAACTGTTAAATGTTACCCTAACTCTAACCCAACCCTAACTGCGACTTGTATGATTGTGTACAAGGAGCGCCCCAGGGTTAACTCAACCCTATCCCTTAATCCTTGCCTAATCCTTAACTGAGTAAACTCTAATCCTAATATCCCAAAGCCACCTATTATTAGGCTGAACTTACTCATGTTACTAGGGGTCGCAGTTACAGTGTAACTGTTAAATGTTACCCTAACTCTAACCCAACCCTAACTGCGACTTGTATAATTGTGTACGTACAAGGAGCACCCCAGGGTTAGCTCAACCCTATCCCTTAATCCTTGCCTAATCCTTAACCGAGTAAACTCTAATCCTAATATCCCAAAGCCACCTATTATTAGGCTGAACTTACTCATGTTACTACTGGGGGGGAGGGGTACATATGGAACTCTTGCCATTTTTTGTTCAAACAAGAGAAATAAAAAGAAGAAAATGGAGGAGGCGCGCATGTGCCCCCTTTAATTTTGTAAAGGCGCCCCCACCCCCAAATTACTGGATCCACCCCTACTACCGTAAAAGTGGATATTTTTGCGTGACTAATTTTTTCGCATGTGGCCGGGTAAGAAGAGTTGTGTGTGTGTTTAATTTTGCGGAATCAAGACATAAACTACTGGAACATATGGCACGCTTTTATTTTCGCACTAGCTTCTGGTTGAGCAAAATGCTCTAAAATTTCAACACCGCAAAAATTTCCACTTTTACAGTAGTGTGTATCTTGTCATTGGGGGTGCGTTCCATGGAGACTACGTCTGGCTTCACGGAGTCTAACTCGGGGGTGCTGTAACCAGCAGCAGTAACGGGTTGGGGTCGCTTGTTGTGCAGTTAATGGAATCCCCTCATGTCTACGGAGGAGAGCTGTCAAAAGTCGAACAGTGAAAGAAACTCCTGTGGACTGACAGATTTTTCTCTGCTGTATGGTAGCTCAAGGGCCCAGACTTGAGTCTAGATCTGAATTTCGACCAATTCTAGATTAGTCCACTATCTTTCATTATTTCAGTGCTGAGGCCAGCAGGGCCAGTCAGGGGGCCAGTGATATTTATAATTATCAATTTTATCTCATGATTATGGTTGTTCAGCTTGGTGGTGGTGGTGGTGATGATGTTGTTGTTCAGTTGTTTTTGGTTGCTGTTGCTGTTGTCAATGCTGCTGCTGCTGTTGTCGTCATTGTTGCCATCATTGTTGTGTTACAGTGTATACAACCACGTGCGTATGTGTCTTAACCATCCCGCCACACATGTACACTGGTTGTAGACGTAATTATGGATGGAGTCATTGGATACAGCCACATGCTTGTACCGACTACACAGTACATATAACTATCCATAGGCCTACACGCAGAGAAGCTGAGTAGTGCCGTATCAGCCACATACAGGTGCAGGCATGCATGCCATGTATCGCCAAGCGATGAAAATGGCCTCGTTTATCAGACCTTCTGGACAACTTTATTTTCCCACTTAGAATGCTTTTTCACTCCATTCTTGTCATGTTTGTTTTATATGAGATGAATCTAAAATCAATAGCAAAGTTACAATTGATTGAGGCCTTTCGATTAATTAGGATCATTCTCAATGCCTACTATATTGGAATGACTTTGCCTACTGGTGCGCCAATGTGTTGAACTTTGCAGCTGGCTGGCTGGCTGTTTGCTGGCTGTCGATAAAGGAATCAGAACGCACCAAATCGCAAGGCCTTGAGTTAGGTAGCAAGATCTTTGAGAAAAATTGTGATTAAAACGATGAATGTTTGTGTCAAGACCCAAAAAACTAGAGGAGAAAAGATGAGGAGAGTTAATTTAAATTAAAACCATCTTAACAAAACAAAGCTGTCTAAAATGTAAGAAAGAAACAGGTTATTTTCGTTGTGGTAAATTCATATTGCATTGCATGTTGATGCGTGGCAAACTGTATGCAGTGGTTATTCACATGTGGTTGTATCCAGCGACCCGGACTATGGCTACCAGCACTACACGTGTGGCTGTATACACTGCCTTGTAAGCAAATTCATTCCCACTGCCACTGCTGCAGCGTTATTAAGTTAAACATGGCATACTGTATGACTTGAGACTTCCAGGTCTGCTAGACCAAAGTGGTTGGAACGACTTGTTAGTAATCTGCATGCAGTCGCATGATATTGACCATATAGACAATACAATGTATGAGCCCCCATAAACATAATGGGCCTTGGATGTATTCCACAACTTGGGCAAACATACTTTGTGTAGAATGTTTGAACTAGTGGTTGATGGGGAAGTATTTCCGGAAAGACTTCATTACCTGCATCACCCCCCCCCCCCCCCACCAGTTTTGCACAAAGTTTGTGCCTTTGTTAAATAGAGGTCTGTTTTCAGACAGGCCAGAATTGAAGGTCAAGGGTAATTTACAAATTTACATACATACAATACCTGTAGCTATAATGGGTAAACTCGGCCTAGCAGGTAAACTTGGCCTACAGTGCGCGCATTACAAGTGGCCGAGTTTACTAGCTAGGCCGAGTTATGACATGATGTACACAGCCCTGTCACTGCACAGAAAGTCGTGACAAGGCATCTGCATCTGGTCGGGCTATTTATGGAAACGAAGGACTGTATTCGAGTGACTACTGTTCACAGTGAATGCTCAAAACCTGGAATCATTTCACTCAACTGCACAACAATGAAGTTGCTCACAATTCCTGTTGATGATTTTAATTTATGCTAAAAAGAGAAATATTTGATATACCACATGAAATGCACCTTCACATGAAATGTAACGGATGTGAGCAAGAACATCCTCCAAGCCATGCTACTGTGTATAATTTCCAATGTGTATCCTTACTACAATTTACGTTTCTAACAGGTAGACCATCTATATTCCTGCTGACGGGAGGTGGGCTTTCTCAACTGCGTTTGATCCCAGGGTAGATGCATTTGATCCAACATGCCTCTTGATCAATCACCGAGGAGCCTTAGAGAGGATGGTAAGTGCTTACTCTGACTCTTACATGGTAGGCCTACATGTACATAATGTACACATAATTCTGTACAATTCATACAGTAAGGTACCTGGTACATGTACATTACAAACTGCATGATGAGTACATGCTTGTGCATATCCAACCCATGGTTTGCTCCACACGAAAAGCCAAACTGATATTTAGTGACAAATTATACCAAATTTTGAATGATTCAGTGTATTAAACATGTATAGTTTGCAATGACTGTGTGTTTTCTCTAGCTGTAGAGCTTATGGCTGTACTACAAAATATTCATTTGGAGTGATTGCATTATTTCAACACTTGAATTTGTAATACAGGCACATTTTTTTCAGGATACAAGTAAGTTGTTTGTTTTTTATTATGTGACTTCTATACTGTACTTAGCTATATAGATTAATTCCTTTTGATTATACTTTCCAATCTGAAGCAACCGTTCTGGATATTTTTTTTTTTCTTTGTGTAAAGCTATATGATGTAAATTTTATTATTTGCTCTTAATCTTTCTATTTTCTTTATTTTCTAATGTTGGTCTTTGTACAACGTATGTAGATATTGATAGACTTTAGAATTAAGATTGCATATCATATGCACATGAGCAGCCTATTTTGTTGAACTGTCTTATAAGGCAAAGGGAGCTATATATCTTTATCATTTAATAGTCACATAGTACATTCTCTTTTACAGCAGTGGACTACATTTACTCCCTCTCAACATGAACCTGTTATAAAGTGAACTGGTACCTGGCCATTAGACCTGAAGCCACTTGAAGTTTAGAAGTTTTGAATTTTTTTTTTTTCTCAGTAATATGCTAAGAGTGTAAGCCCAATGTTCTAAAAAATTAGTCTTTCTGTTCCTTTGAATTCAAGCACCAGGTAGTGCCAAGGTGAATGGATACAACATTATTATACCTTGCTGTTTGATGGTTATCTTTTTGAGAAGGTACTATAGCTGCATCTCTGTCTTCTCTCTTTGTGATTTAATTCTGCCCAGTTGTTTAGTCTTCATTCTGTGTAGCCAGCTGCCTGGGCAGTATATAAAACTAACACCTCCAGTAACTATACGCAGCCCAGTCGCTGTACGTAGGTACGTCGCGTACAGCGTAACAGCGTCTGGTCGGGCTACACCTCCAGTAGCTCAAAAACAGAGAGGGCTCAGACAGTCTCGTGGGGTAGCGATTTGCGGGTAGACGATTAGTTCACTGTGCGGTGCAATAGGCTTATGATGTTATTGAACACAAGAGGGCGACATAAAAGGGATACAGACACACACACACACACACACACACACAAAAAAAAAAGGGCTAGAGCCTTGTCTGCGGTCTGCGTTGTATAATGTCCTTGCTTTCCTCGTCCTTATTTAATATTGTTCGCCTGTTCCTTGTACTGGTGATGCTTCCACAGATCAACCATCAAGGCAGTTGAGTGAACAACACCAGCTCCGGCTGGATCTGCGCATGAAGCTGAGTGACTTTGAGGACGACATCAGCAGCGAAGAATGGAAGCTTGACAACCACTTGGGAAGTGGAGGATTTGGAGATGTATTCAAAGCCCGCCATCATGATCATGGTGAAGTGGCACTAAAGCTGGCCAAACCAGGTGCCTGGTGAGTGGGGCTGTTGAATTAAATTGTCAGATTCTCTTTCTCCTCAAATTAAAATTGAATACAGGCTGTACACTCTGCAAACAGAAGTCTAGATACCAATTTCTTATTCTTTATTTTATTGTTAAAGGGGCATAGTCCCGGTAGTGTAGATGGCACTGTTGATGCTACTGCCGATCACCGTTAGCATTGATACGAAGATTGCCGAAATTGAGCTGTCACCAAGAGTAAAGCGCGTAGGTGTTGCCAAGTAACGTTGCCTTCGTTGTCTTCTCTGCGCATCACGCAGTCTGTAGTAATGCCAGGGTGCGTGCATTGAATATGTGCTTCTTATTATGACATCACAAAAGAAATTTGCTAAAGCTGTCATCCCCCTGAGCCGAATCATGAGCCGAACTGTGATCGGACCACTGACACAATGGATCGGACTTCTTCAGACTCTGGGAAAGTGGGCCAAAGCATAAGCGCCCAAAAGAAGTCGATAGCATAGGTCTCTATAGGAAACTTGTGCCGTGCGCCCGCGTACGCATTTGACTAAAACACCGGGACCATGCACCTTTAAAGTTCTTCTCCTTTTGTCTTGCCTGTGTTGCGGAAGCAAGACATAGTCATCACTTTTCTGTTGTCGCAGAGACTCCAACTCTCATTGTTTCGATAGGAGGTCTCTTGCGAAAAGCCCATTTTTGCAAAATGTCACATTATATAATTTCTCCCACCCTGGCTCTGTGTCTCTTTTTTCTCATTAACCTGCTTAGGACGGTCTGATTTCGCTACAACATGCATTTCCTTTAGACACTTGCCAGGGTATACTCGGGACTCATCCTCAACAGGTTACAATGTATTTCTCCTGCTTGAAATGAAAAGCACTGATTGAATGAACTAAACTTTTTATAAAGCCCATTTTGGTGGACATTATAACACAAAGAAACATGAATTTAGGCCACGTAAGCAGGCACTCCTGTCTTCATCTTGGGAAGCTGGTATACCAGGTTCCCGTAGCGATATATCAGTTGCTCCCACGGGAACCTGGTATACCAGGTTCCCGTAAGGAACAGGTTAAGCCAAAACATATGCTTTGAATCATTGAATTATTACTTACTTGGTGCCTTTGTATGTGGAAAAATAGCCTGAGATAGCACGAGAGATCATCTAGAACCCTAGAGCTTTCAGGGCTCTGAAGTGGGTGCTGGACCCCGGCCACAAGGGACTTTGCACTCGTGATGGAGACTCCAGTTTGCTAGGGGTTTCAGTTGGGGGAATTTCCAGATAAGGGCCCCGTTTCACAAAACTTGTTATATAAATAACAAGTTATGATAGTTGTTATAAGCTACTGAAATCCTTACATCTGACTGGCTGAGAGCAAATTGGTTATAGAAATGTGGCAGTTGTCACGGATATTCAAGTTTTATGAAATGGTAACTAGAGGGTGCGTGGGGTTGAAGTCTCCGCTGTCAACAATTTTGTGCACTTTCTCTAAATTTCTACAGTCTAGAACTATGACCACAAAAGTCATACCACAGGTACACGTTCTAAAAATGCCGTTTAAGTCCGAATATAGGTGAAGTCAGACAAGGTCAAAGTTCGAAATGTCAATGAACTAAGTTCCCTGGTTATAAGCACTGTACACATATGGTGTTCTCTCAATAGCTTTCCACAGATTTGAGCTGTAGCGACCAAATTAATACCAAAGGTATGTCACCTAAAGATGCCAGTCAAGTTTGTAGATATTGTTGAATTCTGACAAGATCAAATGTCAAATGGTCAATGAACTTTACCTGATAACCACTGTAAACATAGTATTGTGGTATACTCCCAATATTTAAATTCACAGCTTTGAGCTAACTACATGTATTACCACCAAATTCACACTACAGGTACATCACCTATAATATGCCAGTTGAGTTCAAATACTGATGCATTCTAATAAGGTAGTAGGTCAAAGTGTCAATGAACTCTCCCTGATTTAATGTGCCATATATCATGTGCTTTCAACAACTTTCTTGTTTTATAGGACTTTCAGATCAACTATTATTAAGCATTTACCAGTTGATCTTTGGGGGATTTAGCTGGAAGAATTCATCAAAATATGAATGAAGGGACATGTGCATGTACAGGACATGGCTGTATTAAGCCTGTATAGCTAGAGAATGTTATATATTTCACGAGTACAGTATTATATAAAGTAAACTAGGACTTCAAAATGATTTCCCAAAGTTGGTGGCTTTGTGATCGAGAACCACAGGAATGAAATGAGAAATGAAAATCATCTCTTTTCTGGAGAAAAGTTAGTGATTTCTAACCTTGAAACAATGTATACAGCACATTTGTAACAGCGAGCAATATTTTCTTGTTATTGATTTTACTAGTATCAGTAGACAGGGAAATTTGTGAAAATGAAACCACCCCAAAACATGCTGCATATACATTATGTAGTAATTGTATGAAAAGTTGCAGCTTCCCAGCCATTCATATTTCAGTTAAAGTGCTCTGCTAGTTCATTAAAATTGCTAGGAATCTTTCAGAACTAAATGTTTTTCCAGTGATCTGTTCTTAAAGGGACGTAGTCCTCACGAAATTTAAAAAAAATATGTTGTTGTTGGTACCTCAAATGAACTACTTTCATCAAAAACAAACTTTCAAATCACCAAATAAGCTCGTAAATTTCGGTTAAAAAAGTGTGACTCTGCAAATGAGCAAGTCTTGGCGGAGAGTCATACGTCATTGATGCACAACTCTTTCCAGCGGTGTTCTGCTCGTCATGCGTACGCTCCCTAGTTATTTATAAATACATGTTTACTATTTATTTTTATATCAATTGTATATATAAATAAGCATGAAATATTTTGTTTGAAATAATAAAACCACATATTGTCACCTTTTATGAAAAAATCAGATATGATCATTTTGAACACTTAAATTGGTTTTCTGAGGCACGGCTGTCAACTTGAGAGTAGGGCATCAATGACGTTGCACCTTTTGGCAGGCTCTTACACGATCGCTTGCAGGAATTATTTTTTTTAAATCGCGTACGGAGACAATTTTTGATGTCCACGCGTATAAATTGGTGAAAGATTATATTTTTTACTCTTCTTAATTATCAGTACAGTGAAAATCTCAGGACTGCTTCCCTTTAAAAAAGAGCACTCCAAATCTTGTCACAGTACAACATAAATTTATCTTTTAACTGATCGATAGTTAAGTCAGTGATGCAAGGTAATATGATGCTAGCCAGTATGAAAGAGCCCTTGGTGTTTGCCAGAGAAATAAATGAGAAATTTGGAGAAATCAAAAATTGTTATTGACTTGTGTATAGCAATCATAATGAATTTATGTCACACTATTGTGTGTATATCGGGTGATGAATACTCTAAAACAGAAGCTGTGTTGCATTAATCCCACAGGGACTGGATTGAAATGTATAAGAAGGAGATAAAGCGACTTGGCGACACGCTTCTCTCTAGCGACATAGTATCCATCAAGGGGATAGTGCAGAGTGGCAACATCTATGGTATTGTGATGGAATACATGGCTCATGGATCCCTTTGGCACTTTCGGGTCAACAAACTTAAAGAAGTCCCGCGTGGAAATTACTCTTCTTTGGCTGTTTTGCAAATAGCCCGCGGTTTGCGATTTCTTCACTCACATGGCATCATTCACAGAGATCTGAAGCTTGAAAATGTGCTGGTATCCATAGACTATAATGTCAAGGTAAGTGAATATGATGCAGATGACAGACTGTCGTCCTCTTAAAGCAGAAAACATCTGATTCTTGAAGATAAAATCAGTATCTCTGGCTGTTGCCATGGAAAATTGATATTCTCCGTGACAAAAATGTGCAGAGTAATTACTAAAGAGTGTGATAGCTTGGTAACTTTTCACTTAGTTTGAAATATTTACAGTGTTACAGATCTTGGCAATCTTAGAATCAATTATACAATCTACAAGTAACAAACATGACTGGAGCACATAGAGGAACAGTCGCTGAATTTAGACCACATCCATGTATCTGTTTAGTACACATGCAGAATACATTAAAATTCATTCAAAATATGCATGCCATTCTAAGAAGAATTCAAAGTTTATTTGATGAAAATCAGTTTTGAAATGAATGAGATATCAAAAAACAAAGTAAAGCAAAGCGATCCTAATTAGAATTGCTTTGTTTTGGTTATCTCAGCTATTTCAAAACCAGCTTTCATCAAATAGACATGAATTCCTCTTAGAATTAAATGCTCTTTCATATATCATATGAGGTTTCTCACTATCTAAAAAATCATCATCAAAAAGTGTTGGAAACCTAAAAGCCCAATCTCAACCGAAACTGTAAAATGTTACATAAAAGCCCCTATATAAACACTGGAAGGAAGCAGATTGGCAAGAGATATAAGTTTTTATGCCTCCGCCAACGAAGTGGCCAGAGGCATTATGTTTTCGGGTCGTCCGTACGTCTGTCCCGTTTTGTTTTTGTCGATATCTCAAGAACCGTGAGGTGGTTTTGCATCAAACTTGGTATGAGGGTATATCCTGGGGGATAATACTTTGTTTGGATTTTAGGGTCACGGGGTCAAAGGTCAAAGGTCACAGGTTATTTGTGAAAAAAAGGTTGAAATTTCATGTTTTTCTCCATATCTCGCAAATGATTCAAGGTATCTTCATGGAACTTAGTATATATGCATGTACCGATGGGCAGTGATTATCTAGGGAAGTTGGGGGTCATGGTCAAAGGTCAACTCCTCCAAATATCACTGCTTTCCTTATATTTATGCAATGCCTGAAGGATTTTTTTTTTTAACTTGATGTATGCATGTATAACCCAATATATATTCTGTGGTAAGTTTCTTGCCAAAAGGTCACAGGTCAAAAGGTCAAAGGTCAAGTGAAAGTGCTAAATTGCACTTCTTCCTCCATATCTCAAAAGTAACTCAAGGTATTATCATGAAACTTACATATTTATGCATGTTCTACCTAACAGTGATTCTCTTTGGAACTGTGAGGTCAAAGGTCAAAGGCCAGGTTTAGATAATACTATTTTACCATTTGATACTGAAATTATACTTTTTCTCAGTACCTTGAAAATTACTCAATGCATAAACTTATAAAAGGGTCAAAAGTCAAGTAAAAATCATCAGTTCCCCCAAATACCTGTACTCTGACGTTTTAATCATTCATCCAATTGAACCTAGTTCTAGGAAAGTGAGCATTCAGCACATTTGTGGCAAACCTGTCATTTTAATATTTTGCCAATTGTGTGAAACTTTCATCACACATTGTCAAGACATTGTACTATAGACCTATTAGGAGAAACATGCATTATGGCGGAGGCATACACCAGTCGCTGTAGCGACATTTCTAGTTTTGAATATTGTTCATATGCGGGTCAAAATTGCTAAGACGTTACTATAAACTCTACTGTTAAAATTACATTTAATGGCATTTAACATGCTCAAACACAGTAGTTCAATTCAAAACACCAGAAATAACAAAAAGGTTTGTATTATGCAACATTCTAAAGACTTTGAAAAGTGTAAACATTTATCCTAGAATGGTCATCTATGACCACCTTGAAAGTCTTTCACAGATTTATGACAGACTTGATGGTATTATTGCTCAATATGCATGTGCAAATACTGTATAAGTGGTTATTATCGCGAGGGTTTGATTTTCACGAATTTCGCGAATCACAGTTGGATCGCGAATTTAACAACACGTGAAAATGTCGCCATACACTAGAGTAGCAATACATGCAAGATAGCGTTGGTGTTAATTCGTGAAATCAACATCTTGCGAAAATGTCTGTCACCTTCTAATTCACGAAAATATCTGTACGCGAAAATAACAGCATATACAGTAGTGTGAGGATGAAATGTGAATTTAAGTGGTAAGCATGACGTCACATGTTTTGATGCATTGATTTTTGTTTTTCATCTTTCTCTGTTGCTGTCTCTATCTGTGTGTCTGTCTGCCTGTCACTACCCTCTTACTAGATTGCAGACCTTGGTCTGGCCACGAATCCAAACACCTCAAAGGGTGCAAAAGAGAAAGTAGGCACGCTGTCTCACAAACCTCCAGAGGCATTTACTCTTACATCTAGTGAGACGAGTGACATCGTGACTCCAGAGTATGATGTCTACAGGTGAGACGGGAGCAAGCACTGGTGCATTAAAGGTTCCTTCACCATGTCTTTTGTTAGTCACATTAATATCACAGACACATGCAAGTTATGCTGAGTCAAGGGGAAGGTGCATTCCAATGTCTTTTGTTAAACATATCAGTACTTTAGCAATGATTGACAGATGAGGTCATAACAGGAATATTGGTTTGGAAGGATTTTTTATTTTTTTTTTTTGCATATCCAAGTAATCTGAGGATAAATAAAAGAAAAATTAGTTTGAAATATAATGTTTCTAGATATTCGTTTCACAGCAAAAGTGATGTTTAGGGTATGATAAATCAACAGAAATCAACATGCATTTGTATTTCAGAGAACCTTTAAAGGTACTGTTTACCATTGGGAGCTATGATTTAAAAATGTTTGAGATATCACATTTAATGCATCTAGTGTAGGTCACTTGTATAACAAAATACCCTATCGTATAAAATTTTTGCAATAAAGCCTGAAATATAAGGAGATATTACTATTTTCGTCAATAAACCATGACTGTACAACGTAGATGGTTTAGTCCAGAAACATCCTTATTATGACTGTTGTTCATATTTAACAATACTTGACATTGATGATACTGATTCAAATTTTTACATTGGTCATTTCTATCCCTAACTCACATTTCAGAACTTTTATGCAGCACTAAAGCTGGGTTTTTGTTTCATCTGCAAATGGTAAATAAAAAATAAAATTTAAAGCCAACATGTAGTTTTCAGAAGGGCTCAAAATTCATCTTTCACCATTTGGAATTTGTTTGTAATACATCAAAGGGCTCTACCAAGAAACTTATCTTGCTGATGCAATTTGCCAGGATGAGTTGTTTTGTAGCATTGTGAGATCAAAAGTGTAGAATAAGTTTAATCGTAGTACATGACTTTTATTCCAAAAGAGCCCTCCCTTTTCAGCATTGTAGGGAGGTAGACTACTACATGATCATTGATCATGCTCTTCCAGTTATATTTTTCAACAAGCTTCATACGAGTCACTGTAGCACAGAACATCGATGGATATTGTTATGGGCCAATTTATTGATTGTCAATAATCGATTATGAAGAATAATGGAACAACCATTATAGGGTAAGCTACAAGATCGTGGACCTCTAGGGAACCTTTTTTGCTAACATTTTGCATTTTCTTTGTTACGCAATTGAAAATTTTGTTATTACAGCTTTATTTCACACATTTTTATGCACATTATGTTTTAATTCAAGTTACAAAATGGTGGTGTGACACTTTGATGAGGTACGCTAGAAGAGGTACAGTGTATATATGCATCATGTAGATTTGGGCAAACACTCTTTAAGGTCTGAGGTCACTGAACTTTGGGTAGAAATACCACTTCCTGCCAAACTTTTCCTAGGAGCATCCAGTGGTAGTATGTTTGGAATGCAAGAATAGAAAGAAAAATAAATATGCAGACAAAATGGGTTAAAATCACGGTCAAAAATCAAGTTGAATCGCTTTAGTTTCTATGTGTGCCTTTGTCTTTTTGCCCAGCTTATCAATGACAATATATGAGCTGCAGTCTGGACGTCGTCCATATGGTGAGTTATCAAGGAAGAACATTTTCATGCAAACAAATGGCAAATAATAAAATGATATTGCAGTGCGAGCAATTGAATAAATGCCATATATTCTGTACAATACCGTACACTGTCTGTGCCAATGCCTACAGAGATGCAATCTGGGAAGCAACGTGTATGATTTGTAATGCAACTGGTACATACCGCATGCAGGAGATTCGGAGTTGTGGGCTTGGTGCTGATGCAGTGAAAATGGTTACCTTGGAAAATTCAAGTTGTAGGTTTAAGTACCTTAACTGTAAACAAAACCATACAATAAGAATTATAATAGATGGAAGACTTTTCCTGAGAATATACAGACTGTACTAACCTTTGGGCTGAAATACATTTTTGGGGAGTCCCTTACTAGTATGCCAGACACTTCAAATGGAACATTCTATATACATGCCATCTCTAACTTGTCATTATCTACCAGTGTATGATATATATTTTTTTCTTTTTAATAAAAGGTATGTATTTTAGTGAATTAGGGCTTTGTAATTGCATGCCACAATCAGTAAGCATCTTTTACTCAGTGCTACTCTTGATCTGGTATTGGTAATGGCCTTTATCTTTTAGTGATTGTGAATTCTGTAATCTTATTGGTCAATCAACCACTGAATATATCCCATATTCCGTGATAAGGTCATATTGTGCGCATGCACTAAATCCACCACCGATTTATATTCCATATTCTGTGATGTGATGACCATGATATCACATAGCTAGCTGCGCATGTACCAAAGACGCTTAAAGGACAAGTTCACCTTCATTAACATAAGGATTGAGAGAATGTAGCAATATTAGTAGAACACATCATTGAAAGTTTGAGAAAAATCAGACAATCTGTTCAAAAGTTATGAATTTTTGAAGTTTTTGTACAGTCACCGCTGGATGAGAAGACTACTGCAGTGTATGATGTCACATGCATACAACAACATAAGGAAAATATAAAGAGAATTTCACAAAATTTCATCTTTTGAAAAAAAGTATGCATTCCCTTGACTCGTTACTGACATATGTTATGGGTAATATTATTCCCATTGCCTTTAGAAAGACTCGAGTCAAGTGCTCTTTTCATGCGAAAAAAAGTGAAAATATGTTGAATTTTCTTTACATTTTCTTTATACTGTTGTACTCGTATGACATCACAAGCCTTAGTAGTCTCCTCATCCAGCGGTTCCAACCCAAAAATTTTAAAAAGTGCATAACTTTTGCATCGATTGACCAATTTTCCTCAAACTTTCACTAATGTGTTCTACTAATATTGCTGCTTTCTCTCAATCCTTATCTTTATGAAGGTGAACTTGTCCTTTAACTGAAAAGATAGGAAAGTGTGCGCTAATCCTGAACAAAACAAATGGACAGCGCGCTGTCCTCAAGCGTATTACGCACATCACCTGAGACCACTCATGCAAAGATGCTTGATAAACGACAGCAGCAACAACAACTTCAAAGACAACGCGTCTCGGGTGATACACAGATGTGCGTCTTTGCCTGAGCTGAGACGCGCTGTCTTTGAAGATGTTTATCTGGCTACTCTGTCATGGCGTGTACGTATTTGTATGCGCGCATAATCAGCTCACGAGACGCAAGTCAGCATGGCTGACAGCAGGCGATTTCAACAGCATTCACGAGAGGAAATCAGCGGGAAGAAGGTTAGCACTTACACTAAAAGATGAAATCGTTACCCCCTGCTTGTTCGTACGAAATACGGGAAATATCTACGGTCTGGTGCCATATTCCATTCGGCCTCCGGCCTCATGGAATATGGCACCAGACCGTAGATATTTGCCTGTAGTTTGTGAACAATTATTTTTGTCCTAGGATTTAGCCTTACAAAGATAGTGTAATTACACATCAGACATATAAACTGATGTTATTCTCATTCATGGACAGAGTTTTCATGCACAGTAAATTCTATTCATGGATCATGTGCTGTAAATTCTATTTCACATTTTCTTGTGCAGTGAAATTGTTCATGCTATGATATGTGATGGTCATGTCAAATCTTTAAATATTAGTCTGTGTACTGCTATATTTTGAATTGCTGAATAGGTGATCGTGGAGAAGAGATGATCCGTGTGTTCAAAAGAGAGGATGAACATGAGGAGCTACATCAAGAGGTGAGAGACAAAACTCCCAAGGAGGTTTTGGAAATCATGCAGAGAGGAAGAAATTTTTACCCCAAACATCGACCAAAGGTCCAGGGTAAGTGAGATCTCACCATTGTTTCTACCTCTTGTGCACTACTGCTTAGCTTTCATGGAATCGGAAGTCGACAGTACTGTCAATACAAGCTTAATGAAAGAATATGTCTTGTGTACTCTGCTGATCAAGCATACAAGTGTATCTAGGCACTCTGCTTGTAAGTCATGCATTACTGCAAGGTAGCATACAGTCTGATGCGAGCTTAATCTTTGTGTTGTAAATATATTACCTTGCGAAAATTGTGTTTTTATGCCTCCGCCACGACGTGGTGCCGGAGGCATTATGTTTTCGGGTTGTCCGTCCGTCTGTCCGTCCTTCCATCCGTCCTTCCGTCCGTCCGTCCTTCCGTCTGTAATCAATTTTGCGGACAGCATAACTAAAAAACCGTTTGAGGCATCGTAATGAAACTTGGCATGTATATGTATGAGTGGGTGAAGTTGTGCCTATCAACTTTTTGTTGCTCAAGGTCAAAGGTCAAAAGGTCAAGGTCAAATGCTAAAAATTTCACTATTTCCCCCTTATCCATACAATGCTTGAAGGTATTTTCTTGAAACTTTGTGTATATATGAACTACCAAATAAAGATTCTCCAGAGAGAGTTTTGGGTCACAAGGTCAAAGGTCAAGGGTCAAAGGTCAAGTCAAAAAGTTGAAATTTCATTTTTTTCTCCATATCTCGCAAAGGGTTTAAGGTATCTTCGTGGAACTTAGTATATGCATGAACCGACAGGCAGTGATTATCTCTCGAAGTTGGGGGTCATGGATCAAATGTCAGGGGGGTCAAATTTCAAGGTCAACTCCTCAAAATGTCACTACTTCCCTCATATTTATGCAGTGCATGAAGGATTTTTCTTGAAACTTGATATATGCATGTATTACCCAATATTTATTCTGTGGGAAGGTTCTTGCCAAAAGGTCAAAGGTCAAGTGAAAGTGCTAAATTGCACTTCTTCCTCCATATCTCGAAAGTAACTCAAGGTATCATCATGAAACTTACATATCTGAATGCATGTTCTACCTAACAGTGATTCTCTTTGGAACTTTGAGGTCAAAGGTCAAAGGCCAGGTTTAGATAATAATATTTTACCATTTAATGCATAAACTTATAAAGGGTCAAAAGTCAAGTAAAGAATCCTCAATTCCCCAAATACCTGCACTCTGACATTTTAATCATTCATCCAATTGAACCTAGTTCAAGGAAAGTGAACATTCAGCACATTTGTGGCAAATCTGTCATTTTATTATTTTGCCAATTATGTGAAACTTTCATTACACATTGTCAAGACATTGTATTATAGACCTATCAGGAGAACCATGCATTATGGCGGAGGCATACCAGTCGTCGTAGCGACATTTCTAGTTTGTTTTTGTTTTTGTTTTGCTGCAAAAGGCCATTCAAACATCAATATGCATCCTATTGTGTTTGGCTCGCTGAAAGGCAACACATCAGATACAGGTCTCTACTTGTAGCCTGTTGGCGCATCTTATTAGATACTTCAAATCGCTGTTGCTGAACAGCAGATGATCAGACCAAGATGGTAGTGAGTCCCTGTTCATCAAGGTGTGGTTACACGTAGAAAATGAAAATTAAGGGATTTCAATTTCACAGGCCTCAGAATGCTAGCAAGTTTCACTTGCAAATGTCTCTGAGAGAGAGGGTTTTGGATTGACTAACGATATTTCAGTGTATAATAAAAGAGGCTTTGAAGGAGACAAATATGTATCACTTATTCTAATAGCAGATGATGTACTGATTACAGCAAATTAATTTTGTGTGTGTCATGTTTACACACCCAACTCAAGTCAATGGCTTGCCAACTTTGTAAAATAGTTCTCTTGATTGCTCAGTGCACAAACTGATAGATAATCCCCAGATGCCACAATGCATTGTTGAAAGCATCTTTATAGGGTGCATTTGAGCGCTGTCCTAGAGCGAACTGAACCATACCCGCACCAGAGGAGCACTCGAACACTCCTAAAGTGAACACTCCCAAACTGAACTAAGCGAAAAGTGGACCACTTCCTGATGTGTTCCAGAAGGGTATTATAAAAAGCGTACCAGAAGTTAGCATGTGAAGAATGCACGTAACAAGCACATACATTGTATGTCATAATGCAGTGAGTTCATTCTCTTTGTTTAGGACATTGGTAAGTAGTTTAAATGCGCCAGATGCATGACCCTGTTGCTACAAAAAGTGTGACCACCTCTAAAACATAACTCATGAGGTACATTTTCTCCACGGAGCGCTTAAATGCTCCAAATCTGGCACAGTACACTTTGGTACATTCTGGTTTGCTTTTGTGGGCTCAAATGCACCCTTAGCCATAGCTTTGTCGTAAAATTTACTGATACATCCCAGCAAATTCCATTGCTGCATTTCTGGCATAAACACTTGTGATAAGCTACATGGCTTTTGAAAAATAGAACTGTGACACTTTTCTAAGCGCTCATGCATTGTGGTCTCAAAATAATGAAGTACACGGGGTTTACACCACAGCACACAAAGAGTTGAAAAGTTATAATTTCTATATTTATTAAGACATAAAGTAAGACAAATAAGACACTTTGTAGCTATTGTTATATGTTTCTATGAACACAGTACACATGTCACCAAGATTGATTTTTGTTCTCAAAATAGAAAAGCAGACATGCCCTCATTTTTCCTGCAATATGACATAACAGGGTCACTATCAATCTCAGACAATATTTGCAATGATAGTGATCTCTGTTTGGTTTCTATTTGAATTTTTTTGTTTTCTCTGCAGATATTATAGCGCAGCTTGAAAAAACAGTTTCATCAGATGGAGCATACCAGGATGCGCACCTCAACATATCCCTACAGGTATTGCAGTTTTTATGCTTCTGCCATGAAGTGTAGCTGGAGGCATTACGTTTTTGGGTTGTCCGTAATCAATTTTTGTGGACAGCGTAACTAAAAAAAATTATTTGAGGTATCTTAATGAAACTGGGCATATATATGTATGAGTGAGCGAAGTTATGCCTATCAATTTTGTGGTGCACATGCTCAAGGCCAAAGGCCAAAAGGTCAAGGTCATAAACTCAAAATTTCATTATTTCCCCCATATCTATGCAATGCCTGAAGGTATTTTCTTGAAAGTTAGTGTATACGTGTACTGCTAGATGAGGATTCTTCAGAGAGAGTTTTGGGTCATGAGTTCAAAGGTCAAAGGTCAAGTGAAAATATTAAAATTTCACTTTTTTTCTCCATATCCCGCAAATGGTTCAAGGTATCTTCTTGGAACTTAGAATATATGCATGTACTGACTGGCAGCCATTATATAGGGAATTTAGGGTCATGTGTCAAAGGTCAGGGAGTCAATGGTCAAGGTCAACTCCTTAAGCTTTCACTATTTCCCTCTTATTTATGCAATGCCTACAGGATTTTTGGTGAAACAGAATATATACATATCTTACCCAATACAGATTCACTTGGAAGTTCTTGCTAAAAGGTCAAAGGTCAAGTGAAAGTGCTAACTCTCACTTTTTCCACCATATCTTGAAAGTGACTCAAGGTATCATCATGAAACTTAGTAATTATCTATGCATGTTCTACCTGACAGTGATTCTCCTGGGAATTTTAGGGTCATAGGGTCAAAGGTTAAGGGACAAAGACTAGGTTAAAATGCTACAATCTTACTATGTAATAGTGTAATTACACTTTTTATGCCTCCGCCACGAAGTGGTGCTGGAGGCATTATGTTTTCGGGTTGTCCGTCCGTCCGTCCTTCCGTCCGTCCGTAATGAATTTTGTGGACAAGGTAACTATCAAAAGCTGTTGAGGTATCCTAATGAAACTTGGCATGTATGTGTATTAGGGGGTGAAGTTGTGCCTATCAACTTTTGGGTGCACATGCTCAAGGTCAAAGGTCAAAAGGTCAAGGTCAAATACATAAAATTTCACTATTTCCACCATATCTATGCAATGCCTGAAGATATTTTCTTGAAACTTAGTGTATACATGTATTACCCAATTTAGATTCTCTGGTGAAAGTTTGGGTCATGAGGTCAAAGGTCCAAGGTCAAAAGGTCGAGTAAAAGTATTAAAACTTCTTTTTTTTCTCTGTAAATTGGAAAATTGTTCAAGGTATCTTCATGGAACATAGTATATACATGTACTGACTGGCAGTGATTATCTAGAGAATGTAAGGTTCATGGGGTCAAAGGTCAGGGGTCAAAGGTCAAGTGCAACACTTCAAAATTTTACTATTTCCCTCATGTTCATGCAATGCCAGGAGGATCATTTTTTTTTTACACTTGGTGTATGTATGTGTAACCTAATAGAAATTCTCTGGAGAGTTTTTTTTTTTTTTTTTTTTTTTTTTTGCCTCAAAGGTCAAAAGGTCAAAGATCAAGTGAAAGTGCTGAACTAACTTTTTCCTCCATATTTCGGAAGTGGCTCAATTTATCGTGAAACTTACTGCATATTTATGCATGTTCTACCTGGAAGTGATTATCTTATGAATTTTAGGGTCAAAGGCCAGATGAACATGGTAACAATTTACTATTCAGTACAGAAGTTGCACTTTTTCTCTATACCAGTACCATGAAAATTACTCAATGCGTAAATGTTTGAATGGGTCAAAGTCAAGTTAAAGTCCTTAAATCCCCAAATACATGCTCTCTTATTCATCCAATTAAACCAAGGTCAAGGAAGGTGAACATTCAACACATTTGTGACAAACTTGTCATTTCAATATTTTGCCAGTTTTGTGAAAATGTAATCTCACATTGTCCACATGTACTATCTAGACCTATTAGGAGAATCATGCATTATGGCGGACGCATATCAGTCGCCATAGCGACATTTCTAATTCTCTATACTTTAAAAATTATTTAATGACTTAAGGGTCAAAAGTCAAGTAAAAATCCTCAAATCCCCAAATACCTCAACTCTATAGTATAGCCATTCATCCAATTATACCTAGTTCAAGGAAAGTGAACATTCAACACATTTGTGACAAGCCTGTCATTTTGCCAATTATGTGAAACTGTCATCACACATTGCCAAGACATTGTACTATCAGGAGAACCATGCATTATGATGGAGGCATACCAGTCGCCGTAGCCACATTTCTAGTTTTAGTTAAATTCATTCATTTTTGTTTTTACTTGAATTTGAATTAAATGATGTATTTATGAATGTCAAATGTCACTTGCACATTACCAAAATGTGTTGCAGCAAAAATGTGGAAACAAAGAGTAAATCCTGCACTGATCATTGTTCGTATTTGGTCCTCGTCATTGTAACATACAAATTGACATCCCTATGAATCCATTACAATGAAACTTCTCATAAAGTTCCTTTTCACCTCTTAATGAACATGCATAACAATCAACTACTCCTTGTGTGCACCACACCTTGGCATGCCTTAATACGGTGTTCAGTAAATCTATGTGGTACTCACTTTATTTGAGGACATTGTCTGTACCTCCTTTAGTACAGATTATTTCTCTGTCAGTCTTGCATTCTAAATCCAGAAGGAATCAACCCTTGACCATGACACAAATACCCAGTGCATGATACTGTATAAGCTGTTATTTTCGTGTACAGATATTTTCGCGAATTAGAAGGTCACAGACATTTTCGCGAGATGTTGTTTTCGCGAATTCACACCAATGCTATCTTGCATGTATTTGTTACTCTAGTGTATGGCGACATTTTCGCGTGTTGTTAAATTGGCGATCCACCCATGATTTGCGAAATTCACGAAAATTGAACCCTCGCGAAAATAACCGCTTATACAGTATGTTCACAGTTCACATAAACTATTACGATCCTTCTCCATCATGCACATACATCAAAAGTGAACATCAACTTGACTGTACTTCATGTGTTTTTTTTTATCTGAACAGATTTTCTGGTCAAGTGATAATTTTGAAATGAACAACTCATGAAAGTATAATCACTGTTTGTCTATTGGGCTGTTTATCATCTCCCAGATTACCGGTAAATCTTTGCCTACAACTGGCAGTGCTGACAGCAGCAGGAGGGCCGTTGGAATAGGCTGCTCCAAGGTGAGGTATCACAAACTTTTCTCATGACAACAGATATTCATACTGTATACAACGAATATTTCGCGAGGTTTTTATGTTTGCAAAATCCGCGAGTCCGGTGCTATTCGCGAAATTAAACACACGCGAAAATAATGATTCTAATTCCGATATTAACAAGATGTACACATACATTTCTTGGTTCAGTGCAGTCCTCCACGATCGCGAATGTAACCACTCGCGAAATCGCCAGGAAGTCCCGCTCTGTGAAAATTTAAACTCACTAGATATGTGGCGTAAAGAGTATTTCTCATTTAGTCACTGTGGTTTGTGTTGGCATATTCAACCACTTACTAAACTGTCATACAAGTCCCAAATTACAATGAAAAGAAAAAAGGTTTTTGTCCCCGCCGAACGAGTTCGAGCAGGGGACTATGAAACGGGCTCCGTACGTGTGTGTGTCTGTGCGTCCGTGCGTCCGTCCGTCCGTCCGTGCGTCCGTCCGTGTGTGCGTCCGTGTGTGATCAAAATGTTCAATTTGCTACTTCTCTGTCATTTATGAGCCAATTTTGATTCTGTTTGCTTTATATGATAGCACTACATGGGAGCTTTAAAACTTCTACACAGAATTTCAGTTGTGACCTTTGACCTTGACCTTTGACCTATATTGTACATTTTGCTACAAAATGCTACTCCTTCGCCATTTCTAACCCGATTTCGATTCCGTTTGCTTTATGTGATGGCACTAGGTGAGGGCTTCAAAACTTCTACACAGAATTTTGACCTTTGACTTCTTTGACCTTTGACCTTGATTTTTGACCTATATTGTACATTTTGCTACAAAATGCTACTCCTTCGCCATTTCTAACCCGATTTCGATTCCGTTTGCTTTATATGATGGCACTAGTTGAGGGCTTCAAAACTTCTACACAGAATTTTGACCTTTGACTTCTTTGACCTTTGACCTTGATTTTTGACCTATATTGTACATTTTGCTACAAAATGCTACTCCTTCGCCATTTCTAACCCGATTTCGATTCCGTTTGCTTTATGTGATAGCACTAGGTGGGGGCTTCAAAACTTCTACACAGAATTTTGACCTTTGTCTTCTTTGACCTTTGACCTTGATTTTTTACCTATATTGTACATTGGCTACAAAATGCTACTCCTTCGCCATTTCTAACCCAATTTCGATTCCCTTTGCTTTATGTGATGGCACTAGGTGAGGGCTTCAAAACTTCTACACAGAATTTTGACCTTTGACTTCTTTGACCTTTGACCTTGATTTTTTACCTATATTGCACATTTTGTTACAAAATGCTACTTCCGGCGGGGACATATATTACGCACCGCGTAATTTCTACTTTTCCTTGTACACTTGGAAATGTATGGCATATCCACAAGGGGTTGGAGGATATCACTCTTTAGACAAAACAACACTGCTTTTTTTTTCTTTTCAAGGGAATATATTGCATGATGGTGTTTCATAAAAAATACCCTCCATCTACACATTTTGCTGGATGGATAGCAAGTCATATCAGAGACTGATCCCCTTCCCTCCCTCCTCTCAAACTTAGGACATTATACAGTTACAGCTTTTGTCAAAGCTCGATGTGTATACTTCATCGCATCTGATAATAATGCCCGTCATTGTGTGCTTGGTTTTCTGCAGGTCAGTGGAGTCACACAGATTGATCATCCAAGTGATGAAGTGAGTACCGACCCCGCGGAGCTAGCTGACCGTTTCCAGCGGCTAAGTAGCAAAGATCAACCCCCAGAGGACCAACCCCCAAGTGACCAACCCCCAATCCACCAAACAGGAGCAGACGGAGTTCCACATGCACTTAGAGGAAGCCTGCCAGGTAAGTCCAAAGGGGCCACAATGTGCGAAATTAGCATGAACTTAATTCGGCAGTGTAGATTAACAATCCTTCAAACAAACTCTCTTTAAAGTGTATAATTGTGCTGAGATCAAACTGGGACAGTCTTCATTTTTTTTTTAAAAATATCTAAACATGGTGATCACACATTCGCATTTTCAAGAAGCACATTGGACTTTTGTCATTGAAGTCGATCTGTACTGTGACAGGCACTGACCTTCAGTGACAGTGTCAGTCATTGTTTATACCTGTTGATCTTGGTGTGTTTTATATGGTGCATGTCACTGATTCCATCCTTTCAACCAAAACAATTCCAATTTAACCCTAACTAGGCTAGGGGGAGGTGGGGGCTCGGAGGCTCCTCTCAACATTCCGCGTGGTATGTGGCCATTGCAAAAAGCCTTCACCGCAATGTTTCACAACTATTTTCTTTCAAGCCTCCCGCGTCTCTTGACATTAAAATTTTCGACCCCGGCCACGCGGTTCCGAAAGTCACACATAAATATGTACATGCTTGTCAGACCAAAACATGTTGAAAAATGTGAATTTCAATGCAAATTGTGCTTACAGTTAAATTTCATAAAAGCATGATTATTTTCTGGTTTTATGGATTAAAATCAATTACTTATATATTTCCATGCATGCAACAATGTCACAGACAAATTTCATTAAAAAAAGAATAATTGAATAACAAGAAGTCAAAACAACAGAAATACATATGAAATTCTGAAAAAGGATAAAATATTTCAGAAATCTTTTGATTGCACAATTTTTTTTGCACTTACAGATGGAGAATCTCCAGGTGGAGCAGAGGGAATTCCTCCTACTGATCCTAGTTCCTTGGACTCCGATGAGCCAATAATCTTCAACCATCTCTCTGATGATGACAGAGCCTTTGGTAAGTTTGAAATACACTCCAGGATTTTGATGAGCATCATTGAAATATCAGTGATCTTGTATCAAATTGATATTAGTGTTTACTATAAAACCAGAAATGTTTGCTTGCATTTTAATTTTGTGAATTTTGGGAGCGCCAAGATTCGCATAATTAAAATGCATGCGGAAGTTCTTTTCTGTACCATTTGCGTTGAACGACAGTGGCAATTTGCGAAAATTTCATGCCACAAAAAAGGCCTTCGGCTCCAACTCACAAAAATTTCATGCCGCGAATGTATCATGTTTTACAGTATCCCAATACACCAGTATATATTTAAATGTATGTCAGGAAAAACAAGACTTTCCATTCAAAGCACATTTCTTGCAGTCATTAGTGGAATTCTACCCATGGGCTGACATGTCCTCCAGTTCTCGCTATCACATCGAACTTTAGAAACTTGAAAGGCAGTGGCGCTATTTATTTTCAGTATTAAACAAGTTCACAATGCTGTGCAGATGCTCAGCGTGAGCTCTATTTGTTCGTGCACACACACAAAAAAAAAAAACGTTGAGCACCATCTCTATCTCCAAACTGCTATAGTTTTGAAGATTTTATTAGCAATTGTTAAGTTTTTGGAAACGAAATATCAATTGTAAGTTCTGAAAATACATTTCTGTTGTGTTTTGACAATGTTTTAGTCATAATAAAGAGGGGGAAATTAGATGTGATTACCACACGGCATGTTCTGCCCATGCCTGCTGCATAGTATCTCCATATATACCGGAAGGGCACGTGATCGTCGAAAGTGAGAGTCCGTTTAACCAGGGAGGTGTTACAGAGATGGTGTGGCAACTCTTCGTAATTCATGCACTTACATGTTTGGGTTCAAGGCGTTACGATGGGATGTCTAGCATTCCACTACACCTTTAAGTCATGCTCGGCACCGCTCTAATCTGCAAGACGAAGTTCGGAGACGAAGAGCGCATTTCACCTTTCGTTGAATTACAAGCTTTATTTCACCATAAAATTTTAAATGAAATACTCGAATTGATTTAGAATAGTTTAGAAAGAAGTCAATATTATAAACATATATTTCTAGTTTCTTCGTAATGCGCAAATCGAAATGAAATGAAAATTAGACCCCCTTAAAGACCTAATATTTTTCTATAATGCGCACATTTCCACATGTTTAATAATTTTCTATCTTTTAATCTGGTATATTTTGATCTTTCAAATAAAGTACTCCGCTAAAGCGTGTTCCAGCATGCTTTTAAATTATTTGCTGTTAAAATTGTCAGTTTGTCACTGCATTTTGATTCGCTGCTCCAATTCAAGGTACACAGATTCAATGTTGCCATCACATTGAAAGAAAGAGCGAATTGCAGTAGGGGCAAGTATTTCTAGATGTGATAACGCTATTCCCGATTATTGATGCTCTCTTTTGTCAAAGCACATGGGTAACACCTGTAGTTGAACGCATAACTTCTCGGCGGTGCCGCGCATGACTTCAAAGGAGAGCAGTAGTTGTCTCTCCTTCTCTAGCACCTCCCTGGTTTAACCTCTGCATATTGTGCCTGGCATGAGTGTGTAAAAACACCTTATTGATTTGCATGTATCATATGGCCAGTGTTCAGACCAAACCACTAACGATTAAATGTGTACATTTATATGCAATTTATTGAGTTAATGCTCTTTCCCCTGCCATGGTAACAAGCTATCAAAGACCATTTTGATATCAAGTGTACGGATAGAATAGTATTTAGTGCATAGCAAGTGTTGCTGGTTGTCATGTTATGTTTTATGGTAATGGTGTATGGTTGTTTGATACACAACACATGTACCACCATATTCAAAATTTGTCTTTATTCAAGCAGTATCTGTTGAAAGTCTCTTAACTGTTAGATACTATACTTTGTCAGAATGTTTGTAGTAGGAACAGCATTATGTTGCTGTTGTGTGGTTTAAAAGGTAAATGGTCATAAGTATTTAAATGCTAGATGTGATATGAATTACTTAGTCATCCACATACAAGTGTCATAAAGTGTGTAACAGTATGTATTTGGTGTTGTTGTTTTTTTTTTGTCAATGTATTTTGTTTTTTGGTTCATTACAGATATTACTGTCTTCATTCAGCCTGTGTTCAAGGTTCAAAGAAAAATCAAAGAGGGAATGTGGACGTGCATAGATAGATGCCACAATCGAAACTGGTGGTCAAACCGTCATGTGGAACAGTGTCTACACTCAGCAGGAGTAGGCCTTGATGGATACGGAATTACGCTGGTCCACCTCAAGCTCCCAAGTTCAGACTCTGACAGTCCGTTTGTTCTGACGCTTCGAGCAAGTCAAGGCAAGGCCCTAACAGACCTGAAGAGACTTTGCAGCGATGGTAAACTCTGTACCATGCTCTTTCCCTGCTTTGCTGATGAGGAACTGCACAAGGTGTGTGGACAAGCGAAGCCCGCGATCGACGTCGAGTTGTGCAAGGATACGTATGCAAAGGGCATGGCATTCTTTGAAAAACTGGAGGAAAAGGATAGCAAGGAGATGGATGGAGAAACAAAAGTCAAAAGCAGCAGTGCAATATCTTCAACTGTTCACTCAGGTGGGTAGCTGTCATTCAGTCTCATCTGGATTAAAGGATTGGATCGTAAATCTTGGATTACCATTTGAATTCCCTTTAGTCAAACCTTTTGTGAGGATGTACTTTATTGTCAGACAGACTTTGGATTCATAATCATTACATAGGACTTCATTCTTCAAAAGAGTTTGGAATATTGTGAATGATTCGTTTCATATATAAGTGGAATTTTGTCAGGATATTATGTTTTTTAAGAGCTCGCATAATCATTGTGTTCCACTTTTACTTTTTTTTCAGTCTCCTCACTCATATCCCTTTTAAAATATTTTTATCTTTACTGGGGTATTTGTTCTTTGCACAGTTAATGAAAATGATTTTAATGTTTCATATGTGTTCGAAAGTTCATGGCATTATCAATTTCGTTTCTTTGGTACTGCAGTTGGAGATGGATTGCACATAAAAACAGGTATGAAATCTGCAGAACATTTAAAGTACCAGTTAGTGTGTCACAAATCATTTCAGAATTCCTGCGACATGATTCATAGTGCAGCGACTCTTCCATGTAAATTCGTGCAAGGATTCTGCTACTCTTCAAATTCTCATGAATTTTGTGCTCAAGTTTATCGCCTGCATGAATGTATTGCAGTAATGAAATATAGGTTTATTTTTAGTACGTAATTGTACTTTGATCTTTTAGTCTGGAGTGAGTATGTATTGACTCTGAATGCTAAACTGGAAAAAGCATGTTCATTAACAAACTACAATAATATATTTTTTCTTTTCAATAGAAAAATATTGCATTCATGTCTGGAATGTGGAAGCAAGCAAGACCACATGAGATACAATTTGTACATGCCTATTGTAGCATTGCAGAATCATGCATTCCTGCTACCTATACATACAAACAACTCTCATTATAATGAAAGTCCTCTGGAATGGTAGTTGCCACTTGTATGCACTCGTAAACAATTTACCATTGCGCTTGCCTGCAAAAGTTTAAAAAAGTTTTAAAACTAATGAGCTACTAGCTCAGTTCTTTGCACTTATCTGTGTACAGAATACATAGCACATTTCGTTTGGCTTTATTAGGTATGACTGCGTATGTCTGCTTTCCAGCAATATGAAGCAAAACGCAAGCAAAGTACACAAAGGTGTGACAGTAACATAAGTGAGATCCATACTAATGACGAGTGAACAAGTTTTATTGGTGTCATGCTGTTTGTTTGTGTCTTCACATAGCGCGGGCAGAGGTGCATCTGAACAAGCTTCCATCCAACGTTGTGGTTGGGGACCAGTATAATTACTATGGAAGCAGTCATGTGACTTCAAACTCAGTACCGCGGAGTCGGCATTCTCCAGCATCATCTGGGCGGACATCCAGACAGGTGCAACGTGGTGCACAATCGCAGCAACAGTGCAAGGAGGCTCCACCAAAACTCTCGGGTGATTAAGCAGGATGAGCGCTGAAACCGTTACAACTTGGGTTAGCAGGGCAGGGTGAGGGTTGGAATTGTGAGACTCCATGAACTGTGCATAGTATTCATATTGCTGACTTTTTGATGATTTGAGAATACAGATGCATTGATGCCAAGTGGGAATTTTTGTACACTCACCATGTCTTGTTCCTTACCTGCACCTGATTATAAGGGCAATTCCATGCCATATTTATGTTAAATCTGATTCAAGCCGTGATAGGAAGTGATGTGTATTATTGCCCTTATCAGCTTTGTGTTAAATTCTACTAAAGATAGGGGCCTTTTGAGCCACAGACAACTCTCTAAGATAGAAATGTGCATTGCCATTGCTGTTTCCCACAATAAGATATGGATGTGGATCATAAATGCTGCTCCTCCCCCCCCCAAAAAAAAAACAAAAAAAACGCACAAAACAATAAACATAAATAAGTTAAAGAGATTAGAGGGATGTAGCTCGCATGTGTATGAGGTATTGGAGAAAGAAGTGAAAATCGTTAGATTTGTTCTGTACATTTTTGTTAATGCCAGGGGAATCTCCAAAGCATTTAATAAGTGAATAATTCTGGTATTTCCTACCATATTCATCATTTGAAGGGGAAAAATTGCTTGAGATGAATTGAATTCTACTCTAGCCATTAATCCGAGATATGTCATATTTACAGCAGAATATCTATTAAAAAAAAATAGATAAACTTTCCTGAAGTGGAGATTTGCAAGATCATTGTGTTGTGTCTTCAGCTCCGGTGGACTAACTTGCATATTTGCACTTTGAACAGGGGGAAGAAAACCTAGAGCTAATGTTGTCTTGGTGGGTACATACCACTAATAAATTATATTGATTTCTGGTCAGTTTCCTTCTGTTTGCATTTGTATTAAATTTATTTCTGTCTGCATTTGTTACATACTCCAAAAGCTGCATCACTACGGTGATCCCTCGCATTTATCCCCAAGTTGAATTATCCTTCCGGTTTATACCAGGTTTAAGTGAGTGTCACACACAAAAACACTGCTATAGCTTCTGACCATCCAAGCATTGAGAATTTAGGGTTTCTGGGACAAACACTGAACAAGGCCTTCTACAGCTCAGATGGTAGAGCACCGGGCTAGCATCCGGAGGTCTCGGGTTTGAATCCAGATGGACTCCCATTTTCTTTGCTCATTTTTCCACTAATATGTTAAATTTAGTCATATCTATTTCGTCACTTACTTTTTCATCCTCTGTACAGACTCCAGTGAAATGGTATCAGAGCAACTTTGCCAGGACATAGCAAAGTCTGTGCCAGGGCCAAAGATGAAATCGCTTGGACGCCGACTCGGTCTCAGGGATGCTCAAGTGGATAACATCGTCATGGATAATAGTCAGTATGATGGGGAAGAAGCTGTCTACCAGATCCTCAAGACATGGCGGGGCCAGAGAGCAAGTGGGGCCACAAAGGCAAGACTAGCTGGGGCCTTGTGGGAAGCTGGTTGCTATGATGCAGCAAGGGAAGTGCAGTGATGGGGCTCTGATCATCACAAATACAGGAGCTTTTGGGAAACTGACTCCATTATTGCAGCTGACATGCGTCATTGACTGATGCATGATTGACGCAAAAACTTAACATGCTCTCACTTGTCAGACTGCGGACGGACAAAAAGCAGATAAGATGTTACTGTAACCCTATTATGCATGCATGATTATTCTGCAACGCGTGATGCTCTCGCTGCGACATTTTATGACTTTTTTCTTTCAAGTATCGCGCAACTTTTGAGACCAAATTTGTGGCTCCCGGGCATACGGTTTTGAAGCCACGCCCCTTTGAAAAAAATTTGTCGACCCAAAAATTGCTCAAAAACGTGATTTTGTGTACAAATCCAATGTAAATTGTGCTTTTGCAATTAATTCATATAAGAATAAATATTTTTACTTTCAGTGGCTGATAATGATTTATTTTAGCCTGATTATGCTTAAAAAAAGTTTCTGTGACAAATTTTGATGAAAAAAAAAACAAAAACAAAAAGTAAAAAAACAGTGAAATACATAAGAAATTCAATAAACAGTAAAATACATAAGAAATAATTATGAAGCTGAATTTTTGCTTCAATATTATTGTTGAGGGTATTGAAAAGAATACGTTCACCAAAAATTAGAAGTTTTGGAGCGTTATTTTTTTTTATTTATGGGCAAAAAATTATTTTTGCTTTAATTAGCATAAATTAATATAAAATACATAGATTAAAATTGGAAAAATCTGACAGTCTTGTAGATTACATTGGCCTCTACTTTAGTGCAAATTTTCACGAGGATCGCGCGATCCACAACCGAGATCTGAAAGGCCTCCCCTGTGGTTTCAAGTCCCTCAAAAAACCCGGTGGGATTAGGGTTAAATGTACACGGACAGTGAATTCAAGAGAGCGCTGTTGAAAGATACGAGGTTCATGGCAATGCTTATTCTGAAAATCATTGATGTAAAACTATGGTAATGTTGGTCATAGTAGCTTATGATACAGTCAGGATCACTTGTCAAAAATGGCAAGCTGCAAAATTTGCCAGTAGTTGCTGTAATATTTTATACCCTTGCCCATTTATGCAACTTGGCGTAATGATACACATGCCTCTATGTGCTTTGTATGTGGAGGAAATATATTTCTAGAGGAATATCTGTCAATAATTGTACATTTTTAGCCATTATTGTGGATACCGGATACAACTAAAGTGATAGTTCATCTTAAGAAATATTGAGGCAGGAGTATTTTCATCAGATTTGTTTTATCACGAAACCTGAAATGAACTTCTTACGATCGAACCTAAACAAGATATGCATGTTACTTTGGTCTTCCTTATCTTCCTGTAATAGGTGAATCGTAAGCATAGATAAATGTTTGATTTTTATCACTATTTATATTCATTGTGTCAATCATTGACCATTTACAAACACATTCCGGGAACTTTATGGAGGCACGACTTGGCAGATATTATTGCTGTATGTGTGGGAAATGCCGCAGTGGGGGCACCCAGGGGTCTCAAATCTCCTAATTAAAGAATCTTAGGGGAGGAGGGGAAACACTCCCCTTTTCAAAGCAAAAATGATAGAGCTGAAATGATCTCATACTGTTCTTTTGTGAATGTATTTTCAAGTTTGTTCATGTCAGATCCAGTTGTGCCCCCGTTTGAGCTGAGTCTGGGGGAACCAAACTGGAGAACAATTTTCATAGTTACATCTTTTTTGAAACACATGTTCAAAATTGTCACCAAACCTGGCGAGCATTGTCTATTGCGAGATGTTTGACAGAATATATTTTTGTACAAATAGGCACATTGGTAGGATTATGGTGATTGCATTTAATTGTCAAGTCTCTGTAAAAATTGTTCTCTACACTTGAAGTTGCCCCATTATGATACTCTTTTTCCATTGCCAGCCATTTTGTAAAGCTGCATTGCTGCACAGCTATCTATGTGTGGCTTGATACATTTTAGTGCAGTTTCTAAACTTGTGGAGAGTAACATAATTATTATGAAGTTTCGGCACTTAATGTGACTAAATCCTTTTGACACAGGAACAAAAGAATGCAATTTTGAGCAAATTTGAGCAGCAAATGAGGATATGAAGGTTGTTGATATTATATATTTCTTTCACCAATGCCTCTGTATATACAGGCATAATATATATTAAAATTGAAAGCAGTTGATTGCTGTGTTCAGGACTTGATAACAAGTGAGCTATTTATAGGAGAGTTTTTCTTCAGCATTGATTATAAATCTCTCATGATAAAAGAACTTCCTTAAGTTTGACAAAATGGTTCTGAGCAATATGACACATCAAAAGTTATTGTCTTTGGTGCACATGTATATGTATATTACTGTCCTTTGCTGCTGAAGATTGCAGTCTTGTGTTAAGTAGGGGTCTGACTCAGTTGTCTGTCATCACATTGTCAATTTTATTTTGATGGGTCTTCCACAAATGTAATGATAAACATTACCCCACACGATTTTTTTGTGGCACCTATAATTACTTTGCCTTCTCTTGTAAATTAAAAAAATATATATAGGTACCTAATGAATTGACAGTTAAAACTCTTTTGACAGTACTACATTACGCAGTACTAATTGTAATGTGTTTTAAATATGTAGCATAAGCTAATTTTCCCTCTGTCTGTTACTATTCTATTGAGAAGAGTAGTGAATGTGAAGAATAATGAATGTGAATTGATAATGAAATTAATCACATATGATAGTATACTAATGCCATGTATCACCTTGACATAGTGGCCATGCATTACCATATTTTGATAGTTCCTGCCACAGTTGTGAGTCTTCAGAGTAAATAATGTTTTCAGCCAATGATATGTCACCTTGTTAAGTCCAAAATATGTACTGTACAAGCTGAAATTTTCGCGGTGGTTTTATTTTCGCGAATTTCGCGAATCGCCTTTGAACCGCGAAAATAACAATGTACGAATAGATAAGTACAGTAAGACCTCGCAACCGCGAAATTAACAACACGTGAAAATGTCCTCCTAGTAGCAATTCGCGAAAATATCTGTACACGAAAATTTCAGCTCGTACAGTACATGTATTTTACAGGTACCTCAGACTGGTTTGTTTGATATTTTTTATGTTTAGGGGATTGTACATGATGAAGTGAATCCTTCATATGTCCCTCCATCTGGAGAAATGCTTGATGCATTGATGTACCCTCTGATTGCACTTTAACCCGTTGAGGACGGACTGATTTTGCTACAACACGCATTTCCCATAGACACCTGCCCGAGTATACTCGGGACTCGTCCTCAACGGGTTAAAGAGATGGCATAGTTTTGGTTGAGGTGGGGGGTTTAGATTTTTTCCAAGTTTATTAGAAACCACATATGAAATATCAAAGAGCATGCAATTCCAAAAGGAACTAGAGATTGTAATTTGTCATCACTGACAAATTAAGGTGATCCGATTTTTTTTTAATCAATGATTCAAGTCCTGATCGCAATAGGCATGACCATGCAGGTTTCATCTGTGTTCAGAGACATTGGCCGTGTGATGTTTGGATTCTCATTTGAAAAGGGAGTCATATCTGCCATCGTTGGTACCAAATCTGTATACACTATAACGAAGATACAGTAACAAGTACATATGACCTTTGACCCCACTTTGCACAACCTAGATGGCATCTGAGCAAAAAGTGGTTATTTTGTGAAATGATTCTTGTAACATGATCTTTGCGTGTGCAAAATATGGGAAAGATAAGACATGTATTCACCAAGATACAGGATGAAACATTTGTGACCTTTGACCCTAATTTACATACCCACGATATTGTCCGATCAAGTAGTTGTTATTTTATGAAATAATATACGTGACATGAACTAAACATGTGCAAAATATGGGGGTGATAGGGGCTTTTTTTCTTGAGTTATTGCAAAGAAAGTTGCAGAAACATAGAAATATCTCAATACATCAAAGATAAGCTTTAATTTCAACCAAGTATTTTAACATGATTCCGACATCATATGAAAAAACAAAGGGCACTTAAAGATAGCGCAAAGTCTCAGTTACAACATATTAAAATCTGAGAAAAATTCACCGAAGGGTAAGTGAGCTAGTGCTCGATAAAGACAATCATGTCAATTTTCACATCTAGAAAAATTCCCTCCCATAGACATAACACGTCAAAACGAAGAAACAGAAAGAAGTACATATGACCTTATGACCCCACTTTGCACAGACAAGATGGCCTCTGAGCCAAAAATGGTTATTTTGTGAAATGATCCTTGTAACATGGTCTTTACGTGTGCAAAATATGGGAAAGATAGGACATGTATTCACCAAGATACAGGATGAAACATTTATGACCTTTGACCCTAATTTACATACCCAAGATGGTGTCTGATCAAGTAGTTGTTATTTTGTGAAATAATGTACGTGACATGAACTAAACATGTGCAAAATATGGTGGTGATAGGGTATGTTTTTCTTGAGTTATTGCAAAGAAAGTTGCAGAAAGGAAGAAATATTTCAATACATCGAAGATAAGCTTTAATTTCAACCAAGTTTTTGGACGTGATGCCGACAACGTATGAAAAAACGAAGGGCACACTTACGATAGCCCAAAGTCTCAGCTACAACATACTAAAATATGAGCTAGTGCTCGAAAAAGATAGTCATGTCGGTTTTCATTTCCAGAAAAACTGCACTCCCATAGAGATAACACGTAAACTGGTCAAATTTGACAATGTTACTTTTAATCCCTTTTTACGAGGTGATGCCGTCATCCAATCAAAATGTTGTTATTATATGACTGAAAGACCATTTAATAAGCTACATTATATTGAAATTTGGACGAAAATCGACAACAGAATAAGTGAGATACGCTAGAGTGAACTTGAAATTTGATGACGTCATTTTGAAAATTTACTTTTTTTACTTTATTAAGAAATTTGATATCTTTTAATCATTTTTCCAGCATCGCCAACCCATGATATGACATGTACAACTCATCAGCTTTCAGAATATGTAAAGAAAATGGGGGGTCACCGTCCCTCCTGACGAGTAAAATGGGATTCAAAATTGGCGGGTTTTTGCATCGTTGCACTGTATATCGCCATTGACGCGCGCGCGGAATTTCAACTTTGACGGGCCCGTATGACGTCATATTGAGTCGGATTGACTTGACACTTGGTAGAAATATTCCTTGACATTTTACGCATCCGATAAGTGTGAAAAAACAGGGAATTTCTATTGCGTATGAGCTGTACGTGCGTACATGTGTGAGCGCGTACGCGTCCGTCCAATTTTTTCAATTTTTCAAAAAATGCTCCAAATGGTCTGAAACGTGTGCAAAAAAAAATTGAGCTCGATTTGAGCATACAAATATTTCAATGCACACGTACACGCACGTTTTAAGAGAAAATATGAATTTTGAGAATATGAGTAAAATGCGCATAACTTGAAATGTATGTGACGTAAATTTCATTGAAAAATTCCATTCCATTAATGAGATATGAATGAAAATGTGTTTTCATATAATGACGTCATAGTGACGTCACGGTCGACTGATCACAATGATACATTAGATTTGTCGTCTTTGGGACATGATACATATATGGTATGAGTTTGAAATTGATACTCTGAGAACTTTTTGAGTAAGTAGATACACAACTTTTGTCCAGAAATAAGAAGAAGAACCAACAAAGAATCCGTACAGATACAGAAGGTGATCCGAGAGGATACTCGGATCACCTAATTAAAAGTTTATTTGATGAAAATTGGTTTTGAAATGGCGGAGATATCCACAAACAAATTAAAACAATGTAGTCGTAAGCGAAGGTGGGTCCCACCTAATATTAGGACCTCTTTCTTTTTGGACATCTCAACCATTTCAAAACCAATATTCATCACATAACTTTGAATTTCTCTTAGAATTGTATGCTCCTTCATATTTCTCATTATCTCAGACAAACACACACACACAAACACACATACACATACACAAATAGAAATAAAAAAAAAACAAAGAAATGAAATTGGAAACCTGAAGCCCCATCTCCAAAACTATGCTATCCCTCTCCTTTAAAGGAAACCTCCGGATGATTTTCAGATTTTTACATTTGAACAACTATAAATTAGTTATAATGAGGACAGAGTTTCAGAATTCGTGATAATTGGGATGAAGAATAAGAATATTTTCAAAATTTAGAACAAATTGCAATGAGCAAGGATGATGACATGGCAGAGTCACCATAAGAATGTATGAGTTGGGGCTCAAGGAAGCAGAACAAAAGAAGAAGGCATGCATAGATTATACACAGGTGAACTCGCAAGCAAGTGGTATTGCAATGGAATTATACTGCTACATTTTTGAAATATGTGAACCTCCTATGTCATCATCCTTGTTCAGTGTAATTTGTTCAAGGTTTTTCAAAGTATTGTTTCTCTGCTCAAGAACCACAATAAATTCCACAAATCTATACATGGAGTTGTCGATTTATGAACTACATGATATGAAATTATGAAAATCGTCTGGAATGTCCCTTTAAGTCTTCCATGTCATTGTAGCAATTTGTATTTACAGTGCACTCCAATTATAAGGAACACGATTGTAATAGGATCCTGGCTAGGGCCTACAACGAAGTAAAAATTCAGACCCCAACATTATTAGACTCTCTATATTTTTCATCATTTATTTGTTCAGTTACAACAGAATTTTGATATAACAAATAAAACTGCCGGTCCAGAGGACTATATTATAATGGTAGTCGACTGTAATATTTGTGACTTTTTACATGTACGGTGTCCATTAGTGATATTTCACTAATTTTGAGATGAACTGTAAGACAGTTCACTAATCCTTTGATACAACGGTAGTTTTCTCATTAAAGAAAATCTCATTGAAGTTGGTAGGGGAAATGACAACATTTTTACCATTAAAATCCTCTAGTATTAACCGAATTTCTTTGAATCCATGTATGTTATAACAAAGTTCACCTGTACATGTGAAACGTGATTCATGCAGTGAGAATCTTTTTGTGTGTGTATCTGTGTGTATTGATGGTAGGTGCCTATGGAGTCTGCCATTCAACAGAATTCTATCAGTAATCATGTTTTTTCTGTGGAATTCAATACTTTAAGCTCAATATCATTACTGTATCATGTAAGTAAATTATATTCTACCAAAAAAAAAAAATGAAATAAAAAAAAATAATTGGTTTTGATTGATATGTGTACATACTATGCAATGTATAATTATGTTTATTGTCTTCAGAACTGTTTAAGCATACTAGTATGTGAATTTTTAAGCCCCTAGGTGCCATTGACAAAATCATGTTTAGAACTTATCATTGCGACCATCATGTATGTGCCCATGAAGTACTGTATATGAAGCGCAACTTTTTGGTACTACAAATTCAATTTCATTTGCAGAGCACCACCATGTGTATGTGTATGCCTCGTTACGGAGGCAGTGAAAAGCATTGTTTGTGCTGGAATATAGCACGGGTTACGCCATTTCCTGACCCACTTTATCTGACACGCTCTTTCTGACACACTTTTTTTTGCCATTCACTTTGTACACGGGGCAGTTTTCATGAGACGGCGTCTGTTATTGGCTACTGTGCTAATGAATATTCAAGACTATGGTATGGCTTGTCGAACGTCGCGCTCAAGGCCGGCCAATAAGAGGCGGCCAGGAGCTGGTGAGCTGGAGGCGCGCGGCAATTTCTAACCTCATCCACGTGTAGGCCTTGCTACTACGTGGGCTTCCAGTACCTTTTTTTTTTTTTTTTTTCAGCTGCTTAACCCATCCACGTACGGGCCTCTGTGTACTAGTAATCTTCGTGCCTGCCTAGTAAGTCGGCAGTGAACTTGGGCGCGATCTTCCCTACGGCGCGATCTACACGCGAAGGGTATTCATGCTCCCAACCCCCCCCCCCCCCCCCCGAGATAGCTCTGGAACATTCCATTCAATGACGAGGGTTTTATTTTGCAATGTTATCAAATAACTCTCATGTAAGCAAATTCTTGCCATAGCTAATCTATTTTAGAATAAAATCGTAATCCATCTATGATTAGATAACCTAATTCAAATTGGCAGAGACATAGAAAAATATTTGTTTTACAATCGTGATACGTTCAACTACTCATCTGTGCTGAAATCCGCATGTCTGCTCCACACATGTTATCGCTATCGCTCAAACTTCGATCGCGGTGCCGGTGGCTTGTGTGTGTTTACAACATGTGTGCATATGGAGGAAGCATGGGGCTGAAAAAACAGTACCACGTGGTGAGGTAAAAAACAAATCGGACGTAAGAAGTCGTACATTCGAGAGCTAAACAGACAAATAGCGAAAACAAAGTCCACTGAAAAGGTCTTGACACTGTAATGTATGTTCCAAATTCATGTCTGGCTTAGTTTCGAGAGAATTTTCTACACTTGTAAAGGTTTTCTTTGCAAGAGATCAGGAGTGAGATCGGTGAAGTAGCTAAACATGTACTCTATGTGACTGTTGGTTACTACTGTTGCATGCATGCTTGCACGTGGCTGGGAGAGTGCGGCAAGAACGCTAGGAATGCACCACCAGCACGTACGGTGGGCTGCAAATTCTTGGGGCAAAATTAGACTTCATTGTTCAGCCCGTCTAGTATTTATATATTCATAATAATTCTAATTCTTCATGAAATCACGATAAAAATTCTTCATATTTATATTCATAATACATTTAAGAAGCGTAATATGAAATATTTTGACCTTTTTTTTGAAATCCAAAGAAAAAAATGTTTGGAATAAAAAATTGATAATAAATAATAGTTCTTGACTCAAGTCTAAACTTCGTGCGTCTTCTTCCAGTTACCCCGCAGTTGCCCATGGATACGACGCATAAATAATCAGCTGTTTGCTGAGTCATTCCTACCCTACTGCCTCTGTTCAAATTGAGAGCGATTGTGATTTTATCGGTGGCATTTATAGTTTCATGACCTAATCCAATAAAACTAGACAAATTTAAACATCAAATGTTGTGACATTTTTTGTCAGAATTTCCTATCAATATCACTTGTTGCCACGATAGTTTTGAGATTTCACTAGCTTCATTATCGAAGCTGTTCTGAGGCTGTTGGACATTTGAAAGAACTGCTTTGTAAGAAATCACCTTTTATTTATTATCTATTTTCACACACAAGAATTTTGATGACTTACATAATCTTTTAAAACTATTCTAATGTCATAATATTTCATGATGGTATGTGTTCTGTCTTTACATGGCAAGATGGGATTTTTTTTTTTCTTCCGTCCAGGGTCAAAGAAGGAAGTGACAGGAAGGAAACCAACACGATAGGAAGGAAATGAAAAGGATAGAATGAAACACCTGCTCAGCGGGCTCTTTTTTATTGATTTTTACAATGGTGAATGCAGTACATCAGAATTTAAGTAAATTTACAGTTCTAAATAATTTATCATTTGAAAAATGAGCAAAGAAAATGGGATATAATCGAGTTCTTAAAATGAAAACTAAATTAGCATCGCCATTTAGATCTAATATTTACTAAAGAATAGCCCTGAGGCAACCTTATTGTCAAGCTTTTGGTTGAGTTTCTTTAGAGAAACGAATTTTTGGAGCACTAACCCAAGTGAACAACCAAAAGGTTAAAAAAAAAACTGATTAAATGCAGGTCTCTAGGTCTAGACCACTCCTGTGCATGAGCGAGCAACAGCCCCCGTGGACAGTGTCACTCTCGTCCTTGGCCTAGGCTAGGCTACTCGTGTCGTTCTCGCCATCAATGATCAACGTCATGGTCACACGAAATAAATTGCATCATCAAAAGGGTTCGTATATCATCACCAGAATCATTATGATCATCATCACTATCATCTCAACCACAGCAAAACCCTGAATATCATTCCCACCATAGTCACTCCCAACTCACAAAAACACATCAGCATACAGACATCGCAGACTTTGTAGCTAACTAAGTTAGACTTTAGATCAATGTTAGTTGTACACAAAATGAAACGGAGGTGGAAAACTAGTAATGAATACACGGAGATCATCAACGATGGCATTTTACCGTAGAAAAAATACACTGAACATCTTGCACCGCAAAAAAAAAAAAAAAAAAAAAAAAAATTGAGGTAAAAAACTACGTTGAGGAAAACTAGGGTGAAAACTCGCTGCTTGGAAGACGAACGATGAAGACACTGTACGGTAAAAATGCACACGGAAACAAACGAGTGGGTACCATGAATGTTCTCGCACACACGTAGATAATCTACATCGTGTTCAATCAAAAAACTCAACAAACACTCGAACAAAAACTCACCTCTAAATTGTTGCAAACGAGATAATCACTTCAAAAAATGGGGGAAAACACTTGTGGTAGTACGATTGTACTCTAAGAATAACAGAGATAAGATGATACGAAAGCAAAAGAGAGAAAAAGAGAGAGAAATGGACAGGAAACCTGCAGAAGTTATGCCACACTCACTGGCACTAAAACGCAATTCAACACACACACGCACACTGGTAATCAGATATCGTCATGGACCCCCTTGAGGAGATCGATATCACGCGTAAGTCAATAGCTAAAAGCCAATCACAGACACAGAATCAGACCGAGTGACTCATTATGAAAAAATTATCGCAAGGCTGATGAATATTCATTAGCACAGTTGCCAATAACAGAGGCCGTCTCATGAAAACTGCCCCGTGTACAAAATGAATGGCAAAAAAAGTGTGTCAGAAAGAGTGTGTCAGATGAAGTGGGTCAGGAAATGGCGTAACCCCTGGAATATAGGCGATTTCAAGTCCGGTAGTAGTGCTTGTGATAGTATGTGCACATTACCATGCTAACGATCTCCAGTACAAATAAAACCGAACTCAAAGTCAGTCAGTGTTGGGAGGTTGATTTCAAATAACAACGTATTTCCAGTAGTTGGTGTTAGGCGTGGTGTTGAATGTCGTCTGCTGAAGCGAGCTCTGCTGTTTGTGTTGGCAATTTATGTGTTTGTTTCCCCATTGGCTAACACAAGCCCCTAGGGATCATCATCTTTGTCATTTCAAGTTCAGTGCCGGTCTTGGCATTGCTGTGCAAGACCCACATTCACATCCGAAGTAGAGTAGAAATTCCTGTGGATTTCATGCCAACATCTACGGTTGGGGATCGATAGATTTGATCAGTATGGTTGCGTTAATCCAAAGAGATTTTCCCCAGTGACTGCTAGAGTGCGGAGTCTTCATACGCGTACGCCCTGTACTATTGTTTTGTGAGCGCCGCGCAAGGGTAGCATTGGATGACGACGAGGCGGTACAACGGTAGGCTCACCCCTCGTGCTAACACGCTAGCAAACGAGCAACAGAAGAGCAGCCAAAATCAAGTGCGTAAAAGTTCAGAAGTTCGCGTAATACGCGCTGTAGAAATGTATAGATAGTACGCAAAGTCCGCCATTGTTAAGTGGAACAATGGCGGCCCCCATGAAATCACTGACTCCGTTGTAGAGTCCGCCCTCTAGTGGTGGGGAGGAGAAAAATCTCTTTGCGTTAATCTGACCATCAATGTTGAAGCTCAATTGAAGGCAGTTTTTTGGGAGATAGCACTAGCACTAGCACTAGCACTAGCACTAGCACTAGCACTAGCACTAGCATTAACACTAACACTAACACTAACACTAGCACTAGCACTGAATTTGAAATCACCCACTGTTAACTCTAAAGCATTCAGTACTCCATCCTTGTTCTCTTTGTGTGATTGCATATAGGTTGGTCAAGCATTCCAGTGTGAATACATGTATATGAAGCAAGTGAAGCTGTCTTTCCTACACATTCACTTCATGTGCAAGGTGTAATTTAAGCAGGTTTGAAGACAATTTTTTTCTGTATGTTTCAGTGTGTATCTTAATCAACAATGAATGCAAATACTTGTTCTCCCAGGGAAATACTCAAGAGGTCTATTATACATAACGGCTCATATCAGTAATCAAATTCTGTCATTAAATGACATCTGGAATCTGTGCCTTATACTTCATTGACCTAGCAATGCTACATTTTGTATTTTTGGTGTGTGGTTTGTTTTTTTTTTTGGTGTGTAAATCTGACATTGTTGCATACTTGATAATACACCCTGTTTGATATGCTGTAAAACAGGATATTTTCGTGGCATGAAATTTTCACAAATTGGAGCCGACGGCCTTCTTCGCGGCGTGAAATTTTCGCGAGTTGCCACTAGCATTCAATGTGTATGGTTTAGACAAGAACTTTCACGTGCATTTTAATTTCGCAAATCTTGGCTCACAAAATTCCCAAAAATTAAAATGCATGCTAACATTCCTCATTTTACAGTACATATTTGCACATTGTGTATGTACTTCTAGTTTAACCAAATACATTGATGAGTCGTGCTGAAATGATGCGCTACGATACTGGATACGAACATGTGTGTGTATATGAAGGGTTTGTTTGCAAAAACCAATAAGTCCATTTTTGAAGATTTTGAATTACGATCTCTGTCATAAAGTATAAAATAATACCTTTTAAATGATATATTGGTCACTACATATAGAGGTATATTTTTGAAGTTATGGTCAAAAGAAGCAAAAAATTTCTTATTATTCTCTTTATTTTTCTTGACCTATAATCGCAAATATCTCCATTTGGCAAATATGGACTTATTGGTTTTTGCAAACAAACTCTTCATATGATAATTGATTAACCACACTCTACAAAATGAAATGGTAAATCAACATTTTTAATGTGTTCATTCCACCAACCTTTTAGTAAATGTTAAATTTAACACTCAGTTGTTGGGTTTACCATTTCTGAAATGGTAGTTTGACATTTTGAGTGTAAAATTTGACATTTTGAGTGTAAAATTTGACATTCTGAGTGTAAAATTTAACATTTTGAGTGTTTAACTTAACATTTAAAAAGGTTCGAGGAGTGACAGCATTTAGAATGTTGATTTACCATTTCACAATGTGTTGAATGTTTGCTATCTGAATCTTGGTTTTGAATTGCAATACAGTGTATGTCCATCTCCAGTTGAATCATTTCCAAGGTTTACTGTTCAAGATAACTTTGCTGTTACTAACAAATTTTGGTTGTGCAACTCATTCAAAACATACTCATGGAGACGAGCATTTCCAATGCTTTTCAGGAGAGGGTTTGATAAGCAGATGTCTAAAATGGTTAAAACATTAATAGATACAAGAAATTTAAAATGCATGATTACATACTTCAATGTTGTGAATATACATACTTCTCAGTGATACACGTGTATTTAACACAAAGTGTTTTTAGACTACACAGGGTAATTCTTCTGATTTGCTCTGAAGTGCAATGTGTTAGTGTGATTTAAATGTACTAATAGAGAACTTGGATGATTATACCCCTACCTATATATATATATATATATATATATATATATTTTTTTTTTTTTTTTTTTTTTTAATGTAATAGAGATATCTTACCTTTCCTTTTGTATGATTTACTGTTTATTTCTGCAACTTTTTTTTTTCTTCAAGGATACAATGTTAAAAGAAAAATACAATAACACCCATTTAGGTTAAATAACATTTTCTAAGGAAGATCAATTAATGTTCAAGGAAAATAATAAATCTTTTGGAAGCAGAATACAGTAAAATGTTGCAAATTCACTTTCATGGCATGTTCTACATTGCAGGGGCCATCATGATAAACATACATAATGATGTTTGATGAGATTACAAACCTTTTCTGAAAGAATGACTAAAAAAACTATTCTGGAGGATCTACTTGCAAAAAAAAAAAAAAAAAAGGTGGCGTGAAAATATGCAAGGGGGTCACAAATAATAATGGCCAATTTTGATTTCTTTTTAAGTAAAGAAAATAAATGAGTACGTGGTATAATACTGAAAGAGGCCATGAATTAACATAACTACATATGAATCTGTTATAATTATCGATGCTGTACTATTATTTCAACATATTTTCTTATAAAAATGTTTATTCATTGGAGGACGTTGTATAATACTGAAAGAGGCCATGAATTAACATAACTACATATGAATCTGTTATAATTGTCGATGCTGTACTATTATTTCAACATATTTTCTTATAAAAATGTTTATTCATTGGAGGACGTTGTATAATACTGAAAGAGGCCATGAATTAACATAACTACATATGAATCTGTTATAATTGTCGATGCTGTACTCTTATTTCAACATATTTTCTTATAAAAATGTTTATTCATTGGAGGACGTTGTATAATACTGAAAGAGGCCATGAATTAACATAACTACATATGAATCTGTTATAATTGTCGATGCTGTACTATTATTTCAACATATTTTCTTATAAAAATGTTTATTCATTGGAGGACGTTGTATAATACTGAAAGAGGCCATGAATTAACATAACTACATATGAATCTGTTATAATTGTCGATGCTGTACTATTATTTCAACATATTTTCTTATAAAAATGTTTATTCATTGGAGGACGTTGTATAATACTGAAAGAGGCCATGAATTAACTACATATGAATCTGTTATAATTGTCGATGCTGTACTATTATTTCAACATATTTTCTTATAAAAATGTTTATTCATTGGAGGACAGTATCTATCTATCATCATTAGCTTTATTTTGATTTTGTTTTTATGCCTCCGCCACGAAGTGGTGCCGGAGGCATTATGTTTTCGGGTTGTCCGTCCGTCCGTCCATCCGTCCTTCCGTCCGTCCGTAATGAATTTTGTGGACAAGGTAACTATCGAAACCTGTTGAGGTATCCTAATGAAACTTGGCATGTATGTGTATTAGGGGGTGAAGTTGTGCCTATCAACTTTTGGGTGCACATGCTCAAGGTCAAAGGTCAAAAGGTCAGGGTCAAATACATAAAATTTCACTATTTCCACCATATCTAGTGAATGCCTGAAGATATTTTCTTGAAACTTAGTGTATACATGTATTATCCAATTAAGATTCTCTGGTGAAAGTTTGGGTCATGAGGTCAAAGGTCAAAGGTCAAAAGGTCAGGGTCAAATACATAAAATTTCACTATTTCCACCATATCTAGTGAATGCCTGAAGATATTTTCTTGAAACTTAGTGTATACATGTATTATCCAATTAAGATTCTCTGGTGAAAGTTTGGGTCATGAGGTCAAAGGTCAAAAGGTCAGGGTCAAATACATAAAATTTCACTATTTCCACCATATCTATTGAATGCCTGAAGATATTTTCTTTGAACTTAGTGTATACATGTATTACCCAATTAAGATTCTCTGGTGAAAGTTTGGGTCATGAGGTCAAAGGTCAAAGGTCAAAAGGTCAAGTAGAAATATTAAAACTTCTTTTTTTTCTCTGTACCTTGGAAAATTGTTCAAGGTATCTTCATGGAACATAGTATATACATGTACTGACTGGAAGTGATTATCTAGAGAATGTACCGTAGGGTTCATGGGGTCAAAGGTCAGGGGTCAAAGGTCAAGTGCAAGACTTCAAAATTTTACTATTACCCTCATATTTATGCAATGCCAGCAGGGTTATTTTTTTTACACTTGGTGTATGCGTGTGTAACCTAATAGAAATTCTCTGGAAAGTTTTTTTTTTCTCTCTTTTTGCCTCAAAGGTCAAAATGTCAAAGATCAATTGAAAGTGCTGAACTAACTTTTTCCTCCATATCTCGGAAGTGGCTCAAGTTACCTTGAAACTTAGTACATATTATGCATGTTCTACCTGAAAGTAATTATCTCATGAATTTTAGGGTCAAGGGCCAGATGAAAATGGTAACAATTTACTATTCAATTCAGAAATTGCACTTTTTCTCCACACCTGTACCTTGAAAATTACTCAATGCCTAAATGTATGAATGGTTCAAAGTCAAGTTAAAGTCCTTAAATCCCTAGATACATGCTCTCTTATTCATCCAATTAAACCTACGTCAAGGAAGGTGAACATTCAACACATTTGTGACAAACTTGTCATTCCAACATTTTGCCAATTTTGTGAAAATGTAATCACACAGTGTCCACATGTACTATCTAGACCTATTGGGAAAATCATGCATTATGGCGGAAGCATACCAGTCGCCAAAGCGACATTTCTAGTTTAAAGATTAAAGTGAGTTGCTTCAGATAATTGGCAACCAGGATTGGAGAGTATTGTGATGAATTTTGTCACAATAAAGTGACAAATGTTTTACAAAGTTCATTGTTTACAAATGGCATACATCTTATTGTGTTTGTATGTGTTTGTGTGTATGTGTGTGTGTGTGTTTGTGTTTGTTGATCTGCATTACAGAGTGTATCTGTGCCACACCTATACTCGAGTGGCGACTAGCTGGCACAGAAAACTCCATAGCATTGTACACTCTGTCCAAAGCCCGTGGCACAGAAATATTACTCCATTTTTAATTGACTGCATGTGATGGGAAGTAAAAAAAAAAACCAAAACAAAACAAAACAAAAAAACAAACAAACAAACAAACAAAAAGACAAAAACAAAACGAAGCAAAACAACAGAAAACATGTAAGCTGCATCAAAACAAAGACAAAATTATAAAAAAAAACCTGGAATTTCAAGGCTTCATATTTTCACAATCACGTCAGGAAATCACGTAAGCAAATTAGGCAATAATACTTCTTTGCATTGCCATGAACGCGTTTAAGGTAATGTAGCTCTTATTATTAGTCTCAATTAAGGCCCAAATTTAATTATCACCGGGGGTTGGTTAGTACGCGTACAATCTGTATACTAATCAAAGGTTAGGACCTCGACTCCCACCCCACCCTTTCTATACAAGGACGGAACGATCGGAAAGTCATGGGTGGTTTGTGATTTTTTTTTTCGCCCCAATATTGTTTTGTTTAGAGAACAAAAAAAAAACAAAAAAAAAAACTGATCTGATGACAACCTTTATCCCACCTGTGCGCTCTGCAAAGCTGCGTTGCTGACGTTAAAATTTGTGTGTGCATGCAGTTAAAGGGATCGTATAGTGTCAGTTGACATATTTAAAGGGATCATTTTGGCTGAGATCTAACTTCAGGTTTCTAACATTTTTTTGTGTGTGTGAGATAATGAGGACCCTCTTATGAAATATGAAAGAGTCTATTCCAAGAGGAATTCAAAGTTTATTTGATGAAAATTTGTTCTGAAAAGGCTGAGATACCCAAAACAGATCGATCTGAATAAAGGTGGGACTCACCTTTTACTATGTTGGCTTTGTTTTACTTTGTTTTTGGATGTCTCAGCCATTCCAAGACCGATTTTCATCAAATAAACTTTGAATTCCTCTCGTAGAATGGTATCCTCTGTACTATTTCATAAGTATAGTTTCTTGGTATCTGTCAAAAAATCAAAAGCAAAATCCTCATCTCCACCAATACTATACCATCCCTATATGATTCTGGCCTGGGAATTTTGCAAAATTGGCTGCCGCGGAACGTAGAAACGTCACGCCCTGTGTACCTCATGCCTGTACCACGCGCATGGGTGCTGTTCGTTATTCCGAAGGTTCGTTAATCCGAAACACACAATTCCCTATACCTATAGAGGTTCGTTAATCCGAAAATGAAAAGGGTTCGTTAATCCGAACATTTGTGGCGTTATTCCGAAGGTTCGTTAATCCGAAAATGAAATAGGGTTCGTTATTCCGAAGGTTCGTTGATCCGAAAATGAAACAGGGTCCGTATCGAACCTTCGGAATAACGAGCTTTTTTTTTTTTTTCCTTTTTTTTTCCTTGTTCCAAAGGAACGATTTCCTTTTGCAATGCATGGCTTATGATGATTTACCATGAAATCATTAATTTTATGTAAAAAGGTCATTGCGCGCACAAGATTATGACATCTAAAAGCGCGTGATATAATCCTACGCGTTGCCAAAGTTGAAAAAGAGTGAACACAACTCCAAACATCACACTATCTTTTAGCTATTGTCGTAGTCCGGCTTTCACGTGGGACGATAAAACCACTACACTTTCACTCTCATGTAGGATATAACTGAATAAACTGAATTCATTTACAATTTTAAAACAACAAACTCTGGATCAAAACTTTTAACATAAAAGACCTAAGACTGTGTTGACGAATGTCAAACATATGAACTGGTAAACGCTGTGGTAAAGTCTGTTTCGAAGACTGGAAAACTTTTAACATAAAAGACCTAAGACTGTGTTGACGAATGTCAAACATATGAACTGGTAAACGCTGTGGTAAAGTCTGTTTCGAAGACTGGACCGCTTGAACACTATGTTAAACACGTTGACCTCTAAAAGAGACCACGTCCACTAAAGGGGATGATCCTCTACACAAGAAAAGAGATCTTGTCCTTAAGACTGGATAAGAGACGACATTACAAGAGACGACATTACAAGAGACGAGACTGGATAAGAGACGACATTACAAGAGACGACCCCTGTGAGATTTAAAGAAATCAGAAACAGGGCAAAGAAACAGCATGACAATATGCTAATAGTATTGATTTCTTTGTACATACAATTTCAGTGAAACAATATGAAACTTATCCTTTTTTCTCAATTAGATATTCAATGCATCAACAATCAACATTGCTTCCTTTGAATTGTTAATTTCTGAATGTGATCAATACTGTACAATATTTCACAATAACATGCTTTGATATTCTGCATTCTGTCATATTCATTCCGCAAAACACAATAGTGTAAATTGTATTCTGTCAAGAAAGTAATTTCTGTATACATATGAACATCGAGCCATCCTGACTCACCCAACTGTCTCCTCATCGCTCTGGTTTTCCAACCAGCTGAGTGAGTAACCCAAGTCCTTTATCTACAAGAAGATAACAATTTACATATAAGCCTATATGTAAAATCTATGCATTGTTACAAAACACATATTTCTTGTGTTTACATTTTTTTTTACCTTTAATTCCTCATCTATACAGAAAGTAATTATTGAGAAATTATTCACATATCACACATTCTTTGACAAGCGTATATCTAGCAATGTGTAAGTTGTATGACTATTATGCATAATGTGTATACATCCTAACATACTCAGTAACAACAATGCACTATGATACTATAAACATTGCAATACTAGTAGGTCTTTCCCCCTTTTTGTCAACATAAACATTGCCACAAATTCTTTCCCACACTGTCATCGCACTTTTCATTCATAACTTCACATACTATCTGTGATTATGAATATAGTGTATAGTGTATTGCAAACTTCATACACACATGCTGCAAGAATGCCTAGCTCTAAAAATGATACATTTCAAATTGATACATTCATTTTATGCCAATGCACTCTGACTGCTGTGCAGTGAACCAACATTCCTGTGTGTGCGTGTGTATTGACCGATTCGGGTTCGTTGAGGGCAGCAGACATTTTATGGCACTGGGCGCAGCCATGAGCTCAAATTGCGGTGTCTCAGCCGACCCCCCCTGCTCTCCCCCACCCCCAGGGCAACATGTTTATCGCGCACTTGTAACAAAGGTTCGCGCATTTTAGCAAGCATTCGCGCACTCAGTAGCCTACGAGACGCCTATTGGCTATAACAACCATGCATCAGTTTTTCATTCCGCGCGCGTGAGAGGGGTGGGGAGAGAGGAGGGGGGTCGGCTGAGACACCGCAGTAATGGCGCTGCCCATGCCAAAAATACACATAGCGCGTCACAGAATCGGTCAATACACTAGGCACATTTTACGCTTACACACACAACGGAGCTGAACCTACTGTAAACAACAAAAACAAATTGCTACATGCCTAGGTACCTTTCTCTGGGTATGTGGCTACTACACACAGGATGTGTCTGTGCTTATTTCTTATACAAGTCACACATGTAGTGGAAGTAATAAAAGAAATATTTACAAAACTTACTCAGCTCTCGTGAGCTCCTGGGAGGTTCCACCTCTCAGTACTTGGCTAGGTAAGCACTATTTGGGCACCCGTCCCGCTTCATCATGAATATTCATCAGGCAGTAAGATACTGTACTAGTAAATGGCAGAACGCTGGATAGGTGCAAAACGTATCGCCGGGAAATGTAAAAATCTCGAAAAATTGCATCAACGGGGAATGTTAAAACGTCTCGCCGGGGGATGGAAAAATGTTCAGTTTTGCCGAGAAATGTAAAAACGCTGCCGGGAAATGAAAAAATTATGTATTTTCACCGTATTACGGATACATGTAGATGATGAATATTCATGATGAAGCGGGACGGGTGCCCAGATAGTGCTTACCCGTAACTACTGAAGCTCTCCCAGTGTTCCATATTACTCCACAGAGTGAACAGTTCATCTTGTACAATTTAAAACTTCTTTGCATTGTACTCTAAAACTCCACTGTTTCATATAAACTCTGTAATATAAATCAACTATTATATACAGATGAATCATTGTTTACAAAACAATAATTATACAAACCTATGAACATACAACAAAAGAACTTAGTTTTTGTGATGTATGAACATTTATGTGCACACTTGAATGACTACCCTGGGAGTCATGCATATTCATGAGGATGATGAATATTCATACATTTCATATTATCACACAAATTCAGTAGTCGACTGATATAGGTGTAGAAATGAAGAGCACACTATGTTTCCATACAACTCACAATTATATCTTCCCCAAGATATAACCAACATTTCTCTTTAATGAGAGATAAAACAAATTTGTCATTCTGTCTTTACTTGAGCTCCTGGATGACAGAATCAATCAACCACTCATTAAATCATCTTGTTAAGATTTGTGAAAAACATTCACATTACCACACTATCCATAGCTTGTTCAGTGTCTATTGCTTGGATCTTGGTTTGTCTTCGAGATGCATGTCCTGTAAGTATTTTTTTTTCTCAAAGCTATGAGAATGTCCGTCAGGGAGGTGGCACATCTCTGAGCCTGTATATAAGAGTTTTACACTGTAAATTCGAAGAGTATATAAAGCTCGAAAGTTATCCTTACCAGTTGATGCTCGTGGTGCCAATTCAGCTCTATTTATGGTTGTGAGGTTTTGGTCTATGAAAAGTTGCACTGAAATGTCGGATTAACATGGATGGACCTTGGAAGTTAACATATATTATAAATATGTCTTACGCTATTGAGAATTGTGATGCATTTTGGGGCAAGGATAGATTACTAATATCTATGCAAATGGAATACATATGTTGTATAAACTGTCGTGTCTATCATATTTTCGTATTTTTACGTCAATTATTTGATAAAGATATAACAAGTCCAGGCGGATGGTGGTGAAAAGTGCTTTGGAAATGTGGAATGTCTAGATTGGACTCTTGTACTGAATACTAAGTGGGTATTGGGTATTCTGCATGCCTATTAGAGTTGTAATTAAGAAAGGGATTCAGAAATCGCCTCTGCGTAATGTATCGAATGAAGGAAGATAATATTTTTTTAGATCATAAGGAATAATTTGATTAAACTTAATAACACTGTTCACAGTTCTATACACTTTATGTAAAATAAGATGTGGAAATTACAGGTTTCCTCGCAACCGTACCAGCTGTATCTCCCTCGCCAAACACTCCAATGTCGTGTTGTATGTCATCACGCTACAGGACCCTATGATGTTGATTATTTCTTTATTTCGGTCTTTTATTGTGTGGTTTTTGCTTAAGAACGGAGAATTTTTCATGAATTCATAATATTACTCAAAATCGTATGAAAATTTTGAAGCGTTTTTTTAAGTCTAGAAATGTAATTAGAGTTTGAAAGAAAAATTATCATGTTTCCGTTTGATAATATATAAGCCATCATGTCTTAAAATATTGTCTCTCTTAGTCTTAGTGTATCAATAATATTGATACACTAAGACTATCAATAAGAGAGACACATAGACTATATTATAGTGTTAATTTCTCTATATTCCCTCTGTTGTTTGATGTGCAGATAATGTATGAAAATAGGCCTATATCACTTAAACAAGTTTTTATCACCAATGTTTGCCATTTATAACTGGAAATTATAAAGTACATGTGCTTGATCTAGTATCTTATCAGTTGTTATTCTTCGATGTCCCCTGTCATTGTCATTGTCAAAGTCATTGCCATTGGCCTACAACAATTAAGTTGCTCTGCAACACAGTTACTAGTACGTCAGTGCTTTGTGCACCTGCAGGTAGCCATGCGCATCTCTCGAGCGCATCTCCCCCCCCCCCCCCCCAAATGCGCATTATACCTTTCACCCATCACACATTAGTAAGGTCACTGCGCGCACAAGAGATTATGACATCAAAGCTAAAGGCGCGTGAGTGATTATAACTTCACGCGTTGCCAACGTTGAAAAGGAGTGAACACTACAAACATTACCATTCAGCAGCTACTAAGTATCCCTAGCTTGTCTAGTATCTTCAGCTGAGTCAGATCTTGGTTAGTCTTCGAGATGCATTTCCTGTAAGTATTTTAAAAAGCTGCATGCTTTTATAGTTTTCTCCCGTGCAAAAAAAAAAAAAAAAAAAAAAATTCTCGATAGAACTTCTGTCTAACGTTATACCAATTTGAATTGTCACATTTTTTGATAAAGTAGATCTACGCGCAAAATGTTGGAGTCTCAGATCGAGTCAGACCGTTTATCTAGGAATCTAACTGCTTTCTACTTCCTTGGACCACGTACTACACTGATGGATATATTTGTATCATTTTGTTTCCACTCTGTCTTACAGCGGATGACAACGTTTGGATTGTTAATTTGTCTTTAATTTTTTATGCGCTTGTATTGTAAATATGGTTTGTTATCATTACTATTCTAAAACCAGAAATATTGGCAAACTACAATATAACGTTAGGCCTAATGTTTGTGCAGTTTATGTACAATATGTATGCACGACAGAGAAGTCATACACGTCTTGAACACGCAAAGTATTGGGCGGAGTTTTGCTGCTCCGCGTACTAGATAGAGTAACCTACAATGACGTACCTTGTATGCGCCAACCACTGGTGCCAACACACAAATACAGCTAGGGGCCTATTTCAGTACATGCAGGGGCGGATCCAGGGAGGACCGCAACCGGCGCACGCCCCCCCCCCCCCTTTATTTTTTGTTGAAACAAAAGAAATAAAAAGAAAAAAAATGGGGGGAGGGGTGCGTGCGCCCCCCCCCCTTTAATTTTGTAAACACGCCCCCTCTTCACGGAATTCCTGGATCCGCCCCTGACATGTATACAATTTTTTGGGAGTGCAACTGATTGATAAAACCAAACCATATCATATGTATATGCGCGCACATAAGATTATGACATGAACGTGTTTATTTCCCTATAACGTTGAAAAGGAGTGTCTAATATCTTGTCGATCCTTATAATGTCTGAATTTTCCGCTGGACGTGTAGAATATCGGTTATTCTTCGAGATGCAAATATCCTGTCAATGAGCCATCACGAAAAGATGAAAACTCACACACTGGCCACGCGCCAACCAATAGAGTAAGCAACAGACCAACAACAACCAAACAAAAAAAAAAAGGGGGGGGGGGCAGGGGCACAATCTCGAAGGTCGCGTGTAATGTGTGCGCAGATTGACCAGCTGATCACTTTGCTGGCCTCGTACAACAACACAGCAGATCACATGACTTGCGACTCTTCCTGAAATTTGTCCACGGGTTTGCTGCATGTATTACATGCACTGCATGCAGGCGGCGGCAGAGGGTTCACTACTTCACCAGATCCCGGAATGAATGGGACGACAGCATGTTGACTGTGTATAAATGGTCGCGTTGATGTGAATTGTGAAGGAGAACGAATCTCAAACGAAAGTACTACGCTACGGAGCCTTGTGACGTGATTTTAGTGAAGGGTCAGGAAATATCCTCTGCCGTCATATTTTGGCATTGCCACTGAACTGTCGGTAACTATTATTGGTAGGTACACATCCCCATTTACATGTAAATAATTGTGTAGGAATTTGTAGGATGAACCTAGCGCAGATCTCTACCAGTTCAGTAGTCTACTGACTCAGATGTACTCACCTGTACCAGTACTAAACCACCTCTATCATACAGCTCTAAGTGTAGGTTAAGTTCACCTTCATATGAATAAGAGGGTCTACATGTTGATTGAGAAATATTAGTAATATTAGTAGAACACTTGAGTGAAAGTTCGATGAAAAATATAAAATCAGACAATTCGTTCAAAAGTTATTATTAATTTTTATGTTTCTGTGCAGTCACTGACACTGTAGTCACTGTAAACTGCTGCACTGCGCTAGATGAGAATAGTCTGCTACAAAGTAGTCTGTAGTAAAGACAAAGTCACTACCTAACTTAATTAGCAAGTAGAACTCTATAAGTAGGAACCTACTTGCAATGAGTGGCAGTGTATGATGTTACATGTGTAGAATGATGTACATACTACTACAGGCCTACAGATACAGCTAAAATGTACATTTGTATATTAAGGCAAATCAAAAAAGAGAATTCCACAAAATGTCACTGTTTGACATTTTTTGAAAAAAGTACTCAACTTGTTACTGATGTACCAGGTATGTTTAAGGGCAATATTATTCCCCCTGCCTTCTGGTGAAAGAGGCAAGTCAAGTGCTCTTCTATTAGGAATGTAAGAAAAGTAAAAAATGTTGAATTTTCTTAATACATGTAGTTTCCACTTAAATTGCTGCAGTCAGTCTCTCAGTCCTTCGGCAAGGCAGGGCTGCATGCACACTGTTATTTAAACCCATACTTTTTAGTGGTCCATTCCTGGAAAAGTTACTAGTGGGCAATTCCAGCGTTAGGGACATTACATTTAGGAATTTTTGGTGACTTTTTGGGCTTAAAGACTTTGACAACTCAGCATAATCATTCTTGATCCATTCATGGTTTATTCTAACCCAGTCATCCTGAAATGTCAAAAGTCCGAGTTGTGATTACTGGTAGTTACTATAAATCATTTGGTAGATATTATGCAAAACGTTTGCCGTTACGGACATTACATTTTTTGGACACGATTATTTTCCATGTGGATATGTTGAGAAATTTATGAATCAGAGCATTAAGTAAAAGGAATTTTCTTCTGAAATGAATGCTCTGGTCATGTTTAAGTTGTAGATTGATAATGGTGTGCAACACATTCAGCATTTAGTCTACAGGTTCCCAAATGTAGCGTTACGGACATTACGTTGTTAGCATTATGGACATTACAACTTTGTCCACTTTTTAAAGTCCCAATATTCATATTTTAACACAGTCCATATCTGAGACAAGGCTAATATTAGTGATTTTTGGTTCATTCTCAACCATGAACTACTTTGAAACAAATGCTGAAGTGTTTCTGAGTATGGAATAATGAGAGTCAAAGATTGTGAGTTTTCACAAAATTATCAAAAATTTTGCCCCCCCAATTTTTTTTTTTGAAAAAAAGAATGCCTAAATACACTTTAATTCAAACAAAATACCACTCAAATGAAAGAACTAGACAAGTTCTAGCATTTGAAACTAAATTTGTCCCTGTAGCTCATATTTCAAATTATTGCAGATTTATGATTTTTAGGAAAGGTAACATTTTTCGCCGAATTGGCCCTGTCCGACAGTGATAGTTACTGGTCCTGGGCCGTCGGACTGGACCAGTGCCAGTGTATCTTTCTGTGTGCACAGTGAAGGTCATGCTCTAGGTCATTGACTGAAAGATCAGTTTGTATCTGGTCGTCGGGGATATGTTCCGCGGAGACTGCGTCTGGCTTCACGGATCCCCTCCGGAGGAGAGCGATAATGTCAAAAAAATAAAAGACTCCTCCGGACAGACGGATCTTTCTGTCTGGCTCTGTCACTGCCTTCTCAGTAGAGGCAGATCGGGCAAATACAGGTGGTTTGTACAAAGCTAATACATGTACAGCCGTGTAGGCCTACAACCCATGTGCCTGGTGTCATGCTTCACTCAATGTTAAATCAGAAAAGAAAATGATGATCGCCAGAAGAGACATAATACCATGCACACTATGGACAGTGAAAAAGATTGGGACAATTTGACAGTGCTGACAAAATTCATTTTGACACGTTCTTGTGGAAATTCTGCAAAATTTCATTTTCTATGAAATGGTTTTGTGATCAACTTTCTTTTTTTTTTTTTTAACAGCTAGCAAAAGATGTTGACATATTGATTATCTGTTGTGATTCGTTGCAGCATTGTTCTGTGGTGTTTCCTTCGCTCCAAGATGCATGCTGCCGTAACAGCTGACCACCATCCGGAATTTGACACTCGCCCGGACAAGCCGTGAGTACCAAAACCGGTGAAAATGGGGACTTACAGTTTATGAACTTGTTTGCCATACAAATTGTATATATTGACTTCTTGCAAAGTTTAATGAGTCAAGAGTTGTGTTCAAAACTAATGGCACAGTCAACGCATGACCAAAAATCAAGATTTGTTTCAGTGTATCAGGCCGAGTACCATATTCAAAGTGCCCATTAGCAATGCATTCAGGGGGGAAAAAATAGTGTTACTCGCACAAAATCCTCATCTTTAACTCCTTTATTAAAAGTTTTTTTTTTTTTTCAGAATGACTGTTAAGCCCTCACATTGTCAAGTTCACGCTAGTGAAATTACATTACTGGTAAGACACACATGAAGCTAGGTGATTTCTATTTGATTTTCCCTTTGAAGGATGCACATCTCGCAACCTTCCCTCCTGAGCCACACTAGTGGGTTTAACAACTACCGGGGACTGTTGAACCTCTGCATTGTCCTTCTGGTAAGAAAATCAAGTTCCCAAGAGCATTCATATCTAATGCTACACTATAAAATGTAGTCATGAGTGTGTTTGTGTGTGTGCTCATCTTATACACACTGTATGTATTGACTAGTTTGCATTATAGTGTATTTGCCTCCTCCTGGCATTAACTATGGCATCTTGGTTCTGTAATGACAAGGGGTTTGTATCAACATTTCAGATACTGTAACTGTATCAAGTAGGAGTATTATTATAACAAGTACCATTTGCCTGTTCATGTAAATGACATTAATGTCAAGCAAGTGGGATACTTTCTCATGGCATACGATGTGAAGTCGTCACATCTGCTGATGGTAGTGCAAGGTTGGTTTTTGTTTGTTTGTTTGTTTTGGGTTTTTTTTTCCATGTGAAACCAGTGGAGTGTATTCTAATTTCATGCCTCAAATGCAGTGAAGTGACATGGTAACTTGCCTTATGTACCGGTACTGTGAGTACTACTGTACGATAAATCATCTTTTGCTTTGATGTGTGCAACATTGCAGATGCATAATAGAACTGTAACAATAGCATGAGCATACTTTGTGTTGCAAGAGGGCGATGTTACATCTGTACAATATCGTCACTGCTGATTATCAGTGCATTAAGACTACACCTAGATGTGGATGAAATCGTTGAAACTTGTTTTTCCCCGGAACAATGACTACTTCTGACTTAATCCGCAACATCAATGTATTTACATATTTGTGAAGTTGTGCGTTGTCGTTTTGCTTCTGAATTGTTCAGAAGTAGATTTTAAAAAGAGATATATTTTCCATCCATTTCATGCAGCATCATTCTAAGAGATATTTTGAAGTAGTCTGGTTGTAAATAGCCAAAGCTGCTCCTCTGTAAGATGTTGATTTGCTAAATGGAATTCATCATGGATATGATTTCATGTCATAAACATACTTTCTTCTCGTAATAAATTGGTGTCTAGGTAAAAAAGGAATTGCTTATGCACTGGCTTTAGATAATAAAATGTATGTTACGGCTTTGAATAAATGTGTAAGGGAATGTATACAATGTATACCCTAAGCTAGCTCCTGTCAATTCATTTTCAATGTGTTTGATGATTCCATTACAGGGCATGTCCACCAGCCGACTTGTACTTGAAAATCTCATCAAGTAAGTACCTGGTAGACCATGACGGTGTTGACTGCCAAAATTGTTTTACCAAGTATTTGAACGTTGAAAGCATTGACTGTCTAGCCAATTTATGGCTGAATACATGAGGCAACCAACAAATTTTGAAAGTGATCTGTAAGACATGGATATATTTTCTTAGCTTTATATTATGCAATACCCTCTAAATTGTTCTCACTCTGCAGCAGTTCATGACATACGGTGTACAATTTCTATAGCACCATTTTCCATTCTGATTGAATGCTCAAGGTGCATTACACCAAATAATGTTAAAAAAAGTAAAATGTTTGTCTCTTTAGGACTGACCATGGCATTATTCATTTTGTCACTAGTGATACAATATGCCTGGCCTGCATTGTCAATAAAAGTTTGATTAGTGCTCATTCATTCAGTAATTAGTAACTTTTGTGATAGTATGAATGCTCCATGTGTCAGTCAATGCACTAGTTATTGTACTGAATTTACGATGTCAGAGTAAGAAAAGCTACCAAGAAGAAATACTGTATGGTCCCTCGGAATGCATCTATACAAGAAGTGAATCGTCCTGTATGACATGTGTAGGGTTAAGGTTGATATGCAAGGCCTTCATTTCTATGCTATGATTAGTCTGCCTTTTATATACCGGTGTAAGGTCAGCATTTGCAGAAATATGGAGACAAATTTATACCGAGGGAATGCATTCATGCATATCCAGCAGCTCCCTTTCTACTTGATCCTACTGGATACATCATGATATCCTTGGCAACGTTTCTTTTTTTTTTAATTTGTGAGGAGATAGATACTTGTGAAATTGACAACTTGCGAAAGTATTGCATGCATCATGATTACCCTGTATATCATCTCTAAGATGGGAAATTAGTAACTTCCCTTCTGAAAAGAGATACTACTTCATTTCTCATTCCTTCACTAATTGTTCTCAATTGCTAATTCAACCACATAGTAGCACACACAACACATAAAACCCCCCAACTTGTTCAAGATTTCTGTTTTACAGCATGTATGACGGTATGTATGACATAAGCCCCATCGTCAACCAGGTGTAACTAATACTTTTACTACCTGCCACTGTTTCATGCCTTTTCAAAATTTGTCCCCGCTCCGCTCCAGGTATGGCATTCTGATGGACCCGCGGATCTGGTTCAATATCTTCCTGGAAGACCCCTACAGCTGGCCCAACCTTGCTCTTATCATCTGTGAGCATTGTTGTTGTTGTTGTAGCAAATGAAGTTTATGATTGCACTGCTCTCTCATTGAGAAATATACACTTGTATCATCCCTGTTTGCAGCAGGAGGGTGCCAACTTGCGGCAGGTGCCGTTTCAGTCATTTCTGAAAAGGCCCAATCAGGTACAGAGTACTCTCACTTCCTATAACACTAGCGAGTAACTTGTGGACTAAGCACACTTGATGCTCTTTAGCTGTTTTATGGATTCAATGAAACTGCCCCTGCCTCAAATAGGTGCCCTGTCCCAAACAGTGATGCTTAATCTACATACACAAATACTAAATGACATTAGAATATCTTTCAGCTACAAATTATATCGCACTTTTCATCTTATTATAGGGAACAAGCTGCTGTTTATGGTGACTAAGTATTAAAATGGTAGTGTGTGTGTGTGTGTGTGTGTGTGTGTGTGTGTGTGTGTTTCACCCTCGCTGCCAAGAAAATGTGGATTTTCTTTGTTATTCAGATTTTGTGACTCATTAACTATGTTGGTACTTCTGCAGATTTTTCTTTTTCATTATTATTCCTGTAAGTGCTGTAGGTTGTGGGTATTTGTGTTGGCAAGTGGGCTAACTTCTTTAAAAGTAGACTAAGGCTTTTGAAGTTATAATACTGGTATCTGTAAAATGCTTCTATGCTCTATGATGCATCACTACTGTCTGCAAACTCAGGATTATCGTGGGAAATTATCATGGCAATATTTTTTGTTTTCTTTCTTCCCACGCAGTCCTAAACTTCTTCATCCTCTTTGCCCTCTGGATTGAGAACCTTGCCTCTAAGGTATTTCTTCCATACCTCCCTCTGATCATCCTTATTGTCACATGATGTTGCATCATTATCGAGCATTTTAAACAAAACAGAGCTATTCAATATTTTAAAGCAGAGTGGAATTCTTACAGAGCCTTTTGTGGGTGATATTGTCTCTGATAACTCTGTTTGTTATCGTTGCTGTATTTTCTTATGAAAGCTTATGGTCTCCAAACCTGGTAATTATCATTGTGGTATTGTGGCATTGTGGGCAGCCAAATCCAATATGCAAATCTATTGAGGTATTGAGCAGATTATAGCCAAATTCAAGATGGATTGGATTTGTAATCACACCCAGTTTGCATGACATGCCACATTTCACTAGATAAATCATTTACATTGCTGTGGTTGGAAAAACAAAATGGCAGTAAGTCAGTGAAATTCATATGTCCAATTTCAAAAAGTTTCTGTGTCATTTTGTAATATAGAATTAATCATGTGTTCATCTGTCATGTTAAATTAATGAAGTTGGAGACAGGAATCCGGGGAATCCCCTGAAATGTGTGATTAGATTGAAAATCTGAAATTTTACATTTCTTCATATGTTAAAATCAAAGTCTTGACTAGTCCTGTCTGAATTTCAGAGTTTAAGAATGTTATGAAATTTCAGAACAAAATTTCTATAAAGTGTTTTGAATTAATCTGTTTGTTTGGTGTGTTTTTTTTTTTTCAATGCGTAATCTCCTGTGTAAAATGGAGGCTGACTTTTGAGGTGGATTTCTTTTTATTCATTTATCTTATTATCCTGGGACAAATTATACCTTTTAGAAAGCTATAGAGTGTTGGTACTGTATGGAGAATTTCAAATAGCAAAATCAGCTGAAGCAGTGATTGCTGACTTTTATCATGATGAGAAGTCACTTTATAAACTGGTACAGTGTGCATTGTGCAGGCACAATTTTATGTCTCCCACAAGTCAGATGAATGGAGAAGGCGTGAACGTGACTACTTTATTTCTTTCTCACTCTACACCAGGACTTGATTGGACCACAGTTGACCAAGGGACTTGTCGTCATCAACACCATGACCGTGTTCCTCTTTCCTATGGCCACAATCTTGTACCTCAAGCCGAATCCTTGTACGTGCAGGTCTCATACGACCTCTCACACAATCAGGAGCCAACAATCCAACAAACTCTCACAATCTTTGATACACCAACCTATAAATTTCTTCTGCATTACATGAATCGTCTGCATCATTTAGTGTCTTGTTTCCTACACAGAAAAAGAAAAAGGAGAAATATTCCGTACTTCCTATGTGTTCTGTTTGACATTAGAGTCAAAGAGGCCAAAAATAACTGATGCGTATTAAACCATAGTCTGAAACTGGTAACTTAAATGATGTCTCTTTTCACCCCCTTTTAGTATTTGACATGCTCATTCAAGATGAGAATTAAAAGAAGCTTTTCCAGCTGTAGATGACATAACTTGCAATATCTCTACCTAAAACATTGCAGGGTAGCACAGTCAAGTGTAATGACAAGTATGACATGTGATTGCTGTTATCATGAAACAGAAATGACATCCCCCCTTCATGGTCTTCTCTGTTTGTATAAGAGAAATTGCAAACACCCCAATTGTGTCATATATATACATAAAGAAACTTCTTGTAAATTTTGATATATCTCTTTCTTGAAACATCTAAAGCAGCTATACATGTGTGACACCCACATACAGATATTCCGTTGCTTTGATAACTTCAAAACCCAGTAATATCAGACACAGGTCAGTACACTCTTCACAGTATGGCTGTTACCTCCTCTCTACAGTGGGCTCCTTCGTCAGTCTTGGCGCCTATTCCATCGTGTTTCTGAAGCTGATCTCTTACGCCGCGACCAACCAGTGGTGCCGTGCAGCTCTGAAGCAGGAGGGCGCCGGTGTAGGCGCCGCCGCCGCTGCCAAGGCTGACAAAAACCGGGAAGTACGCCGATCGCCTCGCCGCCATTCCACCCCTCAGCCGACGCTGAGAAAGCGGTCGTCACATCGGCGCAACAGTGACGGTGGATCTTCGTCACAAGGTAATCGTCAGACCTCAATGCAGCAACATAGGTTTTAAGACTGGATTACAAGTGTTGTGGATGTTGCTCATTGATAAGTCTGTAAGTGTCTTACAAATTTACAAGCTCTCCCATTCTTTTCTTGTGACAGATATGCACAAAAATTGACAAGCAAAGTCAAAGATGCATGCCCAGATCCGTCCATCACAGAATTCGTGTTGTGAGGCTGTAATGCTTGTGTCTATGTTGAAACCTTCAAATATTTGTTGTTGCATATTATGTACATTGCACATCATAAAATATAACCTTATTCTCATGTTTTTGTGGTGTCACAAATGTACACACAAGTAGTTATGTACATGTATGAAGGCTGTATGCATGGTTGTTTTAATGTGTACATTGTATGTACACAGGGTGACCAGATTAATGGAGAACATTCTATATGATATAGATATAGTACATACAGGCTGACCAGATCTGTGGAGAATTTTCTATGTGGTATACAATGTAGCTACAGTACATGTATGCATGTGACAGGAAATACATTATAGCTCACTCAATCTAGAATGATTTAACCCATTCCAGAAAATTCTAGGAAGTGCTTACATATTTGGCTGAGTGAGGCACTGTCCCTGTAGCCCAATGTGATTGGTAGTTAATTTTGGCAATGATGTTATGCACATAGTTAGACAGTGAGTCATCCAGGATTCCTGGAATTTGGACTTGCTAGTATGTTCAGGTATGTGGCCCCAGGTTGGAGAAAATTACAGAATGTACTAGAAAGGGGTGAATGGATAGTATATAAGCCGGAGAAATTCTGAGGTAGGCAGAGTACCTAACACCTCTGCTCTGAGAGTTACGTCACTTCTGGCTCTGAAGCGACTTGTTATAGTCAGTCCTGTGTTACCTGCTGACCTGCTATACAAACTGTGTTTGTGGAGATAAGGCCTGGGAGACATTTTGCCTGCAGAGAATTAATTTGCCTACAGTGGAGATAGACTCCATATTTTAGTGTCAACGGACATTATTACGGCAAAGCTGTGACGGGCTGGATTCCTTGCTGGACATTATAAAGTGAATCATCATTCAACGCATCAACTGGACGTGGTCGTCATAACATTTGGATTCTGCACGTTTCGCTGTGGACGTATATCCTGGATTTTTACCCCGGATATACCGAGGATTATCACAACCTGCGCCTCTGGATTTACGTCTGAGGTATCATTCATCGGTGCATCGCGGATCATTCATCTGTGCATCGAACATCGTATCTGGACACTGTCAAAGGATTACTTGCTTTCAAATTTGGCTGTACTACGTGTAAGTGATTCCACTACCGATTTATAATTGTTTCTATTGATCATTATTGTACTGATGTGAAAACCGATTACGAGTCTGTACCCACAATATCACTGTTAATAAACCGCCTGGACATCAGTTGATTGTTTCTTTTGTGCGATCATTCTCAGAGTGATTTTGGTCGTAACAGTGGGTTTTTTGTTTTTTTTCATTTAGCTAATGGGAACGCAGCCAGTGACCATGATGAAGTCAATACAGCTCCTCTTGTCAACTATCCTGACAACCTTAACATCTTGGGTGAGTATTGGTGCTCCTTTCACTTTGGGTTTCTTATGAATTAATCTGAACCAAAGACTAATCTACATTTAATGTTTCTGAATTCTTGCTTAATGTTTCAAACAGAGTTAATCAATTTGTTGGCACTTTCTCCATCCCTAACCCTGTTTCAATGTCAGAGGCACTACTCCTCTGAGTCCATTGATTCAAGACATTGTTTTGCATGCTACATGTTTTCAAATCTTGATTTATTCTGTTGCATTAGTCTATATTCTGCCCGTGATAACTCTGTTTAATACCTAATTAACTTGATTCCCATCAAGTTTGTTTGGTTTTTGTTTTGTTTGATGAGAAGTAAGCCACGGTGATCTCAAGTAAAATAAGTTGAATTTTCAAGCTTTTGCTGATTATTCAGATCTATCAAGATGCTTTTGTTAATTGTTTGTTCACTAGACATTTACTATTTCATGATGGTTCCTACACTGTGCTACGAACTCAACTTCCCGCGGACCAAGAGAATGCGTAAAAGGTTCCTCATCCGTAGAGTGGTTGAACTGGTTTGTATATTTTGTTATTTCCTACTTTTTGTTCTCGGTGACATGCTTTTTTCTGTTTTTGTGGTCAAGATGGAAGGAGAGGCCAGGATTAATTTTTGTTGTGTGTTTGAAAAAAAAAAAAAGGTTTAGTGTTCTTTCTCTTTGAGTGTTATTTGTCATTACAGTTGAAATTATTCCATTATTTGTTAGGTTACAACTTATAACTAACACTCCCCTTTATTGAGTCCTAACCTTGACAAGCAGAAGAGAATCTTTTCTTGCTTCTATTCACAACATGTGGAATTTATGTAATGAAAAGTGGTAGGAAGATGCAAATGTAATATTGTAGTTGTTTGGAGGCACAAAACATTGCTCCACCAAAATTTGAAGTGGCAGAAAAGCTCTGTACCCAACAACACAGGAGCCCAGAAAAATGTATTTAAAAAAGCAAGTGATTCTGATGTGGTGCTGTTCCATCCAGGCAGTGGAGCAAAGAAGATCTTGTTTTTGTCTATGCAACTTTTTTCATAGCCAGAATTTGTGGTGTAAATGATCACTTTTCTGTTGCTTGATCAGAAGTGTTGGTTTGTACAAGAACAAATCACTCATTTACGTAAAGTTCTACTTCATTAATATTGCCGTGCATATTAGTAATTCTGTAGATTGTGGTTATTCAAAATGCACATTCTGATGTTTGATTATTCTTTTTTTCTTTTAAGCTTTTCCTTACCCAACTCTGCCTGTGCCTCATCCAACAAGTAAGTCATATAAATTTCAGCTCTGTTTTTTCCATTGTGTGTGTGTGTGTGTGTTTGTATGAGTGATATCACAGGAGGGGGAGTGAAATAGAACTGAATTTAATCAGCATGTACTGAGCGAGTGTTGACTAGTGGCCCGAGTTTAGTGTGTATCTTAAATTGTGAGAGAAATGGGGTTGATAAAATTATGAGAGGCGTTACCTAAATGGTTAAGCTTTCATCCTGTTGGATCTCAGTCTCTATTCCCCTAAGATATTTCTTGTGAATCTTACCTTCACATGGACTGTCTATAGCGTGATATCCTCTTACAGATCAGAGCCAAATAAACAAGTTGATTTCACTAGATGACGTGAAAGTGTTTGTGGAAAAGACTCTGATATATATATATATATATGTATGTATTTTTTTAAAGAGCATTTAGCTGTTTGCCAAGCCTGTGCCAACTAATTGGTATTTGTTTATGTGCAGTATAGGAGCAAATTTTAATAAATGATTGTCACTTTTTTTTTTTTTTTTTCAGTGGATGATCCCAACAGTGCTGAATGGAAGGGAACCATTCACTGTAAGTCAATGCCAGAGTTGATGTATTCTGTGTTATGTGTAGGGTTATACCCTCAACATTTGAAAAAATTACTTTATCTTGTCAATCGTTCATTCTTCCAGAAGGAATATAGTCATATGGTCTTTCTGTTGACATATTTAGAAAATATAATGTGAAGGTATTGTTGAAGAGCAAGGAGAGAAGTAGAAATGAGTTCCTGAAAGTTGTACCATTATTCTGATATCAGTCAAGGATGAAACAGCAGAATCTCAAGAGTTTTTATCCCTTTCGAATCAGGAGGAATGGAGTGTACAATTTTGTTGTGATCTGTTGGTAAATAATCCACAATCAAAGTTAATATTTGTTTGCATTGTCTCTTCCTTTAAGAACATGGACGTGAAGAGAATCGTCGAACGGGTTCTCAAACTTGCCGTAAGTGATGTGTACCCTGTAAAATTACCTGTCGGAAATTGTGATATGATGGTGTCTTTTGGGTCCTTCAAAATAGCTCCCTTTTTCATATGTAACAATAGCCATTTCTTGTGTAGTTCAATTTGCTTGCCTTACACATCATGATAAGAACTTGAATTTTTGCATGGACTTTGCAGGAGCTCTTCTTACTGTATGTTTTAAGTTCAACATATCATGTGTCAATTAGATCAAAGTCATGGAGAAGCTCAATCTTTGTGTTTTTTGTTCTTTTCCTTGTTTAACAAATTAGATCTTACTTAATTATGTGTATGAAGTATGAATGAGTGCTAGACTTCCCTCTCACATGGAAATATTGAGTAATTGTGGATGAATGCTGGAGTCCTTGTTGACTTTGATAGACATTGAATTGTTAGTGTTTCCATTGTAGTAGTGTTTGGGTTGAATTTTCACTATCGAATAGTGTATCGCTACTTTCATCAAAACATTAATTCATTTTACTCTCTCACTCTCTTTGGAGTAAGTTCCCTTGGAATGCCACAGTATTTGCATTTTTGTAAAGAATTTTGATGGCATACCTCTCTTCTGATTCCAATGATTCGTGAATGCTGTTGCAGAACCAAATAATGTACTGTCAAGTTTATCCATTTCCAATTCTTTCTCCCCTTAGGTCCCAAACCACATCGTATGGTTGATCTTCTTCTACGCATTCTTCCACTCGCTAATGAACATCTCGGCGGAAGTATGTTATTTTGCTGACCGACAATTCTACCTCGATTGGTGGTAAGCTTTGAGACAAACAGTGCAGCTGCTTGTACTTTTGAAGGTCTGCATGCTATCTTGTCATTATTTCTTGATGAATGTCTGTATGTAATTCCCAGTGTTAGCTGAATATAGTGATTTCTCAAGTCATCTTCAAGGAGTTTGCCTACTTCATTTACTTTTGACAGAGATCACTAAAGTTGTTGTTTTCTCTCTTTAAATGCATGCTTTATTAATACAGAAAATGCTTAGCAAGCAAATGTGAGTGAAGTTCCTCTAATAGGTAGTTTCATACAAAATTGATACAAAATTGTAAAGCATATTGTTTTTACAAATTCAAAGATTTGTATGAAAGATCAAGTGATGTATCTGAGTGTTAAAGTGAACAAATGTGTTAAGCCAGGATAGAGTTCTGTATGGAAATATCAGTTTACGCAGTCAGTTGTCATTCTGAAGGAATCATTCCATTGTGGATGCACATGCAGACCATATGACAGCATTTCCATCATGAGGATTTTGTCTCCAACTTCCCGCAGGAACTCGGAAACGATTGCATACTTCTGGAAAAACTGGAACATACCTGTACATCGATGGTGTGTCCGGTGAGAGATTCAATTTTTCCTTCAGGAGTTTCTCTTTGTCTTGATGTCATTTGCACATGTTAAATGTCCTGTTTACCTTTGGGAGCAGTGATTTAAAAATGTTCAAGATATCACATTTCATGCGTATATGTAGGTCTGTTGTACCACAAAACATCCTACCATATAATTTTTTTTTTTGCAATAAAGCCTAAAATATAAGGAGATATCAGTATTTTTCTCAATAAACCGTAACTGTGTAGACGGGTGATAGTCTGGAAACATTTTTATTATAACTACTGTTCACATTTTGTAAATTTAACAATATCTAGCATTGATTTTCCTGATTCAAATTTTTACAGTGGTTGTTTCTATCCCTAACTCACATTTTAAAATTATTTTAAAGCACTAATGCTGGTTTTTTGTTTCATCTGCAAATGGTAAATTATGCCTTTAATATCATAACTACAATGTCTTCACTGTCAAGCAGTGTTGGAAATTAATCTGAAGCAATTGACATTATGTTAGAGGAAATAAGATTGTTGTGCAGTGTCAGTATGAAAAACTGGTAAACACAAAACGAAAAGACCAACATTGTTAAAGGACAAGTTCACCTTCATTAACATAAGGATTGAGAGAATGTAGCAATATTAGTAGAACACATCATTGAAAGTTTGAGGAAAATCGGACAATCCGTTCAAAAGTTATGAATTTTTGAAGTTTTTGTGCAGTCACCGCTGGATGAGAAGACTACTGCAGTGTATGATGTCACAAGCGTACAACAATATAACGAAAATATAAAGAGAATTTCACAAAATTTCATCTTTTGCAAAAAGTACACATTCCCTTGACTCGTTACTGACATATGTTATGGGTAATATTATTCCCATTGCCTTTAGAAAGACGCAAGTCAAGTGCTCTTTTATTATGTGAAAAAAGTGAAAATATGTTGAATTTTCTTTACATTTTCTTTATACTGTTGTACTCATATGACATCACGAGCCTTAGTAGTCTCCTCATCCAGCGGTTCCAACACAACAATTTTAAAAATTCATAACTTTTGCATCGATTGTCCACTTTTCCTCAAATTTTCACTGATGTGTTCTACTAATATTGCTGCATTCTCATAATCCTTATGTTTGTGAAGGTGAACTTGTCCTTTACGTTGTTAGACTGCTCTGAATGATTTCGAATACCACTTTTGCATGTATGCATGCATGCAAAAGAGCACACAAGTGCTGGGAGAGGAGTAGGACCCCTAAGTTTAGGGAACATGTGTATGCTCCTGTAAGTTAATAGCAAGTTGTTATCAATGCTCCCTACCACAAGAAATCTTTGGACTAGGACATGGGTATGGTTATCCTATGTCATATATAGTGTACAGTTCTGGGTTCAAGGTCTGCTTTGAACACATGGTTGTCGTTATCATCGATTCAAAGTAGATTGTACCAGCTGTTTGATTACAGTCCCAGAGATACTGGCACTATCGGTCCATAAACTCAGTCCTTTCAGTTTCCTCATGCACCTTCAATCTGCAACCAAGGTTGCATCACTGACAAAATCTCATGCTGTCCGTCTTTCGTCTGATCCCCTGCAGACATATCTACAAACCACTCCGGATTAAGGGCTACTCCAGGACGAAATGTCAACTTGTCGTCTTTCTGGTGTCGGCCATCTTCCATGAGGTGAGCATTTGCTTCAAGTGTTCACTCTCGTGGCAGACATGTCTCGATACATAGTTGGATCCTTATATCAAATCTTTGGGGGGTTTTTTGCAAATTGGAGCTGACTACCTTTCTTGCAAATTCTTTTAGCACTCATTGTATTTGCAGTCAAACTAAAATTTCAGTCAATATTGTTTTTGGTGGGATTTTTTTTTTTTTTTCAAAATGGATATGCTCTATTTTGTCATGGATTGTGAATAGCGGTATCAGCCAGCCTGAACTATTTTGCCTGATGTACAACACAAAGTCTGTTGGGATATTTCCTGTGGTTTGCTGACACCAATTCCCAAGAAGTGGTCTTGTGCTTGCTTGTCACAAGTTGCTAGGTGTTTGTGTATGTTTTTTTTTTTTCTTCATTGAATCCATTGCTTTAACCCTAATCAGGCTGGGCTTTTTTGGCTATGCTATATCTGGGGGGGGGGGGGGGCGGATTCCGCCCCCCTTCAGATCTCGCCTATGGAATGCGTGATCGCGCCGAAAATCGGCACACGCGATGCCCGCGACGTATACTATCAAAATGTGTGGTTGCTTTCTCCGAAAAAACTTTCTTATATTTTATATTAATTAATTATTGTAATTTATGCATAAAATCAGTTTTTGGCTCTAAATCACTTATTAATGCTCTAATTAAGCTAATTTCTTTTTTAAAATGTTTCTTGTATCATTCTCCTGAGACATAGGTTAAAAAAAAATCTGTATCGAAATTAATTTCTTATGTATTTGATTGTTTTTATGAATTTCTTATGTATTTCTTTGTTTTTCGACCTTTTGTTTTTGTTTGTTTTTTTGGCCAAAATTTGTCACAGACATTTTTCGAAGCTTTATTATGCTAAAATAAATTAATTTCGTCCATTCTAAGTCAAGATATGAATTTTTATGTGAATTAATTGAAAAAACACAATTTGCATTGGATTTGTACACAAAATCACGTTTTGGAGCAATTTTGGGGTTGACAAATTTTTTCCGATCGAGCGTCGCGTCAAAACGGTACGCGCGGGCGCAACAATTTTGGTCTCAAAAGTTGCGCGATACTTGAAAGAAAAAAGTCATGAAACATCGCAGCGGGAGCTTATCGCGCTGCGAAGATATTGCGCGAAACGTCGAGGGGGGGGCGGATTCCGCCCCCCCCCCCCCCCCCCCCCCCCCCCCCCCAGCCTGATTAGGGTTAAGATAGAATGAGTGAACACTAGATAATGAATGGGTGAATGAATAATCAGTTGCATTTTTTTTTTTTTTTTTTGTTACATGATGCAGTATTTGGTACCCTGGGGTACCAAATGAAAATTCCCCTGGCTTACCAAAAAATGTGTCAAAATACTTTTTAGTATTATTATGCACAAAAATGTTTTCTTATTTGTGATTATGCATCAATTAATGCATGCAAGTGTACTTCGAAAAACACCTATATGGTGCTAGTTCATTGCGACGACTTTGCCGTATCCGAATTCAGAATCGGCGTGTCTGAATTCGGATACGCATTATAAATAATGGGCATGAGATGGCGCTATACAACGCGGTACCCCGGGTTACAACGGTACCCCGGTGCACGGCGTGCCGAATCACATGACAAGTACATGCTGTGATGTTATCATCCGCTGAGCAGAGCGATAGATGAAGTATGGATGATGTAGGTATCGTAAAGTTACAGCAGGACTATACACTAATGCTTTTTCTTTTTTTTTTCTACTAGTCCGACCTGTATGTCGGACCAGTAGGTACCCAGTTTTTCCATATTTGTACTTGGTCCATTCCTGAAAAAGTTACTGGTCTGACAGCAAGTTTTACTGGTCAGGGACCATCCGACCAGTACCAATGACATGTGCAGCGTTGGTTACTAACTAACAAGCCTGTAGGAAATCTCAAACCTGGCTCTTTTGTTTTCTTTCTCCAGTATCTGGTGAGCATCCCTCTCCAGATGTTCCGTCTGTGGGCGTTCTTTGGCATGCTTCTCCAGGTAAGACCCTGAAGGATGAACGAAACAACAGCCCCTTGGGGGTGGTATTTTTAGCCCGTTTTAATTCTTTTTAAATCTGTTGTAACAAATCAATATTCAGAACACTGTTCTAACTCTGTTGTTACTTTTGTTTTAAATTCTGTTGTAACTTTGTTTTATCTTGCGCTCTCTCTCTCATAGGCAGTTTCATTCCTGATGTTATTATTTATATTGATAGCAAATATTACTGTTATAGCTTGTGCTTATGATAACAATATTGTAAAAGTTGAAATTTTAGCGGTGTTGAATTTTTGCGCATTTCGCGCAACCAGAAACTAGCACGAAAATAGAAGCACACAAATGTTTTTGATTGCCATATGTCTCTTACTTACTGTCTTGATTCCGCGGAATTAAAAACATGCGAAAGTCTTCATATCGGGCCGAGTGCGAAAAATTAGTTGTGTGAAAATATCCACTTTTACAGTAGTAGTAGTAGTAGTAGTAGTAGTAGTAGTAGTAGTAGTAGTTGTAGTAGTAGTAGTTGTAGTAAATAGCAGTATTAATAGTAGTGATAATAATAATAAGTATGATAATATAATGATTGTAGTCATAGTAATGATAATAACAGTAATAATAATATACATGATTTACACTTTCTTCCCTTGGCATTCTCCATCTTCTCTTGCTTCGTACAGCTTCCGCTTGCCTTGCTCACGGAACGTGTCGATGGTCACGTGGGCAACATGCTGGTCTGGCTGTCTCTCATCATCGGCCAGCCGGTAGCAATCTTCCTGTACTTCCACGACTACCTCGTGTTGCACGGGACGTTGCTCTCCCAAGTGGCCAATGCGACGGCCACCCCGTAACATCAGGGGTGGCCTCTTTTTTTTTCTGTCTCGCAACATCCTTTCACTACTCTTTTCTGTCTCGCAACTTCCCGTCACTTAAAGCAAGTAATTAATTTTTTTGGAGTGGTAAAAAAGTTGTAAAAATTGTGAATTTTGTAGAGATGAGAAAGACACTGAGGTTTTCTTATCCTTGCTCTTATCATGGTATGGTCGCAGGGGGGAAGAGCAAGTTGACAAGCCGTGCATCTAGGGAGATGGGGTTGAGCGAGGAAGTAGGGTGTGGGGCTGGTGGCTGGTTGCTGCGGGGAGCAGTGGGCCGGGATGCCTCGGCTGTCTCGGGATTCGACGCGGAGTAGGTTCGGGGATTACGCACCCAAGTCTGGCAGTAGGTGGGGCAGGGTTACGAGGTGTGCGCTACCTTCTGGTGTGTGAGGGAGCCCTTCTTCTGCCTCCTGAGACCAGCCGGTGTTGGAAATGTCCCAAGGCAGTATGGGCTGCTTGGCATGCACCATCCCAGTGCTCTGATGCAGGGGATGGCAGTCTGTCGCAGACCTGTGCATTTCTGCTGGAGTGGATGGGCTTATTCACAGTTGCACGACAGCCTCTTGGGATTGGATAAAGAGAGAGTGTTCCCTATGGTGATCCTGCACTCTCCAGGTGCCAAATCTGTACACTGAACATCCTGTGTACCTGTTGCAGTGCCATTAGAAAGATCATGTGGCTGCCAGTGACATCATACAATCAGTGGGGAATGCTAATTGCTGCCATATTGTGAGATGCCAGCTGGGCCAACTGTCTTCCTACCTGGTGGACAGTTAATGATTACTCACATCAAACATCTTGGTTAAAAACTATTTTGAAAGCACACACTTACTCAACCCTTGTCTAATAATCGAGCATCCGTCTGTAAGAGTACTCTTCTCTTTGCCATCATTTTTTTTTTCCATCCATGGTTATCCTAAGTAAAAAAAATCATGTAATCCTGAATCATTTGGGAATGCACCTGAAACTTATCCCATCTGACTCAGACGGTTGTTGTTTTCACTGCTGGCACCATCTGGCATCACTTGTGGGAACTCACTGCACCTTTCCCTCGAGCCGTGCTAGCTTGCACCTTGCACTGTGGCGCGCAGTCTGTGGGTCCATGCTTGTACTGTGAAGACAGTACACCCCGACCCCACTCTGAATTCCAACCCCAGACAACCTCGGAGCCTGACATCAGGAGTTGCTTGGTCCTCACATGCAGGGCGTGGCTAGAATTTTGAGGTAGTTGGGCATGATGGGAGGGGGATCTAGTCATACATGAGCCAAGGACAGAGGTTGACTTGGACCATGGTTGCAACTTACCACCATTGAATGTTTAGCAACGACTTGGACTGGAGATTTGGGGATGCATGCTTGGTTAACAGTGATCTGTTACGCCTGTAGAACCACATTCAGTTCTTAGATCTTGAATGCTCAACTTCTTTCACAACCCCACATCACACTTCATACACACCCATCCGGCACAGTTCTACAATATCTAGCATCTTGGAAATGGATACATTTCATATGTTCCACACAATATCCATCTACTACCCATACCACCTCTGTCCTTTGGGACCCAGGGCTGCCGAGTAGGTAAGATTTTACATCGTTTTGATATGTTTTTGCTCTTCATTCAATTTATGTTCTTTTGATATGATTATGTCGTAGTGTAAGATTTTATTTATTAAGCATAGTATTTCAGATGTTCCTATTGTTGTTATTTTATGCTTATTGCTCGCCATATATATGTATATTTTTTTTTCTTTTTTAACTCTGCACAGATTATTTATTCTTTTTATGTGCAGAGTTTGGCAGCACTGGGTCCCACTGTGATAGTTTTTTTTACAGTACTAAAATCCACCCCTAACATTTACACACCATTGTCATTCCGGATAGCAGGTCATAGATTTCAGAACTGAGTGTAGTTCTACAAATGTTGCAAATCACTGTCAATCAGGTGTGATTACTTGGTCTGCTGTTTGAGCCGTTGCTGACATCCAGTGGGGGTATGTTGTCGCTCTGTTCCACTGCAGCCTTTTGTCTCTGACTTATGCATGGTTGGCTTCTCTTGTCTGTGTGCTCAGTTGCCTCAATTTTCGAGTCGCGGTTGGATTTGAGGTCCAGTTTATTCCCGGTGTCACTTTCTGGGGGCGTCTGAGGTTTGGGGTCCAGTGTGGTGTTGAGATGCGCCGTCTTTGCAGTACAATCAAGGGCCTGTGGACTGTGTACCACAACGCCAGATGCAAACCATTTTTGTTCGAGTAAAGGTATAATGAGTCTCTGTGAGTGGTGTCATAAGGTGCCAGGTAGTGGAGCATCGATCCATCTTGTTAGGCGGGAAAGTTTTAGGTCCGTTCCCAAATGATTCAGGATTTCATGACTTTCCAGTAAAACAAAATCTACAAATTACCTAAGGATGTCTCTCAATGGGACAAATTTCATACCTGGCCACCATTAGATTTCTGGAAATAGATGTGGAGCAAGCAGTATATTTCGGTTCTCAAAATACTACCAACCCAAACTCAAGTCTTATTGTCAGCTCAATACTTCATTTATTCATCCATTTAGACATCTGCTTGCTCACACATTTATTTTTTTATCCATTATTGCATGACCTGTGGATGCCCTTGTTCATCCCTCGTTGTGCATTTATTTCATCATTCAGGCATTCATCATTTATGTGATTGTCTCTTTCATAATTCAATACTTTGTGTCCATATAAATTATTCCAATTCAGTCCAGGTCAGCTGTAGCAGTGACCTGGGAGTTGCTCAGTTTCCCTGTATGTTACCTCCACTAAAAAAAGAAGAAAAAAAACACTAAGAAAAAAATCCCCCCCCCCAAAAAAAAAATAAAAATAAAAATAAAAACAAGCAAAAACTACTGGAAGCATTCTCAACAAATGCTTTGTAAAGATATGCAACCTGCATATCTTTGGGATAGGTTTAGTAACCCAGTTAAACACAATCTTGATCTGTACAGGATAAATTAAACAACCCAGCTAAACTTGCTTTTAAAAAGATAAAAATATAATAAAAAATGAAAAACCATAAAAAAACCAAAAAACAAAAAGAGAGAATACAGCCAAGTGTACAGGACTTTACAGAGCCCAGTACATGTCTTGCCGTAAAGGGGTGGGAGTGGGGGGGGGGGGGGAACAATTCTCTATGTCTACTGCCCTGTCTTGCCAACTTTACACAATGGCAATCAGATTCCCAAAGCTCCCATCTCACTGAAATCTTGTCACTTGTAATCTTTAGCACCCCATGCACCAGCATGTTCCATCATCAGTTGGTTGCAGAGAGGTCGTCGTGCTTCTGATCCGCAGACCCTTCTGCCTACTCGCAGAGATGTGCACAACGTGACAGCTGCTAGAACCAGCACCTCTGCAGTGGGGTGGCCCGTGTTGAAGAGCCATTACTGCTGCAGGCATTCCAGCAACTGGCCTGTTTGAAGGTAGGTGGTGGTGGGTGCGGTTGGTAGACCCTTGTCCCTCTCACGCTTGGAAGTAATGTTCGCCGAGTGACCCTTTTTCCCTGCTGCTTTACGCAAGTGTGTGATCTTGGTGCCTTCCTTGCGGTGATGACTGGGGCGACCAAGGCATCCTTGCTCCCTGTCTTCTTGTCAGCGGTCAGCCACGGGTCTCCGCTCTGCTTCGTCGTCCAGCTCATTTTCCCTGCCTGTTTCGGTCAGTTGCTTGTTCTTTTTCTTCTGTTGCCGTGCTCTGATCTGAGTCGGGTGAAAGGATCGTTGGTGTGTTTCAAGTCTCTGCAAAACTTCAGGTCAAGGAAGTAAAGGAGAGGGGAAAAAAAGCTGGTTCTTTGACTCATTCTTCTATAAAATGGCTTTGGTACAGTGAGCAGGCCAACCTAGTTTGTCATTCTGACATGCATTATGCAAATGTGGCAGTTATTGATGGTCATGCAATTTGAATGATACGTTAGCTGCTGTCATAAATGAAATATCATGTTTGAAATAAAGTGACTGTGCCAGGTGGATATGAACAACTCTTGGTTGATGCGATGTGATGCCGATTATGGCAGTACAATGGATTGTTTTTGTTTTTTTCTTCTTATGAATTGGCCAAAGATATTTTCAAGGTAAAGTTCATTCAAAGTCCTTCACTAGAGGGTATGATAATGCACACTTTTCATATGGCAGTGTTAAACATGTGAAGTCATTGAAAGGGGTTGTCTAATGTAATTGTTCCTCTTACACGCCCAAGTCAAATCCAGCTTTAAAAGATAAAAAAAGAACCAGTTAAGTCATATTTCATGATTTGTTCATCCTAAGCATTAATCTCCATAGTATACGCATTGACCATTAATCCTTTGTGAACTTTGAGTGTCGATTGGCCCAGACAAACCCATAGCATTGTGCACACTGCCCTAGTAGATTTAAGTCCCTGGCACAGAAAAGGTTAACAGTGTTCCTCTTCATGGTATTTGCTGAATGTGATGAGAATGATTTCTTCTCTCTCACACTTCCACTTTTATAACTTGTCTCTGTAAATAAAGAGTATCTGACCATCTATGTTAAAGCATATTGTGTTGTGATGTTGCTTCTCGACTCATTTGTATGCAAATGCAAACTTGGTCTGGTGAAGTATCATTCCTCCAGTCAGTGCATTGTAACACTCTGGTTTTACTGTATAAGCTGTTATTTTTGTGTACAGATATTTTCGCAAATGAGGAGGTGACAGCCATTTTCGCGAGATTTTGTTTTCGTTAATTGACACCGAGGCTATTGTAAGTTCGCTCTCAGCCTTAGCGCATGACAACATTTTTTGCGTATTGTTAAATTTGTGGTCAATTCGCGAAAATTAAACCCTCACGAAAGTAACAGCTTTTACAGTAAACAGAAAAAGATGAAATATGACATTTTAAACAAATCATTCCAAAAGGAGTTTTGTTTGTGATGAAGAGAGTAATGTAGGAGCCAAAGATCAGTTAAACTTTGGAACAAGATTGAACAAAGATGACACAGTGACAGTTATGTGTGGATAGGAGTGAAGTGTTTACCATGAAAGTTTGTGGACACCGTGAAATAATGGTCTGGTTACTTCCCCATGTTTACTGTTCACGATATAAATCATCATTCTGATAAAACCTCAATGAAGAACTTTGCTTCCTCTCTCTCTGATGAAATTAAATGAGTGGATTTTGTGGAGATCTGTAAAAGAAGGGTCATGGAGAAAGGGTTTCAGGTGTTTGAACATTCACTGGAAAAATATTTGAAATGGCTGAGGATTCTGTTGCAACTCTGCCCGAAGGAACGCAATGTTAGCTCTCTCGAGTGATGACCTACTAAAATTTGACCAAGTTTGTGCAAGAAATCACTGACGTGCTTGTTTATTCATACACTGCTTCCATTTGAAGTAACTCTTTTATGTGTATGTGTATTATTGCTGTGTAAAACATAACATCATGCAAATTCTGCATGAAGGGGTATATCAGCAAAGGAAGACTGAGAGAGAAAATCAAAAATAGACAAAGAGGCCGATACCTGATGTGCCATGCCTTTTGCATAAATGACGGTCGCCATGGTGATCAACCACAATGCATTCTGCAGAGAGCGTACTGAAGTGGAGTTGATGAAACAATCATGACAAGTGCCAAGTGTGATTGATTAAAATGCATGATTCATGAGATGTGGTGATTCAAGGCAGATGATTATTATGATGTTATAGTTGCAATCATATGATCTAGGGTCTCTGGAAGAGAAAAATAAAAATAAATGATTTTTAAAAAAATACAAGTTGAAGAGGTAGGATTTTCTACTGCTTTTCATTTTATCACAAGGTGCTTTGCAATCCTATTGTCCTGTGATATAGAGATGTTGAAAACCAACTGCCTTAAACCGTGATTTTATGCTCCAAAATGGCATTGGTTTTGAAGAGTGTTGTGTATGCATGGTACCAAATGAAAAATAGTCTCAACTCATTTCAAATTGCATTTGTTAAATGAGGGGGGGGGGGGGGGGGGAGGGGGTTGCTCATGCTTCTCTACGAAGGCCCAGATCATTTTTAATTCTTCATTTTGTATTATGTGGGAAGAAATGAAAATGAAATGAACTGCAATAGAGGGTGGTAGAGTAGTCGGAAGAGTAGATTGAATATTTTATAATGTAGCCCTCTCGTACTGCCAGTTTAAAGGGATCGTATAGTTTTGGTTGAGACCAAATTTCAGGTTTCTAACATTTTTTGATGAGATGATGAGAAACCTCTTCTGAAATATGAAAGAGCATGTAATTCCATGAGAAATTCAATGTTTATTTGATGAAAATTGGTTTTGAAATGGCTGAGATATCCAAAACAGAGTGATTCCAGTAAAGTGTGGGACCCACACTTTATTACGATCGCTTTGTTTTACTTTGTTTTGGGGTGTTTCAGTCATTCCACACCCGATTTTCATCGAATAAACTTTGAATTCCTCTTAAAATGGTATAATAATAATAATAATAATAATTCACAACATTTATGCTCTGTACCATTTCATAAGTGTTTTCTTGGTATCTTGCAAAAAGTTAAAAGCCCAATTCTCAGCTCCACCAATACTGTACCATCCCTTTAAGAACAGAAATTAAGAGATGGCATACTGGAATCATGTGTATAAATCATTCATGAAAACTTGTATATGAAATGATCCTGCTTTTGAAATAGACATTATCTATCCAGGAATGTGTAATATGAATGCAGTTTTCAGTTATGATTATTTTCCCGTTATCAACAACAAAAAATAATACCTAATACCTATGTTAGTCTGAAATTATGTGTGGCTCATTACAGATCTTTTCATTAACTAGAGTAACAAAAATCAGTTGAGAAAAGGGCATAATGCATTGTATTAAGTTTTGGGAGTTAACCCCCTTCCATTGGCTTTCATCAGCCGGTGAAAGAGCTTATCACTAGTTTGCCATTTAAGCTGTGAAGGGGATAGGAGTGTACCATCAGTTTTCACAGGATATTTAATATTTGGCTGTGATGTTATCAGCATTATGGGAGAGCAGGTGATGTTTTATTTTGAATGGTTGAGATAAAAAATGCAATCATTTACTTATATGAAAAAACATTAACCATTGAATGATTAAATGCCTTCGTATTGATTTAGTTCACTTTGTGCTCTCAAAATGCCCTCTGGCTATGTTAATGTGATACCACGAGGGGAATCTGTTTTGGTCATAAGCATTTCTCGTTTCCACAGAAACATATCACATGGTGCAGAAATGAAGTTGACCTTGACATAACAAACGAGTTGAAAAACTTAATAATAGAAAATCACTTTCAGTATTACATTTTTGGCCTTGTGATGTACTGGAGGTAAAAAGAAAACCTGTATGTATGGAAGTAAAGGACTCTCGGATCAGTTGAAAGTGAAGGTTTGATGATGACCTGAACATTTTTCTAATAATATGAAGAAATCGAAATGAATGTCACCACCACATGCTTCTCTTGCATGCACTGGGTTTGTATAAGCAGAAGCTCCATTATTCACTATTGTTCAGTTTGACTCGTCTAAAGGTTTTTCATAAATCTTCTTTTCTTGCCTTTTTAAGAACAGATGCCAGTTCCGTGTATGTTGCATACAATAGCACATGGAAAGAGTGGCTATGAAATCATTGTGTCTGTGTCTCTGTTGGTTGGTCAGTTGACAAGCCTTTCCAAGAAAAAATACAATGATGATATGATCACTTTGAAATTGTGTAATCGTCGGCCTCATGCCCGAAGGGCCTTAACATCATAGACTTTGTACACTGTTAGGGCCCTTTTGGCATGAGGCCGACGAAATATCGTCGTACATACTGAAATGTATAATGCTTTTGATCCAGCAGCCTAGTTATCACTGCCTTGGTGTCTGAACTTTGTAAGCTTGAATTACATCATGAGTGTCATTCAGGATAATTGATTGGCATTCTATACATTGAAATGCTGTAAGAGAGGAAGAAAAAAAAAAACACACTGAAAAACTGCAGTGTCGTATAATTTTGTTTGATCTGAGTTGATTATTTTCTGCAGTGATCCATATCATTTCAACCGTCAGACAATTCATACATGGAAAGTTGTATAATCACTGCCAATCACTTAAAGTGACGGTATGATTTTGGTCGAGATGGGGATTCAAGTTTTCACTTTTTGTGAGATAACTGAAAAGTACTTTTACAAACTTTTAAAGAGCATTCAATTCTAAGAGGAATTAAAAGTTTATTTGATGAAACTCAATTTTAAAATGGCTGAGATATCCAAAAACAGAGCAAGACAACATGGTCCTAATAAAAGGTGGGTCCCTACCTTTTATTAGGACCACTTTGTCTTTGATATCTCGGCCGTTTCAAAAGTGATTTTCATCAGACTTTTTATTCCTTTTCAAATTGTATGCTCTTTCATATTTCATGTAAGGGGTTTCTCATTATCCCATATAAAGTTAAACTCTGAATCCCCATCTCAACCAAAACTAAACCATTCCTTTAAAACGTTCAGTGCCCAGGTCCTTTCATTATTTCTCTCTTCTTCTTTTTTTCAGTACCAAGGTATGTACGGAAATACTTTAAATATGCAGATACAATTTCTCATTATTACAAGTCCATTGTTCTCATGCATTGTAGTGGGCTATGCAGACCTGAAACACCATTTGCCAGGCTCCAATGCGATAACATAAAAGTGAGGCTCTCCTGCTCCCAGGGGTTATTTAGAAGAAAATTTGCAGCTGTCAATACTCAGCTGTCAGTATTTGCCATTGTTTTGTTTGATGGTGCTACACCTATTTCCTTCATTGATTTGATTAGGGAAGCCTGATTGTAAGTCATAATAAGACACTCTAGAGCTAGACTACAGTGCTCCTGAAGTTGTTTTCGTACCAAAGGAGTCAAACCAAAGTCGAAGCACTTCTTCCATACGCACTCCTGCGTATTAGAATATTGTAATTGTCAAAAGCTCTATTGTTTCCAGCTACGTTTAGAAACTGAAAGACGAGATATGACGAATAAGGAATTGTTCACATGACATTTTTTTTCCCTTCGCTGTGTACTAAACATGTTTTTTATCTTTCACTCGTTCAGCGCATGGCGCATATAAATATGAAATATATTTACAGTTTGTTCTCCTGCACTATCGGTTGTCAGGGTTTTTGGTAAAGTAGGAAGTATATAGTAAGGACCAATGTGATACAATCTGCTGTAATATTCATGCAATTGAATCATCGAAAAAACTCATGCCAGAAGTTGAGACTAGAAAGTTGCAATATGGGCCCGTATATGAAGAGTGACTTTTTTTAATGTCTTGCACTGACTGTGTTAGGATATCATTATGAATCTTGTGGTCAAAAAGCGAAATGTGCTGTCTTTGTGAACACAGGAATAGATTGTAATGTTTTACCTATGCGTTTGGGGACATGACGTCATACATAGGTTATTTTAAATTGATATTGTACCTGTGTGTATGTATATAATATAAAGCCATCCAAATCCATATTTACAGGAAAAAAAATGTTCCATGATATTAGAAGTTGCAGGTAATATATTTGTACATTTTGATCTCTTTGAATGAGAAGATGTTATAGAATTCTATATAATATTAATATTATGTATATTAGAGCTACGGATACTCCGGATGTGTTTAATAGTGATACTTGCAATGAAAAGACTGTTTAGCAGTCTACAAGCAGACCAGCCGACCGCAGTAAAAATTACTTGCCTATATTTGCAGAGCCTCCTATACACAGTTAGTAGAAAAGGTTATGTTGGTTTCATGGAGGCAAGGATAAGAAGCAAACAAAATGTAAAAAAAAAAAAAAGTGGGGAAAATCGACAAAGTTTACAAATATGGACTGATCTGTTCAGTGATTTAAATCTGAGTCTTCCTGGAATGTGCATGTCTCTCTTGGGCTACGTATCATCGTCTTATCAGAATATCCCAATTTTTGCCACGTCGCATTAACCTTGCAGATTTACCCTGTAATAGTCTCTCTGATTCACCATATTGCATCCTTAAAAATAATTGAAAATATAGATAATGAATGAATAAACATATACATAAATAAAAAAAAATGATTAAATGAATTCATAAGTAAATGAATAAAGGAATGAATAAATGGATGAATGATAGATTGATAAATAATAATAACTTAAAAAAATAGAAAGGTGAAGAGATAAATGAAATCAATGTCCTGACAAGAGTCTCGTCACTTTTGAATTACATGTACTTTTACATGTACGCATTTATTGCAATTTCCTGTGATTTTCCGATTTTCCCGACTTTGGGATGTGTACGTGAGGAGCTCTCCCCTATCCTCTATGCCATCACGCCACTGATCCTCGGCACACGGGTGGACAAGAATGAGTGTGGTTTTCAAACCTATAGACTAGAAATAGATAAGTCAGTCCATTCAGTAAAAGGAAAGCCACTTGCCTTTTAACCACGCAATTTGCCCAGCCCACACATCTTGACCCAGTTTTGATCATCTTGACCCTTTCTCGCAACGTTTGAGAACATATATAGTTATGATAATCTGGTGAAGTGCATGTGGGTATTTTTGTTTTATGTGTAGTCGTAATTGGTACGTGCATGGATGACAGTGTATACGTGATAAGTGAATTGTTTTGTTATTATAACCAACGCTGCCATGTAGAGACGTCGACCATGAACATAAGAATGCGGAGTTCCCGTTATTGGAAGATTTTCATCATTGATGTTCCAAATGGTGTCGCGTAAATGCTAAGTTGTTGCTTATTCCTTACCCCCGAAAAGTGTCGGGAGCATAAATGTTATTTAAATAATGCTATAAATGCCCGATGACTTGTTCGTGGTCAAAGGTCATAGGTCACAGGACTTTGGAAAAACAAAACAAAACAAAACAAAACAAAACAAAAAGTTCGTTTTCCCGGCCATATTATAAGCTTCGAATGCCCAATATTCATATTGTTAATATTTGATCTTAAAAGGAGAGAAATCTAAACGTACAGGTAAAATACGGGCGAAAGGTCAGGGTCAAGGTTACTGTACTTTAACCCAAAATTCATATAACGGCCAGTAAAGTCCATTGATAGTATGAATTGGTGCTGGAATAGACATATATTGGTATGTAGCTGAAAAGATAGGGGCAAAAGGTTGAGGTCATGGGCGATTTTCTCGCCACCACAAAGTCAGCGACGAATAGAAATGCATCTTTGAAAAGTTAAGAAAAATGTGTCAAACCCTTCTTGGTGTAAATGGGGGATGTTTAACCATCGATCCTCACGGTCAAAGGCTAAGATCCACAAACTTCATCCGAATGCAAATGAAGAGCCATCCAACATGTGGTGTATGTGTTGTATATGTATGAGAGGAAGGCGAATGCTTCCTATTTAACCGCGTGCTGCAGTCGCATTGCTCCAGTTTATGCCGATGTAGGCCTAACTACATCCATTCTTGCTGATTTTTTTTTTTTTTGATTTTTTTTTTTTTTAATACAAAATTTAACATGATAAACTTTGATTTGCAGGAATGGTAATCTCTGCTCCTGTATACATCATGTGAAGTATTGTTGCTTTCGCTACACGAGGACATTTGTTAATTATTATGTAATAGTAGTTACTATGTACAGGCAAGATAAAACCTGTATGATATCGATGCGTGATGAGTGTTCAACGAAGAGACCTTTATGTATTTTTCATATCATTTTCAAGCGTGCACTATTCCATTTGTACTTGAAAGAATTCTTTATTGGTTTGTAATAAAAGATTATGAAGTTCGCATTCTGTATTACGGTTGCATTCCGTGAGTGGTAAGACGACTCGGTGTCCTTGAAGAAAAAGTAAGACAAAAAGTGCTCTTTTAGCGAGTGTTTTGTGCGTGAGAATGTCGTCGAATTTCTCGTGCAAATGAAAGTAGCTAAGTATTATTAGTTAATAACACGATCATTTCTTGAAGTGTTATTGAGTGAAAACGTTGGAACTACATGTATATCAGTAGAATGCTTTTACCACTCATGACAACAGAATAAGTCGTAAATGAATGAGCTGAGTGAACTGACCGGACTCGGGGGAAAGTCCGACGAATTGAAAATAGGATTGTTATTGGACAAAAATGGGATTGTGCTGTCATGAAATGATAAAATGTTCGAGATTTTACGAGAGATAGAAGATAATGGCGGTCGGTTTTCACTTGACTGTATATACACACGGAGAACTGACTGTTTCTACATTGAATGTCATTCTGTAATGACATTGGATTGTACTTGTCGGATGGTTTTGTGTTCCATTTCAGTCATATTGTGATAACCGTGCAACCATCGGGATAAACTGGCCGTATATAGTAAATCTTAATGAGTCACCAATCAACAAATAAATTATGCTGCAAGATAAAGGGTTACCGAGAATAATGCATAAATTCGTAACATCCATGGCTTTCGTCGAACATCGGATTTCCTTTCACATGAATTATTATTATTATTTGTGTGTGTATGTGTGTGTGTGTTTGTTTGTTTGTTTTTATACTGTTCGTGGAATATGCTCTGCCGCAAACCAATCATTCCTTTCGTTTCATCTGGGGCGTTCTGACAATTTACAGATTCACTATTAGATACTTCTTTTTTTTTTGCATTGTATAAATAGGCATTTACTCTAAATAATGAACGCTAAATCAACATTTGAATTTTAATGTCACTCCGAAGACCTTTTGTGAACTACCATTCCGGAAATGGTAAATCCACACACACACACACACACGCACAAACACAATCCCTGCCGTAAGGATTAGGAGGAAGAGGACAAAGAGCAGGGGCTGGATAGGCAATTTGGTGAACTGCATAAACCTTCACATAAACTCACCAAAATTATAAAAAAACAACAACAACAACAACAACAACAACAACAACAACAACAACGTATCAACACCGTCCCTGCAGAAATTTTGTCCATGCTGTGTATATAACTCCAATCAAAGTGCACATGCGCAGATGTTGTCTTTACAGAATGATGCGTGTGCGATATGGCGTAATTGCTCAAATTCGTTAATATTCATATCCCCATGCACCGCTTCTCTTCATCTCTATACCAGTATTATACGATTAACTGCAACACGGCGAGTCCAATCCATTTCACATTACCACCACACCGGCTTGTTTCTGTTTACGCCGCCCTTTGTGTTCATCACTTTATAAATCATTACCTCGTGTGACTGCTACTCACTTGTCGTTCCAAACGTTTTCACAAATGCTGCGTGGCGGCTTGATCTGGTACCAGTCAGGATTTTCACACGGCCTCCCTCTCGGTAAGAAAATAATCAATATTTGATATACTTCAGAGTATCACTTTTCCCCTTGTCGGATTCTTTTCTTCTTCTTTTCTTCAATTCGGAAAGTCTTAGCAACGCCTCTGAAATTGTTTGACTTTTGGACAGTAGACACAGAATTAACCTGAACATCTGAGGAGAAGCTTATTTACAATTCTGAATCTGTTGAAAAGAAAAATATTACAATACAAAGTTGCCTTTATTACCTGTGAACATTTTTTACAACTTTCTTGAAAACAAAGGACAGCCCTTTGTTTTATACGTTTTAAATGATAAGGGCTGCACGGGACGGTCATCGTTTATTTTATAGTGACTGCACTATACAACTTCTGCGGAATTAGTGTTACGAATTTTTTTTTTTTTATTCTACTACGGATTGTTGAACAGTTACTATGCACTATTCTAGACTATGTGCACAGCAAATGAATGACTAACACTCATTAATTTCTTAATTTCTGCAATTTGACTCCTGTTAGTCAATGCATTTTGCTTGCAAATAACCTATATTATGATTATACCATGTAGTGCACTTGAGGTCACGTACATTTCTGTAATTTGACTCCTGTTAGTCATATAATGCATTTTGCTTGCAAAATGACCTACTATGATTATACAATGTTGTGCACTTGAGGTCATGCAACATGTAACTTGTATGTTATCGAAATTTAAAGACAATAATTGAATTGAATTGAATTGATGGAATTTTACGTGTTGCTTTAATGTCTTTCAAACCGCTCAAACCGCCCTAATTTTAGGGATTTGTGTATACATACAGGGTTCGACATTGGCGGTGGCCTGGGGTCACAAAAATTTGGTGCCGGATCACCCATTTTATTTATTTATTTGTTTATTTATCTATTTATTTATTTATTCATTCATTCATTTATTCATTTTCTTCTTTTTTTTAGGCCCGATCGGGCAACTGTAAAAGATTAAAAAATGGATTGTCTCTTGCTTTTATTTCTTGCCCGTTCATATCTTTATTGAGTGAGCCACCAAAATGCCAGATTTAACGGTTTAACCCCTTGTGTGCTTTGTGTACCTATTGACACAGAAAACCCAATAGCGATGTACACACTGTCCAAAGCCCTTATATGTATATATATATAAATGTATGTATTATATAGTATATACACCTATCAAGATATATCAAATGATATGAAATAAAAGATTCCATATCTAATCAAAGTTAACTCTCACAGCAGACGAAAATATCTTTAGATTCAGGCAATTTCTCAGCGTTTGCCATCTTCGTACGTAGCTCTTGTTTTATCACTCACTTCGGCGTATTAGGTTTTCTTACTTGAAGCTTTTTAATCTACCACACCATGACATTATTGACGGAGGTAATTTTCGGGACGATCGCAGTCGCTTCACTATTCTCGTCATTCGGAGAATGAGTTTGTCTGATCTGATTTATCAATTGTCTGATTAATCCTTTCCAGGGGGGCGTTTCATGAAGGAACTTGTCGGATAAAATATCTGACAAGTCAATTATATCCGACAAGTTTTGAGAAATTCTTTAGTCTGATTGGCTGATTTCTCTGAACTTGTCGGATATAATTGACTTGTCGGACATTTTATCCGACAAGTTTCTTCATGAAACGCCCCCAGGAGTCATTAGATTTAATGAAGTAAGCACTGACCTTTCGAAATGCGCTGCAATAATTTATCTTCGTCGGTAAATAATAAAATTGAAAGGGGCAAAGGGTTTCAGGAATAAGAGCAATCTCTCTCACACTATCACACTGTAATCTAATTCCCAGACAGAGCAAATCAAGAAACAAACAAACTTACAAACAAACAAAAAGGCATTGTGGTTGTGTGCATTTGACAATGGTCTTTTACTGCTGTTGATTATCATAGCTCCTACTCAGGGAGTTCACTGAAATGTAATATATTTCTAGATGTTTAGGGTACCGATATGCATACCAACCATTTTATATATATGTATGTATGTATATATATATATATATATATATATATATATATATATATATATATATGTATATATATATCCTTTTTTTTAACTCTGGCTAACCGTTCGAGCCCCCAAAATCTTTAAATCTCAAATTTTGATCGCACGGAATAAAAGTGTATAGTGCATGGCCCAAAATAAACCGGGAACGTAACAATCCATTTTGAATCAGAAGTGCTCGACTGATCGAGCCACGAAAAGATAGCACTTGTTGGAAATTTGGTGACCCAACATCAATTTTCAATGGCCTCGTATATTTACTATGGTCACACATATCAAAATTAGGAGTGTGACCTATGTATGAGATATATTATTAGAGAAATGTATAATTTTGTCATGAAAAAAAGGTATTAGAAAATTCTAAAATTGCGTGAAAAGCTGCAGGTTATAGAATAGACATTCCAGGCGAAGTTAAAGTTAACTTTAAAAAGTAGTATCATAAAATTAAGAAATTGTTCGAAGTTTCATCAAATCAGGCATAAGTTTGATAAATTACAGAACATCAAATTTTCTAAAGAAACAGTATAAGTTAGCAACAACCACAACTTCAAAGTAGACGAAGTTAGTGTTATCGTCACAAGTCTGCCATTGATTCACACACAAATCTTCCTTCAATTTCCTTGTACCGTATGTCCCAAACTTTCCCCAAGAACAACTTAAAAAAACCGATAAATCAATAAGAATGAAATTTCAGGGTATGAAACTGAGTTACTACCTATACATCTAAACAGAAAACTCCATTTGATTTGGTTCAGTGGTGACAGAAAAATGGAGGTTTTGAAAAGCATGTCACAAGTCATTTCCCTCTATGCAATTCTTGTAACGAGAAACATTGTTCATCGTGTTCCTGCCTTACAAACATGAAGTTATTCAAATTCATGATTTTCTTCCGTCGAGATGTTTTCATTGCAACTGATTGACAAATTGCCCTACATCGACGTAAATAGGCACTGAATTGATCAGTGTTTTAGTAGTAGCCATGATAAAAAATTATGGGCGTACATACTCGAGCAGGATTTGAACCTACGACCTCCTGATCACCGGACAGGCGTCATCTCCACTAGACCACCGAGCTTTCGCCCGAAAGCAAGTGTTGGTTCTAATCCTTATAGCACGCAGCGGGTACTGCTTTATCATGGCTACTACTAAAACACTGATCAATTCAGTGCCTATTTACGTCGATGTAGGGCAATTTGTCAATCAGTTGCAAACATGAAGTTGTTCACTGTGTTCTCCCACAAAATGTCTCTTTTGAAAAAGTCACTGCTTCTTTCTTTCAGTTTTAAACTCTTGGAATTAGAAAAAAATACATCACAAAGAAATCAGCTTTCTAAGTTTTTTGCTGTTTTGTTTTGCTTTGCTTTGTTTGTTTGTTTGTTTGTGGTGTTTTTTTTGTTGTTGTTGTTGTTGTTGCAAAAATTGGTAAGGCGTGGATATGAATGATTACAAAAATATATTAAATCATTAACTCATGGAAGACTGGATTGAGCTCCTCCTTTTTGGCTTTCTGTTTTCTGTTTTCCTTGTATTAATTTCTCTCACTTTTTTTCAACAGGATGATCATGAAATATAATATTTACGTACTTACATATCTATATTATCTTCATATCAATAGAATGTTATACGCAGAATTTGAATTCATTTGTTAGTTGCCCTGCTAATTGGGAACAAAATGTTTTAATTCATATGGATGCTAAGAGCATCCAAGTGATATGGAAGAAACAGACCCATGACATGCCTTACAAAAATCCACATTTCTCGGTAACCACTGGCCCATGGGGATTTCTGATGTAGGTAACAAGTTATAGTTTCATACCCTGAAATACCATTTAGATTGTGTAACTATTTTGAAAGTTATCAATGCGAAAATTCAGATTTTTTTTTTTTTTTGGGGGGGGGAGGGTGCATTACTGTATAAAAGGAAACTAGGAAAACTTGTATCCTTCGCACGATCTGTGGATGTGTGTTTTGAAAGTAGCTAGGACTTATGGACAAAAGGAATGGCATAGGTTTGGTTGAGTTGAGGATTCAGTGTTTAACTTTTTTTTGCGATATACTTAGAAACCACTTTATGAAATGTTAAAGAGCATAACAAAAGGTGGGTCTCACCTTTTATTAGGATCGCTTTGTTTTGGATATCGCAGCCATTTCAAAACCAATTTTCATCAAATAAACTTTGAATTCCTCTTAGAAATATAAGCTCTTTCATATTTCATAAAAAGTTTATCATTATGCAATATATATATATATATATATATATATATATGTGTCAAAAGAAGTTGGAAACCTGGATTGGATATCACAGCCATTTCAAAACCAATTTTCATCAAATAAACTTTGAATTCCTCTTAGAAATATTAGCTCTTTCATATTTCATAAAAAGTTTATCATTATCTAAAATATATGTACATATATATATATATATATATATATATAATAGATGCGTTATTAGAACTGTAACTGCTCATATCCAAACACACACACACGCACACACACACACAGTTGAAAACCTAAAGCCAAATTTCAACCAAAACTGTACAATCCCTTTCAAGGGGTAGAAGGCACGGATGACGTAACTAGAATGCTTTCCAAATAACGCATATTATTGCCAACGCGATAAGAAACCCAAAGATCTTGTTTTGTCTCCCCTCGCCATTGCACTCGGGGCCATGCTTTTCATAACTACAGTTTGTTTGTTTGTTTGTTCATTTTCCATCTGAGAAGATGGCTGGATAGCCCATATTCAGCTACGTTAAAGGTCCAGTTTACCTTTGGGAGCAGTGATTTCAAAAATGTTCAAGATATCACATTTGATGCATATGTGTAGGTCTGCTGTATCATAAAACATCCTACCATATGAAATATTTGCAATGAAACCTAAAATATAAGGAGATATCAGGGTTTTTCTTCATAAACCGTAACTGTATACGGTTTAGTCTGGAAACATCTTTGTTATAACTATTGTTCACAGTTTGTGTATTAAACAACACTTAACATCGATTATACGGATTCAAATTTTGACAATGGTCGTTTCTATCCCTAACTCACATTTTAGAACTATTTTAAAGCACTAATGCTGGGTTTTTGTTTCATCTGCAAATGGTAAATTATGCCTTTAAGCTGGTCTTCCATGGGGTCCAGTTGGATGTGAGGTGGGACCACTTCACCGGGTTAAACACCTTGCTCTTTGCGATGAATAAATGAAGCGGGATCTTTCATGAGTTGTTACTCTCTCATACACGGGACTTCCATTTTATGTCCTATCCGAGGGACAGAGTGTTTTGCCTCTTGCTAGAGGGGACGGTGTATACACACAACATTGCTCAGTCCAGACTCGGGTTCGAACCCGGGCCGCGTGATTGTGAGGCAGATGCGCTACCGACTGAGGCAACTCACCGCCCTATATTTAATCCTGGCAAAATCCTTCTGTTATACTGTGTGTGTGCGTGTGTGTGTGTGTGTGTGTGTGCGTTTGGATATGAGCATCTGTTTCATTGTTTTTGCTTCTTTTGTCCTTATGTTGATAACAATGTCCTTAGTACATGCCCTTGGGACTGACGAATTCGATAGAGGAGTAATTTCGTTACTGTGATTGAAATAGTTTTACGGGATAATTAAGGTTCGCACAAACATCACGTACTTGAGTTTGAATGATTGGCATTGCCTCGTAACGTTCACGGATTCTATTTCATCTGATATGACCTCTTTATTCAAAAGGGGAAACTCTGGACCAGGTAAAGGGGAATTCCAAGTCAGTTATAAGTTAGTCTGATAAGAAAAAGTAAAATCTTACAAGCAAAACTGTGAAAATTTGATCAAAATCGGATAAAAATTAGGGAAGTTATGAAATTGCGTAGTTTTGCTAATTACTGCAAAACAGTTCTCGTATGGTTGATGAATGTGCAAATGAGTGAGCTGATCACCTTAAAAGTTTCATTGATCGTGTGCAAAAGATGACGAAAATTCAATTTTCTGCTATTTAAGTGTAAAAAACAACCCCATAATATTATTTCTAGAAGAATTATTTCAGAGTAATTATCAGTCAGATACATGTATGACGTAAGACTGGGGCATAAATGTGTTTGAATAAAAAGCTGGATATTTGAAGATACATGTACAAACCAAAGGCAAGTTTCGATTAAATGGCATCATTAACTCACTCATTGCATATTCATATTGACTGTTCAAGAACTGTTTTGTAAAAACATAGAGCTAGACTTCACAATTTCATAACTTCCTTCATTTATATTCAATATTGATCAAATTTTCATTTTCACTGTTATACGATATATAATTGTAGTTTTTTCCAAACTAACTATTAACTGATCCGAAATTTCCCTTTAAACGTCACTCTGAATAGACACAGTAAAATTTCATAAGCACAACAGTGAAAATTTGATCAAATCAAATAGACCTTAATATTAAATAAAGATTATATTAAAGTTATAATTATATAATTATGAAATTTTGCTCGTTCTTGCAAAAAAGGTTTTTCGAATAATTGATATGAATGACCTGATGACATCAGATCATAGTTGTCCATTTATGGTGTACAAATAAGAAATAGTGACAATTCACTTTTCTGCATGAAAGTGTGAAGCCTTTTGTTATTCCTGACTGAATAATTTCAAAATTATCATGGAACAATGTCGTAATCTTAAATTAGTAACTTGCCTGTTTTAACCGCTAAATTCAAACAATACTGTACTCATTTAGTTTGTTCAAATGACTTTGTAGAAAAAGAAGTGCAGAAATAAAATCATTCAATGATAAACAGTCAGATATAATGTGAGGATTTGAGACGGGGCATACTTGCATTAAAAAAATAGAAATTTAAAGATTTTATGTACAAACTATGACAAGCTGATAGATAACAGCGTAATTTTATTCATATTTCCCACTCAATAACTGTTCTATGAAATTACTGAAACTTCACAATTTTATAACTTCCTTGATATTTATCTGATTTTGATCAAATTTTCACAAATTGTGCTTTCAATATTTTACTATTTCTTATCAGAATATATATTTTTCAGGTTCGGAATTTCTCTTTAAAATAGATGACACATAGAAGACTTCCAGTCTCAAAGTATCACTTAGAAAGGTCATTTCGCTCTTTCGCCTATTCACACATTTATTTCAACATTTAAAAAAAAAATTAATGAAAATACAAATTGTGTGTAACAGTCGTTCTCTCGATAAATATTGTCTAAGTCTAAGTAACCAAGAGATGAGGTAAATGATATCATGCACTTTTCCCTTTTTTTTCACTTTTTTACATGCATCTTATTGACTTCCAGGTGCGTTTTGATTTCGCCCTAAAAGACATAGCATAATCATGATAAGCACTTAATTGTTCCTTTTATCATCACAAGTTTCATTCCCCCAGAATCGACACATCAATCCATCGATACAATATAATCTCACATCATCAACCATACTCTTATTTTTGTCCAACTTTGATAGTAGCGATAATCTATCTGTAAATCAACTTTGTAAAAAAGAGTAATTAACTAAATCTTGTTCACCACACTAGGTTTTTATCACTTCGGAAAATAAGGTTAGCAAAAGAGAAGATGTTGAGGACTTCCATTTGAGGAGCTGTTACGAATAAATATTGATATCCCAGCCTGGTACAGAGACTACAATTTAATTCGGGAATATAATGGTGAATTCAAACACGCCTTTGTGCGATTAATCCTATAACACGCCATGAGACTCTGGTAAAGCCTTTCAACAGAGCGTCGCCTTATAGGGCATTGCAGAATTATGTCCAATGACCATACATACATTTACCAAGTCTCTAGTACATAGTGTTCACATTTTCATTTTGTCCTTTGTGTATGGATGATGGGGAAATTCATCATTCATATTGCAACATAGTTCCCCTGCATCAATCTATTCGTTGTGACCCACTTTTTTTCTCTTTTTTTTTTTTAGTCTGTCAAAAATTAATGTGAATTATCCTGCGGGTGGTCATTTTGAAAAGATAATTCCAGTCCGATGGCGATTTGAGATTATTGCGATCCCATTAAGCGCCAGAAAAGTACGTCATAGAGAGCGTAAAAAAAAGGTGATTCAACTTTGGAGGGTTACCCTTTCATAATTGTCAGCTATTGAGAGTGCAAATTTAGTTTGTAGGAAAGAAGAACTCTTCGTCTTTCCATTGATACCTAATTATGTTGACAAATGTCATGCATGACTGAGCACATGAACTTTAAAGACAACAATGACGAATTGCACTTTTTCCGAGTTTGAGTGTCACATGAAGGAACAATGAATGCCTGAATGGATGGGATCTGTCGATGAAAGCGGTCAAATTATCATTTTTTTTTTCAATACGTTTGCAACGTTCGATAACGTTCAACGTTATCCATGTCTTTTCCCTCAAAGAGAGTGAGAAAGAAAGAAAAATTTATCCCAGAATTTGTATATTGTTTGAAGAGATTTACAGAGCGTAAGCTTGCAATCATATATCATAATATCTCTCTCTCTCTCTCTCTCTCTCTCTCTCTATATATATATATATATATATATATATATATATATATATATATGTGTGTGTGTGTGTGTGTGTGTGTAAAAGAGCGATCAATACATAATTGAAACAAATTAGCGTTGTTAACTGGAAAACAAATGGTTAGGAGGACTAGCGTGCAAATCCGAGTTTGACATCATCAGTGTAGTTAGGCCCGTATGAGCCTGCTGCGCTATATTTTTGACATTATAGTTACCGAGGTTCTTCGGTTCAGTTCAGTTTTATTTCTGCATTTCATTATCATTACAATGTAATAAAATTTCATAAACTTTCGGCATAACAATATATTCATGAAAGATAGTATGGGCGTGTGTAGATCATAGATTTAAAACTTGTGCTCCAGCTTTGTGGACAGATCCCTTTAACATCTAATGTACATGTAGGTAAAAACGGGCCGGGAATACGAGATTTTATTATGAGCACGCAGAAAAACGCATGAACAATTATACACGCCACGTGAAATCGGGCTGAATCACAAAGGCCCGAATTCTCAAAGCTGGAATGACTTTATTACACCGCTTATTCCGCCGATTTATTACGCCTCTTATGCAAATCAGGCCCTCGTGACGTAAAATGACGCGATTTATTCCCCGGAATCTGTTGTCAAAGGTGGAATAACTTATTCCCAGGAATAACTATTCCGCGGAATATTTATTCCAGCTTTGAGAATTCGGGCCAAAGACAATAACTCTCGATAATATTCGTTCATCCCAAATATGCAGGGTGACGCGTTACAGCGATGGAAGAGAACTTCTACAGCACAGCCTGGCCAGAAGAAGTCGATAAAGTTAATGACACTCTGTCACCAGAGAGTGCGGTTCCGATGTTCAGCTCTTCTTTCCTTGTTATGATCGGTCTATCGGCGATTACCGTGCTCGGCAATGCGGTCATCCTGCTGGCGTTTGCTAACCAGAAAAAGCTATGGACTTACAACAATTACTACATATTCAACATGACTCTAGCTGACCTGTTCGTGGGTGCTGTCGTCATGCCCTTGAGAGCAACCATCAATCTGTACGGCAGGTGGATCCTTGGACGAGTGTTCGGGATTATTTTCCTCACCCTCCAGAACGGCAGTCTGGCTGTTTCGGTGATGGGCGTGGTCGTGATCACCATTGACCGTTACATAGCAACCATGCATCCGGTGACACACTACAGCCGAAAGAGTAAGCGTATAGCAACTATAGTCAACGTGTTCACATGGATAATTCCCTTCGCTCTTTGGGTGGGTCTCTGCATCGTGTGGGACTTTGTCGATCCCTTGGAAAGTGTGACTAGCGCAGGATTACCAAGTCCTCACTACGCTGAGACAGTTACCTTGAGTTTGCTAATGTTATGTCTCCGATTCGCCTGGCCGTTTTTGATGATTCTAGTGCTGTATCTTCGAGTGTACTTTCAAATTCGTACGAGATTACGGAAACGCCCGTCTGCCAATTACAGCGCCGACAAATCCGACACGGACACCAGGAACAGCAACATCTCTAATGGACCGTCAGCGAGCTTTTACGAGGAAAGCGAAATGGCAATTACTGCCACAACGGGCAAAGAGAACACACAGAAACCTATTGGCGAGCCAGATACGATGACCGTATCCACAGTATCTTTACAGGTGTCAGAGCGCACACACAAAGAGCTACAGCAAAAGGGGCAAACGGATGACGATGACGTTAAAGGCAAGCAAGGCAGAAACACTACCCCATTTAGCAGGAATGGAGCTGTGAAAAGGTTCATTTCCAACTCCACTGACTTTGCAGCATCTTCCAAGGGTGCAGCCCGAAAGAAGCCGAAAAGGGAATCTTCAGGGGAGAGCCTCAAGGCCATGACAACCTTGTCCTTCATCATCATAGCCTTCGCTATTACCTGGATACCTATCACCTTCAACATCGTCTTTTTAAGCGTCGCGAGGGATGTGTACAAGCGCGTCTTTGCAAAGGTGCACTTTCAAGAGATAGCCCGATGGATAACGTACAGTAACAGCATGGTCAATCCAGTCGCCTATGCCCTGGCGCAACCATTGATTCGTCAAACCATCTCCCGCATGTTCTGCAGAAGATGTCGATGAAATCCCGCGTGTTCTGTTGCACACACATACCAACACACACACACACACACACACCCACTCACACACATACACATATTACATATGCATATATATATATATATATATATATATATATACATATATACAATGTATGATATACTGAGTATATGTGCAATTATGTCAGGACATAATAATAACAAGGCAATAAAGTTATATTCTCCACAGTAAAACAGACTGGACAGCTACCTAACAGTGTGAATATTCCAGTTGCTACTGTTCGTAAATACTGCGCTAGTGAATCAAACAGCTCTTGTGTTTGTAAATTTGGACAATGGACATCTCATTGACTTCATTATAACATGAGGAGGCTACTCTCGACTCTTACTCCATGTTTTCAGCTAGGTGACCGGAAGAGAAAACTACGGTACAATGGACAGGTGAAAGGTCATTTGGCAGAGAACCAAAGAATATACGGGTATATAAAGGCGAGAGATATAGGATTTCCCAGTTAATTTCAAATTTTCCCCCGTCAATTTCGTCCGAAATGCGATCGCAACTAAAAAGATAATAATAATCAGTGTGTGTTTGTTTGTTTGTTTGTTTGTTTGTTTGTTCATGTTCATCTGAGAGGATGGCTGGATTCCTTCGGTCATTCAAATTCGTTAATGAGCAAGCGTATTTGAAATACAGTTAAACTCGCATAAGTCGATCTTCTCGGGACTGAGCAAAACACATCGACTTAGGCGAGTTTCGACTTGTGCGTAAGTCGAAAAAATCGACTTAACAACAGTCACACCACACGTACATTATGTATAAATGTAACATGTATGTTGTCTACTCTGGAGCCGAGAGCTGGAGAGGTGTGCCGCAGCACGGGTCGCCCGGCAGGCCGGCGGCTAACTTTACATGGACAGTGCATTAGCATTGGCACAGGTCCGATTACTTTACACCCTTGTTAAACCTTGGGGAAGTGAAAATGAACGATATTTGAGCAGTGATTGATTCCAGTTTACCATACCGTGGCTTGAAATGCGTGTAGAGGTGTACTTCTGATTTACCCGTGCCCGTAACTTTCCCCCTACTTTCCGCTTTGAAAACTCAGCAGCTTCATCCATCCACTGCACAGCGCAGACTGCAAACTTTTATACACAGACTATACACAGCCCAGTCTCTGTATGTACGTAGCGCTAGCGCGACAGGGCTGTACCAGAGGACCTCCAAACACGAAGACAGTTCAACAATCGCATGCGATCGCTTTGAATTTTGATACTTTAGATCATTTTTTTTGTCACCTGTCTGGTCGGGCTAGTTCTTATGTAAACTAAAACTGGTGTCTCGTGATTTTGACAGTGATTTATTGCACAATAAAATCTTATTCGACTTAGGCACAGTGAATTTAATGGTTTTTCCGTGAAAGTGTTCTTGGAATTTCATCGACTTAGGCGAGTATTCGACTTACAAAATTCGACTTGTGAGTGAATTATTACACGTAAGTCAATGGGGAAAAATCGGGACTTTTTGAAATCATCGACTTGTGCGATTATTCGACATATGCGATGTCGACTTAGGCGAGTTTAACTGTAACTTTACTCAACTTAGGAACGTGACGTTCTGACTCGTATCATTGAGAAAGTCATGTGTTGTTATGCTCATTTGGTGAAATAACATGAAAAAATGTCATTCTCCTTTTGTGTGTGTGTGTGTGTGTGTGAGTGTAAAATCTGGGAAAATGTGAGAAATCTGAGCTCTCTTATGGAAGTGGTGCTTTGATTTCCTATGGGGCTTTATGCCCATGTCCCCCCGTTATCAAATATAAATATTCTTGAAATTAATTGCGTAATATATAGATCTATTAAGTGCTGTTTGTCATCAGGAGTAGGTTAAGTGAATACTTGTTACTATAAGTCCATTTACATATTTACTAATATGAGTATATTAGTGCAGTATCTTGAAGAAAAGCTTATGGCTTCGTTGTTGTGTATATTTCGTTTTAATCTATTTTATTCTACAAACTTGACACTGACAGGCAAGATAGTGTACTGAGCTTGAATAACTGACCACCGAGACAGAAAAAAAAAAACACCAACATGGCTGACCATCATTAAATACGTTACCGACGCACTACCAATGACGACCGACATAGAATAATCTAGGCTTTTGAAGACAACAACACGGACTATTTTGAAATGGCGGACAGACTTGGTGTCAAGCATCAAACATAACACTATGTACGAAAGAAAAATGAAACGTCAGAAAATATTTTCGAAAAACATTTTCAGAAGACATGCACGAAAGAATAAAATGACAATAATGAAAGCAAGCATGGAAAACAAAGGAAAAATAGAAAGAAACGAAAAAAGAAAATACCCATGAATGGCACAAAAGAAGAGAAGAAAACCGCCGCCCCCCCCCCCCCCAAAAAAAAAAAGAATTAAAAAAGTAAAGAATGAAAGAATGGAAAAGAATAAACGAAATTTGAATGTAAATTATATGTATACTTTTGCATAATGCTTGCAAGTAAGATCAAAATGTCTGTCGTGTCCACGCGGATACATTGTACATAATAATTCTAATTTGAATGAATAGAGTAGAAAATCGACTTCCTAAAAACTAATTCGATTGCTTGAAACAAGCTCACCAGCAGTGACTTCTTAATTGGCTGCAGACCGCACATTAACGCGATCGATCGCTCAAAAATGAAACTGAGTACTCTAAAAACGAAATTGCTTGCCTATTAACACGTAAGATCGCGCAAACACGAAATCGCGTGCTCGAAAACGAAATTGATTGCTCTTTGTGTTAAGTTGAAAGACCGATAGACACGAAACATATTGTATCGCTGAATTCGAATGACCATTTCACGAATTTGATTGGCAAGAGTTTGGAATTGACCGGAAAATCCGTTTTTCCCGTTTATTTTCAAACTTTGTCATTGAATTTAAGAGATTAATTTTGGAGTTCAATTTCGTCCGGAGAAATCTGGAATATGCCACTCCTAGTTTCAAATTCGTCTTTTGTTGATCATTTTCGAACAGTCTTTTCAATTTAGTCACTGGTCACACATTCTACAATTCAAATTCGTCCGTCACACTCGCTGCACACATAACAATAAAAGCAATTTCGTCTTTTAGCGATCATTTTCGTCAAACTTTCCTTCATTCGTCTCATATCTTTTCTGTTGTGATTTCCTGCAAACCATACACTTTTTACACATTTAGGAGTAAAATACACACACGCGTACCCCACCCCGCCCCCCACAAACAAACAAACAACAAAAAAAAAAACCAACCCACAGACACACACACACACACACACACACAAACAAACATATAAAGAGACACACAGAGACAAACATTTGAAACGAAAACAGTCACCCACAAATTTCAAGCACCTTATAACTAGACAATAAATGTGTAGGGCCCTAGAGTTTAAGCCAGTCTTAATGTAAAAAATCAAAAGACTTTTTTTTTCCGTTTTCCATGTGGAAATATGGTTTGTTTCATATATAAGATGCAATAACATAAAATCAGAAAAAAGAGTTCAAATCCATAATAAAAATCATGTTGTCACGACATGATTAAAGACTGTCTTTACTGTTTTTAATGTTTCTGACTGCTGAATACCGGGAAAAATTGAGAAAATACCAGCTTAGAATAAGTTCACCCTCACAATAAAAGACCGCAATACCAACTGACTAATTTGTTCGAAAAATCATAAGATTGTGCGAACAAAGACAAATTGATCCTTACATGCTCTAGTCGACGGGGACGAATTCAGTGACAAATGACGATTTTGAATTCGAAAAATGGTTGACGAAAAAAAAATTACAATGACAATTGACTAAATTGAAGTTAGAATTTGCATTCTCTGTGCTTCTCGAGACGAATTTGAATAATAGTAAAAAAAAACTGATTTGTCAAAGTACAAAAATGGACGGGAAAACCTATATTTACAACAGACCACAACCCGACCAAAATGATATTGCATTAACTCTTTCTCGATGACAGACACATTACAAGCATTATGTGTCGCCCTGTGTTTGCGTGCAACACCAAATCTTAAAGTAACAAAACAAAGCAATAAGCCAGTTCGGGGTTCCACTTTGTGCATGAGCTGAAATAAGTCATTTGTACCAACAGGGTATGTTGCTGTTTAAATTCACTGAGATAAGCATCTAAGATGTCATGATTATTCAAGTTATCCTTATAAACGGTGCTTGCCAGCACAACCACATGATATTGAAAGTGATATTTGGCATTATCAATAGAGATAATAAACGGAAAGATGTTAATTCCGCAAATGCCACGGGTCGTCAGCAGCACACCAGGGATCACCAGTGTTTCGGCCATTTAAGTGCTGTACACCTCCCCCTGGCTGGCCGGTGCTGCGTTGGGATCCCCTTGACGGCACCCCCATGGCATTTCAAAGAAAAGAAAAGAAAAGAAAAGAAAAAAAAAAGGGATTGGCATCAATCACCTCTCCTCACTCTCAAACACTCTCTCTACACCCCCTATTCCCACCACCCCCCAAGCCTTCCCTACTATCCATGCAGATCCTGTCTCTGCTGCCCCACAAATTCTCCTGATCCACCTTTCCCCGTCCCTACCACCTATTCCCATCCCTCTGACCCACCTCCTTACCGATCGACCAGCATATCCCCTGCACCCCACCTCTACAGTATGCACCTCCGCTCTCCACCCCCTTTTCTCACACTCCTCCCTCAACTCAGCATACCTATCCAACTTTCTTTCCCTTGCCTCATCCATCCTTGTCTCCCATGGCACAGTCAGCTCCACCATTGCTAACCTGTGCACAGACCTAGCTACCAGCACCATGTCCGGCCGAAGGGCAGTTACTACCACCTCCTCTGGCACTGTACGGTTTCCCTCATCCACCCGCACCTCCCAATCATCCCCCGCTGCTAAGATTCCCCCACCATCATCCCTCTGACCCTTCTTTCTCACACTGCATATCACACCCTCCTTCACAAACCGGATTCCCCTCACCCTAGGAGGCCCATTCTTCTTCCTTGCCTCCACTGCCACCCTCGCCACCTCCGCCATCTCCTTCAACACTTGGTTATGCCTCCATGTATAGGCCTGTAATAGACCTCCACATGCTGACAAAATGTGCTCTAGTGAGCCCTTCGCCCTGTTGCAGACCCTGCATCCACCATCCTCCACAATGCCCCATCTCTGAAGATTTACTGGAGACGGCAAAACATCAAAGGTGGAACTGATCATGAAGCGCACAGCTCCAGAGGACATTGACCAAAGGTCATTCCATGACACCTTCCTCTGCTCCACCCCTTCCCATCGGGTCCATGCTCCCTGCACTCCCTGCTGTACAGCCTTGGCAAAGCGGTACTCCTCCTCCTTCTCCTTAACCGCCTCCACCACCAACTCCCTCCTACCCTTCCTGCCTTGCTTGCTGTACCATCTAACACCCTGATGGAACCCGACCCCTTTCCGACCCACCTGAACCGCACCCTGCATCTCCTTCCACTTTGCCATTGCCACTGCCTCGTCCGCAGCCTCCTCCGCCCTCCACTTCCTCCCTGTGCGGATCGGTGGCCTAACTCCTGCTATTACCTGGTCCTTTGACTCCCTCATCATCATCACTAGCCTAACCTTGCCAGCTTTAAACTCCTCCACCACTGACGTCATAGGCAATTGCAACCTGCCTGATCTGCAAAAGAATGCCAGATCTGTAAGCATTCTTGGAACGCCTAACCACTTCCGGTAGTACGAGTTCATCTTCTGCTGCATCCTCTCAACCCTGGACACTGCCACCTCGTACACCTGCAGTTGCCACATGATCCGTGGTAGCAAGCCAAACTGGCAGCACCACACCTTCGCATTCCCAGGGATGAGTGTCCTGTCCACCCTCTTCAACCACTCCACCACTTTCTCATAGATCTGAACTCCTCGGTGCCTGTCATTCAACTTGCCCTCATACCACCGCCCAAGGCTCTTTACCCCCTGCTCAGTGACCTGAGGGATATCTTCTCCCCCAATCTGAAAACTCCTTGCGACCACCTTCCCCTTCCGCACTGACACTGAGCGGCTCTTCTTGGCCTTGAACTTCATCCGTGTCCAGGCCACCAACTCCTCTAACCTATGGAGGCCATCTTTGACCTGGGTCTCGTTGCCAGACACGATTGTGAGATCATCCATGAAAGCCCTAATCGATGGCACAACCACATCTGCAGCCAGCATCAACCCCTCAATTCTCGGGGCCACACACCGGGTTAACACTTCCATCCCAAGGAAAAACAGCAGCGGCGAGACTGGACACCCCATGGGGATGCCAATTTCTAGCGCTTGCCATTCTGTTGTGTAAGTCTGGGTCGTGAATCTCATCCTGAACTGGCTGTAGTAGCTCTGCACCATCTCCCGGATCACCCTAGGGACCCAGAAAAACTCAAGAGCAAAGCTGAGATACCTGTGAGGAACTGATCCATATGCATTTGCAAGATCAAACCAGATGACATCCACATCCTCCTTCTCACGTTTGCACCTCTGGATTGACTCCCAAATCATCTGGACATGCTCCGTGCACCCAGGGAAACCTGGTATCCCTGCCTTCTGTATAGAGGTGTCCACAAACTTGTTCTTCATGACAAATGCTGACAACCGCCTCGCTAAGACACTAAAGAAGATCTTACCATCCACGTTGAGAAGCGAAATCGGTCAAAACTGGCCAATGCCTTTGGCATCCCTCTCCTTTGGGATATATACCCCTTCTGCCACACACCAGCTGACTGGAACAATCCGCTCCCGCCATAGCACCCTTAGGATCCGCCACAGCACCCTTCGGACACGAGGACAGTACTTGAACAGCTTGTAGGACAAGCCATTCTGCCCAGCTGCACTGCCAGCTCGGGCCTTTTTAACCACGGCTTCAACCTCCCACAACTTCAACTCACTCAAGTCAAAACTGACCTCTGGCTCCTGTGGCCTCAATAGCCCTGCCACCCCAGTAAAAGGCTCCCCTCTCCTCCCATCACAGTATGTGGCCTTCAGATGCCTCTCGAGCTCTTCCTTCGACACCTCCAAACTTCCTGAAACCCCTTCCTCAAACAACCTCTTTGTGAACCTGTGCGGATTCTTATAGAACTCCCTCCTCTCCCTCCTCCTCCTCCTCCGCTTCCTACACTGATATTCGGCCCTCCTAACATCCGCATACCTCTTCTTCAGGTCCTCATACAGACCCTTCAGACTAGCCCTTTCTCCGTCTGCCTGCCTCCACCTACGCCGCAAGCTCTTCTTCTCCGCCCTCAATTGGGCCATCAACCGCTGTCTCCTCGACCCTGATTTTCCAAAATCCCCCTCTACATTCCCCCCACCTCCACTACCCACAGGCTTTATCCCAAACTCTTCTGCACAAGCCCCATAACACAACCCCTCTAACATACGCATCTTCTTTTCAACACTCCCAGCCAATTCCACTTTCAAAACTCCCGCAAGCTTGATGTCAAAAAGCTCCCACTTATCACTTCTCGCCGGTGGCCAAGCAATCGGCTCCTTCCGCTCAAACACAGCATGTAGAGCATGCTGAGGGTCTCCGGCTCTGTGGTCTGAAACCTGACTGGGACCTCCCACTGTCTCACCCAGCTCAGTGCTGGTGCAGTCACGCCCTACTGCCACTCTTCCACAGCTCGTTCTTGCTCTGTGAACTGCCACACCTCTCTTCCCCTTGAACCTCCTCCCGCATCCCGCACACACACCCTCTTGATCTTTGTTCATTGTATTGAAACATATTGATACATTCAATGTAATATAATGAGGTAGATGTTTTCCCAAGTGTTAATTGACGGATCATTCTGGTCACCTGGTCTACGCAAGTTGACCTTTTGTTTTGAACATGGTTAATGAATTCCATTCATTGTTACGTCGAGCGAGCATTTATGCATGATGTCTCTTTGAAAACGAGTGAAGTGCCTAACCAACTGAGATAAAACAGAAAGGTCATTGGTACCCATGTGCACATAAGCTAACTCCGAACCGGGGGAGTGTGTCACGAAGAATTGAAGTCGACCTTAAAAGCTAAGATTGACTTAAAATTATGGTAGGCAATGTGTGACTTCAGTAATATTCTAACTTTCATATAAGAATGACAATTTTAAAAACTTGTCATAAAGGTATTAATCAACAAAATAAAGTAAGGGATAAAGGATTTGTTTCTTTAAATTTTGATAACAATTCAAAGAGGATTCTGAAAACATCAGATAAAACTGAAAAAGAAAACAACGACATACTAGAATTCAAAGTAAATCTTGACTTGAAAGTTCGACTTCAATTCTTCGTGGAACACCCTCCTGACTTATAACCACAAGACAGGCAACGACATATACGGACCGTATCTCATCGGGAAATGTCTCGACGAATCTGTATGAAAAGAGGCTAAAATAACAGTTACATAAGACTAGGGTATTTTTTTATGAACACATTCCTGTCCACATACAAATCTGAAAGGCTGTAGCAATAAATTTCATATTCTCTCATACGTCCAAATTTCTTTTACTGTATTCACTTTCAAGGTGCTTAACTGATGATAATTCTTGTCTGCAATATAACTGATATCAAATATATTTATTTGTACAGTATATACATATTCATTTTCACCTGCTTGTACATAATGATTATTGCTACTTTGTAATATCTTTTTTTTTCTCATATGAATAAGGAATATAAATGAAATGATTGCATGTAAATACCCAAAATATTTCTACATGATAAAATAAAAACTTGATACTAATTTGAATTACCCGCTTATAATGTACAGAGTTACTATTATAGTATTTCCGACCTGCAGAATCTTACATAAGCAAATTACGCTTGTCGTCGCTTATAAGATGTAAGTGACGTATTCTATTCAAATGATGTCAGCTATGTCTATATCTGCATGTTTGGTATAGCTGTTCAGAACATCACTTTAAGGCCACTGTTTACCATTGGGAGCAGTGATATACACTGTATAAAAATGTACGAGTTATCACATTTGATGTATTATATGTAGGTCAGTTGTATCACAAAACATCTACCATAAACACATTTCTCAATAAAGCCTAAAAACATACATGACATAAGGAGATATAACTGTTTTTCTAAATAAAGCATAACTGTAGACGGTTTATTCTGGAAACTATTTTGATAAAACTATATTTCACATTTTGTATATTAAACAATATTTTTAACATTGATTATACTGATTAACATGTTTAAATTGATTGTTTCGACTCACATTTCAGAACTATTTCGAAGAACTAAAGGTGGTTTTGTGTTTCATCTGCAAATGGTAAATAATGCCTTTAATGATATAGATTTTCTTATTCAGTTCACAGCTTGTTTTTCCAAATACCTTTTGGAGTGATGTCATGTTGTTTTTTTTATGTAAATATCACATTGTGCATGGTAACAATAGCATAGAGCATTGTGTGTTTTTGCCATGATTATTTTAGAATGTGACATTGCGTCAATAATTGTTTTTTCGACTGCATTCTATTCAAATCAGTTACACTACCAACATAACATTTGAGAAAATTAAGACTAATGGACAACAAGGATTATCATGATCAGCACACTGGGATGAATTGGAATGAAAATTTTATGTACAGCAAATCGATGAGAACAGCATGGCTACCGTGATGTGATTTTTCATACGGCTGCCAATTGCTGGTGCTTTGAAGACTTGTATACAAAATGATGGTATGTTTCATAGGCATAAGACATGGGTGGTATTTCATGTTGCATATTCGGCTACTGACGCGTTTTGTGTGTTACTTTTAAAAGAACAAAAGCTCTATCTTGCATTCCATTTTAAATTTCTTTGACATTTCTGCTCAAATTCTTCCTTGTTATTACATGTTGAAAATCGTACATTAGTGAAAATTTAGAACAGAGGACCCTGCGGCTGTTATTTTTTTTTTCTCTCTGATGTTTCCGTAGGTAATCTTTCACTGTCGAATTTCCTCTCTTTAGCGACTTTCGACCTGTGTGTATAGTCTGTGTAACATCAAACACCTTTCCTGACTTTCGCCCCAACCTCTTCGTACTTTCCGCCAATATATATATATATATATATATATATATATATATATATATATATATAAGTAACAAAACTGGAACAAAGTTCATGCTGTATCACCAACGGTTTATTTCTGCACACAAATTTTCGAGCGTCTCGCCGCCCTTTCTCAAGTGTTGATACTGAGAAAACAATAACAAAATTAAGCCATAACAGTTTTGTTACTTATCTTTTTATCTTGCCAACACGTGGACTACCTAATCAACATAATATATATATATATATATATATATATATATATATATATACGTATATATATATATTGTCACAAATGTACACACAAGTAGTTATGTACATGTATAATGTATCAAGGCTGTATGCATGGTTGTTTTAATGTGTACATTGTATGTACACAGGGTGACCAGATTAATGGAGAACATTCTATATGATATAGATATAGTACATACAGGTTGACCAGATCAGTGGATAATTTTCTACGTGGTATACAATGTAGTTACAGTACATGTATGCATGTGACAGGAAATACATTATAGCTCACTCAATCTAGAATGATTTAACCCATTCCAGAAAATTCTAGGAATAGTGCTTATAACATATTTGGCTGAGTGAGGCACTGTCCCTGTAGCCCAATGTGATTGGTAGTTAATTTTGGCAATGATGTTATGCACATAGTTAGGCAGTGAGTCATCCAGGATTCCTGGAACTTGGACTTGCTAGAATATTCACGTGTGTAGCCCCAGGTTGGAGAAAATTACAGAATGTACTAGAAAGAGGTGAATGGATAGTATATAAGCCGGAGAAATTCTGAGGTAGGCAGAGTACCCAACACCTCTGCTCTGAGAGTTACGTCACTTCTGGCTCTGAAGCGACTTGTTATAGTCAGTCCTGTGTTACCTGCTCACCTGTTATGTCTGTGGAGATAAGGCCTGAGAGACATTTTGCCTGCAGAGAATTAATTTGCCTACATTGGAGATAGACTCCATATTTTAGTGTCAACGGACATTATTACGGCAAAGCTGTGACGGGCTGGATTCCTTGCTGGACATTATAAAGTGAATCATCATTCGACGAATCAACTGGACGTGGTCGTCATAACGTTTGGATTTTGCACGTTTCGCTGTGGACATAGTAATATCGTGGATTTTACCCCGGATCTATACCGTGGACTATCGTAACCTGCGCCTCTGGACTTACGTCGGAGGAATCATTCATCGGTTCACTAATTTTGTGCATTGAACATCGTATTTGGACACTGTCAAAGGATTACCTGATTTCAGATACGTGTAAGTGATTCCACTTACTGAGTTATAATTGTTTTATTGATCATTATTATACTGCGATGGGAAAACCGATTACGAGTCTGTACCCACAATATCACTGTTAATAAACCGCCTGAACACTAATTGATTGTTTCTTTTGTGCGATCATTCTCAGAATGATTTTGGTCGTAACAATATATGTATTACGTATAATATTAGGTATATATATATACATAAACATAATATTGGAAAATGATTGGCTATAGCGTGCTGTATCATAATGAAGGAAGGTCCAAAGCTATATGAGAGAGAAACAAAAACTTTGATCGCTCATGCCAAGAAACGAAAGAGATACAAGAGATTCAAATTTGATTTATTTCCTATGTTACATTGTCGGTTTTTTTTTTCTTTTTTTCAGATACAACAAATCAACGTAAGACAAAATATACTCTATATTCTATATAGTGCAGGAAACTGGCTTTATAAGAAAGAATATTCTGCAAATGCACCAATTGTGAAGTGAACGGATGCGATCATTGTGAATATTATATTTATTTATTTATTTATTTATTTATTTATTTATTTCAACATATTTTGACAGGATAACAAGATCAGCAAGTGAATGCTGTTTTACATCAAGGTCCTGTACAATCTAACTATACAAATATAAAAATCATGTTACATAAATATAAGCATAAAAACCATTACAAACAAGCAATCAGAGCTGAAAGGAGCAATACGTCCAGTTGAAAAATATATATATGTATATATATATATATATACAATATATATATATATATATATATATATATATATATATATATATATATATATAATATGTGTGTGTGTGTGTGTAATTGCCTGCATGTGGGTGTGTTTTACGTACACCAAAGGTCTAGTTCGCAGAGCAATAGTTAACAGTTGGAAGATGCATTAAATCACAACACTTTAACACCGGTAACCTTCTCCCCCCATGATGTATTTATTCACTGTTTTTGACTAAAACATGTGACAGGTCCAATCCTTCCACACGTTAATTTGGATAACGATAAAATCATACCTTTTTTATTGTTATAATAGCTTCCAATTCTATCCGAAATGGTAAGTGAGTATTTGGTAAATTTCAGATATAATACTCACAGCTTTTCATGTAATACCAGATCCTATGGAGTATTGACATATTCTGAATGAGAAGCCATTTTACCATGTGTCTGCTTGCCATATTCATCGTATATAGGGCAATATGAATCGGCAGAATGCAACCCCTATTGTTGTTTGCTGGCGTCATGTTATACTCTAAATCCTCCTCCTCTTCAAATCGACATTGCTGTACAGATTTTCTAGAACGCAAACTTTTGCAGCTGTTATTCCTGGAGAGTGATTGGTTTCTATATATTGTAGTGATCTTGATGCTGTATTAAAAGCTGAATCCTCTGAAATCATCAGACAATATAAAATCACTCGACGAAAGATTTTTTTTTTTCTCCAGGAGAATATCAATACACAAATTTCTTTCTATTTTTTTTTCTCTATCTCTCTTGATTTCCGTTCCTCGCTTAAGTTGGATAAAACGAATGAGTCAATTACATAGAATTTCTTAGCATTGATTTTGAATGATGGAATAAATGTATATGTTTATATATACATATATATATATACATATATATATATACGTATATACGTACACACACACACACACAAACACACACACATATATATATATATATATATATATATATATATATATATACATATATATTGTATTCATACACACAGGGCTTTTTTTTTTTGTTCTTGGTAGCCTGAAAAAAAGTATAGAAAAGTATTAGAAATAGAATAATGTTATGGAACATCAAAACAATACAATTAACTATAGTTGTTTGACAAATGGCAAGTGAATATGACTGAGGACTTCAAAATAGAGGTACTGTGAATAATTTCACTGAGGCTAACATATTCAATATTGAATGCAGATATAGATATGACCTTTTTCATGAAATTATTAAATCTCACATACAAGGGATATACTTTATATCTACAGATAAAATTTCGCCATGAGAAAAAAAAAAGAAGAGTTTGTTTGCAAAAACCGATAAGTCCATATTTGCGAAATGGAGATATTTGCGATTAAAGGTCAAGAAAAATAAAGAGAATAATAAGAAAATTTTTGCTTATTTTGACCATAACTTTAAATATGTACCTTTATGATACATGTAGTGACCAATATATCATTTCAAAGGTATTATTTTGTACTTTATGACAGCGACCGTAATTCAAAATCTTCAAAAATGGACTTACCGGTTTTTTGCGAACAAACTCTTCATCTAAAGTTTGGCCCATTCTCCATTATATATATATATATATATATATATATATATATATATATATATATATATATATATATAATTTACTACAGTAGGTCAATATAAAAATTCCGTTAGAGACGTACATTTGACGAATTTTCGCCCATAGGGCTTTGTCAAGTCAACACATTTGACATTTTATTTTGAAGCAGATTAAATCAATCGCGATCGGTTCACCTGTATCGTTGAGAATGTTATCTACGCGATCACTTGTACAGCCTGCTACAAGATCTACATAGGGGAGACGAAACGGAGACTAGCAGATCGCGCAACCGAACACCTCCGATCAGTAAGGCCACAGAACTCTTACACAAGAGTTCTGTGAGTAAGGCTCAATACACCGGGACTTCCAGTGGCCCAGCACTTCAACCTGCCCGGGCACACCATTAATCACCTGAAGATCGGTGTAGTGACGACCTGTCATGGTGGGACAGACGAAGTCCGCAAACTACGAGAAGAACAACTAATCCATCGCCTTGGCTGCCTTCAACCCAATGGACTGAATGTTTCTTTCCGTTCTTTCCCTGTTATGAAAAAATCCTTCCTTCTTTTTTATCTTCGTTTCCTTGTCCCCCTCTCTCTCTTTCCCTAATCTGCGATCTTCTACCTCCTTGACGTGTTTTTCTCATTGTTCTATGTGACGTCCTATTTTTTACGCTTCTTGTATTTTCCTTACCTTCCTAGTTTTCTTTGTGACGTCCTACCTTGTGCGCTATTTGTGTATGTGCGCCCTTGTGCGCTATTTGTGTATGTGCGCATTTTGTTATGGACGCACTACCACTGACGACGCATCTTTTATTTTGATTTATATATCTGCTTCAAAATAGAATGTCAAATAATAATAATAATAATAATAATAATAATAATAATAATGGCTACTTGTATAGCGCACAGGTCCACTTTTCAGTGCTCATGGCGCTTCAAAAATGAAAAAATATCATATATTAGCATGTATATACATATTCAAACATTTCAACAAAGAAAAAATGGTAAACAAAAGCAAATATACCAAATAAAGAATACATCATATATCAATTAAAAATACAATATCAATCCAATATTAATGACATACAGCAATTACAGTCCTCAGTATGAAAGGAACAGATAAGTTTTAAGTTTGGATTTGAATGACTCTGTAGATGACAGTTCCCTTAACTGAAGAGGTAACTGATTCCACAATTTTGGTTCCATAACGGAAAAAGCACGATCACCATACCCATGTTTTACCAAATGTATCTTCTGACTTGACAAAGCCCTATGGGCGAAAATTCGTCAAATTTACGTCTCTAACGGAGTTTTTATATTGACCTACTGTTGTGAATCTATACTTTCTGAGGACTCCTAGCAGAAACTAATTGCTGTTATTCATATATATATATATATATATATATATATATATATATATATATATATTCATATTATATACATAATATTCGAGCAAAGAGAATTAATGGTTTGGGACGAACACCGAACTAGGGCTTTCAATAGCTCAGTCGGTAGAGCACCGGTCTAGTAATTCGGAGGTCTCGGGTTCGAATCCCGATGAAAACCCATTTTCTTTGCTCAAAGTTTTCACTATTTATTATTTGTTTCTGGTCAATTTTCCCTCTCTTTGTTTCAATATATATATATATATATATATATATATAGAGAGAGAGAGAGAGAGAGAGATGGCTCAGACAGTTTCTGGTATGTGATTGGTCGAGAGCTCGTCACATGATACTGTTTGCGAGGATCGCAAATGTTATATTTTCCCAGCACGTTATATTTCACCAACTGGTCAAATGAATACGTTGGTAATATAATCCCTGGGGAAAATATAATTCCCTGGCGGTCCAAAGAATGTTATATTCCACCCCGTACCAGTCAATATCTGTATCATTATATATATATATATATATATATATATATATATATATATATATAAAGCTGCATCGCTTCGGTGATCCCTCGCATTTATTCCAAAGTTGATTTACATCCTTTGGGTTAATGTAAATGTGTGTGTGTGTGTGTGTGTGTGTGTACACACACTATAGCTTCTGACCACACGAGCAAAGAGAATTAAGGGTTTGAGACGAACACCAAACTAGGGCTCTCAATAGCTCAGGCGGCAGAGCACCGGTCTAGTAATCCGGAGGTCTCGGGTTCGAATCCCGATGAAACCCATTTTCTTTGCTCAAAGTTTTCACTATTTATTATTTGTTTCTGGTAAGTTTTCCCTCTCTTTGTTTCAACTTATATTATGTACATGTATATATATATATATATATATATATATATATATATATGTATATATATATGTGTGTGTGTGTGTATATATATATAAGACTGTTCCTGCTGTCATCGGTTGCTTCATTTTTTTCTTCAATTCAATTCAAACTTTATTTCATTTTTCGAAAAGAACATAAACATTTCACTTTCCTTGGTAACAGAGAATAAGGTTACATAATAATCAAAACAAAGTAAATTGAGAAAACATAATTGTGGAACCTTGGGGTAACAAATATGTTGTAATGAAAATTGATTGACTAAAGTGATATAGACGATATAACATTACACAAAATATCGAAAAATGGAGGGACCCGCTAAAAAGGCAATGCTTGTAAAATATGGGCCCCTCAGGTACAGAATGTCAGTAGAAAATGAACTGATGCAAAAAGGGGGGGGGGAAGGGTTGGGAATAAAGTCAGGAAAAAAGTCTGGAAGCCCACTAAGAAGACAAAGTAACAGACAGACACGCATACACAGGCGAATGAACATTAAACGAGACTGGGACGACAAAACTTATAAAGGGGGACTAAAATACAAGACAGAACAAGACAAGACTGACATAATAGGAAGACAATACAACGGACAGAAAGGCAAAACAGATCCTGCGATCCTCGACAGAATTATATCGAAAAAACAATGGGATCCGTGAAAAGGATACGAAAATATGGAAAAACTAGAAAGAGATAGATGCGGAAGTAATACAAATAAAATCGAATCTACTCTGTAAGTGTCTCAGGACAACAGGGACGAGAAAATACGGGACAGTATATTATTTGTTAATAAAATTCTTCGAAAAGAAATTAAAATGGGCCAACAGACTGATTCAATTCTGTATAAACATAAAGTTGCAATAAAAAAGACTTTAATCTCATTTTAAATGAATATATAGAAGGTGCAGTTTTTATGTCATTATTCAGAAAATTCCAATAAGTTGGGCCAGTATAAATAAGTGTGTTCTTAGCAAGAATTGTTCGTAAAAGAGGTAAATGAAATTCATTGGAACGTCGAGTGGGATAGTCATGGAATGTCTGACAAAGATAAATTGGTCATTTTTAATGAGAGCGAAATGCAATTCAAACGTCCTCAATATCGAACGCGTGTTTTCTTGAATACACTACAAGCGGGTGTAAATTTCCTGAGTTTGAAAAAAAAAAGAAGAAGAAGAAGAAGAAAAAAAATCTGATAATTTCTCACAATAGCTTTCGGCGCGAAGGCTACCATTGATCATGTGAGCAGCAGAAATGATTATGTCAAAGCTCAGATCGGTACAAATCGGTACCAAGAGCTTAGCTGCAATACTGAGGTCAAGATTGAGCTAAGTAGCTTTGAAAGCTGAACCATTCAACGTATAGAAGGGAGGAAGTGCCTCATATATCTTTTGATTCGATATTGCTCTTCATTAACTGGTATAATACGCCACACTTCTTCACAGATGGCATGCTGTTGTAAAACTAGCAAACTTGTGCTACAATGAATGAACTGAGATGATAACTTCTTCGTGTGTGATTTTTCTTTTTCTTTTTCTTTTTTTTTCAAACTCAGGAAATTTACACCCGCGTGTAGTGTATTCAAGAAAACACGCGTTCGATATTGATGACGTTTGAATTGCATTTCGCTCTCATTAAAAATGACCAATTCATCTTTGTCAGACATTCCCTATCAAATCATAGATGTCAAAGTCTTAATATATAAAGTTCCTAGAGAGCAAATATATCGCTCAAGTCGGCGCCAAGCACAAGGCTTAGCTACAAATTAACCAGGGTGTTAGTGATACACAACACGAATTCATGGGGTATGTCACATTATTGCTGATCACCATCCATCGACAGAAATCTAACAATACAAAAAAAGAGGGGAAAAAATAAGAAGAAAGACTTCAAAAAGTGGGAAACTCTAGAAGAAGGCAAACATGTCAGTATCTTAGCAATCATGATGTAAAAGTATCGGTTGGAAGAGACGTGCAGGAGGACTAACCAAATACAGACGGCCCTAGATATTTCTCTCCCTCCCTCTCCATCTCCCTCTCTCTCTGTCTTTCTTTCTGTCTATCCGTCTGTCTGTCTGTCTGTCTGTCTGTCTCTCCCCTTTGTCTCTCTCCTACTACTTTTCTGTCCCCTCGCTTGTTGCTCGTCATTATTTTCTCTGCAGCTCTTTATCAGTCTATTCTTGCTGTCACTTCTGTTTTCTCTAATTTCATTCCATAATTTTCCATTTCTTTCCTCTCTAACAACCAATATCCAACGTGTTCAACTCGTTTCATTTATGCTTTTGTTTATTTGTTTATGATTATACATACACATATATATTTATATACATACATATATGTGTATATGATATATATATATATATATATATATATACATATATATTTATATATATATATATATATATATATATATATATATATATATATATATATATATATATATATATATATTTCTTGTTTGAAATTACGACTATTATAGTATGTCGTATACGTCACCAATAATGATCTCACTATATACCTGCACAGGTGACTGGTATAAGACTGTTCAGGGTAGAAGAGTGGAAACTGTTTTGTGTGAGAGATGTATGAAATCAGGTGTGAGTTTCTTAGTTTGTCTCCCTCTACAAATTAAATTTGTTAAGATCGCAACTGCTGATCTGTAAATTAACAAACATGTCGGAAAAAAGTAACCAGTGGGACTCGAATCTGTCATCTACTGCTTGTAGAGGGAGACAATCTGAAGAAACTCACACCTGAACCTTCACCCCTCTGAATAATATCTTTCTTTCAGATGTTATGTTCACAATGATGTAGGCAGTGATAATATCTGAATAGGTAACAGAGAGCCTTGTTGACTCTGGTTCAAGTTGGGAAATTTTAGTAGATTCATCGAGACGTCGAGGAAGGAAAAGAAGAAGGGATCATTTCAGAAAAATCAACAACGCCTTCAATAACTCTTTTTTTCTTTGTTTTTTTTAAAGTGACGGGTATTTACACGCTGGGGTGTAATGTCAAGTATAAGTTGGTTCATCTTCACAGTTGCACGCCATATGCGTCATTCTCGCAACAAAAAAAAAAAACAAACAAAAAAAAAAACCAAAAAAAAAAAAAACACACGAGTTGTCGACATTTTTTTTCCCCAAGCGAGGTTTCGCGGCACAAGAATGATGGACGCTTTGAAGAGGCGCAACACTTCAAACAGTCTGGTAAAATGGGTATAAATACTTCTTGAGGTATAGCCATCTCATGAGAATTCACTTCACCGTCGTTCGCGTGTCAATGCCACGGCGAGTCGCTGTAGCAGCTAAGAATGCTTTGGATGAGAATGGATCCTTTCAGGCAGGGTGAGCAGAGATTATAGCAGGATCACTTTCTTAATTCTAACCGATATTACATGTTTCTTTTAGGTAAATATTCTATTCTTCTAAGCACTCTTTTTCAGTGGTAACTAATCCAATTGGACAATTTTGTCGGGAATTTTCTTTTTATATTTGTGCTGTTTATCTCGTCGTGAAATCCTTTATCAAGGGGCTAGCTATCTGACAATTCCGCTTGATTCAAAAGTCAGGACTTTCATCTCAACATCATTTTGGAACTGTGGTATCAAACCCAGCCAGTATTATTACGAATTTTAAACTCGATTTGGCTTCCCATGAGCACCATTGCGTGGAGTATGGCTTTAACAATTACTTTGTTCTGTTTTTAACAGTTCTGGTTGGTATTAGCAACATTCCCAAGAGCGTCACTCTAGATTTAATCAAATGTGAGATGAATAGCAATTTTGTTATCTATGGTTTCCACTTCATTAATTAAAGCGGCGTCGCCATTTGATTGACCTATTGGACGCAGGGGAACCATGCATTTGACGTGCCTTTCATGATAAAGCGGTTCCGACGGATTTGACTGGAGTGAAACGAGCGAATTCCATTTTTTTTTAATAGACTAAATCGAGATCCAGTGATCGGCTCGTAATTTGTGTCGGGAGCAAAAATTATGTAGATTCGTAGATTTAATTGAATCAATTAGCTGTTAAGGGGAGGGAGGGACTGCACATAGAATTATTTAATCGTGTTCTTTGTCTTTCGTCAATTTTCTTTCAGAATTCAGTGTTGCGATATTATGCTTGAGTTTGTTTAGTATTGCCCACTGACCATGCTGATCATCATAATTATTATAATCATATTCGCTGCTTAACATGACATTGTTTTGTTTATGGCTGCGTTGAAGATGTCAATGCTATGGAATTTTACGATTTCATTGCATTTTTAGAGGTCTTAGTTTCGAATGCGGTTTGCCATCACAAAGTGACGTATCTGTCATCTCTGTTTTGTTTGTTTGTTTGTCTGCCTCTCTCTATCTATAGAGAGGGACAGACATCGAACTGAAACAATGTATCGATGTATCGATACGAGGTGGGGATTCATGTTTTGAACATTCCTAATTGAGATAATGAGAAACCTCTTACGAAATATGAAAGAGCATGTAATTTTAAGAAGGATTGAACGTTTATTTGATGAAAATTGGTTTTAAACTGGCTGAGATATCCCCCCCCCCCAAAAAAAAAAGTGATAATAATTAAAGGCGACAGGCCACACCTTTTATTAGGATCTCTTTGTTTCACCTTGTTTTTGGATATCTCAGCCATTTCAAAATCAATTTTCATCAAATAAACTTTTGATACCCCTTAGTTTGACATCTCATAGAGTGGTTTCTGAATATCTCGCAAAACGTTGAAAGCTAAATCCTCACCTCAACCAGAACTGTACACACCCTATAAGTGTGTAATTTTGGCAGCTTTTTGTAGGGCCTTACGTCTGATATCTTATGGATGTTTTCACATAGAGAAGCATTTAACTCTATGATTGAAACTCCTCAATGCTTTAAATCGATCCCTGCTACCACGCCCATAAAACCCAGTGCCATTATAAATTTCAATGTGGATTCCATCTCTATAGCGCAAATCACATTGAGAGTGAAGTTAGTCGTTATATTTTAGCGTCGAGATATTGGATAGCGCCCTATGTTTTGTTGTAAGAATTATACAAAATCGCCGTATGTTTTGTTGTGGATATCTGCAAACAAGCATGTACAAATTTAATATTTCACCTTGCGTTAAAGTCCTGATACCCATTCACTATCTACAAGCTCACTGGAGAGAAGTACCGTGTAGGTATGCACGTTCCTAAACGATGCCCTCTTTTTGCTATTATAGACTGTAATACATTGTTGTAGGGCCTACTCCTTTTTATTTTTCTTCGGCGTTTTATGTTCTGTTCCCTGTATTTAGTGAAATACATGATTCATTCCATCTCTCTCTCTCTCTCTCTCTGTATATCTCCAACTCTCAGTGTCATTTCATGAGATTGTCTGTCCAAATTAATATTTGCCAAACTGAGACTTTCTCAAGACCATTATTGTTTTTCAGAAATGTCTTCGTCACCAATGTCGAAATGATCATCAGTCTGATGGTCTGGAACTACAAGAACAACAACAACGAACCGACCAACCAACCAACAACTTACAGAATAACAGCTCTGTCCGTAAACAGCTGTGGTTAACAAAACTCACTCAAATATCTGCAGAAAAGAGATCTCCGTCATGAATAGCACACAAGCAGCGGACGCCGAGTTCGATGGGCCAAGGTTTACTTATCAATTTCTGATCAAAATCATGCTAGCTGCCGTGACGACATCCACAAACGTAGTTGTTGTGATGACCTTTGCCTCAGAAAAACGATTGTGGATCTATCCCAATTACTACGTTTTCAACATTACTTTAGCCGACTTGCTGGTGGGCGCCGTGATCATCCCGATTCGCACAACAATCGACCTGTACGATAAATGGGTCCTAGGACGAGAGTTTGGACTCATCTTCTTGACTTCGGAAAACATCAGCCTCGGGGTCTCTGTGCTGGGCGTGGTGGTCATCACCATCGACCGTTTCATAGCAACCATGTTTCCGATGACTCATTACACCAAAAAGAGCAAGCGTGTAGCGATAGTTATCAATGTCTTCACTTGGTTAGTGCCTTTCATCCTCTGGACCTTCCTATGTGCAGTGTGGAATTTTGTCGACCCCACTGGGATTACCACTGGCTCTGGACTTCCCAGAACTCGATACGCGTCAACTTTGACGTGGAGCCTCCTGGTATTTTGCATCCAATTTGCCTGTCCATTTCTGCTTATAACTGTGCTCTACTTTCTGATATACCTGAGGATCCGATCAGTTCCAAAGCGACCGTTATTAAATGTTTCGGCCATGTCTGGTCGAACCGAACTTTCCGATATTGGCGCAGGAGAAAGTGGCACTTTGAATACCAGGCAGTCTAACGCTGTGAAAGGAAACAATTCAGGCGGTTCAGAAGGCCCTACTGTGGTGCCCAGCATATCCTCACTGGTTGTAAAGAAAACAGCCGAAGCTTCTGATCAGTCAGCCAGGTGTGACGGATATGTTACTCGGACTGTGAGACAAAGGAGAGATGCCCCGAGGAAATCGGCAGATCGCAGAGCTTCAAGAAAGATTTCAGTCCATAGACATTCACTGGCCGAGTCGGCTAGGGAAGGCAATAAGGCCATGCGAACTCTGACCTTCATTATTTTAGCCTTCGCGGTCACCTGGATACCGAACGTCACAAACCTCTTGCTGTACAATATTTCGCAAAATTTGTACAACGAATTAGCGAGGAAAATACGATTTAGCGAAGTAGGTAGGTGGACATTGTTCTGCAACAGCATGCTCAATCCAGTCGCTTACGCCATGGCGCAACCGTTAATTCGTCAAACTGCTATCAACATATTTTGTATTAAATGCCGCTGAAACCCTAATCGATGTGACTCCCCATATTCTTACCCCTTCCTCCTTCCCCTCCTCCTCCTCTGATCCTGTTACTTGTCCTCCTCCTTCTCTTCCTCTCTACACTAGGTCTTCTTCTCCTCCCTCTTCCTTTGCACTTTCAAAGATATACAATATACCTGTTTATTTCGGTTTAGTGCACCACCACATTCTTGTATGACAAATCGTGTTCCATGTCAACTGTTTGAACCTTGTTATTAACAATAATGCTATTGTTTAAAACACCAGTCCATACGCTTTACTATAGCGGCTGTTAACAGTAGCCATCAAACTACCACTTTGCTCAGCTATTACTTTACCAGAATCGCTGTGATGCTCGTTGGATCTTCTTCTTTGACTACACGTATTTTCTGTCTTCATGCGCTTTTAACGCACGAGTTTTGCACGACTGCAAAATTATCCGTAGTCGTTGATTTCTGTCCCATATCAATCAATAAGTTGCGATGCTACTATCCTGCAAAGTGTTATTAACGACGTAATAACCAAATTCAATTTAGTATCAATAAATTATTGCTACATCTGTAGCGACTAACGATCCCCTTACATTTATCATGTAGTTAGTTTTGATTATGTAGAATTAAATGTTATACCATAACTTTCTTGACCTTTTCTTGAACACCTTGAATGACCCTTCTATGTATTAAGATATTGGGGTTTTTTTGTCACTTCAGTCGCAACAGCTGAAAGAGTTATGTTCAATTTAGTTTAATTTGGTTTAATTTAGTTTAGTTTAATTCGATTGTATTTATGCATTATTAAAATAAGGTATAGGGCCAAGTGACAGAGTAATTAATTAAGTGCATTAGGTGTAATTCAAGAATGATTGTTACTCTGCAAGTGTTGATATCAGTTCGGTTTTATTTTTGCATTCCCTTGTTAATACAACATAATAAAATAATTATAATGATATGAATTATTTCTATGCATTAATACATAGTATGTAGTACAGTGGTAGGGAAGATGTATAACGAGAGAAATAAGACATAAAGCAATGTCAAATAACCATGTAGAAAACGAAAGGGAACATTTCGAGTAAAGTTTTGAAGTGCTGCGATAGTGATGATGTTGATCTGGAGAAGAACATACTATCTATGTTAATGTGATGTTGAAAATGTATTGTAACATCATTGCTTCAAACTCATTGTTTAGAGTAAACGCTGTGGCATAGTAGATAAGACTCCAGACTCCATATCGGAGGACCAGAGTTCGATTCCCGCCCATGTGCTTACGTACTTAGACAATATGTTTTTACCCACTATGTCCCTCTCGACCCAGGTGTATAAATGGGTACTTCGCAACGCTAGGGTAACAATAATGACAGGGCCCTCTGGTACAGCAGTCGCAACAATAAAGAGGCTACCCTGGGTAAATAAGACATTATTATTATTATCATCATTTTTATTACTAACATTATTGTTATTATCATTGGAACGTAAGGTATGCGTTTATTTGTCAAATTCCAGATATCTTGTGATACTTAAGATATTTTGTGCTATGATAATAATACTGGTGTTTTCAAAATGATAATCAGACGAATGACGCGTTGGGTATGAATAAACTGCAGAGTTTGCAGAAGAAAAAAAAAGCTTTGATTGTGTATTATTATGTATCATTTCATTATATTTCCACGGGGGTCTTGTTTCAGCCACATGGTGTTCTTCCACACGTCCTTGTATCTTTAAAAAAAAAAAAGAGTTACATGATATGATACAACAACATATAAGAACATAATACATAAATCAATCATAAAAAGTGGCATATGCAATATGAAAAATAAAATAGCTTCAAAGGACATCATCAGCTTGCAGGCTACAAATTACAATCCTGTGTACCCCGACCCCCCGCGCACCACCATGCAAACACACTTAAGTGTTTTTAATTGACGAAATGGGAGTCAAAAGGGTTGAATAAGGGGATAAAGTGATTAATCGCACGGTAGCCTTCTGCAGGATAGTAATTGGATTTATTTAAGTTTAGCCACAGTTTCCCAAAACAATATTGCAGTATGCATAATGCACTGGAAAGCATTTCATAGAATAATTAGGAAATTTGTACATACAAAATATTTCAGTCAATGTAAAATTCCATCTTTTATAGAATGTGTGAATATTAATTGTGAATACAATCATTTCATGTTAAATCGGAATCAATTGTAATCTTTAAGAATTTGATGGATATCTCACTTCAGTTAGAGGCAATCAATCAATACAAATATCATAATCCATGTTATATTCAGTTTGTGAAAAATATATGTTTAAAATGTTATTTTAAGATTCGATTTTGAAACGTTTAGAGACGAACTAATGCACGTAAACCAATGGGAGATTTCTTCTGTTTCCATGTATAATATATAATCTAAATTTTAAAAAAAAAGTATTATCAGCAAGTATAGCAGTTAAAATTATGATTTCATATCATTGACATACGAAACAACAAAGGATCAATGTTTGATCCTGAGGATCGCAACAGTATACAATATTAGATTTCCGGGATGTGCAAGATTGGAATAATGGATATTATAAATTTAAAAGCGTTCACAAGAATCTTTTTCCTTTAGACAAAAGAAGTTAAAAGTTTAGACATGTTCGTTTTCTTATCTCATGCTACCTTCTGTACATCAAGTGCATTAGTAATACTGTCTTACATTTTATTGAAATTAATATTTGGATGACATACCAAATCTAATCATTTAGAGTGTGACCACGTTTGATACAGTTATCATCATTGTTTAATCTTAATCAACGGTTTTGGAATTGCAAATGAAGATGTCCCATATCATGATCGCTTTTGTCAATTGAATTAGATGATGATTAAGAACCCTCTGGTAATAAATACAGTTCATAGAAAATTTTGATGAGAAAAGAAAATTTATCTTCATCCGACCTTGGTCCTCAATGCAGTACTTTTACAATCGATTCGAGACTTTTTAAGCTCCATTTCCTTCATGGAGAGAGAGTACAGGCAGAATTCGGATATCGTTCATCACATGTGAATGCTTTCGGAAGAACTTATCATGCGCGCGCGCACACACACACACACACACACACACACAAAGTGTTTGAAAAATCAATTTTCCTCAGATAATTGCTCCAACCTTCAATGCGACACACTCATGAAAAAAAAAAAGAATACACAAAACACCCGTAAAATGAATTAATTTGTGCAGTCGCGGATTCAGAGGGGGCGCACCGGGCGCGCGCCCCTCTTTATTTTTGGTTAAAACAAAACATAAAAAAAGAAAAACAATTTTGTAAAGGCGCCTCCCCTTTACGGAATTCCTGGATCAGCCCCTGAAGTGTGCATCGCAGAATGAAAACGGAAAGTAGAGAGCTCATCAAATTGAAACGCGCTCTCTTGAATTATTATCCCGGGGCTTTGTTTGCCAAATTATTTGAATATCATTCACTCAGCAGCTGACCTATTTATAAATCAATTTGATTCAAACACAGTGAAGATCGAAACACATTCACCAGATATAACTTCTTCTTCTTTTTTTTTTTGTGTAGCATAATACCAGGAATTCACTCTTTTTTTCCTTTTAGCATTAAAATGTCCAACCATTTTCATCGTTGTCTATTTTTACTTTGCCTGTGTTGAAAACAAAGTCAATTTACTTTTGCATGAAAAAAAAAAGAAAAAAAAAGATGTCATGATATCTCTCTACTTGCTGTCGTTTGCGCTGATGTGGACGTATTGCTGCTGTATAAAGATCATTATTGGCGGAAGCGGTATTTATGTCGACAGAGGCACGGCTCAGTCCATGGTGAACCACTTTTCCGCCAAATTAGCTGACACGTGACAACGGGTAAGCATTTCCTTCGAAATGTAATAAATACAATGTTTAAAATCCTTTACATAATTTTTAAATCACATTACATAATAAGTAATAAAAAATAACTGCTATGTAAAACGGTGTCATGCTTATAGTTCATCATCATTCATTGCTCTTTGTTGTAATTTCGTAAATGCCTTTGTCAGTACCATTACCACGATTTCTATTCTTAACACACGATATGTTGTTTTTCTGAATTTCCGTCATTCGATTTTAGGCAGTAGAAGCCTCCCTATCAAGCTGTCTGAATATAAAATGCAGTTATTTTAATCTGTACTGTACATAAACACGTTCACACCATGCCTGCCAACAGTACGACAATACACCAAAGGTGGACTGTACTGAACAGGAAGAAGAAGAATTCCGTTGCTATATTATTTCTATCGAAACGTAGATTTTTTCCTTATTTCACAGTTTGTTGTCATAATTGTAGCTCTTCGTGTATCATGGAATATCAAAACAATGTGTTTAGATTATTAAGAAACATGAGAAGTTTTATGAGTAGTCGCCATAAGATGATTTAAATGTACTATATCTATCTAGTATAATCATGGTATATGATAATTATTCACTAGTAACCCATTAAATCTTCGGCAGTTTTGCTGCGGATGTTATCATTTCTCTTTCAATTTATTGGTACCTTTGAATTGAATTGAATTTATGTCTTTTATTGGAAAAAATATTAAAATGTGATGTTGGTTACATTCTTTAAATTTGCACAAACTTAGAAAGAGACTCGCTAATGAACGTTCTAATCTAAGGGACTCTAACCCAGCCAGAGAAACATGGTAACATCAGCGATTATCATTCTAAATTTGTAACCAAAACAACAGTCGAATACGAAGAGTATGAAAGAGAACTTTCCCCAACTTCCTGAAACAAATTAGGGGTAAAACGTGTGGCAACAACAAGAAAAAAAAAATGCAGCATTGAATCACAGATTCGTGGACTTTAGTTAGGTACCAAAATAAGTTTCGCTTGTGGAATATTTCTATAGTTAACAGGTTAAGTTCACGAATAGCAGCCAAAAATCCTGCAACTTGCACTTTCAATAAAAAGGCTAAATACAGATTCTCTAAAGCTGTGATAATCAGTGCAGTAACTATGACAATATCCAATAATTTACCAATTACTGTGGCTACTGGGGTTATTCACATCTTTCAATAAATGCAAACATTCATACACAACTGGACCATGGTTGGAGAATGACCTTGACTTACGAGTGGTACACAATACACAAGCATTACATTTTAGTGGACCTCTCGGTTCCCCTTTCCCCCTATAGTATAAATATAACCTAGTATTTTGGCGGTATGTATGTATATCTCAATTTCTTAATCATCGTTTCGCATATTCTTATGTATATATGCTTATGATATAATTCCTGTTTCATTCTGTGTTATGTTTTCTTGGAAGAAAAATGAGAATGAACAATAAAGTTAATGAAAAAATGAATGAATATCGTTTGACCTTGTTGCAGAGGTCAAACACAGAAACATTGATGGCATTTCCGGCCCAACTATAGGTTTAGAAGTGCATCAAATCACCTTTGTTTTTAAAGGACCCGTCGCTTTTCCACTCCACGGAAGTCACACTCGACTAAACAGATTCATCTTGTGCAAGATTGTCATACAATAAAAAGCTGTAAATCAAATGAACTGACATATAAGATCCAGAAACGCCGCTAAACAAGGAAGAGAAAAAAAAAGACGGCCCTTTTTGAGAGACTTTCCCATCATTAACCCAAGCAACTGCTCATGCTGTGCGCGTCAATAATACATAATGACTGTTCACTAATTGGCTGGATTTCTGACAAATCATAATCTACTCCGAGGTATTTGAATGAAGGCCTTCAGTAAAAAGGACAATGAGCGAAATTCAAGGAACACTCTTTTTCGGACTCGGTCTACAGCAATTAAACTTATTTTCCGGAACCGATATCAAACCATTCAGAAGATTGGAGGCCAAAAGACTATCCTTGCTATGGCATATAAATCACTTGAGATTATTATACAAGAGTATCAGAGCCAAACTTGCTTCCTATCTGCGAAAGAAAAAAAAAATCAATGGAAGGGCGTCTGCAAATATCTGCCTTGTCAAGCATTGAGCACTGAAACAGCAGAGGCCGATAAGATCAATTTGCATTTGATCTCCATCAGGTACAGATGAGGTGTTGCAATAGTAACTGTTAATTGGATTACGGGTCGGAGAGCGTAATCTGCAATTAAACCACGTTGAAGGTTTTAACACCTTGCCTTCTGGAATAATTTTCCACTTTCGAAACCACATAATGGCTGACTTCATATAAACCTTTCGCGGAAGTGCCCCCGAGGTCCACAAAAGCATTTGATAATCTCCTTTGGAACTTGATATTCTCAATCTCAGAAACAACACACATTCGGAACTGAACTGATGACATGCCAAAATATGAAGTGTATCAGGAAAGTACTTAGTAAAGCATTTTGTTTTTGTTTGTATTTCATTTGCTCTGATAAGTTATCGTATTTGAATATTGTATGGCTGTATTATGTACTGTTTGTGCTGGTTATGTAAGAGCGCCATGAACATCATTCTTGATGGACTTCAGCGCATTATAAGAGGCCACTATTACTATCATTATTATTAGTCGAATACAAATTATTTATCTTGACTTACTGTGACTGAATGTACTGCCGGAGAAGGGAAATGATTGAAAGGTATTTATTGGGTAACATCAATTGCAGCCCGCAGGCTGAGTTGCGGACATTTTACATGAATCAGCATGAATACATTCAAATACATACAAACATAATAATTGAAAATATTAACTATTGCACAATAAAGTTAACCTTTACCATTAACGAAACAAAACAAATATTACAATTACAATTTCAAACACCACTATTCTCCTTTTCATAAATAATTATTATTGCTTGTACAAATAACATTACAAAAATTCAACTTCTTTCTCATCTACTCATCTTCTTCTTCTTCTTCATCTTCTCTTTTCCCCTCCTTATAAACTTTACCATCCTCTTCTTCACTTCCCCTCCTTCAACCTCTTCTTATTCCCTGCAACAATATTCAAATTGTCATTATCATAATCACACATATTTTTCATCATAACAATAAAACTATCATTTACTCTATTACAAAACAACAATCGATATTACATTCATCAAAAATTTATTATTACACAAAACACTGGGTTTATATCAATAAAATTGTTTAAATATATCAAATACATGAAATACAAAACGTTATTTTTCACATGACACAGAGCATAGGAACATGATATGGCAATCAAATTAAGATAAGTAAAGTTTATTTAAGATTAAAAATAAAAATAGACTCTGAAAATCAAAGTTAAATCTGGATTTAGCACACATGAAAATTCTTTTTCGATATTTACAGTAGCAAAAAACAAAACTAAACGAAACAAAACGATCTGAAGCAAATTAATAAGGTGCTACCAGTCCAATGTCCTTGCCTGTACATGTTAAAACCATCTTTTGAAGTACTGTTACGAATGCTCGAATAGCTCCTAGATATTGTTCTAGCACATCAACTTAACAACTGATAGGATACTTAATGTTATTTTTATAATGTAAATTATTGCCAGAATATTGTTGGATTTTGATATGTCCTTGTGAGAGAAACCTTCAATTCAATTCAATATCTATTGATATTCATTCAGCTTAGAATGAAACAAAATACAAAACATACATTACGCTATCATAATATTGTTTAATCATAAGAAAATTCTTCAAGACGTATTGCAAAGTTACTTTCGAGATGTATTGCAAAATTTACACCTGTTCGTCAGTATTGTGAAATTTCTTCTCTATCATATCTTATCTCTTTATCATACCGAGTCATTTATTTTTAGCTTATTTGTTCGCTAAATTTTGTGTACGGTTTTCTTGTAGTTTAATTTGTTCACGAACAAGTAATCACTATAGAATTATTTCACTATATTGGGATATAATTGTATTTCTTACCTAACATACAGTTTAATCCTACATGTACATACAATTTGTTCTCACAATTTGGGTGCCATCCAAACATTCGTGATCGGCGTTTCTTCTTGTCCGCTCAACTGATATTTATTTTCGAGAAACCAAAACAAGTGTAACACTTCCGATACCCCCGCAATATAGATATTCAATGAATGAGCACACAAGACTATGGTGTCACAGGATGATATAATACACATATTGAGTTTCTATTGCTGATTGAATGAATGTCAAAATTATTTACATTACCACCTTTAATACATCGAAACTCTTTTAAAAAGAGACATACACTCGAAATGGGTTTACGCGACCTGATGACGCTACTTGCTGTATTTATATACTGAAAATAGACGAAAAATACATCGAACCTGATTGTTGCATGTTGGATTATTGTCGAATTGCAAACTGAAGTCATTGTTGTTGTTGTTGTGGGGTTTTTTTTTTCACTATTCGTCAAGCATGCAGTACTAAATTAATCCATGGGATCGGTTCATTTATATCACGTGCAGTTGTGACGCATGCAAAATGATGGTCAAATTCTTAGTCAGATCTAATCATTTCAATGTCACCGCGTCATCACATTCCAAAACACGTCCTCTTTTAATGAATCCAGCCTCGAATTCAGCGTTTTAGCGGGATAACAGTGATATAAATCATACGCTCATCCATTATCCTAACTTGCGTAATTGGTGGTCAAGTACCAACAAAGCAATTAAGAGCGCATTGATTTTGTCGTGTAATCGTTTATTTTCAGTCTACATCTTCCGGTGGAGTCCATTAATTCCCTTCTGTTCAGCGTCGGTATCTACTTCTTTGCCACATTGACATTGACGAACTCTAATTAATATACCGCAGATATATATATTTGCCCTATTTCAAGACCAGTGATCTGTTGTATTCCAGTTATTGCTGCTCTTTCTGTTTTTTTTTTTTTTTTCGTCTTCTTCAATTCATTTCCCGTCTCTACTTGAAAGTATAACAACTGTGGCTAGTAATGAAATAACTCTATGCTTTCGATAACACGTGGTCTTCCTCTCTCTCTCTCTCTCTCTCTTCTTCTCTTTTTAAAACAACAACGTGGTCTGTGTGCTCAGACTATATACGGGCCACTATATAATAGCAATCAGACATTCCTCGGGCTCAAGTTCAAATTTACTGAAATGATGTGAGTAGGCCCTCTCTTGTTTGGTATGTGATAGCTTCGACTGAATGGCCTGTAACCAGTAACTTAAACAATGTCTTTAAAAACATGCAGACCATCTCATTTGATATAATTATTGACACTTTGAAGGTGATAACACACACAAACACACGCACACGCACACACACACACACACACACACACAGAGAGAGACAAGTATGCATAATGATATAACATAAACTGTAATTGGTTGAATTGACATTGATGTCACGCTACGTGACATCAATGTTTTCGATACAGTGCAATGTAGGCATTTATGTGAAATCGAGCATGGAGAGACAATGGGCCGAATACATAAACGCTAGCAATTGCTTATGCTAGCCTTTTACTCGAATCCGTATGCATAAAAACAAGCAATTGCTTGCAAGCAGAAGCTTTTGCTAGCAAGCACAAGCTATTGCTTGCTGCCCGCAAGCAATTGCTTAGAGACCAAGCATTTGCTTAAAAACGTATGCATAAAACATACCATTTGCTAGTTCTTGCTAGCAATTGCTTACGATTTTTCAAGCTCCGTAAAATGAGCTTGAGCTTTTGCTTGAACCGGAACGTTCCCTTTTAAGTATCATTTTCATATTTATGAAAAAAAGACCACACTTGTGAATGAGTGGTATAAATCTACAAGAAATTACTCATAAGTAGTGTAAGAAACTTTTTTTTTTCATTTCAACAACGAGAATGTCCGGTGGCTAGCACGCAAAATGTGATGAAAAACAGGTAGGATGTCTGACTTCGGTGGAGAGCGAGGAGACCTCTCTCCACGTGCGATCTGGCAGATCCGGGCTGCTGTAAGCTGCAGTGATGGGAATCAGCCAGTAATACGTGTGTGTGTATAGATGTGTGTATGTGTCTGTGTGTGCATTTCATAGCTCTTCTGCTATGTCAGGAAATGTTTCCACACACACATGCCCTTTCAAATACATGCTGCCGCACTCGTCTTTGTTCTTGTGTTCGCACAGGCGTGACATCCCTTTTGTTGAAAACGCAAGCAATTGCTTGTGCGGGACAAGCAAAAGGTATTGGCATAAGCAAAAGATTATGCATATGGATTTGAGCAATTGCTTGAGCTAGACCTTTTGCTAGACGAGCTTCTGCTTTTGCTTGAAGCAATTGCTTACAAGCAATTGCTTGTTTTATGCATTCGGCCCAATGAGAGAACCACAGGTCATGTACTGAACACTAACAAATTTTGCATGCTTTGTTAGCGCACCATTCTAATTAGCCCAGCGGCCGAGTGAAACATTATTGTTCATATTTGTCTGAAAGCACAAAATTCAGCACACATGTAGACTGACATACTCTAAACATAATTGATATATTGTACTCATCAGAATTCTGACGTTTTCTACCGTTGCCATGTTAATTATTTTTTTATTTGTAAATATATATTATATTCTGACATCCTCTCCCGTTGCCATGGTAACGATTTGTTTTTGGAAAAACCCTCATATTTTCAGTGACATTATATTAAAATGTAATAAAAGTGATTATCTTTTATTTTCAATTTAGAATCGCTCATTCAGTTGCAATTAGATTTCTAGTCATTCCATGAGACATCTTCTCCGTTACCATGGTGGCGATTTTTTTTAAATGACACAGTATTAAATATGACACAAATAATTCAAATTGTAGTCTCAGGATTACCCATTCAAATGCAATCGAAATCTTATGTCATGTATAGGAATGGTAAAACAGAATGCCCGTTGCCATGGTAACACTCGGCATTCCAGAAACTAACATTGATAATGGAATAATATCAAAAGGAAATAATAGAAGTGCCTGAGAATGTCTATTTCAAGTTAAAATCATCTTGATCAGTCACAGCCACATTTTCTCTGGTATCGTCAACGACTATGCAAAAATTGTTGTTGGAGGAATAAAGGCATTTCTGTATCAAAACGAAACACAAATCACTTAATGCACAAAGTTCCAACTATGGCTTTTTACAGATTAGATATTCTACGTTTTTAAAGGTAAAGGTCACGCCTGATAGGACAGTTGTCATGGCAACAGAATGATAGAAAATTTAAAGTAGACAAGGCCTTTATGCTGGGCTTACAGATCAAGTGCTAATGCATTTCTAAACTTAACCACTCTCTTAAAAAAACAAACAAACATTAAATATGCTTTTTGTTAAAACCTAGTTGACTTTACTGTCCTTGTGTGTCTTGTTGCTGATAATTGATGGTAGGTGGAAGTCCAAGAGATGTTGTCATGGTTGCAGATCAATTAGATAATTAAATTATTTCTCTAAAAGGAAATGATTGCGCTTGTGCGAAAATAAACAACACAAAAACATACTGGGATTTACAATGCATATTTACCGTGATTGTCAACATTTCTTTCTTTCAAGTAAAATTGCAATCAGGTTCCTTAAATTTTTACAACACACTGTTGCTTTTATCAAACTATCAATGTCAATGCTGTTGTCAGAGTAATCTAAAAGTTAAGGTATTATCATGGCAACGGCCATTGTTGAGTGTAACTGCGATCTTTGATAACAGATTTTATTCGCATTAAAATGTGTTACTTGAAAGAAATACATTTTGACAACTGCATGCGGCATGTACCGTGTACATGCATTGTAAGTCCCAGTATGTTTGTGTGTGTGTGTGTGTGTGTGTGTGCGTGCGTATGTGAGTGTGAATGTATGTAAGTGTGTGTTGTTGTTGTTCAATCTCACACATGCACAAATATTTCTTTTTTAGAAAATAACTTCATTATCTAATTCATCTGTTACCATAACAACATCTCTCTGTGATTTTCACCTTCCATCAATTTATCAGCAATAAGACAGATAAGCATAGTAAAGTCAGCTAGATTGAAGAACATGCTGAATGATGCTGTATCAGGGATTTGTAAAATACAAAAATACATTAGCACTTGCAATTTTAATTGATTTGTAAGCCAGGCATACGTACCTGAACGTTTCCATCATTGTGTTGCCGTGGCAACTGTCCAATCAGACATGACATTTACCTTTACCTTGAAAACATAAATCTATATTGTGAAAAACCATGATTGGAACTTGTGTGTACTTGATAATTAGTGTTATGTTTTGATATAGAAATGCTTTTATTTTTCCAACAGCATTTTGCACAAGGTCGTTGCCATAGCAACCATAACCTTTTTAGAGGAAATATGACTCTGACTGACCAAGATATCAATGGAAACGAAGTTTTAACTTGAAATAGGCATTCTCAGCCACTTCCATTGTGTTTTCCCATTATTTCATCATGAATATGCTTTCATTTCTGGAATCTCAAGCGTTACCATGGCAATGAACTTTTTTCTTACCATTTCCATGACCTCAAACGACAAAGGTGTCGATTGCATTTAAATGGGAAAATATAATTCCACAAATTTAGCCAGTTTTGGTCATTTTTGATACAGTACTATTAGAAATATAAGCTATTTACAAAAAGTGATTTGTTACCATGGTAAAGGGAGAAGACGTCACAGAATGACTACGACTTTAAAGGGGATGGCTAGTAACCGATCAGTGGGAATCAGTGGGAATGCTCAGGGATGATTGTTCCAATCCTTGTGGGATTTATCTAAGAGTACATTATATATCTACTGTTGTGTGAAAATTATTTGCTTCAGAACGGTCTCATATTCAAGTAATGTGCAGATTAATGCCCCGTCACTGACCAGGGACGCTTACCTGGAAACATTAAACTGCACATTACTTGAATATGAGACCATTCTGAAGCAAATAATTTTCACACAAGAATAGATATATAGTGTACTCTTAAATGAATCCCACAAGGATTGGAACAATCATCCCTCAGCATTCCCACTGATTCCCACTGATCGGTTACTAGCCATCCCCTTTAATTGGAATTGAACAAGTAATTCCAAATCTACAAGTTTAGTTTTCTTACATTTACGTATGACGTGATTGGAAATAATTCTTGTATGCATTAAAAAAAATAATTCGTTATATAAATGAGAAAACATCAGTATTCTGAAGGGCTCAATATCCAAGTCTGCTTAGAATGATAAATCAGTCTATGAAAAATGATGCCAAATGTGGTGCTACCAGACACAATTTGTAACAATATCATTGGTCTGACATTTTGGGCTGTGCCGCTGGACTAATAGACTAATAGACTAATAGAACCCTCGTGCAGTCAACCTGCATCTCCTGCATCTAATCTCTATTAATCTCTTCTACAGCGCTGTACATTCGCAGTCACACATTTTCTTTGAATATAATATTATTAAGATCTATCGATTCAGATAAACCAATTAAAGGCCTGCATGTGCAAAAAACAAAAGAACACTCAATTCACACAAAACCAACAACAGATGCCGCCGAAATGAGTACATGATAATGTGCACGTCTGCCGAAGAAATCAAGACCATCAAATCAGCAGGACTCATGTTTAACAAGAAGACCCAGCAATGGCAAATGGATTGAGATAACCGAGGGTCGGCTAATGCGTGCCAGCATGAAGGGTACCCGAGGTTTGCCACCGGGCAATTCATCAAAGTCAACACAGAAATGCGGCCGTTCTTATTCTGGAAGATACTCGGTATTTACTCTTACCAGTAGCTCCATGCTTTTACTCATATACTTCATCCAAGGTGTGAACGTGATACCGTCCTTGCTTTTCCTTTCGACGGGCTGTCTATTAGAGAAGATGACTTGAACAGGAAGTCAATTCTTTGTTTGAGAGTACGATGGTTGACATACACTACGATATTCATGTGTATTGCATGAAAAGGAGGAATAGAAATCGAGAAAGTGAGCGAGAGATAAAATGTAGAAAGAGAGGTCTACAGAGAGAACAAAATAACAAGTGTGTTATGTGATGATTTAAAAAAAGAATGGTGAACATCCGCACTTCGGTCGTCTTATTGACAGAAACGTACTTGTCAATGGGATACAGCTCCTCTTTGACAAATAAAAAGAGGAAACAGAAAAAACGCCAACTCATCCAAACTGAGTAGTGACATAGATGAATATATGAGATACCTTCTATCGAATCAATCAGACTACTTTTAAGATCTCCTTTTCAAGGTCGGCAATGTCTTAAAGGTACAATAACGACTTCAGCTCTGTAAAAGTACATTTTGATTTCACCTTAGTTTTGGTTCAGATAGGGATGCAGATTTCCAACTTTGTGTGTGTGTGTGTGTGTGTGTGTGTGTGTGTGTCTGTGAGATAATGAGAAGCCTCGAATGAAATATGAAAGAACATACAATTCATAAAGGAATTCACAGTTTATTCGATGATATATGGTCTTGAAATGGCTGAGATATCCCAAAAAGGAATCCTAATAAAATGCGACAGGCCACGACTTTTATTAAGATTGCTTTATTTTACCCTCTTTTTCTTTTGGATATCTCAGTCATTTCAAAACCGATTTTCATCAAATACCAATTTCAATTCCCCTTAGAATTATTGTATGCCCTTTAACATTTTATAGAGTGGTTTTTAAATATCTCGCAAAACGTTCAAAGCTTCAAAGCTAAATCCTCACCTCAACCGACACTATGCAGTCCCTTTAAAAGAAAATTCGTTCAATCATCTAACGTCTGTTCGTGAGTAGTTACTTGTAAATCCATTTCTGAAAGCCTAGTCGTGCGACCTAACCTGATGAGCACGAGATCTAGACCCGCGTAACATAAATCAACTCTTATCTTCTGTTTTGTTTTGTTTTGTTTTATTTATTTTTTTTTTGCTTGTTTGTTTGTGTGTTGTTTTGGGTGTGTGTGTATGTGTGTGTTTTTTGTGTTTTTTGTGTGTTTTTTTTTTTTTTTTTTTTTTTGGGGGGGGGCATTATTCAAACATTAAAGCAGCTTGTTGATCTGAATTAAAAGTTCAGGTTGTTACAACAGTAACGATGAGAAGGCATGAAAATGATATAAGGAAAAAAAAAGCACCTACAGAATGGGGTGACTTGAACCAAGACTAGGAGGGCGACTCCTCTGATTTGATATGATATATCAATTTTGAATTATTTGCAATAAAATGAAAATAATATAGGGTAAAATTTGGAAATTTAAAGAAATTTTATGAATATAGATTTGGCGTAAATATTCTTCGAGGAATGATAAACGCCAAATAAATTCAAATAACAACAACAACAACAACAACAACAACAACAACAACAACAACCACGCCAGTAAAACCAAAACAACAACAACAACAACCATTCAACACTGATCGACTCTTCATAAACCCCTTTGGCGTTAAACTCCAGCAGTTAAACGTATTCCGGCCCTCCTATTGGTTGAGCGAGCACAATCTTAAATACATTGGTCATTGTTATCCACAAGAGTCAATTCCGTCTCCTGAATGCACACAAAGAAAAAGAAATACCGGTGGTTCAATCATACACCGTAACTTTAGTCCTGTTTGCATTTATCTGCATTCTCATTTTTACATAGAGACATTAAAATGGCCGTTAGTTGAATTATTAGATTTCAATTAAGTCTCTCAACCAGCTTGTATAGAACTATTTTCTTGCTCAATTCGTATTCACTTGGCATGAATAACATGTCAGATTCACGACGTATCTTCAATAGATCTTGGCATTTAACGCAGCTGACACAAAGAAATCTATCTGCGGGGTATGACAAAGAACGCTTTCATGGGGAATTTGATGGCATTACTGCCTAATGGCCTTTTCATTCAAAAATTCAAAACTTTTTAAACGACAAAAGGGAACGTGGCTGTTATTAATACAAGTCATGATTTGTCGTTAAAAGTATTGCATTCTTTCTTTCTTTTTTTTTCTTTCCCGCGTTTGTCAAGAAAGACTCGAACTCTCTTTTACACACACATACACACACACACCCTTTATTTCATAGGTATCTTTATTAAAACCGTATTACTCATCACATTCTGAAGAGGGCGAATTATGCCACAGTAATGACGAAGTCATACAACTTTACCTGATAGCGTCCATTGAAAAACTTACTTGGAATGAGACCTTCTGACGCACAAATGGATATCAGAATCTGATAGAAATTGAGAAAAATATCGAACAAGAAAGAAAAACCATCAAGGTTATCTTTAAAGTGTTCTTCAGACGAATATCAATATCACTGAATTTCCTGTTTTTTCCGTTAATAAAGGTATAGGGAGGAAATTATGAAAATATGGGTGGAGGACTGATAATTAAAGTCAAAAATAAAAAGACACTGAAAAGCTCACAAGCTATGGCATAGAATAAGACTGGGAAGAATATCAACTTACGAAAAAGTTAATCAATTCACTACTACACACGCACAAATAATACACGCACACACACACACACACACACACACACACACACACACACACACACACATATATATATATATATATATATATATATATATATATATATATATTATACGTTTGTGTTTGTGTGCATATGTATGCATAGCTTTGCCATCAATAAGGGAAGCTACCTTTAGAATGATGGTTTGGGAAATTTTGATTAGAAAAACAAACAAACGAATAGGCAGACAGTCCAAGTATAACTCTTTCAGTAACATTTTTTCTGTATCTAAATTTTGTTTTTATATATCTCTCGGTAAACTAACATTAGAAATAAATTTTGTTGAAGGAATAGAATGCCTTACGGCCCCAATTCCACATCACAGAGACCTTTGAAAGACCACTGAGAGACCTCATATTGGCAAGATTCATCAGCAGTCTCGAAGACCAGATGAAAATAGTAGTGTGTATACGGAATAGCTCTAAAAGACCGTTGAAGGATCGTGGACAGTAATTTCCAAATCACCAAAAAGTAATTTTACAGCAAATTTCTCAGAGATTTCTGTGGGACCTGGAAGATTGCCGAAAGCTCACGGAATGACCAATAAGACTATATTGCGAGATCACTGAAAGATCAACGTCTAGAATACTCTCTGAGATCTTTGAGAGATCGATCAAGATATCTGAGAAACTAGTCTTCCAATGATCCCTCAGTGATCTCTCAATAATCTTTCCGTGATCTTCCCCAAATATTTGGCAATTCTTGAGAGACTGTCCGAAAGATAATTGAATGACCGTTTTTTTTTTTGAAACAGCGCTGAAAGATTATTTTAAACCATTTCAACATGTTCTGTTTTGTTTGTTTGTTTGTTATTTTTGGACCGCGGAGACCATGAAATTCACTGAAAGACTCTTAGTACTCATGAAATTAAATTTCATTAAGATCATTAAATGTTCATTGAAAGATTATTGAGAGGTCAGTCAAGTTTTACAGTCTTTCAGTGGTATTTCAGTGGTCTTGCCGTATGAGTAATGGAGGTTTATAATTATACCACTTGTTTCTATAGACCATAATGAGATATACGCTTTAATGCACAAATATGAGAAAATTCTCCATTTCCCGGAATGTCCCATTTTCAAGCACATCCAGATACAGGCAGTAGATCTTCCCTTTATGGGATGAATGTGCTAGTTCTGAGGGTACATACTTGTAGTCATACGCATTCTGAAGTAGGGCCTAGTTACTTTGGAACAGTCTTGTGAACCGTCAGGATGATAGTAAGCGATGTAAAGAAGCTGTAAAACCATAGAGGGAATAGATATTTCCCCTGTTAAAAGGATATATATATATATATATATATATATATATATATATATATATATATATAATTTGAAAAATAAAATGGTATATCAATAGTTTAAATGTTGTCATTCCTCCCACCTTCAAGTAAATGTTAAATTTAACACTCAAAATGTTGGACTTTTCTGAAATGGGACGACATTTTAAGTGTGCATATGTAAATCATCTCATTTTAGGTATCATATACATACATACATATATATATATATATATATATATATATATATATGTGTGTGTGTGTGTGTGTGTGTGTGTGTATGTGTGTGTGTGTTGTCCATATATCTAATCATAGCTTAAACTATCATATTAACTTATGTCATTTTAGGTTCTCATTCAGAATTAAGGAACTGGCACAAAATCGATTTGGTTAAACGACATAATGTATAAAAGGAAAACATTAACACTCGTAACAATTTATTTGAACAATTTACTTAACTTGTATAATTCATAAATATACTTTTGCTAAAATTCCATCCTTAGCACTGTAATCTGTAGCTGACGGTAGGCTACAGTACTGACATGTAACTGAACCCGGGATCGTCCATGAATAATCTGACACATTGCTAACAAATTTGAGTGCCACAGCTGTTCTTAATCGATGGTTTAGTCTCACACAGTCAACATATAAACCGGTCTTGGGTATGCTGTTAGACGAGGGTACGTTTTTGTAGACCTCGATTATAGATATTGCGCATGCGCCATCTATCCCAATTACTAAATTTCTTGCGTACGCGCGCCCTCAAATCACCACACACATCCCCACACAATATCATCTCCTTCTAGTTCGTTTTGAAGAAAGTCACCGCATAAATTATAACGAAACCAGACGAAGCTCTTTCAAAATGATATTGCATGATAGTGAACAACGCGTTTTGTAGAAACTGATACAGACTACCGGCATATTTTCAGCTTGCTCCACGATTGCCTGAATCTTTTTGAAGGAACACAACCACCAGGTGAGCTCTGCATGGTATACCATAGAAAATGAAATATTTTTGCACGCACATATGCAGTGTTGTTTTAATCCCAAATAAATTTGTCATCCTATCAGCTAAGACGCTTTCTTTACATGTTCCGATTGTTACAAAACCAACCAGTATATTTTGTAGAATCCGACAAGTCTGTGTTTAAGCGATTTTAATGTGGTGTCTGGATTTCATCTTATTTTCATGTTACCACAAATTTTGATGGTACAGTAACATGATTATCTATATCTTAGTGTTTTCATCAGTGTGTGGTGTTAAGAAAAATAATCACTTCGCACAGCAGTATATGACTTTCAGAATAAGAAAAACAGACTACTAGGTTTTATTATCTAAAGAAACTTAAGTTTGATTCGTAATCGTTATTATCCCCAGTGTCTTGCATACCCAAAGGAAGAGAGAGAGAGAGAGATAGAGAAAGATGGTTATACAAAATAAGAAAACAATTTTATTGTGCAATGTAAAGTGAACATAAAGTGGCACTTTGACAGTGTTTGTTGAGTATGTTTATATAGTTCATTTGTTTGTTCAGTTTCGGATTGAAGCCATAAAAATTTGGCAAATTCAAAGGGTTGAAGGATGAAAAAAAAAAATAACAGTATGCAGATACACAGGAAAACAGCTATTACTCAAACTAAGCTGTGCAAATAAAATCTTGATGTTTCGTCGGAGTACATAATCGCATATTCATTAAAATATATGACTCATAACGGATAACGGCATGAATGACTCCTGCAACTTCTTTTCCATAGCCTAACGCCAGACATCTGAGAAAGTTACCTTTTAACAACATCTTTGGTGAAGTTCTGTATTCCACCTAGTTGAGTTTTGATGATTTGTGATCTTTTTTTTTTCCTGCCAAAAACAAGAAAATAAGAATATGAATTTTCAGTCAGTGACCGCACATTTATACTGCTGACAGGGATTACTGTGAGGAATTAAGAAGATCATAGACATTCAGTATATCAGAGCACATAATCATCATAATTATGTCAATCAATATCTATTGAATTTGTGGATTTTTGAACATGGCAGTAACTGTAATTGAAATTACTTCCTTTTACGATACTGCGTCTCTTCAGACCCATGTGAAATTAGGTTATACAAGATACTTAGTAACGACTGGACGTTAGTGGAGCATATATTTTATTCTGTACCAGATAATGAATATCTACAGGTGTAGATCACGTGTGTTTATGTTCATGCTTTGGCCTTGCCCAACACGATAACATCAATTTTGACGTTTTGATACACATGAAAACAAGAAAATTGAAAAGAGCAGATGAAATGCAGCAGCTCTGTGTACAAAATGTAATATCTCAGTCTTTTTGGGACAAACAGCTACAATGCCAAGTTGTCTAAAGTTAACTTGAACTTTTTAGAAAAGAAATTCACATGAGGCATACAGGGAAAAAAAGAAGGTTAGAAAACCTAAGTTTTGTATATAGAAGTCTTTGGTGGAAGAGTTCACAGCATTCATCCCAGTACACAATTAAAATGTTGATCAAAGAAAGTATTCTTCCCAACGTCACTTATATAAAGGTTTATAAAAGATGTAGTAACCCACAGATCAGAATTTCATATAGAACATCATGTTGTTCGAATTCAAACCTGAGCAAAGCAATGGCAATGTTGAAGGTAAGCTTGATGTTATTTGAATAATCTTTACCAAACCTTCTCATCATTTCTCTGTTCTTACAGATAACATGGATCCGTTCGTCAGCACTACTGATCACGACGAATTTTACGACTTTGAGGAAATTCTGTCACCCAACGTCTCAGAGATCGGAGGACCGAAATTGAGCTCTACATTTTTGGTGAAAATTTGTTTGAGCGTATTGACCATAACAACTAATGTCGTGATCCTTCTGGCCTTTGCCTGTCAGAAAAAGCTCTGGTCTTACAACAATTACTTTATCTTTAACATGACTTTGGCCGACTTGTTTGTCGGTGCAGTGATAATGCCCATTCGTTGTACGATTGACCTGTACGGCACTTGGGTCCTGGGCCATGCATTTGGGGTGATCTTCCTAACAGTGATGAATGCAAGCCTCGGAGTTTCAGTGATGGGCGTGGTCGTCATCACCATCGACCGTTACATAGCAACCCTGCATCCGATAACACATTATACCAAAAAGAGCAAGCATGTAGCAGTGGTCATCAATGTTGTCACGTGGATTACTCCACTCGTCATCTGGGGTTTTCTCAATGCGGTCTGGGACTTCATGGACCCCGTTGAAGGTACGACGGGCTCTGGTCTCCCAAGACCACACTACACGGTCACCTTACCGTTGAGCCTTCTCGTGTTCTGCCTCCGATTCGCCGGTCCATTCTTCATTATAGCCGTTCTGTACCTTCGGATTTACTACCATATCAGACTAACTCGAAAGAATCCCTCCGAATTGAAGAACTTCAGGGTTAGAACAGGAAGCCTCCCAAAGTCAGTCAGCGGACGGCCAAACGGAAGTGGTGAAAGTGACCTCTCCCGTGCCTTTAAAAAGAGATGCAGTGAAGATGCTATCGTTTCAGAAGGGGCAAAGACAGTAGAGAGTATATCTTATCTGGTCTCAAAGTCTACACATGGCAACCCGCGTCGAGGGACAAACACTGACATTGTGCAAAAGCGCCATCGCAAGCATGTACGCGATGTAAAGTCGGACGAGACCTCAACGGGTTACGTACTTTCGGTGAACTCAACAATACCCGATAAGGTGCGGGCTCGGGATCGACCTGAGAGGGAGTCCTCAGTGGAAAGTCGGAAGGCAATGAAGACGCTGACCTTCATTCTCGTTGCCTTTGCCGCCAGCTGGATACCCAATGTCACTAACCTCTTGTTCTACTGCGTGTCACCTTCGTTCTACGACTTTGTCGCCAGAAAAATGGGATTCAACGAAGTTGCTCGATGGATAACTTTTCTCAACAGCCTGTTTAACCCGGTTGCTTACGCAGTGGCACAACCGTTGATACGTCAAACTATTGCCCGGATGTTCTGTTGGGGGTGCCGATGAATCTGTAGTGTATAACTTATACCAGAAGTGGTGCTTGGTCATTTACTTCATTTATCGTAGAAGATCTTATCAAAGTAGCAACGAATTAATTATTTACTGCGTTCATTTGTTATAGTACCACAAATTAAACATGTTGGAAATAAGTATTGAAAGGGCATCGCAAAATGTTCCATGAAATGAATATGAGACGGAATTATCATAAAAAGCGGATTGTTTTACACACATATTTACAGGAAGAATCCCGAAAGGACCAAAGCAAGTATATCCCTCAAAGTGTTGCATATTAAAATGGTGTTGATTAATTTTTACGAATAAAGATATATACACTACGAATTCATCCAAGGTATTCTCTGTCAGAAGATAGCTCTTTCCATGAACATTCTGCTTATTTTTATACAGTTCAAAATTAGGTGAAAATACTAATTTTGTTTAAACTAATGTAAAAGCATTATTTGCCAATTTGCTGTAATTGCATTTTTTAAATGATTTTTATATGAAGAGCTTGCTTCCAAAAGGCGCTAAATCCATCATAAAGGCGCTAAATCCATCATTTTTCAATGGATTTAGCGCCTTTTGGAAGCAGGCTCTTCATATATAGATATTAATATTGTATAATATCACCCATAAAAAGTCAGTTTGTAATGATATTCAATGCGTTCTCTGTACTAACAGAGTCAAGCAGTCAAAATTTCTGCCTGGAATTACTGTTATGGAATTGACGATTACAGACCCCCTATACGGTGTATTCCCGTTATAACTATAAGTCCTCGGGACTGGTGATTTTCTTTCGTTATAACGGAATTTCATCATAACCGAACAGCATAGTATGTAAAGATATAGAGACGATAATTTCAAGACGTGAATTTTGATTTCGTTATGCACTGTAGGATTGCACTGCATAAGCCTACTGTGATAAGCCTCACATGTTTATTTTTAACGATGATGCCTGAAGCTCTGCAAACATTAAACATGGTGATATGTCATTTTATGCATCTTACAGGGAAAAATTACACCCTCAGTGGGTGTGTTATACCAGTCGAAGACCCTATGAAAAGACTTCAATAACGCCGACGGTTAATACCACCGTAATAGTGCGTACGATCATGAGCACAAGGTCTCAACACCATTAGATGTTCGTTTTGTTTTTTTTTTTCTCATCCCGCACATGTACATGCAATAAATGAACATCCAAGAATTCATGGCATCAAGCAGTAATGATTAAGTCAATTCATTATTCAATGAGGCGGCTTACCTTTATTTCGAGGTTTGTAAATCTGTACATTAAATATTGTGAAGTTGTCCCAGAATTATGATTATACTTATACTACAAATATTATACGTACATACGTTTCATAAGTCCAAGCAAAGAGAAAAATTGTAGATCAAGATACATACACAACACCTTTTTTTTTTTTTTTCTGTGACACCAATGCTCAATAATTGTTAACGATATTTAGAGATAATATTGACCTGTTCTTGGAAAACATTAGATGTCTAAAGAAGGCAAGCTAACATAATACTTCGTATCTCGGGAGAAAAAATAATGATATAATGATACTATTGTGACGGAGGTGTTTGCTATATCCAACTAACATGCAACTTTTTCGTAATGATTATGTTCGTTTTATATATTTGTTTTGTTGCATTGACCGTATATTTGCTATCCTCTCTATCCTCCTCTCTATCCTTTCTTTCTCTCTTTATCCACCCTTTTTCTCTCTGTCTTCTCTTATTCTCGATTGACGGTGACTGTCCGACTCTTAAAGAGGAAATCCAGTCCAAAAATAAGTTAGTCTGATAAAAAAAGAGTAAAATCTTACTAATTCACCGGTAAAAATTTGACTGAAATCGGATGAAAAATAAGGAAGTTGTGAAATTTGAAGTTTTGCTAATTTTTGCAAAACAGTTCTTGTACAGTGGATATGGATATGCAAATGAGTGAGCTGACATGTCATACCCTCACAATTTTCCATTGATCGTGTACAAAAAAAAAAAAAAAAATGACGAAAATTCAATGTTTCTGTCATTGAAGTCTGAAACATGGTATTCCTGGTTGAATAACTTCAGAATAGTTATCAGTTAGATATATCAGGATTTTAGCCTCGGGCATAATTGCGTTTGAATGAAAAACTGGGAATTTCAAAATTTTATGTACAAACTATAGGCCTATGGCAAGATGTGAGGGGATGACATGCTCACTTTGCCATTTGCATATTCATATTGACTGTTCGAGAACTGTTTCCTGAAAAATTAGCGAAACTTCAAAATGTTATAACTTCCTTATTTTTCACTCGATTTCGATCAAAATTTTACCGTTGAACTCGTAATATTTTACTCTTTCTTATCAGACTAACTTATATTTGGACTAGATTTCCCCTTTAAAAGACATCGTAACCCTTTTATCATTATTTCCACTATGTTGTTGATGTTGTGTTTTTGTTTTTTGTTTTGTTTTTGCTTTTTTTCTTGGCTTGTTCAAACTACACATGCAATGAGAAATCGACGATTGTAGATTTCAACTTAATAAACAAAGAGCTTTCGAGGTAGAGGTCCAAGATTTATTTTGGTGTTAAAGAACCACACTCTTCCCACTGTACCAACGATCACAGTTATCACGGGACGGAGCTAACTCAATATTCACGCAGCCAACAAGCACTCACTGACTATGCAAAGCTTTAATCGCGTTTTTATTGGTCGTAAGTGCTCGGCGCATGCGCGCCAGTTATGAGCTAAACAAGGGGCGCCCCGTGGATTCCCGACATTTCTGAAATTCCTTAGATTTGTAAACCTCGAGGGGAAAGCCTGCAGCGTCATTTCACGGGGGAATGTGCATTGTTGCGAACATGTGTAAGCAATGTGCAGGTAATCTAGTGTAGCTTGTATTGGCTGTTCGGAGAGCGTTGTGTCAGCAAAACAATATACAGTGTACGTTTGTGTAAGAGTCTCGTAAAGTTGATTAATTACTCGAATGTCTTAGAAATGAATTTGCTTGTAATTTAAAGAAGAAAAAATATGGTAGCGAAAGAAAGAGAGCGAATGAAAAGAAAGAAAGAAAGAGAGAGAGAGTGAGAAAGAAGAAGAAGAAGATGTAGAAGAATCATGTAAGCAGGGTTCTCTATAGAAGAGCAGGCACTATATATCTCTTAAAGATAATGCCATGTTTAAATAAAACTGAAACAAAGCAATGAACAAGAAGTGGAAGAAAAGTTGTTGGCTTGTTCTGGGAAATTAGGGCACAGGTTAATTGTAGTTACAACTTTTAAATGTTTTTAGTAGTTTTTTAAGTTAAATATACAAAACATCAGAGGTCGATTCAGCAAGATGAAAATAAATGTATTAAAAAAGAATCATAAACAGTGACATCAGCGACTGTGACGTAAGGTGTTGTTTTATTTGTCGAAAAGAAGTGCTTCGTAGATTTACATCTTGTGCTGTTGAAGCGTCAATTAAACAGTAAAAAGATATATAATGTCTCATTGCTCTCTCGCTCTCTCTCTCTCTCTTTCCCTTCTGTGAACGTACATTTACTACATGATTCTGGCTTTCCCCTTTATTTCCTCTTATTCCACGGCTCTCATTGTCATTTTGTCGACATGCCTGTTTTCTTCACAGTTAACTTATGTTGCCCTTTACGATGTCCTCCTTATATTAATGTATTCGATGTAATATACCGCTCTTTGTATCACTCTTTTTTTTTTTTGCGGTCCCGCACCCCTCATCTCATTCTAGCACCTTCTATGATGCCCCCCCCCCCACTCTCCTCCCCTTTATTCTTTTTGTGTGTCTCCCCCTATAATCGGTACTCTCACTGACAAGACGTTCGTGTGTGGAGAAAAGATGGCATTGCCGGCGTTGCGCGATTAACGTGCAGTGTGATTGTGTTCCACGCTCTAACTCTGAAACACATGCACCGGGCAACTTTATACAGGACATATCGCCATTATTTGTAGCGACAGGTCAAATAATGTGTTTACTCTAGACCCAGTATACTCCATCACGTGTGTAAAAAGCTGTAATGGAGGTTTGACTTCTATGAGTGATGGGGCTTGGTCAGTCGATCAATCTTGTTGCGTGGGCAATTACCGCGGAGAGTTAAGACATCAAAAGTTCTGACACTTATTTGCCCCGAGAAGCCTGCCCCATATTCTCTCCGCAGCATCCATGGATGATGCATACCGTCCCCAGTTCGTCCACCCTGGAGGAATGCTGTCTCATCGAGATGCCGTGGTGGGTCGCGACATCTTCCAGTGTTTATTGACATCTTCGTGATTATCAGCAATGTGCTTTATCAGGGGTGGCGTGGAATCCGCGGATTACCTAACTTTTGTTTGGATGTTGCCGTGCTCGTGCGGGAGAAATAATGTCCTCGTACAATATTGAAGAAAGGCGCAGAATGAGAGCCGAACGTGAAAAGAAGAGACAGGTAAGAAAATGGTGGGATAAAAGTATCCGTTCGTATGTATGGATGGAATTATCATTTCTTTCGGATCCTTACTACACTTTTAGAGTTTTTTTTTTCTTTGCGTGATTTTTTTTTTTTTTAGCCGAATGAACGCAAAACCCGGATTGATTTATACTTGTACTACTCCATAAAATAATGTATGATTCAGCCTGCAGAAATAAATGAATGCAACCCACAATTATATTTCCATTTATTCAGCAAGAGATTAATTTTCATAAATCATAATCAAGACCATCAAAAGAAGCGCAGTAATAGAAGCCAATAATGGACGTTCCCATGATACTGTTTACACATTGGCAATTACATTGCGGTGCAATGAAAAAAAAAAAGAAGAAAAAGCAAAAACCGTCTTCAGAAGTAATATAAAATAATCAAAATATTCTTATGCCCATCTTATAAATCTAGAGAATAACAAATCCAACGATGATTGGAAGGAAAGCTTCCCATATTGTCTCCATATGAATTCTATTTAACTTTGTAATTGTGTGTGTGTGTATGTGTGTGTGTGTGTACCATGCTTCATAATAAACTTGCAATGTCAACGATACACTGATTCGTTTCGCAGAAACAGAGCTTGTCTCCTATATACAGACACGCTTGGTTCTCTTTTACCGTTGTCACCAACATTCGGGTCACCAGTATTGTTGGGCAAGTTATAGGCCTTAAAGGACAAGTTCACCTTCATAAACATAAGGATTGAGAGAATGTAGCAATATTAGTAGAACATATCATTGAAAGTTTGAGGAAAATCAGACAATCTGTTCAAAAATTATGAATTTTTGAAGTTTTTGTGCAGTCACCGCTGGATGAGAAGACTACTGCAACGTATGATGTCACATGAGTACAGCACTATAAGGAAACTATAAAGAGAATTTAATAAAATTTCATCTTTTGACAAAAGTGCACATTCCCTTGACTCCTTACTGACATATATTATGGGTAATATTATTCCCCCTGCCTTTAGAAAGAGGCAAGTCAAGTGCTCTTTTATTATGTGAAAAAAATGAAAATATGTTGAATTTTCTTTACATTTTCTTTATAATGTTGTACTCATGTGACATCACGAGCCTTAATAGTCTCCTCATCCAGCGGTTCCAATACAAAAATTTTAAAAAATTCATAACTTTTGCATCGATTGTCTAATTTTCCTCAAACTTTCACTGGTATTGTGTTCTACTAATATTGCTGTATTCTCTCAATCCTTATGTTTATGAAGGTATGAAGGTGAACTTGTCCTTTAAGTGATCATTCCGATACACTGCATATTGAGTTTGATGTTTTTGCGTGTGCACGCACTGTTCATAAGCTGTGAGCATGATAGACGTTGTATAGCACACAAACCCTAACACACAGACATGTAAACATGCAGATATAGATGTAAATTAATAGATATATGTAATACGTATGTTGCTCTTACCCTCTTTAAAGAGAATAAATCAATGTAGGCCTACTAATTCGGCATACGTACTAAGCTAGCACCTATCCCAGATATCGAAATGTAACTCGCACAAGAGTCAGGTCGTGGAGTAATTATATCTGGTAGAGATGAACTAGGGTACTTTCCTGCAGGTTTGCTTTTATTTTTTAACTCGTTTCATTACGTTTGGTACATTATGAGCAGAGAATGGCGCAAAAGAAATAGGAAAGGATTGAGGTTGCATGACGAAATCTTTGTGACTTGTTTTGTTCGCTCCATGATACTGCGGCCAACAGGGGGCTGCTTGCGGCGCTGTTTGCAACATCATGTAGTGGTAACATCTATAGGGTTTATTCCTTGGTATATTCCACAGCTATATGTTCAGCTTACCGCCTCCTAAAAAAAAAAACAACCACGACAACCAACAAAAACACACAAAAAACACAAAAACCAATCAATCAAACACACAAACGAAAGTTTTTCTCAATTCTTGAATAAGGCGAATCTCTTTGCCTTCTCACCCTCAATAGTAGTCAGTTTCTTAAAAATGTACGGTAAATATATCCTTTTTCCTTACTTTCTTTTTGGGATATGAAATGTATTTGCCATTGGTTTGAATGATATAAACTGAAATTAAAATACTTCAGTATCACATCATGTCAGTGTTACCCTTGATCATTTCCAATCACATTTACATGTACCCCACGAATGTTATTTCAGACACGCTTTCCATCGTAAAAAGTCCCTTGAAAACATCGATGCATAACGTTCAATCCTCCACAAGATTACAAGGAGGCAACTGCTGTCAATATAGAATGTTCCTCACCATGTGAGAACATTAAAGGGACAATTCATAGTCATGTTCAGGGTGACCTCGATAAATTTATTAAATCCAAACGAGTAGAATGGTAGAGATTTTCATTGGAGTTGGACATGATAACTAGGAAGCTATGAAATTTTTGTAATTTTGGTTGCATCCACACAAATTGAAAATGATGACATAAACTCACAACTCTCCCATTTGTTTGTAAATTTGAAAATAAAAAAAGTTATCGAAATGATGTTTTTGATTTTTTACCCAAAATATTTCACGACTCTTTTCATCGAAACAGTCATGTACATAACTATCCTACGCGACGATCCAACGAATTCCATCTTCCATTCATGAGAACCGTACATGCCCAAAATACATTTCTGTATACCGGACCCAGACTTTAGAATAATCTAGATAATAGCTTAAAAGACTCACCCTCATTCCTCACATTTAAATACAAATTCAGAAAACATTTGTTATCTACTTATAATTCTAGATAATCTGAATTAATTGTTTTAATTTATGCTTGAGGTTTCACCTGTCCTGATGTCGCAGCACTTGGCGTGTTCTGTATGCAGACCTCTCTTCTCTCTTTATTCTTCTTTCCTCTTCCTTCCTGTCTTTGTTCCTCGTAGACTTGTATTGTCACCGTCTTCTCTCTTCTCGGTACTGTCTCGCGTCGTATATGTGTGTGGGTAACTGAATGTCTGTACGAGTGTGTCGTCCTTATATTTTCCAGGTACACCAGTTCAATGAACACCGTCTGGGCATTAGCATTGATACTTATTTCCTATTATTGTCGAAGCCAGCGTATAGCTATATTTTTACAAACGACTTAAGTAATCTATATTTAATATAAATGCTGTAAGAAAATAATAAAACAAACTTGAATAATATATTGCTTACTCATCAATTATCTAGGGATCCACGTCCTACAAGCTTTGCTTTTTTGTGGATCGCTATTTTCCAAAATTGAAGTTATTTTCTGAAAGCTCGCGAAGTATACATGTATACGCATCGTTCCTTCTGATTATTGTACATATGTTGATGTATATAATTTATTTCGTATATTACATGAACCTTTTGTAAAAGTGTAGACAATATCATTTTATGATATGTATACTTTGCATTACGTTTTGATTTTCTCTGATTGGAAATAAACTATGATTGAACTTGAACTTGATTGATTAATGATTAAGTATGTACAACCCCTTTTCGTCCTATAAAAACCGTCCAACAAGGCCATCGAAAGACTACAATGATTTGATCGAAGGGAACGTATTGTTCTCATTGAGATCACCACAAACAAAAAAACGTCTAGCGATGATGTGTAGTTCAATTAGAGGCGTCGTAAGATAATGGCATCGTTACCTCTACAGCTATTTGACTATTATGTAATTATAATTCAAAAGAATAAAACTGCATGGCTTTGTTACTTTAATTATATTTTTTATGAAATATCTATCATGCAGTCTGCTCGTCTGATTTAAAAGAAAATATTAGGCCAGTTTGAGCATGATGTTGGAAGGTACTTTAAAGTCGGTGACGAGCAGTTATTACGCTCTGAGGTCCAACAAGATGTCGGATTAAGTGCACCCCATTAACGTTTAACGACCTACCGCGAGCTAAACGGTGGAGGGGGGGGGGGGTAGGGGAGTGGTAGGGGGAGGGACCCTGAAGTGTCAGAAGAAACGGGGATTGGACTATGTTGTACGATCAATACGGTCCGGCTTCTCTCCTATATGTATACTTCTGCCCTTTCACGGCTTCCTATGCCTTGGGAATATGCAATTATACCGTAAATGAAATGAAAAAAGTGCCTCATGTGGTATAGTATAGTATGTATCATGTATGTTTGTGTGTATGTACGTATTGTGGACATTTGATTAATTATTGCTGACAAATTGACTGTGTCGCTGGAAACTAGTGTAGATATTCAAAGAGAATATCTCTTTTCTTCTCTTCGTATGATGTATATAATAATGATTATGTGCGAAAACCATGTTAACTGAACTATATGCATCAATGTATTATAGTTGAATCCATGAAGAGTATAATAGTGAGCATCAGGAGGAGAAATTTGATCTTTTTGCCAGCTTTGGATACCTGTGTAGTCGTAATGATTCGAACAATATTGGGAATCATCTTTTATTTAAAGATTCATTTTCTATTACACCGTACGTATTTTTTATTCATAATATTCATGTTCTCGTAGCTCCACACACACACACACACACGAATGCACATACACGCACGCACACACACAATCACACACACGCAAACTCACACTCACACACACGCACACACACACAACATCACACGCTGTCATGAATTTTGCTCTCGGTCTCACAGAGTCAAAACTGAATGGTCACGTTGTAATCCGGTATGTCTATATCTACCGTAGACGAAAAATATATCATGAGAAATATTATGTTATTAAAACATTCTTTTTCGTTTTTTATGTCGCTATAGCTCACCGTCATATACTGGAGTACCTCAAGAAGGTTTGTGTGTGTGTGTGTGTGTGTGTGTGGGTGTGTGTTTGTGCGCGCGTATATATACATATATATATATATATATATATATATATATAATGTATATACAGTGTATATATACGTGTATATAATTTTATGTAGGCCTGTATGTGTATATAACCATATATACGTGTATATAAATATGTGTGTGCACAGACTTTTTTCTCGTTGTTGTTGTTGTTGGTATTGTTGTTGAACTTATTTTAAAAGAAATAATTATTAGGAGAGGGCGTGATCGTTCTTCCCCATGACGAGATCTCACACGCGGGGTCCGTCAGGCATGGATGCCGCCTAATGGAAGGAGGTGGGAGACGGGGGTGACAAGACCCAGCTGTTTAGCCGAATGACAACATGTAGTTCTGCAGATGAAAAGGCTGCGCTGATTGATACCGCGAGATAATAGGTGTGACGCCATTAATGAATACTGCCAGGGATGTCAACACAGTAGTCTTGCCTCCCAGTCGTTTCTCGAAAGAAAAAAAAAAAACACAACCAGATACAATGAACAAACGTTATGCGCCTTTAACACGTTTTTATTACTTATAAGCAGGGAATGTGCAAAGTCTGACAAATTGGGTAATTCGCTGGAAATACTTGAAACTGGGAACTTAGAATATCTTTCTTTGATACGATATAGAAAGAAAATTGTAAATGTTTACGGTTGCTTATACGTTTTTCTAGATTCTATTCTGAAATACACATGGTATTATTCCTTTTGTGTTTTAAGATTTGCATGAAGTGTTATTAATTGCCATGAAATTCCATTAATTGTCATATATGATATTACATGGCCATTTTTTCTGTGACGTTTTCCTTGCATCGTATTCATACTTACACGTGAGGTACAGCCTTCATTACTAGAAAATGACATTGATATTTCACACTTACATCATAGTAATGCTGGCACGGAACATTGCACAACGGATTGGTGCAACCTCTGCAATGGAAGTGTTGCCCAACCTTGTCGTCATGGAAACGCCTCGGCACAAAGAAATTAAAAACTTTCTTCATCATATCGCGCTGTTTCTCTGAAAAAAAAACTATAGGCCTACTCTAAAATTGCACAAACTTTAGATACACGTAGCTTGAAAACTAAATGTAAACCAGTCTTGTAAACGCTTTAAAGGGAAACCGCAACCAGTGTGTGTTCAAGATGGCTTTGACAAAAAAGATTTGACTCAAATAAACGGGACAGAAATGTTTTATTGGAATCCCACAGAAAATCAGAAATAAAAATCATGGAGCTTAGAATCATCTGACATGTTTATGCGAACTACAGAGATATCAGTAACAGTCGTGATATTATGTCCCATCATGCTAAAGTTGCGAAATCTAAATCAGGTAAAAATCAAGGGAGTGTCATCAAATATATGATAACTGTTATCAAGGCTCCTATCTTATTGCTAAAAACCATGTACTTACTTTTCTGAAGATTTTTAGGCATAACGACCTGCTCTAATCCATTGAGTAACTTCTTGCAAATCGGAATTTATGGTGGGCACGAGAGTATTTGGATTTTTGTGGACAAGGAAATGATTTGAATCATCTGCAAAGAATATAAATGAGAGGATACCAAGTGGAACTCCACAGTAATGTCTTTTAGGATCATTTGTTTATTCATTTATTTCATATTCAAATCAGCAACTCATGGGTCCCCTCTAATTTACCAAGTCATCATTGTTGAATCTTTCAATTTCTAGTACGATTTGATCTTTCTGAAGGGTATTTCTCTTCTTTGAAGTTGAAATATCGTGAAAAAAGAAAAGATAAGTAAATGTTTGTGCATCTTAGTGCAAGATGACAACGAAAATATAATAGCGCGAACTATTTCCCTGTTCTTACTCAAGGAATTGACTTGACATATCGAATTGAAAATTGGCTCAGTAAGTAGAGCGGCTGCCTCACAATCGGGAGGTCGTGGGTTCGAACCCCGCACTGCAAAAAGTCCGGTGTTAAATAGTGAACACCGAGCTGGTGTTAAATTTCCGGTGCTCATTTATGGTGTTAAATTAACACCTCCGGGTGTCATTTCCAAATTTTAAACTGTTTTTTGAAGAGTTTCTTAGTAACTGCACTTCTTGTTGATTTTTGATTTAAACAAGATGATCAAGAATTTTACATTAAAATACTAGATTTTTGAAAAAATGTGAAAATAAATTTACACCAAAGTAACACCAGCTGGTGTGGTCCTTTATTGAAGCTGGACGGGTGTTAAACCATTGATATTAACACCAACAAATATCAAATCAACACCATGTGGTGTCATTTTTGAATTAACACCAATACAGTGTCAAAATAACACCAGGTACAGTGTCAAATTAACACCACGAAGTGTCAAGTGAACACTTTTCAACACCATCACAGTGCATTTTTAACACCTGTGGGTGTGGTCCTTTATTGAAGTTTGATCGGTGTTGGATTTAACACCCGTGGTGTTAAATCTAACACCCATGTTTTTACAGTGCGGTCGCGTCATACCAAAAGACGTTAAAAGATGGGAGTTGCTGCTACCTTGTTTGCCGTTCAACAGTTGAAAAGGTTAGAGCAACGTCGATCTGGCGCTGCTCAGTGGCTGCCGGGCCCACGATCAATTGGGCAAAAAAGAATTTTCATTTTCGGACAATAAAATTTGGAGTTTATATCCAAAACAATTATTAAAAAAACAAAAACTTAGTGTACAGTAAATAATGATTATTTCATAGAATATGGCCAATATGATACACATGTATATGCAATGATGCAATGTGACCTCTGCACCTTCTACATAATGGTCAGACATTGTGGAGACATTCGTGTACTGGTCCTCACTGACCAAGTAGTCACATCAAATAACAGAATCTGTAAGTGTAGCAAAAATGACAATTGTACATCAAAAAGTACATCATCTCACGCTATAATGGGTAAGCTGTAAGCTGCAAAGTAAACATTCGTCTTTATATATATATATATATATATATATATATATATATATATTTTTTTTTTTTTTTTTTTTTTTTTAAATCGAACAATGTTTTGGTGAGTGACACAGAAAAAAAAAGTGAGATCAGACGCACAATTCCCCCGGTTCTCTTATAGGCCTATACTCTTTCATTTGATTTGTTATTCACGATTTTCTTGATTTCACAGCTCCATCAAGACTCCTGATGATTGTATGACGCATGCTCAGAACACGATGCAATTTCTAATGTAGGTCTACTCTCTCTCCACCAGTAATCAGGCTCGATGCGTAAAGCACAAAATCAACGATATATACAATGTAATGTCAAGGTTTGTTAATGATAATTGTTTTATCCTTGCGGGAAACACTATGATGCTTGTTTTTGGTTTGTTTGTTTTTCATATATTATTATTAGGAATCATGATGAAGAAAATAATTTTGTGCAAGGATGTTCAGATTACGTCGCCACAATAGAACATGGTTGATTGCATTACTCCGGTGAGGTTGTAAGTGCAAGCATCAGATAATAAAATCATTACCTTTCAATGCCTTTGAGCCCGATGAGTGTACGGAATACTGCAGTATACGGATAGTATGCTTCTGGATACGCATGACTGTTTGTAATAGTTATTCTGTTTGTCCGTCACTTAACTGCAATGTGTTGCGAGTTACTCCACATTACATTCAGGATGAAATCTTTCCTTTCGAGAAAAAAAAAATGTATACTGCATTAAGATTACCTTTTCCTGAAAAATCAATATTTGCATGTAATCATCTTAAAGAACCTACATTTAGCCCTATATCACGGGACTTTCTTTTTTCCAAACTCTTTAGCCCTCCATGGACTATTTTATTATCTCCATGTCAACATAACAAAAACTCAGAACATTCAACCATAATCTCCTTTTTTTTCTTAACATTTCTCTCGTAAACATTTACACAAACAAAATGTTGGAATGACTGTCACTTTAAACCGAACTTGTTGAGAGTACCCGATACAGAATAAATATATCTCTCATCTGCATAATATTCGATTTTTTTCTTCCATAGAGTTAAACCTAGGGACTTTATTTTCAAACAGTTGTTGCCTCATCAAAATCACAACACAATTTAGAGCATTGTTTCTCTTTTCTTTAAAACCAAAAATATTTTCCAGACGAAATTTCATCTATGCGCTAGAACCTTCATTTATTCATTTTTCAGTTTCATTCCAGATTGACTTACTAATAACTATTTCACATTCATAAAAGAAATGTACAATATCTTCCAATTTTTCTTTACAAAACGAACATCTATCACGGGACTTTGATTTAAAAAAAAAAAGAACCGCATGGCACATAATCAGTCTCTCAGTTTTAAATTGGGCTATATTTCTTCTTTGAGGCTGGATGATAGGCTGAGACCCGTCTTACCTGGTTATAAATATATATTCCTTGAAGCCGATGTGAATGACGGTTCCATGACATTTGCTCCTGCGACAAATATTGCTCCCATTAAATATCTGCATGCTAAGCCAAACATAGATTATATCCACAATCCCAACCCTTGCATCAAACTAAACCTAAAACCAAATCACAACCCTAACCTTAAGTCCTTGGAGAAACTAGGACGGGGTAATACTGTCGCAGAGCAAATGACATGTGTCACCGTAGAGGACAGACTCGTTTTGCTAATAATTGGTATACACAGAATGTTCAATGTCTCCGCAAATTGCATTCAGTTTTACCGAAGGAGGGCAGCATTGCACCTTCGTGTCGTGAATGAAAAGGTACTGTATCTGAAATTCTGGGCCTTTATCATGCATAGTTGCATGCCTTCATAACTAATTCATAGAACTTTGTTTTGATATGGCTGATACAACGAATATTATGCGTATTGCAGCCAAGCCCTTGGAACCCCAACTCAAGGCATTTAATCTGAAAAAAATAAAAATAATAGTTTAAATTAAAGAATACGAAATGACAGCATGGAAAATAATACACTGCCGTAACAAATAAAAACTTTGTGTGCGGCCAGTGAAAGCAGTCAATACATCAAAGAAAAATTCTCCGAATCTCCACGCGATCCTTATAGGGCTTACATTTTTCGTTTATTTAAGTCATCAGACGGCAAGGAATGGTAGCAAAGGGTTTTCCCATAATTCCCCTTTCCCATTTTAAACCTATTCCATGGATATCGGGTAGAGTGTCAAGTGACTTGTAATTCTTGTTCGTTTGTTTATTCAACTGTACACGAAGAGTATATCTTGTCTGAGATTATGTCTGTACAAAATGCAAATTTACGATAATTCACATTAAGGGGACAGCCATTACACTATGTAAATAATTCATAGTGCAACGGGGACACCCATGACACTATGTATTGCTACGTCAGGGGTGGATCCCGGAATTCCGTAAAGAGGGGCGCCTTTACAAAATTTAAGAGGGAGACAAACGGGGGCGCACGCACCCCTCGCCCAATATTTTTTTTCTCATTCATTTCTTTTGTTTTAACAAAGGGGGCGCGCGCCCGGATCCCCCCTGGATCCGCAACTGTATGTAGTAAATGGACAAGGTGATTCTCACCCCCTCCCCCTTCAATACCGGGTTCATGGCTATTGTGACTATAGATTTCCTATCAAATCACATCAGTTTTTCAATTATGCTGTCAGGTATATAAATCTAAATCCACGCATACTTTCTTCTCTCTACGGTTGACTTATAGTTCGGTTCCCTTGTTCTACACTTTGTTCGTTTCTGTTTAATACCTACATTAGACCAGTTGCTCGTGTAGTTCCAATGTATACTGCCGTCGTTTTATGTGATAAGTGTAAATTCTTGTAGAATAGAGTTGAACAGACCAAAACTTCAAAAGACTTGCATAATCTGATGATAAATGGGGGATAAACAGCCTTGTATTACGAGAACAGTTAAAAAAACAACAACAAACAACAACAACATCCAAAGAATGGACACTCACATTATAATCCAATTGTACATTAGTTTTGAAATAGATTCTAAATGAATAACAAGGAAGAATGCTTATCAAACTACGAATCTCTTTCCCACTGGCATTCTGTTCAAATAATTGATCAGCAGTTATTTTCTCACTTTAGGACAGCGCCACCAGCGGTGATGTGACGTTCCACGTCACTGATCGATGAGCTGTTGAAGAGCTGTTGTGGCTCAGCGGATAAGACAAAGGACTTTCAATCGCGAGGTCCCTGGTTCGAGTGCCCACGGTAGGCAAGGCACCCTATTCTCATTGCCGACTGATAGCGGACTATATAAGCCGTCGCGACGCGTCTTCTACGGGACACGTCAGTCCCGTGGTTGGTTGCCTACTGGCTACATCAAACAATCAATTTCATGCATTCAATTCAACTCAAACGGCCAGCACACACGTATAATGATCTGCTATTCATTCTGCTGAAAGCAATTGTGTTAAAATTTGTGGTACACAATGTCAAGTAATCCTCGATCTAAAATGTTATCACTAATACTGAGCTAAAGTTTTTTTGGGAGATTATCATTTCCCAGAACTTATTTTCGAAAGTATCAAAAACAGACGAACAGAAGGCATTTAGAATAAGACAGAATGATGTAGAGTTCACCCCCCCCCCCCCCCAAAAAAAAAAAAACACACAAAAAACAAAAAACAAACACCAACAAAAAAACAAACAAAAACAAACAAACAAACAAACAAACAAACAAGTATGAGGTGTCTTGCGTTCTGACGTCTACACCAACTTCAAGCGGGTCGTTCATACCAGTGCTGTATACGGCACTGGTTCATACTAATCTCAGCCTGCTCTGGCTGTAGTGTCATTCACAGTGCACAGTGGTGACTGATTTTATAATAGCGCCACCTATAGTTACATGCTTTATAGTTTTATATAGCAGGTGATTCTGAGAGCTGCCAATCACGCAGCGAACATCGGCTGGTCACTTTTCTCGCTCTAGAGTAATCCAATACAAAACAATCTTTGGTGCTGATTATGTAATGATTTTCAATGAGGGGTATGATTGTGGTGGGATGTGGAGGGAGGGAGAGGATAAGCATAATCATCCCTTCATCTTTTGTAGTTTAGTGTTCATGGAGTGCAGGAAAATTAGTGACATAATATCTGCCCCTTTCATGCAGTGAGTATTTTCGAAGAATATCAGCGGCAGCTGACGAGAGATAAACACCTTGTGAAATATCGCACAGCCTCTCTCGTAACTCAATACCTGCAGCTTGTTCTGGCTACTGTTCGCTGTAATTTTGACGTCATATCTAGGTAATCGTAACCTCAGCTGACCCTCTTGGCTATTCTATGGCGTCACAGAAATTCCGACGCCCCCAAACTTTAACGGAGTGTTTACTTTCTCCTATTCAAGTATCCCATGTTGTGACGAGAAAGAGTCCACAATATTCGCCACGCGTAACCACCTAAATTCTCAAACAAAATTGTTCCGAGAAAAACAGGGAAAATTTTGATGTTTTTCTCGATGTCTTTCTATAGGCCCATTCTATCTATCAAATTAAAAACATTTCCATAAAAATTTTATCTCATAGATAAATTCAAATTGTTAAAGGGATGGTACAGTTTTAGTTGAGATGGGGATTCAGGTTTTAACTTTTTGCGAGATAATTAAAAAAAAGACACTTAAATTAAACACTGACGAGAATACAATTTAAAAAGGAATTAAAAGTTGATTTTCTTAATGTGAAAATCGGTTTGAAATGGCTGAGATATCAAAAAACAAAAACAAAAACAAAGCAAAGCAAATTGATCCTAGTAAAAAGAGCGAGCCGCCTTGTACTATAATAGGCCACTTTGTTTTACTTTAGGATATCTTAACCTTTTCAAAACTGATTTCCATCAGTGTTAATGAGTCTCTAATTCCTTTTAGAATCGTATGCTCTTTAATGTTTCATACAAGTGGTGCTTTATCTTGCAAAAAGTTGACAATCTGAATCCCCGTCATCCTCAAGCAAAGCTATGCCATCCCGCGGGATAGTCTGAAAAGAAAGAGTACAATTCAACAAGCACAATACTGGAAAATCAATCAAAATATGATTAATAACTACAGAAGTTCTGAAGTTTTTAATTTCGCTTATTTTCACAGAACATAATATGCAGTTCATGACTCAGTCCACACATGGAAAGGAGTGAGTTAACCAACGAGTGAGCGCGGAGAACTCGAAGAGGAGTACACAATCACGCCCCTCCACCCCCCGAAACACTAATAGGCATGGACATTTGTCTTTGATGTCGTTGTCGTCGCCGTCCTCCTCCTCCTCCTCCTCCTCCTGTTCCTCATGTTTTACATGCTCATGCACAAAGTCATTTCAACTCTGCGTGAGAATGAGTCTCCTTTCTCCCAACCCAAACGATGCTCTCAATGAGGGCGACTCATGTTAATTTTACCCCCTCATAATCAAAGCTTGGATGTATAAACTTGATGTTGAATCGATTTACAGACGAGGAGAATTTTCATGATGTGTTGTGGTTATCTGAGATTTTCTTAACAACAATTGTTCTATATATAGTTCATTGTTTGTATCTTCCTTGGGATTATCTATAACATTTTGTGCCATTAGGCCCTAAAGGGATAGTACAGTTTCGGCTGAGATGGAGTTTTAGATTTCCAACTTTTTGATGATGATGATTTTTTTTTTTTTGAGATAACAAAATAGATGAGAAATCTTCATTGAAATATGAAAAATATGATTCTAAGAGGAATTCGAAGTTTATTTGATGAAAATTGTTTTTGAAAATGGCTGAGATATCCAAAACAAAGCGATTGTAATAAAAGGTGGGGCTCATCTTTTATTGGGATCGCTTTGTTTTACTTTGCTTTTGTGGATGTCTCAGGCATTTCAAAACCGATTTTCCTCTCAGAATTGTACGCTCTTTAACATTTCACACAGTGTTTGGTTTCTAAGTATCTCGCAAAAAAGTTAAAAGATGAATCTTCTTCCTCTAGAGATGTGTAACTCAATTGTAGCTCCAACGAGACACTTACAGCTCTATTATGTGCAACGGGAACGCCACCGATGGGAACCGTGACGAAGTCTCGAGATTCTCGAAGAAAAACAGACTGCAAGACCGAAATCCGAAGCATCAAAGTTTATCCCTAATTTCCTGCTGACGAGCAGGAAAAGGTGTTGCGGTTACAATTCGTTATTATGCCGAAGGTTCGTTTATCCGAAAATGAGAAAAGGCATATGTCATTCCTTATAGCTAACGAAAACGGAATAAATTTGTTTAGCACGCACTTTTTTTTAACGAACCTAATTCATTACGCCTTATAGCCTTATGTTGCTGTAGCAGTGAGGCCTGCTCGATCATTCCTTTTTTTTTTCTTCAGTGATTTCGTATATTAATTTTGTATCACTTTGTTATTATAGCATTGCATTTCTTTTTTAAAAATATGTGAAGGGACATGTTGAAGAACAATTAACCCTGGCTGAAGCTTGTATACCGTGATGAAATGAAAATGAATGAATGAATGAACGCCACAAACTTAGCGTTCGGATTAACAAACCCAGTATTTCATTCTTATATTATTAAGTAACATCTTGGTATATAGAACTTGTGCTTCGGAACAACGAACATTCGAACCTTTCGAAAGAACAAGCATCGTATGCTACACGAAACTGCCTTTCACAAGGCGCGAAAAAACAGTTTGAGTCGTTGTTTACCAAAGCACTCCCCCTATTTTGAAAAAAATACTAGTACCATACTACCAGCTCCTTTTCACCACCACTGCGCACGCTGGCTGTCAGACGTGCATTTGTTTGTAGTCACGGAAAGAGAGAACGGCATGCTGCCGTAAACGCACTCCTGGCAGTCAGTCATCGATCCACAAGTGTCCATTTGGATTGGGGAGTAATAAAGTGCCTAGTGAGAGAGCCAGCCAGCTGAGCCGTAGCATCGCGGCGCAGCTTACAGGCAGCAACTGGCATCATCATGGCGACGTTTACATGCCGGGTGCAATTTATGAACGACACGGATCCTTTCGCTAGTACAGTCTTTGCAGAGCCTACCAGAGCCCCACACTTTCATTTCAACGAATATTTGCCACTTGAGGATCAATTACCAACGCTGCATAGGGTACTTCAGCCGCCACACAAGGTATGAAAGATGGGTAATGCTGTATCATGGCTACGCTCTGTCTTTCGTTTGATGTGTCCTGCTGTTCTCGCAATACGTATACGGCAGCACAGATATTTGAGACCGGTGGCAATTAATATCCACCACCTGTTGTTGTTGCTGCCTCCCGGAACTTACGGCTGGAGTTCAGTAGCAAGACCGCGGGATGGCTTGGTCTGTTGCTGGCGATTTACACTTTACAGGATATTAGTTGTGTATGTGGTCGTTTAGACCCAACTATAATGAAATCGTGTTGAGAACATTGAAAATTACTCTTCGTACAACGTTAGGCTATAAACTAAAGTAATTTAGATATCTATAACTTAGTTAATATAACTTAATGGTTAGACCTCTGTTAGAGTGTTAGGTAGACCTCTTTAACGTTAATATAAAATTACAGTAAACTTATATTAGGTGTTGCTTAACTTTTACAGTTGATGATATTACTGTGTATGCTAAGCCTTTCGGCTAAGTAAGATTTTGGGCAACAAATTTCGATAAAGAAAAGGTACATACAGTATGGCCATGGGTGCATGGTGTTCCTGTTTGTCACTGGTGCAAGTGTTGGTGAGAGTCGAGTTAGAAATTCTAATTCTGTGATTAGTTTATCCAGTCTGTGTACAGAGATCCAAACAACATAACATTAATAGCGCTAACGTACGTATGTGCTTTCGTATCGATCCATATGTGTCTCAAATTCTGGAAACCAAAACGGCACCAAAATCACATGAGTAGTTTTCTTTCTAATTACTTACTCAAATATATAAACGAAATCTGGAAGCATCAATATTGATGTCGAATTTCATATCGTCACTCAAAACAACTTGCTCTTCGCGAGCTACTGTGGTGTGTGCTGCCTGCACAGTCTGAACCTTAAGTTAGCCATCTGATATTATGCAATGAATCTTTCAAGTAATCGAGAGCAAATAATGAATGTTCGATTGAATTACTTCAAGGTGTGGCTAGTTGAATGAAGTTGGATGAAAAATGCGGTTCGTAGATCCTATGAGACCATACATAGACAGATGGAAAACTGTTAGAAACATACATTATACAGACAGACAGACATTTCTCAATAATACCAACTTCTTTCAACTGGCTACAATCATTGCACATTGACTTTTAGCTCCTGTGTTTGGTCCCCATTTGCATAATATTTGACGGCTAACTTCAGGTCAAGACTCTGCAGGCTGTATACGACACAATTTCTTGCTAATAGTAAGAGTGAGTTGCCAATAGTTTTAAGTGACATCTTGAAAGTTGATGCCGAACTTGGCACTTTCTGAAAACTGATTTGCAAAGTTCAAATTCATGTGAGCAATTGGGAATAGCTAGGCTACATTGTATTAAGTAGGAATCCTGTGATTTTGGTGCAGTGGGGTTAAATGTTGAATTTCAGACATCTACTGTACATGTACATGGATGTGAAAGTACATTTCACTTATTTAGCACCACAGTAAGATGTTTGTGGAAGCTGTTTTGATCATTGCACTGGAGACTTTCTATTTTGCCTTTTTAGCAGTGGAAACGGATTAGGAACAGACTCCTTAAAGTACAGTTTTCTAGATTGATCATTCATTTAGATTGAGAGAATCCTGCAAGAATATCATGAGTGGCAAGATTCTGTTAATTGGTAGCTTTTACTTTTAAAACTAAAATGCCTACCATAGGAAATTTTAAAGAACTGATCATTGAGCAAACTCTTCCAGTTTAGTAGAAATGGGATCTTTGAGTCTAAACCCACCTGCATTTGAAACATAGCCCTGATGAATGATACCATGCTATGGCAACAAATTCAGCCCTTTGATTCTTTTCTTTTTTTCTTTTTTTTTTAGGCCAAGTGTAAGGGAATGCAATGTTGTATTGTAAATAGTTCTACTGCATTTAATGGGAGTCATGCATCTTTTGTCTTCTAGCAAAGTGGGCAAACATGAGATTCTGCAATGGATACAGCATGCAATCATGTGGCACCATTTGTGAATGTTCAGGACAATAAACAACTACAGTAGACACAACACATGTGTTGCCCACACATCTGCTTTCAGAAAAGACGTGCACACAAGACTTTGTACATGTCGTATCGTCAGTCATCATGTGGTAATTAGTCCAACTTGCACTTGATATTTCATCAGCAGTTTGTCTGCAGGACTATAGAGCCCCCTAGACAGGCAGCGGGCGGCATTCTGCAAGAAAGCACAGAGGGGGTTAAGCATATTAATCCCCCGGACTTACAGGATACTGTATCAGATGTCATTTTCCAAAAAGAGAAAAATCTTCCAGAAAAGCAGAAATTGTTGGTCTCTTTTGTACGTGTAGCGCCCCATTTATTTTTGCTTCCCTGCGCAAGGCTTCAAAGTTCATATACTGACAGAGAATACTTGTTGACATTCATCCCCAATGCTGTTTTTTTTTGTGTTTTTGCGTCAGTCGTATGGTTGAGAACACCCGCTGTGCACTCAAATACACTCAGGTCAGCACCAGCCATAGCTGTCCTGTCCCTGTGGCATTTTTCCCCATAGTTTCTGGTGAAAGATGCAGGGGAAATTCAATAAATGGCTGAAATTCCATGCAAATTAAATTTCTGTTTATGGCTGAAATTCCATGCAAATTAAATTTCTGTTTGTGGCTGAAGTCTGTAATACATATTTTCCGAGAAAAAAAAAATCAGGAGGTATTAATGACATTTTGCAGATTTGTATTAACACATCCAATGCTTTTATGAACCAAGAAGGTTTAATACCTGAACCGTTTCCAGTGACACTCACTGGACATACATTTGTATTATTGTACACTTGCAGGGCCAGCGCAAGGGGAGTGGAGGGGGCTTGCGCCCCCACTTTTATTTTTGTTGCGTAATACAAAGGAATACAGAGGGTCTACGCTAACCATTTGGGCCCCCATTTATTTTACCCTGGAAGTGGCACCAGAAAAATGTGGTGAAGTTTTTATTTTTTTATTTTTTTTTTATTTGATCGCTTGTCAGCAGAAGTTGTACCAGAAGTTGTACCAGAAAATTGCGATGAAGGCATTTGTTTTTTGTTTTTGCTTGTCAGCCAGTGAAACCCCCTGGAAGTGGCCGAGAGATTACTGCCCCCCCCCCCCCCCCCTTTCCCCCACTTTTAAAAATGTGGCGCTGGCCCTGACTTGTATGGTAACAAAGTGCATGATCTGCTTGGCCCCATTTCATGAAAGATGTTAGGATAGCAAGTCTTGCGTGAATGACAACTTCCCATAGCAACAGCCAATCAGGAAGCTGGATTCTTGTCATTACCATGACAATCGCCATTCCAGCAAGAGTTGCTATCACATCAGCTTTTTATGAAATGGGGCCCTGTAGACAAAATTTCTTTGTTTCTGAACAATCAAGAATTTTGCTAATTCAGAAATACAGTAAATAATAAAATAATTCTCTGCAAGTTGAAGACTTTCTTCGTCGCTGGAGAAGAATAGTACAGACACATAGTACAGGGTATCATAGACTTTGCAGTCTGATGAAAATAAATACATGTAATTGTTTTTTCCTTTTATTTTATAGAGATACTGCAAGTGCCGTAGTTACTCCCACTCTCACGGAGATTTATCCACGAACTTGTTTTTGTTTACTCATTACCTTGATGGCCATTACAGCATGATAGCTGCCATGGAAACGAAATTCTTTGTCTCAAAACATACACCAAGCCCAGTTGTTAACAATGTGCACGTGGAAGTAATAAGGCTGCTTAACTGGCACAAATTGCCAAATTACTTCCTTGGTGCCAGCACTCAAACTGTCTGGATTCTTGCCCCGTCTGTGATGTCACTAAATCTCACACTTCCTCTGCCTCATGATGCGGCGGAGCGCCGCGAGTGATTTGAGTCGGGTAAAAGTGACGATCGGCGTGCCACGAAGCCACAACGTTTGTCCTTCGCAGTATCCAAACTGAGTGTTCAGTGGAGTAAGTAATCTTCCCCGAACTTGATGAAAACAATGCAAATGAATGCCTCTCTCTCTGTCTCTATCTCCCTTGTTTTTTGTTTTGTTTTTCTCGTTCTATTATCTCCGTGTGCTGTTGTCTCCACTTGTTTACTCCCCCGCTTCGAGGCCAGTCTTGAGTTTCCGCAGGTGTCCTGCCAGTTGTAATCCTTGTCTCACCCTTTGTTTGATCATCGGATGTTCGTCTCCATTTTGCACTGCATCATGAGTAGACATTTGATCAAGCTAAAAAAATCTGTGAAAAATCATTGCCTTTGTTTTGTGTCATTTTGTGATAACTCCTTGCTTTCTTCTATAAATGCTAGGTTTTGTAGGAATCCTATCATATTTTTGAAGTAAACCTACTTCTACATGTAATTATCGCATACTAACCAGATCCAAAACAAGTACATGTAAGTGCTAGGCAGTACAATGTATACTGGTACAATCTACCTGTATTTCAGTGAGGCATATTTATTATTAAACTGTCAAGTAGCCATGTTTGGTCTTTACAGGCACCCACTGGCTTGATGAGTACAATTTGAATCTTTTTAAGCATGTATTGTCTCCTAAGATTCTCTTTCTTTGTTTTGTCAATCTGTAAAGAGATTTTGTATGAAGACAGATTTACTTTGCCCCATTTTTCAGGCCATGCTTAGAAGGTATGTACAGTGCTATTGCCTATAAATGACCCACAGAACAGCATTTATGTGGTATGGTCAAATTTTTGTAACTTCACCTTCTACAGGAGCGCTACAAGAGTGTATGTAAATATACACCTGTATACTTTTTTTTTTTTTTTTTACAGAGTGATCCAATCTGTCAGTCCTAAAATTGTAGTAGCCTGAGAAAGTCATTAGCTTGTTAAAGGGATTGCCATTTGAATGGCAAAAATTGATATTTTATCAGTGTGTGCAGTGTACTCAACTAGATCCTGTTCTGGAGGACTGTGAAGGTTATTGCGAGGAAATGCTAACTGTGTGAAATACAGTAGAGGGATTGTTCAGCGCTAGGGATTGAATGCATTGTTAATCGTGGGCGAAGCTATGCCCTTTATACTCTGACACAGTTGCCACAAATGTGTGTGATGCCATTAGTTGTAGTGCTGCTAAGAATGTATGATTTACCAGATATTGATGATACCAGATGTTGATGATGAAGGATTGTGACTGTATGTTTAAAAATATCATACACTGGAGAACCTTTTGTAAAGTTTTAAAGGGTCAAAGAAGAAATGCTTTTCATATCTTTCTCTTACATATAGAAATAGTCCATGATTAAAGTAGATGTGTGGATTTTTGACAACATGAGCCTTGTTCTGACATTAAAGGTACTGTTTATCATTGGGAGCAGTGATTAAAAAACATGTTTGAGTTATCACATTTGATGGGTAAAGCATGTGTAGGTCAGTTGTAACACAAAACATCCAACTATATAGAAACTTTACAATAAAGCCTAAACTGTAGAAGGAGATGTTACCATTTTTCTCAATTAAAGCCATATTAACTGTAGACGGTTTATCCTCGAAACAGTTTTATTATAGCTACTGTTCACATTTTGTATATTTAACAATATTGACATTGATTATACTGAATAACATTTTTACATTGCTTGTTCTATCCCTAACTCGCATTTAAAGAACTATTGTGAAGCTCTAAAGCTGGGTTTTTTATTCATCTGCAAATGGTGAATAATGCCTTTAATTTGAAATTTCTTTCGAGAGTTTGTGAAAGAGGGGATGGCACCATTTAATCAATAGGCAAGAGAGAAACATTGTTCCTCAGGTCGTTGGCCAAGAGGAGTGTCTTGTCTTGTCTTGTCTTGTCAGTACTGCACCAACCGCCGCAGCTGGGCTATACACGTGGAGTGTGAATCAGGTACAGGCACATTTGCTTCCTTTGTTTTGCAAGGGGTGGGGGGGGGGGGGGAGGAAATGGAGGAGAACAGACCAGGAATCACTGGCCAGTCATTGTGAAAATATTTGGTCATTAGGTCTACTCTCTGTGTCTCCCATTGAGTCCTTATTTGATGCAAATTGTAGCAGGCTTTGCTGAGTTCACTTCCTGGTTTGTTTTCCTCATCCTGTCCAACTTCAATACGACCCATTAGTGTTCTGTCATGGGAAGGTCTTTCCTGCACACAGTTTATTTCCAGACTGAAGTTCCCAGGGTCTATTACATGTACTCCTTTGCTGTTAACAATTTTCACTAGCTGTACTTTGCTGTATTGCAAAGAAAATTCGATAAGATTTAGCAGTTCCTGTCAATTATTTGTGCTTCCTTCATCAAACGTGAAGAGAGATGATGCTTGTGTGTGTGGGTGTGTGTGTGTGTGTGTGTGTGTGTGTGTGTGTGTGTGTGTGTGTGAATGACATTACAACATATCAATAAAAAATTCAGAGGTTCAACTGTCAGAGCATTAAGCATGAACTTTAACTTTACATTTTTAACTTGTTGACTTGAACACAATAACTACAAATAATGTATATCTTCAAAAGGATACCAATAATTTGCAAAAGCAGTGAACCTGCTTATTGACTGCATTCAAATGTGGCCGAAATTCTACAATCTTACATGTATTACACTGTACATCTTGTTAAACACCGATATTGGTCCGTTGGTACCAGACTGGTAAAAATTACTGTCGGGCCAGTAACTTTTCAGGAATTGCGGAATTTACTGATCTGACATGACCAGTAAAAAAACCCCAAAACATAAAAAAATAAGAATAACATTGTTAGGGCCAGTCAAAGAAGATCAGGATGAGTAAATTCTTTATTGCAAATGATTGACAAATTGCCCTACATACACTATGTAGATAAGCCCCGAATTTAAATCAGTAGTAATCAACTTGATGCAAGAATTTCATGAATTGGAAGGATTAGTAAATTTTAGACTTAGACCAGTAAAAAAATTGAAAAAGTCTGTATACTGGTCTGACAGGCACAGGTCTGACCAGTTGAAAAAAAATTTTTAGTGTGTAGCCGTATTCTTTGTCATAAACTACAAGATGTTCCCACATCAGATTTTACAAAGTGCAAGCAACTGTGTCTATCTACCCTGCTGTTGGGATATGGATTCATTTTATTTTCTCAGCATTTTGTTCGAAGAAGTTAGTTCCCCCCCCCCCCCCCACACACACACACACCACCACCACCACACACATGTACAAATGTATATGGTAAACTAAACTTAAAAGAAGTGATAAAATGCATGTTTTCATTCATCCTGGTCCTTCTCTGGAAAGTAGGATGGAAGCCATTGAGACACCTATGGGGACCTTTTGTTCCTGTTCTTCACACAGCCGTTCTGCTCGGCGAAATCATGAAGCAGGGTAGCTTCATGGCGAGATGTAGAGGACTTGCTAACACCACGCATGATTGGGCCTGTAATGGGGTGACACATAATCACGTTCTATTGACTGTGGTCTCAATCTCAGACTCAGATTTTCTTTGACCCCCAACTGCGAAGGCTCCAGACTTCTACAATTCTCATGATCTCCTTTTGTTTTGATGTCCCTTTAACTTCCATGATCTCTCCTTCCCCCTCCCACAGTCATTTCTTGTTGATCTCATGGGGATAAATTAAATTAGCTTTCATAATACAAAGCAAGATAGTCCTGGAAAGAAATTAAAACAGTAGATATTCCCATATTGTTGTATCTAGCCAAGGATCATTGTACAAGGATCAGAGGATGATGATGGGAATTAGGTAAAGTTTTTCCAAACATGTTACAGTATATATGCTCGTATAAGATCCATAATTTGTGTCTAGTGTACGAGGCCAGTCAGAAACATATAGTTGCATTGTATTTCTGAATTCAAATACAGTGTATGTTGTGTCATGATTTTGATCTTACATACATGGATTGTACATACATAGTGTACATTATTGAGTTATATCTTCTGCTTACACTGTAAAATGTCTTGGCACAATTGTATGTGTAATACAGATGTATGGTGAAGTATTTGCTGATGTCTGATACAGGACCTACAAAAATTGTGGGTACTTTGTAGATGCTTCAGCATGGATTGCACTATAGAATAAAGCATCAAAGGATGAGACCAAGCAAACACAGACTTTCAAAAACTCCATTTCTACTGCACATGTCACACATCATTGTTTTGGTCATGGGATTCACTCGGTAATCAATCATCTTTTGTTGTTATTCAGCTTAGATTGTTGCCCTTGCAAACAGTACAAAGAGTAGAACGACAAAGCAATGTTTGTGACATTTGCACTCAATACATGTTGTATGTACCGTCGTCGTACAAAGAGAAGTGTTGCGTGGCGTTGATTGTGCGTCCTCTTCTGATTTGTCCGGTTTACATTACTGTACTTGTGAGTAAATCTTCTGGTGTGAAACTGCTTCTCAAATTATCAATCAGAGATGATGACGTGAGTGGTGATGAAGAGTTGACTTTTTTTTTTTTTTTTTTTTTTTTTTTTTTTTTTACTGTGTATGGAGTAGAGAAGACAGATCTATGAGAGAGCAAAAAAAAAAAAAAAAAGGAGAACATTCTTCAGACATTGCTTCAGAGGGCAACACACAAATATCAGCTTGCTCTTACCATTGATGTATTGTAGAAATTGTACAATCAATGTACAGACTGTACATCAATATCTCACAGGAAGGAAGTTTACGAAATGACAAAGACAAGTAAAAATCAAAGTTATAGTAAACTTGGAACACCATTGATCTGTTGGCAAGAAAATAACTTACTTCCAGTGTTAAACTGGCATTCAGATTATGTGCTCTCATTTTGTTTGTCTCCAATTTAAAAGTGCAAAGTTCGTTTACACTTCCTTTGTATTTTAGTTTTGTTGCCTTGACATGCCATAAACCCTTGTTTAAGAAGAGATCCCTCCTAGTGCACTGAACATGAAATAATATATTTGTCATTCAATAAGAACTTTTGAACTTCATATCTTTCTGTCAGAGATCCTAATGCAGTACATTATAATGGATTGTTCACAATATGAAATTTGCATGTCCTCTTATTCATGCAATAACTTGCAACCACTGTTGTTAAAATAGGCGGCAAGCAAACCACAAGCCTTTCCTTTTAGTCCCACATAAGGGAGTCGCCGCTTCGGAAGTTTTTGGGCCCTGGCTGTGGAAATCCGCTCATCCCGGAGGGATTAAGGCGTTTCTTGTAGCTGGCTTCTTCACAGTTTGCTTGAGTAGTCTTGGAAAGCAGAACGCACATGTATCATACAAACAGCGTTCATGTAGGGTTAGGATCACAGATTCATAAATGTGTCAGTTGTCCATGAACTCTAGTAATAATTGTTTAAAAAATGCAGACTGCACACATCTAAAACATATGCTAGTTTCCATGTTGTTGTTTTTTTTTATTTCAGAGGGAGCACAAGATGAAACGTCAGGCAGTGCATTTTAAAAGATTTTGCAGAGACAGGCACATGTACCTGTTCATTTCACCCGCCCAACAGTACTGTACGAGCTGAAATTTTCGCGGTGGTTTTATTTTCGCGAATTTCGCGAATCGCCTTTGAACCGCGAAAATAACAACATGCGAAAATAACAACACGCTAATAGCTAAGTTCAGTTAGACCCTCGCAACCGCGAAATTAACAACACGCGAAAATGTCCTCCAAGTAGCAATTCGCGAAAATATCTGTACGCGAAAATTTCAGCTCGTACAGTATTAAGTTGTACAGTGTAGGTGCTCCGGGCAACTGAGCAAGTCAATTTGTAGTAAAGCATGCTCTGCATAATTGATTACCGCTTTTTTCATGTAAGGAATGCTCTGCCAGACACTACCTGCTCTGACTTTACAACCAGAAATCTTTGTGTTCAATTTAATATTATAAATTTCGTGACAGCCAAGTTTTGTAAAATTAAACTGCACACGAAAGTTCTTAAGTCTACACTAGTGTACAATGCATTGAATGCCAGTGGCAAGTCATGAAAATTTTGTACCGCAAAAAAGACAGTTGGCTCCAATTAGCAAAAATTTCATGCCGCGAATATTTCTTGCTTTACAATACGTAAGAGACTACAGTACCCTGCCCAGGACTGTACCTTACCCTGACTAGAGTTACAGGCTATCACCTTCTCAAATGATATTACTTACTTATGAAAAGGTGATCACATTTATGATTTAAGAGATATATGTATAATCTTCATACCTCAAGAGGTTGAGATTGCAAAATGTTCTATTGTCAAATGTTGTAATGTATATCGTGTGATTTACAGACCTACTCATGAAAACATACAGGCCCGAATTGTCAAAGCTGGAATAACTATTCCGCGGAATAGTTATTCCAGGGAATAAGTTATTCCACCTTTGAGAATAGATTCCGAGGAGTGAATCGCGTCATTTTACGTCACGAGGGCCTGATTTGCATAAGAGGTGTAATAAATCGGCGGAATAAGCGGTGTAATAAAGTTATTCCACCTTTTGGAATTCGGGCCCAAGTGTATTGGTCTTTTGGTAATGGTCATACCAGTCACATTAGACTTGGATGAAGTAGTTTGAAGACTTCAACTACCGGTAGTCATCAGCTATTGATTTGTGTTCAAATTTCTAATCCTAACAGATGAATTATGACTTTGTAACTTTTAGCAAGTTACATTGTCCTATTTTAAAAATTCTTAAGAATCACATTAGTAGTGGAACTGGGCTTATGAAACAAGAAGAGCTGATCATCATCATTTTTGTTTCTTATCATACATGATATTAAAAATGTCAGTGAGGTTATAGAATAATGTTCAAAATGGAATGTTGAAAATGGTGACGGCAGACACTTTCCGCTGTAGAAAGCCAGCTGAGTATTAAGGAATGACACTGGGAGTATGCTTTAGTTACAAGACCTTGAGAAAGCAAAAATTACTGATGTTTACTGGTATACAAATGTAGATGTTACTCTGAGCAGGGTTGTTATACTGTGAGATAAGCATATGAGAGGAATAATTTCCGCATAGGCCTTTGATGAGTTTGCGTTACATTTCTCACATTTCCAAAGAGAGCGTTTTATGCTGGCGTGCCTACCAAGGGTAACACAATACCAACAGCTTGCGAGTGAGCCATGCACAGTGTATGGTAGGATGTTAAACTGTGTAATGGATAGGACCTAATTCATTTGCACATGCAGTTCAGGATCAGGACAACTACATGTAGCGTGCATCATTATAGGTATTCCCAATTAATATTTGTCAAGATGCTGAATATTTAAAAGGTATAAAAGCCCAGCAAAATATCAGAAATGCAAGATGTTAGTTTTTATTAAAAGAGTGATGGAAGCAATTGTAAAGCAGATTTACAGTGTATTTACAGTGTAATTGTAAGACTTTTCAGTGTTACAAACAACAGCTTCGTACATGATGAACAGATCTTTAGACAGTACACGTATGCTGGAGATACACCCCATATATAGCTGGGAATTACAGAGTCAACTCCAGAGAGATTGCAGTACGTATTCAAGTGTATACTGTGAGAAAGGAGACATGGCAGAGTGAAAATTTGAATAAAACAACACCAATTCTCGGAGGTCATGGCTAGTGGAATGTTCAGGAGTCATGTAGCTCATTGCATCCTATGAGTAAGGAATGTGAGCTGATCATGTGACCATTCCTTTTACTGCTGTAGGACTTATTATTTGACTTTGAAGAAAAAAAACAACAACATTTTGCTGGAAATACCTTGGGTCTCACATCGCAGTGTTTCAAGTCAAACTTTGGCTTAATTCTGCTTTGTGTGTTTGCAGTCATCATGTCCATATGACATTCTAGAAAGCCAGGAAATGTCCATTGCTGTGGTCAAAGTGAAAAGTAAATGTACTTTGTCCATATGTGACCGGCGAAGACGGTTTCAGGCAAAAGTTGGGCATTTTGAAAATTCATTTTTTCACTGAATCACATTGCCCATTACCTAAGCTTTGCATTGAAATAAAACACTTGTATTCTTCAGCATCATACAGTAAGTGGGCATGGAAAGCAAAATAAAATGCACTTTTTAAGTTGTTAGCCTAACAAAATTGCGAGAAAACGGGCTTTGAAGATTCACCTCTTACTCAAAGACAATGTCCGAGCGGCGATGCGAGGTGAGAATCACCCATCCGTACGATGGTGCCAATCGATGTTAAACTCCGCCTCTAGCAACCACATCGCCTTCTGATTGGCTCACTGAGAGAGTCAAATTTCCCGGGCACCCTTCCTAGGAGCTCAGCGTATGGAGCCGAAAAACAATGTGGTTCGCTCGGGTTTGTTTTACCAGTACGTCTTTCAAGATGGCGGATACGATAATTGCACTTTTGGTGTACATGACTGTGTATGGTGCACGCATTACGCAATGGCATCCACACGCCATGACCATGTGCATAGGAGCGGGTGGCGAATCCACACATTTACAAATCGCATTTTCATTGTTGTTGATTTGACTTTATCATTGGCGACCCTTTTGAAGGCAGAAAAATGCCAGTGCTGGCAAGGGTCACGCTTCCTCTTTGTTTTACTTTTACAAGCCGTGCATAATGTTGCCTTGTTCGGTGGTGTTGATTATATTAAAACAAACAAACAAACACGTACGACTCGTTAGTTGGTGCGATCTTGATGCGTAGTATTTGAATACACTGTATAACTGGTTACATGTGACCTCTCCTTTCCTCTCATCACCCTTCCCTTGAGTCAGTCTGCTGTCATGATTTTTACTACATGTACAAGTGGACTATTTTTTTTTTTCTTTTCACACCATTATGTCGTGCAGCCGTATCCGGGCAATTACCCCCAGAGGGCAATTACCCCCCGGCTAAATACTGGTTAGTGGTAAGGTTAGAGTTAAGATTAGGGTTAGGGTTAGGTTTAGTGTTAGGAGTTTGGGTCATGGTTAGGATTAGTTTCAGGATTAGGATTAGGATTAGGGACAGGGGAAGGGTCCGGGGTAATTGCCCAGGGGGTAATTGCCCTAGACCCCGTGCAGCTACATGATTTTTGTTTCACTTCCGTTGTCGAACATTGCGGTAGAATAGTTTGGATAGAAAGCCAAACGAAGAGCACGCACTACAGAGCGAGCGTATAAACCACTGTAGCAAGAACAATGGAGCATGTAATCATGCACGCGTGGACAAAGCATTCCCAAAACGCTGCAACTGGTGTCTCCGAAAGCCGAATTATGTACTACATGTGTGCGACGCACCAGCCAATCGCATGGGAGCCCCTGCGCCGTAGCAACGCTGGGGATATTGGCGCGGCGTTCGAAAGAAGCTCGAAACTCACGAGTGCGATCCAACATAGGATGATTAAAATTCCATTTTTGATAGGAAAAACGTAGTCTGATGCTATGAAATTAGTGTAGATGTAGAAAACATATCAAAGATTCGATTTCTGTAAAAAACCCAAATCGACCAAAATAATGGTGAAAATCTTTGTACCCCGCCTAGGAGGGAATTTGCTCTTGCGACTTTTGCCTGAAACTGTTGTCGCGGGTCACATATGTATTACATATCAATCCATAGTTGCACAAATGAGATAGGATTGTTGAATGAAGGCACACCATAGCCTACTCATTTTACTACTGACAGTAGTGAAATGTAAATGTTCATTGGAAACTGTCTATATGGAATGTACAGTGTATGGAATATAGAAGTGTACAGATTTCTTTTTTTCCTCAAATGATTTCCATGAATTGTAGGGGAAATCACCAAGTGGTTGTGAATGAAAAGAACCCAAGTGAAATGCTGCTAAAGTAAATGCCCCTGTTTTTCTGAAGTACTCCTTTCAGTATATTTTTAAGTAGTTCTCTCAGTATTAAAATTCTTAACAACTGCCATGATAGTGATTCTAAGCTTCTGATTAAATACTCATCAGACATTGTGTCAATTATTTGATACCCGTGCCAATCTCTGCTTCTCTGTCTTTATTCTCCTCTCTGTTTGTCTGTCTGTCTCCAGTTGGAAGATTGTGGATTACAACTGTCACACAATGGGACATACCTGGACTTGGAACAGTCCATCGATGACCAGAAGGACGATTTTGAGGGTTTTGATCGCAAGTAAGTCCACGGCTCTGTCTCTCTCGTTTGACCATCAGACAAACATTTATTTGAAAGTGATAGACTTTGTTACTAACATATTTAAACTCTGTTTATGTGAACGCCCAGCTCAAAACCCACAAAAAATTCAAAGATTTAATTCATAAGATTCTTTGTAATGGAGTTAAATATATTTCAATTGGGTTGACCGACTCAAATTTTAAAAGTTTGCCTTACTTGAGAGTATAATCTTTTCTCTACTGACTGCCAAAATTTTGCAGCATGTACAAAGCCAAAATTGAGATATTTCTGGTTATTCCAGACAATATTTTCCTGGGCAGGTGATACTACTGGACAGGTGATACTTCTGCACAGCATCCCTGATTGACCCTATCTTTAAAGAAGAAATCCACCCCAACAACTGCACCTCCCAACTCTCTTTATATTTCAATGACTGTTTGAATGGGTTATGATGGTCCAACTTTAACAGCCTACATGTGTATATCATTTTAAAGCTTAGAGCTTACTCTTTTAATCTATTTAGAAAAGTGAAAATTCATTTTGGCCCACTTTTCATGGGTTTTGAGCTGGGAAGTAACATAAAATATGCAAGCCTGTACATGACAAAAGTTGGTCCTAGCAACCAGAAAGCATGTAACAATCATTCCAAAAGAATGAAGAGAGAATAGTACAAGGTTTTACTGACACAGCAACAGAACATGCAGACAGATTGGATTCCAACCAATGAATATGTATGCAGTTGGCAAGGGGCTAAATTGTATTAAAAATTGCATTAAATGAGCCCTCAAGCAAAATACTGTTGCCTGTTGCCTATTAGTAGAAAGCCTTTATGTGTTTGTATGTTTTGTTTTACAAAATTGTATGTACAGTGTATGTTTTGATTTTTTTAAAACAAAATGATTAGGGCTACAATGTACGTGTGAAATCATAAATCCACTGGTACAATGAGAATCTGTGCAGTGTTTCATAACCTGCATTCAACCATTATATTTGACACCACCCCTCAGCTAGACACCAGATTGGCCAGTGTGATGTCCGCCTATTGTACCTTTCTTTCTTGATGAGTCAAATCAGCATTTTGTGCTGTTTTGTTAGGCATTCTTCTTTTTTTTTCAGAGTCCTTCATCAGTGTTGATTTAGGCTTTTCATGGGTCTATATCCTGAGATGACATCTTGTTTATATGACCCTGCATCATTGTGTGCCGTGTAAAGCAACTGACTGGCACACAAATGAAATGCAAAGTTCAAACTTCGAATTCCATGCTTGGCTAGACATACCAGCAAGAATGTCATTTTGAGCCTTCAGAGTCTAGGTGTCTAGATGGTTTCTATCCTCCCATACCCTTTGCAGGAGAGATCTCAAAATGGGGAGAAAATGATATGATAATGTCCAAAACAAGAGGTACATGTATCTTCTTGTATTACCGAACATGAACCAATGACCATTTTTCACAAATTTTCTGAGGTGCCAAGATTCACAAGTCAAAAGTAAAATGCATGCAAAAAAAAAAAAAAAAAAAATAAATAAAATAATAATAAGATTCTACACGGTGCATTGTATGCCAAGGGCAATTTGTGAAAGTTTCATGCTGCGTAAAAGGCTGTTGGCTCCAATTCTTGAAAGTTTCATTCCACAAATGTTTCTGGTATTACATTTTAATACTATTGTTAGTATGTATTACAGATAGTCATCACACTTTATTCATATATCTCATTACATAGGCCCATTATGACAAACAGATTACTTGAAATACATGTAGGTGTGTCATTTATACCATATGTCCCCCCAAAAAAAATTACAACAGGACCCTCCACAATAAGAACTGTAAAAATTGTGAATCAATCCAAATACAGTTTTAGGATATGAAACTATGATTTATTACCCACTTCTTACACAAAACCCCATCCAATTTGCATCAGTGGTCAAAGAGAAATGAGGATTTTTGTAGAGCATGTCAGGAATCCCTTCCCTCCAATTTCTGTCCATTTTGTTCCAAGTGCATCCAAGTGCTCAACTTGGAAAAATCAGATCCATGACATGCTTTACAAGAATCAACATTTCTCCCTAACCACTTAACCAAATTGAATGGGTTTTCTGCAAAATGTAGCGAAGATGTTATATTTTGAGTCTCTGAAATAACATTCAGACAGTTTATTCATATTGGAAGTTATCAATGCAACAATTTTATTGTAATTTTTTTTGGGACATACTGTAGAGCTCCAATTATCACTTCATGTATGTCTTTCCTTGTTAGGAGGTTCAGAGTATGTTTTCCCCCAAAGTATCCATATGTTTGCAGTATTTTGTTCCCTCTGAAGTGTGACCCCTGACCTCAGCTGTGATTCAGCTGGTCCCAATTAATGGATGGGTGTGTTGGAATTGGAATGTAATGTATTGGATCAGGGTAGTCTCTTCTAAGACTGAAGAAATGTAGTTTGTTATGTGCTTTGGCACATGTACATGTATACCAGGTACACAGTTCTGATATTTCGACACTGCTGAAATAAAAGCCACTCCTTCTACATTTGGCATCTCAAACATTGGCAGAACTTTTTATGAAAACATGAATTTCATTTATATTCTCTATTTTTGTTATACATGTATATGTTATACATTATGATTATTAATATACAGATGTATCCTTGTACCAGACATCACAGCACATGAATGTTGTATACCCTAATACGTTAGTGTCTTGCATGTTGTGTTATCAGTCGTGTTATGCGTAAATGATACTGAACAAAGATCTATGAGACAATGATATGAACTAGAATTTCTTTGAACAATGAAGTACATATGCTGGAGGAATTTAAAATTGATTTTCATTTCTATTTCTGTGTGTGTGTATTTGTGTTTAGGAGCAGAAACTCTGTCATTGTGCGAACACAACTCTCAGTGCGAGTACACGGAATCAAAGGTGAGAAATGTCAATTTGCTGTTAATGTTGCAGTCAGGTTCAATCAACTGGAAGCACCTTTGCACCAGTCCTCTGTAAGATACAATGTGCATTCATTGCTTTGCCCTTGTTATACTGCTTTTTGATCCATTTTCGTGAGAAAGTTATGGTTTTTAAAAGTCATCACTCTGTGATGCCATTTGATTATTCAAATTAATGAATTCTTGCATCGAGTTGTTGAAGTATGCCCATGATTTTTTTTTCTTTATTGTGACCACACTGTGCTACTAAAATACTGCATATTTGATTCTTATTTACGGTGATAAAAGACCATTTGTCAGTCAGTTGCAATAGTATGCCATGATGTTTTGAATTTGTGCAGGGTCACGTTAACCTGTTAGCATGTGGACTGCCTGTGGCCACCTTTCATGAAAATTTTGTTACATAACACTGATGGCAGCCACCACTGTACATTGGTATGGGTATGTGCTTGTGTTGGTATGTTGGCTTTGATGTAAGAAGTGTATGTTTCTTTGTTGCTGTTTTTTTTTTCTATATCATAGGAGTACATCACTACTCTGCAGTTTGTATCTTATTCGTACAGTGTATGTACTTCATCAACTTGTCTAAACTTGTGCAAAATAGTGAGTGATTTACTAGCTCCTTCCCTAAATAAGAGTTTGATGATGCAAGAAACCTCTAGGTGCATAAAGGATTAAAGTGAAAGTTAAGGATATAGATTTAGAGAATGAAGTATTATTTTAATAATAAAGATTTTGCCAAGCATCAGTACTATGCATTGTGCATGCAGGATTGTGTCATACATTGCAAGCTGTGTGTGTGGGTATTTAGACAACCCCAGGTAATTGTTGTACTGTAAGACAATGCACTCTGTTATTCATCATTAATCAACTACACACTATCATGTATTTGGCTGAAACATCATACAAAGTGAAAAAAAAAAAATGTAGGTGTTTCACCTTGAAAATCCCAGTGGCATCCTATTAGAAAGCCTGTTACATCATGAGCTGTGGTGGTACATTTTCCTATCATTAGTCATTGCAGGGTCAGGCAAGCTTCTGGGGAGCAAACTGTAATTGGTAATTTAAAAGTCTGTACAGTCTGTATAAAGAAAAGTCACACACGCACACACACGCAAAAGGATGTGAATCGTCCAATCATAACACTACAGCCAGGGTAATTCGCCAGAGTTCCTGGATGTGCACGTCAGGAAATGTTACAGTCCATGACACGAGAGGAGAGTGGTAGCTTTCTTGAAGAAGTCATCATTGTGCTGGAAATAGATGAGCTGATTTCAAAAGGGAGGGGGGGGGGGGATCATTCAGAGATCACCAAGGCAACAGTGCTTGCGATGGATCCAGCCTAGCCTCTTGATCTGTCTTCATGATTATCCTTGGAGTGTTGTGTTGGTCAAGCTTTTTTACCAGTATAATAATGACAAATATGATCTTTGATCTTGCTTCAAAAAGAGAAAGTGTGTCTAGACGAAATGCCTGTGGCAGTTGTTGTTGTGTTGTTTTTTTTTGTGTGTGTGAGATAAGACACAAATCTCCATGAAGGTCCTCACAGCAACTTGGATGAACTTGCCAGAATTAGAGCTATCTTTATTGGGTCTAATTGCTACAGTGACTAATTTGTTTGTACTGGGTCAGACAGGCACGTACTTACCTGTCGGTAGGGTGAGAAGGTAGATCTGTCCCTTTCCTTTTCTGTCCTATGTCTGGTGTACTGTCAGCCAATGGTGTATTCTCCAAGCTCTCCCACTACCCTTCCCTCCCTTCCCCCCTTTCCCCGCAGCCCTCCCAACTACCTTTGTCTTCTCTTGGTGTGACAATTAGTGGCTTTAGTTGTCAGACATGAATTTCCTCATACTGTTAATGATAGCTGCATTGATAGTTTCTCACCCTGACAACAGGATGATGTCATGTAGCTGGCATTGTGAGTACTAGACGTGGTTTAGTAGGCAACATTATGTAAAGAGTGTTAACACTGTCAGGGAGTTTTCCCCACAAATCGAGCTTTGTATGCTGAGGCATAACCTCACATATTGCATACACTGGTGACATGCTACAAATATTCACAATTCTTCCCGTAATTTCTATGAAATGAGATAATTTCAAGATGTGTTGACGTCAGCAGAGAGTACAAAGGACATTTCCCATATTTTGCAACTACAAGGCTGTATTGTATTTTATATTATTGTGAATTCAGACAGCTGACAAATCATCTTCATCATACAGTAATATCCCATCATATTTTTTCATAGTATAGTATGGTGTTGCTAGCTATTTTTTATTTATTTATTTATTTATTTATTTATTTATTTATTTATTTATTTATTTATTCATTTATTTATTTATTTATTTATTTATTTATTTATTTTTTGTGAGAAAATATTTGAGATATTTGCTTGCATACTGTACAGTGACTGATTCTGAAGCAACATCTTCCGCATTCGAGTTAAATAACATAATAATCCTACCGCTGAAAGCTGGCTAATATCGTTAATTACTGTTCTGTTCAATTTGAATCACATGTCTCAAGGAAAAGTGGATTAGATGCAGTGGGCAAAGTGTTGCCAGTTAGAAGCCTATAATATCAGATTGAGCAATAATATCTACGCACTGAAACTTTACATAATCTCCAAATATATCCAATTTTGATTGGTCAATTGCTATAACTGTCATCTCTTATACATAATGCACAGTTAAAGTAGAAATGATGGAGATGTGTGTGATGGTAGTTAACCCGTTGAGGATGAGTCCCAAGTATACTTGGGCAGTTGTCTATGGGAAATGCGTGTTGTAGCAAAATCAAACAGTCCTCAATGGGTTAATGAAGTGTCAAATGGTTCAAATTGACTCATTCGTTTTATGATGATTACAGAAATGCTGTAATAAGAGTTTGACAAAGACGTAGTCCCTATGGGGGTATGAACGCACCCTGGATTGATACAAGATAATTTGAGGAGCTGGAAGGGTTTCCTTCACTGTGGTTTTGAGGTCAGGGAATTAAAAGGGGGTGAGACCGATTAGCAATGGATTAGTCCTGTGTCCATGATTCAGCAGGGGGGTGTCACTGCTTCCCACCAAGGGGGCGTCTTTTCACCCCCTTCCAGGCAGTTTTCGGCCAGGATCAGCCCCAGTGGATTCTTTATTGATACATTCCTTGTGGTTGAACCAGTGCACGGGGAGTCTGTGAAGACTTTTCCTCATGAGAGATGGCCATCACAAGATATCGCAAGCGGCAAGCCCAGTCACGTTCCTATACCCCTTTCTTGCTTAGCAAATTTCACCAGAGATCACCCGAGATCTCCCGGGAACTAGTGGGCGACGCTGTAGCATAAAAGGCATTGCGGGTAAACTCACAGGTAAAATATGCCGGCTGATTTTTCAGAAATCTTACCCTCTAGCCGTCCCTGGTAAACTCCGGGGTCTTGCAGGCTGTTTCGGGCTTGCACAATAGTTTGTACTCGCACTGCAGAAGAGCGGACAAGACAATGCAATCAGGAGCTCATTCGCCAGTACATTATGAAAGAGATTTGTTTGTGTTTCCCGTTTGATTCACAGTTTAATCTCGCAGGCGATTCCTGAGTGACTAGCGTGATAGAGTTATTAGACAGTTCTATGAAAGGCATTATGTTTTCTTGATACTCCTAAACGGTTTAAAACAATTAAAGAACTTGAAAATAAGTCAAAATTGTGCTTCTTATACTGTAAAATGCCACTACAAGTAAACATGTACACATTAGAAGTACACGTTAACCAATTACTGAATTTGAAAGATTGAACTTTCAAGTGCTAAACCTGGCAAACATTGTTATGCACAAATGGTGAACATTTTTATGCAATACTAATACTCCTTTTTCAGTCTGGGGGTATTAATAACATGCAGATTTGAAGAAAAACTTAAAGTAGTTGTTCCGTATAAGATTACCACCAAGTTCCATACATAATGCAGTATCAATTGACAGTACACAGTGTATACATTGCCTCATTTCTTTGAACCAGCATCAGCTGCTTAAATTTGATAATAAGAAACAGTGATAAAAAATAACACTTTTATGTAGTGCTAATATTTCTGTTTCTAAGTGCCTTAATATGGAAAAATATCAAATCAAAACACAGCATTTAATTACCAATAATGTAGGCCTACATACATGTAATAACAAAAAAATACAATCAACTAAATAGATGTGTTTTAAGCAGTGATTTAAACTTACGTATCTACACTTTCATCATTTCAAATGTAAAGAGGGAGTTTGATGCAAATCAGTTCAGTACAATCAAATCTGCATTTTGTGATGTACAATGTGATGTAGCATAAAGAGGCTTGGATTTTGGCAAGCCAAAAAGAGGTGGATATATTTGACATTTGAAGTTGGTGGACATGAACTTCTCCCCTTTTTGCACCAAATGGGCAGGGTTATATTTAGACGTACAATTTCTGGTTCTCTGTACTCCTCCAAATCACTTCTTCCGAGTAAGCATCCGTGCCCTGTTGGCCCGGGCAATTCAGTCCCCAGTGGAATTACAACTGTCACAGCTAGGCGGCAGAGAAATCAGCAGGAGGTTCCAGTTTAATTTCAGTGTCATTACAGGCTATTATGGTGTTTCTGCATCTGTGTACACTGCATGTTCCAAAATAAATGGTAAAGAATGTGTGTATGATGCTGAGAAAGCACTAATTTTTTATTGCCAAAAGAAAGATGAAAATCATATTGCTTTTCAAAAGCTTGGTATGGGTTCATGGTTCTATTTGATTGGTCAGGCATGTTTCTAATGTACTTGTAGAGCTCTTTAGATTTTAGAATCTTTATTAAGCTCTATGTGTGTATGTTTAGTACATGGTACATACGTTGTACATGTACAGTCTGTACATGTACACTTGTTTTGAAAGCTGAACTGTAGATAGTATGCTTGGAAACAATACCCAAATATTAATTTGTCAATTTGTTACAAACTGTATTATGAGGCTTCATGTAATCTTGTATAATGACATTATTCTGACACCCCCCCCCAAAAAAAAAAAAAAAACCTAAAAAACATACAAACAAACAAACAAACAAACAAACAAAAAAGCCAAAAATGCATAAAGATCAGCATTTCAGTAATCACATGCCTGAATATCAAGTATCAAATGTGTTTTGCAGTGTATCTCATTTTATGCATTTTTTGTCATACTTTAATAGGCCTACATCTTTGATCCCTTTAGAACATTAATGGGGGCCTAGAACTTGCCCATTAAAAAGGTTTGCCCATTGTTTTTTTTAAGAGATCATCATGACATGAATTATGTGTAATGCATTCCAAACAATATTTTGAGTATCACAAATCTGTCATTATACCGATAGCCATTTTAAAGTTTATATTTTGTCATTGATATGAAGTCAGTCCTGAATGGTTTGATAAAATGAAGCAAGCTACAGGTTTTGCCTGAGAAATATTCACTTCACACAAGACCCTGCAAGAGGGTTTTGCTACAAAATGTAGTTTGGACAAAGAGTACAGGTCTGTGATATCCACATTCCCACAATACACAGGTGTGTCAAGAAGGTGGAAAGAAGCTTGGTTTTTATCTCATCCGCCCTCAGTGTATCAATGCTATTACAGTACAGTGTGGGTGTATATTGACTTCATGTGAAGAAAGAGTTCAACATTGGCTATGTATGATAGGATTGATTGTCACCACTTTAATACTGTAAATCCCTGCATTGTGAAACTTGCACCAAGCTTTTCTTCACTATTTGAGAGAAAAGTTATGAGTGAAAAGAGAATTGAAGGAGTTGCATACATGTCAGTTGTATCAAAAAACAAAAACACAAACAAAAATTCCCAAGACAAATCTGATGCACAAGTGTTCTGACACCACGCTAGACCTCTATTCAAATCAGGACTCACAAGCTTTTTTGCTTGCCATGCTGTGTATGATGTACAAAATGTATGCAGTATAATAGGCCTTACATTCGCATTTGGTGACTAAAATGCATCATTTCTCCTAAGCACTGATAATGACCTGTAACTCTGTCAATATCTCATCACATTTGTGGAAGTACAGTGATTTCAAACTCAAACATTTGAAGATGAGTTGTCACTTGTCATCACAGCTGTTTAACTGAATATCAGTCCTGTGCTCTGAAATTTATAAAGAGTCAATTCCCTGACCACAAGTGGACTTTTATTAGTTATCAGTGACTCAATTACTTGTAATAGGATTTCACAATGTATGTCATGGACAAAATATGGCTTTCCACCTCGTCTGGCATTCCCATGTTTCCTCCTAGAGCCATACAAACATATATTTCAGGATCACTTGCGATCAATTGCGCCCAAGGTTTGTCGCTCTACTGCTCTGTCGAGCATGATCAATGGCGTACTCACTCATCACATTGTGGAACAGTAATTTGTTCCCAAACAATGTCCCAAAGAGATGATTTGTGCTGGGTTGTGTCTGTAATCTAGCCGCCAGAGTAAAAGCGTGACACCTATGGGGGGGGGGGGGGGACTGTAGGCTTAGGAGAGGGGGGATGAGACGCCCCTGCTTGTGATTCCCAGGGATAGGGGCGGTGCCTTTTTTTGCAAGGTCTCTGCAGATCCACTAAATATCATCCAAAGTTGACCATAATAGCATGCAAGTGTATGTAAAATTCTAAGCGAGACTACTCATATATTACCTGTAAAATTTAGAAATGAAGAATGAAATATTTATTGAATTATCTTTTGTTTTCTATTAGCACATATATCAAGTCTTCTTTTTTGCTCTTTTTGCAAAAGAACAGACCATGAAACATGCCAGATTCTCATTGTCATACAGTTATGTATTTTATTTCAGAAGAGATCAACTATTTTTGATAGCCTTACAAACAGGTACTGTAAAACACAATATTTTTGCGGCATGAAATTTTCGCAAATGGGAACCGACGGCCTCATTCGCAGCGTGAAATTATCGCGAGTTGCCTCTAACACTCAATGCATATAGTGCAGACAAGATTTTTAGCGTGCATTTTAATTTCGCAGAACTCGGCTCTCGTGTGATTGGCGAAATTAAAATGCACACCAACATTCCTCGTTTTACTGTAGTCATCAAAAGGGCTTTTTACACTTGTGTTTCTTAACCCCGGACTTTCTCTGACCCAGGGCTATCGTTAGTCCCGTACCAATTTTTTCAGCTTTTTACACTCGCCAATTAGTCCCGTACTATCTCTTGTCCGGGGCTAAGGAGAAAACTGACCTTTTTACACTCGTATTTCTTAGCCCCGGACTTTCCAAACCACATGAATATTCATAATTACGCTGTGTACTGTACACGTACACGCACGCACCGGCAGCACTTGATTACCTCGTTTCTGATTGGTCAGTGAGGGTCGGACTTCGTCTCCGTCGCTTAGCCCAGGATTATTTTTTCGTTCTGTTTACACTCACTTGCTTGGCACCGCAATTGCGGTGCTAGCACCGCAATTGCGGTGCTAACCCCTGCTATTTTGCAGGGCCAGATAGTACCGTACTATCGGTGGGGCTAGCCCACTTTGGCAAAAACGAGTGTAAACAGAAAGTGGGCTAAGGATAGTCCCGTACCAACGGTGGGGCTAAGGCCCCCCCTTAGCCCCACCGTTGGTCCGGGGCTAAGCAAAAATTTACAAGTGTAAAAAGCCCTATATAGGGCTACAGCAGGAGAGCATGTGTTCTGTGTCCACAAACTGTTTCGCAAATAATACACAAATTCAGACAGAGATGTGCCACTTGCTTGTACAGTAGTGATGTATTTTGTGGAAACTGAAGGCTGTTTTTGTTGTGAATGATGAAACCAAGAAAGAGGAAACTATCAATACAGAAAGCATACATATGTCTCGTTTTTTCATGTAGAAAGCAAATAAAGAGCTTAACCCATGTGACATCACAATGATGTACGAAGCACCAAGCATCCTTTGATTCAAGAGCACAATGTTACAGTGCGACAAAACAATGAGCTGCCTGAATCCCAAATGAAAAGCTAGTTAATCCCATCAACTGTTTACTGTTACCCTTTCACCTCCAAGATTGACCTTCTCTATGGTCTATAATCCCATTCTTGGTGATTCTCTGAAGTGGGCAGTTATAGGCAGACTACAGCAGATCACCCAGGGAAGAGTGGATTAGGATTGAGGGTAGTAAACATGATCAAGCATGCAAATCCAAACACTCAAGATACAGTCACGCGAGGCTATTGTCGCTGAACATCACTGTCTGGAGGGGAGGTTGTCGATTCAGGGAAGGAATCCTTGCTAGTCAGTAAACTGATCCTTTTTCTTTCTTGGTCTCTCTGTGTTATTGGAATTAAAGAAGTCTTCCATAAAGTCTGTTTGGAGACTTTTACAACTAGGATTCTACTTGTGCAGCATTCCTGTCATACTTAGTAATGGGTGAATGTACAAGAAATCAATGTTTCCTGTTTTATTGTCATGTCTTTTCTTCATTCTTAGTGTGTGTGACCATTCAGCTCTTCTTCCCTGAGGAATTCTTGAGTATCGTGCATTTCATGGAGATTTATGGGACTTTAGAATCTGCGGAAATGGAAACATTACATTCTCTCCCATCTCTGCCATTTACATGCGGTTATTGATGCCCAAACTGTCAGATATGGGAAGAAGAAAATCTGTACTTAAGCCGTGAAGTTTTGAGCGATGTAAGATGCACACACATACATACACACACACACACACACACACACACACACACATACAGTTGAAGGACCAGATGTCATCTGGTACAGTGTCCTTTTGAAGCTATGAGTGTGGTCATCTTTTGCATTGACGGTAGCAATGTTCTAATCAAGACTGCAGTGTATGAAAAAGAAAAAATAAGAGTAGACAAAGACACTAGTAACCAAGTCATAACTCTCTGTAAATCTCCCAGCCATTGTCAAGAAGACCACAGAAAGGAATAGGGTGCATGCAAGCTTGTTCTTGAGTGCAATATCAAACATGCCTTTACATTTGTTGCATGAAATACTTGGTTTTTCTACGTTGTATATCAAGACAAGCTATCACAAGTGGAAAGAAGTGAGAGAAATTTAGGGGCTCTTTAATTAACTGTGCATCCCCCCCCCCCCAGATTTCATTTGTGAAGTTTGTGTGCCTTTTACAGGTTAGAGGTCAAGGTGTAGTGTGCAATGTGTTCAAATGTGTGCACTGTAGGTACAATGTATGAGAGCTGGCCACATTTGCACCCTTGATTATATCCATTGGGTCATCAATGTGAGGATATGTTTACCCATTTGGACAGCACATTGATAACGAAGTGTACAATTGTGTACTCTGTAAAGCATGTATGTTCACTGACAGAAAATGTTGCGTGGATAGTACAATGTGTATGGAGAAAGATACAATGAAGATGGCTTCTCTTTGAATGCATATCTCCCCCTATTTCTGCCATTCTATCTCTCTTCCTCTCCGTGTGTAATATTCAGGGCAGTGTTGCCAATTTATAGCCGTAAGATTTTTTGTGAATTGGCAATGCATTCGAAGGAAGTGCTTGCCTAATTTCTTGAAGGGTGGATCAGCTATTGTCTCCCACCCATGGGCGCTAAGAATGTAAACAGTCGTCTGCACGGCAAATTTTTGTTTCCACTGGGGACAGGATGGCTGCTCAATGCCAAGCTCCCCACCCCTTTTCTGTAGGCCTACATGACCATCTCCGTACCGTGGAGAGAGAGAGACGATTCTTACCTGAGCACATTGTACATGAGGGAAACTTAGTCAACGTTGGTTGACTCCTTTGTAGCTCTTCATTGTGCGGTGTATCCCTTTATCCTCTATAAATGTGAACTTTTATGTAGGGGCTATTGTCCCCTCTGGCAAGCACTTTATTGATTTGTTGAGCTGGTGCTATAGTCTCTTTCAAGCCACTTCAGTTCATAAACATTATCGACAGCAATGTGTGCACAGTGGCATACAAAATCCTAACAGAAATATTGAGATTTAGGAATGTCTCTGACTTTATAAAGAGTCACCTGGTTATTTCAGAGAGGTTTTTTTTTTTTTTCTTTCTTTCTTTTTTAAAGTGTTAAAGCAGAAGCAAATACTCATTGTTACCTGTCTTCAATAACAATTGTACAATGAGACTGGCAGGAGGTAGGGTTTTATGATCACAATGGATGTTCAGGTCCATTTTAGCACATACTTAACATGCAGCAACACTTGTGGCTCAAAATTATTCATTAACCCTTGAAAGGAGACCAGACCAGAAAGGACAACAGATGAAAAAAAGAAAGAAAGAAAGAAAGAAAAGGAAATAGAAAAGAGCAAAATGCTATTGCTGCCACGAACTCATTTTGTGTGTGTGCGCTAGGTGCATGCAATGAATTTGCTTTTTAGCATGTTTGGAATCATTCATAACACATTGTGCTTATTGTACTGTGGTGTTCAGTCAGTTCTAAGTTGAACCCATCATTATTACATTTACACCTGCAAGGTAATGCCTGTAAACCTAGATGTACAAATATGTCTGGTAGGGTTTAGAAGAGGAGACTATCAATGTTGCTATGCATATTTGCTCATGTAGGAGAGAAGGAGAGAGGAAGAGGGAAAAGGAAAGAGATGGGGAGAGAGGGAGAGAGAGAGAGATGAGCTGATACATCCCCCTTTTCATGATATGGAATGTTGGAATCAATAAAGTGCTCAGGCATATCAGGGGTAAAGTCAACTAGCCTGCAGGGATAGACCTCAATTAGGCAATCCAAATAATAACCGCAATGCCAGAGTTCGCATTCGATGACTAGACTTTGATGAGGTTTTGTACCTTGAAATTCAATGTCAATCTCTTTGTTACTACACATAGACTCTTGTACAAAGTTTTTGCATTTCTGTGGTGTAGAAAATTTGACTTTTGGTTGGTTATCATAAATTGTTAAGGTTTGTGGTTTGAGACTAGTACAGTGTAACTGTTTACCCACAGCAATATTTTAGCTGTGCAAATCAATTTGTGCTTCACCTTGTTCTGGTTGTTTTTAGAATAGAAGGGCATGGGCAGGATATCCATTGAGTGGGAAGTGTTAACTGCCATTATTTAGGTCATTATTGTTGCTGATGGAGTCAAATGTATACATGTATATATATATCTAAAAGAACACAATTAAACACAGAGGTTAATACTATCAAGAGACGACAAAAGGCCAACATTTTATGAGAATTATTTGAGTCATTGCATGTATACAGTTGTACAATGACTGCTCCTACACAGTATTTCTTTCTCTTTTTTTTTCACATTATTATTTTTTTCCCAGCATTGAATTGTGTATAATAGCATGAGGTATTTAGAGCATGATATTGGATTTTGTTTGGATGGTGATAAAGATGATATGCCAATGTAACATTCATTCAATATGGCTTGGTTATATTATGGGTACCATATAAAGAGTTCCCTTCTTACTATATTATATTAGGGGCACATTTTGAACAAATGTTGTCAAGCTCCATTCTGTGTGAGTTTTTCTTTTCTTTTTTTTAACCCATATGACATACAAATGATCTCAGTTGAATCCACAGTCTTACAAAATCATTCCCACTTTTGCAAAAGTGACAGCAGTGAAATACAAAGTTTACAAAGTGATAATTTTTGATGAAATTGTTATGCACATGGACATATTTCAATAATTGATCACAGAACTGTCTTAGAATTGAAAGGTCTATGGCTACGTAGAATTATTGGCAATGCAGCGAAGATGAAACTTTTTATAATGTGTACGGTATTCCACCAGAAGGCAAAGAAAGTTAAAATATCGATCATTGAGCCTGCTATTTCATTGCTGTGGTCAGATTTTGTTGGCAACATTTTTTGGTGATGTAAGTCTTGAAATATTTCCACTTTAGATTTACGTGTACTCAAAAGGACCTGAAAATATCCAATATGAAACAGTCCTGTCGGAATTTGAGAATGTGTGTGATAATGAACTTGCAGCACTGCAATTAACAAGATATTCATCTAACATTTTTTTTTTTTTTTTTTTTTTTTTAGCATGGTAGATATGTTTGTGTGTGTTCATGAAAGAAGATCATGTCTTAATCTGTGAGCAAGGCTTAAAAGATTCAAGAGTGATCACATATTTCCTGTGCCCTCTTTGTTGAACATTTTCAGCAAATTAATTTCATCAACATTTCACATATCATTTGTCCTTCTTTCTTGCTGTTGTCACTGTTGTACAGTTCTCTCTTCCTATTAAAAAGAAGAAAATGAAGAGATTAAATAAAAGGGCAAAGGAAAAATAGAAAAAAGATAACATAAAGAAATGAATATAATGTGATGATGATGATTGACATGTGCATTGAAAAAACTCGAATGCCTTTCATGAGCACTCATAATGTGTCATGCAAAATGTTGATGATTGGAACAGGTTTTTTTTTTTCTCTGTTGTGTCAAATCAGGCACTCATGATATATGAGTTTTGAGGAAAGGTATGTGAATATCTTCCGCCATCATATTGCCTCTGTGATATTGATGCATGTATTTGTGCTTAATTGAGGTATCAGAATATCACAATTCACTGTCTTGCATATTAACACTAGAGGGTGCACTTTGCTTTGAATCCCTGAGTAGAATGGAATGGTGAGGGGGGCCGCAGCGATCTGGGGGCGTGTAAGGACAAGAGACTTACATTCTAACCAGCCACGAGCGAGCGCCAGGCAGGACCCGTGTCATTAAACTCTGCTCCTTCAGCGGAAGGATGTAGATGATTTCCTTTAATGACCCGTTAAAAGCGTGCGATGCGATTCAACACCGTGCAGAAAACTCGGCTCAGTCCTTTGATGTCATTCCCCCATTTTTCTCTTCCATCACTTTCCATTTTTCGCTTTCCTCGTCACCTACAGATGGCGATATATCACATAAACTCACTCATGGCAACCAGAAGAGATTTAGAATGAAAAACCTCAGGAAGATTATTTGTGGAAAAAGACATCAGAAAAGAGATGCATCAATTCATTATGATGCTCAGTTTTTTCATTTGATTAGTGATTGTCAATTTGATATTTTCTTTTTCTTCGTATGGTAAAATTTACAGTGATTCGCATGTGATTTATTCTCATGTTTATAGCACATGTCAGTATTACAGATATAAATCGATGTATAAACGTCAATATTTAATCGAACAAAACAAGTTGAAGATTGCAAGGAAAACAATGCACACCTGTAAGCAGTGAGTGTATTTGATGATAAATAAGATATTTGTTGCCCTAATTTTTTATTTTTTATTTTTTGGATGCCCAATCTCAAAGATTTATTGTCGTTTGCTATACAATGTAGGTGACCAATTCTGGAGTATATTTGAGGCATTATTATTGATGAATATGCAGTATACTGCGTAAGAGAGTTTATAGCTGCAGTGAAACAACATTGTATGTACAGTATTGTACATGTATGCATGTATTGTATGTACTGTACAATGTATTGTGTATGGATCATAATGTAAACATGTATCTATCTACAATGTATGTCTGCGTATTCTTTTGAGATAAAAGTAGATAACACTTATCACTTTTAATCTTTCATGAAGAATAGATACTGTATATATCTGGAAAAAAAAGATTTAGAAATGACACATTGAAACATCTGCCATAAGGACTTTATACCACAAATCAAGGGTATTCTCCTATCCATTACAGGGCCATTGCGCATCAAATTGAGGATTGAATTGTGGCATTAATCAACTGGATGACATCTCCAGACCTACCATCTTGAGATGTAGTTCAATTGGTTTGCCAGCTCTTACTAGTCTCAGTTTCCAGACTCAGCTGTTCAAGTTCATTCAGTCATGCAGTCATGCTTGTCTATTTAGATGTGAAAAAAATGTGATAACTATGTGAAAAACTCTCCTATGTTTGCACAGTGAGTGCCTTGCCAAAAAGTGTATTATTCTGCCAACAGGTAAAAATGCAGGGTGTAAGCGACCATTTTTTTTTTTTTTTTTCAGATGATTCTCTCCAGCTAGTGTATTGACAGTCTCATACTTTGGTTAAATCAGGGAGGTGAGAGGACCTCTCACCTCGCTGGTTAAATGCAGATGACCTACTTTTCATGCCTCTATGCTGTGCCATTGCATATCCTACAGGGCTCATTATTAGCAGTGGCCCAGTGGTCTGGGACCACTAGAATTAGACATTGGGCTACCAGATTTTGAAAATGATTACAGCTGTGTCTTTTATTGCCCCGATTGGACAACAAAGATTTAGAGTGGATTGTTATGTTTGTTTAATTGCAGGCCACTTCACTTCTTTTTTTGGCCACCAAAATTTCAGATTTCAAGATTTTAATGACCCCTCGGGGCAACTAGAGGAAAAACATTAGTGCCCAGCTCTGTCCTGTAACCTACAAGTTATTCTCTGCTTATTGGGGTATTACAGGCAAGAATATTTGTACATTAGATTTATCTTTCTTTTACAGGTATGTCTTTTTTGATAAAGGAGTTTAAGGAGTTTGTGCTTTTTGCCCCATTTCGACTAGAAGTTCAGACACTACATGTACAATGTAGAAACATGTAGGCAGACATATAGGCCTATAACACATGATTATAACTTCACTGTTAGCAAACCATGTCTGAAATCGAAGAATAGGTACACATATTTGACTGGTATCAAACTCAAGGTGTCATACCATTGATGTCAGTAGGACAGTAGGACTGTAGAAAATATTGCCACAGCTTTGCAGAAAAAAAAAGGGAAAAAATGGAGGGAGAATCAAAAGCAGAACAAAACAAGAAACATGCCGCAGAAGAAACCTAAGCTAAGGAAACTCAAAGTCAAGTTGTGTGATTGTTTGTTTGCTGTTGTTAATGTTATTATGGTTTTTGCTTTGTTATTGTTTATGTGTGTGTGTAGGGGGGGGGGGGGAGGTGTGGTACCAGAGAGTGGCTACATCATTTGAGCAATTACCATAGGTATGTTAAAGGCTGACAAGTCCTCAGAACTGTGTGCAATAAAGGGCTGAAAGGAAACACTTTGTATATATTGATGCTGCTTCTCACATTTGAAGACATTTTTTGATATCCACATTAATTCAACCTTTGGTCTTGCTGTGCATGTGTATGATCATAAAGATGGCTCTTATTTCAGGCCTTGCTTGATTCATGAATGTCAAATAGTTGTGCAATTACTCAGTAACATTGTATCAATTTACTCTTAGTTGATGAGTTGTTCATCTACATAGAAAAATTACTGGTGACAACTGTAGTGGGCCAAGCCCAATAATGTCAAAGGTTCTTGAACTGTACACATTGGGATATGAGTATCACTATATGGGTTTGTAGCATAATTATGATAGTTACCCAGAAATGTATAATATTGTGTCACATATCAATTGGTTGCAGTGCCTATTTTTTTTTTTTTTATGTGAAAATTTGATTTCCCAATTGAGCGTACATATTATTTGACCATATGTGATTAAACAACATCTATTCTTTTATTGACCTTGCCAGTCCAGGATTTGTAGTACGGAGGTTGTTAGCATTTTGTTGCTTCTAATTAAAGCAAGTTCCCAAGTATGAATGAATGATGCCATGTAGTGATATGGCTGGCATAGGTGATGGGAGTTTGTTTGCATGGTTGACCTGTAGGCATCTCCTCTGAGCTCTTTAGGTGATGTAAAACTGAATGCAAATGAATTAGACTTGGACAAGTAATTTATGATTAATGCCAAAAGGTCATCAGACTTTGCACTCAGCCTGGTATTTAAGCTTGGATGCTACACCTCTCCCATGAACTGTCTTTCATTTAGGGTTTAATATGGAAATACATAGTTCTGCTGGGAAGTAGCAAACCCCTCAGAAATACACCAATAATGCTTGTACAGTTCTTGAAAAGCGTAACTTTCCAAGTCTTTTCAATAGACAATGGAATCTTAACATGGTCCGGCTGTGATGACGCATGTTACACTTTGTCGTTGCCCCATCGCTGGGCGGATGCGTCACAACGTATATTTGGGTGATGCAGAAAGTGGCCTGCATGCCATCAAAGGATCATCGTGGATTCGCACACACACCTCCAGGATACACACAGGGCAAGCTTCTCGGTGCACGCTGGTAGCACAGGCAAGGTGTCCCCTTTCACATTGTATAGATAATCTCGTCATATGATAATACGTGGCACTATGCTGAACTGTGAGGAAACTACCCTATTTATGATTACAGCAAGATGCTACAATTCTCTTAGGATTAATCATAAAGTAGATTTAATACAAATAATGAGAAAATCAGCAAATGACTAACTATCCCAAACAAAGCAATACTAGTTGTCCCTTTTTGTATATTATATTTTTAGTAGTACAGTTGTATGTTGCACAGCTTCAGCAATTTGGGTATCAAGGGGGTAGTTCATGAAACCTTTTGTTGGGTATTTTGTCTGACAAACTGTTATAAGCTACTGAAATCCTTGCATATGATTGGCTGAGAGCTAATTTGTCAGAAAAAATATCTGACAAGATGCTTCATGAAGTGCCATCCAGCTCTTAGTATCTGATCAGTCTCTGTTTTATTATTATTACTATTATTATTATTATTTCTTTTTAGGGGATTGTTTCGTGTGGCTATCTAAGTTTGTTACAATAGATAATCCTCTTGGGCAAATCTTTTAGCCCTTTACTTGTCCAGCATCAAGTTTGGTAGCCCCTGGGAGCAAGAGGCTGCGATGTTGCAGTACCCTGCAAAATTTAATGTGTGTTTTTTTAATTGTCATACAAACATAATTTACTAAACAGCAAGTTAAGAATGATGAAAAGTCAAGTGATGAAATACTTGATGTGATTTCTCATTTTAAAACCAAAGAAGTAGGACTGAAAGAATGTTGACCTCAGGTATTTATTCATTGTGACCCACATTGACTCACTGACATTCAATTATGAAGAAAATTAAAGTAGAATGAGCAGAAATATATATCAATGATTCAGCAGCCGTATTCCCCTATTAAAAGTCAGCTATGGGCAGTCATTGTAAAAGATCTGTACAGCTATGGAGGAACTTGATGTGAATGAGTTCATTTCTTTCGAGAATAATTTTGTGAAGGAAATATACATTTACTGAAGATGTTTGCAGAAGTCAATGGAAGACTCATGAGACATCATGACATCATCCCAGCTAATTTACATATAACATTTGTATTGGATATCACACTTTATTTAGTGTGATATGTGCCATGTCATGCAGGGTATGTCATGCCTGCTGCTTGAAGTTTGGGTTCACCCCAAGGTCAGTGTGTATGATTTTAAAAGTGTAAGACTGTGACATCATTATCTGGAGTGCCAACTGGTGATGAGTTTACTTTGCGATGTGAACAGGGACTGGGATTGATTCCTATGTTATTCTCTGCACTGTCCTCCATCCAACTATCTTTGGAATTCACATTCCTAATGCTGGTCATGCCCCCCCCCCCCCCCCACCACCACCACCACCCCCTCTCCATCCAGAGTGTACAGTTGATGCAGTGAAAGTGCCTAGTCTGGTACATCATACCTTTTCTCTGCTATCCCACTTAATCAATTATGCAGGAGGCCTAACGTGACACATTGTCCACAACATACACAGGATGTTATTTTCTCTTTCAAGCCCAGGTCCTGGGTCTTTGCTCGGTCTTCTCATCCTGATAGAAAATGTTTTTGCTTTTGTTCTCTTTATCACAATTCTGTCTATACAAATGAGAAAGCTGTTGTTCTTCAGGAGCTCACTGTAATACAACTGTTTGAGGGAATGGGATGTTGTGAAAGAATGAATGGAGGAGCCAATTCAGCTAATAAAGTTTTGAATGTACTAGTATGTACTTGACCTCATTTTTTTTTTTTTTTCATTTATGAGAACTATGGGATTCGATAGTCTTGGATTTAGAGAAAATGATACAAGGCCTATATTTGATATGAAGAGGAAGACTAGCAAGCCATTGCTCTCTACTGTGCACCCTAATGCACATGCTCAGTACGGGGGTCGAAACCACAACGCTCACAGCGTGAAATAGGGGCTCATCCTTTCCCTTCTCTTACCCTGTCGGTTCCAACTCTCAGAAAGTTTTTCTGTTGGTAGGGGGTGTAGCAGGGAGGGTGAAACAAAACAGCAACGACAACGGAGAACCGGCTCCCGAATCGCCTCCCGCCCGCCTGAGAAAGAGATTTCTCGACGACGCAATGATTTCGTCACGACAGGATGCAGTGACTTAAGGGGAGTCCGCCGGCCCAGCGAAGCTATCCCCCTGCCAACACAATCGGCATGTCAGTCATTTACTGTGATTTGTGCTACATTGTACATAACTCCTCTCTTCCTCTTTGTACCATCTCTGCCGTACCAGATCAATTTTACCCCCCTCCCCGGTTGTTTTAACGGAGGGAAAGTGGAATATTACCTCCATAGTTTTGTAGATATATTTGCTGGCGGTGAAGGCACCTCGTCTGCCATCGCACTCCCCGTGACTCAGGAAGAATCTGTACTCACCGATTGTCTCGCCCTCGTCTCGTTGGATTATCCGGTGCCGATTAGTTTGAACCTGTGCGTGTGGATACTGGCTGGCCGCGGACCTATCAACACAGTCGCGCTGCGTGTTCCTTGTGGTTCCCTTGTTGCCTATCTGTGTCCTTTTATTGTGGAATATGACTGACTGAAGGAAGGAGAGAGAAAACTAAGGAAAAAAAAATCATGATTGACCATTTCAGAAACGTGAAAGGGAAGGATCTCCCAGGTAGGGTATTTTTTATATGGTTTTGCAGTTCACCAATTTCTTCCAGAGAGTTCTGAAGTGAAATGTCTTTGAATTACTTTCTGAGTATGCGAGCGTACATCATGTATCAAAGTCGATCAGTGTTGTAACCCAGATTTCCAATCTAGCGTAACGATGATCTGCATGCACCCTTGTGTGTGCGTATGGTTTATGCATTCGGTTCCAGTTTCCAATGTATGTAATGTGTTTTGTCAATCTTGAAGTCCACTGTGCATGCCATTTGCAAGGGTAGTGAAATTGATTTGAACGCTGACATTTGATGCAGTTTGCCATTTCCAGGTATGATGTTTATTTGATTTCAAACATCATATTAATACAGAGGGCTGATTTTTTCTTTTCTTTTTTTTTTGGGGGGGGGGGGTGCGTGTGTGTATCCCAAATGAAATACAGTAGAACATTCATCTCCTTGAAGTCAGGTCTTGGTTTTGAAGTAAAGTCAGAATGTACATTTCTGAATTTTCTTTTTTAGTGTCTTTGCGAGTATATATTTAATTTCAATAAACATAAAGTGCATGTTGTAATAAACAGAAGTTGATCTAAAGGTCAATGTAATTATGAATACCCTGCTTGATACATTTCATGACCATGGAGTGGTGGATACCTACAAGTACAATTGTAACTTATACATTTATTATCATTATGTACATTGTCTTTTTTTGATCACATACTTCTATGATATTCAAAGCTTGTGCATTCTCTGAACTATTAAATAGTAGCAAAATCATGTTTGTGTGTGTGTTTGTGTGTGTTGATATCTTTATCAGTATTAATCAGTATTTTGCAAAAAAAAAAAAATATGTAATTACACTTTATGCTAGCAGGTTTGCATGGTTATAACTGTTTGAGTTACTGTGTAACAAACTGAGCATTCCGAACCAACTTTTTTTGTTGTTGTGAAAGTATAGATCTTTATTGCTAATACTAGCTGATGATAAATGTACTTTGACGAATCAAATTAGAATTTTGTCAGGTGTGCATCATACAGGATGTATGATTGAACTTAAAGCAGGTTTCGGGATACTTGAAATACAATATACTGATAAAATTGTTCCATGACGTCTGGGGGCAATCTAGACCAATGTGTGTAAAACTCATGTTTATTTATGCGTTTCTTCCTTATCCAAGTTTTCCTCGCTTCTGCACAATCGCAGGGTGAGGGAGCAAGCAAAATGTCATTCTACAACTTGTATGCAACGCTGGAGATAAAAAGAATTGAGGTCAAAAGTCACTGTTGAGATGTGTGATATGGCATGCAAAGTTTTTCTATAAAGCATGAATGTTTGAATGCCTTTTTTTTTTTAAAGACCAGCCCACACCCCTGTTGATGTCGCAGAAGAAGTGCTCGTAACTGGAGATATTGGTGAAAGTTCCTTTACGAGCATACACTTCACTCTCTACCACCCAGTAGATACATTATATGTACACTGTATGTCTGCATGATTTCCAACCATGTGTACTTTCCATGCTTTTTTACAGCCAAGTTTGGCGTGCCTGTGCAAATTTTCCAAAAACTGAAAGAATTAGGGAGATGCATAAATTATGCATTATTGCAAAAGTAAAGAATATACACTGTATATAACGCATTTCTTCCTCCACAGCCCATATGACATGAAATGAAATAAGTTCTATTAAGATAAAGAACACATGGCAGTTGCATCAGCTGTGGTAGTGTTTAGACATTCTGGAAGCTCAGTGACTAGTGTAATGGCATATATTTTGGTTGTGAGATATAACTGCAATGTCTATAATTTGTATAGTGAAACCAGGTAGCTAGCTCTCAGTTTTAAGTTACTCTACAACAGACAGGTCTATATCCCAAAGACTGCACCCCATCCCACCCCACCACAAGATGCAGAATTCGGTCTTATCCAAACCCACGGATATGTTAGTTTTACTTGGGGTTCACAAAGAGGAAAAGCCTCACAATTGATTGGATAGTTGGAGATCAGTTGCATATAGTACAAGCTGATGTACATTATATAAAAAAAAAAGAATGACATGAATACCGCAAATGTTGATAGATCAGATTTGTGACACTGCAGATGCATTCTCATGTGCCAGATAGAGAGATAGATAGATAGATAGATAGATAGATAGATAGATAGATAGATAGATAGAAAGATAGAAGACAGACCGATAAATACAGTGTAGATAGAGATACATGTATTAATAGATAGATAGATAGATAGAGAGAGGGGAGAGAAAAGAGGATAGTGCCACCTCAGCCATTTGTACACAGGCCTGTATATGATTTTATGATTCATAACATGTGTGTCATGCAATGTTGTCAGTTTGGTGAGGTGAAAACATGAATATTAGCCAGAAATTGATCGCAAAATTGAATTTCCCTTTGACACAGTTTGAAATCAAATTTGTACAAACAGACTAGACAGCGACTAGATATACAGACACATGACAGAATGCAAACTGGAATGCGTCCAGCATGTTGCAGACCTTTTGAATGAAGTGAATATATCTGTTTCAGTTCCTAATAAGCTTTAATTTGATTTTATCTGGCTCATGATTGATATTGTAGTGATTAAATTCCATCATCGGGAGGGGCTCAAGTTAAATGTGTACAGGCTTTGGTTGTATTTCAACCTTTTAAGGTCAGGGAGATAGAGATGTGCAGTGACTTATACAGGAGCTGATCAGTCAGTTTTTATCATGACATATTTGTGTTAATCATTGACCGTTATATGACAATTTCAATAAAGAATGATTCGGATGGAAGTTTCTTTGCTCTCAAATACCATACAGTGTAGATGTCAGAAAATGTTGTCATTTTTTTTTTTTTGAAATCGTTGTGGCCATTACAGGGTGCTCACTTCATTCATTTGTTTTTCAATTCATGAATTTATATTTTTTTTGGTAATTTCAATTATCCTATTTCTAAAGGAGTTTCTCAAAGTAAGAAGGTAAATGTGTACTTGAGATGCAAGTAAACTCTCTAGAGTACAGTGTAGGTACTGTAAAACGAGGAATGTTCGCGTGCATTTTAATTTCGCAAATTTCGCGAGAGCCAAGATACGCAAAATTAAAATGCCTGCGAAGGCTCTTGTCTACACTATATGCATCGAATGCCACAGGCACTTCGCGAAAATTTCATGCCGTGAAAAAAGCCGTCGGCTCCAATTCGCACAAATTTCATGCCATTAAAAAAAATGTTTTACAGTAATTGCAGGCAACAAAAATATGTTTTTTTTTTCATTAAAAGCTAATTGTCATTCTTGTCTCAGTCTGGATGGCACATATCCTGCCAGACATTTTTTTTTTTTTTTTTTTTTTTTTAATAATGAGAGTAAAGTGTACAAGGAGGACAACAAACTCTGTAATATTTTGTTTGCCGGTGATTCTAAATCAACTTGTCAAATTTCTTGTCTTTTCTACAGAAAAGCTGCTGAGTTCCACAGGAAGGGAGCTTCGCAGGGCACTCTTTTCTCTCAAGCAGCTTTTCCAGGTGAGTTGTACTGCTTATGTTCATCCTGAATTTGTACATTTGCAAGTAGCTTCTACATTTTCATAAATTCATGATCATGACGTGAGGAATAGAAAAGTAAGATCTAATCTATCCTATTGAAACTATTAATCAAGTATATGATATGATCTATTCTGATAGAAAACCAATAGAAACTCTTATGCAAAGTCATTAGCAGATATCAACCAAAAGCTTGTATACAACACTTCCCTACAGAAAATACAACAACAACAAAACCAACATTGATTTGTTGAACATAGTCTTTTAACAAGCATCAAAGAGTGATGGATGGAAATTCCCTTCAAAGAAGGATGTCTTTAGTATCATGTGTCATTCAACTTCAACTTTTTGCTGTAATGTGTGGCTCAGTGTCTCTTTGTTGTGCATGATAAGCTCACACTGAGTCTGGATTTTTATATAGATCCAAGCTTGTCTTCCTGACATGAAAGAGGGCAGTATGAATATCCACATTTCCTGTGTTCATTTCAGGCATCAGCAGGGGGAATAGTTTTGTTTTCTTCGTGCAAAAGCCAGTGGGTGAGAATGGTGCTGAGTGTTCTTTAGATATATGCCATTTTTTTTAGATGTTTGAAAAAAAAGCAAGATATTGTAGAAAGCTAGGAAGGGGAAAATTAGGACTCTTAAGGCCAGTTAGCCGGCTGGGAGCTGCTCCAAAGGGGATAGGAAATTCCTCTAATGCTACACTGCAGCGCTGGATGACATTGGCCCAAATATTGGAAGCGGAGAGGGGAAATGTTGCCGAGGGACATCCAGTACGGCTGCCTTATAAATGACCACTTCTCAGGCAGAGAAATATCTGATCACCATCGGGAGATTACAGACAGATTGACATTGAACTCGGAGCCATAAAAAGGCAAGACTTGGCTCAGTTACTGTGAAGTTAGGAGGTGGTCAGTCTATTTTGGTCTTGGTGGATGCTGGGTGTTGGAAGCTCTGGACGGGGGTCAGGATGGATACATGAAAGATCAAGGGCTCGACCTCGGCTCTGAAAGATGGGTAAAAGTCTTAAAAGGAAATATGATGCTGGTCTGCCTGCACTTGTGCTGGGACCAGATTAAATGCTCTTTGGTAGGGAAAAAAATGGCAGAAGAATGACTGAACAAGTGAATTTGACTACGACAGTCATTGTCAAAAAAGTAAAATCCATTTTTGTCCAAAGCCTTCATGATTATGCTCTCTTTCTCTGTAATTAAAGATGTTGACCACTTTTGTGGTTTATTACTGAGGTCACTTGCCCACACCCAGACATACAAGTGACAATCCTGTTGTGTTATTGCATGTGAACTTGGCTGCCTTTGGCGTCATGTTCTGGTTGGGCCACATGGGTGCTCAGGTGTTTGATTGCTCTCAAAATGGAATTGTTTCCCCCTGGGCGCGGAGAAACCGCTTGGATGAATTCCATCAATGAGAGGAACGAAAACATGACAGGTCAGGCAGAAGATTCTAGCACTGCGGGGAGTTGGACTCCAGCATGTCTGTCGTCGAGAGAGAGATAGAAAAAGAGGCAGTCTACCCAGTATATTGCGGCATGTGTCTCGTCAGAGATATATTCATATTATAAAAATGAAAGGGATGGTTGAGGAAGATTCATGGTTCCAATGATCAGTTTGAATGAATACGCTGCAGGCAGACTGCCAGACAGATAGTCAGACAGCTAACCAGACTGAGTGGGTAGCTCATGTTTAGTGATTGGCTTGACTGGAATTGTTCAACCAAGTATCAAACTCACTGTTTAATAGTGTTCAAAATGATGGGTAAATATATCAGTGAATGAGATTTTATTTTTTTTTTTTAAACAGAGCAATGGCAAAAGAAATTTGTTATGGTTCGTAGTCAAAATACAGTTGAAGACATAGAAGTCTTATTTGTGCATACTCATCTACAAAAACTTTTATAATGTGACTTGGAATAACAAACACATTTCATTATATAATAACTGGGTGTGTTGTGTATTATGACTATGAGAATAACCTTTTCTGAGGAACAGAATAAGACAGATATGTTCTTGGAACTAATGAGCATTAATTTCTCTGTATCTTTTGGCTGATTTGAGGATGATGAGGACTACATGTAATTATAGATATTGAAAATAGTTCTTCACTGCTAATCAGTGACTGATAGAAAGAGCTCAAAATGATTGAGGACCAGTAAGTCTCCTTTTTCACCAGATCATATCATATTGATGTTGATATCATACATCCACACTTCATTGTGTGAAAGTTCACAGTCTGATTGTGAAGTCTCCATGAGTGATTCTGTCTATTTCATGTTTATCCCCTGTAGATGCATGATCGCTCTGGCAGAAATATTTTTTTTCCTGGTTTTGTCATGGTGATGCTCACAACATTACATCAGAAATATACATCAAAATCAGCTGTCGGATGTCGATAGGTTGTTGAACTTCAGTTCAATATGAAATGACAAGGACCATCCGGAAGATATGTCCTTGCTAATGCTGCATGCGTGAATACTGACATTTGCCATTGGATTGGAGACTAAACTGGCTTTCTTTTGCCAGTGAGAAATCTAGATCAGGAATGCAACTGAAAAAAAACAATGCATTCCGAAGTTACTGTAAGCGTTCCGTTCTAGACTTTGGAAGCAGATCAGTGATTGGGTAGATTTGTCGCTGACATACTTTGTAGGTCAGCCTCCCCCCATCGCCAGAGATGGGCATTCTCTGCTGTCGTCTCCCATCAAGCCAGCTGCCATTTCACTCACCGTTTTCAGCCTGCCATATTCAGGCTCAGTATGATCAAACATTTTCGTGTATTTTCATCTGGTTCTAGTCTTCGTGAAATCTTTGAAATCAGTAGTACTGCATCCTCTTGCTGTCTCAACTGTGCCGTAAAACCACAGCTTTCCTGGATCTTCATCTTTATCTCATTGCAGAGTGAATATTTAAAGATGGGATTCATTGTCATAGAAATAAACAATGTATTTACGAAACTAATTTTGTTGCATACATTGTAAAAGTGATTGACCTTTTCTACCAAGAGAACAAACATATCAACATGTTAGTAGTCCTTGCCCTTTTTTTTTTAATCAATAGTAGAGAATAGTATGTGATCTTTAATTCTTCAATTATCAGCCTGTATCTACATTGTAGTCATCACCAATCTTTCATCATCATTGTGTGGACTACTCGCGAATAAAACATTAACTGATTTAAATCGACTTAGGCAGATATCATGAATTGGCAAGTGGCAATGACATAATGGAACAAATTTAAAATATATCCCCATATAGGTATAAGGGTAGTTGAGATTCTTTTTTTTTTTTTCTTCGTAAGACATGATATGATGTACGTCTTACTCCTTTGACAGTGTATCTACGGAGTGTGTACCAATGTATTGAAGTGACCCGGTGCCCTGGGTCAGCAGGAGAGTTATGTAGGCTCCTGTGTTTACTTTTTACTTCAGTATCAATTAAGCATCACATGGCCCACAGCTGACCATCCATAATGAAAGCTTGTTTATGGAACAGACAGATGTTTGAGTGTATTATATGATTGCCAATTTATTTTACATCATCTGTTAGGTTACCTACTTCTTCATGGTAAACCCTTGGAGAACCAGGTTACATGTATAATGAAACCAAAACCCTCAGAGGTTATTCAGTCTGAATGGCTTTCCATGCATGAAAGACAGAGATTATTCAACACACCTTTCCACCTGCAGCCCTCCCCCCCCCCCCCAATTTTCACACATACATAAATTATGCAGCTAGGGATGTACCATAAATGGAATACCTTATGTGCATGCCAATTAATTCCAGTATTTCATAATAAAGTACATATTTATTTAAACATTTGTCATTTGTTCCCATATTCTTTTAAGGGATTTGTCTTTTTATTATTCATTCATTTGAATATCAAATTCACCTTTTTTAAATCTAAGATGTATTCAGTGTTGTTCGCTAATATGCAAATACATAAATACATTTAGCCATTTGCTTATTGTACTAGGCTTCAAATACTCTAAAAGTGGATGTTTTTGCACAACTAATTTTTCGCGCTCGGCTGGGTAAGATGAGTTTCGCATGTTTTTGATTCCACGGAATCAAAACATCAACTACTGGAATCCATGGCAAGCAAAAATATTTGCATGACTTTTATTTTTGCCCTAGTTTCTGGTTGCACAAAAATGCGCGAAAATTTCAACCCGGCGAAAATTTCTACTTTTACAGTAATGTTTGGCATAAAACTACATTTCCCCTTTTGCTGTTGATGCATCCAAATGATGATATGGCTTTATTTACATGTGCTATGTTATCTCATTCAATTATTAATTATACAAATAAAATCAGTCACCTTGAATCTACATTTTGCTATACAAGTACCATTTTTAGGGTTGCAATATAAAAAAATACCTAAATAGAGCATTTAAAAAAAATCATCTCTTTGGTGTAGTCCTTTGAAGACTGATATGTTGACTGAATAAGCAGGACTGAGTGGGTTTATATTTGTATCATTGATGAAATACTTGCAACATTTCAGCTCTTGCCATGAAATGCTCAGAAGTGTTTCAAATTTGAAATGTCATATTTCAAATTTCAAATTAATAAAGATATTGGTAAGGGATATCAACCAGCTCTTTAAAGTCTAAACGGATGAGGAGGGGAGCCACTTGTGATGAAAACTATGTAATGAGATGACACCATGGGAGACGGAGTTATGTCACCAGGAGCTGGCATCTGCATCATCCTCATCTCAACCCACTCCTGGCTGCACTTGACACTCCCTCGCTCCTGGTGCCAACCAAGTTTCTTAGAAATCTAGGTCCTATTGGCCTTGGCTCTACCAGGGGGGAATCAGTGTTCAGATAGTCTTCCTCAAGGTGTTTTTATTTTTTGTTAACATTTCCCAGGAGTTGGGGATTAAGGGGCACTTCTAGCAATGCTCACCGAATTTGATTAGCCTGTGAAGTGACAGTTACAAAGTCTTGGTGAAGATATTTCAGGAAAACCTGAAACTTTCATAGACAGATATAATCATTACTGTTCTCCGAAAGGATATGTTATCAAAGTATTGTTATCTAGAAGGACGACCACATCTTTAGACTAGGATCTATGATGATAGGTAGATATACTGTATCATTGAACTGTTCTCTGAAAGGGTATACATTATCATACTGTTGTTCTCCAACAGGAAAACCACATCTCTAGTCTGTTATTCATAAAAACGTACGTGTATAGCTGGAACGCGCATACATCAGTACCGGCGCTTATGGAGCAGAACTTAACACATGGAGCTCAAGTGCCAAATTGTTATAGAGATACAACCTGTACATCTGTACATGTACGATCTGTTTTATCAAAATATGTATACTTTCAGGGGCTATAACAGGTGAATTATAGCTGTTGGTTTTTTTTTTTTTTTTTTTTTTTTTTTTTTTTGCTGTACACAAATTTGATTTCCAGGGTATTGGTACACTTTATCACATTAAAGGGAAGGTAAACCCAAAAAGCAATGTGGATTGAGTGAAAGCAGCAACATTAGTAGAACACATCAGTGAAAGTTTGAGGAAAATCGGACAATCGATGCAAAAGTTATGAATTTTTAAAGTTTTGGTGTTGAAACCGCTGGATGAGGAGACTACTAGAGGATATGACGTATGAGTGGACAACAATACAAAGAAAATATAAAGGAAATTCAACAAAAATTCACTTTTCTAGAATTATGAAAGAGCAAGGGACCAACCTCTTTCAGAAAGCAGGGGGAATAACTGCTACCCCTAACATATGTCAATATCAAGTTGATGGAATTTGTAATTTTAATGAAAAATGGATTTTTGTAGATTTTTCTTTATATTTTCTTAGTATTGTTGTCCACTCATACGTCATAACCTCTAGTAGTCTCCTCGTCCAGCGGTTCCAACACCAAAACTTTAAAAATTCATAACTTTTGCATCGATTGTCCGATTTTCTTCAAACTTTCACTGATGTGTTCTACTAATGTCGCTGCTTTCACTCAATCCACATTGCTCTTGGGGTTTATCTTCCCTTTAAGCCAGGTCTATCTGTCCATCTGAATAACTACCATGGTGCCCTGCTGGTTTGTGATGAGATAATATAGTTCTTTTCATTTTCTTTCAATGGATTTAATCATTTGAATCTGAGCTTACGACTATATCATATCTGATCTGCTGTATGTCAACTTTTCCACTGCCTTTAAATAATGATTTCATTCAGTACTGACAAAGAAAGTGTCTGGTTTCAGTCAAATGGTTTGAAAAACAGAAAGAGAAAGTTGGAAAAAAAAACTCTAAGTACACCTGACAGAATGTCAATTGAGAAGATTCAGAGTTAAATACCTATGATGATAAGCTTCCTGTTTTCCTGGATGGGATGCAATAGCAGTGATATTTCAGGCTGCCTTTGAATGAGGCTAAGGCAGTCATCCACCATGTCTGCAATGCAAGGAGTTGGGCAAGGAGCAATGGTCTTCTTCTGTAAATGTCATCAGCTGATATGGATGTCAGTTTGAGAAGAGACAGGCATACAGTTCAGCATGTTAAAGGACAAGTTCACCTTCATTAACATAAGGATTGAGAGAATGTAGCAATATTAGTAGAACACAGCATTGAAAGTTTGAAGAAAATCGGACAATCTGTTCAAAAGTTATGAATTTTTGAAGTTTTTGTGCAGTCACCGCTGGATGAGAAGACTACTGCAGTGTATGATGTCATATGTGTACAACAATATAAGGACAATATAAAGAGAATTTCACAAAATTTCATCTTTTGAAAAAAGTACACATTCCCTTGACTCGTTACTGACATATGTTGTGGGTAATATTATTCCTTTGCCTTTAGAAAGAGGCAAGTCAAGTGCTCTTTTATTATGCGAAAAAAGTGAAAATATGTTGAATTTTCTTTACATTTTCTTTATACTGTTGTACTTATATGACATCACGAGCCTTAGTAGTCTTCTCATCCAGTGGTTCCAACACAAAAATTTTAAAAATTCATAACTTTTGCATCGATTGTCCAATTTTCCTCAAACTTTGAATGATGTGTTCTACTAATATTGCTGCATTCTCTCAATCCTTATGTTTATGAAGGTGAACTTGTCCTTTAAGGACACCTACTCCTAGCCATATCAGAGAGCATTCCATCATGAGACCCAGCTTCTTTCTTCTCCGTAGAATGTTCCTGTACATCATGCCATCATGGAACATACAAAAGGCCTACAGTATGTAGGCCTACATGTGATCTGTTCCACCTTTTGTTAGGGATGTGCTTCATCGATTAGATCATCTCATAACGGATTAGACAGCTAAGTGAAAATGATACCACTTACAGCATTCTAACAATCTTCATAGCAAGGGAAAAGGGTTACAAATATGCAACTTTTATCATGTTAATAGAGTTTTCCATTGCAAGCAATGCTGGCGTTGCTGTTGTTGTTGTTGTTATTGTTGTTGTTGTTGTTGTTGTTGTTGTTGTTGTTGTTGTTGTTGTTTATGAAGGAGATTAAATGCCATCTACAGTGATTTAACTCAAGTGAACATATCTGTCTTAATATAAGATGCACATAATTATCCTGCTTTTGTTACGTCACATCAACACACCCACGCATACACACTCACACACTATTGTTTAATCCTACTTCCAACCAATGTTGTGAGCTGTTGCCCCCAAAAATCTGATGTAGTCCTATGGAGGTTGTAGAATCTCATTGGGAAAGAGCTTATGTCATTTTGAACAGAGTTGCCTGGCAATCAACAAGTCATATTGTTCGGAAAACAGCATTGTATACAGTGCAAGGGCAGTTCTATCTTGAGTGATCATGAAGGAACAGGGTGTGATTCTAGATCTTTAGAGGATTTCTTTCTTCATTTACCGGTCAAGACACATCTGTCTGACCACAGCCCAAGGAGAATGACCAGTACCTACTATTTGTAGGTACACAAAGGTGCAGCTGTGAATGTCTGTCATGCTAAAGTAGGAGGACATCAAGGAAAACAAAACAACTTCCTCATTGCTCAAATACCACATGCCTTTGACTGCAGACACTTTGGAGTGGGCAGGACCAGAAAAGAAAGGAGAATAAGCATCATTTCAGATACACCCGGTTTCTTTTTCTCTTCTAATCTGATTAGTCACCAAATCCCAGCAACAATAGAACATGATTGCCCACTGTTTTGTCCTAGCAAGGGAATTTTTTTTTCTTTTTTTTGCAAATGTTTTTAAAAAGTCAAGCTTTTTTGTCTATGTGTGTAAAGGCAGAACTCTGGGAACCAGCAGTAATAAAAATCTGATCTGGATGTTACAATGACCTAAAGCCATGTCTCATGGTTATTATTGCTCTTAAAATATTGTTGTTTTTTTTCTCTCTACTTATCATTGTGAGAAAGCTGTAGACGACTCCTCAGAAGTCATGAAATAGTTAAGAAATATGCAGGTAATTTTGATAGTTTGAATGCTAGAAAAAAAAGTAGATGGGAATAAAAATCATGAACAGTTTTTGTGGCATTTTCATTTTTGTGACTTTTTGTGAGTCATAGTCATGAAATTAATGGGATGGTATAGTATTGGTTGTGATGAGGATTCAGCTTTTAACCTTTTTGCGCAGTACTCTGTGTTAAAGAACATACAATTCTAAGAGGAATTCAAAGTTTATTTGATGAAAATCAGTTTTGAAATGGCTGGAATATCGCTTTGTTTCTGATATATTTTTCAATTTTTTTTTCTTTTTAAGTCACGGTACTTCTTTTTTCTTTTAAAGTCACGGTACTTCTTTTTCATTCCAGCAATGTAGTTTTCAGTCATTAAACTAACCACTTGCGAAATATTGTGCTGGTGAAATAAATGCTACATATAGTATAAACTTTTAATTTTGCAGTGGTGATGAAAATGTGATCGTTCATTATAGACACATTGCAACTTGAAAACTGAAAACTGGTCAGTTGAGAGGGTAGAGATATACACCAGGAAATAGTGAAGATCTTCATTACTGTATACAGTATGCCAAATATTTTTGCAAGGTTTTAATTTTCACGAATTTCGTGATTGGTTGCTATTCGTGAATCTGAAATATGCAAAACTATCAACTCTGCTCCCGCCATGATTGTGACGTGCACAGATGCATTTCTCCATTCAGTAATGTAGGCACTCCACAATCGTGAATTTAACCATTCGTGAAATTGTCTGTAAGTCCCGATTTGCAAAAAATTTCACTCGCTATTTATATATGGTGTATACAGTATTTATTTAGTTGATTCTTGCGGGAAATCACCAGGATAGACATATGCAACTACCCAAGCACACTTCTACATCTGAGGCAAGCTTGGAAAATTTAAATCATGTCTTACCACATGACTGTGCATTCCTTGGCTGATAGAAACAAGTTATATCACCCCTACCTTACAGTCAAAACAACAGGCTGACAAGTAGAGATGTCAATTTCGGCAAATGTCTGTGTGTGCACAATAGGTGAGGTTTATTTTAAGTTGGGCAAATACCAGTAACCTTGCACTATTTGTCCAGTTGGAATTCCATACCTCTGGAGCTGAGAGCGGCCCTACGGTGGGACGAAGGGGATATGTGTGGTGATGACAGCATATTTCATAAATCAGTATTGTTGGTGATGTTGGATTTGATTTCTTTACACTTAAATTAGTTCATTTGTCATTTTTATGGTGCTTGTAATATAAGTGGTAGCCTTACGGACAATCAGTCTGGTGTATCAATATCTCACCCTGACAAAACATAGGTGGTGCAAGGTAGTGATATTTGAGACTCATCCCCTCAGAGGAATATAGTCACAATGTCTAGAATAAAGACTAGACAAAATATATTGTGGTGCTAACTCTTTCCTATGAATATAGTCGCAATGACCAGAATCAAGACTAGACCATGTTTAGTGTTGCTGATGTTTTCACAGATTTCTTTCTTCTGCTCAGTAGGAGAAAGTCGTTTAAATTTGCTCTGCTTCTTTGCTGCCAGAAATGTGACCTTTAAAAATATGTGTATATACCATTAATCAAATATACTGTTGACAGCCTGAAACAGCTACTTCTTACAATGAACTTTGCTTTATTTGAACGGCTTTGGGATGCACATAGCAGGTTCTTTACAGTATTGACACTTGAGGTTTTTTTCAGGTCAGTGGGCATGAAACATCAATTTCACATTGAATCACAGACTTTATATATTTGGGTACATGTCAATGAGACTATTTCAGACAGTAATGCTCAATATACTTGGGAAATTATAGGTCAAATTGAGAATAAAAGTGGAATTATAATATGAGGATGATATGATGAGGAACATATGTGCAATAAAGATAAAAAATATGCAAAACTAAATGTAAGTCTCAGCATATACACAGTAAGGTGAGCATTCAGTGTGCCACCTTGCACTTGAAATGTTTTCAGTGAGATGCAAGGTGTGATTCTGTCCTTTGGTAAAAACAAAATAATGATATACCACAAGGGGTTTGAAAAGGTCATAACTTGGCAGATTGAAGCATTCTATATAAGCCTATTGGTTTATATTTCTCTGTTTGAAAAAGCAAAACTATCCATGGATAGCCAGCATAAGAAAGCTCATGATATTTGCAAGTGATATTTCAAAAGTTGCATTGTGTACACGGAACACACATATATCCAATGGTAAGCAACATGAATACAAACATGTTCTACACAATACTTTGAAGCAGATGCAAAAAAAAAAAAAAAAAGCAAACACCTGGAATATTATGAAAAATGTTTAGGAAGATCTTTACTGAGATTAGAAACAAGATGTTTTATTATGTATTGTATGTTATTTTATAGATTAAAGGGATGGTACAGTATTGGTGGAGATGAAAATTGGGCTTTAACTTTTTTGTGAGATATCATTACCAAGAAAACACTTATGAAATAGTACAGAGCATACCATTTTAAAAGGGATTCAAAGTTTATTTGATAAAAATCGGGTTTGGAATAGCTGAAACATCCAATAACAAAGTAAAACAAAACGATCGTAATAAAATGTGGGTCGCACACTTTATTAGGATCGCTCTGTTTTGGATATCTCGGCCATTTCAAAACCAATATTCATCAAATAAACATTGAATCCCTCTTGGAATTACATGCTCTTTCACATTTTATAAGAGGTTTCTCGCTAATTCACCGAAAAATGATAAAAATCTGAAGTTAAGTCTCAACCAAAACTATATGATCCCTTTAAACTGGTATGAGTCTTTATCTATTATATTCCTCTTTGTTGTATTTTTTTCCCCCAGGATGACAAGGACTTGGTGCATGAGTTTGTCAGCTCTGATGGCCTGGACTGCCTCATCCAGCTCGGCATGGATGCCGACCAGAACTATCAGAACTACATACTCAGAGGTAAGACCCCTCGATTAACCAAAGCACTTGGCACGCTCAATCAAAATTTAGTAAAAATGATTGTATGATTTCTTTACACATACTTTACATTCAGCACTATCTGAAATGGAAACTTGAATCACAAGAACAAAGAGCAGTAACCACAAACTGGTCTTGTAAATGTTGAATTACCACTTTTGGGTTGTATTGTTTCTTAGAGACTTTGATCTGTTTTGTATATGATCATATCAAAATCAAAATATATCATATGTTATTATTATTTTTAATGGTGGTGTCTTGCTTTTCCAGCCATTGGTCAGATCATGCTCTACATGGACGGGATGAATGGAGTCATTGAGCACAACAAGACGATCCAATGGCTCTATTCCCTTCTGGATTCACAGGTAAGCAGATTTCTTGTTTTCATGGAAAAAAAAAATCATCCTGTTATCTTTGCTGTGCAAGATGTGCATGCTCCACCCCTCTTCTAATTTGACCTGCCACTAAGTTTCGGTCAGTCGTCCTTGATCCATCAGTTCATTTTCCTGCTGTTCTGTTTAATTTAGCATCCACAAGCCCCAATCCATTTAGCATCTGTAAGCCAAGATGCTTTTATGGTACTTGTCGGTTTGTAAAATGCTTCAAAATAATTTTCTGTGAGGCTCATTGAATTCAGTACACTCAGAATATGCACAATTTGTTATAGAGCAATTTAGATTTTATTTTTTGTCACATTTGTGGGATATGATCAGTGTTGTCAGCAGATGTTTTTAGATGAATGTCTTGTCAATAGTAGTTATTGATTTCACATTTGCTTCATTGATTAGAGAAGACAAATATAATGCATGTAATGCACAAATTCTAGTATTTGTGTTATTGTCATGACATCATTCATCTTTGGTCTGTGGCTGACACTTTTACCAAACAAGGCTTTGGCTCTACAGGAAAGGAAATGAGATATTTGCAATTTCAAGATGATTCCTCAGGTTTGAACGTCTCCATCATTCCTCAAGATTTGAGAGGGATTGTGGGTTGTGTTTGTGTGGGTGTGTGTCTGTGTGTCTGTTTGTGTCTGTTTCTGTGTATGTGTCTGTGTGGGTATTGTTGGTTTTGCAGCCTCAGCTGTGCCTCTGTTGCAAATCTCTATCACTTTTCTTGTGAGAGGTGTTGCAGATTCTTGGCTTCAACATAATTCCTGTCTTCACAAGATCATTGCCTACAATGTAATTCTGCATCAAGAAACTAGATGGGTCCTAATTATTTCTTTGAGAGAGATTGTTCCTATGATCAAAGGAGAAGGGATCCTCGGAGAAGACACTGACTACAAGCAGGTGCTACGCGGGCTTTGAACCCACATCCTCCTGTGACTGAGTGCTTCAGAAGATACTTTTTTCCCAGGCAGGTTCTAATGAGCCAGGTTACCCTCCTGATTAGATGTTAATACATTTGAAGTTATCCATTCATGACAGGACACAACAACATCCCAGGAAAATATCCTTCTTCTTTGGTATATTGTATGTGATAAGCTGACTGGAAAAAAGGCTAATGACGAAGTTTGATAGAATACATTTGAATGATTTGCAATGTTTCTGTAGTGTGTGAAGCATTTTGAGTCTGGTTTGTTTTGTTTTGTTTTGGTTTGGTTTGGCTGCATTTTTCAGCATTCTAGCACAAAATAATGTCATTGATATTAATTTTTCAACATTACTGACAACAGAACACAATGTACACATGTAGACAGGACTTGCAAATTTTTGATCATTGACAATCGATGTCAAATAAAAGGAATATTCATGAAGGGAAAATGCAGCAGACTGCACATCATAAGCCTTTGCTTGAAATGATGGTGGCTTGATGGAAATGGGATATTGAAGAGAGAAGAAACAAACGCTGTGGAAAATATTGTGCCGGTGATCTCTGATATAGTTGATAGTTGCTGTTTTGCCACATGACTTCTTGCCCTGTTTATGAATTCACTTGCTCGATATTACTGTATGTATGTATGATGAGACCAAATTAGATCGACTGTAGTCATGTGACAGATGAAAATTGTGCTCAATATTCCAGCAATAAACAGTGATCTGCTTCTTCATGACTTGCTGGTTGGGGATGATACATGAAAACGAGAGTAGGACATTATGCCTTAAAAGTCTTCCCCCTGGGGCCAAGCAATATTGATTCCAGCGGGGGATTGCAGTGTAGAGCGAATTCTGATCTTGCAGAAATTTGGTGCCTCATATATTGGTGGTTCTGCTGACTGCATGATTTCATATATTTTGTTTAAATGATGGATGTTGTATCCATAGCTGCTGAGGAGGAAAAGTGCAACCAGACTGTGGAATATTTAATTTTACATCATCATGCTTCTTTTTGATACTCAATAGTACAATATTCCTTTAATATATTGAATATTGTTAGGATATATTCTTTCCAATAATGTCTGTGAATTCATGATGGTTCTTCTCTACAAAAAGTGAATGTTCAAATGAAAATATGTATGTGGATTAATGCATCCTACTGCTTGAGCCATATATTTATCCATTTGATGATTATTTACTGATTTTATGCAATTATTGAGCAGCACTGCTATAGCTCTGAATAGGTTTCTAATGTGTTAGAATGCACATTTCTTGTGAGTCATGTCTTGTTTTCAAGTGATAAAACTCTTCACTCATGTGACAAAGTATTGCTCATAATGCTACCTAGCGGTAGAAAAGCAGTTTGAAATAGTATTCAGTATAGATATTATGGCACAGTCCTGTCTCTTTTGAAAAGGTTCATCAAATTTTGATTACCGTACCAATATCTGTCTTCATCCGTCATTCCATTCTCCCTCCTTTTCTCTGTCTGTCTTTCCTTCTTTTATTTTCTCCCCGTCTCGCGGGGTGAGATATTTCAACGTGAGGTCGTAACCAAGCTCATCAGCAGCATAGTTTCAAACTTGTGTGCATGACCGTGATGTCCTAGCTTGTAGTTCCGAGGGATCTATCACCTCCGTCCAGTTCTTGCCAAGTCACACGACAAGCCATGCGGTGACCTCTCCAGGACTCGGGTCCTCCTGTCTCCTCCCTCATCCCTCCCTCTTGCCTCCAGCTAATCCCCCTCAGTCCCCCTCCTAATTCAATGGATCTATCCTCAAGTGAAGGATGTCATTCATTTTCTTTTTGCTGGCCCTAGCCCAGATGCTCATCTCTCTTCCCCTTCTCTACCCCCTCTCCCTTCTCTGGCACCCCAACCCCAACCTCAACTTTTCTCTCCTTTTTCCCCCCTTGCCCAGGTTTGTGTGTACCCAGGTCATGATTGGGATTCTCTATCTTAAAAGGCACTAAATGTAATGGCATACATGAACTTCAAGTAAAAATGGTCTATCATCTTCCAATTCATCCAGCAAGTCACACACTCTATCTGTACCCAAGGACATACCCAGGAAGTCACATGCATGTGCTACAAAATTGTAGTTTTGCAAGTTCATTCTGTGCTTTCCTGGTCTGAGGAAAGGAAGACAAAATAAGAAAGAAATCATCATTCTATTTCCAATTCATATCTCTGTAACTTGTAGTGTAAGAATGGACTCTCTACCCTTTCTTCTCTTTCTCACTAGCTTAGTATCTCATCTCCTCTCTCTACCCCCTTGCTGTTTTCTCATAGTCACAATATTCAATGTGGTCCTCTGAAGCCAGATCTTAGGAAGGTGTCCGATTGCCAGAACAACAGCATCCAAGTGACCAGACACTGTCAATATCAGTCAATATCAGTCAATATCAGTCAATATCAGCGTGGCAGGGTCTGGTAGGATTCAGAGGGAGTTCATAACTCTTCGCGTTATCTGGGTTCTTCGGTTGACCTCAATGTCCAAACTTCCACTTCCAAGTTCCCCGCTTGCAGGCTATCATACTTTTCTGAGGTCGTTTTCCAAGCCTGAACCAATCTTCTCTTTTAGAATCTGTTGAGATTCATGTAAGAATTATTTCAATTTTGGGATTAGCGAACCTTTAGGAATGATGAACCCTGTTTCAGTTTCGAATGAATGAACCTGCAGAATAATGAATGTCACCCAGTAGTTGCAGCAGCAGAATCATCTCCGGATTGGATGGGTTAAGCACTTGTGACTGTAGTAGTCGTAGCAGGACATGTGGTGTCAGGTTGTGCTGAGTGGCTTGCCACCCGCCAAATTGACAGCTCTCGAAATGGCACCTGACAGTGTGCAAAACTGGGAGGGACAGTTGGTATTATGTTGTCATCGCCAGATGATGTAGGGTTGATAGGGGGTAAAAGTGGGCTTTGTTTTGCTGCATTCAACATAACAGGAAGTGGTGTGCAGGTTCCAGTCAGTTTTTAGTCCTAATTTGGCGTTACGGAATACTGATGTGTCTTCCGGCAAGGGTATGTGTGTAAGGGAAGTGAGAGAGAAAAAGTAAGGGAAAAAAAGCCTAAGAAATTGAGGACAACCACTGTGATCATTTCAATTGAATTAATTCAAAGTTTGAAGCCTTGAAAAATTGTCTTTATTGAGAAATATCACTGTTTCCTAACTTATCGCTAGCAAAATTTTACTTTAGGTCAAAAAAATAGTCGCTTCCTAAAGCCATTGTTTTGAATAAGAGGGCAGATAAACATGAGTAAAGACTTTGTTAGCAAATCAAGCAAGCAATCCTTTATAAAGCACCTTTCAACTAGATGATATGATTATGATGGGATATTTGAACTTGAGATTGAACTCATAGAATCTCTTTCCCCTGTTAACCAGGTCAAAAAGGAGTAATTCAATCACTGATATCATTTGACGTGGAAAATGACTCCTGAATAAAGATAGTATCCTTGTCCTCTAGAATGGTATTATGAACATATTGATTGTTACAAACATTCTCAGTCTTTTCATTCTTACTGATGTCAAGCTTTGTTGAGAGAAAAATAAATGTAACCAGACTGCTGAAAAGCTGTTGGGCTGTCACATGCTGTTGAAATTCAACAAAAGAGAGTAATTTCTGTCAGAATGGCTGAATCTTCTATGTGGAACATTTCAGCCTGAATTGATCAGAATGATAAATCCTGATATAGTCATTTAATATCCACTATGCCCTCAACATAAATAGACTGTATGAGGTCAAAACTAGGAGTCAAGCCGCCAGGGGGCTCTGGTTGTTATCATGGGTAGTGGTGGACTACAGGTTCATGTAATTTGTGGAAGGAAATAATCAGTTAAGCAGTACCTGTGCATTTCCTCGTCAAACAGACCGAAGCTACACATCCTGAACAGTGTAGGAGATACTATGCTGTATGTCTAAATGTGGATGGGTCAAGCCACATATGTGTTGCCGTGGGTTTTGATTCTCCACCATGGCTCAAAATTTAAAGTAGATTTTTTCCCCCCACCCTATACATGGATGGAATCAGTCAAATTGTTATAATGGCAAACATGAAAGATCTGCGTGAGTAGTTCAGGTAGATTAAAACAGTTGGACCAGGGTGCCCCTGGCGAGCAATGGAAGGAGTTAAAGTAGGTGAGATCTGTGATGTGAGCTTGATATTGGTATTTAAAGGTAGGGAATCCCATTTGCATGCCTCAAATGAAGAGTTGTATAAATACAGTGGTATGTTGAAGAGAGTATCATTTTAGAAACTCCCATAAAGTATTGAAAGTGGAAGGTAACATTTAGTACATTTTTATTGACCGTTAGATTTTGAATTGAATTTTTTTCGGGGCTCACCGTAAATTACTAGGCTACCTTTTCAGACCCATTCACTGTGATGTGTGTCCATCATGTATATTTTGTGAAGAAAGTTCATCAAAACTTACAAACATTTCTATATACATTCTTGCAACACACTCTATATGTTATTACATCAGCTCTTATACTTTTAGATTTGTGTTTATAGATAAAAGAATACAGAAGACTGCAACAAAAAGGCTTAAGTGTGGCTGACACACAGAACTACCGAGTAGTTGAGTTTTGTGCATTATTCAAATTGTAGATAACTGTTGACTTCCAAATTTCTCAGCAGTGGCCTAAACAGGTCCCCTGAGGTTCATATTGAATGTTTTGCTGCATTTTGGGAGGTCTGTAAAAGGTATCCCCTACCTTTAAGGTCAACAGTTCATGGATGATCATCATAATGTAATCGGATTAAATATCTTCTGTACCATTAGAAGTTTCGACTGGCCATGAAAGTACCTGTATGTTCCTGGATTGAGGGCTACTGTAAGGGAACAAAGAAGACAGCGAATTGTTTTGTGGATGACCACAGAAATATGTGTGGTGCCGTCTGTAAACCTCCAATCTACTGAAGGTGTTCTGAGATCACCATTGATCTGTGAAGGGTGTTCGTAGACCATCAATCATCTACTTTGGGTGCTGGCACTAATTCAGTGCCAATTTACTAAGGGTGCTTCTCTACAGCTAATGCTTGATGGTAGCTGCCAGTAGTGCACTACAAATGCACCGTTGATTTGGCGAGCAGATAGTGTGTAGTCTCACCTGCCTATTTTGCAATAATGTTTTTTTGTTGTTGTTGTTGTTGTTGAATTTACTGAATATTTGCATGCTTTCACATGGGAAATGAGAGATTACTCATAACGTGTCCTTTAATACACCATAGAACAGTTTGTCATCTTGTCCATAGCATATTGATTGGTTCAGACCTTGGCATCAATCAACAGTTTGCCTTGAGGAAACTAGAAAATGATAGAGCTTAGATTTATGCCTCACCTCATGTACAGTGATCATGATTATCATAAAAGCGATGGTATCATAGATGATTATTCTTCTTTCAAGCATTCCTGTGATTGCTTTGATAAACTAAAACTTGAAATAGAGGAAAATGCCCTATGTCATTTTTAGGTGACAGATGATTAGATGTGATGAAGTCTAATGGTGTTAATGATAGGACTGTCATAGGAACTCAACTTTTTAAAAGTTTTTTTTTTTTTTCAGGGAAAAGACAAGATTCACTCGTTTTCAGAGAAAAGCTTGTGATACTAGAGATTATGTAATGATAATCCAAATTTTATATTTGTTATCATTTCGTTGTAATTTGTGATGTGCTCTGAGATTTGGATGTGTAGGCCTAACTATTTTCTTGCTCTCCACTGAATCAGATTCTTAATGGTCTAAGGGAATGAATATGTTATCTTAGGCTAATTGACATTGGTTCTCATGGAGAGTCACAGTGCTGCACCATTCATCTTGCAGTGAGTCAGGGCACCGTGAGCTTCATGTACCTGCTGTATGTCTCTGCCAAGATGGGTGGGGAGGAGGGGGGGGGGGGGGGCATGCAGAGTTGATGTGGTTTGGCAGTGACTGGTTGTAGTCGTCCTATGCCATCATCTTATCAAGAGTTGAATGACAGATAGGTGTGAGACAGTTCAAGTATGACATAATCAGTAACATTCTTCCACTGCTCAACATCAAGGCAGTGCTGAGATCCTGGTAAATGGTGCATACTGTATCAAAAACCAGAAACATTCAATCATGGCATGAAACGATTGCGAATTGCCACTAGCATTCAATGCATTGTGTACACATGAACTGTGGCATGCATTTTACTGTCGCAAATCTTGACTCCTTCCAAAATTTGCGAAAGTTTCATGCATGTGAAAATTTCTGGTTTTACAGTGCACTAAACGGCTGGAGAAGTTGTCCGTTATTTCTGTATTTCATAGCTCTGTAGAATGTCTTAAAGAAGAAACCTCTCCAAAATTTTATCAATTTCATAAGAAAGAAAAAAAAATCCCTGCAGAACAGTGCAAAAATGATCAAGATCGGATAAAAAATAAGGAAGTTGCAACATTTTAAAATTTCAAAAATTTTCGGAAAACACTTACTGACCAGTCGTTATGAATATTTAAATCAGCAAGTTGATGATATCATGCTCTCACAATTTCATATTCATTTCATCTGCAGAAATGACAAAAATCTCACATTTCAGCAGTATAACATAAAACTTATAACCACTCAAAATACAGAAAGAACAATGTGAACTCTGATATATTTTGGTATGGGAATATGCTGTAGGGATTTTTTCTCTTTCTTTTAGAGTTTTTTTTTTTTTCATTTTTGGGGTGGCTTTCCTCTGTAACAGCACTTTTAAGTTAGGATATGTCAGAGTTCTAGACTTTGCCAAGTCTCCCTAATTCTTCAGAAAGCCCCCTGAAAAATTACCAAATTAGATCATTCTTCTTGTCCTGACAAAGGCATTGCAAAAATCTCTCCTATGCGGAAACTATTTTTTCCTCAATGAGATGCATGTGAAGCCTTATAAAAATATCTACCTGAATGCTCTCCGGAACTTTCCTTTATTTTTATGTGGAAATGTTGGCAGCCTCGGAGTTTGTGCAGTGCACTGGCTCAAAGTAGAAATTCACCTGTTGTGCCGGAAATGAGGTACTTTCCTGCAGATGCAATATATACCACATCTCCTTCCCCATAGGTGTGTCTGTGCATAATTTGGTCCAGTTGTTTGTAATACATTCCATGTCATATGTGTTAGAAGTCAACTTCACTGTTAAACCGGGACCTTCTTGTTGTTGTTGGGGTTTTTTTTATTCTAAAAAAAAAGAGTAAATAAATAAAAGCCCCAGCAGTGTTTAAATGACTTTCAAAAATTTGCGAGTTGACTCTGTCATATGGATGTGACTACCTTATTGTTCCCAGCTTGGAATTATGTACTGAAGTCGGTGTTGTCAGTTGAGAATGATAAGGGCATTAAAGGACAAGTTCACCTTCATAAACATAAGGATTGAGAGAATGCAGCAATATTAGTAGAACACATTAGTGAAAGTTTGAGGAAAATTGGACAATCGATGCAAAAGTTAAGAATTTTTAAAATGTTTGTGTTGGAACCGCTGGATGAGGAGACTACTAAGGCTCGTGATGTCATATGAGTACAACAGTATAAAGAAAATGTAAAGAAAATTCAACATATTTTCACATTTTTTGCATAATAAAAGAGCACTTTACTTGCCACTTTCTAAAGTTAATGGGAATAATATATGTTAGTAACGAGTCAAGGGAATGTGTACTTTTTTCAAAAGATGAAATTTTGTGAAATTCTCTTTATATATTTCCTTATATTGTTGTACGCATGTGACATCATACACTGCAGTAGTCTTCTCATCCAGCGGTGACTGCACAAAAACTTCAAAAATTCATAACTTTTGAACGGATTGTCCGATTTTCCTCAAACTTTCAATGATGTGTTCTACAAATATTGCTACATTCTCTCAATCCTTATGTTAATGAAGGTGAACTTGTCCTTTAAGTTGCCACTAAAACCATAGTGTTTGAGGTACCTTAAAGGTAGCCAAACCCAAAGAGCAATGTGGATTGAGTGAAAGCAGCAACATTAGTAGAGCACATCAGTGAAAGTTTGAGGAAAATCGGGCAATCTATGCAGATGAAGTTTTAAGACTGGATAAGGAAACTATTGGAGTTTATGATGTCATGTGTAGATAACGATATAGAGAAAATAAAAGAAAAATTCCTCAAAACTTCATTTTTCATGAAAATCATGCATTCCATCAAATTTTTACTGACATTAATGTTACAGGTGATATTAACCACTCCTCCTGCTTTCTGAAAGAGGTTAGTCAAGTGCTCTTTCATTAAGCTAGGAAAGTGAAAGTATGTTGAATTTTCTTTATTTTCTTTATATTGTTGTCCACACATGATGTCATGAACTGGAATAGTCTCCTTATCCAGTCGTTACAATGCAAAAACTTGAAGAATTCATAACTTCTGCATCGATCGTTCAATTTTCCTCAAACTTTCACTGATGTGTTCTAATAATGTTGCTGCTTTCAGTCAATCCATATTGCTCTTTGGGTTTTGGTTTCCTTTAATGCCCTTGTCATTCTCACCCCGATGGTGTAGTAATGTCAATGGGAGATTTTAATAGGCATTATTTTCTTATCTATAAATTATTTTTGCAAACAGCCGTATGACAGGGGATCTGGTATATAAACTGTCAAAGAGCATGTATACTAAAAATAATCATATCTGGTCTGAAATGAAGGCTGCTATTAATGAACTTGTGTGTTGTCATCATGCCATATATGATGCCCTATTTCACAGAATTTTCCCTTAAGACTGTACAAAAGTGGAACTCCAAAAATAGGCTGATATTTTCACTAAAGGTACCTGAGGGGTATCCTTAAACTTGTGTGCTGAAGTTTGCACAATATTCTTTGTCTTTTGCAGTGGGAAATCATGTCTGAATATATAAAGTTATAAAAAAAATAGTGACCAAATGTCTTTAAGTATGACAGATTACAACAAGAATACAAAACTTTCACATATCTGCTGCCTGCTGTAGCATGTCCAACTAATTTTAGGCACATACCGTATGCAATTGATATCCTCTAAAATGAGGAACATGGAATAAGATGTTGTGATTCGGCTGTGACCACTTTGTTAAGAGTTTGTAATCATTGTAGGGAAGCTACAATGAGCTACAATGATTGATTAATGAAATCATCTACATGAACAAAAGGAAAAAGCTATATCAGGCATTGTGCACACACTATTGATAAAGTGGCCACACCAACTTTGGACAGTTTAAGGGCTAGCTATTTTGGATTTGGAGATGAGGAAACTTTTTAAAGGGAAATCTGACAAACATCAAGAATGTGAGCAAAATTTGAATGCAGCTTCCCACCACGTCCTCAAAATAGCACTCCTTGTCATGTGACTGTGATGATTACTTTGCTAAAATTTTCTCACATTTTGATTCAGGAAGAGCAGAGCGTAATTTTCTGCATTTATAAAAGGGACTTACATACTTTCACTGTGGAATGTGTATGTCAAAATTCCTGACATAACATTAATTAGGTGTATAGAAAATATGAATTAATAAGTCTTATTTATACGAAATGTGAATATATAATGTTTTAACATCTGACTAAACAAGTAACTGACTAAAGTAACAAGTGCAATTTTAGAACTCCTCTTTGATTTAACTTATTCTGTCTGTATTTTACTTATTTACTCGTAAATGTTATGCACATAGTGTGTGCTTCTTATGTTTCCAGTGTTCAAATGATATTTGATTTATGCAGTGTATCATTTTACTCAATGAATCTTTTCTCTTTTTATAGTTATTATCGTGCTATATATCATGTTTCTCGTTTTCATGTAGTTTTTTGGTTTTATCTTTGCAATGTGTCATACTCTGCCATTGTTAAAATTAAATGAGTGCAGGGCCCCTTGGTAGAAGAGTTGGCAAACTGAAAGGGCTGTCCTGCATAAAGAAGATTGGATAAACACAGAAAGAGATAAATAAGAAGAGACAGACAGACATATTTTGAGAAAATATGAATTCTTGATAACCCACAAACAAATACAAGCCACATAAAAGTCAGTCATATGACAAAGATGGTTTTCTTTAAATGCCGGTGGGACAATCTGCCCTAACGATATACCAACAATAATGAACATAATGAACTGTTCATTGAGTATAATATTGTATAAGCTTTTGTAATCTTTTAAACTTTTTTTTTTCTCATTGTGGTCATGCATTGTGAATCTGTCCTTTAGGGTACAAGTGTGATTTTGGTATTGTGATCATATGCTGAGAGAAATTGCTTAACTTTTTCTGATGCTTATACCAATCCCCATATATTCAAGATTTTTGTGGACTGGCAAATGTGGATAAAAGTATTAACAACCTCCCCACCCCTCCTATAAAATTTTCAAGAATCTTAATGACAGCTGTGTAGGTTGTGGCATGAATTATTTTCAGTTTATTAATTTTGTTTCTGTCTTTGGATAATGTGTATGTCAGGTCATGAGTGTCAGAAGTTTGGTCTACATGCCTAATTCCAATTGCAATTTTGCCTGCAGATATGAATGAGTATTCTTCAAGTCTCCCTTGCTATACCGTCAGTCTGTACTGTTTGATATCATTGAACTTCCAAGACCAATAGTGTGATCTTGGAAAGACAGGTCCTACTACAGTTATGTGCAGAAGCCTTGGACCAGCTTTTGGTTATAGAGAAGATTGAGACCAACACCTTATTGGGGCTTTGTTAGTGAAAGGAACAACTGCACGAACAAGTGTGACTTACAACAAGTACAACTGTGCGGCGAGTAAAGAAACCACGACAACAGTTAGATGACATCCAATCAGTTTGGAGTATTTTGGTGTTTGATGTCATTGTTGTATATAAAGTAATATTTACAAATGCTTTGATGTTATAGTCCAGTAGACCACATCTCTTGACATCATTTCGAGTCTTATCGCAATGTCCGCAAATAGTCAACTTGTAGAAAATGGAAAAATTGACAGATTGCCTCGCATGAGCTTGAGCGTTACTACGTTATCATGAGCCTCATATTCATGCATGTAGTTGTACGTATAGCCGGGGCAGTGAAACGTCTTGAAGAAACGCCAACCCATTTCCACAAAGACTCGAAGGGGTAATTTGTCGTGACAGACGGCGGTGAGTCAAAGTCGTCTTGAGGAGTTTCCCCATCCTATTTAGTCTCTGGAGGTGCACCAAGTTTAGAAACAGAAGCAAGCAAGCAACCATCCAGCCCCCCCCCCCCCCCCCACACACACACACTTTCTTTCACTCACAAAGTTACCCCAGACTGAACCTTCCTGTCAAGTTATTACTTCATCAGCAACAACAACAAAAAAAGAGAAAAATATGCAAACTGCCTTTTCTGAAAAATTGAATTTATTTCTCAAATCCTTGCAACAGAGTATTTGATTGGATGTGTATATTTGTAACTATGGGTATTTGATGCTGTCAGTCAAGAACCTTTTACTGTAGGAGCCTATGCACAGATTTATCTATTTATTTTTGTAGAGTAGCCAAGCTTTTGTACAATTCACCACAGGCCCACTCTCAATATCAAAATGGTGAGCTTTTTGAATGGTATGCTGAAATAAGTGTGTAAGTGGAGGAAAAAAAAAAGTTAAAGTGAATAATGTACAAACTAGTGTCATTCATATACAAGAACCTGTCCATGAATGTCATTTAAAAAAAAAAATGAAGAAATGAAATGAAAAATCATATGGTCAGTGTAAAGTGTAACTCAGCTATGTACACAGTGTGGACTGCAAGTTGTGTTGGAGGGTTGTAACACTTTCAGACACACAGAGTTATCATATGGATATACAACATCTTAAAGGGATCGTATAGTTTGGTTGAGACCAAATTTCAGGTTTTTAACATTTTTTGGTGAGATCATGAGAAACCTCATTATGAAATATGAAGGAGCATGTAATTCTATGAGGAATTCAACGTTTATTTGATGAAAATTGGTTTTGAAATGGCTGAGATATCCACAAAAGAGCGATTCTAATAAAGTGTGGGACCCACACTTTACTACGATCGCTTTGTTTTACTTTGTTTTTGGATGTTTCAGTCATTCCAAACCCGATTTTCATCAAATAAACTTTGAATTCCTCTTAAAATGGTATGTTCTGTACTATATCATAAGTGTTTTCTTGGTATTTCGCAAAAAGTTAAAAGCCCAATTCTCATCTCCACCAATACTGTACCATCCCTTTGATATGAGACCATTAAGACACAACATCCCAATATAATTATACAATGTATGATGATTGTAAGGCAGCATCAGACCACGCATACTGTCATACTTCATGAGACACTCATGAATATGTATGTATTAGTCTCTCCTTTCTGCAGTACAAACTTTTTGTGGGCTTTCAGCATTGTGTGGCCTGGCTTTTCATATTGTGTTTTTCCATTGCATGGGATTTGTGGTAATTTGTGAAAAAGCCCTGACTACTTTATAAGACATATATGTGGATATGAGAGCATCCAGACACAAATACATGTCAAATGAATACTGAAAAGCAAGAAATAGTGGTGGCATGATAAGTGCCGCTGGCATCCAATGCATTATAGTATAGACGAGCACTTTTGCATGCATTTTAATGTCCCGAATCTCGGCTCGCGCAAAATTTGCAAAATCAAAATGAGTATGAAAATTTCTTGTTTTACAGTAATACTAATATGCCATTTCAGACTTGCAAAAAAACATTCCATATCCATACATTGCCATATGCAGTTGTATCCATTTAACTGAGAACCTTTTAGTGTGAAAGGGGAGTTTGTGTTTACATTCAGAGTGAGGAAGTTGTTTGGCCATGAAGTTCAGACAGAGAGTAAAACAGCGCAGTGGAAGGGGAAGGACAGCAGTTTGCACAGGTGCTGAAGGATGCCTCAGGAGAGGGTGGGGCGGTCAGAGAGATGTGGCCTTTGACTGCATCTGTTGTGAGATGACCAGGCGGTTCTAGGACAATTACTCCCTGGACATTTATCCCAGACCCTTCCGCTGACCCTTACTTTAACCCTAATCCTAATCCTAATCCTGAACCTAACCCTGACCCATATCCTAACCCTAACCCTAGCACTATTCCTAATCTTGAACCTAGTCCTATATCACTAACCGGTATTTGGGGGGGGGGGGGGGGGGATAATTGTCCATTGGTGGTGATTGTCCTGATATGGATCAGGATATTCTGATCTTTGTTTGAGAGAGAGAAGAGGATAAAGAACTGCTCATGCTTTAGGCCCATTCACAGTTTTTGGATAGTGTTGCAAAAATCAATTTCATTTGCCATTGTTCAGGCATGGCCTCAAAAAAGAAAATCCTGCTGCACTTTAAATCTCTATCCCAAACTGATGCCTTAACAATGATCGGAGGGTAACCCCCAGGCACCCTACTGGTTGGGATCTAGAGTCCTAAATTGAATCATGGTGTCAAAAAAGAGCATTAATTTCAGGTGTGTGTGAACAGACCTGCTGTAGATCTAACCTAGGTTTTGATACAGTGAGAAACGAGTGGGAGTTATGTACTGATCCTGATTCACCGATCTTTTAAGTTAATTCATGGTGCTACATAAACGACAGATGCTGTGATGTGGCCAAATGCCGTCTTTTGTCGAGAAGTTGTTAAAAATCGTAATCCCTATAATAGAGGTCCAATGGCCATAGGTTGAGAGTCCCCAGGGCACTGAGAGGAAGTGAGTGGCCTTGCCGCCATTTTCTTGTCTTTTTTTAAATACAACTTTCCCCCTGCTGTTCATTCTAGAGAGAGTATTGACTGAATGCTGTGAGAAAGATTTGTGTGATTGAGTGTATTCGTGCCAGTTCTGTGTGATTCACGTTTTCAGACATGTGTTGCAATTTGTCTGCGTTTTAACTCTAAAGTTTGACTGAATGGGACTGATATGTACCACTGTGTCATTCATTCCATCACCGAGTCCATGGCATACAATACAGTCATGTGCTGTGGTGTTAACTCATTTTCTTCCATAAATGCCAATTCACATAGATTTGTTACGTGGTTCATTAGATTCCAGCCAACAGGGGCTTAAACACAGCATGTATATCTACTCACATTCAAGTACATTTACACACAAAAATAAAGTGTATTAATAATCTGACTGAGTTGCTGAACCTTGTTAGTGAGCTGTGATAGTAGGTTTGTTGATGATATTTGGTAAAAGAAAAGTTATTATCTGCATTTAAAAACAATGGTTGCCTTTGTTTTTCATGCAATTAGATATCAAGATTCCATCTCATTTCAAAATATTGCATTTAAAAAATGTTGCATTTGTTTTTCATGCAATTAAATGTCCAGATTCCATCTCATTTCAAAACAATAGGAGGTAACCTTTTAAATACGTTTGAAACAATCCATTAGTGAGATTTAGCTCACATTCTTCCTGGTTTGGTATTTGTACTGCTTTTGTGTGTTTTCCAAATGATCATGAGTATATTGCAACTCTCACACTCATGCAGGAAGAACAAATGAGTTAGAGAAACAAATTTCTTTGATGTATTTTGATATATTTCTAAACAGCATCGCCTGGTCACGAAGTCATCTCTGAAGCTTCTCCTTGTCTTCGTGGAATACTCAGAAGCCAACGCTCAGCTGCTACTTCAGGCGATCAAAGAGGTCCACTGCGAAAACGGTAAGTACGGCCAGGTCAAATACAACAACTACCTGTTCATCCAGTGTTGAGAATAAATTTGTCATCATCAAAAAAAAAACAAAAAAACAAAACAAAACCAAAAAAAAAAAAACACCCGGATGTACATGTATGTCGTAAACAATGAGGTGTTAGGAAGAATAGAGTCCTGAAGGCAATAACATGAGCTTACAATAAGATTACATTTTGTGAGTTGAATTTGAATACTGCTTATTGTCTGCATGTTCCCTCTCTTTCCACTGTGCCCCATTCTCCGCTCCCACTTCCGCTCTCCATGGAGGGACATGATGTGAGTAAATGAAGCAGAGTGAATGACGGAGAACAAACAGTGCTCAAAGTTTATTCCTGCTTTGCAGTCTTACAATCCCCAGTTTCCTGCTCCTTTGATATATACCCCTCTCGGCTTCTCCCGTTTGCTTTTGGTTGAGTGGTTGTAAATCTCAAGAGACTGCAGGAAACTGAAAAGCTCACCTGTAAATTTCCTCCTTTCAGCATCTTTGAGCTTGGCTCCTCCTCTACTCTGAAAGTTCATTTACATTCCTCAGTTAAAAACCAAGACCGTCATGACAGTAGTCCTTGAAATATCAAAAAATTGAATAATTATTGTACCCATTTGCTTTTACAAACCAGAAATGTTCGTGTGCATGAAACTTTCGTGAATGTTGCAAGGAGCAAGGATTTGCGAAAGTAAAATGCACGAGAGAGGTTTCGCCTGCACAATCAGCATTGAATGCCAGCTGCAATTTTCGAAACTGTCATGCCGCAGAAAAGGCCATTGGCTCCAATTCTCTAAAGTTTCATGCCACTAATATTTCTGGTTATACAGTATTTGTTGATAATTTCAAATTTATTAGAGACATTCTAGATGTTACAGAAGGAGGCTCGATTCCGGGGAAATGGGGATGCAAAAATATTTTGCATTTCCTTTAAAATGAGGTGTTATGAATATTTTGTATAATGATTTCAGTACAAGATGAGGTCTTACAGACAGCCTGTCTGTGGGAAGACCTTCAGGTTAAGTCTCTCAAGGCAGTCGTGGAGCCTGTTTGGTGGCACTTAAACAGTTGGCCCGAACCAACAAGCACATATGAAAGTTTCACTCCATCAAAACAAACTTGACGTTGCCAAGAAAGCTTCCTCTGCACACTGCCAGCTGACACTCCATTGAGAAACATGAGACTGACTTTTTCTTTGAGGATTCTGTTTTCAACCCCTCTCCCCCCCCCTTTTTTTTTTACAGAGGTATAGATTGGGAGATTGTTTCCTATCAGCTTGTGGTGACTAGAAATTCAAAGAAAATCCCCTTAACCCATTGAGGATGAGTCCCGTGTATACTAGGGCAAGCATCTATGGGAAATGTGTGTTGTAGCAAAATCAAACTGTCCTCGATGGGTTAAGATGTGTTTTCTAATATTACAAAATTAGAGAGCATAATAAAATGTTTGCTTTTGATTGTACAAATCACTTCTACTAACCCGTTGAGGATGAGTCCCGAGGAAACCCAGGCAGGTGTCCATGGGAAATGTATGTTTTAGCAAAATCAGTCCGTCCTCAACGGGTTATAGAAGAAATTGATACTGGACACCTTTCTCTTCATAAAGAAAGAGAGAGAAAAAAAAATAGCAGTTGGCATTAATCTTGTACTATACAGGGACTTGTAATATGTGTCACTCTGAGCAAGTTAATTAATTCCAGCCAATTAGCCTAATTCTTGTGCTTCATGGCAGTCACAACAAACTCATTTTTAAGTTGGCAAGTGTGTTGATTGGCAATTTGACAAATGTATCATTTCCTTTATTTCAGTTGCTCCCCCGACTATCTTATCTCCAGATCAATTTTTGATCACATTGTTTAATCCATTATTTACTGGCAGGTGTCTTTCTGTGATGATTGTACACAAAAAAAAAAAGAAGAAAAAAGTATTATTGCAATTAGATGGCAGTGTGTGTAGAGACACACACACACCTCTTTTTATGTATTTTTTGAAATAAAGTTTAAATGTAAGTGAATGTGACCAGGGCAATCATAATCTAAAGTTTGTTCGTATGTCTCTGTGTGTGGTTACTCAGGAGCAATGCCATTGTGATTAACTAAAAGTCAAATATAATCGAAAGAGGGGTCAAACGTTTGACTTCCCCACACCCCCACCCGAGTTTATCACTTTCTGTTGCAAATTATAAACCTGCCTTTCACTTAAAGTTGGTTTGTAAAAATGTCTACTGGTATCAATACTGCTGCAAGTTTTGTTTCATGTTGACAGCAGTATCTGTTCAGCACTGTAATTCTTGTAATTTGTTTGGAAAAATGTTCTTAGCGCAATTATATTTTCAGTAAAACTGCATAACTGTTTTTACCATTTCAGTCCTAGTACAGACTTTAAAAAGATCTCGAATACAGACCTTGTCAAAAATAAATATACATGTATTGCTACTGAATCATTGTCACTCAGTTGAAAAGAAAAAGACAATGACAAAAACACAAAGTATTAATTTTCTGTCTTTCAGTATAATGCTATTAATCCGCTGAGGACGAGTCGCGAGTATACTCGGCTAGATGTCTATGGGAAATGGGTGTTGTAGCAAAATCAGTCCGTCCTCTACGGGTTAAAATCATGCTATATATTAACATTACAATTTATGTTGCCATGCTTCATGTGTATCGACATGTACAGAAAATAAAAGAGAAAGCTGTAAGTTTGAATTCATGTCCGATATTGAGGCATAGCTGTTTATATGAATATATGTATCCATATAAATTTTTTGATATGTTCAGTGAAACTATTAGTTTTAATTCATCCGATATTGGGCCATATTCGTGAATAGATGTTTGTATGAACATCTGAATGTATCCATCCATAAAGTTTGATAATATGTTTAATGACTTCTCTGCCTTTCAGGGAAGCCACAATGGTACAATCTCATGGAACTGTTGAAGGACGAGGGACAAGATGCAGAAATCATGACGTACGTCATGACGCTCTTCAACAAGGTCAGGTTACTCAATCTGATTGATTCTTTTTATCGGTAATCTTTTTGCCCTCATCTTGAACAATGAGTTAGCGTTTGATATAAGCCGCATTCACACATGCAGAATAACAGGATGACGATTGTGCTCCAAATTTCGAGATTTTTTGCAGCGTTCACAGGCACAAAAATAGCCCGCTAGTTGCTGATAGGTAAATCGATTGTTCTTGCGCCTCACAGTGGTGTGTTGTGCATGCTGTTGTGATGTGCGCTTTGAATGATGGGATATAAAATCTCAAGCTTATTTGATCGAGCATTCACATGTCACAGCGGGGCAAATTAGTGCACTAATTCAGAAATAAAGACAAGATTTCTTGGGTTTAGCATGGCACTGCAGATTGCATTAATTTGTTTGTGCTTTTTGTGTTTTTCTTGGGGGGGGGGGAGGGGGGCAAAAAAATTGAGCTTGCAATCGCAATGCAGATCTTTAGATTTGTAACCCGCTAATTTGTGTATGTGTGAATCCCCCTAATGACATGTGACCTATTAACTTACAGAAACTTGTTTTAACAATCTGTCCGTTGAATTGTGTCACAATGTCCTCGTCTTCAGTGGCTGTGAAATGACTTCTGAATGTGCTTTTTGCGGACCATCAAAGAAAAGGTACAATTGACAAAACTTTGTATATCTCCATGCTGCAACTGGTGTAAACCAGACTAACATTTTGACCAATTCCAAATGTTAACTACAGATAAATGTGATACAGTTCACTGACTCGGTTCAAGTCTCTGTTTATTAATCTGTGTAATCATCAAGAAGTCACTCATAGCTGACATTTTACTATTCATGTGATCTGTTTGTGACATGTGAGCTGGCAGTGATCAAATGATATTAAAGCAAAGTCTGCAAATCTTTCAGCTTCAGGATTTCTTTTTTGAATATCCTGTGAATCCAGGAGGAGAAAAATGTAACGATTGGCTTCTCTTCTGTCACCAAGGTTACAAAGTTGTTTACCCTGTGCGTGATACGCTGGAAAATTGATGACTGGTAATAAAATGTTGAACTCTTTTCCTGAAAATGTACAAGTGCAGTCATCATGATGGTGGTACATCCTTTTGCAATTTTCACAAATATTCACATAAACTTCATGTTTACTGTAGAGCTCAGGTTCAACAAAGAATGTTGATATTTTTTTTCCCCACTACTCAGCCCATCTTATCAAATCACTATCAAACTTTGTGGAAAAAAAAAAAGCTGGCAAAATAGTGTGCACAGATATCAATAGTAGACTGCACATTTGCATTACACAAGTGATGCATAAGCATTGCATGGAGGTGATATCGGGATCTTGAGTCATGAAGCTAGACATTATCCAACGCGATGACAATTGAACGTTTCCTTGTGGAAAGCGACACTGAAAATAGGTGTTGTCAGGGGTAAATCGGCAGAAAACCACAAGACTGTACTCTCCATGTAACAGTTCAAGGGCAAAATCAACCTCCTGCTTCAGTATTTCAGGCAGGAAGTCTAGTATATGATATATTCCCCCTTTTGTAATGGATAGGGAAAGAGGGTAAATATGAACCTCATTGCCTGTTAGAAGTTATTGTTAAACACAAGAAGAGTGCAAGGAGAAAGCAGTAATGCATCTTCGCAGGCAAAAAGCTAGGATATTTTTTGGTATCGATGTATATGTATAGGTGTAAAAAGAGCACTGCCACAGAGTTGAACGCTATGCAAGGTTTTTTTTTTTTTTTTTTTTTTTTTTTTTCTTTAACAGTTCATAATACTGAGTTCGGTCCTACAGTTGTAGGTTTAGTTTTTTTATATGGGTGATTTATATATATATATATATATATATATATATATATATATATATATAAATGATCATGTCATAAAATGATTGTCATCAGGTCATCCAATATGTCATTCGATTGAAACTTTCCAAGATAATTCATGGTCAGATTTATAGTTCAGAATTTAGCCTTGAGAAATATGCTCCTCATTCATGTGTGTTAGAGGTGTCTGTGATTCTACACTGTACTGTGGAATATCACGAACATCAGCATCCTGAAGTACATTGTAATTGCAATGTCTGTGATACAGAATCATTCATTAACCCTTTCTGTGCCATGCACTTTGGACAGTGTGTACAACCCTGTGGGGTTTTCTGTGCAGATCAGCACTCAAAGCACACGAAGGGTTAATTGTAAGATGGATAACTCCAGGCTACAGGTAAATGCCTCCATTAAGTATTCGGTGTTGCATTGAAATGCCAAATTAAAGCATTCTCGTTACGGTCCTCCCAAGGCAATGTACGTGTGGAACACTGCCAGTAGCACTGGATGGTACACTGCCTAAATCATAAATCACCCATACACCAAACCCTGATCAGCCCTTTCATACACCAATATGCTATTCAAATAGATGACAACAAATGAGCTGATATTTTGAGTCAGCTCTGTATGGTTCTATAAGTAGAAGTGATTTAATGGCATTGATATTCCTACCATTCTGTGAATGTTATCATTATTTTCAAACAGTTTTGATTGTATCAAATATGTTACGAAATGATTTTTAAAGCTTGCTGCAAGTCTGCAAAATGTCAAAATGTATGTTTGTTTTAATAATGGGGAATATTTGTCTTCTATCTGAATAGAGTGCCATGACAACCTGCATGTGAGAGACTTTTGCTTGTCTATAATGCAGTAAATCAACTTCTTGGGGCTGTCTGTATGATCTCTTAGAATCTGTAGATTATTTTATTGTGGAATTATTGTGCAGACTTGGGAACAGTTAGAGCACAAGAAGTCGTATTAGTGTTTGTTGAAGGAAATTCTTTTGATCCTGTCCTATGTTAAGGGTGTTGTAAAGTTGTAGAGTTAATTTTCTGAGGAATACATTTAAGTCTCCTTGCTGATAAATATTTGTAGATTATACCATCCATACCAGATTATGTTTTAGATGAAATTTAGATGAAAAATGTTGCAAAAAAAGGATGTGTTTCTCTAAAGTAACCACATACATTCATTGCAGTGGAAAGCTCATCCTACAAATATTGTGGTAGACCAGTAGTCAAAATCTGCATTGTCTTTCAATCAAATTAAAATCAGGTTTTTTAAATCTGTCTCTTTAATAGTGTTTTCATCAGATCTGTATCGCAGACTTACAAGCGTTAAAAAAGGATCCTCATCAACTTCATTATAGGATGCATGCCAGGCACTCCAAGACACACTCCTACCACTCTGCTGTGATCATTACACCTGTTATCTCTCCCATTACTATCAATGTCGTAACGGAAAGATTGACATAAATGAAGGAATAGTTGATAGGCGGTCCCAGACGACCTTCCGTCCACATACACACACATCTACCCACCCCAAGCGGTCATATGTATGTGTGACCGACGTGTAATGCCGTGAGTCATGTGGCGGCTATTCCCCCAGCTCTGGAGTACGGCCAGGATGCATTCCACTCCCAGCATCGGAGCATCTGATACCAGCCCTGGATGCGGGGATTGGGAGATGATGCGAGGGATGCTCTGCTTTCTCCTCCACAATGCATGTCAACTCTTCCACTGACTGCTACTCTAGGCTTGAAAGAACAGACCCTTCCCAACCATCGTTTTGCTTTGGAGGAAAAAATTCCTTACATGCCTCTCCCAAAACAGGGAACTTTTCGCTTTTCATCATCACCCTACAGAGACCAAGGTCTTAACTCGTTGAGAACGAGTCCCGAGTATACTCGGGCAAAGTGTCAATGGGAAATGCATGTTGTATCAAAATCAGCCCGTCTTCTACGGGTTAATAAGAATGAAGCAAAGCAACAACAAAGGCACATGTATGACAAACATCCCAGAGGATTGTTTACATTTGTATTTATCTTTAATTGCCCTTAGATAGTGACTGAAAGCAGGGATGTAGTGGCACATTACTTCCTTTCTAGACAGGAAATAACCTACTTTGTATATCTTACAAATGTTTAGGAATAAAGGGTTGTCGTCACCACAAATTGACTGGATGTGCTGTTCAAGCTGTACCATTATATTCATATTTTGTAAGACGAAGGACAGTTATGTAAAGCCCAGAAAATGTACTTTTGCCACTGAAAGTCATCCTAGCAATTAACCTAAACTTGTCAGGTTCATAAAAAGCTGATGACTGACCAACATATTGTCGCTGGGGTGACAAGACCTTGTATCTGCAATTTTGGTGAAAATGACTTTTTGGGATTAATAGTCAAATAATGGGTTAAGTGATGTCCTGTCCAAATCCCAACTGTCTTGCTCCAAAAATGAAGCCACCTCAGCATGTCAAAGGAAAGGCTGTCCCATTTGATGTAGTGCTTTGGCCGCCATGTTTTTTTGCTCTCCTGAACAATTGACATTTTGTAGATACGAGGTCTTGTCGCCCCAGTGACGATACAATGTATGTTACATTTTATAAAGGAATAAGCCTCGAGAGCAGTAATTTTGCTTGTAAATTCCAAATGTGTCTGTAAATGTTTCATTACTTTAGTTACACTGTGTGTTATTGGTTCTGTATTACTACAAGAGACAGTCAAGAAACATACAAGGTTTTACTGAACAAAATTATTCACTTGCATTGAAAAATCATACTGATCACTTACTTCAATGCAATGTATTTCAAGCACAATGTTGTGTTCAAAGGTTGAATCATGATCACTCAGCTCTCTGTACAAATTGTGGCTCTGCTCGGCAGTGTAATCTGGATTGATTAATGAGTCATTTAAGTCCTTTTGACAACGTGCAAGTTTCCCAATGTTCTGGTATGCACCTGTGGGCAGGCTGCACGTACAATCAACCTACATGTACACGTTTACATTCATAAAACATTTTACTCACAAATGGACCTTCTATTAAAGTAACTAGTGAAGTTTAAGTGAACTATTGTAATCATGGTAACAAAATAGTTTTATCTTTGCAGTTTATCACGGCTTTTGCCATTTTTTTTAAAATGGTGATAATGAAGATTTGTTGTAGAAAGCGATTGCATGCAATTTGCAATCTTGCTTTAGATTGATGCTTTTTGAGATATCTTAGTTCCAAGTTTGAATTTTTCAGCCCAAAGCAACCATACATCTTTTGAATACCGGTATGTTACTTTAAAGTTGATAATGCATCTAACAGGAGGGCATTACTAAGGGTCACTACCAGCCATTACACTTGTGTGGATAAACTTCCACACACTCGCCATCCTGAAATTTCATTAACATTGTAGAAAACTATGCTACCCAAAGAATTGAAGTTCATGAGTATTTCAAACGATCACTCTGTCTTTGAGATGCTGATTATAAAATGACATACCATGGCAATTAACGCATCCTCGCATAATAGCAGAGTGGAGGTGAATAGCTCTTGCTTAAAAGCATCCGAACAGGTGTAAACAAACACTTTGGTATGCCCGTGATGTCATCGCATACCAGGAGTGAATCACTTTGATAGGGAGCCAAAGTTTGAAAGCGAAGGAGCGCCACTGTTAACATTGCACCGACGAGCACCCGTTTGGTAGCGTCCGTGGCCCGACTGTTGACACGAGGCATCTTGTGTGGTGTGTTGACGTGACCATGTTGAAATGCAAAGTGTTCTCACACTGCTGCACACACAGATCATAGATACACTTACAGCTCATGCCTATCCAGCTATGGGTAGATAATTCATGGTAACTATTGTCTCATGATGCAGTCTAGATGAATTAGCTGAAGTATTGATCAGTTATGTTATGTTGGCAGTAAAATCAATCTATCCAATGTTGAAGGGATGGTACAGTTTTGGTTGAGACTGGGCTAAAGGTTTCAAACATTTTTTTCATGATGGTTTTTTGAGATAATGAGAAATCTTTTATTTAAAAAATGATAGAGCATATAATTAAAGGAATTCAAAGTTTATATGATGAAAATTGGTTTGAAATGGCTGAGATATCCAAAATAAAGCAATCCTGATAAGAGGTGGGACCCACTTTTTATAACGATCGCTTTTTTTTACTTTGTTTTAGATATCTCAGTCATTTCAAAACCAATTTTTCTCAGATGAACTTTGAATTCCTCTTAGAGTTGTACACTCTTTGAAATTTCAAAAAGTGATTTCTAAGTATCTTGCCAAAAGTTAAAGGCTGAATCATCACCTCAACAATATTATACCATCCCTTTAATAGGAGGTACATTCATCGTTAGAAATTTTGATTTGCTGAAAATAGTAATTAAATGATTATACCCGATATTTCAACACAAAGTTAACAATACAGAAATGAAGAAGATAACGTCTTCAAAATAAAAATGTGCCCATGAGTAATACACATTGGAGGTCCCATCCCATTCTTGAGCTATCTTTTTGTAGCAAAGTTCACTAAGTCTCAAATATTTGGCAGCATTTTTGCAATAAAATGATTCTGGAACCACGTATTCCAATGAAGTTATCAGTCAAGGCCAATGCATAATTGAAATCTGCCACTGTCATTTTGCCTGAATGAAATTTGTATCAACTATAAAAGGATTTTGTGAACAATCTTATTCCAAGCAATGTGTGACATGTCAGTATAAGTTCCCCAAATTCTACATTTGAACAAAGAAATAATTTAAAGCAGGAGCAGTTCGAGTTCAGTTACAAATTAAAAGAAACAGAAGTGACACTTAAAATATTTCAACCCGACGTGGCCAATTTGTTCATTTCCATCAGGCAGCCAAACCTACTGTTGAATTCTTCGGATGCCCCTTATTAGCAGGCCAGACTTTTAGCTGGGCGTAAATATTTTTCTCAAAAATCTGCAATGTAATCTTGTAGGAAAATGATATACATCAAGGGTCTCCACTGGGCTACCATACGAAATAAAAGGCAAACCAGCAAAAATTAAACTCATTATTTTTTAGATACCTTCCTATCAAACTATATAGTATACATAGTACTGTAACATAACTGTGTAAGAAGAAATTACAAAACAGGTGAAATTATATTTAGGTCAGAAAATATATACTTAAATGTCGTTGTCCTGCCTGTCCATAAACCACACCACTTTCAATGGGCTTCTTTATCCAGAACATTTTTTTTTTAATATTTTGTAATCTATCTCTCTCTGTCTTTATTTGATATCAATCATATCAGTGATTAAATATTTTGCGGATCTGTGTGCCATGAAACATAATTGCGGGAGTTAAAACATTGTAGAGTACTATTTAAGAAAATGAGCACCTTTAATGGTTTTCTTGATTCAGAGTGTAATTTGCATATATATGTGGTGTCTTCAGCAGTCTGGGCCGAAATCTGGTTCATTTCCTGCACAGCAAGGGGGGTTCCCCCATTGTCACAAACATGCTCATTTCATCATCCAGCTTGTGTCCCCCAAACACAAATCAGCTGACTAGAAAAAGGGTCAGATCTCCTTGTCTACACAGAATCATATATATATATATGTTTTGAAACAAGGAAGGAAAAACTGACCAGAAACAATTGTAATAATAAATAGCGAAAACTTTGAGCAAAGAAAATGGGTTTTCATCGGGATTCGAACCCGAGACCTCCGGATTACTAGACCGGTGCTCTACCGACTGAGCTATTGAAAGCCCTAGATCACTGTTCGTCCCAAACCCTTAATTCTCATTGCTTGTGTGGTCAGAAGCTGTAGTGTGTGCATGTGTGCCACACACACACATTCAAACCTGACATAAACCCAAATGATGTAAATCAACTTTGGAATAAATGTGAGGGATCGCCGAAGCGATGCAGCTTTTTGTAATATATTTTGAAACAAGGAAGGAAAAACTGACCAGAAACAATTGTAATAATAAATAGCGAAAACTTTGAGCAAGAAAATGGGTTTTCATCGGGATTCGAACCCGAGACCTCCGGATTACTAGACCGGTGCTCTACCGACTGAGCTATTGAAAGCCCTATATATTTTTTTTTTCTTTTTTTTTTTTTTGCTTAGTCATTTTGGAAAGAGGAGTGCCAGGTACTCAAAGTGGTGTCCACTTAGATTTCATATTTAAATAAGATTTGATTGTGCAACTCCACAAATATCCTCAAGCACCAGTGTGTACACTTTGATATCTATTAAAGGTACATGTATGCCTCTCCTCTGCACTTGAACCTCTCAAACCCTCCCCCCAACACACACACAGCAACAGAACACACAAATCAAAGTGTCAAAACTACTTGTCTTTAATACAGATAGCAGAAGTCAACAATTTAATTCATTTGCACAGTACCATGAAGGTTTGTACAGCAGGCGACAGATCTAAATTCACGGGCAGTTTTGTGAGCATGTAACAGTTAATTGTTGATAGAGTTGATTGTTCATATGAAAAATGTTCTTTTAGTAGCTAATGAGACTTGCCATTCAAAGATTCACAAATAATCTTTTGATGACTTGTTATTTGTAAAAAAAAGTGTTCATGCTGGTGCATTGCAAGTTCATTAAACATTCGTCAGTGGAGATCGACATCTCTCTAGAAACCTGTTTTGACAGCAATTTTAAGTGATGTCCAATTCGTATGTAATGAATCATCAATGGCCAGCTCACTTGAGCCTCCATATTTCAAAATAATGGTGGTTTGCATCCGGAGGCTTGCAGCTTGTAGCTACATAAATAACTAATTCATAAATATATGTAATATACAGTAACATCAGGTTCTACGTCTTTTCTGTATATTACACTTGTCACACCCCCCCCCCCCCATAAAGGGGGATAAAGAAGGAAGAATCATTTGTTGTTTGTTCAGAAGTCGCTTGGTTAAAACACGCGCAATTTTGATCAGTTGTGATGGTATCTTAAACATGCCTCTTCACTTTTATTGCTCACGTTCAGAACCTGTCAGCCATAAATCTCTACCCTTGGGACTGATTCGAGACAGCCCCTAATTGAGAGATGCCATGTTTGTTTTAAATCAATATAAATCTTGATGTCCACATCAATCAAGTCTATCCATATTTATCACAGGATTCTTCCCCCCCCCCCACCCCCAAAAAGATTTACCAACAAGTGGTTACCGGGAAGTCAGCTGAGTGAGCCCCTATGAAATCATTTTTGATGAGTTTAGGCTCAGAATGATTCAGACCTCACCTGATGAAAGTCAGAATTCCTGTCAAGGCTACTGGGTGTGTGAGTTTTGTTCAACCCTTTGAGTGCGTGGAGTGCCGGTTGGCACAAACAACCCCATAGAGTTGTACACTCTGTCCAAAGTCCCTTTCGCAGAAAGGGTTATTTGTAGTGGATCACAGAGCTGACACCCTCCATGCCTCCACTACCCCTACTCTTATTCTTTCCCTTTAAAACAAAAAACAAAACTGTATGAATATTTAGCAACTAAACAGCAAGCAGTTGTTTAATAACAAAAGGAAGTCTAAAAAAAGTTCAAAGAAAATGAAAGTCACCCTCAATTCTTCTCTCAGGTCTCTTTGTTCATAGTAGTTGTAGTAGCAACTTACAATGATCTCACAAGAGAAAGCAATATGAGTCGAATGATTCGTCCTTTCAAGCTATACATGCCATGTTCCCATTGACATGCCCGTGACAGCTTCAGAAGAAGGGTAACGATATTACTCCTGGCAGAAACCCCTACCTGTAAAACATCAACTAGGGTTTCAAACAGGGAAGGGTAATTGCAGCTCTGACCAGAAGAGATGCACAATAGGGAGAGGTCACAACATCCAAGTCATGTGAAAAATTAAACATGTTTGTAACTCTAGAGAACACACTTGATATGTGTATGCTTTATTTATTAACACAGGTCATCATTGTCACCATACATTAAACAACTTCAATAACAAAAACAACAACAACAATAACAAAGATATGCATGTGGCAGTTTAACCTGTAGCACATTGAACTGTAAAAATTTCATGGTTAGAAGTTGTTCATGGTAATAGCCAATTTTGGATGTGATCATTGGTTTAAGGTGGAAAAGTAAGACATGGGAATTTAAAAAAAAAAGCAGTGTGATGCACAGGGATGTGTTACTCTCTGGTATCTTTGGTAGCATTTTTGCCCAAAGAGGATGCAAATGTAGAGATTCTCATAACTTGAGCATCATTGAAATGCACAACATGGCACTGTGGAAGTAATAATCTTGTTGGCATCACATTCAATAATCAACCATCATGTTTTCCTCTTCTCATTCAGACCCTGAATGCCATCCCCGACCAGGACACGTTCTATGACATCACCGATGGGCTGGAACGGCTAGGAATGGAGCAGGTGACCCAGAGGTTGACTGGCCGCTCGGGTACCGATCTGGACCTTGTCGAGCAGATCAGGATATATGAGGTACCATAATTTAGTCGTAGAAGTGCTAGCTAGAGTGAAGAGTGAAGTGCTGTAGAGTTGGCGTGTAGTGGGGTGGGGAACAGACAAAAAGAATTTGGTGGAGGTGGGTGCAGTCAGCTTGGATGTGGTGAGATAACAGGAGGGACTTTTCGATTTCACGTCCTGGATGTGGACGTCGAGGTAATGACATCATTTAAAGGGATTGTACAGTTATGGTTGAGACCTAATTTCAAGTTTCTAACATTTTTTGGTGATATAATGAGAAACCTCTTATAAAATGTGAAAGAGCATGTAATTCTATGAGGAATTCAACGTTTATTTGATGAAAATTGGTTTTGAAATGGCTGAGATATAAAAAAAGAGCAATTCTAATAAAGTGTGGGACCCACACTTTATTACGATCGCTTTGTTTTACTTTGTTTTTTGATGTTTCAGTCATTCCAAACCCGATTTTCATCAAATAAACTTTGAATTCCTCTCAAAATGGTATGTTCTATAATATATCATAAGTGTTTTCTTGGTATCTCGCAAAAAGTTAAAAACCCAATTCTCATCTCCACCAAAACTGTACTTATCCCTTTAAAGGAACCGCACACGCTCTAGGTTCTCCAGCATGTCCAATGCCAGAATCGCGAACATGTCTTTCAAGGATTTCACGTCCTCCTAGATTCAGGATGTGAGTGATGTCATCGCTTGGCGCACCAATCGCCAGCCAGCAGGAGGGGACGTGGCCATGACATCATAATAGCACGTCACGACATGCGATGAAAATCGAAATGTGTGATAACACTGCTGATGTAACGTGTGGACTGCAGCAATTTGGAACCACTCTTGTACAAGAAAGGCGTCCTCATCCACACAATCCAAAAGTCCCTAATATGAGGTGTGGTGAGGTGATAGGCAAGGGAATGGGGTGAAATATATAGATCTAGAGTGGGGTGCAAGTAGAGTTGGGTATGGTAGAGTGAGGTACAGAGGAGTACGGTGTAAATGGGGGTATTCAGTGAAATTGAGTGTGGTAGCGTGGGATGCAGTGGTTAGGTGTGGTAGAGAGGGGTGCAGTAGAATTGGGTGTGATAGAGTGGGGTGCAGTGGAGTTGGGTGAGGTAGAGTGGCATGCAGTGGAATGGGTAGGAACTAGGATAGAGAGAGGTGCAATGGAGTTTGGTGTGGTAGAGAGGGGTGCAGTGGAATTGGGTGTGATAGAGTGGGGTGCAGTGGAGTTGGGTGTGGTAGAGTGGCATGCAGTGGAATGGGGTAGGAACTAGGATAGAGCAGGGTGCAATGAAGTTTGGTGTGGTAGAGAGGGGTGCAGTGGAATTGGGTGTGATAGAGTGGGGTACGGTGGAATAAGGTTTAGTGAGGTGGTACTGTATACGCTATAATTTTCGCGTACATAAATTTTCGCGAATTGCCGCTGTCACACATTTTTCGCGAGTGGTTAAATTCGCGATTGGGGGACCAGAGAAAATATGAAGTGGCAAAGAAAGTGTAAATTTTCAACTTACTAGCAAATCAGAATGATACTAGTTATACACTGCATGAAAAAAACTTACCAAACTATGCGAACTAGTAAGTTAGAATTCAACATTTTTCTGGATTTCTGACGAGTGGTACGAGGGGTTGCGATAATGGATTGGCTCTACAGTATTCGTAAGTAGACGTGGACTACCCCGACCACCCCAGACGCTGTTAATACGCTGTGCTGTGCGAATGTTACTTACAGCGACTGGGCTGTGTATACTGGTTAGTAGTTTGACGTGGACGTGCTATATGTATGTAAACAAGCTTAGCCAATATGGTCTGTTCGGTAAGCCGTGACATGGTATACTAGTACTGAAATGTTTGTATTATCAAGGCAAGGGATTCATTTTGGAAGGTAATATTTTCGCGTGTTGTTAATTTCGCGAATAGCTCCCGACTCGCGAAATTCGCGAAAATAAAACCCACGCGAAATATATAGCGTATACAGTATTCAATTAACCCGTTGTTTACTGGAACTGGGTGCCCCCTGTTTTGAAGCAATGGGAATTCGAGTAATCTCGTAAGCAACGGGTTAAGTTGTGTGTGGTAGAGTGGGGTGCAGTGGAGTAGGGTATTGTGAGGTGGTATTCAATAGAATGAAGTGTGGTAAAGTGGGATGGAGTGGGGTTGGGTGTGGTACTGTAGGATGAGTGGAGTTAGGTGTGTCGTAAATTGGTGTTCAGTAAAATGAGGTGCGGTAGAGTGGGCTGGAGTGGAGGAGGGTGTAGTGAGGTGGTATCCAGTAAAATGAGGCATGGTAGTGTGAGTTACAATGGAATTGGGTGTGGTAGAGTTGGATGTAGTAGAGTTAGGTGTACTGGACCCTGTTTTATCAAAAGGTATAATCGATTTTAAATTTTCTTAGCACACAGGCTGCCATAGACTTATGATAGAAATCAACTTTATAATCAATTTTAACTCTTCATACAACAGGGCCCAGAAATGATACTCAAATAGAGTGAGGCAGTGGGGTAAAGGGGAATGGGACAAGGTGGGAGACGGTATATAGGGCAGAGAGGGTGCGATGGAATAGGTTATGGTGGATCGGGGTGAAAGGAATTGGGTTGATAGATTGGGTATGACGGTTTGGAATATCATTGGAACTGGAGACAGTAGAGTCTGTTCTAGGAAATATCCAGTGCACATTTCTCTTGTGGCTGCAGAGATGCAAGACATCAGATGAAAGTCAAATGACAAGTCCAAAAATCTCACTCCTGGGCATAAATTTATGCCAGTGTTGAGGATGGCTTTAAACTCAGTTGCCTCAATCTTTCACCACAATTTTATGATTGTTCTAATGTAGTATTTCACTCTCCTTTGTGAATAGCCTTAGGAAAGCATTTTCCTTATAGACAGTGCAGTAACATTCCCATAAACTATGCTCATGTGCAATAAAGGCATCGTGATTTTATTGTTGTTGTTATTTTGTGACTGGTATCCCTCATTTTGCGATGTGTACAGGTGGATTGCTGTAGAAGATGGAATTTTCCAAGCATGTTTTGGACATTTGCTCATGAAATCTATTTAATGCCTTCATGAATATTCCCCCCCCCATTAAAAAAAAAAAAAAATCCCAATAACAGACAAACAAACGAACAGCAAGCAAAACACTCCAACAAAAATGATAAAACTACAGTGGAACCCTGTTTTAAGGATGTCAGATACAATCCTGTCTATAGCAGCCACCTGCAATATACGACCACTAAACACAATTCCCTCCAAGGGAAAACTCTTGTGAACGACCCTGTCTACAATGGCCACTTTTTTTGTCTCCCTTGGGTGACTGCTATACTTTACAGTCTGTATATCAAAAACCCCTTTTCAGTATAGCAAGGTGATTTTTGCAGGTGCTAGCTCATTATATTTCTCTATTTTGTACCTTGATATAGTGAGAAGCCCGATATAGCAAGGTCATTGTCACGGTTTTTAGGTCCTTGTTATGACAAGGTTCCTGTGTAAATGGGTCTTGTAGGGTGCACATACAGAGAGCACTGAACAATAATTGTCTGTATTTATGTGATTAGCTCACTACGTGAGGAGAGATATCACAGATACAAGCTGTAAATCCATGCTAACAGGTAAGGGGAGGAAATCCGCTCACATGCGGTTTAAGGCTCTAGAGATCGGACCCGGACTTGTCAGGTGCCTGGATGAGATTCTGAATGTGTGGAACAACCTGTTTTAAAGGGTGTTATCAAGCGGGCATCAGACATTTGTGGCGCTGTCACATTTTCATGATATTTATTCTTCTCTTTGAGGAATGATGTCGGATCTGTCTTCTTTGTGTGTCATCCATCACTCATCTCCTGGCCCCACGTATAATTCAGGACTTCCTCGCATTACTTCCCACCCACCTACACTTGTCCCAATCATAGCTCATTCTCTTGCCCCCCTATGTGCCTACCAACCTCCCCTCCCCTCCTCCCTGTCCCTATTTGTTCTTCCTGAATGTAAGACATTGGGTGTACCTGAGTTTCAATTTGTCCTGACTAATTAACCTTTGGAGCTACATGGGTCGAGTGGGGACAGAGTACCGTTAAAGGAGCCGTATCAAACTGCAAAAGGGTGACTAATTGTGCCTAGTTTGTCAGCAGTCACCCGTCCCAACCCCATCTCTGAACCGTCCCCAGGGACAAAAACTAGAGGAGCTTGGAGCTTGAAGGGAAGAAGGTGAAGGGGTGTACTTCTTTTGGTCATTTACCCCTTTTTACGGCTATATTTGGGAGTGACCCTGAGTTCTTAATTCATGTCAGGGATGAGTCTCAGTAAAGATCTTTCATAACTTGGGTGTGATCCTTTTGCTTTGAGATGTGGAGAGCCTACTGTATGTAATCTGTCATGCAGTGTGATTCTATACATACATGTGTAGATCTCTGGGACCAACTGTTTATCAGAGGGGAATTCACAGGCCTTTGAGACTGTGGTTTATTTTTCATTCACTGCCTTCTTTCCTCTGTGTCTTTTGTTTTTGCTTTTGTTTTTGCTTTTGAGTAAAAGAGAAGCTTAGTGGGAAAATCTATTTCCTAGGTAAAAAAGAAAAAAAAAAAAAAGATTAATGTTACCAGGGCACTGAGTGACTTTAATATCTCTTGAAAGTTGAAAATTAGTACCCCTGTGGCTGAGAAGAATGAGGAAGGCTATGGATTTGTAAATTTGTCAGACTGGCTGTGCTGGAGATTTCCAAGCAGGAGTACCTGTCAAATTGTACCCCTGTTACTACTGTTGAGACGCCTCTGAAATTTGATAACTGAAATAACCTTGAAATTGAAATAGAATTTTTTTTTTTTCGCCTCCTGAAGCTGAGGCTTAAATCTCTGTGAGAATTTCTGGGGAAAAAAAATCACAAAATGTTTGTTAATCATAGAGTCAGATTTATCCAAAATCTTTACAGAGTTGAATAATGATGCTATATTGTTTTTGGCTTGTTTGCTTTTGCTATATACTTCTTTTTTTCTAGTTCATTTTTTTTTTTCAGGGAAAGAAGTTAGATATAGAAATAAAGGCTGTTCTGTAGATATGCATGATATCAGATCATATCTTCTGATGTAGACATTCCATCTGCTCAGAAGGCAAATGATAGATATGTAATTCCCATTTCTTGTCCATTGTAAGATCAATCGTCATTTCTACAAACGGCATAATAAAGTATACTTTGTGAGTTTTAATGGGTTTTGCCAAGAAGGTTGTTGGGCCTGTTTGTGTAGTTTAAAGTTGTCTGGTATCAATTGTCAACACAGCAGTCTCATTTTACTGCTGTCGCTCCAGGCAACGAAATGAATAGGAATGCAAGGGAAAGACAGTAACAGCTGATGAAAAGTCCAAAAGGGTATAACATTCAACTTGACAACAGATGAAACTGCTTGATAACCCAGCCAAGGGGTTGCCCCGGCCAACTGCCTGCCGCCTCTTGCATTCTTATCGACGATGGCTCGTCCTTTGGCTTATCGCAAATACTGGGTTTCATTCCCTGCCGGCCTCGAGTTACCAGATTTGACTACGGTGCCTGTTCCTCTTTGTGACGCGATGATGCCGTGCCTAAATGGACTTGAAATGAATCGCCAAGATGCAGTGGCATGTTGCCACTGGGAATCCTAGTACTGAAGAAATAATAATCATAATAATAAATACCATTTATTAAGTGCTTATTACATAAGTTTCTATTAAAAGAAATTATGGAAAAGCTTGTGATATAGATATACCTACCCAAATACATGTAGAAAGAGATCGAGAATGAGAGAAAGAAAAAAAAATGATTACAGATTGACAAAACAGGTGTCGATTTAAAAAAACAACAACAACACCAACTTGATTTAATGAACACCTTTGCAAGCTAGGCACGGGCAGTGAAAATCCCTTAAAGAGGAGATGTCTGTATTGAGTCATGAGATACATTGTATCTTTGATGTCCAACTATGAATTACAGTTCAGATATATTTAAATATGTGCTGAAATGCTTACCCTTATTTTTGGTCCTGTTTTTGTACAATATTGTTACTTAGAGCTTTCTCATATCATTGGACCTATTTGATGTACATTTGTATGTCATCAGATAACTCAAACCAGTCTTTGTCAAGATGAGTACATATGCAGTTTGAAGTAGAATTGCTGATGCACATGTACATGGTGAGAATTGAATTATCAAAATTTTTCAGTTTATACCAGTATCCACAACAGAAGATTGTTTTCAGTCATAGTTCTAAAAAGACCCCACAATAATGCAAAAAGAAAAAAAGACCCAACAAAACAAACAGTATTGAAACGTCTGTCTATAAGGAAATATTTAATAAGACGGGTCACTTTATCACATCAAGTTCATTCAATAATGTCATATTTTATATCATTATGGTAAGAATGACACAACTGGATTGCAATATTTACGGCCCAAGTTTTGAACCCGGGCTTTGTAATGGAAATAAGGTCAGGGAGCAAATCTCTGTTGAATATAGATGTGTGTTCTTCTGGGAAAAGTGTAGGAAATGCCAGTTTGCTTCAGAGTTTTGTGATTTATGATTTAAATGATTGCAATAATCTTGATGGCAGGAAGTTGTAGTGTGTAGCATTATCTGTGCTGTCACCATAGTCTTCATTCTCAGACTTTTTTCTCTTCTAGCTAACTTTCCTGCAACTTTTCTCATATTCGCTATCACTACAGAGAAAGGTGGGGGGGGGGGGAGGGAGAGTGTTTGTTTGTGTTTTTTTTTTTTGGAAAAGTATTATTCATTCATTTATAATTATGTATTCATTCACTGTGCCATTTTGTATACTCAACCTGTCATTTTACCCACAGACCATTTGCCCACATCAACAGTTTAATACAGTCTCATGCCCATGCATGTAAACCTACATTATATTCACACTTGTAGTCTATTTCAATTGTTCTGCTTTTGTGTCTCATTCTTTCTTCCTGTTCATCCACTCTACATTTGTTTGTTTCCATCTTCATCTATTTACTGATACAAAAAATACTTGTTTCTTAGAGTATTTTTGTTTATTTGTTTGCTGTTTGTTTGTTATGTTTTTGTGTGTTTTGGGGCATGTTGCACTTTTGTTTCACTTAGTCTCTATTCCTTTACTCAATTATATTGACCTTCATTGATTATTTGTCTTTTTTTTATTCGAAACAGATTAGGTGGTCAGATTTGTTGTTGTCGTTTTGTACATGGAGATGTAGATGTTTGTTCGCTGGAACGCAGCTGACCTTTCAGCTACGGTTACACAGCTCTGATGGTTGCCAACCTCCCACTTTGACAGAATGGTGCACCAGGGGAGCATGTGGCATAAATATAGACCTCTACGTGTCCACATGAAAGATCCCAACTCGTACTACAAGTATTTGCCCAACTTGAGACTTCCCTGAGGATACCCTTAGGGGTTAGTGGGAGGCAGAAGAAACCCAGTGCCCCCAAATACTGCGAGTCAATGCACTGGAGGTCCTTCTTGTACTATTATGTAGGTAGAAATAAAATGAAATCATCTTTGAGTTCCAGGGTCTGTATATTTTCCCAGGGTTTTTCCATATCTCAAGTGTTGTATGTTCCACTGACACATTTGTCATGTTTTAGCTTGCCCGTATGTACCAGCAAGGTTCGATAGTTCAGGCTGTCGAAGCTAGTTGAGAGAGGTCAATTAGAGAACTTTGCATGTTGATTTTTGAAATCTGCAACCCGCACTTGGCAAGCATTCTTAAATACCAAGGGGGTTGGTGGAAAGGGTTTCCATGTCCACACAATTAAATTGAAGAAGAAAAAAAAAAGAAGTTTCGATGAATTCCAATTCATGTGCAGGGAATTAGAAATCCCCTGGTACAAAACCAGCCACACCTCGTACAACGTTTCCTCGCACACGGACACACATTCCCCGACTGTCATCTGATCCGGCACTGTTCAAATTGTGCCTTTAGTATCAAGATTGTGTTTGTAGTGCATGAGAACAAACAACAATGTAAAGTTTCATTACCTCTGGCATGTGAACCAAACACCCCCCTTGTTTTCCACCTTTGGTCTAAGTCTGAATGCAAGGTGTATGCAACATATGCTTCGTGACTGGCATTGCTCTGGCTATTGTCTGCATGTGAAAACACAGAGTAGTCTTGTGATCTCTGGTACAACATTGGAAATGCCAGCTCTAAAAGTGACATATTCACGTTAAAGGGGTTTTCCAAATAGCCAAACTGTGCAAAGTGCAAAGGTCAGCAGGAGAACTCTTAATGGAACAGACCATTAAAAAAAAAAAAAAAATGACAGGAATGAAAAAAAAAAGAAAAGAAAGGAGGAACAGAAATGAGTTTGCGTCATGATTGTGATACAATGTGCAGGGGTGATGAATTGATGTGTTTCGATGGAAATAGAAACTGGCAATTTGTGTTTGATGAGTTTGTGAACGATTGAATAGGGTAGATTTTTTTTTTTTTTTCATTCTCCTGCAAGATAAACTGCTCTCCTATGACTTTTCATTTGTTGATTGATTGAAGATATCATAATTGACTGACATTCCTGGGGTATGATTTTTTCTTTCTTTTTTCAAATATGTTCCATGTGGTAGCAATTGTGTGACTGTACACGTAACTGAAGCACATCAAAATGTATTGCAAGTTTACAAGTACAAACAGGAAGGGGAACAGTAATAAAGAATGCAATGATGTTATGCAATTTTTTTTTTTTTAAGTGGAAAGTAGATGCAGAGCAGAGCAGCTTCCCTGCTGGTGGTAAACTTTTGTGTGTGGCTGTTTATGCATTCGTGTGTGTGTGTTTGTATAATGTACCAGTATATGTCTGTACAGTGCATTCCCGTTATAACAAACACGGTTAAAACCAAAATTCTAGTTACAACGAAGTAAAAATTCAGGCAACAACGTTTTCCCCTTTATGTATTTTCATTATTTATTTGTTCGGTTATAACGAAAGAAAACTGTGGGACCCGAGGACTTCGTTATAATGGGAGTCCACTGTACACTCTCCAGTAACAGGTGTAGTGGGGAGGGGGATTGAAGGAATGTTTGAGAATTCAGTGTGCTTGCTAGTGCTATATTATTTAATTTGTGTCTACAGTACAGTATAATTCCATTCTAATGTTCTCGTAAATGCGCTGCAGTGTTCTTCATCAAAATCTATTGTGTTATGGACTTTAGAATTGAAAGGGTACTGTATTATCAATGTTTTACTGACTTCTATCTTGCTTCAACTGATAGTCTGACTCCTTATTTCTTGTTAGTATTCTGATTTCATTGTTAGCAATGCTTACTTTATCCTGCATTGAATTATCTACAAATTCATCATTTGATCTTTCAGTTTTGTTAGCATGGATCATGGATGAAACCTTTAAAGTGGCGCGATTCACATTAGACATTAAACTGTCCAGTGGGAAATGTCCATGTTCTCCGCAAACAGTTGGAGAATCGGGATGAAGATGGAGATGGAAACGCGCATTATTATTATTATCGTTATGATTGTTTGCTGCCCTTTTCTTCGCTTCCTCTGATTCGTCTGCGACTCGCGTCCCCTCCAGTTTGCCCTGAAGCACGAGGACGGCGACGAGGACATCCCACTGGAGCAGAAGCAGAGCCTGCGCAAGGGGCGGCGGAGCGGCGACTTGGACCGCAAGAGCATGCGCTCGATGTCACTGAAGCCCACAGCGGAGTACTGCCAAGACCTCTCCATGAACAAGAGAGTGGTATTGGACTCGACGCTCAGTCCGGTGCAGGAGGATCGGCTGTCGTCCAGCAGTGGCGACGACGTCCTGGGCCCTCAGCGACGCAGGAGAGACATGAGGTATGGTGTTTGTAATGAGACAGAAACCAGAGGGGGGAAAAAATCTAATTTTGCAGATACTTGCAAAAGAAATTAAAACAAAAGGAAAGGAAGGTTTTCTTGTTTTCCCTGCAAATGATGCCTTAATCATGTGCTAACTTTTGCATCGATATGCAAGATACATAGTTTACAATATCCTTGCATCAAAGCCATCGTAAGTATAACTACAAGGCTTGTGTATGATGAGAGGGTGTGGGGGGGGAGGGGAGTTGATCCCAAACTTTTTGTTGATCAGCTCTCGGAACGATCCAGTTTAAAGTACTGATACCACACCGAGACTTTTCTATGCCATTTAATCGATTTACAAATCAAGTCAGGAGTTTTTAGTTGTGCTTTGAAGTACATGAGTGAACATAATACTGTATCTTGTGTAATAAGAGAGTTCTGTTTTTGATATGGCTGTGACTGTGAATGAAGTACGATACCACACTGACACTGGATGAAGTAGTGCACCGTGCATTAAATGTGCTTTTTGGCGTTTTGGCTGTTTGAACCTGTTTAGCAATTACTGGTTCTCAAAACAGGTTGAGGTAATCACTGCCACGTGGGTCGGAAACAGAAACTGTTGATTTCCCTTGCCCAGATGGAAATGCCATTAACTCTGTGCTGCATCCGGGATTGTATAGTAAAGTTAGAAGAAGCAAACAATAGGAATAAAAGTCTGTTCTTTCACATCCATCTGTTTTCACCCATAATGACTTCCACTGAAATTCAACAACAGAAGAACAAACATGGTATAAAGAGGTGTGGCTGTAGAATGCACAGCTGATAGTGTGTGTGTGTGTGTGTGTGTGTGTGTGTGTGTGTAAACAAATTTACATGCATTTTTGGCATGTTTTGATAAGGCACCCCAAATAAATAGAACATAGCAGTCTTCAGTATTATGAAATTCTATATTAAGGCTTGTGTATAGGTTTTGGGTAAAATTGGATGAGATTGTCTTTTTGAGTTCCAAAAGCAGAAAGTGGCTAGGCATGACAGAAGCGCAAGACAGCATTGTGCATGTCATTTTGTCGATGCATCCAAAGGAAGGCAGTGAAGGAAAACGATTTGTTTGCCAGATGCATCATGCCGCATTCCTTTATCTCCAAGATGTCTGTTTTTCTCATTGTAATGATTTCATCTTCAAGAAATAGATGTACCCATCTGTCTCTGTCGTCTCTTTTTTTTTTTTCTATACATTCTGATCAGAGGCAGAGCCACAGAAAGGGAGAGTAGAAAGGATGAAAAGACATAGCAGACAAACTTTCATCTTAGAAATTCACCCAAGTCTCGTTTGCTGGAGTCATCTAGCAACTTTGTGTTTGACATGATTCTCTGCGTGATTTTGAGACTGAAGAATAGAAGATGCCAGATGGCATTTCTTCCATCCTTGTGGAAAATGAGCAGATTATGGTCCTTTGGAGAATTTTATCCACTCTGATCTCGTGCCCTGAAAGTTTGGCTTTCTGTTTGTCCACATTTGCATCTTGTTCTTTGTCTCGGCATTGCACTCGGAGGAGCAACGACTCTGTCTTTAATCAAGTTTGAAAGCTGAAATAGAAGTTTGCAACTTGAAAGTGCATCAGCAAGTTCAGCAGCTTGCAATCGGCTTGAAGTTACCAAGTTACCATTGTGATTGTTTCAGTTTTCATCATAATGTTGGAACGACACGATATTATGATTGCAATGTGATGTGATCAATGGAATACATCTTTGAAATGGATGAAGGAGTGATCATACAGTATTCTTGAATGTCTGAGGTGAAATTCCCAGAGACATCCATTAATACCCTCTCTGTGCCATCAACTTCAAACAGTGTGTAAAGCACTCTGGGATTTTCAATGTCAATTTGCACTCAAAGCACACAAAGGGTTAATTGGAAGAAAAGTGCAACATGTCAAGAGAAAGAGCTCATTTTTGTATACTTTTCGAATACCCTAACACTTAGCATGCAGGCGCAGGATTTGTTTCCCTTATCAGTAAATTCTGGCGCCACATGTCTGAAAGATGATATAGAATAGACTGTAACTCCAGTGAAATTATGCGAGTATGCCAAACTCTGAAAACATGCAACCCTCCATTGCCACAAGCTCTCCATCTGCAAGCACCAACAGGAATACTGACTGAAGATAGCCAATCTTCATAGTATTAAAAAATTTGGACTAAAGATGCAAAACATTGCCACTCGGAGAGCAAGATATTTGTTCATAGTGCTCTTTGACAGCGGATGTTGCCTACCCATGTGAACATTCTATGGAGTTACTCCCTTGGAATATATACCAGAGCATCATCCATTTTTCTGAATAGTGTTTTGTTGCTTGTAATACATGGGAAAAAAAAACACACACAAAAAAAATTAAACAGAACAAAAAGACATGGAAGGTGGAGGTCCAGGGCCCCTCAAATTGAAATGGATGCAGGCTGTTGCCAAATTTATCAGAAGGTGAATCACTGCTTTATTGAAATGGACGTGTTCTGCAGGAGATTTATGTTCGCAGTGCGCCAGCAATTTTGTCTGAGAATGAGAGGATGAGTTATTATTTTTGTTTCTTTGCTTGTTAACATCAGTGTTGTTTTTGTTTGCACTCTTTTTTTCTGTGAACCCTGGAAGTTCATCGAGTTGTCATGAACGAAATTTGCTAGTTGAGTGAGGGCGAATTACTTGCAATATGCTCAATCTCATTGATCTCACAGTGATATTGCCTCGTAAACCTGCAATGCAGTGTGAGAAATGTGTGTCTGACTCTGTGTTGTCTGGAGGAATTTATGATGAGGTCTCCTCCATCCCCTTGACACTTCCTAGAAGAATTGGGATGGTCTCAGTCTGTTTGACCCAGGAGGGTACCACTGGTTCAATCATTCTTCTGATTCTGTGATATTTATAAATATGTCAGTTTGTATCTGTATGGGGACACATCTGCCATCAGTAACAAGAGTGTGGAGCTGCTTTTTTAGGCAGTGAACATTCCATTTCGTAGACAAGACGGGGCAAAAGACACCATTCAGCATGATGCAAGTCGCTCAAATACCTGCTTACCACCAACGATCAAAGTTTAGGTACAGTGTACCTTGATTTGTTAATTGAAAGTATTAATGGGCTAAATCCATGTTTTGTTTTTGTGTTTGTTTTTTTCTTAGGGTGCAGAAGTTGTGCCCTTTTGCTTCCAAGGTAGGGTTGTGGTATATGTATGCCTGCGACATCATGACATATTTCGTGATGCAGAGACTATCTCGCTTTTCTTGGGAATGCCCCCTTCAGGAGAAGCCGGTCGAACCGCGAGGAAGTCAACGAGAACACGACAGATACGTTAGAAGAGCGGCGGCAAAGGATACTGGCGCTCCGGAGGCGAGAAAATGAGTCGGCATTTTCGGACAGCACAAATTCACATGCAAGTACTAACAGTGGTAAGTATTGGGACAGTAATCAAAAGTAAACGCAATTAAGAAAGACTATTTATGAAAGAGCAAGGTTAATGAGCAAATGGGTCACTCCACTCTGTCATTAATCATGCAAATTTATTCTTTATTTTAATGTGCATATTATTTCTTTCAGGGTGTATAAGAAATGTGAAAATAATTGTGTGTATTGACAGACTTCAGAAAACTACATGTTCATTTGCTTCACTATGCACATGCACTATTCAAAATGGTTGTAAAATTGGCACTTCTGCCCAGAAAGACATTCTCCTCCAGAAATGCATGATAGAAAAAATAAGTGAAAGATAATAAAAAAAATCAACAAGACAAAAAAAAAGTGAATCAAGATGAATTCAGGCCTGATGAACAGAACAAATTGTCCACACATCTGAAGGATCATTTTTGTTGTGGTCAGAGTAAAGTGGATTTTGAGGAAGCTTGTGATTCCCGGTATTAAAGTCAAAACACCAGTCACCATGTTTTGGTGTCATCAGCGAATTGGTACAGAATGCTGAAATTCAACTTTTTCCTCTTCCATTTGTATTTTGTGTTTTTTGTTTGTGTTTTTTTTTTTTTCAAACTGAAAGTTACACATTACTGGTCAAATGAGTCCAGGATGTATGATATGATACGACAATGGCTGTTGGATATTGCAGTTTTTTCCATCACCCAAACTTCTTCACTTTGCTTGCAGAGAATTGCTTCTTTGATGGGCAGTGAATGGTAATAATTACACATTATAGTATAATGCCTATCAGTTGCTACCAAAATAGAGTAAAGTTATGTGTACTTTAGCTTTATACACGCACTGTATTTGGGGGAAGGGGGGAGGCAGAAGTAGGACTGATGGAGAAATTCCGCTTATAGTACTCACCATGTAGAACTGATGAGGGAAACAGTCTGATAGCTGGTTTATTCATAGGACATTTGTGGTCCCAAGAGTTGTAAACCTCTTCAGTAAATAGCCCACGTGAATCAAAGGGCTGTGACTTCACACCCTTAAACTGACAAAGTGTTTGCTTGGGCCAGTTTCATTGATGTCTTATCGCGTGTGCTATGAGAGCATTTTTTTTCTTTCTTTTTCGGTTATTCTTGACAAAGTTGAGGTTGATTTACGGCTTTGGGTATACAGCTTCTAGGCTACCGGCAGCAGCAAAGAGTTTCTTTTGTTGATGCCTTGTTGGTATAAAAGTCTAAATGTCACTCAGTGGCTGTTACTACAACTGCTACTACTACAAGTACTGCTCAACTTCTACTACTACTACTACTACTACTATTACTTCTACTACTACTACTGCTACTACTATATGTACTACTACTGTACTTGTAAACCTAATGTTGTTATTGCTTTACATACGTTGTCTACATTGACTTCAAGTTGTGACACCCACACCCACCAATCACATTGCAAGATGTTCTGTTGGAAATATATTTTCTCATTTATGATTTGTGTTCCATTTCTTATGAATTATGAATATCATTGAAATGTGCATTCTGTGCAAACGTGCACACATAATATATGTTAATATATATCATAATATTTGTACTTTAGTTTGTAAGGTACGTGTATCCTAGTCATTGATACTCTGATATTGAAATATTCCACAAGTTCTCGAGCAGCAGTGACAGCTGCTATCACAAGAGTGCGAACTCTGAACTCATTAATGTTGTGCAGGTGACATATAAATTATGTGGTTGTTGTTGGCATCTTACCAGAGAAGGAGAAAAAAAGGGCAGTTTCAGATCCAACCCAGACTAAACCAGGCAGACTTCCTCCTATCGGTAAACATCCTTTGCGAATCTGCTGGACCTCATTCCGATTTTGCGAATGTGTTAGTTCCCCGAGACCTGTCTTGCTCGAAATACCATCTTTCCGGTTTCGAATGGCACACCATCACGCCAACCAAAAGGGACCTGTTCCCAAGGCACAGGCACGCAGTTTCCTTAATGTCACCATGTACCCCATCCACAAACATGGCCTACTTATTCCCATTTCATGTTAAAGGTGTTCATCATTTCTTTTCTTGCCTTTCTTATTTTTTTCTGTCAAATTTTGTCTGTGGATGGTATTTGATATTGAACTACAAATAAAATGATGTGAAAAGCAAGTATTTCCTGAAATCTTTCAAAATGTAGATTTTCTTTGTATGCTGTTAAAGGTGTATTCCCCATGTCATGTTGCAAGAAGTCCACATGTTTCAAATGTTTTATATTGATTATGATGTGAATTCCATGATACAAATTATTCTTTATGCCATAAATCTACTCTCTAGAGTAGTCAGAATTAGCCTACTGTAAGTCTACTTCATGAGAGATCCCAACTTATTTGTCAATTAGTACTACGCGTGTAAACGCCCCCTTTGTCATTTAAGTGTCCCATTCTCCTGACAATTTGTTGTTCTTGATGTGGGAGAGAATGAGTATTGTGTTTAATAACAGAGCTGCCAGGTCTCTGTGGTTCTGTAGGAGGCTTCCTGAAATACTTCAACAGCTCTTCATGTCTAGATAAGAGAAGATAAAAGGTGATAAAAATCTTCTTGATTCAGGTATAAATTTTGCCCATCAAGATGCCTGCATTACATGTACACAAGTACTTTGTATCTCCTTGATTATGCTCTTTGAAGTCTTCCTAATTTTTGATGGGTGAATGTTGGCAGCCCCGTGTGTAGCCCCTAGTGGATGTAATTAACCCACTGAAGACTATAGTCCCGAGTAGACTCGGGCAGGTGTCTGTTTGAAATGCTTGTTGCAGCAAAATCAGCTAGTCCTCAATAAGTTTTAAAAGAAAGAACCACTCATTACAGCTGCGTAGAGATCAACAGGCCTACTATCCTTCAGTCAGCCCCCTCCTTTCAGCCCCCCCCTTGGCCTATTTTTACCTCATCACGTCGCATCTGTTCTTCTTTCCCTCCGTGAGCCCCCCACCTAGCTTCCGCGTTCATTATCGCCCCTCTCTATCTCTTCCTTGTCCCGTCTTTGCTTCTCCCTCTGTTGTTGTGATTCGTGCCCTGAAGTTCTCATTTCCCTTTGTTCTCTTTCCCTTTTTCTCTGTACATCTATCTCTCTAATGTCTTTCTTTCTCTCTTTCTCTCTCTGTTTACTGTAAAACCAGATATTATCTCGCGCATGAAACTTTCACGAATTTTGCGAGAAGCCAAGATTCCCGAAAGTAAAATGCACAAAAAAGTTTTTTGTTAGCACAATGCAATTACTGCCAAATGCCATTCATGAAAATTTTGTGCTGCGAAAAAGGCCATTGGCTCCAATTCCCGAAAGTTTCTTTGCTGCAAATGTTTCTGGTCTTACAGTTTATATATATCTCTCTCTCCCTGTCTCTTTATCTCTTTTTCTCTCCTTCCCGTCATGTGCCATTCCAACAACAACAACAAAAAAGATTAAAAAAAAAAACACTCATGAGGAAGTGGGACAGGAAGTATGAGTTAGTTGTGATGAAGTTGTCAAAGTGCTCTCTCTCTCTCTTTGAGTCATGTCTTTGCCCAACTGGCTTCTTCTTCTCCAAAGGCATCGCAGACGGAGGACTCTCCTCCGACCGCTATCAAACCGTTACTTTTTATCCGATGACCACATCAGGGATGACCCCTGACGACACTCAACATGTGGCGCGACACACTTTCCTGCAATGCACGCAAAGGCGGTCATATTACACTACTGGAATGAGTAGACACCACTGGAAACCAAAAATGATTGCCATGTCAACTGTACACTACATCAAAAGAAGCAAAAAATTGCACATTTTCTGATATTTCAATTTGTAATATGGTATTTAATTGTTCCACAAGTCCTTAAAGGGGACTGTTCATGCTATATGACTGCGTTGTATGTTCAAATACTTGTCTGGCAGGGATATTGTAAATATCTTACTTTTTTTTTTCTTTTTTCTTTTTTCTGCCAGCACAGTAGATGCTAGAGCCAGTGTCATTATGTGGGCAACCTAATGTGCCACTTGATGCGTGCAAAATAATGTTACTTCCTTGACTCTACTATGTACTGACTCCACGTACAATCCACTCTCAACTGTTAAAAATCAAAGTTGATTAAATAGACATGTAATCAGTATGTATTAGCGATTCATATTAGTTTACTACATGTATTATTACTACATTGTATTTGTAGTAACCCTTGACCTACCTGTTCGTTTTTTATTCATTATGTCAAGATTAAATGTCACATTGCTTCTGTCTATTGCGAAAAAAATTAAATTTTGTGTCTGAAGGGAAAAAAAATCAAAAGGGAATGACAGGTGAAAGCTGGGGCTTCATTTTGCAGGTGACCAGAAGCAGGCTCCCAAAAAGCGACACAAGCTGTCCATCAGGGCAGTGGTGAAGGAGGAGAGCACCCCCATCAGCAACACTGACAACACCCCCCAAACACCCCAAGCAGGTACACCGAGTGACCCCCCTCCCAGTAATGCCTGGTCTTCATACATGTGTGTGTGTGTGTGTGTGTGTGCCTGCTACCGCTTGGATTCCTCTCATACCGAAGAGATCCCACCCCCTCCCTGTTCAACTACTGGAATCAAATGTTACGCTTGCTCACTTTCCTCTGGTCCTGAGTAACACCTGTTTAATGTGTCATTTGAACTGTCCCTGTAATGTGACATCCTCATCATAGTTTATGTTCACTCTTTTTTTTCCCCCTTATGTTTACAGACAAGACAGGAAATCGGCATGAGATTGTCAGTGATTAAGTGCAGTGTACCCTCCCCCCCCCCCCCATTGGCTGAATGTTTATTGCTCTTTGTGATTAATGATGATAATATTCCTACTAATACTGATGTTTTATTCCCAGCAGATTTGTTAGCATGTTCCCAAGAAAGGATGGACCAAACAGACCCTTTGCATAGTCAACTGAATTGTCTCATCTACCTAATTCTAGCACTGAGTTGTTGACCAATCTTTAGAATCAGTCTCTCCTATCTTTATCATGTTGTTACTGGCATTGGACAGCTTCTTTTGGACCACTCTGCGCCCACTTTTTCCGTCATGAACGAAAGATGCATTGTGTGTCACTCGTGACACACGCGAAGGGTCAGTCGTCCAAACGGCTTGTGAGCACGAACCTCTATCTCAAGATGCACACCCGGGCAGCAGAACTCTTAGACATCTGGTCAGCACCACTGACTGGATCTATCAGAGCACCTATCCAACACTATGTCTTTAACTTGTGGCTATTTGAGATGATCCCTTTGTGATTTATTTGCAAAGAAAAAAAAGTTCATCTTTGTGTAAGCAGAAGAGGCATTAACCCCATAGGCCAAATGCCAGTGTATTTCTGATGATATTACTCCAAAAGATGAATTGTACCCCTGTAAAGTATGTAACATAATATGTTTCTCAATTACTAATCTCTGATGATCGTTTGTTTGGTTTATCACAGCATGCAGGCTCCGTATTGCATTTCCATCCTTGTTCGTCAGTGTACTGTATGTTACTGATGAATGATTTCAAGTTGTTTTTCTGTGTAAAGTGGTGGATATGTAATTGGAATGTTCCTTGTTGATTGGTATGTGAAACAGTGGCAATGACACAGGCATGTTATGCTTTCACTATAAATGTTGCTGGAAGTTATCTCAAAGCATGGACACATTTGTCAGCAAGTTCCACGATTTGATTGTCGCAATGTCCAGTGTGCTATTGCACCCAGTGTTTGACGAGTTCTGCCTGCGGAGGTACAACGCATGGAGACACCCCGTTCACCAGTTCACAAAATGTATGTAAATTTTCAGTCCTTGTCACTTTTTGGCTGGTCCACTTTTACGTAGCACTGAGTGTTGTATCAATCCTGTCCGTAGTTTCACACTTTGATAAACCATTGCTTGTAAATCCTGTGTTTTGAGTGTATAGAGACTTGGACGTGACCTTTATTACATTGTGTCTATCCAAAATCAATTCCAGTTTGACATATATATTGGTTTAACTTGCAAAATGAAGGTTGTGCAATTTGAATTTATAGGTTCTACCTTGCTTTTAAACATCTGTGTGTTTTTTGCTTATTTAAATTTTTTTTAATTTGACAGAGAAATGAAAAAAAAAAGAACATTCATTGATTTGAAGTACAGTTGTATCAGTGGCACCTGTATGTTGCAGGTTTTATGTAATCATTTCTGATGCTTCTAGGCAAATGAACTGATAAGATAAATGTTCCACCTATTTGGAAGAATTTTTTTTTTTTTTTTTTTTATAATGGTAGTATTTTAGAGGTTATATTATGAATTCAAGGCTCTGTTTTAAAGTTTTTTTGATAGCACCCATTACACCAAGTCTATTGTGAATATGACTTTGTGATCAAATTTCTTCAGTGTGCTTTGACTTTCACTCAATTTTCCCCTTGCTCTGTCGACCCAACATTGTATTTATATGAAAAGACCCCCTCAGGAATGAAACCGACCAATCAGCATCTTCGAAAATCTCAGACGCTCTCCAGCCTAGAGATGCTGCAGCCGCTGACAAGGCTGCGTCAGCTAGTGTCGGCCGCAGTAAGTCTTACTGAATGTCGTTTGCAGTGGACAGAGTAGCAGATGCATGTCAGATACTCAGAGGCACATAAAGACTGATAATATGTGAAATATCTAGCAATGTTTATGACAACACATATTGGAACCTTGATGTACAGATGTAAGACATATTTTGTACATCTGTGTACATGTATATATGTACATGTATGTATATATAGGTCAAGAAAGTTGATTAGCAGAGTGCAACTTTCTTTTATGGTAGTATCTATTGTTGTAGCTGGAAAGGATTTGTAGTTTTTCATGATACAGCAAAGTGGAGGAGAATATAGAATCTTTAAGATTTGAATGCAGTACTTTAGCTCCTAGAGTTCAGTGGTCCTTTGTATGTCATAACCATACTTTATCTACTTTTCAAGGAACACGTGAACTTATCATGTACAGAATAAACTTATAATTGGTAGTAATCTCACACCCAAGACATCATGTGTCACCTTGTGATGTTGCATGACTAGATGAATGAGAAATTATGTCATAAATTGTGACAAATAAACAAATAATATGTCTGTGATTGTTGTATTCACATCTTTCCAGACGGTAAAATATTTGTTGCATTTACTGATACATTTACAAGCATACTCTTAACAAAAATATTTCTTACCCCCTTTGATGAATCATCAAACTCTTATGTTAGAATATAGATTAAAACAGCTTGTTTTGTTAATAAATTGTCATATCTAGGTGCCTGCTCTCTTGAAACATGCGAGTTTATAGACCTGGGACCAATGTCGCCTGCTGTCGTCATGGCAACAGGCCCCACTGCACTGCCAGCATGGTCACATGACCCTCCTGATTCCAGGAATGCTGTAGATTCAGTAGAAAGCATGGAGGGGCACGATCAGGAAAAGGGAAAACCCCAGAGTCATCTTCCTGGTGGTTGCTATGGTGATGGTGATGGGAGGGAAGATGGAAATACGGAAGGTGAGGGGGAGGAAGAAGAAAAGGAGGAGAAAGATGAGGGGAAGGGTGAAGAGGAAGAGGAAAGAGAGCAAGAAGAAGATGAGGAGGAGAAAATAAAGAATGCAGCCGCAACAGCTGAGGACTTGGCTGAAAGATCAGAAGGTGCAAAATGTGATGAAGTGCATAATGATACCTTTCACCATTGGGAAGATGAAATTCTGAACCAAATAAAGTCCAAAGAGCAACAAGATGACAATGATGTCTTTGCAAGTGGTTCTCCTAACCATGTACAGAAGGGTGAATTACCTCTGAGGGAGCAACCTCTTTCTGACGCAGGCGAAACATTTGAAGATGGTGCACATCCAACTGGGGACAGTGGTAGTGATGATGATGAAAGCTTGGTAAAAGAAGGAGGCGCTGCTTATCACAAAAGCCATCACCACGGCAACCACATTGACGATGACTCTGGTGAAAGTATGAAAAGAGACTCTGACAATATACATAATTGGGACATCTGTTGTTGAATGTTAACTAGATGTGAATGTGTATCATTAAACATTGAAATGAAAGATCTTGAGCAATACCACATGGCTGATAGACAATACTGGTATATATCACATTTTATAGCGGAAGACAGGCAGTCATTGTTTTGAAAAAATGCATTAATTTGCATTTGTTTTTGACAACATTTAGAACGTTCATGCAAATTTGATAATAATTTTCACAAATGTCTTGCATTGAAAGCCCTACCTTTCTTTCTAATTTGATGAATACACATTAGTTAATTTACAGCTGTTAATTTAATTGTCAAAATTATTCATATATTCCACATCAAAAATGCATCATATTCATTTTTGCAGAAGAGTCTTCAGCCATTATTATTTTGTTTCACAAATATCCTTAATAAGAGACAGATGTCCCAAATAGTGTGTGCTATTTTGTTATCTCATTAATGTGTAGTCTTGCTAGAGCTACTGACTTAGAATAGAGATGATGTATTATAGTGTATATCCCTAGGTATTCCGCCTTGCCGTTTCATTATCTAGCACTAGGTATAGGACCAATAACATCACTGTTAGTCTAAAGTCTTGATATTTTGCCACCAATCTCTCTCTGTAAGGGTTTGTTGTTGCTTTGAAACGTTATAGCCTGTCATGCTGCTGGAAAAGATAAAACACTTTCCGGAAACAGTGAACTCCTTTTTTTTTTTTCTTCTTTTTGGTAATATTTGCATTGAAGTGGTTTTAGGTGTGAAATATGTAGCGATACAAGGTTGTATGGCTCCTAATTCCTCATGCATGGTAGGTACGACTGACTTTTATCATGGTGTGAGTGAGTAGTAAAATCCCATGGTCATGTCATGCTGCATGTTACACCTGCCCAGTGACATGAAACTGAGCATGCTAAGTCTCAGCTGATAGCGATCAGTTGCTCTCCACATATTCCCCGGCTGAATTTTGTATGATGATTTGTTATTGACTGCTATGAGTAGTGGTACATGGCTGGGTATCGTCTTTTGGAGTTCCTGTTGCTTGACTAATTTCTTTGTTTGCAAAGCCTGCTCATGGATTGATGTGTTGGCCTGCTAGTCCTGTGGTTTTCTCGGGATTTGGAGTGTTGCCTGCTGTGTTTCTCATCCCATTTTTCCACTCGCCATCCTCCGACCATTTCTCATCTGTCATTGTTCTCAAAGCTCGACTGAGACCCGTTGTGAGGGTGGAGGAGGCCGGAAGGGATGGGGCGGAGGATGACGGGACGTACAGGGCGGGAACCTGGCCCTCGCCAGCCAGGAGGAGAAAACAGTCTGCCAAGGCGGCAGAGCGAGTCAGGGATGGTGGGAGGACCAAGCAGCAGAGGGGCAGGGATGATGGGGGCGACATCATGGCGTTGCTTCGCGGTGGTGCCCCTCCTGCGGACAATGGTGCGGAGGTGGACACAGAGAGGAACGAGAGGAGACCCAGACTACCAGCACCAAACCGAGAGGATGGTGCAGGAAGCGATGCAACCACAGGGGAGGGGGATGTTGGCCAAAAGCCTCCAAGAAATGAGACCAAGTTGGAAAATCAGGAGGAAAGAGATCAAACAGCTTTGCACACTGCAGAGGAGAAGCAGGTTGTCAAACTCAAAAGGCCAGTTGCCAAGAGACCAGTAGAAGTGCCCGAGGATGCAGAGCCCAAAGGAGGGACCAAGAAAGAGGATGAGGATGAAGTGAGCGGGTCTCAAGTATCACGGAAACCTCTACAGAGACAGAGGAGCATTAAGGCTCTTGTGAAGGTTACTACCGAAGAAGAAAATGTGGTTGAGGAGGATGCCACAGTACGACTTGGCGAACCCCCAGCTACAGCAGAACCGACAGTAACATCGAACACTGATAAAGGTTCCATCGATGAAGAACAAGTCCGATGTGATGGTGGGGAAAGTAAGGATACTGAAATTGTCAGCAAAGCAGGGGTTGAAGTCAAACAAAAAGGGGAGCTTCAGACCGATGATAAAGGAGGGGATGTCAGCCAGAGTAGGAGGAGAGGAAAGCCACCAAGAAGTGCCAGGAACAAAATATTTGCCAATGACGAGGAGGACGACCTGATGACACTCTTGGGTGGGGGTGTATCATTGCCAAGGAACTTCAAGACCAAAGACCACAAGCACAAGTGTCCCGGGGACAAATATGGGAATGGAACATCGGGCAAGAAGACATGGAAAGATGGTGGGGAAGGGGGGAAGGATGAGCCGGACTTCAGCACGTGGCCGAGGAAAAGGAAAAGCAGTAGAAGCAACCAAATGATAGCTGCGGGAAAGAAGGATGATCCGGAAGACATCATGGCCTTCCTGAAGGGTGGACATGATGCAGGAGCAGAGGAGGAGGAAGAAGAGGAAGATGCAGATGAAGAGGAGGAGAGTACCAAGGGCAAACACATCTGTGAATTCTGTGGGCAGAATCTGGATGAGCTTGATGAGGATGACGTCGATGAGGAACTGGAGGATGCAGGAGAAGATGAAAATGAGGAGGAAGAGGAGGAGGAGAAGAAAAGCACCGAGCTGGACGAATATTCCAAGAAGTGCGAGGACACCCTGGAGGAGGCGGAGAAAGAGCCGGAGTTGTTCCGGCGTCATGACCCCAAGGCGGACAACATTGACGATCTCATGATGATCCTCCGGGGAGGAGGTAGTTTCCAACTGAAGAGTGAGGAAGATGATGATGAAGATGATGATGATGAGGAAGAAGAAGAAGAAGATGAAGATGAGGAAGAAAAAGAGGTTTCACAACCAAAGAGTGAGTGCTCATGCATGTGGTAGATATTTTGGGGAAAATCTCGTCGATAACATTGCAAAATATTTATGTACCGTGAAGTCAGACAAGAGGAATAATCCCTAATGTTGTAAGTAAAATGCCATGCCATTTTCTCATATGTCATTCATTCAGATTCATATCTTCCATTGTTGACCCTGATGTGGTCCTCACTGATCATGAAATTGCCATAGCAAGCTGCATTCAAGGCCATTGCATGCTTCATAAAAGTTTGTGGGATCGGACAAAAGGAGATGCTGACCCTACCAAGAGCATCCTGCCTAAATTCTGTCCAGAACTCCTGGGGAGACTTGCCACAGTGGATCAGTATTGTATCATGTTTGATGTCTCAGAGTTTGTATCACATGGCAGTGCATGCGTTCCTTCTCTGCTGAGATGTGAAAAATCATGTGTTTTTTTTTTCTCAAGAGAACACAGGAGATGGAATTTCAATTCACTGTGCATGCAGTGCATTTGCATTCAAGAAAGCTGATATAAATGTTTCAATCTGTATCATATTCTATATACAGATGTTGTTTCTTCATGTGCCAAAATCCCACTTATTTTTTTCCTTTCAACCAAGGTTTGTGGGGAATGTCTTGTGAAGATGTGAACTCACCTTCCTCAACATGTAAGTCTTATCTGAGTGACAGAGATATATCAATTTGCTTCCCCTCACTACCCCCCCCCCAAAAAAAAAACAACAAAAAAACAAACAAACAAACAAACAAACAAGGAGTGGGTTGGGGATGTATTGGCTGGCACTTATAGAGTGATTCTATTGTTGAAGTCACACGAAATGTATGAGTTATTATGTGCTTCTTCTTGGAGATAGGAAGTCATTCTCCAGTGATTGCCAGTAATTGTGAATTTCAAGTTGTTTACATCATTTTCAGAAGCAGCTTTTATACACCAATATAGACACTTTGCACTGGCAAATCCGCATATGTTTAGTTTTTGATGATTGGCTTTGAAGATTACAATGTATGTACAATGTAGGTGTACTGAACGAGGGGAGATGGACATAATCGTTGCATTGTATATCTGTTTGCATGGCAGAAGTAATGCATTAAAGATATTATGAAGCAGTGGATATATGTGACAAGATGTCTGTTCTACAAAAACACAAGTGTTTGACCATGTGTCCTGCATGACAATCAGTGATTGCACTGGCGCCATCAGCACCAAAAGATGGACCAGTGCACTATACAAGTATCCACTGTCTTTATATAGTTATCATATATGGATAATATCATATATTTATATTTGTTTTGTAATAGTAAAAAATGTTTATGTTTAGCAAAGAAAATGGGCTTCCATTTCTTCGCTCAATTTTTCTCTAAGAAATTACATTCATTACTGGTCAGTTTCCCCGTTTGCATTTATTATATATTTATATTCATACTTGTATATTTCTATTTTCTCATTTCTCACTTTCCCTGATGCTCTTAGCTCAAGCATCCTCATCTATTCTGTATGGCAATGATGCTGCCGACAGTAAGTTGGCCTTTCTTTCTCTATCTCTATCTCATTATCTCTCACTGACACAACTAAAGTTCTACCCAACTATGAGTCCATATGTTTGCACGATATTTTGGCGTAGATATTGGATTATTTAGAATGTTTATATGAGAGACAACGGAAAGAGTTACCCATTTTCTCCTACGGACAAAATGAGTTTCTCGTCACATCCCAACCCTTGTACGGAGTACTTTGATAGCCTGTCAGGATTAGGGACTCTGTATTTATGAGAGATTCCATGCAAAAATATTATCTACCCACATCCCGACTCTCTAGCTTTTTAACAGATGTGCTGACAGACCATTGTCGCTGATAGATCACTGTTGCTGTTGTCGTTTTGGGATGATGGATGGTGTCAGGAGAAAGGCAGAATACAATATTCTCAAGATGTGAAGTACATGATCTGATTTACGTGTTGTCTGAGCTGAAGTACTCCTAAGGCTACACTAATATACACAAGTGTTTTGCAGTATTTTTAGATTAGATTTTATGTTATATCACTATTTCACTTTGTGCATATTTAAAAACTGCAAAGCACTTTTTGCTTCCTGTATTAGATGGTTATTAGATGGTTTGCATTGCTCCCCTGTTGGGTTGTTCTTTTCTCGCAAGGTTGTACCTCACTTTTAAATGGTAAAAAAAAAAATGCAATAATGATGAAACATTTGTGCAGAGTGGTCGCAGCTTGCAAACCCCGAGCCCATCTTGCGGAGAACTTACTGGGGCCTCCTGCCGTCCACATGTGAGTTGCGGAGAAGCCGATGAGCGTGCTGTGCGTGTTTTTAGTCTCAGGTCTTTTGCAGTGATGCCAGTGTTACGACGATTACAACACCCTCTTTTTACCCCTTGGCAACAGTTATGCCATGTCACTTCCCTTGTATGGATTGGTGATTTTTTTTTTTTCATATTTCATATTTGTGCAGTGCGTTCAAAACACAATATGTCATGTGTATATTATGTAGTTGAATGAATACGAGTAGTTGGACATACATACATACTTGTAGGTGTTAGATAGATGCTTGTAGATACACGAAAAAGAGAGAAGTATATTCATATGTTCCCCGATCACATGGAGCCTTCACCGCACCAAAATGTATAGCTCAGTAGATAGATACAAGTTTGGTATGTGGTAGACCTTTTGGTAGTGAGCTGTTCATGTCACTCTCCCTTGCACAGTTTCAAGTTTTTTCTACATTTGACAGTATACAATTTTCATCTCCATTTTCTTGTCACATTTTCTCCTCCCACTGTTATTCTTCCACCTTCTCTATCTTGTTCTTTCCTTATCTTTTTATCTCTCTCTCTCTCTATCTATCTATTTATTTATCTGTCTATCTACAATGTATCTATCTATCTATCAGTCTGCCTGTGTTATCCATGATATACGCTATATACACTATGTATATATCTGCATCTGCACATCTATGTTTCTATCATTCTGTATCTATCTATCTATCTATCTATCTATCTATCTATCATTCACTCTTTCTCTTTCTTTGTTCTGCCCTAGCTCTATTTCATTTCATTTTTACATTCCATATGATACATGAACATTCTGGGTAGTTTATACAACTCTTGTGTTTTCCAACCATGACTTTCGAAGATACCAGAGAGACATATTTGTATGTGTTTGCTCGTAAATATTTAGACCAATCTTCTAAGTTTGTTAGTGTAGAAATTTAGTATTATAGTCAATTCAGAATGACACTAGTTGATGAAATGACCTGCATTTAGCTTACAACATTACTATATTTATGTGCATTTAAAGTGATATGCAGAGAAAGAGTTTTATAACACATAATTTTCCTGTGATTTCATACATATCATAATTATACTTGATCTCATTTAGATTTTGTGTCTTGCTGTGCTATTGTTTCTTTGTGTGACATTTTGAAATTGATGATGATTTAGAGGTGCTGTGATAATTGGAAATCTACACTCAGCATGATAGTATTTTATATTCATATATTGATTGAGATTGTGTGTGATCAGAAAGAGTGAATAAATGAATGAGATTTTAAAAGAAAAAGTAAAAGTGTAAGGTAGATCCATGAACGCTATTCATCAAAGTCATTGTGTAATGTTGCAAATATGTATACGAATGAATCAAATTCATCATATTTTGAGCATTATCATTCGGATGAGATCTTGGATCTACACTAATGCAGGTATCATACATACACGTAGAAAGCATGTTAGTATTGGTATCTGTTGGTTATATTAAGAAGGTTGATCTGTGAGTGTTTGTATAGGCCTACCAGGGACAGGTGAATATAGCTATGCCTTGCTGCTGTTAGTTTCAGGACATCTCTTTCTGTGTGCTTCTCTTGTGAAAGAATAAACAGACAATCTCTGAGACTGACGGTATATATTGAGCGGTCCAAAGCCTACGTATGGAATATTATGTGGATAATTCCGTAACACAAGAGCTTTCTTCCTCTGCCAACCCAATGTCCCTTGCCCCATCCTCTGCATGCCACCATCTCTTCAACCACCAAAACTGGCCACTCGCCCTACCTCCCCTGAAACAGGGACTCCATACTACCCAGAAGAGCTGGCCAAGTCCCCCTACGCCACCTTACCCAGAAAGCAGCGCGATGCCGCCGGGGGCTCGTCGGTCACCTCCAAACCCCCCACTGGAATCGTACCCCCATCACCGACCCCCTCCTCCACCTCTTACCACCCCTACCCCTACTCTTCCTCCTCCACCCCCTCCTCCTCCTACTCCTACTCAACCACCCCTCGTCAGAGTGCTACAGACAGGGCGGCCGAAAGGGCTGCGGAAAGAGCGGCGGAGAGGGCTGCGGAAAGAGCGAAGGAGCGAGCCAGAGAGAGAGCAGAGGAGAGGGCCAGGACGGACCAACGGACCGATAAGGAGACCGAGAGGGCCGCTGAACGGGCTGCTGAACGGGCCGCTGAACGGGCCAGAGAAAGGGCTAGGGAGAGGGCAGCCGAGAGGAATAGGGACACAGACAAAGACAGATCATCAGAGAGAGCCTCATCAGATAGATACGGCAGCAGCTCCACTGGTGGTAGGCGTGGCTGTTTTATCACCTGTGCTGTCTCGTTGTTGATGTGTGTCGGTCGTAGAAACCTTGTTTCAAGTTTTATTGCTCTGCCACAAAGTGGCTTGTCTTTAGTTACGCTCATGGAATGATGACAACTCCACTCACAAATTTTTGTTTCCTTTCACCCAAGAAAATCATATTTCCATGTACATACAATTCTTACAGGTAATCATTCGTTGATTCCAGAAAGAGAGCCTTTAAATTTGGTGGTGGAACTACAGTACAGAATTGTATGTTGATTGGCAATTGTGCCAATATTGATCTATTTATTGCATCTTACTGTCTATTGAAGTTTTATTTTACTAAAAAAGAAATTACTGGATACTGGAATGTTCTCCTAATGTTGAAATTTTGTAAAAAAATTGGTTTGTAAAGCACCACCATACATTGCAGCTGTCTCTCTCTTTGCCACATTCACACGCACCCCCTAGATTCATCATATTCTCGATCAAGTCGGGACTATCGCAGGTCGACATCTTCATCCTACGATTCGCCGAGGAGAAGCAGTGTATCTTCCAGAACCGGTGGGCATCCCAACTGGAATCCCTTATCCCCTATTTTTGTCCTTTAGTCAATTTGTTATCGTAACTTTTTTTAGTGAGTGGTCTCTTGCAAATGATATTTTCATTCATTGTTTTCCTCTGTATGAAGTAAATCAATCAAAAGTGGACTATAAAACTGTGATGCCTAGAAAAGTTTTTATGTCATCTTATTCTACCAGTCTAAGAAAGGTGCAATTACCATTCTTGCAGAGGGTGGCTTTCATAGTCCATCTAATCATGTCTGTCTTTGGTATTAATAGGGATGCCATCCTACAGTTGTCGTCATGGCGATAACCATGCTCAAATTTTGAGAGCAGCAGTCTGTTCGAATGGCACTTTAGTAATCAAGATGAGTCTTTGGGTGGTTTAAGGGCCAGAAGTGTGTGGGATATCTGGTCTTTGACATTCCTCTGATGACGAAAAGGCTTTATTGCTTGGCATTGCTTGATTGTGATATGCGCGGCTTTATGAGCATGTGGTATGTACCTCAAGAATGATAAATGTAGATGTAGTGATTAGTAAGCATGATATCAAAATGAGACCATGCTTGAACGAGGAAGAAAACTGAATGGTAGAACGTTTTTTTTTTCTTCCTTCCTAATTTGCAGTTTATTTGAGTAATGCAAAGATAAAGAAGAATGTGCTTTCTGATGAGTCTTGTGTAGACTAGGAAAAAGCTTCTCTTTTTTGAGTTGTATGCTTTGCAGGGGGCACGACACTATTTTGCCCCTTTGTAGTCGTATCATACAGCTTGACTGTCTTTGATGAAGTGTAGATCAATCAATTGTCAGTGCCATTATGCATCTTGCTCTGCATGATTCTTCTGCTCTCTTTAATACCCGACTTGCCAAAAAGCCGATGCCGCAGTCGAGGGATCCTCCACAAGACGCTATACATCGTCGCCCTCTGGTGGCAGGGAGTCAGTGCGACGCTCCACGTCCACTGACCCCACCCCGTCTTACTCGTCGTATCGAAGCGACAGATTGTCGAGAATGGGTACGCCCTCAGTGTTGCCGCAAGTCTGAATGGCCATGTTTGGATGCAAGACCCGTATATATTACACACCAAATAGACTTGCCTGTGCCCTGCATATCTTTGTCCTGTACCCCTCTTTCAAGTTTGGGCATTTCTTTGTAGAGTACCTCTGTCGTCCTTAACATTCAACTCAACGGTAATCCTTCCTTTGTTTCACTTTTCCTTCTTTTTTTCATACTATATTCTCTCTTTTTCTCCCTATATTCCTTTTATTTTATCTTTCCCTCTGTCTGTCTGTCTGTCTGTCTCTTTTTCTGTCTCCCTTGATTAAAGAAAAAAAAGAGATCTTCTACATCTGTAAGCTTAAAGTTTCTATTCCTTTTGTTTTCATTCAGGCATATGTTATGCAGAATGCTTGTTAAAATGTGCTGTTTCCTCGCCTGCATAGGCCATTATGAAAGCTGTTGCAAGCTTCAGGTTTTCTTGCCTAATGCAATACTGCCTGTTGATGGAATAATGATTTCTTATCACTGGACAGACCTGTAAGATATTGATCAGATTTCTGACAAACTTTATGTTAGAGAAATATATTAGATGTAGTGAAATTTATCAAGTCATTTCTAATCTGCTCATAAGGTTACTCACTTCATAACTATATTCATCTACTAATGTTGTCTCTTTTTTGTCTAAGTGAAACAATGACAGCGTTGATGCATGTGTGGACCAAAAGATATTAATGGTTTTACACTTGACTCCCCATCCCCCAGGAGACTCCACCACCGTGGCCAGCGTGCCACGCTCCCCCCGCTCCCCCACTTCCCCTTCCCCCTCCTCCTCTTCTTCCTCCGCCTACACCCGCAACGTCACGCCGACATCGTACCACCGGACGACGTCCATCGAGTCGGTGAAGTCGCCGAAGTCGCCCACGGAGGCCAATAAGGGTAGGGGAAGCAGTGCATGCCGGCTGGCTTAAGGTCGGGACGTTGTTTCTCGTTTGGTGCAAGAGGTTAACTAGGATGGCAGTACAGTGCACCCGTTTCTTCATGTTGTCCGGAGGGTTTCACTGACGATATTAACCAATTATTTACATTTTCACCCACACTCACATACTGAACACCAAATGTATGTACTAATGAAGTGAACATCAACATTTCGTATCAGGTTTACCAAGAAGAACATGCATGCTGAGTTGGATTTGTCATGTGTCTTGCCTTCTATGTTGATTCGTCAGTGCTTCACAGTAGGATCATTGTTTCTTTTGTAATTGTGTGGATTAAAAAAAAAAATCTGCATCATGATGTCTGTAAGCGATTGATTGACTTACAGCATGCTCAGTACAATCTTTGTGTAATGTTCGGACTGTACATGGTGTATGTACACGTTACTGACACTCATTGACAAAGTCTCTCCACAGATCAACATGTTCTAGACTTTGTACATGTTCCTTGTTTGACCATGTTGTACACAAATATACACATATCACAATGTATATATGTGATTCGCAAATGGAAAGCACCAGAGCATGCTAACTTGAGGGTATATCAATTTGACACTATTCAGCATGCCCTGTGTACAGAGTTGAAAACCTGCACTGTTGGGAATGGTGTTCAGTGTTGTAGCTAATGGTATGCCATTTCAGTTTAAATTGATGTTTCAAGTTTGTTCATACATTGATGTGAAGCTTGGAGGCTGGCCGTGACTGTTTGTATGTATACCATGCTGTCTGCTTGCAATATACTCCTTTACTCCCCCCCCCCCCCTTTTTCAGATTGTTAGCATACAGGTTAACATGCACACAAACATGCTCACTATATATACAGTATATATACATCTACTTGCTGGATACTTTTCTTGCAGACTGAAATCTGCATTTTCCATCTGCTCTTAACCACACTGATAATATTTAAGCCACTGAAAACTAGTTCCAGGTATACTTGGGCAGGTGTTTATGGGAAATGCCTGTAATAGCAAAATCGGCTAGTCCTTAAGGGGTTGAAGAAGTCAACATTTACTAGGATACTGACGATGTTACCATTCATGGGACGATTAAAAACAGAATTAATTTTGTGGTAAGTGAGTATGCAAGGAACCTCCTGATTAATAAATGTATTTTTGGTATCTTTCCTTCCGATTTTGCCTCACAAGACGAGCAGTCAAAGCGAAAGCATTCGAAGGTTTGCTTTGCGATTGACAATGACACAGACTCTAACACTAACTCTGACAATGAAACCGACTATGACGCGGACAATGATGAGGAGACGGACGGTCGCATGACCTTAGGTGTGAGACCATCGTCACCGAAAGTGTGGCACGAAGGCGATAGCGAGTCGGCATTAGTAGAGCATCTGACCGATTTGATTTGCCAGCCACGTAAGTTGACCTGTACCGTGATACATCACAAGGTCATTGTACTGGGCAACATTTGGGGAGATATTGCCATATATATCATTCATTTACTTTCTCGTCTTTTGTGTAATCATCTTTCAATGATCTATTAAAGTCATGGGGATTACAAGGTTCAATCATACCTGGATTTCTTTTTAATCATAATTTTGTAATGAGTTTTGTTTGGTTTAGATGGTGGGTTACTACATTAAAAAAAAAAAAATTGTATTCATATAGTTATACCTTCCACTTTAGGTATCTACCTTGTGGTATAATTAATCTTCTGTTTAAAAATGTCAATAACTGACCAATTTTGAAACCATGTAAAGTGCATATTACACACAGAAACACATCTACTCCTTGTATCATTTATATTTGTGTATTAACCATGTGTGTGACACTGGATAATGCATGAGAATGAATACTAGTAGAGGAAATACGCTATTGATATTTCACATATATACAGGCAGACCTATATCGTACTTTTTTTCTAACATGAATCGTCAGCTGACTGTCTTGTATTGCACTGCAGAATTACATTGAACTGTACTGCCTCAACTCTTGCACACTGATTATTCAATAAAAAGTTAATTTATGTTTTGACTCTATAATTAAGTTATGGATCCAGTTGAGTCCAAGTGGAGCAATCTTGCACCTTACCTTTAACATTATGTTCTTGGATTACATCAAGTGGTATTACACATGGGTTTGTCTGGATTATATTGTATACCGGTATGTAAAGTGCACTCTGTCTGCATGACTGATGCTGAACTGTAAGTTATCTCAGTATTCAGTTCTTTGCCATCATACTCTACTGTCTATGCATGGTTACCTTTTTTTTTCCTTTAGTTAGAACAGACACATTCAAGCCCCAATTCTTGACATAATTTTGGTTTGTTACATTGAAGTCTCAATGTGCAGGTTTCAGAGAACAAAGTCTTTGCATCTTTTGCAATACACATATGACATTCACAATTAATTTCTGTTTTGGCTACAAGACCTGAATCTACTGCTTTTGCAAACTAAGGGTTATGAAATTTGGATCTGAGATGTGATGCATGGTGCCATGTATTCCAAAATACCCATTGATCCTCCTTTTGTATTCTTACTTATATTTTCTTGTTTTATAGCCACATTGACATTTTACACGTTGTAGCTCTTTGTGTCAGAAATTATATTCATTTTGCAAGCTATGATGTGATTTCGGTATAGAATAATGTTTAGCCATTTATATGCAGTATATTTTACTTAATAACACATTTTATCTTTATTGTACATTTGGGCTCATGGCCATACTTTTTTTTGTTTTTGGTTTTATTTCTGGTTTGATCAGTGGGTTTATTAGGGAGTTTTTTTAATCTTTTCTTTTAATTGACACACTTTTTGCACCATCTTGACATACTTTATAAACTATAATTTCTACCTTTATCTGCTTTGCTTTCTGTTTTTAATATTGAAAGCTCTTGCATCCATAGTGAAATATTGCCTCTGTAGATATGACATCCTGAATAAAGCGGGTATAAATACTTTCATATTATGCATAAGTCATGTAATCTTCATGATAATAAAAATAGTAAATCTAATGATTATAATGATAACAGTGATGTGTGCAATAACAATAATGATTATATCGTTGGTATTTATGATAATGATATATTATAATATATAATATATAATTATATAATAATTATATTAATATTGTAATTGATATCATTATAATTGTTATTAAACAATGATACTAATTTGTAATAGTGATGATTATAATGGTTATAACAGTTGGTGGTATATAGTAGCAATTTATTACATCTGCACTGATGAGTAAAAATACAACAATAATTGCAATCATGTTTTCATTTAAGAGCATTTAATGTATTTTTTTCTGAACTTTGCTTGAAAATGGGACATTATAAACATTTGTCAAAGATGGGGGGGGGGGGATCAATGATTATCTATTTTCTGAATATTCCTCCAATTCCTCCAATGTCATATTGAGCCAAATATTTCACAAATTATCTATTTGGGTTTTAGAGTTGTTCAGAGGCACTGATCTTTTTTGTACATTTTATATGAACCATACTTGATAAGTCTGAGGGTCATTGTAGAAGTCATGTTTGTTCTTTATTGTGCATCTTTTGTTTTCTAATTAGTATAAAGGAGAGAGACAAGTCAAATAAGAACCAGACGTGAAAGAGTAAAAAGTGTGAATTTATGGGAACTAATGATGTATTTGTCACACTTGATTTGTGCTGTAGTCTCTGGCTTGTGTGTGCTCAGTTTATTTATTTCTGTATAGTAATAGTTGAAAAGCCTTCTTCCCTTCAATGCCTGCTTTATTCCTTCCTAGAACCTAACTAACTTCTTTTTTTAACACCCTCATTGACTGTTTGCTTCTAATTTCTTCTAATTTCTGCCAATATTTTTCCACTTTCTTCCAATTTCCCTAACTTTCTGCAATCTCTCTCAGAATCTGAAAATGACATCATGTCACTCCTCTCTCAAGGCGACAGCAGAAAGGAACGATCGTCCACCACCAGTAGCAGTAAGTTATTGTACCTCTATGGCAGGGCTAAATAGAAATCATAGAGTGGTCCAGCTTGGTTTTGGTTTTTGGTTTTGTTTTTGTTTTTGTACCTTTATGGTAGGGCTAAAGTGAAAATCTTAGCAAGAACCTCTTTGTTTTTTTCTTGAGTACGTCTGAGTAAGAGGATGTTTGTTTCAGTACATACCTGCCAACTGTTCACATTAAATAGGAATATTTCTATTTCATTGGAAAGAAGAAACTTCATTCAACCTTGTGTTCTGATTTTTGTCAATACCTGCTATTAAATATATATGGGAGATGGGTAGAAATTCCTATTTTTGTATTATTTTCTCTCATTTATTCTTATTTACTGAATTTTAGGATTGGTAGGTGTTTCAAGTGTGATGCAGCTAAGAATGCATATGTCACATAAGTACACATGAAAGAAGTTTTTACCTATGTGTACATATGGGAATATTTTCTTAGAGTACAGTATATCACTTGAATGATCTTTAGATTATTCGAAAGATTGAGCATACATAGTTTGATGAGGTCTAATCTATAGTAGTTATAGGGAAAGTAAAGCTTGATTAATCTGCAACATAGATTGATAAAATGAGTATTTCATGTAATAATGAGAGATATATCACTACATCTGTATATTTCTACATTTATTCCATAGTGTATGCAAAATAATGTTATATGACACTGTAGCTTCAACTTCATACTTAGTACTTCACATTCTATTTAGTATAAGTAATTATCTATACGTTGTATATTATTAAGCTATTATCATGGGCTGTGTTTAAAATCACCTTTTTTGTTGGTTATTTGGCAATACAATTGAAGAAAATATTTTTGTAGTATGATGTCAGTATATTCAGACATCATGGACTGGATACTGATTTTGAATTATTTGTTTTTTAATGTGAGAGTGGGAATATATTTTGTTTTTCTAATACTTTCCTGCAGTGGTTTAGTGTGTTTCAATATGTGCCAATTTAAGTTGTCTTTCAGTGTGTGGTTTGTATAAACATGAAGTCCATGTTGAAAGACTAATCATGATGCTTGTAACAATGATAAAACTCCAGAGCACTTCAATTTGCTATTCAGTGGCTCAGCTCAATATTGTAGTGGTGAGTTATTAATTGGGATACCACATTTCTTACAGCCTCAATGTTTTCACTGATAATAACATTTCACGTGGCCAAACTGAATCAGTGCAAGGTATGGCACTTGGTGCCAGTGTTGTTTGTTTATTAGATAAATTCTATAAATTTTGGAGTAGATAAGTTAGCATTGATTTTGTCAGTGACAGTCACAATGCCGTGACCAAAAGTTGCACATGACGTAAAGTGCTCTGCTCACAACTACTTCGTATGCATGATATGAAAAGTTGAGTTGGGTGTGTTTTGGTTGTAAAGCAGAAGATGCCGTCGTACCTGTGTCTGTAACTAATATTCGTGTAGAACTTTGGCACAGTAGGATGTACTTTCATTCTAGAAACCATTCCAGTCAGTCATATCGCAATGTCATCAGTGCTGCCGAGCAGCGGATTTGTACACATACATCCACACTATAAAAGACCATCATGTACAGTCGTAGATGTTCACTGTACTTTTAGCTGGTTCCCCCTTTTTGTGTCCCAGCACATTTGTGAAGTTAAGATGAGCTTGTAATAAAATTTGTGATAAGTATCATACCTGGGCCACACCCTAAATGATCACTTCATAATCAGCGGTGTCGATCACTAAATGTCGCTGTGTGTGACGAAGTCCTGTCACCTTATTTGGCCTTCCCCTCACACTTTACTTGCTCATCCATTCTCAGAAGAAATCTTTCTCTATCTGTTAGAAGAAAATTTTTTCCCCCTTTCTCTATCTGAAGCTTCCATCTCTCCACATCTATGCATTTGTATCTTTACTCTGTTTTGTGTACATCTCTCACTTTATCTATCTCTTCTTTTCATCTAGTACCATACAAAAGACACCCTACATGCATTTCTAGAAAACTGTCTCCTCTTGCATTTTTACTCACTTTATCCATCCTGCAAGTAGATTTCTGCCATACTTTAAAATCTACTATGCTGTCATCGTATTCATATATTTTTTCATCTGACACTCAAAATATTTTTTTTTGCCTTTAACGGTGAATCTACCCGAATCTGAGAGGTATAGTCTTATTCTGAGTGTCGTCATCTTTGGTGTCTCTGTGTCTCCATGTCTGTTTGTATGTGGGTCTGTCCGTCTGTCACTCGCACCCTCCACATCGTCATCTCTTATGTGTCCCACACTACACAGCCTCATCTTCATCCAAACCACCTGGTACTCCTACCAAGCCCTCCTGGCAGTTCGATGGTAAGGGGGCTTGAAATGAGACTAGTCATGATAGTGGAATGCTTCATACAGTATGTAATGATGAGACAAAAATCCCCACCAGAGAGCCATATATCTAGAGTCTGTGATGGAAAGAAAAACAAGAGAAAACCTGTCATATAATCATGTTTGTAAACTAAAAGACAAGAACAAAAATTTCTGAACAAATATGTGAAGTCTTGTAGATAATGAGCATGGCATAATTTTTATGCTTACCAGATTCAACATTGCATCACAAAAACTGTAGAGGTTCAGTGTTGATGAATGCATATACTTACTTCTGTTCCTAATAGTCTTGACATAGCAACTACACTATTGGTGCTATTGCGAAGTGTGTATGAATGTTTCATATTTGTCAGATTAGTTACAGGTCTGAATGATTACCAGTTTTCGTTAGGATACGGTACATTATATTTGAAAAGACGTTGAACAAAACTGGACTCTTGAGGGCTCTCTTGGAGGGGCGTAACTGTAAAGACTAGCACGTTATAGGGCATGTGTAGCAAGCAATGAATAGAAGCACGGTAGAAAATGGTGAGGGGAAAGGGCAAGGGTAAAAGGTTGTTGTCATGGCAGACACGCCCATGGCATTTGATCAGCTCTGCCCACCTCTGCTGATAGGAATAGTTGTGTTTAATACTAGAAGACACTGTTCATATTTATTCCTTTATTAGAGCACAGAGTAAAGACACCTCAGTTTGGGCAATTTTAGGTATATGACCACTGAAAAAACAAAATCGTCCAGTTATCAACTCTGACACGCCACAACATTAACCACAAAAAGTCCATCAGAACATTGTGCATGAATTACAGACATCTTGACCCAAATTTCACAAAGATGAATTGAATTCAGCCCATGGACAATGCAGAGTTCTTCCACATAAATATGTGAGACAGATCATGTACATGCCAACATGCATTCAGTAATGAGTGCACACTGATGCGCATATATGAAACCACAGAATTGAGTCAGTTAGACAACCTTTGTGAATTTGGGCTTTTGCATGTGTCTTTTCATGAAACAAATACACGATGAACCAGGATATGTATGTACCGTTAGTCACTGTGACATATCCTGTGCTTATGTAAACAGGATTTCTGTGGTTCTTTGTGTCCTAAACATTTAGTTAAACATACCAGAAATATTTCATCAACAGTATATGGTTGGTATATGGTTCGTTCAGTCTTCAAAACTTTTTCCAGAGAGGATACATTGTTTTGGTTTAAAAGTGACAAAGTTGCTATAGATTTTTAAAATTGTTATGTGAAACTTATACTGTTTTGAATATTACTATCAACATCAGTTTCAAGCAAAAAGAACCTATTCTTCTTCACAATGATTAGTGCAAATTATGCTGTGTGCTTCAAGGGTATTCTCACATGAAAAGAAGAAGAAATCAAGATCATTTCATTACTAATTAGACATTGTTTGGCGAGAAAGTCTTCTTGCATGTAGAATTGAGGGGCAATGTCAGTCTGATGGGCAAACATACCATGCAATTTCTATGACAACATGAACAACTATAGATATATTGTTTTGATGCAAATAGCAGTGTGTAGAATGTGTGAATATATACATAGTGTAAATACTACAACTATCAATTATTCAGAGATAGATGTAGTGGGTAGCATGTTTTCTGCCCAACGTGTGGTACCGGTGCTGCATGTTGTCAAGTTGGTGTGCAAAGACAGGATGAAGGTGTTTCATTTGTGGTTTCTGTGCCTGAAGAGGCCATTGATTCTCAGTAGAGTTTACTGCATGGCATGGCACGACAGATTGTGAAAAAGCTTGGGGTTGGAGTTACTGAAATGCAGTGTCTCTGAGGAATTATTCATTTTATATACGTCCAGTATGAAGATATGATTGCTTGCAACTGGTTTTGAAACGTTTGTAATTGTGCCACTTTTTTTTGTGAAATTTATTTTTCCTCCGTCAAAACCAGAGTGACAATTAAGATGCTATAGGGAATATTTTGATCAAAGTTTTCCATGAGTTTAAGATTTATAGAGAGCATGCATATTGGGTGAACACATGGCTCTGTCACAGTATCGAGAGATTTTTATCCAGTGAACTCAAGTCACTGACCCAGCTTTGAGATTACTGTAAAACCAGAAAGTTTTGTGTACATTTGAAGTTTGCGTATTTCATGAGAGCCAAGATTCATGAAATTAGAATGCATGCAAAAGTTCTTGTCTACACTATGCGCCTTGAATGTCAGAGGCAATTAATGAAAATTTAGCGCCAGGAAAAAGGTAGTCGGCTCCAATTCACAAAAATTTCATGCTGCTAATATTTTTGGTTTTTATAGTATATGAAGTACCAAAGTGATGATGTCTCAGTCTTTTGTTAAAGCTTGGGTTAGAACCAGGTGCGAGCATGGTGAACAACAGGTAGTTTTCACAGAAGACGATATTTGGACCAGGTGAGGTCATTTAGAACCAGTTTCCATGGTGATGAATGGCTATGACATCACACTTTGGTACTCTATACTGTAGATGTGCATGTACTGTATATGCCACATATCTGGAGAGTCTAAATTTTTGCGAATGGGGACTTCCTGACGATTTTGCGAAAGGTTAAATTTGCAGTCGTAGAGTGCAGTACCGGACAGAGAAATGTACATGCATATGTGCACGTTTCATTTGTATTGGGATCAGAGTCAATATTTTTGCATGTCTTTAAAATTCACAAATAGCACCTGACTGGCGAAATGTGCAAAAATGAACTTTGCGAAATATGCGGCATATACAACTGTACAGTATACAAGAGGATGTATAATTCCTGGAACAGTTTCCACTGACCCTGCTCTTGTGTGGAGTTTATCTTTTTAATGCCATATGAAATGATTTTGCTGTCTGAAAGCAAAGTGAGGGTTTGTCTTGGCACCCAGCATCGTTCTCATGTCGCAGGCCTGAGATGGCATCTTGAAGAAAGCAGATTCCGTATTTGCCCCATTTCACACTGCTTGCTGTGGTAGGGTTCCGGCATTGACAGCCCATATCCCCTCCTGCCTCAAAATCTGATGGCAATATATGCATCTCGGAACAAATATCTTGACTTGTGTTTTTGCCATTCCTCCTCAATTTTGCACCCATTCTCACCCCGCCTTTGGTCCCTTCCCCCCCCCCCCACACCTTCATGCCCCACCCTCAACTCATACCCCCAAACCTCAATACCCCCAAATTTTCGGCTCTGGTCTTTGCCTGTGTGTGTTGTGACTGCCTGCCTGGCACATGACTGCCTACAGAGGGCTACGACACTCTCCACTCTACGTCCACAAACAAGTCGAGGGGTGAGAGCGACCCGGTGGATAAGTACACCAGTAAGTTGTGCATGGTGCATGAAGGGAAACAAGAAGATATATACCGTACTGTTAGGAAGGTAAAAGTGCATAAAGCTGTAGAATGAGAGCATAGAATCCCAGTGCAAAGCCCCACTTGCCTTTTGGTGATTTCTCTGAAACCTCAAAGGTATCGATTATTTGGATAAGTTTTTTATTCATATATATATATTTTTTTTTTTTTTTTTTGGGGGGGGGGTCAGAATGCTGTATGCACAGAATGTATTATATCTTTTCTTTTTCTTTTTTATTAACGAATTTGCAATTCGATCTATATGCTTTCTAGCAGTCGTGAAAATGTTACTTACTGTAACTCAAAGGCAGTAGATATATTGTATCTATTGTGGGAAATCAAATTTTTCTTACAATTTTTATAATACTTTTTATTTTGTCCCCTCGGTATTGCCTGTTCAACCACATGCAAAAATGAAAAGAGTATCTTCCAAGCCCGTATTAGTGAAATATTTATGAAAAATATGCGCACAGTATTTCATGATTATGTCAGGATAGTATAGCTTGCAGTCACTGGGTATACAGACCTCCCAACCATTCTGAATTTTGACCATTCCCAGCTCTTGTTTCAATAGGAATTTCTTGTTTTTCTTGATAATTTACTATATACTCCCGTGGGAACTGCTCTTTCTTTCCTACTTTCGAGCCCAATCATCCCTATATTTTCAAACTTTCCAACTTTAAAAGCCTGGCAGCCTCCAGATGTAACGATACACCCTTTAAAAAGTCTGCCATCCTCCACTAGAATGTGTACATGTGTGATTAGCCCAGAGATACGATAGGATTTGCAAGTTTTAGAAGAGGAAAGCAGATGGCACAGTAGCAAGCGTGAGAGGACGTGCTCGCGCTCTTGTCAGACACTCCGTTCGTTCGCAGGAACGTGTCAAGATTTGTTTGTTGATGCAGCCAATTCCTCCTTGTTAACTCATTGCCTACTGTGGTAACATGATTGTACACTATGCTGACAGCAATCTATGGTAGTGGGACTAAGAGTTTAAGTGGCATACAAAACCAGCGATGCATCTTTAACATAAATCCTTTGGATATTAGGGATCCCAACGGGGAATCCCACCAAAAGCTGGTAAATCAAAATCAAGTTTAAATCTCCCCCCCCCCCCCAGTCGTAACTTGTTTCCAAACATGGCTGCTAAACAAGTGGATTGTCTCCATCTCATTATCATTGCAGCCAGTGGATTACAGCTTTTATCACTTTACAATTATAGTCTCTTCTTTGTGCTGTAATTCCTTGCAGTAGCTCTCTACTTCTCTTAAAGGTTGTGTACTATCCCTTTTGCAAATGTCATGAAATTTTGCATGGTTGAAGAATAATCTACCTGTACATATAATATGGTGGAGCACTAATTCAGTATTTTGTACGGCTAGATTCACAATGGCAGTTTTGTATTCTAAAATACACACATGCAATCAAAGAACTCACGAAAGGTCATGGAGCATATTGACACCCCATGAAGAAATTGTGATGCATTTACTGTGCATTTTGCCCAATCATCACACACATCTGTAAAATGGTGAGGATGTCTGCTTGTGTTCTGTAGTGAAACACTGAAATTAGATATACAGTGTCAAGCATTCATTGGGAAAGTATGAGTTTGGGACATGCAGTAGTGATGCACGTGTACAGATCTGTACCCTCTGGCGCCTGATGCGAACATGCGTACACACATATTTTATACAGTGGAACCTCGTTATAACAAGTTTGGATACAGCGAGATACCTGATATAAGAAAGTCATTATCCAGGTCCCATTTCTTTTATATTCTTTTGTTTTTATCTCTGATATAACGAGGCACCCGATAATACAAGAAATTTTTTGTGGTTCCAAGCATCTTGTTATTTTTAAGGTTCGCCTGTATTGTGTAGTCCTTCAGAAACATATTATTCAGAGCCATGCATCAGTATGTTTTGAATTCATGCATAATCATGTTTGTGAAGAGCATTATTTCGCATTATGGAATGCAAGAAAGTAGAGCTGTTCTGTGATGTTCTACATGGTACACCATGGGAAGGGTAGAAAATGAATTACAGTATTTGCATGTATGAGTGAGAGTCGATTCACTTACAATACAAGTTGTATACATTCAAGAAATCAGCATTATCACCTTGAGATATTTCATGCTTCTTTTTTTTTTATATAGCTAGGAAGATAGCTCTTGTATTTCATTCCACTATTGATTTGTTTATTTTCAAAATGCTTTACTGATTTTGTGTAAAGTGTTTTTGAGTCATGACTTTCATACACCACAGATAGATATTGTTGAAATGATTGTATCAGCATGGAGCTAGATTATAGCTACATGGTATGACTTACTTCTGGTAATTTCTGTAAAGGGATAACTCTTAAATGTTCATGTGGAATACTATGAGTCATTTTACTGATGCTGTTGTGGTTTTTATAATATCAGTCATCACCTTCATTCATCTTTCCTGAAACAAGACTTATACAATTTGTATTTAGGAAAGGAATTGTCTCTACAGGCAGCCAAACTTATCATAAGAAATGTCCACAACAGGTCTCATGGTGATTTGTATTGTCCTATCTCAAAGTGACCAGGTTGAAGTCATAAAAAGCGAAAAAAACCTTCTACAATGATAATTCCCTAGCAGGATGCATGCATGAGGAAATTCTACTCACTGTCATCTATAATGCCTCCGTAGAGTGCCAAAGCGATGATGTCACAGTCTTTTGTTATAGCTATCAGGGCTGGTTCCAAACAAGAAATCCTTGCACAAGACTTCGGGCAGTGGGTCGGAACCGGGAACGAGCATGGTGTAGCAACCGTTGTGTTCACAGATATTCTGGTTACGTGAGGTTGTTTGGAACCGGTTTCCATGGCGATGAATGGCTATGGCATCACACTTTGGTACTCAATCAAATGTGAAAGGGTCCTCCAAAAAAAAAAAAAAAAGAAGATGGGATCAAGCGCAGTCCTCACAAATTCTACACTGTCCCTCCCCCATCCTCATTCTCTATAAAAGGTGATGCCTATGCAGAAAAGCGGAGACAACGACGAGAACAGTTACGAAAGTACCTGGAAGGTGACAAAGACTCCCCTTGTCTCTGCCTTTTGCTCGCATTTTCCCTCTTTTTTTCCCTCCATTTTCTATTCATTCTTTAAAGTGTTTTGCCGTTTGTGCGGTGCAAGAATATTGATTAAGGCATTGTTTCATTGCATGCCACTCTTTGAATTTTCCTTGCATAGTTGCAATCACAGTGTTCCACCCCCTCAAAAAAAAAAAAATAATAATAGTAACCTGCCTGTGTTATCAATTCCTCTTTCCTCTTTTGTTTCTTGTGCATCATGTTGCTTTAATGTCAGTTGAAATACATAACCATCAGAATACAATAGACACTGACATTCCCACTTCATTGCACCATGTCTGTTTCAGTGACAATTCAAAGTCCTCAGCCTCCCCCCCCCCCCCAACACACACACACACACAAAAGAAGAAAAAAATAGCCTGCTAGCAACATTTTTCTTTTTTTTTCACTACATGGGACTGGCACCGTGAGTTGGCACTTTGGCAGAAGGAGATAGCATATTCTCATCTTTATTTTCACATCACTCCGGCAAAAAAAAGCATTTTTGATGTATCACGCCACTTCTGGGATTTTCCCTTTTATTCCCATAAGAAGCAGTTTTGGATTTACTCACCCACTGCACAATATCAGTCTTTGAAAGTGACAATTTCAGAATCAAAGATCATGTTCCAATCTTAATCGTGTCATGCCAGTGTTGAGCCATTAAGATGTACCTATTTCATGAAAAGGACAGCTGTTCAAAGGCAAGGGCGCAACAAAAGCCGATATATATCTATTGGCATGTTTGATTCATTAAAGCAAGTAATTCATCTGGGAGCACAACACCAATGTGACATTAAAACCAATTCATTCTTCAAGGCTGCCAGTAGTCCACACAGTGTGCTATTAGAGATCATCTTGTTGTCTACTCTCAATCATGACTTTTGCTGTCGTTTGAAATATCACATGTCCCCCTGAGAACTCTGCCACATCACAGATTTTGATGATCCCTTTATCAGGATTTTAGCGTCCTTAACGTAGAAAATTTGACTGTCATTATCACTGTGTCCCTCATCCCTAAGCGTCTTTGCCTTGTAGACAAATTGCATCGGTCTGTGCATGTTTGATTTTTTTTTATTCTGTATGTGTGTAGTGATAAACATTGGAGACCCTAAAACTCTTGGAAATGATCCTATACCATTATCACGCTCTTCCCGGTGATGCTGTTGTGTGAATTCATTGATACCTGCTTGATTACCAGTGTAGTATTAAAAGTCAAGAAGTATAGCACATCGCAACCTGATTGAATTGCTACTGGCTCCTGACTGTCTACATGTCAGCTGCATTTCAGTACTTTTAATACTTTAGTATTTCTAATTCCTCCATTATTATTTTTATCATTATTATTATTATTATTATTATTATTATTATTATTATTATTGTTGTTATTATTATTATTATTATTATTATTATTATTATTATTATTATTATTGTTGTTATTATTATTATTATTATTATTATTATTATTATTACTATTATTATTATTATTATTATTATTATTATTATTATTATTCAAATATAGATCTGATACTTAAAGGCCTAGAATATTGTAGCACCCTTCATGTAGATAAATTTATAGCCTTTATTTTGGTGTGATTACATGAGGCACATAAGTATTAACTGTACTGAAGAAGTCCACAGGAGTGGACAAAAGCTAGCCAGCAAACTAGTAAAGATTGGTAGAAGCCTGAATCTCCTATTTGTATGATCTCCCTAACTGATGAATGTTTTCTGTATTAACCGTACTGTATGGCCTCATGTGCAACTTTAACGAAACTCTCATTGGGCTGGGGAATTGAAATTTCTTTCTGCATACACAGGGAAGGCATCCTTATGTCGTTTGTAGTCATTTCTGACTTCCAAGAACTGTCAGATCGTCTAATCTATGTGTATATCTGTAGCTCACAGTGGGGGGGGGGGGGGGGGCATTTAGTGGCTTTGATCTGTCATGTCGTGGGTTGTTTCCATCCATTTGTATGTCTCGTCTGTGGTAGTCAGTATCATGTTTGTGGCATGTCTCCATTTGAGTCGCTGGTTGTCAAACATCGATTTAGGTACATTTCTGCATTGTCTGTGATGATTATTAAACTTTGAATGTGCATTTTCTGGAATGGTATGCAGTTGTTGTACAAAGGCCTTATATGTCAATCTTGTATATCAAAGAAAGTCAACTTGGCTATAGTCTACTTGTATTCGTTACACATGTACACACTTTTATCATGGATGTTGTATGTAAATACATTGTATTTTATATGTATATAGGTAGATACAGTGTAGATGGAGAGATGGATAGATAGATAGATAGATAGATAGATAGATAGATAGATAGAAAAGAGAGAGAGAGGGAGCAAGAGAGAAAAGGAAGAAAATAGACATTACATCATATACAGTCAAACCTATCTATATAGCGGCCACGCAAGGGAGAGGAAAAAAAGTGGCCATTGTATACAGGTGGCCACAATAGACAGGGTCGTTAACATGGCTTTTCTCTTGGAGGGCATTGTGTTTTATAGTGGTCGCATATGGCAGGTGGCTGCTACAGACGGTGGTCACGATAGACAGGTTTGACTGTAGTCATAAATTATTAGTATTGTGGCACTGTAGATTTGCAGCAGAATTGCTATAGGATGTTACAATGGAAATGAGCAATCATTTACTACAAGTTCAATACACAGTTTGCATTGTTCAAGAGAAAGAATCAGCCAGAATCTCATATCTACTGAGTGTGTCCTGCTGTTGTTGCCAAACTTTAAATCATAATTAACTTTTTTTTTTTTTTTTTTTTTATTCTGCAGAGGACACGCCCCTCATACCCACCACCAGACATGAGAGGTCCTCATCAACTCTGTCTGCAGAATCCAACACAAGTGAGTACTGTTAATAGCCGGGGTTTTGACAAAAAAGTGTCGATGATGCTTGACACCAGAACATAAGTGAATAAATTGTATTTATACATTTATAAACAAAAGCAGAACAAAAGTAAAACAAAAACAAACCTGTCACTTTTCCCACTAAATCATTTAGATTAATACTTCGTTGTGAGGATCAATAATTTTTCATAAATGATTGCACAGATTTGTATTTCTTTTTAACATACCAAATACATTTAATGAGAAGGCAAACGCATTCGAGTCTTGTGATATAAAGGTGTCGAGGCAAATCCCCTGTAACCCTATTCAGAAGGCAAAAGTTTTGTTTCTTGAGATCAAACTTCAAACATATGCAATTTATCTAACAAGGCATAAATATCATGTTTAGGCCTAAGCTTCCCGACTACCATCTGCACAGTACTTACTTTCTCAATTGTTTTATCATATGTCACGTAAAAGTGTACTAATATCACCAGTACAAACCAGGGAACCAAGAGAATAAGATTTCCCCCTCCTTAGCTCTTTACAGTCCACTTCAAAGGTCACAAATGTCATTCGTGATTTCTCATAACAGTGTACATACATGTATATACAGTGAGAATATATTGTATGCTGGTATGTGAAGTCACAATTCATGCATGTTGGCCAGTATAGACTTCCGTCAAGGATTTATGAAAAATTGAAAAAAGTTAAAATCTATATTCAACTTTGTAGAGCCATTTCAAGTACACTTTTGAAGCATTTTTTTTGGGGGGGAACATAGTAATTCATTTGCTGCGAGGTTAGCTGCATAGTTTTGCACATGCTGTAATAGGAAGAAGTACTAGAGCAAGGAATGATGTAATACTGAGACCTTCTCTGTTTCACGAATACAGGTGCCAGGACCAGCTCCTCAGGAAGGTCCTCCGAAAGGTCCTCCGAACCCACCAGCTCAGTGGATATCTCCACCGGAAGTAAGTCTCTCCTCTCCTCCCACATTATCCCGAGCCCTGTGGAGTACCGAAGCATGATGTCATAGCAATTCATCGCCATGGAAACTGTTTCTAAACAACCTCATCACCTGGCCTGAATGTTTACACATGTACAGCAAGTGTATCTGGTTCCAACCCAAGCTATAACAAAAGACTGTGACATCATCACTTCGATACTGTATTCGTTACCACCACAACAATTCATGTAGAACTATATTAAGGTTTAAGACACACAAAAAATTGAAGGCACTGGTTGTTGTTGTTGTTATTTTTTTTTTTTAAGTATGACAAATCAACTTGTTAGTATTGATTTTATGTGACTGTAGATTTGATGAGTTTATTGGTCTGCACATTTCTAGTTGTTCATCAAAAAGAAACAAGTACTGGAAATTAGGTGCTTTGTGGTTGTCGTAATGATGCAGGAGAGAAAATGATTAAAAATGTGATGACTGTGGTAGCACAGAACCCTGCATGGTGGTGTGAAGTGTACATAAGTCTTAGTTGTAGATAAGGAGGAGGAGGCTGACATAAAGGCAATATTTGTGATCATGATATTGATGACAGTTGTGAGGATGATACATAGTTACCATAGCAACTATGGTGGAAGATGCTAATGATGTGAGTTATTCACAGTTCCAATACGATTCAGTGGAGTTATTTGTCTGCTTATCTGTTGTTACTCCTTTTTTTTTTTTTTTTTGGCTTTGATACAGCTTAAAAGAGTTGAAAGTTTCTAGGGTTTTACTGATTTGCAGTCACTAGAGTCGTGGTTTTGCTACTGGGAGTCTTCAGTGTGCTGGTCACATGATGGAAAGCGAAGAAATCTTTGACAAAAAAATGCCCCCAGATAAAGACAGAACGTGACCTGAGTGCATATGCAGCCAAAACCGGGGCGGGTTTGTCCCCTGAGCTATCTCATAATGCATCTAAAATGTTTCTCGCCATTCTTGGTGATACTGAGAATTGGAATTTTTCCATTTGTTTTGTTTTGTTTTGTTTTGTTTTCATCTGTTCAGGTGTTTCATACAGGAGGAGAGAAAGGCAACGGGAGAGGGAAGCTGAGAAGGTTACCTCCACAGGTAAGTTTTTAATTCATTTGACATCATTTACTTGTCCCCTAGCTACAAATACATATCTGTACTAATCAGTGAACATAAAAAGTGGCCAGGACTACTGCACATTGTGCAGGAGTGACTTTTCGAGTGCCCAATCATCGGTATTCATACAGCGCTTTTTAGCATTTCATTGTGTAATAATCATTTTTCATGTCATTGCCAAAAGTGCATTTCACACCAAATTTGAATGAGCGTGCCATGTCAAGTAAGCTAAGATTCAGATATTTCAGCCATTACTTTTCATCTACAAACTGAGCGATGGAGAGATTACCAGAAGTCAGTGGTCCTGAGCCATGTTGCATATTAAAGATACAGTCAAACATAATTCAGAAAATGGAACATAAGTCAGGTATTGGCCAATCTGAATTGAGTGTTCAGAGACTTATGTGTGATCTCAACTTTTGAGGGCCCTGAACAATCGGTCAATCCATACTTTGAGCTCTCATGTATCTTATGTATAAGTTCTGATGTAAATTCTGGTAGCAGAATATTGGAAGTTTTGTTATTTAAATTCTGCTGTCTAAATACTGATGGTACCATTTTTTGATGAACATGAGTGTGTCATGTATTTTTTGTGAAGTATCCCACTCTATTAATGGAGTGATGAGTCACAACTTGATATGTGATTTCTGTTGGCATGGGACTTAATCCACCTGTCTGCATGTCTTGCGAAAGAAGTCAAATGAAACTTGGGTCATCTCTGATGCAAATTGGATGGTTTGTTTTTCAAAGCGGAAAATCAGTGTGGAGTTTCCGCGTATATGTTTCATACGAGACGTGAGATAATTAAGAATTTTTTTTAGGGGGGAGGGGGAGTGTCACTATTCATACTATAAATTTTCATTTGATCTTTTTTTTTTTTTTTTTTTTGCAGAAGACAAGGAGAAGAAGAAGGAGGAGGATAAACCAGCAGAAGAAACTAGACCCACAATGAGTAAGTGTGTTTCTACAATGTCACATCCGGACAGCCTACATGGGCTGCCCTCTGCACTTTCGTGGCATACATGATAAAACAATTTGCAGAAAAATGGTTATAACTTTTTTATTTTTTGGTAATGACAACAGACAAATGCCTTCATTTCCTCACACAAGTGTTGAATAACAACTCAAAGTGGATACTGTTTTGAAATGTAACAAACAAACTATTCTCCAAAGTACCCATTTGTTTTTCTTCTAAAGAAATATATACATACTAAATAATCACCTTGCAAAGATGCAAGTGCATTCTGATCTTAAATCCTAATTAGTGCACTCTTTTTTTCTCTCTCAAACAGAAGATACTCTGTGTTATAGCATGTCAACAGTAAAGAAAACACTTTTTTTTCCTCCTACAATTTATAACTTCATATAAGTGTTACCAACTTTATAAATGTTTTATTGATTGTTGATTATGGCAGCAGAGAATTATGACCAAAAATGAAATGAAAATTTATTAGTATGCAGAATGCAACTTGACCTAATGATGAACTACTGACCTGTTAGAGAACTGATATTTGAAATGTACATGTACAGTGTATGTGAAAGGGACAGCAAAACTTTAGACATCGGCTTTAGGACATGGATTACAAGCAATGTCTTTATTTTTGACTACTCTCCCCCTCCCCCCTCCCCCCCCCCCCCCCAAAAAAAAAAAAATATATATATATATATATATCCACCCCTTGTTTATCATTCCACTGGTCCTATACCCCTTTCACCTGTTCCTCCCCCGTTCCTCTCTACCCTTACCCCTGCCCCACCCTCATCCTTCCCCCACCCAGGTTCATATATGCCAAGATCAAGAAGGAGACCAATAATAACAGAGGAAACAACAACAACAGAAGACAGTATGTATCCCCCCCCCCCCCCCCCCGAGATTATTCCAGTGTGTACACTTATTATTTAGTTTTAACATTCTATCCCTTTGAATATATCTTGGCCACATTGGCATACAAAATCACAGATGACTATGAGTCTTATATTAAAGGCAAGGTACATATTGTAACTTTCAATAAAATCAGAAGCAGGATTCAGAAATATTTCCTTGTTTGCTGTTGCAAACTGATGTGATCCGTCCGGATTGTAGCACAGTATCTATAGATTGCTATCACTGTACATAATTAGATATCATTTACAGTACCTGAGATATTCTCAAGTGTATGTCAATGGAGTCATGGGGAAAAGTTGGTTTCCATTTGCTGTGAAGGCCATTGTTGTTTTTGTTTGTTGCCAGTTTGTTTCTCAGGATAACTTGTTACAGTGACGTGTGAATTGTTTTGAATGTATGCATGCCTACAATTTGTAGTGCAGATATTCCAAGTTCCTCTGTTATAGCTCTCATTGTATTAGTGGACAGTGAGAAGGTTTCATTGGCATCTGTTGATGAACTGCATTTTTGTTTGTGTGTGTTTGTTTTTGTGTGTAGTGTCCCTAACAATAGCTTTGTGGGGGAAAAATGACAGTTTCAGGCTGTAACTACATGTCGTGCAGTTCAATCAGTTTTTGACTGTGGGAATTGATTATCTCCCTCACTCGTGTTCTACCTACAGCAGTGGGAAGGTGGAGAAACCCATGTAGACAAGACGATACAGATGCAGGTACAAGACTTTTTCTCTAATATAAGGGATATTTCCTCGAACAGGAGTAGGTTTTCTCCACTATGAAAAGAGGAGTCAAAATAATCCTGAAGCAAATCAAATTGATCTATGTAGCGTTTGCTTTGGTGTAAGGCCCTGGCTGTACCCAGGGGCTGTGATAGGTTGTGGACATTAGTGATCTTTAATCACTGATAGTGGCAGGGGAAACGAACAGCTTGTCCCTAACACACATCAGTGATGAAGACTTGTTACAGATGAAGACAAGTGCATTGAAAATCTGACTCTTGGCAGGTGTCAACATGTTAGTCGGGGTCAGAGAAAAGAGAGATTGTAGAAGGTGGGCATGTCGTGACAAGCAATGCTGCAACTGTTCTGCAATCACTGTGACATCGATCTTGTCCCAGTTGTGAGTTTTAGGTGCTGCAATCAGTGGTGCCACTGCTCATAGCTGTATGTAAGGACACGGAACAAGTGGCAGCGTGCTGTGCAAGAGATCTTGTCACCACCAGTCACAACCACTTGCCCCGCCCCTTTGCGATAATGCAACATGTTGTGACCACCTGGCCGGTGCGCCATAAGGTGTATGAGTACTATGGCACAGCTACACGTGTATGATCAGCAGCTGTGACTAACAAAGTTGCAGAATCCTCTGTCACTCTGTTCCTTGTCCGCAACCAATCACAGCTCTGATGTGGCAGCAAACTGAACTGAGATATTCTTTATCATCAAATCTTTATCTTACTTACTTACTTACTTACTTACTTACTTACTTACTTACTGCCCATTATGCCATAGGCACGTAGGGCAGCAAATCTTTATCCACTGAGATGTTTTACTGGTACATCTTTATGACTTGTGTCGTAGGTGTTATTGTGAAGACAATTTTTGAGTGCATGATAGATTATCTAGTACTTTTAAGCAAATTGTGGACTGATTCTGATCTTGAATTTAAGCTGCGGGATGCCTAAGATATCTAGGAAGATAGGGAAATTGCCCTCCGTAATACTACCGAGTTCATACAGAGGAGTGCCTGATAATATTAGTCTCAAATCTTTTTTTTTTTTTTCAATCCCATTGAGGAGGAGTCCCGAGTATACTCGGGCAGGTGTGAATGGGAAATGCATATTGTAGCAAAATCAGTCTGTCCTCAACTGGTTAATACCTAAACTGTGAGGAAATGAAGTTCAGGTCTTGCAAATGATTTTTTGGGGGTCAGGGGTTAACTTCCTGTAGTGCGACGTGAGACTCCAGTCCTCCCCTGTGACCCCACGAGTGATTTTGTTCGTTTTAATCTGTGATTTGCCGACGAAAGGGGTGACAGCTAGCCTACTGGGTAGAAGCAGGAGGAGGAGATTACTCGAAGAGGGCGCTATGAAAGTGACCAATCAGGAATGTGAGTGTGGCTGAACCCCTCTGCCTGCAAGATATCCACCCCGCCCCCCTTGCCTGGTGCCCCTCCCACCCCCTGCTCCTCATTGTGATGTGAATGAGCATGCACATTGGCTCAAGAAAGCAGATACAAAAAGAATAAAAATGTTTGGCTGTTTAATGTTTCCTGCTACTTTTATAAGCATGTGCACAGCTCAAGAAAAAAAAAATGTATGTGCGGCTTTTGTATCTTGCAGCCCAGCCATCTTCTTTTTCTTCTTTTTTTCTCTTCTACATTTTTTCTTTGTCTACTTCTTCTTTTGTCCCACAGAGGATGTAGCCCTTACTTGCATGATTTTCTATAAAAAAAAAGTAAAATGCTTACTTTAGCTGTAAAAAAAATCAGCAGTCATCAAAGTGTGATCATGGTCACTGCTTTATATTTGGCATAACCATGTGATTTACTGTATATGTTCAGGGTATGAAGTACTTTTGTGTAAAAAGCAACAACTTTTGCATGCCACAAGTGTACCAGGAAAATGAAGTTTCCTTACTCTGTACCTTTCAGTCAAAGACAGGCAACAGGTTGGTCAATATCCACATGGTTCTTTTCTGTCTATTGCTATTACCAGATGGATTTTTTTTTTAATAGTGAGTGTGTGTTTGAGGGCTACTTCCTCTGTTTAGCTTCCTCATAAATTCAAAGAGAGGGAAACATGGTTCTCATGAGCTCCGCTACAGTCAAGTTCACAACCTGCCCCATGCGCTGATCGGCATGTTCTTGTTTGTCGTGTGCGTCTGTACTCTGATACCTTCTAACAAGTCAAATGGTTTGAGTTACTTGTGTGCTGTCGTTCTTGTAAAGTTGTGGAATTCAGTGTACATGTGCAGTTTGTATAATGTATAATATGTCCGTCCCCTGATGTAGGCCTTGTCAGTGTATGGAGATGCAATTGTAGATATCATGATAATGAAGGGAACGAGTGGTTTGGTTACACCTAGATACTGAAAGTATTATGTATGTTGTCCTACTTCAAGAGTCATGTCTGTTCATAAACAACACCCAAGGGAGACAAAAAAAAAAAATAATAAGAACCACAGCAAAAGCATGTTCTTCATGTGCAGGTGGTCTTTACAGGCAGGTGGTCACTCCGGCAGGTTTTACTATACCTTGGCCCTGTTTTATGAGGAGTTATAATTGATTATATAGTTGATTTCTATCATAAGTCTAAGGCAGCCTGTGTGGTAAGGGAATTTACAATCGATTATATTTTTTGATAAAACGGGGGCCCTGGAGTTTTTGTTTTCTTTCTATGCTCGTCAGTTTGTTTGTCTTTTATATTGAGATCAATGCAATACTTTTCATGTGTGGCCACTTTCCACAAAACCACCACCAAAAAAAGAAAGAAAGAAAGAAAGAAACCCACACAATCATTAGGATACAGAGAATTTTGCCAAGGCACAAAAGGTTAGGTGGAGAATGTGAGATTTGATTTTGTAGCATACATGTTTTTCTGTCAATTGCAGGTTTTTCCACCACCAGTCCTGCCGATACTCTGACGGTTGAATATATTGTTGTGTGAAAAAGAAAGAGGAAATACCTATTTGACGACATGCAATATATAGGAGCATGAATATGATCTGAATATATGTACACTGTAAATATAATATGAATAGATACATGTCTTTATTCAAGGCACTTTTTTCCAGTGGAGGTGCAGGCAAATAATGGAGAGGAAGTTTAATTCAGCAGAGAAAACAGTTATGTACAAGCACATTGCAAGATATAGCTGGATGTAAGCAGCAAAAAAGAAAAAAGAAAAACAAAGAAAAACAAATCCCCCATTGGTTAAGAGCTTACTAATCCATGGACCATGGTGTGCTAATTTTAAAAAAATGTAATATGTGATCGATGCATAGTGTTCAAATGTACAAATAGGTGCATATCAGCTGTATGTAATCATTAAATATCTCAGTCAACAGTGTTCCACCCACCTGTGTCCAAGTACCTCATAAAGTTGTCCCTAAATAGCCCATTATGGCACATCAGATTTTTACTCCTAAATGATGTCACACCTGTAAAGCATACCCTAAATGATGCCACTGGGGGCATCACATAGCCTCAGTGGCATATTTTGTTTTGGTGCAAAGTACAATACACTAGTAAAATGGCAAATTTGAATAAATGCTTCTTATACTAAAGTAAGTAATAACAACAAAATAACTCTTAACTTAAAAAAAAAAAGAATAAGGAAATCAATGAAACAGATGTCAGATTTAATTGCATTTAATCAGCAATACTTGATTGTAATCTTCATGAGTAGTGTTTTAGATTTTAATTCCCGACTGTCGAAGACCCATTTTGTGAAATAGGACCCCTTTTTTACCCCTTTATAAGGGGGGGGGGAACCTTTAATGACACTGTTTGTCTGAAAACAGACATTTTCAGTGCTTTATTGGACACAGGTGCATATAGTAAGTCATATGGAGAGTTGTCCCCTTTGTGTTTCTGTAAAATGAGAAATTTTTGAGCAAAGAACTGTTGGTGTTGATGCAGACTCTACCACCAAGCCAGAGACCGAAATGACCAAGAAAAAGGCGTCAGTGTCAGAAGAGAAGCCATCAGTATCAGTAGAGAAGCCATCGGTGTCGGAAGAGAAGCCATCGGTGTCGGAAGAGAAGCCATCGGTGTCGGAAGAGAAGCCATCGGTGTCGGAAGGGAAGCCATCGGTGTCGGAAAAGAAGCCATCGGTGTCGGAAAAGAAGCCATCGGTGTCGGAAGAGAAGCCATCGGTGTCAGAAGAGAAGCCATCGGTGTCGGAAGAGAAGCCATCGGTATCGGTAGAGAAGCCATCGGTGTCGGAAGAGAAGCCATCGGTGTCAGAAAAGAAGCCATCCGTGTCGGAAGAGAAGCCATCGGTGTCGGAAGAGAAGCCAGAAAAGTCGGAGAAATTGGAGAAATCAGAGAAGACAGAAAGCAAGGAGTTAAAGAACCCGGACTGTGAGTTTGGCATGGAACCCTCATTGCATGCCCACTAACCCTCATATATAGTGCTGGTGGCAACATACTGCTTTGGATGTCGGTGGTATTTAAAGTGCAGTGGTGCTGTAGAGGATTTGCATGGACACAATTCCTCTTTGATTTTAAGTCAGCATATTATGTTTAATAGCCTTCATGTGGCATATATACAGTAAAACTAATTGGCAGTTTGTTTCTTCCGCGTATTCATGGCATGATTGGAGCTTGTAATGGGCAATCAAAAAGAAAAGTTTAGGCCTTTGCTGACATGTCTCATCATTTCTGGATCAAACATCACAATTTCTTTGAAATTTGAATGTTGCGTTTGGAAAAAAATGTGACACGTTTTCACTGGGAAAAAACAAAAAATACATGTACTTCAGTGAATGTTTTCAGTTACTGCCTTGTCACATGATACGAGTGTCGTCTACTGTACCATATATACGCATGTTCCAGAGGTGTACTTAATAAATCACTATCTGTGAAGGATGTTCACATCTCACTGCCCACTTAGAGCATCCTGTTGCCATGGATACGCTGCTGAATGAGGATGAAATGATAACGTGCATGTGGATGCAGAAGTCGGAAGTCTTTTCCTTTCATTTTTGTAGCATGATCTTGACATAAATAGCAGAGATGTTTTCATGAATACACAACATAACATGGATGACTTTCTAAAGTGCGGTGAACCCAGAGTACCTTTTGTACATGAGACCCATATAATTCATGTATGTTTTTGTCATATTTAGCAAGCAAAGCTGCTAAGTAAAATGAGCATAATACGTATCACAAACTTGTGTCAAATACACCTGTCCAGGTGTTTCTAAGTGCACATGCCACATGCAGTCTACCCCGTACATTCATTGATAACACGGTGTCAGTCGTGCTTATGATCAAATGCTTTTCTAACATCTAACATATGCATGGAAATTGTGAATGTGACAGAAATGCTGTTCTGATGTCAGACTGTAGCTTTTCTATTAAACAGTCAGCGCAAGACATTTTTTTTTTCTTCTTCTAGCTGTAAAATCTTTATTGTTTATGATAACAGGTAATAAGATGGGAGGTTTCTTCATTTCATTTTACATACCATCGCAGACTTGTTTGTTTGTTTGTTTTTCTTCTTCTTTTTATCTCTGTATTAGTGCAAAATACATACAGCCTATTCACACACCATATTAATGCATATTAAATGTGCTAGGTGGCAATTGTGTTTTGTGCCATCTCGATCTGACTTTGCATGCTTGACTTCACCACGGCAGGTTGATGCCACTGTGTGTACTGAGCACTTCAAGCCCTTTTACACTTTAAACATGGCCCAGTGACAGTTTCCACTCTGACCAAATGTTTAATGAAATCGATTAGTGAAAATTGTAGGGTACGTGTTATGTGCAACCAGGTCATTACTGTGTAGAAATGATACCATCAGAATCTGTGAAATGGACCATACAGGGTAGGTTTATACATGTAGTTTGTCTTCAATCTTGAGTGTCGGTGTTTGCTTCGTTTGATGTTTTAATATGGTTTATTTTGTTGATGCTGCTATTTCAATTTTGCAAGCTTTGGTCTTACATAATATGATGGTTGGCAAATTCCTTGTAATCGTTCCTGGTAAGGTTTTACAGGTATACTGTATATGCAGGTAAAACATTCTATTAAATGTGATTTACATTATAAGTGGATAGATTCAGTTCTAGTATAAACACACTGAATTGAAAACGATTGCATTATCCATAGTTTTAAAAGGCTATACCACTAGAATTACTGTACAGGGACCTTTTAGTGCCATCCAGAAATTGGTCAAAATAACACTGGTGTTTACAGCTTGTACCTTTTCATCAATCCTTATATATCATAAATCCATGAACTAACCAATTACTGGGTGTTATCCAGTGGCCATAAGATTACTCCTTTCTGTATGACCTCAACTAGAATGTTATGTTATGTGGGAATAGTGTCTGTGTTAGATGACACTATCGAGGAAGTACAATCAGTAGGTGTATGAAAACGGTTAACATGTTTGATTCAGTCATTCAATGCAAGGGTCGTAGCGACCAATAATATCAATACAGACGTGATATCCTAATATCTCCCTTTCTCTAAAGGTTATTGATATATTATTAATAGAACACACTGTGTACACGTAAGAGTGTCATAGATGTCAAAAGAACACAATTTGTTTCAGCTTAATTTTTCATATGCCTTCAAACTGAACACCTATATTCTTTTTTTCCCCTTTGCTTGCTTCATTGCAAACACAGTGCATTGTTTGTTTATTTTTTTAATCAAAATTATGTTTTATTCTTTGCTGGTGTATTTCATGCTTATCATTTACGCTGCAAATCAGGATTTGTATTTCTCGTACCGTATCTATTCAAATGAGAAACAAGGCATAACAAGTTTGTCCCCACACGACCATCCCCTGCCTAAATGTTTCAAGATGTTTGATAAAGTCCCAGTAGTGTGGGGATTTTTGAGTGGTGCAATTCATTCGCTTCCCAGCAGGGTACCTTTGAAAACCACCAATAGCGCAGGTCAGCTAATATGTGCATCAAAGTGCTTCTCATCAATAACGGCCAACTTCATTTGAGTTTCTTCACCTCTGTGTGTACTTATGGAGAGATCAGTGATAAAGGTGTACACAGTGCACTTATAAGGATTCTCAAATATATCCGTACAGGGCCAGCTTACCCACTCCATGATATCCCCACATTAACAGGTTTTCAAATCCTCGTATGTTTACGGTCAAATGTTTGAATGTTCTGCTCTCTGACGACACTCCATCAGATCTTCCAGAAGGCATCGCAAGTCGCAGGAGACAGCGCCAGGCCCAGGATATCGACAGCATTCAAGTCCCTGTCGAGAAAGAGAAGCTGCGATCCAGGGACGTAGAGGATCCTGGCCCATCCATCACGTCCTCAGTGGAGCCATCCAGCAAGCCGACGGAGAACGGCGACATCTCGCCAGCTAGCAAACCGGAAGATGATACGTCCTACAGAAGCAGATTAAGGAGAGAGAGACGTGGTCAGTGATGTCCACATAGGAATCCATTTTCAAAATGATTCAATTGTATTCTGCATTCCTTTCCTTCTTTTTCCATTTGCATACAAGACTAACAATGAAATGCCAGCATATGTTAACATCAACTGATCAGACATAAAATATTGTCCTTCTTGCAAAAAAAAAAGAAAGAAAGAATAGAATTGTATTGATCTTGAATAAAGTCTTTCTCCACTCCGTGCTTAAATTAGCATCAGTAAATAGACTTGAATTGAGTGGAGTAGAAAAAGTTATGAACTTGAGATTTAAAAAAAAAAATGTTGTAGGCTTTCAAAATTATTATTTTTTTCACAAACAGTGAAGAATCACATACTGTAAAAGTGGAAATTTTCCCGGTGTGAAAATTTTCGTGCGATCAGAAACTAGTGCAAAAATGAAAACATGCAAATATTTTTGCTTTTATATGCACCACTATGTAATGTCTTGATTCCGCAGAATCAAACACACAAAAAACATTTTACTCGGCAGAGCGAAAAAAATTACTCGCACAAAAATATCCACTGTTGCAGTGTGCAACTAGAAAAGCACTCAGAGAGCACAGACCTCTAGTCAACACATATGCTGAAAATGGCCCTTTTTCCCAATGACAAAGAGTTTAAAAAAAAACACAAAAACAAAATCCTGGATTCAGGCGGTAATCCAGATCACTACTAAGATTTAATCATCTGTTCCTTTTGATATTATTATTAAAACTTTCCTCGAAAGTTCATTCAAATCTGTTCAAAAATTTTTTTGAGTTATGATGCAAACAGACAAACCAACCAACACCGGCAAAAACAAATGAAATCAAGGACTCGCACGATTCATTATCTGCTCTGTATTCTCAATGCAAATTTTACAGATGCAAAGGAGGCAGAAGAACCAACGGTGAATGGCCACATTACGCCAACAACCAAACCTGAGGAGCCAGAGAAACCAAAAGTTTCCAAGGACACAACACCGACAGAGACCAAAGATGAAGCGGAGGAGAAACCAAAGACAGCAGTAGAAAAGAAACCATTATTCAGAGGTACTGGTATCTGTCTGTCATTTGATGCATCAAAGTCTGAATAGCATCAGAGAAATATCTTGTTCCGTAATATTGCTCCTAGGACAATTGCTCCCATGAAAATTCTGCATGCTAAGTCAAACATAAATTCTACCCATAAACATAACCCTAACCCTAATCCTCACATCAAACTTAACATAAAACCCTATCACAACCCTAACCCTAAGTCCTTGGAGAAAATAACACTAGAGCAATTGTCACAGGAACAAATTTCGTGTCACCCATACTCAAAATTCCATTTTTTGTTAATTTTTTTTATTTTGTTAGGTTGCATTCCCATGTGAAGAAACAATAAATTATTTTCTAGTCTTTTATAAATTGCTCTTATCTATGAGGTTGGGCGAAGCTCCTTTCAAATCCGTAAAAGGAGTTTGTCATTTAGTGGTAGACTCTCTAACTTGCGATATGGGGGGGGGGGGCAGTGTTGAGTGGAAGATTTAGCATTCTTAGTATCCAATGACTTATATCACTTGTCAACATTTGTTTTCTGTGCAGTGAAACCAGTGGCGATTGTTGTGGAAGAACCTGTGGACATTAGGGCAAACAAAGACTCAAAATCTGGGGAAACGGAGGAAGTGGTGGAACCTGTGAAACCCACAGAAAATGACATTACACCGGATGTGTCCATCCAAAGGACAGATGATAGCAAAGAGGACACAACCAGCAAGAGTTTGCAAAACGGAGATGCTGCGTCTGATCGGTCAGATCGTGACAAGTCTTTGCTCACGACGACAAGCGAGGACAACGCAAAGGAAAAGATGGGCCGGAAAATCTCCTCCACCCTCCAGGGTGCTAGGTCCGTGTCAAACCGCATCGCAGACCTGAGGAATGTGGAGGAGAGGTCGAGCGAGGAGAGCAAATCGTCGGAAGAGAAGGACATCCCAAGCACTCAGGGTACTGTACAGTCCATGCAGGAGCAGCTGCAAAAGCAGCAGGAACTGGCAGATCAAGCCAACAAGGAGAAGATGGCTCCAACGGGTGACGTGAGCGGGAAGATCGGCAAGGCCATCGAGGGCATCCAGACCATTCACATGGCCCCCAAGGAGGTGCCCGCTCCCGTCTCCGTGGTGGATGAGATCAAGAAGGAGGAGGAGGAGTGGGAGGAGGTGTTGCGACTGAACGACCGCGAGCTCCGCGTCAACAAGTGGGACTTCACCGACCTGTCGCGGGACGACGACTCCGACGTCCTCAAGATGATCCCCATGATGATGGGTCTCCAGTCCCATGGCACAGTGGCTGATGGTGCTCCTCCTCCCCCTCCACCGCCTGTCCCCGGCATGCCCGGTGCCCCTCCGCCTCCACCACCCCTCATCCCCGGTGCACCCCCTCCACCCCCACCTCCCATGGGGGGCCCTGGTGCCCCGCCCCCACCCCCGCCTGTCATCGGCAACAACACTTTCCCAAAGAAGAAGAAGAAGACAGTTAGACTCTTCTGGAAGGAGACTCAGCCCGAGACCATGACGCTAGGGAGGAACGGCATCCAGAGCACCATCTGGACCCAGCTAGACACGGTCCAGATCGACAACAAGAAGCTAGAGCATCTGTTTGAGTCCAGGGGAAAGGACCTGATTACAAAGGTAGGGACAAGGTGTTCACAACTATCTGTCATATTAACATATCAAATAGGCCAAAATTTGACAGGCAAAAAAAATGAAACAAAATCCTTGTGTGTATATAGGATTGTCCACGTTAAGTGTGTGGGTATTGTATGTTATTCAGTGATGGCAAGACAAGTCATGTCATGTCAAAACATGTCAAGAAAATACTTGACGTTGCTAAACCTTTACATCACCAAACTATGGGAATAACTAGATTATTTCATTTGTCATTTAGTGTTAATCATCATCCATTTCTGGAATAAATTGGAGAATCATTGATATTGTTTTGTAGGAACATCGGTCGCACTATCTTTTGTTCTTTTGCTTGAATGCATTATCATAGTATTAACTTAATTAAGCATGTTATGCAAAACAAATTAATCGCTTATCCTAATTCTGAATGATATATATTGGTTCTTGAGCTGAAAGTGTATTTTAGCATGGTATATACAAACTCTGAAATTAGTATTCAGTGACAGGTTATATTATTTCTTCATTGCATCGAAAGAGATTGAATAAACAACATTGGATGAGACTTTACCACATGTGATGTTATAAACTAACCAATGTATGAATGCCATCAGAATGATAGTAATAACTCCTAACCATGTTTATTTCGTAAATATTCTTTGGACAATGCTTGAACTATTGTAAAGATGAAATTCACAACTACATTGAAGCTTGATTTCAGTTAATATGTAACCGGTGGAGCTCAGTTCAGGTTCTCTGTTTTGAAAAGTGACATGATTAATTTGTCAAGTGTTTGTGTTTATGTGTATGAATGTTGTTAATTAATGTTTTTATTCTCTTCTTTCATGTTATGCACATGTATAGTGAGTTTTGTGATGTTTGTCAATTGTGATAATGATCAGTCAACTATGTGCTGTTGGTATTCCAGAATGAATTTGTGAGATAATTCTGTTCAAAAATATTGTGTAGTACCGTATTCACATTGGCCACATGTCACATGACCACGGCATTTTTTTTTTATTTTTTTTTTGCAACTGACATGAGTCCACTATCAATATGAAGACTGGTTTCCCATCTCAATTTTGAGGCGGCATGGTGGCACCCTAAATCATTTCCCTCTGAGACTAATCCACTTGAGGTGGAGGTTTTTGGGCGGAGCTGTTACCAGACATCTACCACTGTGAATGTGTCTTGCAGAAGGAGCTGCAATAGATACAATTGTATTTAGTTTATAGAGGACACTGAGCGGATGAAACCTTTTATACTGAAAGAGGTATCTTTTTTAATCAGGCTTTATGTTGAATATGATACAAATGTGAAAATATCTGTGACTTCATAGATTTTATCAGATCACAGTGACGTTCAAACCGAAGGGAAGAGGAAATTTGAAATGATGAAGTGTATTAGGTTGGCTGTTCTCACCAGTCCAGCAGCTGCAATGATTGTAGACATTTGACATTCTTCTCCACAGTGTTTCCCTTATGGAGAGACTGCGAAAAAAATCTAAACAGCACCCAGCCATGTATTTTGTTGCTTTGGTTTCATCATTCCACTGTCTCTTCATTTTGTATAAAGCCAGGGATTCGTTTGCACACATCTTGCTTTTGTATGCTATCCGCTGGCTTCAATTTTAAAGGCATAATTTACCATTTGCACATGAAACAAAACCCAGCATTAGTGCTTTAAAATGGTTCTAAAATTTGAGTTAGGGATAGAAACAACCACTGTAAAAATTTGAATCCGTATAATTGATGTTAAGTGTTGCTATATACACAAAATGTGAACAATAGTTATAATAAAAATGTTTCCAGACTAAACCGTCTACAGTTACGGTTTATTGAGAAAAACACTGATATCTCCTTATATTTTAGGCTTTATTGAGAAAATTTTATATGGTAGGATGTTTTGTGATATAACAGACCTACACATATGCATCAAATGTGATATTTTGAAATTTTTTGAAATCACTGCTCCCAAAGGTAAACTGGACCTTTAATGCACCATCCTGCTGCTAGTGCGCGACTAGCTCTAAAGCGTGAACAGGCTCCGAATGTACCTTGTTGTATTCTACGTAAGACTCCAGCCACTGCTAAACCAATGCCATCTCCCATCTGTCTCACATTTAGATTTGAGCACCAATGTGAATACGGTACTACAGTTATGCATTTCTCACCCTGAATATCGAATGCATATTAATTTGAGTACATGTATATGGAGAAGTGGATAATCTGCATTTCTGAGAAGCATGTTAGTTATTGAAAGATGTTGAAAAGGTCTATGATGAGTCATAATCCATCAAATGTTGCCAATGTGGGGATCAGGTATAAAGTTTGTAATCGAGAGTTGTTTTTGTTGTTGTTGTTGTTATTATTATTCTGCAACTGAAATAAACAACAGTATGTGACCAAAATTGGGCTCAAATAAAAGAGGGGTATTTTTTTTTATGAAGAGTAGAATTATTATAAAAAAAGACAGTTCCAACCAACCCCCCCCCCAAAAAAAAAAAAAAAAGTGGGTTATGGGATTTGAGGGAGTCAAGGAAGTATAGACTATTGTGAGATACTGTATGATCCTCACAGTACAATGATTCTGTTATTGCTTTTGTTGATGAATATTTGGGGAGGATGGTAGTATGTTTTGTCTCATGAACAGCTGGTAATTTTGCAAGTTAGTAGTTTATGACTGACAAAATATAATGTTCCTCTTGTAGAGATGGATGAGTTGTTTAGGCCTATAGCACTTGTTGGGGATTGGAAATAGGATAGAAAATGGGGGAAAAAAAGCAATCGAAAAAAATGCAAAGGGAAAAAAAAATCATTGTTCTCCTGTGTTTGCTGGTCAATAATGAGATAAGAATGGTGTCAGAATCTTACATTATCTGTATTGTCCAGCATTTATGTTCTCTCAGATGAATGGATCTAATCGCATTGCTCAAGAAACAATTCATTTCTAGTATGCATGATGGCCTGATATATTCAATGCTCTTACATGAATATATAATAATCTAATAGTGATTATGATATGTTTGCTTGTTGTTGTTGGGGTGGATTTTTTTTTTTGGGGGGGGGGGGGGGTTGTGGGGAAGCTGAGAGAACTTCCGACATTTGCATACTGGCTGATCCCAAAATCCAAATCAATTTAATATGAATATTGGTCAACTCATTGTTCCAGATTTTCTAAGGATTAGGATCTCCAGAACATTTTGTGTTGTTCAGAGAGGCATTTGGCTTATTAAAGTGTTGGAAGAATGGAATTACATTGGTTTAAACATGATTGACACTTGTGACCAATTCTGACATGTATACTGCATCAAAGGCCTTTAATTGCAGAGATTACCTCAGAATGTAGCAACTCCAGAATGATACCAAAATGTGATGTTTTTATTGCATGGATCGTGGTTTAGAATTGGGTTCATAATTGAACCACTCATTACTTCAAGGTCAAAATCTAAATTTCTCAGTTACATGGATGCTGGGATAAGTCTAAATTTTTTGAAATCTGCAGATTGTTGGAAAAAATGAATAACCAACAGATTCTGTATTCCCAGAGATCTAAGTACTGTCTTGCTAACAATTTTTAAGCAGGACAGCAAAAATATATTCCTTTTTTTTTTTCTCTTATATTGGTAGCTACTGTGTGTCACAACCATAACCTCAATTTTTTTTTTTTATTTTGATAATGATATATGCATAACAATAATGCGACAGGTTAAAGTAAATCTCTCCAAATTTGTAGGGAAGATTAAGGAAATACCATCCCATGAGATTTTATTTGCATACCAGTCACTTGCTTTTAAACATGGCATGGGCCAGGGATGCATTGTGCAGGATTGGTCACATGATGCAAAAGTAATGAGTACTGTAAAATGAGGAATGTTCGCGTGCATTTTAATTTCACGAATTTTGCGAGAGCCAAGATTTGCGAAATTAAAATGCACGCGAAAGTTCTCACCTACACTATGTGCATTGAATGCCAGTGACAATTTGCGAAAATGTCATGCCGCGAAAAAGGCTGTCGGCTCCAATTCGCGGAAATTTCATGCCGCGAATATATAGTGTTTTACAGTAATTCAGCATGATGCTATGTTTGCACTAACAGTGGCAAATCCTTGCCACATTTTTTCCCCCCTTCTCTCTTTTGTTTCTGTTATTTTCTATGTTTGTTTTTGCGCACTGGCTGGGGGAAAAATTACCTTTTTGTGTTGGATTTTATTTGACCCCAAACCAAAAATATGAAATCCCTGCTTCATGTCCAACGCACGCACACTCTACTTGTTGTACTACTACTACTACTACTACCACTTCTACCTCTGCTCCAATTTTGCTACGACAGGACCAGGTTTGTGGCTTCTTCTCTTTGATTTGTTATCTTTTCTTATTCAGTACCTCACTCTTTTATTTTTTCTTGTGTGTTATCGTCCTGACTCGGTGTATATGTACAATGTATTATTTTATTTTTCCTTTATTTGTTGTTTTACCTAGCAGTACATAGTGTATGACTATTTGCATTTCAGTTATTTGATTTTTAGTTTTATATTGTTTGCATACCCATCATAACCTTTGAATCCCGCTCTGTAGAGCAGGCTATCTAACATATATTATTACCCATGGCCGTAGAATGCCTTAACGTGATTCTTTCATTTTCAAGAAAAAAAGATAAATGAATGAATAGATGCTTACTTTTGTGAATGCATGAACACTTATACATGATGTCTGAACATCTAGAAATGTAGTATGATGTGATATGAATAACATATCAAATGTTTAACTTCAGTGTGATCACAGCTGTTATTCTGTTTCAATGCTTGACATGATAACAAGTCCAATCAAAGTAGAAGTATATAATAGTCAAGATTCAGTTGCACATAATGATTTTTATTCAATTTCACATTTGTAAACTTTGCTTTTGTACCCCATGAACTTATCCACATGTTATTTTGTACATCTTTGCAGTTTTTATTTTCGTAATGTAACTTAATTTTTTAATCCCCTGAAATTTTTAGAAAGAGAGATTGTTTTGGATTTGAAGTGTGAACCTCACATCTTTGTTACAGAAATATGAGGAACAAGATTATTACATATATACCATGTGATGTAGGTACATGTGCTATATTAGATTCAAAAGTTTGGACAATGCATGAAAGGTCATTGTTTAAAGCCTACCGTATGTCCCCCCCCCAAAAAATACAACCGTAACTTCCGCAATGATAACTTTAAAAACAGTGAATCAATCCAAACACAATTTCAGGGTATGAAACTATAACTCATTGCACACATCTTCAGAAAACCAAGAAATCAATTTGCTTCAGCTGTCAAAGAGAAATGAGGATTTTAGTAGAGCATGTCAGGAATCCCTTCCCTCCAAGTTCTGTCTATTGTGTTTACCCATGAATATGCAGTTCCACGAGCATCCAAGTGCTAAACTTGGAAGAATCAGACTCATGACATGCTTTGTAACAATCCACGTTTCTCTGTGACCACTTAACCAAATTGAATAGGGTTTTCTGCAAAAAAGAGCCAGGATGTTATATTTTAAGACCCTGAAGTAGCATTTAGACAATTAATCATATTGGGTGTTATCAATGCAAAAATCTGATTGTAATTTTTTTGGGGGACATACTGTACAGCAGACTTCCAGAATTGTCAGCTGATCCATGCTATTTAAAGATGTATGTGCTGGAACTCTTGACTTCCTTGTGAGTGGAAGCATAATTTGCAGGAGAACCTCAGGAACTCTGTTTCTTGCACAAAATGTTGTGAAATATTTTTGGAATTATCACTTTGAGTAATGAACTTTATATCAGCAATGCTGGATATATCAATTTTATATTAATTCTGGGCAAAAGATTTGAAACTTCATCTTTTCTTGGGTTCAGGCCTTGTCCCATTTCTCCTGTGTGCCACATACTTCTGAGCAAAACTGGGAAAACCATGACAAAAGTGAGCTGTACTGAGTGTTCTGTTCACGTTCAAGTGCTCAAAACTTATCCCCAGAATTTATCAGTTATGTGTGTTCAACACAGCTTTTGTTTTGAATCGTTGAAAGCAATACGGCAGCATATCTTTGTACCTTTTAGTAGCCAGAGAGTTGTTCGGCAGTTAATATGCAAATGCAAATTACGGACTGATTGATAAACAAATTGAAACTGCAGAATTTATTTTACTGACCTGAGGAATGGACTGTCCGTAGCTTCAGAATGTGCAGATTTTTTACTCTTTTTTTTTAATGCCTCACTGTGGCTTGATTCGGGAATATCTTCAGAAAGCAATGGAGGCCAACAAGAAGAATTTCATCACGGTACTGGACCCAAAGAAGTCCAACGCGATCAACATCGGCCTGACGGTGCTGCCGCAGCCCCGCTCCATCAAACAAGCCATCCTCAACATGGACAGTATGGTCATGAACAAAGAGGGAGTAGAGGTGGGTCTGGCCAATCAAGACTATGACACTTTTTCCTCCAAGCTTTATATACTGTATATTTTAACTTGTGTAGAAGAAAGACTTGCCCATATTTCTCATGTCTCCAGGTCTGTAGGAGGAACAAAACTTTATTATTATGGGTTATGATATGCAGGAGATATAATACAGGCAACTCTCATTCTTACAGAGTCCTTGGGACCGGCATCTTTCATTTTACCAAAATTTCATTATAGCTGAACAATTTATATCAAGATAAATAGATCATAATTTTGAAGCCTTAATTTTTATGCCTCCGCCAACGAAGTGGCCGGAGGCATTATGTTTTCGGGTCGTCCGTCCGTCCGTACGTCCGTACGTCCGTACGTCCGTCCCGTTTTGTTTTTGTCGATATCTCAAGAACAGTGTGGTGGTTTTGCATCAAACTTGGTATGAAGGTATATCCTGGGGGGATGATACTTTGTTTGGATTTTAGGGTCACGGGGTCAAAGGTCAAAGGTCACAGGTTATTTTGTGAAAAAAAGGTGAAATTTCATGTTTTTCTCCATATCTCGCAAATGGTTCAAGGTATCTTCATGGAACTTAGTATATATGCATGTATATATACTAGGGAAGTTGGGGGTCATGGGTCAAAGGTCAGGGGGTCAAAGGTCAAGGTCAACTCCTCAAAATATCACTACTTTCCTTATATTTATGCAATGCCTGAAGGATTTTTTTAACTTGATGTATGCATGTATAACCAAATATATATTCTGTGGGAAGTTTCTTGCCAAAAGGTCAAAGGTCAAAAGGTCAAAGGTCAAGTGAAAGTGCTAAATTGCACTTCTTCCTCCATATCTCAAAAGTAACTCAAGGTATTATCATGAAACTTACATATTTATGCATGTTCTACCTAACAGTGATTCTCTTTGGAACTGTGAGGTCAAAGGTCAAAGGCCATGTTTAGATAATACTATTTTACCATTTGATACTGAAATTATACTTTTTCTCAATACCTTGAAAATTACTCAATGCATAAACTTATAAACGGGTCAAAAGTCAAGTAAAAATCATCAGTTCCCCAAAATACCTGCACTCTGACATTTTAATCATTCATCCAATTGAACCTAGTTCTACGAAAGTGAACATTCTGCACATTTGTGGCAAACCTGTCATTTTGCCAATTGTGTGAAATGTTTTGCCAATTGTGTGAAACTGTCATCACACATTGTCAAGACATTGTACTATAGACCTATTAGGAGAACCATGCATTATGGCGGAGGCATACACCAGTCGCCGTAGCGACATTTCTAGTTACTTTCGTCTTTGTTATAAAGAGAATTTTGCTATAACTGTGTTTGCAAAGGGGAGTGTACTGTACTACACTGAGTACTACTGACTGCTCACACATTGTGTATGGTCTGTATGACCACTCTCACTTGTTGATTCTTTTGTTTTTATGTATACATGGAGAGGATTTAACCTAGACACATATTTCCATATAATGTCTTCATCCTAACGGTAAATTACCCACTGTTATATGAAATCTTGATCAAAGTGTAATTGTACATATTGTGTGAACTTGCTTGTTCCATATTTCTTCTCTGCTATTTTGCAAATAATGAGAAATATAATATAACAGGATTATTTATACATTATAGGGACTGTACAGAGCTGTTTGAGGTTGGGATTCAGCTTATAATGTTTTGCAAGATATTTAGAAACCACTCTATGAAATATTAAAGAGCATACAATTCAAAATCAAAAGGAGAATCAAAAGTTTATTTGATGAAAATCGGCTTTGAAATGACTGAGATATCCAAAAATAAGGTAAAACAAAGAGATCCTAATAAAAGTCGTTGCCTGTCAACTGTCACATCTTATTATGATCGCTTTTTTTTTGTGGATATGTCAGCCCAGCCATTGTAAGACCAATTTTCATCAAATAAATGTTGGATCTCTTACATGCTCTCTCATAATTCATAAGAGGTTTTCTCAATATCTCACCAAGAAAATGTTACAAACCTGATGTTGGGTCTCAACCAAAACTATACGATCCCCTCAGTAGTCGTGGACAAGTAGCATTTCATCTTTTAAAAAGCTAAAACTAAGGAGGAGACAAAGTTTTAATGGTCTTCGCATCTCGTGCATGGTCTTGTGCAAACCTTCATTGCATCTGCAGAAACTGCTGACCATGGTTCCGTCGGAGGAGGAGACCGCCCGCATCCAGGAGGCGATGGCAGCCAACCCTGACATCCCGCTGGGCTCGGCCGAACAGTTCCTCCACATGCTGTCCACCATCAGTGGTCTGGAGGCGAGGCTAAATCTCTGGCTCTTCAAGATGGACTACGACAACATGGAAGAGGTATTAAAGGAAGCGCCCTCACCCTCTCAGTCCCACCAACATGAAATCATGTTGGCAATATACATGGATATGTTACCAACAGGACTGATTAAAGACTTTTAACTTCACTGACATGAATTCTTTCTGTGTCTTCTCAGACATCTCCTCTCCTCTCTTAGTCAGTATCAATTATTGAAATCTGCATTTTGAAATTTGTGACATTTGCATGCACCTTAATATGTTTGTATGTTGACCGCCCACTTATACTGCACCAGATCAGACACTTTTCAAGTTACATTTTTTCTGGCCAAACATGTCAGTGAATGCAGGCTATACCTAATGGATTATCACAAATTCTCCTGTATATGTACACTGTGGGAATTTTCTGTAAAAGAATGCTAGTGAGATAGAATGTGTTAAGATGTCATTGAAATAACAGGGTATGCCATCTTTTAGGATGATTTTGATTTGTTGCAGAGGCTTTGAAGTGTTAAATGGTTCATAAATACTGGTTGGTGATTGGTCATAATACGATCACATGGTTTAATACAGCGAAGATCGAAATTGTGATGTTGAATGCAGTGACATCACATCAGGTAATATGATTCCGGACTGGCTGCTGATGGGGCTTTATTTCTGTAGATGTAAGACCACATAATGTATTGTTGCCTTGCGTATGGTTGTGATATAACACTTCCTCAGGAGTCGCATGGGAATGTCAAGTGTAATATTGCACCTCTATTAAGGCAATATCTGTATACACTTTCTTTAGTGTCAAGTTCAATCAGCTTGAGATATGTACTATGATAAAGTAAGTATCCACTCAGTGGCCATCTGATACCAGATACACACTGGACTCACTCTCTGACCTTTGACCCCTCACAGGAAGTAGCAGAGCCAATGGCCGACCTGAAGAAGGGCATCGAAGATCTCAGGCATTCCAAGACTTTCAAGAACATCCTCTCCACGTTGCTGGCCATTGGAAACTTCCTGAATGGCGGAAGAGTGAGTGTCATTGTCGTCTTCATCGTTAAAGCGATTGACGTCTAAAACTTGTACATGTGCTGCTTGTATACCTTGTCTGCAGCATTCAGATTCCCAAGACCCAGCTTGACTAGAAAATGACTCCAGTAGAAGGGAAATGGACCCTGCGTAAATTGTCAAAACTGCTACAAAGTGTAAAGTGTAAAGTGTCAGGGAAACTTCATTCTGCAAGATGTCACGTGGTATTACATCTAGTAGATCACAGAGGGTTAATTGTCTTGTCACTTACAGTGAGGTGTAGAGAAAGGCTTCGAGCTCAACAATTCTTAGTTTGGAGACAGTGAATTTTGAAAAGATGACTCCAAAAAAAAATATTTACATGCACGGTTCTACGTTGCAATATGTGTCAGTATGGTTTTAATACTGCATATCCTGATTTTTTTTTTTTTTTTTTTTATTACACTAGAACCATATTTGTAGGATCCATGGTATAGATAAATGTATGTAAATTTCATTTGGATGGCTCCCATGGTTTATGCTAGTTTACATAATATTCCCAGAGTAATCTGTGACATTCTATAAAGTGATGTATGCCAAAGATTTCAGCAGATGTGTATTTCATTGAGAAAGCTCAGGCCATGAAGATTAATTTTTTTTCCATAAAAAAAGCAAGAACAACAACTTTCAGCAGGTTTTAGGTAGGAAATCTTTGAAGAGATGTATTCTAATTGAATCTCGTGCCAGATGTTTGCAGTATTGATTGAAGAGGAAATCTAGATTATAGAAATTCTTTCATTCATGGATCAGCTCTCATCTTGTGTTAAGACAGTGACTTCATTTACATCTTTTCTCCCTCTTTAATTTATTCATTACAGACGGTAGGTGCCGAGAACTCACATAAAGTGTATAAACAAAGGTCAAAGGTCATGGAGCATGTCCACTTTCTATTCCTATTTCTGATCCACATTCCAGCGCACCAACCTTTTTACTGAATCAGTGCTTGACTTGTAGGGGTGTAGAATTGATGACTATACACAATGCATGGTGTTCATGCCTTATAATATGCAGTGCTGTGAATTTTAATACCATATCAAGAAACAATACAGAGTGTGAATATGTTGTTTATTAGACATACAAATTATATGGGTTTATGTATACACTGAGAGGAATGATTTCTCAATTGACCTGTCAAATCCTCAAGTCCATATTTATGTGGATAGTTGCTGTATACAATCGTTTAGATTTTTGCTATTCATTTTTAGCATTTCATAAGATACGGTAGAGTAAAAACTTTTCTTTCATTTGGGGTGTATTAGTGTGTACAAGAACTCGTGACAGTATTTTCATAGAGTCTTGCTATTCACTGGAACTTTGTCACTGCATCTGAAAGTGAGCTGCTCTTGTTGGAACATACTGGGTTGGGACAGCAATTTTTGCAGACTTGTGTTTATATTGATATTGTCTTGTTTTGTTTTTGTTTTTAAGGTTATTGGTTTGTTGAGGGGGGTACAGGGAGAAGGTGTGTTGTTGTTGTTGTTGTTGTAATGCTGTATGTGACCATGATTTGAATACCTTTTCTTGAGTTTACAGTATTTACAGTGATTGTGATGGAGAAGGAAAATTCAGGGTGAAAAAAGAGAGAATAGAACCATGAATGTACAAGTAATTTCATGCCAAATAATAAAAACCTCATGATATATTAAGCATATACAGTACTAGAAACTCCCCTCCTGCTTATTTTAAGAAACTGTTATATGGAAGCCTGAAGGCTAATGATTAAAATTTGAAACTTTTTGCTCAACAAAGGACTTGCTTTTTATCTTGTTGATGACAACTTTCTCTTTTAGTCAGCTTTATAATTGATTCCAAGAAACATATCAACACCTAGTGTGGGTTTTGTCCTTGTTCATTGCAGGAAGACGTCTGTATTGCATAATGTTATACATCTTGTGTGATTTTAATCCGATGTGTTTTTTCCCCTTTTCATTTGTTGCATGTTGCAGAAGAGAGTAGTATGACACAAGATTTCATGTGCTACCATATAGACATTATAAATATCCCATTGTAGAATTTTCTCAAAATCTCCTGTAACAAGTAGCTGCACTCAAAGAGGAATTTACCCCAATACAGATGTCGATCCAGTAAAAGCAGAAATATTAGTAGAACACATCTCAGTGAATTTGAAGAAATTAGGACAAGTCATCAATACCACACATCTTCATTTTTCTAGTGTAGAGAAAGAGCACTTGACTTAATATCCTTCGCAAGGCTGGGACTGTTGAATTTTACTATTTACAGTCATTAACAAGGCAAGGGAATGCATACTTTTGATTTTTTTTTTAATGATTTCTTTATTTCATGCTTCTAATGTGACATCACAAATTGTTGTAGTCTTCCTATCAACCGATTGCTCCAAAACTTGAAAAATTCTTAGTGGATTGCCCAAGTTACCTCAAACTCTGCTGATGCTTTCCACTAATATTTCTGCATTTAGTGAACCCATATGTATGTTTGCAGTGTATTCCTGTGAAGACTCGTGTGTGAATTAGCATGAGAAAAAGTACTATCCCTACACTTACGGCCAAGACAAACATTGATATTTTCGTACAGCTGCATGTTTCAATTAATGGCTGACCTGTAACTTTGACTGACCTGTCTTTCTTTTCCCCTCTCTCTCTCATTTCTTGGAACGATATTTGTATTGAATGGCATGATAGGCGGCGGGTTTCAACCTGGAGTACCTGAGTAAAGTGCCGGAGGTCAAGGACACTGTACACAAGCAGTCGCTGCTGCACCATTTGTGCGCCACTGTCATGGAGCAGTTCCCCGACAGCTCAGATCTCTTTTCAGAGGTCGGCACCATAACACGGTGTGCCAAGGTGGGTTCCCATCCAGATATGGGCATTTGTGTGTTTCTTTGTGATTATTACCTCTGCCAAGGGAGGAGGTTATGTTTTCATTGCTGTTTGTTTGTTTGTTTTTCCGTGTGCAAAATAACTCAAAAAGTCGTGAACTTATTTGGATGAAACTTGCAGGAAAGGTTGAGAATGACCCAAGGAACAGATGATTAGATTTTGGTGATGATCTGGAAATTTTAATGAATTTTGCACCCTTTCATATATTTTATTCTGAGAAATACGCAAATGAATTGAATGTAATTGAGTAGAGCTGTGCAAACGGAAGCTGATGATCGCGGTTGTCATACACTCTACACCAGTGCACTTTTTCTATTTCAGTTTCCTTCCAAATATGATTCGGGCAATGTTTGTGTGGCTGTACAATGTAGCTCATTGCATTGTGTTATTATGTAGTATGTTATCTTGGTATGGTCAAGTTGTTAGAGAAAAGTTCAGACCTTTTTTTAGATATCTTTAGTGTTTATTAGTGGGGGGGAGGGGGAGAGGTGACAACGTTTTTATGAAGTGGATGATACTGTAACCATAACGATGTTTCTTTTTTATTCAGTGCATGCTCAATTCAGGTAAATTAAAAAGCCCATCTTTTTTGTGAGTGAAGCAAACACAGTTTCTGTGATGTTCCTTCCATTGTGTGCGTGTTACTCAGGTGGATTTTGACCAGCTGACCATCAATCTGACCAAGCTGGAAGAGCAGTGTAAGACGTCGTGGAACTACCTCCAGGTCATCACCAAACACGAGTCTCATGTGCAGAGCAAAAACAAGTGAGCATCACACCATGTCCAGCGGCTTAGTAACAGACAAATATTACGCATAGTGGGGTTTACGTGAAACTTACTGTAAGTCTTAGAGCAGAAATGCTCATGTGCATTTTGATTTTGTATATTTAGCAAGAGCAAAGTTACACAAAATTAAAATGTACACAGAAGTTCTTGTCTACACTATATGCATTGAATGCCAGAGGCAATTTGCGAAAATTTTATGCCGCGAAAATATCTTGCTGCAGTGCTCCGGGGGCATTGAACTTCAAGTTGGGAACCATGTGCATGGAACAGTTAGCTAACTTTAGGTTGTGTATGTATTACTGTATTGTGAATGGCTGAAAGCCCGCGACCGGTCGTGGAAATTCAACATGTCAAATCTCTACGACTGGCACTAAGACCCAGTCGCACGACTGGAAAATGGCAAGGCTGATGATGTCACACTTCTGGTCTTAAGGTCATACAACTGGTCTGAGCGTACAGTGTGCGGCGGGCTCTATGCAGATCAATAGTAAGGATGTGTGTCTGTAAAATGCAAGACATAGAACTTTGATTTGACATGATGATAATTCAACTTTATTGACCCTTCAAGATGTAAGTTGTTAACTCTTGTTTACTCCCTTTTTTGTATGCTTTGTACTTGGACAAAAATGATCCATGAGAGGATGAATTTTTACTTTAGAAAGTACTGGGAAAACAGAGCTATTCCTCAGTTTCTTTACTTCTCTTTGGGTGCCCTTATTGCCATCTTGTGCTCAGTGTCTTTTATCATCTATATTCCTTTCTCCTCCACAGACTACACGACTTTCTTCAAGACTGTGCAAAAAGAATAATAGTACTCAAGATTGTTCATAGACGAGTTAGCAATAGGTAAGTCGATTTCAGTCGTATTAATACGAATCAAACCAATCCTTTGTTTCATGAGTAGCATTATAGCCACACAGCTTTCGAAATGCATTGTATACCTATTATGAACATAAAGAAACATGACAAGTGATTCCTGGTTCACTTTGTGTTTATGAAACTGATTTTCAAGTGGTGTCTGTTTTCTATAGAGATTACTGCTCTTGGGTTTCCATTTGTTGTGTTTCTAGTGAAAAGATTCTGTACTGATGTGTCATGACCATATTTTTACCTTGTCCTTAGTCAGGGCTTAAAACTAACTTTCTTTCTTCTTTTTTTTTTTTTTTTTGCTGGCAGGCCATTCGGGCCACTAAAATCTTTAAATCCGAGATTTTAATGATCCAAAATAAAGGCAAATGTGACAGTCCATCTTGAATCTTAGTTTGGGATGCTGAAAGATGACCAATTTTCAAACTTTGGTGGCCCAATATCAATTTTTAGTGGCCCTGGGCCACTGATAATTTATATCTTTCAAACTCTAATACAACTTCTGGACCTTGTTTCATGAGAGATGTTCAATAGGATGGCAACTCATGATGGAATAGCAGCTTCCCGTAGCAACAGCCAATCAGGAAGCTGGATTCTTGTAGTTACCATGACAATCGCCATTTCTGTACAAGTTGCTATCAATAGCAACTTTTTACAAAATGGGGCCCTGGTATGTTTGTTTATTTCTTTATTGTTGTTGTTGTGGTGGTTTTTTTTGCAACTTTCACCATTGCTTCTTCTACCTCCTTTTCCACCCATTGTTTCCTCCTCCTATTCCATGCCCCCCTTCCTCCATCTCTTATCTTCCCTACCCCCTAAATCTTCAGATTTAACAAGTTCCTGCTGTACCTGGGCATGAGCACCAGCGCCGCAAGGGACGTCAAAATCAGTGATTTCTGCCGCATCATCAGCGAGTTTGCTCTAGAGTATCGGACCGCCAGGGAGCGCATCATTGAGCAGGAGAAGAAGAAGGCCAACCACCGGAAGCGCAACAAGACGAGGGGCAAGATGATCACAGAGGTCAGCAGAGAGGGCGCCCTACTATTAAAAAGAGGGCCAGGGTTCAAACCACTGTAACTGACACATGTCTAAAAGCAGAATATGAATTAATCTCTCCAGCTAAAAATTATGATATAATGATGATTTCAAGAGTGAAGTGATTTTACAAGAGAGAATACTGAGAGTGTTAAATAGGACAAATAAAGATTATGAAATTTACATGCAGAGATACATTTTCATGACACTCTTCCACAGTTGCTAAATATCTAGAAATGCCACATTCTTATGATTGCAAATTACAGTATTGTATCAAGCCAAGGATTTTACTGCAATTGTCAGAGACTGACAACTTGTCAGGGCTGCCATTTTTCATGAAATCGTGCCCTGGTGAGCTGTTGCTGACCATTTGAAGACTATTAGAAGCTCAAAGGGTTAATACCCCTCTGTTTTCTTCCCCTAACAGAACTTCTCCATTAGTAAAGACAGTGTGGAGGATGCCAAGCTGAAGGAGCTGCTGAGCAGTCAGCAGGGCACGGCGCCAGGCGATGAGGCTCTACAGGGCAGGCAGCGGGCTAGACCCTCGATGAGTGAGTACTGGGATACAGGGCATTGGCTTCTACACGTGGTAGCAGAAAAGTATTTGAGGGGGGTACAGATAAGGGGCACCTGTCTTGAATAAGAGTGATGAGGTAACGAGCAACTGCTTTTTTAATAGGTGTTATAGCTGAGAAATAGTTGGGTGATGGAGATTAGGGGCAGCTGCTCTTAAGGTGTGGTAGAAGAGAAGTAATGGGTGATGGCAATAAGGGGCAACAACGTTTTAGTTTGGTAGCAAAGAAGTATGGGTGATGGGGATAAGGGGTGACTGTCTTTTGGTGTGGTAGCAAAGAAGTATGGGGGATGGTGATAAGGGCCACTGCATTTTATTTTGGTAGCAAAGAAGTATGGGGGATGGGGATAAGGGGCAACTGCATTTTAGTATGGTAGCAAATGAAAGACAGATAGTGGGGATAAGGGTCAATTGTTTCCAGGCATTTGTAAAAGAGAAGTATAAAGTGGTGGCAGTAGACAGAGAAGTATCATGGAGTAGATTTTTGTAACGTCTTTTATTGAAATAGAAGAAGTGCAAGGTGAGGGGAAGGAGAATCTTATTGACAATTTGAGCATGAGCATTAGATGCACAATCTCACCAGCAATGGAAAACATACTGACTTTGCTGAGATTACTTGTTTTATTATATCATATATTCAGAATAACAGGAGACAACAACAACAAAAAAATGCATCAACAGTCCAATTTTCCAAACACTTTATAACTTTTTGGTCCTCAGATATCGAAGTTTTTAATTCTCAACTAGTGTTTTTACCATCCCCAAGATGAAGTTTTCCAAGGAATGCATTTTTCTAACATAACAAATTCTTCTGGATAAATTCAATGCTTGGACAATTTATTCTATTCTGCATCTTGTATAGGAGATTTGACTGGGGAATGCAACCTACTGTACCAATACAATGCCTGATTTTTTTTAAATATATATATACTTCATTGTTCAATAATTATTGATTTGAATGGATTGCATTTTCATTGATTGTTATGTGCCTGAGAATGCAATGAGCTTTCATTGATAAGCATTCATTCTTTAATTTCCTGTTAAGAACATTACTTCACATAATGCATAGAAAGAAAGAAGTTTTAATATCAGCATTTTAACAGAGCTAATCAGGGTCATAACCTGTCTCTGTAGATGGATCCATTAGTGACAGCAGTATTACTTAGTGAAAAGAATTTTAAATGTACTTACTTTTGTGATAACCTATCATTCATTGGTATGTTATCATTATATTTGGCGTGTTTATTCTGCATATTGCAAGACCCTCATGTCCCCTATGCTATTCACTTGTACTGGAAATTAGAACTTGAGCAGGCATGACATACTTATCAAATATCAAAAGTGGTTCTTTTTGGCAGAAAGTTTTAGCAAATTAGTGTTTAAAAAATGCATAGTTATAAACTAGAACAAAGCCCTACATTTTCTCAGCTGGATTCGGAATCAAAAGATCATGATAGGCTGTTCATCAGCAGCCTTTGTAGGAGAATGAAACCCAAAATTTATACTTGTATATATGAATTGAGAGAATGCAGCAATATTATTGCAAGAATACACCAGCAAGGTTTGAGGAAAATCTGACTATATGTTCAAAAGTTAGGAATTTTTGAAGACTGAACAATTCATCAGAGGTGTCCCAATTTTTGTGTATCCAGATATTTCATGTAAGGATTAAAAGTTTGTTTCCATCAAGGTAAGATAATGATAAAAAAACATGTGTGTGTGCATATATGAAGGTATATCTTATGGATATGTATTTAGCATGAGAGGAAACATATAATTGTTCTTTTTGACTTGGTAGCCAGAGGTGCCTATTTCTTACCGCAAACTTTCTGGTTTTCTTTATGCATCCCCCGTCTCGAAAACGTTATGCACGTGTGTGTTTGCATGGTGCCTTGCTATTCTCTTCTGCATCAAACTTGTGCATCGGTCTCGGCATGGCAACGCCCCGATCAGGCCGGCTGAACGCAAGCATGACGGCAGCCGAGGAGGCATCTGATCAGCAAACTGACGAAATGATCCAAATTCTTGTCAACACAGCCAAGAACGCCAGCACACGCTCCGCCCCGCGAGAGCGCAAGCGCACTCGCAACGCAAATCGAAAGTCACGTAAGTAGAGAAACCCAGGGCCGGTGTGACAACGGCGTGCATCTTGGATCTAGATGGTACATGTTGCATTGAAAATGATACAAATCAAGACCACATTTATTCATCTTTATGTTCTCTTTTTCGCAATAGTGGGATTCGCCCCATTTGAATAGAAGTATTCCAAAATGTCACAAAAATGTGAGGAAAATACTGGTGTTTTTGTGCAGTGTCACAAATAATCCCTCTTGAAAAATTGTTTCTGTCAAAGTTTTATACCGGGCTAAAATTCCATGTGGCATCCAGTATTTCATTATTCCCTATATATTGAAAGGGATCGTTTTGGTTGAGACCAAACTTTAGTTTTCTAACTTTTTTGGTGAGATAATGAGAAACCTCTTTTGAAATATGAAAGAGCATGTAAATCCAAGAGGGATTCAATGTGTTTTGTTTGGTTTTTTTTTTTTAATGAAAATTGGTCTTTAAATGGCTGAGATATCCAAAACAGAGCAATTCTGATAAAAGGGGGGACCCACCCTCTATTAGGATTACTATGTTTTGCTTTGTTTTTGGACATCTCAGCTATTCCAAGATCAATTTTCATCTAATAAACTTTTAATTTCTCTTAGAATTGTATGCTCTGTGCTATTTCATAAGTGGTTTCTTGGTATCTTGCAAAAATTAAAAAGTCCAATCCTCATCTCCACCAATACTATATCATCACTTAAAGTGCCATGATTGATTACTTGTCACAAATGCAAAAGGCCTAGGGCTTTGGAGAGAAAGAATGCTGATCCTTTGCAATTTACAAGGAAGGGATTTATGAGTTCACATACTAGATTTTAACATTCATAGATTGAATCTTGCAGCAGGGGTTAATGGTTGCTTGAGTGGCATAGTGCATCTTGGTCCTGCAGCCTTGCATGCTCCTACATGACAGGAATGCAGGTGATTTATACATGTACTTGCCCCCTCCCCCCCCCCCCCCCTCCCCCATAGCATCAATTTAGACTTGGCACCCGGTAAGCCGTGCCATTTTACCGTTGAAAAAGGTTACCTTCAGAGGAGAAAGTCCTCTATGGAAAATAAGATGGATCATTGCACTGTTCTTGTGACGAGTCAGTCATTAATGTCAAAGTCTTTTTAAAAAAACAGCACCCCAAAAATGAAGAAGGAAAAAAAAAAGAAAGTTAAGGAAAGACTTCAGGTCTTGAAATACCCCCAGGATATCTCGCACACCCCAGCACCTTGCCCCATACCCCTCCCTGCAGGTTGGTGGGTTGTGATGGGGTTGTTGGGTTTGAGGGATGTACAAATTGAATGTTGCACAATAATGTGCTGTACTTCTGCAACTCTGGGAGTATTTCTAGATAATCAGTGTTGGCCAGGTCAAAATGGAGGAGGCCATTCAAAGCCGTAGAAGACAAAAAAAAAAAAAAAAAAAAAAAAAAAAAAAAAAAAAAAAAAAAAAAAAGATGTAAATCAAAGCACTCCTGTACTCAAGTTCAAGCATTGTTGGCCCAGTTGTGAAAAGGGAAAGACGAAAGATCAGCAACGGGACAAAAATATTGCTTGGAAACCACACTGCCCTACTTTGGCAAAAGGAAGCAAGTGACATTTCTCGTAAAAGAGCAAAATGTGTCTGTCATTTACACTGACATCAATGGGCTATCATGATGTCTTATCTAACATATATGTTAGTAAGATGAGTGTTTCTGCATGAAATTTGGCCTGGAAGAAGAGCTCATTATGTGAATTATGAAAACATCAATAACTCAAATTTGGATGGTATGTCACTTGCTTCCTTTTGCCAAAGTAGGGCAGCACACCCTGATAGGCATCCATTAGAGCAGCCCTCCTCTGGAGAAACAGACAGAAAAAGGATGTGAACTCATTTAGTGAGCAACACTTTTAGATCTCTAGTCAGGCACCTGCAAAAGATCCTATGTATTTTTGGGTCCCTAAGTATGCTCCTTTGGCATTAGATTCTTCACTGCATTCACTGTAGTTGTATCATGAAAACAACAAACCAGGAATGTGTACTTCAAAGACCTCAGACTGATTGTACAACTGTTATTGAACACTGCTTTTAGATCATAAAGCTACTTGTGCACTGCTGAATTTGCAGTCCTCCCAATCTGGGAATACAAGAACTGCCCTATAAAGTGTACTTGTACCAAGTAAACCTCTCATAAAGGAAACATTGTATTGTTTTTTCTTTATATACATTGGTATTTACATTGGTGATATACTCTCTGCATAAAGAGGTGAAAATTTGCATGTAGGCTAATGGATATATTAAATGTTTTGCATTGCATTGCATACGTTTGCTTGCATTTATTTTTTTATGCCAGACGAATACCATTACGTAGTGCATGAATATGGATATATAGTTTAGAACCTAGATTGTTACAAGTAAGATTCACCAAAGAGAATTAAACTCTGAGCCAAACATGATAGAGGCTTTTTGTTTTCACTTTAGTAAAATATTAATGTAAAACATCAAAGCATTACATAGAGACCTCACAAATGAGAGAAATACATTTTACTATATAGTGCAAAGAACAGCATATTTTATCTTATGGCTGTCACATGAGGGTGAATGCATTGTTCTTTATTCAGTATTGCAGAATCATGAGCAAACATCGTTGCTGTATGTCTGAGCATTCGTAAAATGCTTCATGCAGAAGATTTTGAAATTGTCTCATTCCCTGATCTTAATGAAGAAAGTGCAGTATCTAGATGAATTCATATCAATATTCCATGAGTTTGTGTGGATCTTGTAAAGTGCTGTATTGTTTTATTGAATATAGGTCAACTATTTGTTGGCTTAATGCTCTGAAATCTTTACTATTTCAATGCTTTTAGTTCTGTAGTTATTGATGACTGTTTGTGTAGTATCACACGTATCTAAAGACTACTTTGTATTTCAGACAAAAACGTAATAAGTATTAAACTTTTAAATTAGACAGGAAGAGAAGAGCCTAAAAAATGTTGTCTTTCACAAGTGTAGCTAAGTTCATCTCTATTCTACAATTCACCATTGCAGTCAGGAGAACACTGAAGAGTGGACTAACAGACGCGGAGCGACAAGCCCTGGGCCTCGTAGCTCCCAAGCCATCGGAGGTGCACGTATGATGACAGCTTGTGGCTGGTGTCATGTGACCTTGGGAGTGGACCAATGAGAGCACAGCGTGGTTGGACGGGTCACAGAGTCTTCCAAATCCTTCCGCTTCCCCGTTTTCGCCAAGTTGGTGAGAAATCGCCACATGTTCAAATACAACTAGCTCCAGCATCATCAAGGGGGTCGTGTTACCCCCCTTTGGGGTGCAACTAAGGAATCGGCAGGATTGGAAGGGTTAAACCAGGCTGACCACCTGTTGCTACGTTGGTCCCTGCCAAGCTTCAGCCAGGACTGCTTTCAGTGCTCCCTGCCGTGGATACCACGCCGCATTCTCACAAACCTCTAAGATCAGCTGGAAACAAGGTCGACCGTGTGTGCTAGCAGCAGAAGTGGGTCGGAGGAGAGGGCGTGGCCGAGATTCCACGGAGGTCAGGGGTGTGACATCATCTCAGTTTATATACACGTTCAATCATGACAATAAATTCACAGTGCCATCAGAAAGTGAAGAGATAGATGTGTGATGAGAATGAAAATGTTGATAATATCTGTCCCAAGAGTGTGAAAATTTCATGTTACCTCAGAGTAAATGTATTCTTGTATAAAAAAAGAAAAAAAAGCCAAGGCACAAATTTGCTAGAACCCTCATTGTCACTGCATTGATACTGTACTAATTGAATCAAATTTGCCGGAGACAAACTTCATTCTAGCATTTTGTCAAATCTCACCTCTTTTTTCTCTCTTGAGGAAGAGCATGTTAATGTCTTTGCAGATTTTGACACAACCAGATTGGACTTGCTTCCTAGCTGATCATAGTGGAGTCCATACTTTCTTTACACTCTTATCGTCACACCTCTTCCAAGTTAAGTGATGCGGCAAAGTCTGGGTGCTGAAGCCCTGTGCTCAGTGTCGGCACCCACCAAAATATTGCCCCTTTTTGGTCACACCTCATTACTATGTATGGGGACTCCTCTTTGCAATAATGAAGACACACTGTCGTGTCAATAAGTGTTGATTCAATCTCCCTCACTGCCAGCAGTATAACTCAGTCCCATAATGCACCACTGTTGCATCCTGGGTAATTTACGGATCCAGACATCAAAGGGTATTCTCATGCCATCTCTGCATGATACATAAACCTTTTTTTTTTTCTTCTTGCTCCGCATCTGTACAGGACGCAAACATTGTCGCGCTGTGCACGGGAGGGACCGCGCTGCAATGTTTGATGAGTTTTGAGCTCATGAGCACAAGACAGAAGGGTCTATCATAGTGAAACCCCTTATAAAGTCATGACATTGTCTCTGTATCGGAGTGTTATACTGAATGAATCCAAATCTCTTGTGCATGATATTGCTACTGCTGATCTCCATCTTTGGACAACACTTTTCAGGAGTACATGTCACTATGCAAACTTATCATTTCAATGATATCAAACTCTTGAGAATTGCCATGGAGTAAATCAACAAGAACGGAAACTTAAAAAAAAAAAAAAACAGAAAAAAAAATCACTCTGTGTTGGAACTGTGAGTTCATCGCATTTATTTTTAGACATTTTTAATCATTTCTTTCTTTCTTTCTTTTTTTTTGTGCTTAAAATCTTGTACGGATAAAGGGAGAGTGGACTGGGAAGGGTAAGGAACAATTGTTTGTCACAAGAATATCCGAGAATTGTAGACTAAAAGGAGGCGGGCAAATACATAGGTCTGAAAATTCTGATGAAGTGCCTAAAGTGCATAGAATCAATTGGCCATGGCATGACAGAGTATGTGAATCAGCCAACACTGACACAGCAACAAATACAACAAAAGAAAGAGAAATAAAAAGTGCTCATGGCATACATGTATGTGAGGAAATACTATCATTTTGTAAGTAAGATGTGAAGGAAGTGGTGCGACTGGTGATGGACTGTGGAAAAATGGATGTATGAAACTATTTGGTTTTTCATTTTATGTATATTGTCAGGAGCCATTATACACACGTGTATATGTATTTCTCGAAGAGATCTATATGAGGGCAAGTAGTGGTGTAAGAAAGCTGTAGTGTGCAATGATTTGATTTCCGTGTATAAAACATTTATTAGTGTGTGTCTCATTTCCTTTCATCGTAATGATTATGGTAGACTATGATTGTATCTAGTGATTCACCATTTTCAACAGCAATGATTTTTTTTTTTTTCTTGAGAAGGAGGAATATATGTTTATATCATTTTGTCATTCATCATGGAAGATAAATGCATGTGTTTGTTTCCATAGTCTTGTTTTAGGTGCTTTGATGTCATATAACTGAAATTCTTTTGCCCAATGTGATTTATACTGGTACAAGTCATAGAAAATGAACACTTCTGTCACTGGAACAGTGTTGAATGCAACTTTTGTAGTATTGATTTTTATGAAACATGAAAGATTTCTGCCTCTCAAAATTGGTATGTCACAAAACTGCAAGATCACTAGGGCAGTGCCTGTGTCCATTCTTCCTGGCATTTTTTTTCTTCCCTTCAAAAAATCATGTGAACAGAGAGACCACAATTGGTACCACCGTGTTTTCTATGGAGCTTTTTTTGTGAACAGATTTCGAACAAACAATGAAACTTCTTCCTGATTAAGAGCTGAATTGAATGAGATTTACTTAATTCATGCTCTCTTGGCTTATTTGAATTGAACGTATGACATTTTTATTTTCAGAAATGTGAAGAACTATGTTTGTAATGGTTGCATTTAGCTTCTTTGATATGTCTATACAGGTCTCCAGACTATGCAAATTGTGTCCGAAATGTTATGAATGTTGAATTTTTATATGGACTTATCATGGGACTGTTCAGTATCCACTCACACAGATTTGTTATCATGGTGGTGAGAAATCTAGCATCGACTGAAAGTAGATAGCGGTACAACCATTCATGCAGTCTGTTTCACAGAGAGAATATGGGTTCCAAGCAAAGCAAAGTGCTTAAAGCCAGTATTAGTTACTTGCATTGCCTTGTGGTTAACTCTTTCAGCCCCATTTGCCATTATTGCATTTATATACAAAATCAGTAGGATTTTAGGCTTATGGTGCTGAGAGGGCTAATGTGCAGACTAATGACTTTGGGGAGGAGGTAGATTAGTCTTTGTACAGACTCAACCAAAATATTTATATGTGGATGTGAAATGGAACCGCACAACAAGGAATTGCACAATTATCCAAAACTAAACTGGCTTCTGTCACATTGTTTTTAGTGTTAGCTTGCTTTGTTTCTGCATTTTTATGTGTACACCACCCCACCACATGTGAATCAAACGAAATAAAAGAAAGATTTGAAAAAAAAAAAATGTTTATGATATCCATGCATGGAACATGTCATAGAAAAAGACATTGATTTGGTTCCATTGTAGAATTTTATTTCAAGTTGTTTTATCTTTTGTTTTTGCATTCCATTTCCATCTTACCTCCACATAGTGTAAACACACATTTGTGTTAGGGTGCATGAATGTGCTTGTAACAAGCTGACCGACCGCACATTGTTACCTGTTATCTCTAAGTTTCCCTATCACTCCACAGGAATGTCGGATCAAATTTAAAAAGGGCAAAATGAATTCTTATATATCCTAATCAGTGGTGCAGTGTCACAAAAAAAAAAGAGAGAAAATACTGTTGAGTATAAAAGAGGACAGATATGAATGTTAGATGCTGTAGGTTTTGCAGCACATGACATTTTGATATGTTCTTGGGGTAGGTTTAGGGGATCCGGAATAGATATTACGATGATTTTTAATATTTGAAATGATGTGAGGATACTCTATTGTTGATGAATAGATATGAATGATAGGAAACTCAAGAGTACTGGGTGATGAATTTCGTCTAAATTGTATTAGGATATTATGCAGGATTTGAAGGGAATGGCCTAGAAATGGTAATCAATTGTATTCCCAAATATTGATTTAAATGAAATTTTCCCTTCATCTTATTTGTTTTTATTTTTTTGTCCAGCTTTGTTTTCCCTCATGGTAATAATTTGGGAAAGTCAAGGTATCCGAATATGAAACAGGGGAACTATTAGATTTTTATTTACCACTGATATTGTTCATTTTATTTTCCTTGGACATTTGGCTCTTGAATAATGGGTAAATTGCTTTTGGTATCCGATCTAAAAGGCCTAGATGATCTTTGCAGAATCTGTTTTGTTCCGTGAGTCATTTGATTTGCTCCAGGAGCCTTAAACTGCCAGTGTGTACAAATGATTGTACACGTGACACTCATGTGGCATAGTATGTCAATGAGTGTAATCCAGCTTTGTGATACAATCTGGTGCATTGTATTTATTTATTCTCCATGCGTGTGTAGCCAAGTCTCCTAGATATACTTCTAATGTGTAGAATGTGTGCAATTTTGATGTGCAAAAGGGAAAAATAGAAAAAAAAATGCCTGTTGTCTCTGCTTTTTAGATACTTGCTTGATTCTTGAAAGGCAAAATTGGGTAATCTGTCCTTCATATCATGTTTTCTTGATGCATGTTTGTTTGTTTTTTGTCATACTGTCATACTGAACATTATTATGTAACATAAGAGAAATATTCGTGATGTCATTATCCCATGATTAAAATCGAAGAGTAAAAGAAAAGTCACTAGGAATCATCACATTTTAGAGTAATATTTCAATAAAACCATGCGCTTCCATGATTTTTTTTTCTTGAAAGAGAGAAGATATTTTCCTGTTTGTCATTTGTGAGCTGGAGTTGTTTCTCCTTGTATGTTTGTGACAAGAACAATCAGAGCTGGCAAAGCATCTGCCGTGCAACTGGAAATGTGCGCCTGCCTAAATTTCCATAAAGTATACAGTATTTTTTTACATATGAATTTGTTCTGAATGAGATGAAAAAAGGTGGGCTTCCACTATTTTGTGTCACCCTGACTGCTGATGAAGAGTTTTGCATTGATCACCTGTGTTTGTTTACATAGTACTAGTAATATTCATTTTATCCTTTCAGTGAATACATTCAAGCTTATAACTTTGAGCAAAGAATATATATAAAGATATATATATATATATATATATATATATATATATATATATATATATACACATATTTATTTATGTGTACATATATGTAGACATATAAATATCCTGTATGTATAAATATATGTGTGTGTGTGTGTGTGTCTGTGTGTGTGTGTGCAGGTCATCACAGTAAAGTGGTTAGAGTTTGGGACACTGAGTTTATTTTATTTTGTTTTATTTATTTATTTCAATTCTCACGGTGAATAGCCCATACAGTACAAGACTGATTTTCAAAGGGATCCACATAAAAAATACAATGATGTACAACGTAAAACAATGAATACATATTACATAAATACCTACATACAACAGAACAATACAAAATAAAAGTACTCAACGTAATGAATACATGTATACTTGCTCACTGCAAAAGCATGGAATGCGTCCTTAGATAATGGAATTCTAAGCCAGTGTATGCAAATAATCATAATATTAATCAATAAGTATACATGTAGATGTATAATAACTACTAAGAATATATATTTCAAAACACAACCTCAAACCAAGTTATGTTTTAAGATATTCTGTTTAAATGCGCAAATTGTATCAATCGGTCGAATATCATATGGTAGATTATTAAACGGTATTGCACTAGAATAAAAAAAAAAAAAAAAATAGTACAGTACGTTTGATATTTGTGTTTGGTTGAATACGGCAAACCTATTTAACAGAGTATTTTGAAGAGAATATTGTGGAGTTATTTGCATGCATATTCACTATGCAAGATATTCCGGCGGAATGTGATGAATATATTTAAACATAAAAATAAGATTCGTTCTTTTTCATCTGCTTTGAAGAGGTTCGATTCCTGATTTCTTGTATGATTCATCACTTGGTGCAAACATAGGATTATTCTCAAAGCACTTTTCTGTAAAATGGAAAGCACATTCAGATGGGACTTATTAGCATTGCTCCGTACAGAAGAACCAAAATAATCAAAATGAGATTGAATTTATTGTGTGATATAACAGTTTTGCAGTGTGAGAATTCATAATTATTTTACTTTACGAAGAAGAAATAAACTTCACTTTGTCTCCCTCTACAAATTAAATTTGTTAAGATTGTATTTACTGCTGATCTGTAGATTAACAAACATGTCGGGGAAAAAAGGAACGAGGGAGACAAATTGAAGAAACTCGCACCTGAACCTTCACCCTCTGAATAATATCTTTCTTTCGTTTAATATGCCTTGTCCGCCTTGACTACTTAACATAACATTGTCGGAATTCCGGAGCTTGGGTATTTGTTCAATGTCCATCGTATCACTGCCGGCATGCAGGGCCAGCCTGGTGGTAGTGTCGCTGCAAGAAAAGCAGTAGATGGCAGGTTCGAGTTCCACTGGCTCCTTTTCTCCGACATGTTTGTTAATTTACAGACCAGAAGCTGCGATCTTTAATAACAAATTTAATTTGTAGAAGGGAGATAAGGTGAAGAAACTCGGACCTGAACCTTCACCCCTCCGAATAAAATTTTTCTTTCAAGAAATAAACTCTTAACATTACCATGAATATGGTAAATAATTTTATGATATTTCCAGTTTAAAGTTGAATAAAAATCACTCCAAGATATTTAAATCTTAGAACACGGTGTTACACCTCGCGCGCGAAGCGCGGAATATTTTGGTAATGCTCAATACAACACACATAAATCGCCGCTAAAATGCCACTAAACGACACATTTTCACGGAGATGTTGTGAGCGTTGTGAGGGGCATATTCTCACAGAAACAATGCGGAAACTCCATACCTTATGCGGGTAGCAGTTCGTTAATAATAAATGAAAGAGAGAGAGGTGTCGATGGTGAAGGTTCCGTTTTCTTTTAGGCCTTTCCAGAATCACTGTGATAATACTATCTGTCTCAAGTGACACCACTGCAACCCTTGTCGCGATTACAAGTCTACCGCCGTGTGGTGTTTTTGCTTTTTCGTCGTCCGGTCGACCACGTGGCAGACGTACTGCATGCAGATGCGTGAGAAGCGAATCATATGTAATGCTCAATCATGTTGGTTCTCATCGCTCATGAGTGAGTCGTAGGCCTACTCGAGTATGAATGTTATATTAGCGGAGCGAGTACTTCCGGGTCGTCGTTGCACTTTCCTTTCTGGGTATTGTTTGGCCGTGACATGCGATCAAAGGAATATCATACTGGTATCTCCCTGATTACACGAGTGATGGTCGTTCTTCCGAAGGTTTGTTTAATCCCAAAGTGAAATGATATATTACCGCGTACTCGAACCGAAGGTACATTAATAAAAAAATAATAATAAATAAAAAAACGAAAACATACAAATAAAGGTTCGTACTATAAATGAACGTTCGATATAACAAAACTGATTTCGTTTGGAAATTAACGATTTTTTTTTTCTGAATTATTTTCCGATTAACGAACTCTCAGAATGAAGAATCTGGTATTATTTTATCATCATTTCTTTCGGAGGAACGAACATTCAGAGTAAAAAAAAAAAAAAAAAAAAAAAAAAAAAAAAAAAAAAAAACTGCATCGTTTTGGGGCCGTCGTTTTGTTCCGAAATTTTACTGGTAGGAAGGTTCGAAATAACAAAACTGACTTCGTTTGGAAATTAACGAAATTTTTTTCTTTATTATTTTCCGATTAACGAACCTTCAGAATAAGGAATCTAGTATTATTTTATAATCAGTCTTTCTTTCGGAGGAACGAACCTTCTGGAGTTACAAGACTGTAACCGTTTTTGGGCCGTCTTTTTATTCCGAAATTTCACTGGCAGTAAACTGAACACGAGCTCACCAAACTACCTTGTGTGAATGTGAAAAACATTGTTAACTTTCACTAAATCAAGAACAGATTTGAAAACAGAACAATTTATGTGTTCACGAAAATCAAAACTGCATCATAAATAAACATGTAGGCCGACATTGCTAAAGCAGTATGCGTAAAGAGAATACAATTTCGCTCTCTCCCTCAAAAAAAAAAAAAAAAAAAAATGAAATGAAATGGAAAAAAAAAATGCTCGACAATTAAGCGCATGAAATGTTAAAATCTGAAGACGGAAATTGGGAGGGGGGAACTCCCCTTATAAAGGAAAGGAAAGGAGCACCCGCTATAAATAAATGATATTTTGTTGTTCACTTCAAAATGTGGGCCTCTGCGTGCAGTATCCATGATTAATTTTACGGGGGGGGGGGGGACGTAGCTCCTTGAAGCAAGAGCATGATTTTTAAAAATGAATAAACACCCCCTTCCCCCCCCCCCCCAAAAAAAAAAGAATTAAAAAATTCCGTAATTAACATTAACAATAATACATTATACGCTGAAAACCTGTAAATGAATCCCAACGAATCCACTTTTCACACAACAGTTGCAGTGACTGGGACAGAGAAGGGATGGAAGTACGGAGTGGAAAGGAGAGCAGACGTCATTTCGGTGATGGAGAACAAATATTTCAATAGTAAACTAGAAAAGAGAGGGGAGAGAGAAAGGGCAGAACTCCGCCAATCTACGGATCATTACTTAAATTAGATCATTTATTCCTTATATTATCAAAATTTCCTTTAAAAAATATAATTCAAATCCGTTCATATCTTTTTGAGTTATTTCACCGAAAAAAAAAAAACAGAAAAAAATATGAACCCCTTGGTGGTGAAATTAAGTGATGCTGTAGTGAAAAACAGCTTGCTCAACAGATGCTTCCTTCTTTCAATTTATTTTCTCCCCTGTCATTCTCATCTGTTCTCCTCTGATGAACCCCTGCCATGAACAATGAACAACAACAGAAGGTTTCTGACGCTGCAATAAAAACAAAAACACGTCCTCGCATCAAATAATCTACACTTTGAAGCAAATTAATGTTCATAATGAAGAATAAAAAAAAAAACACGACCGAAGGCAAGCAAAATGAATAGCTCGTGGAAATTTCCACGAAAGCCAGGTTTGTTTAATCCCAAAGTGAAATGATATATTACCGCGTACTCGAACCGAAGGTACATTAATAAAAAAAAAATAATAAATAAAAAAACGAAAACATACAAATAAAGGTTCGTACTATAAATGAACGTTCGATATAACAAAACTGATTTCGTTTGGAAATTAACGATTTTTTTTTCTGAATTATTTTCCGATTAACGAACTCTCAGAATGAAGAATCTGGTATTATTTTATCATCATTTCTTTCGGAGGAACGAACATTCAGAGTAAAAAAAAAAAAAAAAAAAAAAAAAAAAAAAAAACTGCATCGTTTTGGGGCCGTCGTTTTGTTCCGAAATTTTACTGGTAGGAAGGTTCGAAATAACAAAACTGACTTCGTTTGGAAATTAACGAAATTTTTTTCTTTATTATTTTCCGATTAACGAACCTTCAGAATAAGGAATCTAGTATTATTTTATAATCAGTCTTTCTTTCGGAGGAACGAACCTTCTGGAGTTACAAGACTGTAACCGTTTTTGGGCCGTCTTTTTATTCCGAAATTTCACTGGCAGTAAACTGAACACGAGCTCACCAAACTACCTTGTGTGAATGTGAAAAACATTGTTAACTTTCACTAAATCAAGAACAGATTTGAAAACAGAACAATTTATGTGTTCACGAAAATCAAAACTGCATCATAAATAAACATGTAGGCCGACATTGCTAAAGCAGTATGCGTAAAGAGAATACAATTTCGCTCTCTCCCTCAAAAAAAAAAAAAAAAAAAAAAAATGAAATGAAATGGAAAAAAAAAATGCTCGACAATTAAGCGCATGAAATGTTAAAATCTGAAGACGGAAATTGGGAGGGGGGAACTCCCCTTATAAAGGAAAGGAAAGGAGCACCCGCTATAAATAAATGATATTTTGTTGTTCACTTCAAAATGTGGGCCTCTGCGTGCAGTATCCATGATTAATTTTACGGGGGGGGGGACGTAGCTCCTTGAAGCAAGAGCATGATTTTTAAAAATGAATAAACACCCCCTTCCCCCCCCAAAAAAAAAAAAAATTAAAAAATTCCGTAATTAACATTAACAATAATACATTATACGCTGAAAACCTGTAAATGAATCCCAACGAATCCACTTTTCACACAACAGTTGCAGTGACTGGGACAGAGAAGGGATGGAAGTACGGAGTGGAAAGGAGAGCAGACGTCATTTCGGTGATGGAGAACAAATATTTCAATAGTAAACTAGAAAAGAGAGGGGAGAGAGAAAGGGCAGAACTCCGCCAATCTACGGATCATTACTTAAATTAGATCATTTATTCCTTATATTATCAAAATTTCCTTTAAAAAATATAATTCAAATCCGTTCATATCTTTTTGAGTTATTTCACCGAAAAAAAAAACAGAAAAAAATATGAACCCCTTGGTGGTGAAATTAAGTGATGCTGTAGTGAAAAACAGCTTGCTCAACAGATGCTTCCTTCTTTCAATTTATTTTCTCCCCTGTCATTCTCATCTGTTCTCCTCTGATGAACCCCTGCCATGAACAATGAACAACAACAGAAGGTTTCTGACGCTGCAATAAAAACAAAAACACGTCCTCGCATCAAATAATCTACACTTTGAAGCAAATTAATGTTCATAATGAAGAATAAAAAAAAAAACACGACCGAAGGCAAGCAAAATGAATAGCTCGTGGAAATTTCCACGAAAGCCAGGTGCCAAATAAACAGAATGCCGTACGTACACTTACATTACTTCAGTGGTCGTAAATAGCGTGTAAATGGCATGGAAACCAGCTGGGAACAGCGATGAATGATTAGTCATCGATTTTCTGCTCATGCACGCCCCCTAAAACCGTTTATCCTGTCAATAAACCACGCCAGAAGCACGTGGAGCATTACGTACGTTGAACTTGAAAGACCATCATGACAGAATTACTCATTTCGGCCAGGAGAAAGAAACGGAATATTCACGAAAATGGGGGCAGCGGGGGGGGGGGGGGGGGGGGGGTTACCTGTAATCAACGGCAAAATTTTTCTTCTCAAATTTAAATTAAAGTCTATGACTCAATCTGATGTCAAAAACGATGAATGTCTGTCTATCAACAAAGATTGCTAATCGACGTAATGGACGGAACGTCGGCCTACGATACGTCCAAATTGATCATCGCTTATTTTCTCACCCAGAATCACTTGAATCGCATTATATACGCATGATCGAGTCAGAATCGCTGTTTAGACTACAGCCAGCGTGGCGTCCTGTTAGCATGTCAATGTCAACATGCAAAATCTATTGTGTATGTTCAGCGTAATTTTCTATAAGTTGTGCATTTTACAAAACTTTGATTAAATGCTGAGATCTCTGCGCATGCATGTTGTGTGTAGGAGTGCCCTTGGAATGTGCGCTTTATACCAGAACTTGAATAGACATTTCATGCATAGTAAATAAGACAAGTTTATTGAATTTTGTGGCCGGATATATCAAGGGGGTTTAAGGGATGGAGTTCCAACTGGCTGTAATTATTTGTGATCCTGGGAATGAGATCACAATGCCCCCCCCCCCCCATTTTTTTAAATGATTTGCTTTACTTTCTGTACACACTAAGAGGCTTCTTCAATGATGAAGCTACCTGCTTCATCATCTGCACCTCCCCATTACATAATACCCCCCCCCCCTTTGGAGAATGGAGGAGTCCAAAGAGTTTGGGTGAGGGGAAACAGAGGCAGGAAGTCGTAGCAGCTTGTGTGTCATTCTATACATACACGCTGATACCACAACCACCAACCTGTTTCTTCTCATCCTTTTATCATCCTAGGTAAGTCTCTTCTCATCTTTGATTTTATGTATTTCTAAAGGTGTTGCAAAAGGGAATGTAATCATTTACCATTGACATGTGTATTCTTGATAATACACTCACACTCATAAGATATAAATAAGATGTATTTTGAGAGAACATTTCATGCAGTCATAAAGTACTATATGGCTAGATGACCATGCTAGTATGTGTTGAGTTTGAGAGTGTTGTTATGTGTTAACTTTGATTTATTAGTGATAGATGAAAATGCACTGGTGTTGGTATATTGCACATGCTAAAGTATGTAAATGAATGACTATTGTATAATTTGTAGATAACTTGTATATGGGTTGTATTGGTGTCAAGTTGTAGGATACATAGACCTTCAATAAGGTTTGGGATGTGAGTGTATCTTGCAATGCAGGTACATACAATCTGCACATATGCATTCTACATGGTGTATACCATGGGGCACAGGTTTGTAAATTGGTCCTTTGTTTCATGCCTAGATGCAGCTTTTAGAGTACCAGTATGTTTGTCACTGTGCCCGTGGAAGAGGTGTAGGCTTTTGTTTTGTGTGAGGGACTGAATAGATGCAGTCACTGACTAGACAGTCAGTGTGTTGGAACCCCAATCTGTGAAGCTAGTCTGAATTATTCAGACCCCTTACATGTACATAAATGTTTTATCAATGTGAATATATATATTACTGGAATCTTGATCTATAGGTATCATTGAGAATATCAGATACTAGAATATCATTGATTTTGATGCATAGAGAGTAGAGTAGTGTAGGTTATTTCATTAGATGCATTTACGACTGTATATAAAGAGAAGCTAGAGTAGGTCAATAGCCGTAAGGTCTGTGTTATAGACTATCAAGGGGACAGGAAGTGCTGTATGTTAGCACAGTCTCCAGCAAGATGTTGTCCTCCCAGCTCACAGAGTTGAGTAAGTTTGTATGTAGGAGGATAAGGGAAGTTTGATGTCTACATGAAGGCAAGCGCCATGGTTCTCTTTGTTAGGAAAAGAGTTTATAGACTTCCTCCCTCAGTTTATGCTTGCTGGTTTTACACAAGCGAGTGAGTTGGTGTAAGAATATATTACCTGAAGAAAGAATATCAAGTTGAGTTAAGTTAGTTACTTTAAATGTGTCCTTATGGGGAAACTTTAGATAAAATGATTAGGAAAATAACTGGTTACTGGTTGTGGAACAAACATAATTGAGCTGCTGTTTCAGTTTTGCATTTAGTATGAAGATTCATACTAAAAGTCATAATATATGAATAGAAATTATAATGTGAGAGAGCTGGTTAATTGGATAAATTATATGTTTATAATTATTCAATTTATGCAAGGAAAGATAAATGCATTACAATAACACACTTCAAAAATTGATAATTTATATGTTATTTTAGAAGAAAGACTGGAACAGATATAGAATCAGTATGGGAATGGAATTTAGCACAGACAGGAAATTATGTGTAGATAGTAAGATATCATTAAAATATGTGTTGAACATGATTATACACATTGTTGATGGAAAAGAAAGGATAAGTTAAATCAATGAGTTAGAATGATATTTTAATGATAATCAGACAGTTAACTGAGTATTGATAAGAAGTGTTGGTAAACTGACATATTAAATGTAAGTATTGATTATGACAGAATTGAATAGTTATGTAGTCCAGTTTAGTTTATGCGTTAAACTGAGGACTGATGTGTGAATTAACTTTGTGTTAATTTCAATAGTTATTGTACTTTTGTTATACATTATTACTCTAAAGTATTTGATGATGCTTGAGTTTTGTCTGTTGAGACTTAAATGAGAGTAATAAATGTATGTTATTCTATACATACACGCTGATACCACAACCATCAACCTGTTTCTTCTCATCCTTTTATCATCCTAGCACCCCGTACCCCTACAGGGGTGTTACATATTCAAACAGCTGTCATTTTTCTATTGATGCGCAAAAGAATTCCACAGGTGCACTTGTGTCTTTGATGATCAGGGTTCCATGCCGCGTCTTTTTGAGCAATCTGAAGATTCATTTTGAACTCTAACATTATATCGTCTATATATATTCTGCTTATTTATTTGTCAAATACAATGAATGTTCTCTTAATGATAAAGCATATGAAACAAAAGTAAATACCGTTCAAGATTATGTGCAAAAATGTAAACCTGAGCTGTATGTCGTGAAAATATTTGAAACTGTACTCTCACTACAGAACCGATTTTATCATCTTTCCGATCGCTTCCGACAAATGAAACTGATATGGTATAATTTTCGAGTATAGTTCTTTATTCATTTATATGTTAGATTAGTGTAAAGTCATGTAAAAACGAGTAATTTTGATTTTCATTTCATCAATTTTTGTACAATTTTTATTCGCACATCCCCGAGCCTGTACTATTAATGTGCCGCTTTTTTCTAAGAAGGGACGGCGAAAAGCGATTACCATCATAAAGACATGTCTTCCTTTGAGAGTGACGAGTCGTGATGCAATGCCACATTAATCAGATATTGTCTTCCTATCTATGAGGCAGCTCCAGTTTAGCACATACTTCAACTATTTCTGAGTGGCGGCATGAAACATGGGATCAAAGGGAATGAGACTGTTGTTACTCTATTTCTCAAACCTCCTTGGTATTATGAACAGTATACGGCTCCACGAGTCCACGTTTGATTGTGAAAAGGCAAATCATCATCACAGGTCCAAGGTTGTGTACCGTCTTTCACTTGCGTAAACCATTAAAAAGAAGTCCTTGCATTGGCTTGAGAACGAAATGGCATATATTTCTAATTCATACATGAATTCTTGTTTCTTCCTAAGACCGTGACCAGTGCTGTTACATATGACAATGGGCACAATCTCATATATATAATGTATATACATACAGAAGCTCGACACTAACTTTTTTCTGTAATAAAAGCAAACGTAACAATTCATTTTGAAACTTTAGTTCGCCTATCGGGCCATCAAAAGATAACCATTTTGAAATTATTAAGTATATACATATATATATATATATATATATATATATATATGGTTGTGTGTGTATGTGTGTGTATGTGTGTGCGCGCGTGCCCTGGACGCTTTGCAGAACGTATTCATAGGTTTCATTCCCTAGTTTATCAAGTATTGCGTGACGCTATAGTCACATGGTTTGAAATGAAATGAATTAATCTTTTCCAGGGATGTGAATGACTTCAAAAGTGGTTTTGCTTCATTGCTTAATTACACATCATTGCATATCGCTCTACTGAAAACGCAAATCGTATGTATATCTCTCCCTATCTATCAATATTCTGCTTTTTGCTTTTCTTTACCAACAAAAAGGTAATTACATTCCCTCATTCCACTTCACTGCTTTAATGCTTTGTATTATTCTGTTCCATTTACTAATGGATCTAGACAGTTGGTAGAGACCCAGTGTGTATTTATGTAAAAATTTCAAAACTTCTTATAGTCTATTGGGAATTCTGAAAAAGTGCTCTCTAAAAGGGTGTTAGATGCATTTTTTTTTTTTTTTTGGGGGGGGGGGGGTAAAAGTTGGGAACCGGTCTCTTTTACCTAATTTGGGTATGCTGAATCCGAAAAATCCAGTTTCCAAGCGAAATTCATCGACCTTTTCTAATTTGCATAAACAAAATAGCTGCCCAGTCACAGATTATTGTCAATTTTAGAGACAAATTTTCTACAAAATTCTTTGCGAACGATTTGAAATCTCTTTACATAGAATGGAATTAGCGATCTGAGGGATAAATGTTTCTCAATTTTTAGTGGCGAGTATATTTTATTCATAATTATGCAAATTAGTATTGAAATATGCAAATATATGTATGTATATATATATATATATATATTAGAACTGGAAGAGTAATTTTTACAATTTTTTCTTGAGAGGCAAATTAAACACTCGAGGGTTAGATGAAAAGTATAGAATTCTTTCTCAGTGCTATCAAAATAAATGCAAATATTGTAATTGGTATGCAAATCATATGTAGGCTTCATGAGTTTTATATTTAGGAACCCAATTCTTAACCAAAATTGCGTGCGTTAAGGCCATTTTTTTTATTCATAATCAATAATAATAAAATCATTTATTTATAAATTAAAGCAGTTTTTTCCAATTGAAATACTTTTGATGTTATATTCAACTATGATTTTGCCATATTTAGATTATGGAATATTAGCGTGGGGGAAGCTCAGCTAGGATTAATATTGATAAGCTAATTACTGGTTACTCAAAAAGAGATTTAAGATGCATTTATGGATGTAATTTACACGCACATACTGATCCACTTTTCTTAGATAGTAAAATTCAAAAAATAGATGATTTGCATTCAACGAATATTTAGGAATTTTGATGCATAATTTGAATAATTGCGTTTTGCCTGAAGTTTTGGAGTTTTTATTTAAGAAAATTAAGAAATGCATAGATATCCAACACGACAGAGTGATATATTTTATATACCAAAAACTACATTACGAATATTACAAAATACTTTTATTTACAATGGCCCCCAAATTTTGGAATTCTTTAGATAGTGAATTACGACGGTATTCATTCAAACGTAAGCTTAAAAATAAATTTCTTTTGCAATACTCTGGTGATAATGTGAATTAATGTGATTTCGCAGATGATTTGAAATTATTTGCAAAACTCTGGTGATAATCAGATCTATGATTTTAAATCATTAATACTGATATAGATTATTCGGCATGATTGTATAACAGGTCTACATGATTTTATTTTTAATTCTTTTCCTTCATATTTCTATCCTCTTGCAGCTGCAGGTACTGTCATTAATACGGTTACAGCTCGTTATTCCGAAGGCTCTTTATTCCTAAGATTCGTTATTCCGAAGGTTCATTGTTCCGAATTTTATTTTCGGATTAACAAATCTTCGGAGTAACGAACCTTCGGAATAACGCCACAAATTTTCGGATTAACGAACCCTTTTTCATTTTCGGATTAACGAACCTCTATCTAGTATAGGGAATTTACGTGTTTCGGATCAACGACCCTTCGGAATAACGAACCTTCGGAATAGCAAACCTTCGGAATAATGAACCGCACCCATTAATACTGTCCCTATGACGGTGTTGTTGGTGTTTTCTTCCTCTACTTCTTTATCATTCTCTTCTCCTTGCTGTGTGTGTGTGTGTGTGTGTGTGTGTGTGCGTGCACGCAGCTTGTCCAGGTGCACTTGTGTGCGTGCAGAGTGTGTATGTGTGTATGTGTGTATGTGAGTGTAACAGCCTGTGTTTGATTTTCTTTCGGGGAACCTATACTCCCACAAGCATCTGCTTCTATGTAGGTTCCCTCCAAACACAAGTTTATTCATCCGTCATCAATGTGCCCTTGAGAATGATTTCAATTGATTTTGTGCTATGTAAATGCTATTTGTAAATGCTGAACTTGTAACTTGTAACACTGTCATGGATGGATGTTGTAAACACAACACTGTATGATTTGTGTGGAAACTTGATAAATGAAATGAAATGAAGAAATCGGGTTCTTATTCAAGTGAATGAATCTTAACACCTAATTTGCATAATACATACGAATATAGCTGCAATATTGCCATAAACTTGTCATTTCTCGTGAAAAAATATTTTCTAGTACATAGATAAAAGTAAAAGCAAAGCGAATTGATGAAAACTATCTCTACGCGGATCATGACTCAACTTTTTTGGGGTGGGGGTGGAAAATGTCATCGGTCAAAGGCATTTTTGTTCATTATTATGCAACATATCGTTCCAATATGCAAATCTGTAGCATCAGCACGGAAATTCTGTTTCCCAGTGAATTTATTTTTCAAGAGCATGGTAATCATGACACACAGTGTTATATTCATTATTTTGTTCATGTTTTATAACACACACGTGAGCACCACAAGTGTCATTCCAATAAATACCGGTTGTATTGATTACATATATATACACATGTATATATATATATATATATATCGCAAACATTCGTCTATAAGTTGAAATGAGCTATGTGGTTTTATTCTATTTTCTCTCGAGGCATTTTTTTCTTTCTTTCACGTTGAAGAAAAACGCCTTTAATTTCACAACAAACATTACTGATGCCCCAATAAATAAACAAAATTATGTTGTTGGTCCGTTAAATGAAATAATGATATCTTTTAAAGACTGGAGAAGGATCCATTTGGAAGTAAAGCTTGTAGAATAGCCGCGATCACACACTGGCCAAAGATCAATTAAAAAAAAAAAAAGACGAGGATAGACTGGCAAAATATCGAAAAGTTTAAGATCGCAATCTTTAAGATCTCGACGTTTTGCAAGTGCATGTGACTGCAAACTTTCCGCGAAACTTCCCACTACAACTAGGGATATTTCATCCTATGCCATCCCCGCCAAACTTCATGATCTTTTGCCAGTGTGACCGGACAAAAAAAGCTCGCGAAGACTTCGCGATCTTAAACTTTGCGATCTTTTGCCAGTCTGACCGCGCCTTATTATGATAAACTTTAATAACGGCGTTAGAATATCAGTGATCGAGGGAGAAGAAATGGAAAAGAAGACGTATGGCACACATCTATCTAGATTTGATCTTTCTACATCTTTAAAAAAAAAATGTTACTTGGTCAACAGTTTAAACTCTGAAATTGCCTCGGCCAGTGCAATCTGCGAAATAAAGGTTCACACCTTCCTGGTCCTTTTTGTTTTTGTTTCTTAACATACGTGGATAACATGCTACCAGTGATAACCCCCAGGTATGTGATGCATTTCAGTTTTTTCCTAACTGGACGACACAACGTTCCTTTGTCTGTCTGACTTTGTTGAAAAGGTAAATTATCCGGTCCCATTCCTCGAAAAATTGTACTGTTATGAATCTTAACCAGTGAGAAGTGATGTACATTACTTATTAATCTGCTTCCATTCATTAATGTCATTTTCTGTTGATCATTATAATTCGAGATATCGATATCAAGTCCATACTTCATGTTGGTCTAGTAAACACATTTATGACATATCTCACCAGGCGTGAGTCACAGCATAGAAATTACATTCTTAGCAAATGGGCCTCTATTTTATAGCTTTAAGGACCAGTAGTTCATGGTGATTTGTAAGAACTAATGAATACTGAATACTCATAAGGAACCATGTTACATATCAGATTCCAGTTCGTAGAAGAGGGAAATGGTCGCCTTTTTGCCTCTCATTATACACTTCATCAAATATAGTCTTTGAATATCCACGTTGTCACTTGAATTTCTGCCCAAGAATTAGGATATTGATCTTTTTTATGGAGGACCTTTGTTTTCCATCACCTTGCGAACATGAAGTTACTTTTGTTCCCTTGAGAGATAACATCGATCTGATAGCTATCTTAAAGAGGCCTTCTTCCGTAGATATATAGAGTTGCGCGTTTTCTGCCAGACTGATACTGACAGTGTAGCACTCTAAAGCAAGTGATCAAGGACTCACAATCATCAAGGATGCTGCTTGTACGAGAAGAAAACTAAAGGATTCCAAGAACATGGGTGTTATCAGTCGTCTTCAGGATGAACTTATATTCGATTCAAAAGATTCATCACACAAGCTCGATTGGCACAAAAAAGGTATTCCACCCATTTCACCGACAAAAGTAAAACTGAACGCTTGTGGAAGCAGTTCAACGACAATATTCCTGTATTTAAAAGAAAAAAAAAGAAAAACCTGCTTACTCTGCCAGACCTGATCTTTCTTCACCAGTAGAGAATGGGTTGGAACGTTTTGATTTGGCCTACAGCCTGTACTGATGTCTGTAGCTCCAATCCTGCAAAGTTGCATTGAGATGATTTCATGTGCATGCGAAAGCAATGCAGAACGTTTCGATGCAAATGTCATGAATCAGGCCTACAATGTACAGCAGTGTGTGCTTGTCAGCAACAATCTGATGATGCAAACCTTGCATGAATGTCGATTGATTCAGCCCCGATTGAGAAATAGACTTTTCGACTCAGATTATGTTTCTTTAACAGCAAAAATATAAAGGTGTTAAAGGTCCTGTTTACCGTTGGGAGCAGTAATCAAAAAAATGTTCAAGATATCACTTTTGATGCATATTATGTGTAGGTCAGTTGTATCACAAAACACCGTACTATAAAAAAAATTTCTGCAACAAAGCATGAAATATAAGGAGATATCACTGTGTTTCTCATTAAACCATAACTGTAGACGGTTTAATCTGGAAACATTTTCATTATATAAGTATTGTTCACATTTTGTATATTTAACAATACTTAACATCGATAATACTGGTTCAAATAATTTTACATTGGTTGTTTTTATTCCTAACTCACATTTTACAGGTATTTTTGAAGCCTTAATGCTGGGTTTCTGTTTCACCTGCAAATGGTAAATTATGCCTTTAATAACTGAAGTATTACAAAGTCATCCTTCGTTTCTGTGTCCGAGATTCCAGGATTTTTTTTTTTACAATGTTGTTGTTGTTTTTTTGTTGTTGTTGTTGTTTTGGCTTGCGCCTATAAATAGGCTATAATGACAGAGTGGGTGAAGAGATACATTAAAAAAAGACATTTTATGTTTGCAGACGAGATTTATGAAAGTTGCCACTTGATTTTACATTCACCTGCAGACTGAAAATAATTACATACCAACTTATCCAATGAATCCGACAAAGTACAGGGAAAGCTACAGTGACCTTGCACTGATCTATATAGAGCAATGGATAGTGATGTGATTGTCCGATAACTTATCCTTTTTGGTACACTTTGATAGCAAGACTTTGATTTGGTGGAAAATATGCATCGAAAATGGGCAAATATTTGCATAATTTATTATGCAAATGAGATAATAGAGGTGTGTTGTTTAGAAGTTTATCACACCAGGGCCCTGTTTCATAAAGCTGTTTGTAAAGTTACGAACAACTTACGAGCGACTGGTGATCAGTTCTGATGTGCCATACTTATCAGAATTTTCATAATTCAGCACAAGAACTGATCACCAGCCGCTCGTAAGTGGTTCGTAACTTTACGAACAGCTTTATGAAACACCCCCCATGAATCATGAACAAGTCTTGATGTATAACTGTTATGAAACAGATTCATATGTGATCCTGCAATCACAAAACCAACAAAAAGTCGCCAGACATGGATTTTTAGTGAGGGACAGATTCTGAGAAACCAGACTCTAAGCTTTAGAATTATGTATAACTCAATTCAAATGGACTCTCCTGTGCAATGAATGGGACAAAAAATAAGTTGTGAATCTCCGCAGCAACAATGAAGGGACTATCAAATTAAGCTGAGATTCCTCATGCTCTATATAAGCACATTCTTTCCGTGACCTTATCTATTTTTCACTACGCCAAGGTACAGTTTGATAGCAAGACTTTCTTTAAGGGGAAAACATGTCGAGAAAATGGCCAAATATTTGCATAATTACTTATGCAAATATTTTGCCATGTAAAATACGATGCGTGTTGTATAGCTGAAGTTGGTTCTTGTATCTCTTTATCACACTAGGATTCTTGATACAATGATTGCTATTATCAGGATAATGATTCAGATTTATATATTGCGGCAATGCATTGTAGAATCTATAGTAGAAACCTGCCAGTCCTGTATCCTCTTGTATGCCAATTTGCATAAAGATATTTGCATATGTATTATTCAATTCTGTTGAATTGATTGAGATGCAGGACTTAATTTTGATTGGGTTCTGACAACACCATGTACTTTTTGTTTGCCCGATAACTTGTAAATATGATTAAAAACAGAAGTGAACATAAGTATACTATACATGTGCATAATGCATTGCTGTATCAATGGCAACTCCTAATTTGCATATTTCATTTCTTGATTTGCATAGAATTTAATTTGCATAAAATTTTATGAATAATGTTAATGATGTAGCCACTGTCTTGGCACCTTGATTACTGAAATTATTACCCCTTCTGCATTTCTGTGGAGATTTTATGAAAATTAAATCATCGAAACACCTTAAAAAGGCAATGGATTGTTGTTTATGCAAATTAGATGGTCTTAGACTTAAAATTCTGCTTAGAAACCGGAATTCTTTAATTCAGCGTACTTGACTAACACAAAATAGACCGGTTCCCAACTCTTACTAAAAGATGCCTCTAACATTCATATTTTTCCCAAATCCCATTAGACTCTTACGCACTTGCCGTCTTTTAAAGCTGTCTTTTTCTCATTGGGATGACAAAATTAAGAAAAGTATTCGAATTTTAAGTGAGAAGGCAAAAGTAAACCCTCGTTCACTTATAGTTGGTATATCTGAGTTCAAACCAGGTTCAAGCAATGTGTAGAAATAAAAATTATGTTAATCCTAGTCGGCTTTGCACTCATTAGAATTTTTATCAACGAATCAAAATGATTCCAGATGTTTATGGTAACCATCAGTTGTCAAACTCAATACCGACGTTGGAAACAGACAATAATTGTGAAGGACTTTCGATCCATATTTCTCACATTTATCAAAATGTTTTAGAAGATAATAATCCAAATAAAAATCCATTGTTACTCAGGTAGGTTCTCTGGTAAGCTACCGTTTGTATGTCGTACTAGCGAACTGTCGAAGATTCAATCATTACATCCATGCATAATTATAAAGTTTATTAACCCCTTCATTAAACTAGTAGACCTACACTTTTTTTAATGCTGTAATGTGAATTCCTCTTGTGTCTGTATCACAATTATTCCTCATTTGCTTTATCTCTATCTTTTTAAAGAACTAAAAAAAAAATGGCGCCATCTCTCAGAGGCAGTCTGGATCCAAGACCCTCCAGAAAGTTGTTTTGTGGAGCATTCTTTGAGGTACCAAAATTCCCTCCTATCTTAATAACACTGTTTCGGTGATTTCCATAGTTTTGTTTGTTTGTTTGTTGTTTCCAACATTTTCAACAATACAGGAAAAAAAATCCACCAAAAATATTGGGTTCGTTGACATATCGCCAGAATGATTGAATGACTGGTGGTATAATGTTAAACGCTCGTTGACGAGATGGCTAAGCGTCCATTGAAATACTTCTTCCCCGCGAAACCACTGTCCACAAAAGACTGTTTTGAGACAGTTCAAAATATGAATCAGAATTAGATCTCTGAACCATAAAAAGATCCAATTTTACCGTAGAGAGATTCAAAACTCCAGAACTTTAGGGATGGTATTACAGTTTCGGTTGAAATTGGGCTTCAGAAGTTACCAACTTCTTTTGATGATAATTTTTTGGGACAATGAGAAATACATGTATAACCCTTATGAAATATAAATGAGCACATATAAATTTTCCAAGAGGAATTCAAAGATGGTTGAAAAAAAGGTGGTTTTGAAATGGCTGAGAAATCCAAAACAAAGAGATCTTAAGAAAAGGTGGGACCCACTTATTATTACTTTGTTTTCGGATATCTCGGCCATTTCAAATCTCAGTATCTTGCAAAAAGGTAAAAGCTGAATCCTCACCTCAACCAAACTATACCATCTTTTTAAACAAAGTCTTCACTTCTCTCTCTTATCTCCATGATTTTCCAACCTTCAACTTCTCCCTCTTCCCCTTCCCTTCCATTTCATCCTTCTCCTCCTAACGATGTCCGAACATATTACTTGATTCTCATTCTATTCTTCCTTATACCACTCTCTCTGTTCCTTTCTCTACCGTCTCCACTAGTGCAACTTCATCTTCCAGCCCACTACTGTCCCCCACTATACAACCCCCATATGTCGCTTCCCTCTTCAGTTCTCCTCTTTCTAGGCTCTTCTTCTGCCAAACAACGATCCGGATAAGGACTACATACACATGGTGTCACCGCAAATCTTTCTCCCTTATTTACTTCACCATGCAAACCTTCAAGCAACACATCTTTTTAAAATTGTATAAAAATCCCGGGAGTCTCAGTCCTCTGGCTCTCTCTCTCTCTCTCTCTCTCTTTCAGTTTCTCTCCACTCCTCTTTATCAATCAATTATATTCCTCTTTTTCGCCATCTGTTTTACTTTATGCGCAATCTCTGCTCCCTCGCCATGTGTGCTTGGTGTATATCAAAATCATGTTACGTGTATGTGTGCTATATTGAATCAAGGAGCTTCCCAGCTCCTTGTGTGTTTGAAGCTCCTTGCTCTGAGTAGGCTAATTGTATGAAAACAATTTCTTTCACTGATGTGATTACAGATAAGAAAAATGCATTTATTTTTCTTTTCTCACGTCACGACTACAAGCAAGTCGAAGAGGTTTGAACCTCATCTGGTAGCCTACAGGGCATGTTTTAATTGATCACAATCATTATCATGACTAAGCACCCCTTGCCATCAAATTTCCATACGTGGAGACATATACATATCATACACCATCAAGCCAACTCGATGAAGTTCAATTTGTCAGATACATAATCATCCATTAGATTTGTCCACCCCCTCACGGACAGATTTCCATCATTACAGACAATAAAATACACCATCAATTCAACACCGTGTAGCTCAATATGTCCAATACATGTAAATTTTTCATTAGATTTGTCTGGTTCATTAGCGTTCGTGTTTCACTGGATGAGTACAGAAGACTTTGCCGGGTCACAATCGTCGCCTAAGGTGGACGTGCGTCGATTGAAGAAACTGCACTTCCGCGCACATTCCCCTACCTGTGTGATCATACGTAGCTGATCTCTTTGAAAGGTGCGGACGCAAGAGTGAGACCTTGTCTTTTTCTGATGGTATTACCCGACCACAGAAGGACTGTGTCTGAAGCTTTCCACTGATCTGACCGAGCAAATCAGCAAAGCAAAAGTAAGTTGTCTAGAAACGATTTCGTGGTTACTTGTTTCGTGTTTCCATGCAGAAATGTGTGAATGTTTCGCAAAATATGTTATATATCTTGGCAACTGATTAGCCTTTCGTCGACGTAAATTAGGTTCGAATCCTGCCCTAATTCGTATGCAATGATTTGTTTTGTCATGGCTGACACTTATAACACTGATTAATTCAGTGCTTATCAAAGTCGATATGTGGCAATTTGTCACATCCATTGAAATTAAAAAAAAAACAAAAACTCGACGCCAAAAAATCTATCAATTTGAATATCGCGTATATTTTGCCCTCTATTTTGAGCTATTTGATAGCTTGATTTGATTTATTGGTTCCTGTATTATCATTGTACATGAACGTACATGTACATGTGTTATGCATATATTGTTGGTGCCATACATATACATAAACATCAGTTGTTATCAAAATATATTTTGCTCATTGCCTTTACACAACGTACAGCAGAAACCTATCAGCAATACAATGAATATTACAGTAGGGCTACAGCTTGTTCTGATACGTTTAAAGAATATCATGCTTGGCTATTCCAAAACGTAAGCTTTGAAAAAAAAAAATGAAAACCGTCGATAACCTGTCTATTTAAGCCAAGGTTAAAAATCAATGATCCAGATCCATGGCCTCTAGTGTACTCATAGGTCTTTGTACACTTCCCTTTCTTTACCTGAATAGTGCTCACAACGCGATTTGTTTAGTATAGTAATATTAATTCAATGTGCGTCTAGCATCCTTGCCCTTTCTACATCCCAACCCAATTCCAAGAAAAATGAACAGGGAAAACGCCGTTGATGACCTCTCGTGGTTTGCATTTAAAACGTAATACTGAACTGGCTTACATTTATTGGCATCATTTTGAATGCTTGTTGATTCGTTGTTTTACGATACTTGACAAGGCCGGTGGAACGGGGGGGGGGGGGGATGGGCTCGGGCTCCCACTTTTTCTTTTTTTTATTTTTGCACCATACAAAGGAATACATATTACGTGTCACCACTTTGGCCCCAACTTTTGTTACCACGGAAGTGCGTATTAAAAAGTGGCACTAGAGAGAAATAGGACCTTGAAGTGTGAGCGCGGTAAGGTCACGTTTTTGCGTTGAGGACCATTTTTTTTTTTTTTGCTTGTCAGCTGAAGAAACCCGGAAGTGGCACCAGAAGTTGCGCTGAAGACCTTTTTTTTTTTCTTCTTCTTCTTCATCTTTTTTTTTTTAAACGCTCCGCCGGTCCAGTTAAAATTGGACCTTCGATGTGCGACTTTGTGCAACTTACTCACTCGTACGAGACGAAATCGTGCTCGGATTGAAAGCAACAATCATATCTCGCGTTAATCGAGAAACCTTCATCAACCTGCATGCCTGCAAACAATACAATTTATTTCCTTCAAAGGGACGATCGGTAATTTGAAAGTCACTGAGACGTGCATATCGACCTTTTTGTATTTTCCCTTTTTTTTTTCTTAGCCGAGTAATAACGATGATTTTAGGTAGACACATCGATTCCTAGTTCGCTTTTCACCAAATCATCATAAAGTTGCCCCGGGAGATAATACAAGTATTTTAAGCGACCTACACGTAACAAGGGCAGATTCCAGGAATTCCAGGGGGTAGGTCAGGTCCGCTCACCCCTGGATCCGCCACTGCGTAAGGTCTAAATGTGAGTGGCCCGTGTGACTATTTTTTTCTCCTCGTTGTGTTGTTGTTGCTGCTGCGTTTATTGTTGTATTTTTTTACTTTCTAAATGCTTTAATACCAAAATTTTGGAGATAGTGACAATAAAAATGCTGTACATTTTATATTTACTTACATTTACTACTTACTATAAATATACATTGTCCACATGTGTACGCAGAATTGGAACCTATAAATTCCTATTTATGATTCAGGGCCCTATCCACACCAGCACTATTCCCTTTCATGTAGGCTTACTTAAAGTAAATTTGCAGAAGGCAAAAGAAAGCTCAATACAGCGCCTTCCACAATCTAACTGTGTGTGGAGGAGCCGATTATTTTTCGGTGGTACGAGCACATTGGAGACATACTGAGCGCGAGAGAGGAATTTAGGCCATTTTAACAGGATGACTGCGTGCATTATGTGACTTCTTAATAATGTAATCTCGTGATGAGGGCGTCCTAATTCTTGATTGTCAAGGCCAAGTAATGCTGAAGGACAAAATGGTAACAATGCGTTTACTGCACCGTGCATGAAATGTAATACGAGGACAGCAAAAGGGTTGAACCGCCACGTCGAATCCGCCACCATACATCGTCGTCGTTGAAAGAAAGAGGCTTTCGTGATTTTTGGGCGACTTATAACTATATATTAAACATTCATCTGCTTTAAATGACATTTAACAATTAAAAATATGTACCTTAGATATAGACTATATTTGCGATCCCGCATTATAACATGACAACAATAAAAGGTGATATCTATTAAGACTCGTTAGTCCTGGTTTCTCACTAAAACTCAACAGCATTAAAAAAAAAAAAAAAAACATATTGTACAAACCTGCTTTCATTCATTGGCTGTAATAGAGAGCCGACAATATAAGCGAAATGAGTACAAGCGGATTCGGAAAGAAAGGACCTTTATTAACCATTTTATAGAAACAATTTTCTTACCAATGTTGTAGGAATTACCTCACTTTTACACGTTCAGGTTGTCTCATTATAACTACTATTCCTGGAAGTCATCCAGTTTTATTACAACGGTTTATTCTATGATTTTATACAAGAGACTACTGATCTACAACGTTGTGTTGATTTCTATTCAATTTCATACGAAATAAGTCTTGCGAAGATTCTACGTGCAGGTCAATGACAATGTGAACGTCTAATGACAATTATCTTTATGTAAAAAACATATACGGACTTCAGTAAAATCTGGTAACGTCCTTGTCTTACGTCAAATTCCAATGACACAGCAACTCTTTTGTCTATTTGCTATTACTCTTCCAATTGAAGTCAGCTTGAATATGCAGCACGGTGACCATCCAATTATTTTGGATGATTATGATTTTGTCTTTGAGCAGAGTGCAACAAGGACCCCGCGTTTTTGAAATCATAAATTGCTCCGCCGACGCATTATATCCTACACCTGCATTACAAATCACAATGAAGAAAAATTAGCTATTTTGACGTACAGCCGCACGATGGACGGTTGCCGGTGGCAATAGCAAATAAACATGTGGCCAGCTATAACATAACCGCTCGGGTAATGGACAGAGAATTAATAACGGTATAGTTGAATGAACAAATCAAAATGGGACATTCAAGAAAAGAACGGCCAATATCAAGGTCGGAGTTGGGCGAACAAAATGCGGGGCGCAAGAGTGATTTCCGATTGACACACACTTCTCAATGCACGGGACCACTTTACTTGAGTCGGGTGCGTGAGGAATAGCGGAGCTGAAAACGTGATGATAAAACAAATTTGATTAAAAATAAGGATAACATTGACGATAGCACCTATTACGGTATAGAAGTAGTATTAACTTTATACTTGAGATAGTTGTAGTGGTGTGTAGTAGTTGAATAGTAGAAGTCGTAGTACAGTAATAGTAGTAGTAGTAGTAGAAGTGGTAGTAGTAGTAGTAGTATACTAGCAGTACTAGTATATACTAGAAGTAGTAGTAGTAATAGTAGTGTGTGTGTGTGTGTGTGTGTGTGTGGCTTGCAATGACATGTTGCCTTTATTCACTCTTTCTAGAGGCTGCAGCCTGCATTTCTTTGTAGTTTGATGTATAATGAGTAATGGTTTAACTTTTTATGCTTCTCATGACATTTTATGGGGATTGTATGATTTGTATTACGTCATATTTTTCAGTGTAGGACAAATAGTTTATCATCTTCGGAAGATTTCGTCGTATAATGTCGCATACATTTTGTGGAAAATGCATGAAATATGATGAAATATGAACCTCGGTTGGAAAAAAAGAAAGAAAAAAAGAAGAGTTGCGTCTGAATACAACTGCACACACTACAAGAGTCGACAGTCAAGAAAGCATACACGGCTATATAACTATGATAATATCGTTTTCCCCGACAGTCTAGTGCGTTCCTTATTAATTTTACGCACCGCTGGACATCACACTAATGACAGGTATAGGATGGTCCTGCTTACTTGAGGTCAGGCTTTTAATTCTAATCACTGTTTATTTCATGAGTCACAAAACACACACACAGACACAAAATCTTGACATTTCCTATATCTTTTGTTTCGCCTCAGTGCCTGTGTCGCCATTTAAGTATTGTCGATCAAGTGAAAGGAAAAAATGACAGATTCCTCTTCATTTTGACCTATCAATTAAAATCATTACCTGAACAGTTTATTTCTAGTGGCTAGTTTCTTATGCCGTTTCGCTCGCTCTATTGTACGTTTACATGTTTGCCCATTATAATGAAGATGTGAATCTTTTCGTCTGTATTGTTTAGTTCTTATCTTCATACGTGTGTTTTCGTTTGATTTGTGTAAGTATAAAACAGTCAAAATGCAGACAAGTCATAGTGATAAGTGTAGTCGCCATTCCGCACCTGTGTGTAAGTAGATAGGTTAAACTTCTTAGGTAGTGTTCATGTTTGGGGATGGGTGAGCAATACTGTCAACAACAAAAGTCATGCACCAGGGAAATGGGATATTTACTTGGACTCAGTAAGTTAAAAACGACATCACAAGTGATCACGTGCGATATGAAATAAAAGTATGCCGACTATTGATTTGAACTCTGTGCAATCAAACTCAGCTTCAAAGTTATTGACTATGAAGAATAACACTGAATTTCCACTAGAAGGAGATAAGAAAAAAAAACCCACCACAACTCGCCATGGCCTAGAGCAGACATGATATCGATGTCCGTTCACAACCACTATTGATTGCAATAACACACACGTCGATAAGACAAAGCATTATCGTCGGGGCGTTGCTGGCGGGCAATGATCAGTGGCTGTGGATTAGAAGTTTGGCGCGTGCCCCTTAATCATGCTATAATACGATGAAAATGTGCAAAATGAATATGGAAGTCTTTGGGACTGACCGCCTTAGGTGTGTGGTACCAGAAATCTCGCTGGGGCTGGTTGGCCTATCCTGCTTATTTCTTGACGTGATAATCTCATTATTCCATTCATCATTCCTTCCCATCCTCGGCATAATCAAATGTCTGTTTTATATTGCTTTTTGTGTTATCTCATGTCTTAGATTCTAATCTCGCCTCTTCCTCCTTTCAATTTCCGTCTATATTAATCTCCTTTTCTTGGAATGTCCTCCTGTTCTACATTTTCTCTTTCCTCTCCTGGTCTTGATTCATAAGTTTCTACTTCTCCTTGTACCCCATCATCTTTTTCTTCTTCCACCGAGTATCATCCTGTCCCATAACACATCAGTTCATGTTCGTTTTCTCCTTCTTGAATATTTCTATTACCCGAGTACGTTCTCTGTATTCTCGTTTGATTACTGGTGAATGCCCCCTGTGGAGATACGCGCGGGGAGGGCATCACCATTTGCACTCCTGTGGGCTTTTCCTTCTCACAGTCCCATTGTCAGTGACTGTCATTACCATCATTGCTACACATACTCAAACATAGGGAGATTTCAACTATTGGTGTATATATTTCCAATCCGACCTTGGCGGCTTTATTTCTGTAACCAAAGTTACGTATTCACCAGATCAATCAAAGAGTCACAAGATATTTCAGACTTCGAAGATGATACACTCGGACTGACTGATGATGAGCAGCAGCCCATCATCATTTTCAGACAATTTTTAAGTGTAAAAGTGGAGTGTTTGGAAATAAGATCCTCAATCATATTTATGCAGTGAAAGGAAAACAGATTGTTGTAAGGTAGTTACTTTGATCAATTTAGATAGAGATACGTAGCAAACGAATGAAAAAGAAACTGGAGACTTGTACAAATTGCTTAGATGGATCTTTGACAACTTAAGAAAACTAAAATTCGTGGCAAGTGATATGTCAAGGAAAACTAAAGGTGAGGCATGTAATAATTGCATCGAAATCAAAGGATAATAATTCAATGGGTAGAACAGGTGCAATTTGTATACAATTTTAAAGAAATATTTTGAAATATGGAATGGGTGAGAAAACTGATTCGGAATTTCAAATGTCATGAGTTGTCAGAAAAAATAATAAAATAGTATTAACTGGTACGGATTGCATAAATACTTGTTTAAATAGGGTTAAAATCATAAACAAATGACAGAAATTCAATATCAAATTCAAAGAATAAATAAAACAATTGAAAATTAATACTAGGCATGCAATCACAATGTTGAAATGGAAAGAAAAAATTAAGAAAAATGCTATAAAAAACAGTATATCACGTTATATATAACTTCAAGAAAAACAATTGAGACTGAGACTTGAATAACAAGTATGAAATAAATCTAAAAACAGTAAAAATGCATCGAAATCAAAGAATAATAATTCAATGAATAGAACAGGTACAACTTATAAATAGTTATTCAAGAAATATTTTGAAATGTGGAATGGGTGGGAAAACTGATTCGGAATTTCAAATGTCATAAGTTGTGAGAAAAAAATAATAAAATAATATTAACTGGTACGGATTGCATAAATACTCGTTTACATAGGTTTAAAATCATAAACAAATCACAGAAATCAAAGAGCAAAATCAAAGAATAAAAAAAAAACAATTGAAAATAAATACTAGACAAGCGATCGCACTACTGAAATGGAAAGAAAAAAGTTTTAAAAAGATGCTACACCAGAATAGATTATATCTCGTTGTATATAACTTAAAAAAAACACACACACACAATTGAATGAAACTTGAATAACAAGCATGACATAAATCTGAAAACAGTAAAAACGTAATTAGAAAATCAAATACGAGGGATGAATAACAATTGAGTGGGAAATATGAAGTGGTTATGGTCAAGATTTGTACAATAGTAGAATAACTTGAAAGTTTTACCTCATGGGCTGAAAAAGTTTTAAAAAAATCATAAATAAGTTTAAATTTAACGCTATTTTGGATCTAACGCTATTTTGGATTTAAAAACATCAATTGTGGTAGAAGATTTTATATCAAAAGCTAAGGCGTTGTACGCCTTCGCACCTCGGTATTTAAATGACTTTTTTAGAGATTCTGTTCGAGGTTTCGGTAAAAACAGTTTTTCGCCTAGTCGGGAAGAGTGATGTTGGGGAGCAAGGTCGAATTCACTACGTAAGTAAGAGGGAGTCAATTCATGCATTACCTTGTACATAAATATAACAGAATGATAATGTCTTCTCTTTTCGAGGAATTTCCAACCCAGTGCATTATGCATTTCAGCGGTAGATACAGGTGATTCTGGCTTTACTCTGAGTATAATACGAGCCGCTCTATTCTGTAATTTTTGGAGTTTGTCAACATATTTATTATAGGCTGAGCCATAACTTATGTCACCATAATCAAAATATGGTAGAATAAGGGCTTTATATACTGAGTTCACCACCGACTCATTCAACGAACGTCTTAATCGTCCAAGAAATCCTACCATTTTACCAGCTTTCTGAAGTAAAGTTTCAAAGTGGTGATTCCAGCTCAAGGTTTCATCACAAATCAATCCTAGGTACTTAAATTTCCGTACTGGGTTTAGTGGGGATTCATTTAAGGCTACATTTAAAACATTTTGTTTAGCTACCATGTGTTTGCTTCCGATTTTCTTACAATTTCTTACAATTGACAGTTAACTTGTTTTTGTTCATCCAGTTAAATTCTCAAGATCAGAATTAAGAGCTGCCTCAATTTTTTTTTTTTTTTTTGGTCGATGAGTGTGAAAAATAAAGAACAGTGTCATCAGCGTACAACTGGACCTGTCATGATTTAACACAATCTGCTAAATCATGTATATTAATAATAAAAAACAAAGGCCCTAGTAGTGAGCCTTGCGGAACTCCACAAGTAATGCTCGATTCGGTAGAAAGTTCCGAGTTGACAAGTGTCCTACAGACTCTACCCGTTAAGTAGCTTTCCATCCATAGCAATGCTTTACCGTTAATCCCAATGTTTCTAAACTTTCCAAGAAGAATATCCCAATCTAAGGTATCGAAGGCCTTTTTTTTTTTAGATCAACAAACACCGCCCCTGTGTATTCTTTCCTATCAATTGCGTGGAACCCAATTATTCGTTACCTTAATCAGGTTTGTAATCGTTTAGTGTTTTGCACGAAACCCGGACTGTGCTGCATTATGTAAGTATGAAACTATTTGTCGCTGGACGATGCGTTCTAAGATTTTTGATTCACACGGGAGGAGGGAGATGGGCCTGAAATTTGATGGAGTGTCTTTATCACCACTTTTATGTATCGGAATGATTTTAGCAATCTTCCATTGCTTAGGAAATTAGCCACTGGTTTACACGTAATCAAAAATTCCAACTACCAGCAAAATCTCACACTATATCCCTCACAAAGTGTGAATTACTTCACCCCCTCTCTCTTTTATTCTCCCTTTCCATTTCCGTCTCTCCTTCCTTTCCTTCCTCTCCCCCCCCCCCCCCACCTTTTTTCTCCTTCTACCAGGCCTCTGTCATGGAGCAGATGCGGACGGTGGGGGCGTTTATTCTCGACAATATGCGTTCTATCTCTGTGGGGCGGGAGAATGCACTCGGCGAAGACATTGAACTGTGTTCGGAGAAACACATCGTAACAAGAAAGTAAGTTAACAGCTGAATTAATTGGTTTCAGTGACCCAACCGCCCCCGCCCCCTATCTTATTATCCCATCTTACCAAACACGCACTACTTTTCTACATAAAATTTAATGTAATGTCCCTTAATTTTGTCTCTTATTTTCCTTACAGCCCTCAATCTTTGTGGCTTCTGTAAGTTTTTCCTTTCGGGTTTTTATATATGTATATATATATATATATATATATATATATATATATATATATAATATCTGTCTATCTATATAGACCCCTCAAATAGATTATGAGGAAAGTATGTGAATACTTGTTGATTGTTTCTGAAGTTTACATAATCACATTCATATTAAAAGGCATAACGTTATATCATGAAATAGTTCAACTATTATACATACATTTCGGAACTGATTTTCAAGTTGATGTTGCTGGTATACAATAGTGTGAACAGATCACCCCCTCCCCCCCCCCCCCCCAAAAAAAAAGGGACACTCGTAACTGTATACACATATAGTCGCCATTACATAGGTGGCTTTCCACATTCATTTCACCATGGTGGTCTGTAGACCATTAACCATAATGCAAATGAGATATTTGAAACCAAGTTCCGTTGTCAGACACAGTATCATTTCAATTGGTATATTTAGACCATAATTATTTTTTATGGTTGCCCTAAAGGAATAAAATGCTGTTCGTGATTTAAGTGTGAGAGGTAATGAGTTCCATACGTCAGGACCATGATGTCTAATTGATTTATATGCGAACAGAGATCTGGGATTGTTGAGATGAAAGTCGGATGATTGTCGTGTGGGGTAAGAATGGATATCAGTATTGTAGGCAAAGAATGATTCCAATGAAGATGGAAGTAAGTGTGTGACATACTTAAAAATAAAAATAGCTGTTTGGAATGTATGGATATCCTCAACTTTAAGTGCTCTCTTGTCTTTAAAAATGGGAGTGGTACATTCTAATTGCTTTCTTTTGTAATAACGAGATGCTTTGATCTTGGTTTTGCAGCAGTTCCCCCAAACAATGTTGCAATAATTCAGATGCGGAGAAATGAAAGCTTTATACAACACAAAAAGAGACTACAGATAACAGATTTTTAAATTTATATAATAAACCTATATTTCTAGACATTTAACTTGATACATTATTAACATGATCATGCCAGGTCATATTGGCTTTCATAATGACGCCTAAAAATTTAACGGAAAATTTCCTAATAAGAGATGCACCATTAATCATAATATTGAGATTTACAGGTGGAGCATTAATATTTTGAAAATACATAGAATTAGTTTTGGTCATATTCAATGATAACTTATTGCATTCAAACCATAACTCAACTTTCGCTAACTCAGAATTTTACGGTAAGTACATCAATATCTTTGTGTGAAAATAATATAGGTTTTCCCATCCATTTTCGCACTTTTGTCATTCAATTTCAAAGATTTATTATTCAATTTCGTACCGAGAAGCAGATGGAACGCAAATCCTAACTTCAATTTTGTCAATTGTCATTGTAATTCGTTTTTCGTCAAACATTTTCGAAGACATAGCATTCAGAATCGTCAATTGTCATACAGATTCGTCCCTCCCGCTGACGGATCGCATGATATGAAGATCAAATTCGTCTTTGTTCACACAATTTCATGAATTTTTCATTTAAATTAGTCAGATGTTGTCAATTCTTTATTTTGATGGTGAACCAACTTTAAAGCCGACATTATTTTATTATACTTTCTCTCGTAAACTGTATCGTTACACATTATTCCCTAACCATTTTCTTTAACAATACACACGAAAAACAAGACTGCCAACGAAAGTGATTGAAGGATAAACGACAGCCAAAAGTCATAACCCAGGACAGTATGTCAGTGTCACATTTTGAATTTTAACTCGTAATGCTCAGGTTTTCGCATCATAATGCATGAAGCAAAGTTTAAATTTTGTACCCTGGAAAGGAGCAAACATAATTATGTTATCCGTTCTTTGACATTAAAAAGGCGACAATTCTACACTTAAATTTTGTCTTTAATCATGTTTGCCTAGAAATCGTTTGTCAGTGTTTTCGTTTGCGAGACGGTATACGTCTGTTTGTATCAGTGTGTACTCGGATTGCTTGTGTGTGTGTGTCTGTATCTGTGGTTCTGTGTGTGTGGGGGGGGGGGGGCACTTGTGTGTATGTTAACTCCTGAATGTAAAATGTTAACGGTTACAGGAAAAAAAACAACAACAATACATTAATGACTGGAAAATCACACCGGGTAGAGATATGAGACGAATATGAATGAAAATTTAACGAAAATGATTGACAAAAGACGAAATTGATCCTGCTGTTTTGAGAGCTGCGAGTGAGACTGACGAATTTGAACTGTAAATGACGAAAATGTCTGCCAAATGACTAAATTGAATGGACTTTATTTGAAAATGAACGACGAAAGACGAATTTGAAAGTAAGATTGGCCTACTCCCGACATTCCGCGACGAAATTGAAGTAAAAATTTGTGAAATTGAATGAAAAAAGTTTGAAAATGAATGGGAAAACCTGTATGTTAGTTTCTTCTGCGAAGAGGATGAAAGTCAATTTTGGAGAAGAACAAACAATATTGATGTGAGACATTGTGATTAAAGCAGCTGATAAACGAAAAGAAAAAAGGAACTTTAGGATATCTTTAATCATGCAACTTCAAGAATGGTCCTTTTTACGCAACAAGCTACGTAGTTCTGGAAAGGTTTTAATTTCTTCTTTCTGATTATAGACTTACTTTCAAATTTTTGCGATGAAACTCTTCATATACATTATGATTATGTTATATACTGTAGCCAGAGCGCGAGAAGGGGTCCCGACGACCGTGTACAGCACCAATGTAGCTCCTTCATTATTTATTCAGTGCGAGAACTCAGAAGAGCCTTCGTGGACGTAGCTAGTGATCAACGTATGTGTGTATTATGCCGAGCTTTCGGTCTTGTTAAGACTGCACTCGTAACAATGTAAATCTAACTAACGTGAGTCTATAATGACTATGTCATCAGTGAATCCGTAATTGTATAACAGAATACAATAATAAGTATATACATAATTAATCTCATATTATTAAATGCATTTCATAAAAGTATAATCATATCAAACTCTTGTTATTGATTGAAATGAGGGTATACAACAAAAACGCCAATTTAATATCTTCATGTTGTATGTTATATAACATAAGACTATAGTAATATAGAACTAATATGTTCATGTTGTCGACAATGATACAGCATGTGGCAGCAGTGCAAGACGTAAGTGGCTATATATAACGCAGTACAACAGCCATGCGTCGTCTTCTGGCTATCGAATAATAATAACATAAATAATATTAATAACATAACAAAACCATTCGTTTACATAAATAAACTGAATATATTATCATTATATACTGTATATATAAATGTACACATATTACTGTATATGCATACATATTGTAATATGCATAAAACTTCAAAAATCGTCCATGTATAAAGGTACACCTGTGAAAGCTCGTCTCCCGAGGATTCTTCGTCCAGCGAGACGTCGACGTCGACCACGGCAGATAGCTCCCGTCGCTGGCCAACCAGCAGCCAGAAGAACAAACTCGAAAATGCAGATGAGCTTGAAGACCATCACACCGAAGACGGAAATGAAGGTATAGCCTGACCCCATCCCTTCCATTGTCGATTTAAAGGACAAGTTTACTTAAATATACATGTGGACTGTGGGAATGCAGCAATATCAATAAAACACACCAGTGAAAGTTTGAGGAAAATCTGACAATCCGCTCAAAAGTTATCAACTTTTAAAATTTCTGCGTGGAAAATCCGCTCGGAAGTTATGAATTTTGAAAGTTTCTGCGGAGACGACAGCAGTTACAGTTTATGACGTCACATGCGTAGAATGATAAAGGAAAATATAAAGAGAATTCACAGAATATAATTTCTTGAGCAAAAAGTACACATTCCCTGAACTTTTAACTGACGTATGTAACGAGGCAAGCCAAGTGTTGTTTTATCATGTGAGAACAGAACTCGAATTCACGAGTGTGATAACTGACATAATCATCATTTAATGGTTTTGTGTGTTGGCGTGTATTTGTTTTGTATTCGAAATGTAGAAGAGGGAACGAGCAGTGCGTGGCAAGCATGCTGGAATGTTATCAATTGTATGCAAGGTATCGGCACATTGAGTCTACCATATACAGTGAAGGAAGGGGGCGTGGCAGCTTTGGTTACCATGGTAGTGGTTATGTTTCTTGGACATTACACGAGCAAGGTAAGAAGGAATAAGCCAGTCCGGGGTTAGCTCATGTGCACATGGGTACAAATGACCTTTCTTCTTTCTCAGTTGCCACTAGTTGTCAAGCAACAGAATGCATTAGCTCACCCGGCGTGACAATTTTGGAATTAATCAGTCATGTTAAAACAAAGGATGAACTTGCATGGTCAGAATGATGCATCAACTGCCACTTTGGAAAGCATCCATTTCATTGTTTTGCATTGAATGTATTAATAATCATTGTTTTTCAGTTGATATTGCCAAATACTGCTTTTGCTATCAGGTGGATGTGATGGCAAGCGCCATTATTACTTGAAATAAAGATTATATCACATCACAGATGCTTATCTCAGTGAATTTAAAAACCAACACCGCTCTGCTGGTACAAATAACCTGCTCGTGCTTAAAGTGGAACCCCGAACTGGCTTATTTGCCCGACGCAGTATAATGCATGGAGCGTGAGTCTTCACAAGATTTATAACAAGCAGTTTATATAGTATCATATCATGTACATGTGTTGTAGCTTTGTGTTTATCATTGTGAATTACCATTGTAACCTCTCTCTGTTTCGCTCCCGGCCCAAAGTAAATACATTTAGTTAAATATCTATCACAAATTTGAGTCACAAATAAAGTTATTGATTCTCAGCACAAAGATATCCGAGCGTTAATGCATGACGAATTCTATCTTTTGTCGCATGGAGGAAATATGATTTTGACGTACTCGCTTGAGAGCCCGCTTGAGAGTAACTAAATACCTGGTTATGATGAACAATGTATCTCTCTTGCAAAGAATGTCTGGTAGTGTAAAGCAAGTTCATAGGTAATTTCCAAAACATCTGATATCTATGCTTCAGGTCTGTACGAAAGTTTGATTGCACAGATGGTATGCACAGAATATAAACCTTACATTTTCGGCCCCCGCCATGAACTTTTCTGAATGGCGTATTTACATTGAATTCTTCTTTCAATGAAATATGGAAACTGCCATTCCTAGTAACCCCCCCCCCCCCACACACACACACACACACACACGATTAATATTGTAATATTGCTGCATTAGCCTTTTGCATCGAAAGAACTCACAATACAGTGTATGTATCATCCTGCAGTTAAGCTGATGTTGGTAGGCCGTATATCATAGATTATTCTTGTTCGCTCTGACAGACTAAATTCCCCTTATATCAATTAATAATTCCTGCCAGACAGTTCAGTTCAGTTTATTTCATCCATCATAAAATACATAAAAATACAAAGACACATACAACTACAAACTTAGAAAAACTTTAAAGTCTTATGACGCGTTAATCCTGGAAATATAAAATATCACATTAAGGACACAAAACACAAACACAACCGTATGATCATTAAAAAAGTAGACAGTTACAAAAGTAGCCTTCAAATAAATCAGTTACAGGAAGAATACAGACTCATAAGATGATCTTTATATACACGTTTAAAGCCATTAAGGAATGGGATATTTTGAAGAAGGAGCGGTAAACTATTCCAAAGGATTGGACCTTTTAAGAAAAAATGGTGTTTCTATAAGTATTAAGGAAGGTGAAAATGACCGGGGTTTCGCGTCTAATAATCATGAATACTATTATTTAACTTAAACTTTCTTAACATGACGACAGGCATCAAACCTGTGGAACATAAGTACATAGACATGGCAGTGTTCAACATATTAATTTCATATACGTTCAATAATATTCAGGGAAAATTGGCAATGTATCCGCATTAAAAGGAGCATTTTGAATGAATCGGACTGCTTTTTTTCTGTAATACAAATGACCTTTTCATAAAACAATCGGAACAATTAGACCGCGATACATTACAGTAATTGATATGAGAAAATATAGCATAATATATCATGATAAATACGCGTTTTGGAAAATGTCTAAGACGATACAGCACACCAACACATTTCGCTACGCGGTTGCAGACGGCACTAATGTGTTCACGCCATGTTAATTTATTATCAATATACACACCTAAAAACTTTGTAGAGACAACGTGTGAAATATCGTAATCATTGAAATTGATAGTTATACTAACAATATTTATCTTTATATCAGTGAATGACATATATTTCGGGGTTTTTTTTTTTACTATTCAAAACTAATCTGTTATTAACCAACCATTAATTTATTCAATTTTTTCAATTCCTCATTAAATGAATCAATTAAAATTGTTATGTCACTACTTGACATGAACACGCTGGTGTCGTCGGCAAAAAGTATAAAACTAAAAAACTGAGATGATCACAAATATCATTGATGTAAGTCAAAAATAATAAAGGTCCCAATATTGAACCTTGGGGCACTCCGCAACAAATAGGTTTATATAAAGAACATCTTATCAATACACGTAGTTACAAACTGACATCGATTAGATAGATAATTCTCAAACAAATGCCATAAATTTCCACGTATTCCATAATCATATAATTTACTTAACAAAATTGAATGATCTAGCGATTCAAAGGCTTTACCTAAATCAAGAAATAATCCAACAAAATATACTTTATTATTTAAAGCTAAAGAAACTTTATGAATAAAATCAAGAAGGGCCATCGAAACGGAGTGCCCCTTTTTGAAACCGTATTGGTTATCTGACAGAATATTGCACGAAGAAAAAAAAAACATATAATTTATTAGAAAGGCATCTCTCAAAAATCTTAGAAAACAATGACAATACAGAAATCTGGCGATAATTTGTTATATTATCAACTTTCCCACCCTTATGTACAGGAACGACCTTCGCAATTTTTGGTCTATCAGGAAAGACACCATTAGACACACAAAGATTAAAAATAGATGAAAGTGGCGAGGCAATAAGATGAATAATTCGTTTAATAACATTGATGTCAGTACCGTCATATCCTGCGCTCGTTCCACTCTTAAAATCACACAATATCAATAATTTCCCTACTAGTTATGTGAGTAAAATACGCAGTTCGTTCATTTACATTCAGCTGCTGTCATGGCTGTTCATAAACACTGTTAGAACATTTCACATTATAAGTGAGATTAAGACCAATATTTACAAAATAATTATTAAATATATTGGCTGTATCTTTTTTTATCTACAATAATATCACCATTTGAAATAAAATTTGACATTAGACTCATTAATTTGTCTTATATAACAAATATGTTTCATAACTTTAATTTCAAAATTATGATAAATACAAAATATAGGAATATGCTCGCTTATACTTACCACAATAACACCACTAAACACACAGGTGGTATTATTTGTAAAAAATATTATCCAACAACGTTACACCGTGCTGACCCATACGTGCTGGATGGTGAATGAGCGGATACATAGAAAATGACAAACATATCAAAGAATTCATTTGCATATTGACAGGAAGAAATTGATAATAAGTTAATATAAAAATCTCCACAAAAAATATATAATTTTATTCTCATTATTTACAATCTTAAGAATTGAGTTAAGAGACTCAAAGAAATATTGCACTAGTTGGTCAGGTGGCCTATATATAACCCCTACAATAACATTCTTCCCACGGTCATTTTTTATTTCAATAAAAATGCTTTCAAGAAAATCATCATGTGTATCCAAATCCTTTCCCGCATATGAAAATAATTCTCCTATATGAATATTCCTACTCCTCCACTCCTTTTATTCTTTCGGTTACTTTTACGAAATGAATACCCTTTTATATTGCACCTAGTTATATCGTCTTTCAGCCAGGTTTCTGTTACCCCGATCATAGAGAACTGCAACGATAAATACCCTAAAAATGACACAATATTATAATTTTTCAAAATACTTCGACAATACAATGGACCATTGAGAAAGTTTTAGAATCTATGAATTTGTTACAAATATCATTGTTAAATTCATCAGGGGAATAATATGACTCATTAATGCCAACATCATTATGGGTTTCACTCAAAGGAGATAAACAGTGAGAGATTGAATTCAAATCAAGATCATCAATTGCACATTGATACAAATGACAAAGAGACATATCTACATTCATACAACTATCAAAAGGGTAGAAAATCACATAAACATAACCATACACAAAAAAGATATACTATGGATTCAAAATGTAACTGGAGGCTGTTCTTAACAAACATTTAATTAATGAAAATTCCTAGAATTATATTGTACAATATTTTCAGGTAATCAAGTCAGACATTGAGGAAATCAGGTTTTTTTTTCTTTCCCATTTGAGGCCTTGATCATTGCAAATATCTTGTCATCGAGAGACCATGCCGCAGACACCTTGTCTTTTCTTTTCTGTACGTCTGACAGAAGTTTGGCGTTACGTTTGGTGAGGTCCTCGACAGTCACTCGATGAGTTCCCTTCAATTTCCATTTGTTCTTCATCAAAGCCTGTTTGTGCCTATAAGTCGGCGACAGTTTCACAATAAACTGGGCATGGACGGGTATCACTGGATCGCGCGGCTCCTGCGTAAGATTAGTTTCCCTGCGACTGGTCTCCCATTCCAGCAAACCTGCGACAGACGCGATGCGATCGGTCGATATCATGCGGAGCGAGATTTACACCGATGCTCGCAGCAACTTCGAGCACGATGTCTTCAGTGCTTTCGCAGAACGTATATGTCCCACATAGTGTGTTCACAAGGTCGAGTCTGTGAACACACTGTGGACCTACTGTTTTCACAGTGTGTATACAGAGTCGACTCAATGAAGACACTGTGAAGACACTGTGGGACACTGTGTTCACATTATAATATATTATTCAACACTTTGTTTAATCATTGACGAAGGTCCATGGTTGAACTTTGCGTTCTTTCCACCATGGATACCTAGAGAGTGTATAAATTAAAATGGTCAGTATTTTTCCCCCAGCGTGATATGTTATTTTAAATACATGTAGATAAATTGTATATATATATGTTTGAGAAACATTAAATGAAATGAAAGGAAAGGAAATGAAATAAAAAGATGTTTTTATCTTCACAGGCCTAACGCCTAATATTTTTCACATGTACAACTACTTCTGCAGATCCTAGTATACTGCATGTACGAGGAGGTCGATGACGCGCAGGCTCAGAACTCGGCATGCCCCAGAAAGCGACACCCTGGCTTAAAAGTCACCCGTCGTGTTCATAAGACCTATGCTGACATCGCCAGGGCGTACCATGTCTACGGCGATCACGTGGTGAATGTCATGCAAATTATTGACATGACGTCACTGGCCGCACTGTATCTCCAGCTCTGCGGAGCCCTCCTGGTGGACACGTTCCAGCAGGCGGGCCTCAGCCAGCTCGCGTGGACAACAATCGCGGCTGTTGCCCTGCTACCCACTGTTCTCCTAAAGAACCTGACGAAGATATCCTGGCTGAGCCTCGTGGCCTTGCTCTCACTGGTGGTGATGTACGGCAGCGTCGTGTGGTACAGTTTCCGACTTAGCATTCGCTGGGACATCGGCGCCATCGCCAAGTTCGACGCGCAAAGCTTCACCGTGAGCGCGGCTATCATCGTCTTCACTTTCGGCGCGCAGTTTCTCATGCCGAGCGTAGAGGGCAGCATGCGGGAGCGCACCCGCTTCAACATGGTGTTAAACTGTTCCTTCGCCGTGACGGGCATCATCAGCGTCGCATATTCTCTCTTCGCCTTCCTGACTTTTGGCGAAAACACGCAGGAATTCATCACATATAATATGCCTCTAGGCCCGCTGCAGGCCGTCGTCAGCTGCCTCTTCGTCATCAAGTCCCTCCTCACCTACCCTCTATTGATTTTCCTCATCGTTTCCACCGTCGACTCCATGCAGCTAAGCTCGATACCAAAATGCTACCCGGACGAGGGAAGCCTACTTCCGCCAGTCTGGGCGGTTGTCTTCCGCTTACTCCTAGTTGCTCTGACTCTACTTCTAGCCGTGGCTGTCCCTCATTTCTCCCTCCTCATGAGTTTTACCGGAAGCCTCATCGCTCCTTGGCTGGATTTCATATTTCCCTGCATATTTTACCTCAAGCTTCGAAGGAGAAGCATTCGTTTATACGAACAATTTTTTATATGGTTTATTGTAGTCTTCAGTGGAGTAGCTGGTCTCATTGGTATATTTTATTCCCTTAAAGCACTCGTTTCTGTTTAACAGATATTTATGATCTTAAGATTGTAGAATGACAGTTGTCTGAAACAGAGTAATTTGTATCTAAATAATGTATTCGCCATTGCTTGACCGCGCTCAACGTCGTAATTTATTTTAAGGTTGTGATTTCGAGATACCAAACGATTATGGAAAAAGACACAGGAGGCTCTGTACAGTACAGTATACTTCCAAATAACAACCTCTTTGGAAGTAGTGGAATTAATGTGTTGTTTCAAAATCTGTTTTATCATTTCTTGAAAAGCAATCGAGCCCTGAATATATACGCAGGAACTTTGAACTATGAGGCAAGAGAACTACTTTCTCATAACGAGGGTTTGCATATTTATCAGTATTCTTTTCATAACTTGAGTGAACATTATAATTATGAGCAAACTTGCCACTTGATCACAGTGCGACGTCCATCCCTCCAACAAAGTTATATTCTTGGTCAGTTTCTGCATTGGTAGGGCCGGGGGGGGGGGGTGTCACTAAAGCGAATGGGGTTAGCTAAGGGAGGGAAGGGATCACTAAAGCAAATAGGATATCAGTGTTTAGACACCAAGGTGTCTTTGACGCACAGATCTCTGACCTCGAATTCTCCACTCACTAATTATTGCAACTTATTGGTTTAAATTGCTCTTCATCGACGTAAATAAACACCGATAATCCAGTGGTATGAGTAATAACCATGATTCAAATCATGAGCATACTCGGGTGGGATTCGAACAAACGACCTGCTATATAGGCAAGCGTTATATCCACTCGAATATACCGAGTTTGATCCCGCCCATTAGCCAGTGATGGTTCTTATTGATTACTGCAGCGGGTACTGCGTATTCACTTTTCGATTCTTCCGGTTGAGTTATTAAAAAGAGAGATGATATACCTCGTAAACTGTCCCAATATTCCAAACAGTCTCCTTTGTGGAAGTTAACATCATTTTCAAGTTCGCTTTCAGGGGCTAACATGAGATCAAGCATAGAAAGCTGCTCTAATATGCTCTTGTGGAATCAGAGATGAGGAAAAAAAATGTAGCCAGAGTATTGAATTTCAGTGTCATAAACAAACATACAATTTCTCAGTGATTTGGATCACAAGCTCATTTAGACGTTGCCATGAGGATGATGACGTCATTGCCTTCTTTTGTCCATTTAGTTGATGTGCACTTTAGTCTTCACTAAACTGAAGTCTGTTTGTGTTAAAAAAAAAATGATTGACTTCAACATTTTCATCAGTTCTTCCGGATTTGACCTGAAATAGCAATAAAGATCTTCATGAAAATCAAAAGCTGTAGATGTAAGCTTAGTGACCAAAATGATTTATCAGATAATGTCTGCGTGAAAAAATAAAGATTTTTTTTTTTTTTTTTTTTGCGGCAAAAGCATTAACTACTATAGATAGAGGGCTAAATGCAAGGGAGTTACTGAATCAAAATCAGGAACACATGAAAACTATAGTGAGACAATAAAGGATTTGATATTGCTGGCATTGTGAAATATTTTTTTATCTTATCATGGCTATCAATATTTTGTAATATCGAATTAATGTCATCAACAGCAGAGCATTCATTAGGTGAAGTTCAGCCTTTAAAGCCATCTTTAAAGCCACCATGGCTGTGTAAGAGGATTCAGTCCCATCTAATATACATTGACCTTCTAATGCCAAAGTCTGCTATAGAAATATTGTATATAAAATATTTTACATTTAACGCAGTAACACATTCAGTTGGTTTCTTTCAATCAACCTGTCAATTGATCATTTGAGAATGAAATAAAGAGAGAAGATTGAGTAGAATATACCTGCCTTGTACTCCTATGTTATCAACAATATTTAACAGTCAATTCCTAGTTATCTTCTAATTTCGTGAATTCGCGCATCAAGCTACACGCACGCAGTGTCGGAATGAAAGATTAATTATAGATTTACGACCAAAGGAAAAGTTGAATTATCCATGAACTTTATAATCATATCATCAGATTGTGGAGAATAATATACATATTATATATACATATATATACATATATATGTATATATATATATCTATATATATATATATATATATATATATATATCACATGTGCAAAATTATTCAGGAGAAGCCAAAAAAAAAACCCAAAAAAAAACCTGCTGTAGCGGTGACTTCTTTCGCAAAACATTATCCCAATTCATCGCTACGTGAATCTCATTAGAAGATCCAGCTGAGGCACGCGGCTGGTCGTTATTCATAACTCTCTGCCCCAAAAAGGAACATGCGCATAAAGAGTTGAAAGGTTGGTCCGTCGGGTATTCGAGCTTTGGTCTGCCTGAACCGCTATGACGTCTCCGTGGCTGAACGGTTAAGGCGTTGGCGTTCCATGCCAAAGACCCGGTTCGATTCCCGGTGGAGACCGATTTTTCAACTCTTGCGCTTTTCCGAAAAGGAGGAACAGTAAGAGGAATATTTCACCTTCCTTTCTCATATTTCATATATATATATATATATATATATATATATATATATATATATATATATATATATATATGTATGTATGTATATACATACATACACGCATACATAGTACATACAAACAAACATGACTATATTGTACGTGCTTGGAGTTACTGTTGCATAAGCCTGTCGGGAGTTTGAAAATGTCTTACATAATCTTATGCACTGCGAGACTGCCGTTTGGACCACCAATCATCAACCCCATGATGATTACCTACTGCATCCTTTCATCGTACTTCTGTTCTCGATGTTTGTCTGTCTGTCTGTCTCTGTCTCTCTCTCTCTCTCTCTCTCTCTCTCTCTTTTAACCGTCCATGTTCTCGTATTGCGTCTGTTCGTTTGTTTTCATTTCCATCTGAGAAGATGGCTGGATAGCCCGTGTTCAGCTGCAATAGCTGGTCTTCCATGGGCTCCCGTTGGATGGGGTCCCGTTGGCGAGTTCTAAAGTTATTTTAAAATCGTGTACATATAGCAGGCTTAATTCTTCCTTGCGTCAACAATGAAATACTGTACGAGCTGAGTACGCTTTTTAAATTTGTCTTCGTTCTTACAAAGCTCATAGCATAGCCCATTTGATACTACGATCGTGTATGATGTCATGTATGATAATGATAATAATAATGATCGATAATAATAGTGACTAATAATGATAATTAGATTCTGTACGTGTTTGGACGGTTTCATTACTAATATTGACACAAGTGGTATACTCTCCTGCATGAAGTAGCATCAAACAGATGATTAAAAATTAATTGAATTTTATTAGTAAATTATAGAAGAATAAGGCAAAACAGAGACAATGGAGATTCGCAAGTGGTTAATATCTTTATTCTCTCCTTGTATTTTTCTATCTAAAACAACAACAACAACAACAGGTCAATATCAATGCAGGAATTGCAAAGCCTTAGATACTACCGTGTTTTTGATACTTCATTAAAAAAGAACAAAACAAACCACGTAAGTAAACTAAGGCTGTATTCACTGGATTTTTAGATGAAAGGCCCGAATACCCAACAACGTAGAAATATTAAAATATCCTTGGGTAAACAGAAGACAAAAACAAGAAGTGAGACTATCTTTCTGAGAAGGGAAATAAAATCTAATCAAACGACTGTATAGTGAAACTAGAAACTATACCTTCATTCCTAAGTGTCACATCCGCTTTGAAGTTCCTGATATCCGTTAAAGTTGGCTAATGTAGAGTCTACTTCGCCCATTCTAATAACACATATAGAACCCTCCTCTATTTAGCCTTGTAATCATTAATATAGAAGACTGTCAGAGCGCCAAATCAACTTTATCAATATCCTAAGGTGTCAGAGTCGTTTCTGCACACGCTTGCCGAAAGGAGAGATATCACTTTTAGGAGGAATCGAATCATTATTTTCAATCATAATGTTGGATTAGAAATTTGGGATTCACAACTCCGCCTGACTATAGAAGACTTGCATTTAGATAACAGCTGACGGATATACGCCCGCACGTCTGTACTCGGTGAACTGTACTTCATATGTCGCGTGTACTGTCCCGTTCGGCTACGGGCATACCATAGTTTGAGGAAGCAAAAGTGATGGCGATTTCGTACAGAATCCAACATGCTGTAAATCTGTAAGGCTCCGTGAGTGCAGAGACAACGACCAAACATGAAGAAGGCGTGAGTATTAACAGTCAAAATGAATATTGTAAATTAAGTGTTTGTTTGTGTGTTTGTTTGTTTGTGCATGTGTATATGTGTATGCCAGACGTGGTTTGTCGGATACACCCTACTTGAGGGCCCTATATTGGAAGGTACAAATTTTCTAAGGATTTTACTCTAAAAGAAAAAAAAATCAACGAAAACGAAATATGTCTCGAAGTGTTGGATTTTGATAGGCTGTAACTATAGTCGGAAACTATATGAAAACACGCAAATTTATTCGTGGCAGTTGCTGCCGCATTCCCGTCTTGTGCGTGTAACTCTATACAATCATGAATACTTACTGTGAGTGTGCTTGGTAGTAATCGTTAACCTATTCTTAAGAAAAAAAAAAGGGTAAAAGTACCGACTCAAGAAGATAAATCGATTTACTACCGAATGCACAAACAAGAAAAACGTTACAAGTGGGCTGGAATCACTGTGCACAGGGTGTTATATACTTTTGAAATAATCTGTTACTGCATGCACATTCACGGGTGTAGTGTCCACATCGACAAAATGATTCCATGATTATGTAGAATAGTTGTATTGTGAATAATGGAGACATAATGCATTTATCGACGTATAGGTATAGGTCAAAGGTCAGTTATTTTTTGAAATAATGTTGGCGATGTATTAGAATTTAATTTTTTTCCAAACACATTCTGTGTGTGTCTAGTTTCCTTCCTTGCGATGTTCTACTTTGTTATAGAAAGATTAGGTCACTGCTTTACAAGAAAAAAATAAGAAAATGAAAATATGGCTCCCTTTTATACTTAAAATAATAGGATCTCAATTTATTGAACTTGCATGACAAATAATTTATTGTATGTGTCTAAAGATGTGGAATGTCACGATTAATGTAGATTAATATAACACATTGCACGTCGAGAAGCACTTGCGGGTTGACCTAATTGATATTAGGTATAGCAGGGGATAGTAAGGGATCTGAGCACTGAAAGGGTGTATAGGATACAGTGCCCTTTTAGGAGAGGTTAAAAGGTTAAAAAGGTTCATTTTTAAAGGATGTGGCATGATTGCATAAACAAGTGATGTGTTATTTTATGATCGGTTTCATAATGTGTGAGACTCAATTCCTTGAAGAGGTCGGGGTGTTGGCGACATTCAAACATAAAGATAAACAACACAGAAATGCAGGATAGGAAAACTCGTGCAGCGATGTTCATTCAAAAGGATCTGAAGCCATATCCAGTGGTGAATTCCACATACATTTGTATCTTTTTAGCCGCAAGCCGAACGAGGTGTCATCCACCTGAAGTCAAATCTGTCTAGAAAATTAGAATTTGACTATTACCTCTTTTATAAGTGTAAACCAACTTTTTATACTATGTAAGGATAGTATTTTTAGTCGTCCTCTATACCAATGCCAGATGAACAATATTATAGAATGGGGTAGGACCAATTTTCTGGTCAATGCAGATAGAAAAGGATTTTTTCTTTAAAGGACACGTGACTTAACCGGAAGTTACCTACGTCACTACCACTCCAGAGGGGGAAAAAAGGACGGATGACAGATATTTTGTGACTGTCCTTAATTACAAAGGTTCTTTGGTGTACGTAACTGGGTTGTGTCCTCTCTTGTTGGTTGCGAAGCACACGTATAGAGCGTGCTGTGTGCACCTTTAAGGCTACTTCAGAATAGTGCCACTTGGCATACACTTTTCCGGATTTTATTTTTAGTCATCTTCTTTCAAGGACTTTTTTTTTTACAGCCATTGTTTGGTCGAATCAACCACAAGGTATTGTCTTGTATATGGCCCAACTTTATTTCCTTACCGTTCTCGCCACTGCTTGCTCTCTTTCGTTTACGTTATGTAGCCATGACAATTTTCACTACGAATAGAACCGCTGTATTTATATTTCCACCGCACTACTGTGCGCAATGATGTTGACAGTTTTTGAAGGATTGGGTAGTGATGATCGTCTGTTATGTACTACAAACACTTTACACAGTTTATAGCATTGACCAATCTAAAAATAATGCGGATAAACAGTGATTACAATAACAAATCGTTGGGACTAACTATACCTGTTACGTCCATGAGTTAATCTTTTTCTCCCACTTCCACTGCGTGCGAAGCGATACTTAACCAAACCTACTATTTTTTGATTTACACACTCGTCCTGGAAGAGAACCAATAGTATTGAATGATTTCATACAATACTGCCAAACTTGATATTCTCTTGGCCATGATGTTTTAAGACAGCCGCATTTAAATCAAACATCAAGTATACAGAAAATGAAAGGTTCAGTGTATTCTGAACGCAAATGATGATAATGTCTCGTGCGCCAACAATGCGCATCGGTTTCGTTATAACCTTTGCAAATGACTGTAAATTATTATTTTGTTAATTGCATTTCAGTTGCATGTTTACAGTTTAGACTGATAAGCTGTCTTAGAACTTCATAATTATTGTTCATTATAATTCTCTATTACCGGTTTAATATCCTTCAAGTGGATGATATTGAAAGCAGAATATACTCAAGCGCCAGAGGCCGCTCAAGTTTCACGAAGCTCGTATTACTTCCGTGACTGCAAAACCACAATTTGATTGCTGTTAAAGGAAACCTAAACCCAAATATGAATGTGGATTGAGTGAAAGCAGCAGCATTATAGTAGAACACAGCGAAATTTGAGGAAAATCGGACATTTGACGAAAAAGATATGAATTTTTTAATTTCGGTGCCGTCATCGCTGGATATGAAGACTGCTATAGTTCATGACGCCATGTAAGGACAACAACATAAGAAAGGAAAATTCAACATATTTTCACTTTTCTAGCGCAATGAAAACAAAAACACTGGACTTAGTCCGTCCAGAAAGCAGGGGAATGATGGCATACGTACTTTTCATGAGACAATAATTTGTGGAATTCTTCTCTTTCTTGACTGCTGTCCATACATGACGTACATGAACCGAGAGTCCTCGCGCTTATCCAGCAATGACGGCGGCGGAACTTGAAAAATTCATAACTCTTTAATTGATGGTCCGATTTTCCTCAAATTTCGCTGATGTATTCTACTAATATTGCTACTCGCGCTCAAAGTTTCCTTTAAGCCTGCACGTAGAGCATCGAAAGTTGCCATGTGTGTTCGAGTGAATACCATTAAAAAGTATGCTGAAAGTAGCCAATGCATACTTCACACTGTGAATAATACTGAACCTGTATCATAATGATAAACATTAAGTTATACCCATCTTAAACACAAAATAAAATCATCATAAAATGCACTGCTTTCTGCTCACGCGCGCGCACACACACTACACACAATCATGTGACTTTGTGTGTCCGTGTTTGTCCGTGTTTGCTTAATAAGTTGATATACAAAGTCATCTATGTCCTATCACAGCCTCACACGACTACCTCGTGAGGTAAACCCTTCGGTAAAGGGAACACTACAGCACATATACGTTTTTGCAGATGCTCTAATTTAATCTATGATTTGTTAATTCATGTTTGATTGTATATATTGTGTGACCTGCAAAGTAATTTGCTGTTGCAGTGTGTTAGCAAAAGACCATGGACTATATCGCTGCTGAAAGAAACAACAGACTAATGTTTTTAACATCCCAGAAGGTACTTAACTCAGAGATAGGGAAAGCCTAGGACGAAGTGAATTTGAATGGGAAATTATTCAATACAAAATTAGGTTAAGTAATTCTCACATTTTCGTAAACGATATCCCTTATTTGTTAATGTATTCATCATCGCCATCATTGTTATTATCTTATCTCGTTAAATGGGTTGGGGGACATTAAAGGTGAAAATAAAGGAGATCTAATATGGGGGAATAACACTTTCTCTCTGCTCCCCCTCGTCCTCACGTACAACGCAGACTCCAGGTCATATATTTTGACATAATAACAAGCAAGTCCATTAAATCTGTGAGTGTTAACCCTGATGTCAAAATGGCTAAAGCTTGAAGGAGCCTCGCCCTGTTAAAGGAAAATGTCGAATCACGGGATTTTAATATTTCTATCATAAGTTTGGCTTCAAAGAAGGCTTCATGAATGACAATGTTCGCATTCATTCGAACACGGCGGACATATAGGATGTCAGTTCGATAGAGTAGACGGACGTTTACTGTTGTCTCAGGGGGCTGCATTACATCACGTGTACATCCTGTCGCTAGCTTCCATTTTCCGGACAGTCTAAATTCTACCTAACCCGGATATAATATACGAGGCCAGTTCACATCCAAAATCTGTAACACAGTTTTTAGCCAGTCCGTCTACATCTGATTTTGCATTCTCTCGTCAAAAGGAATAAGGCACGGACAGTCACTGTTAAAGAGGAATTCCAGTCCAGTTATAAGTTAGTCTGGTAAGAAAGAGTAAAGCCTTATGAGTTGAATTATAAAATTTGATCAAAAGCAGATGAAAATGAGTGAGGTGACTGATGTCATCATCTCACATTTTTCCATTGTGCAAAAAAAAAAATGATGAAAATTCAAAATTTCTGTTTTATACCAAAATTAAAACATAATATTATTCCAGGTTGAATCACTTTCGAATAATGATCAGTTAGAAATATCGCCATTTGAGACTTGTCGTAATTCAATCCAATTCAATTCAAAGGTTTTATTTTCACTTCTTTCAACAGAATGTACAAAAAGTATAGATTCGACATGCATTTGAAGGAATGATACATAGATAGCAGAGAATAACATGTATTTGCGTTTGAATGAAATTGTGTTTGAATGAAAAACTGGAAATTTCAAAATCAAATGTACAACCTACATATGGCAAGTCGTGAATGGCTAGCATGATCACTAAATTATTTGCATTCTCATATTGACTGTTCAATAATTTTTTTTCCTGAAAATTAGTGAAACGTCAAATTGTCATAGCTTCCTTATTTGTAATCCGATTTTGATCAAATTTTCATTGCTTTGCTAAGGATTTTTTTACGCCTCAGTTCTTTTCAGACCAACTTTCAGGTTCACTGGAATTCCCCTTTCAGGATTTTGTACAAGGTTGTTTATGATATGAAATAAAATGCTCAATGGTAGGTGAGTATACGCTCAGGGTTTGACACGACCCCAATAGAAAAATATCATATACGCCTCCGCCACTTTGTCATATTATAGTATGTGCACTTCGTTATCATGATTTTACCTATTTGCAGTTCAAGGCATGCAACCATCGTTCATAATAAAAAGTAATATTGCTCTCTGTTCTATTTGCGGATATGAATATGTGTTCAAAATTGATAGTGAGAGGGGGACAAAGCTTTGTAATTCCAGCTCCTTGATAATTCAATTGTAATCTCTGCTACATTTAAGCAAAAGTATAATTGGACCATGTACGGATAGAATAAGTCATATCTGAACATTGGGTGGAAAAAAAAAGTTATCTGAATATCTATGTTAAATTGGGAAGTGTACAAAAACGTTTGAAAATTGCATAATCATTTGTGCTTGAGTGATTTGTCAGAGTGATGTAATCATGATGTCTGCAAAGGGCGAACTTCTTCATGAACTTTTGTCTTTCTTCTTTCACTTTCTTAGCAGCTCCTTCTTCATTTACTTTTTGTCTGCTACTTTTCCTTTCCTTCGTCATCATTGCCTTCCCCGTTGTTACATCTATTCTATTTTCTCCTCATTTCATTTACTTCTCTTCCATAAACGTACAAAGTTTAGATCTCAACTGATTTCATATGTAAATGCATGTAGGCCTTAAGATTTTAAAGCATATCATAAGCTACCTGCATTGCACACTATAGCTTCTCCGAAAAACAGAGAACCTTCCTTGAGATAAATTACAATGAGATAAAGATATACACCCTGTCAATGAAATCATACGCCTCTGTCCAATTCAATTTCCAGGTCTGCCAGTATCGACGACGTGGTCTCGTTCACGGCGCCCCTCAGCGAGCTCGAACTGCTGAAGTTGTCCGAGGAGATCAACCCGCACGACTGGCCCAAGCTTTGCTTTCGACTCGGCCTCAGCGAGCAGACCAAGGCTCGGGCCGAGAGGGGGAGCAGCACGAACTTCTCCGAAGCCGTCTACCGAGCGCTGGTGCAGTGGCGAGAGACGAAGGTGGAGAGCGAGGAAAGGGGAGAACTGGTCGCGGCTCTCATCTCGTGCGGTCTTCGACGTCTGGAAGACAGACTATGTCGAGGTGTGTCTGAATGAGGAAATGGATTATTGTTGTTTTGTTTTTGTTGCCATAAAAATGTTCTCTACGACCTGATTAAAATGTGGCATCCGACTACGACAAATGCATTATTGTGGCATGTCAACACTACATTCATTGCTAAGTGAACATAGGCTAGACTTCCCGTGCAGGTTTGCAAAAGCAACACAGATTATCTTTCCCTCGAGTAAAAATTTTGAATCGAGTTAGTTTTCGTTTACAGAAAGTTCTCATGTGTCATTGATTCTTTGTTTTTCATTTAATCTATCTAATACAGGCTTTCCTGATCGATACGCCAGCGTTATGAGCGCCGTGGGTCCATTCTGCACTGCACTCAACGTCGAACGATGTCGGACTGAGCTTGCAACTAAATATCGCACTTCACTGTGCATGATACAACTGGTTCCTTGGGATCCAAAGTCGCATGTAGATATGGATACTATTTTCACAGACGTGTGCTTACTCACCGACGATACAAGTAGTGCAACCAAGGAACGCGTATCGTTGCCCGGTTCTTACAACGACATTTTGTCTGTGAAGGTGAACAACGCAGAACCACGACGAATTCTCGTCGAGGGCAAGGCCGGTAGTGGGAAAACGACGCTGATGTCAAAGCTTGCCTACGATTGGCTGGAAGGTGTTAAAGATTCTCCTATGGTTGATGTGTCACTCCTTTTTTGTTTACAACTCCGGTTCGTGAGTCAACACACTGACTTCGGTGATGCGGTGGTAGAGCAGCTGCTTCCAGAAGACACCGCCATAACTGCGCTTCAGATAGAAGAGTTCGTCAAGAGTCATCCAGATAACGTCGTGATCGTCCTGGATGGATATGATGAGTTCCAGCCTGACATACAAGGTATCAAGGGCACTGGGAACATCTTGAGAATAATCGAGAATAGGCGCTTGACAGGCTGTCGAGTGATAGTGACTTGCAGACCCTGGAAAGCTGCAGATTTTCAGGAAGATCATCTGGCCAACTCCTACGTACACATGGCAATCGAAGGGTTCTCTCCAAAAGGCACAAAGACATTTATCCAAAGGTACTTCCAGCACGATCTCGAACAAGCCCATCATCTCTTCGACTATCTGAGGGAGAATTCTGCTGTTAGAACCGTCACACCTTTCCCTCTCTTCTGTGCAATGCTCTGCCAGGTCTGGAAAGATGCAGATGAAAGCCGCAGAGAAAAAATGCGAGACATCGTGACTCTAAGTAAACTCTTCGATTACATCTTTACCTATCTCTGGGGCCACCAACACAAGAAACTATCATCTTTCGTCAGACGGCCGGCAAAACCGAAGAGACTGAGTCTGAAAAGGAAGAAACAGAACGGCAACGAAGTGGGACTGGATAAGGAAAACTGCCTAAAGCGTCTTGGAAAGATAGCACTTCAAGGGCTAATAAGTCCTGAAAAACGACTTCAGTTCACCGCCCAGGACTTCAAAAAATGTCCAGATGTTCTTCACGCTGCCTGTGCTGTTGGACTTCTCGTCAGACAGAAAGTTTGTGCCACTGGAACCCAAGGTACCGGTCATCCAGAAACAAAATCCACTGAGGCCATCGCTTTCTTTCATAAATTAGCACAGGAGAAATGTGCCGGAATCTATCTCTCTTCCCTGTGCACGAAACAACCGAAGAGATTTGTGCAGACTCTGAAGAATGTGTTTATCTTGGCCAGAGCTGCTGAGTTCAGATACGTGTTGCAGTTTGCCTGTGGTCAGGACCTATACACTGCCAAGAAAATATTGAGACATATGCCCAACATATCACCTTACCAGAAGATATCGCTGGAATGCAACTTTGAAAGCCAATCAAAGATAAAGTCCAACAAGAGACTTTCCAAGTTTTTCACGACAAACAGGCTGTTCTTGACGGGAAGGCCTTCGGGGTACTCTTTTAACGCCCTCGAGTACTTCTTGAGCAACTCTGGGGCTGCACTTCCTGAAACTGAGACTGTGTCTTTCAGGTACCTCACCACAGATGGGGTAGGTCCTTTTGAGATCGAGAAGATAGTCAAAGCCCTAAATGCACCTCACTTTGAGTCTATCTCCAAGATCAACATCGAACATTCGCGGATAATGGGGCCACATGTCAAAGCGTTTGTGGAGTGTCTGTCCAGGAAACAACATCTTGAAGTTCTTGAGATGAATTCCTGTACTGTTAGTCGGCAGTTCGTTGGCAGCCTGTTGAATATACCCGAGAAGGGTTTGGTTGCCATGGAATCGCTATGCCTGCCAGTACTGCACGCGAAATGGTCTGCAGAAGTTTTGCTCAAGCTTCCAGAAATCTGTCCGGCGTTGAGTGCCCTACAGGCAACTTTCAGCCAGGATGACCATGCGGAAGATCACCGGGTGATGGAGGACTCTGATTGGGTGTCGGATCAAGAATCGGAGGAAGAGAAAGTCCGTGATAGTGTAGAAGCGGATATCGATGAAGAACATAGCCACAAAGTGGTTCAGGAATCCAGATCCTTCGCTTTCAGAAATCTGAAAACGCTTGCCATCAGGGGATGTACACTTGATGAAGATGGCTCGCATCAGATTGCTAGAACTCTGTCAGCATCATGCAGTCTCGAGAAGCTGCAGCTGGGGAAACCATCTCTTTTTCCGTCGTTCTACTCGGAGATTAATACCCTTACGAGTCTCCGAGATTTCTCGGTGACGAAATACACCTCCAAGGAATTCCGCTTGGCCGACTTCCTTCGCCATTGTCCGAACCTGGAAGATCTTTACGTCGCCACCGCAGAGAATCAAAACCACGACGTCAGTGGGGTAGTCAGGTCTCTCACTATCTCAATGGGTCATACTCCAATGCTTCGCAATATTACATTGTGGTTTCCCGGTAAGGAGCGTCCAGAAAGTTTCGTGACTAGTGGAATATTTGAGGAATTCTGCAACGCGATGAAGGAATGCACATATCTGTCCAAGTTGTTCTTGTGGCACGTTCCGCTCGGGACACAATCGGCCATCAGCCTTCTCGAGGCGCACAGAGAGCAAAGGAATATCACCGTCATTCGGTTAGTGCGATATGAATAATGTTAAAAAACTATCAAAATGGAAGATGCCTGCTCTTACAGGAAATGTGATTCAGAAGTTATATGATGAACAGTTTTTTACGTTTTTATGCATCCTTTTATGTTTTCTCAATATAATCACAAAGCTACAACAAATGGAGCCATTTCAGCTCCATTTATTGCTGAGTTGTGTAAGTAAATTCACATAATTATCATACAGTTCAAATGTATTTGTTTCTGGTTGCAACCTCAACTGGGTTTTGTCAATTCACTTGTGACGCATATCGACCTCAATGCAAATTTTGGAGACTGGACGTTCCCCAATCACGATTGTAATATTTCTGTAGTCACTGATGCGAATTAGATGTTACATTAAATGCAAACATACAACATTCGGTGTACCGGATGCTACCGGTGTCCCATTTCCCAAAAATACCCCCCCCCCCTTATGAAGCTTAAAGTGAAGTTTTCTCTTCGAAACCCTTGATTAAAGTTATTGAAAGCCTGTGAAATATACACTATATTAATTGAGGAATAACGGCTCTGGAAAAACAAACAAACACTTCATTATCCGTTCGAACTTTACATCACACACAAAATATTAAATTTGCGGTACCGGTATCTACCTGTACGTAGATCTATACACCCCCCCACCTCCCCCACAAACACACGCGCACAACTACTAAGAATGATGATAGAAGTAGAACGTGTAATAGTGGAGTGTAATTCAATGTACATGTCTCATTGTCTTTATAAAAGTCAAGGTGCGTTTATCAATTAGAGAAATGTTTCAGTAATCAATGTTGACGTTTTGAAAAAAAAAAAAAAAACGCTCACTAAACAGCCCTGAGGTTTAGACCTTTGCATTCGGTAGTTTTGCTTTATGAATTCAATACATTTCAGACATAGTGACATCTTTGGGAGCGCATCAGCAACAATGTTTCTCCCGCTAGCAGTAGCAAATTACTATTATTTAGAATATTAATACAATTTTTAGAAGTTCTAAGTTTCCACTCCTTCCAGCGCTACTTGTGCTATCCTATGGGTCAGCAATACTCGGGATTTCTTTTACTATATATTTCTGTTGGGTTTTCATCGTTCGTTTGATTTTTTTTTTTTCGTTTCGTTTTCCGTTACTCCATATTTCCCTTTATGCTTTTAGACTAAGCCGCTGTTACACAAGAGAGTGTGATCAGTTTAATCAAGTCTGCAAAGAGGTCGAGACGACTGGATGTCACGTCTACGTAGCGCATGGGGTGAGTTCTAACGAAAACTTTTTTTGAGTTTTATCAGTGCCTTCATTCAGTTCACGAATGAAAGTATCAAAACAAATTACACATGCAGTTACGTCTATTTGATTTCTAGCGCACTTCGAAGGGCACACTGATGCAAACTCTCCCCCTCTCTCTCTCTCTCTCTCACACACACACACACATGCACAATATCGTTAGCACACATTCATTTTATTTCCGTTTCATTTCCACAATGTCATCGGCGTAACAATGCGATCCTTATAGCATTGCAAATATTATGCTAATATGCATTTTTATTTCTTTTCATATCACATTCGTGCTGAGGCTATTCGCTTCAGAGTCATTTTCTCTCTTGTACGTGTACGGCAATGAGATGTTAGTTTGCAAAGGATGTATGTACTCATGACATAACATTATATTTTGCATCTAATACTATGTTTGTATGATATTTTCTTTCCTTTCTTGTAGTTGGAGAAATATTCAATTAATTCATATGATGAAATAGAAAAGAAATAGAAGGAATGATTCATTAATAATAAAAAGAAAAAGAACATTTATTTCTTAAACAATATCGCATCGCATTCCTAACACCATGCCAGCAATGAAAACAGGACATAATGACATGTTTTCATTATATCATTAAACATCTGGATCTTTGTAACCATCGCTCATTATTTCCAGCTAATTTTTTTCTCTAATGACCACCTGTTACTGGTTCATTTTATATTGACTATACTAAGTAAGTCAAATTTTAATTTTCATCGATAATGTAGCTACCTCTTTCAATACTTCGTTTTGTTTTTGTTGATTCTTTTGTCACGTAATCCATACAGGATTAAGCCGAGGACTCGCAGAGAGGGCGCCCCATTGAGCGAGGAATGAGTGTTGTCATGGCGCCACGACGAGACCGCCGAAGCACCGCATCAAAAACGCGACCAAATTCTGTCTAGTGTGTGCCGTTACCATGGTTACGGCACACGCATGAATCACTTTTCCTCTGCAATCATTTGTTCATCATCTGACTTTTTTGTTCATTTTTTTTCTTTTTACTTTCTTGTTCATACGAGAATAACATCATGGAGGCATTTGAAATGAACGCTTGCAGTCGTGTACAAAGTGACAGAAAATTTGCCGTCTGATTTCATGACATTGAGTGTAAACAGGCGTGACAAGCAGAAAAGTTCAGAACACCCTGCACAAAAAGGGCCTGCGAGTCAAGATCTTCTGCCTTCAAAACGCTCAGTACAATCACCACTGGTATGTTGAACAATGACAACAAAAGTGAAGATACTCTTAACATAATTACTCACAATTAGAGGTACACATTACTTTCTAATCAATATGGCAACTTGCTCTCGATATTGCACATAGCGATAGAAGTGCATTAACTCTGTGACCTTTAAGTCTTTCCTTCCCAGTACTTGGTATTACTCGATGATAAGTAGGGACTGCCATTTTATATGTGAAAGATGCTTTAAAGCTTTCTCTGCTTTGCTTAAGAGAAAACACATCAGCAACAGCACCGTTGCATTTGATACTCATAAAATGTCTGGAATGGATAGTAGCGAATGAAAAGAGATATGAACAGAGTGGCAAGTGATTACGATGACCATGCAAATGCCTTTCCAACCCAACACGAGCAAAACCTTGTCTTTTAAAAGCAGCATTCGTTGTCCCTACCATCTGTTGAGTGACGAAACTTCAAAACTTTGAGTCATTGTTATATTCCCTAGTATCTACATACAAGACAAACTATCTTTTATTTGTTATGGTACATGGACTGTGTAGGTCTACATGGCACTATTAAAATGCAATATCACATATTGTTTTCATTAACTCCAAACTGCAGTAAGTCAATTGCGTTACTTCTCAGGCATGAACAGTCTAAAGTATTTCCGCCCCGTACCTATAGGTAAGCTCATGTTTCTGTTGCTTTTTTGGCGTGAAAAAAACCGCGCAGACTTGCAGTTCATGATCCAAGTTCGTGACCTTTTGGTGTTCCGTCACGAAATTTGAAATACTGCACTGCAAAAAGTCCGGTGTTAGAGACGTAACACCGAGATGGTGTTACATTTCCGATTATGACAGATCATTGTTATCTCTCAAGAAAATTTTATGTGAAGATCATCCTTTCAGAAATGAAGCTTTCACTTTATCTGGTTCAGCTTATCTGAAAACATGGAATAATTATTTGTTTTTGTTTAACTCATTCGTATGCAATTGAGGGTTTTTAGATGCCCATGTGTGGTAACGTCGTAAGGAATGTACTGTAAGAGTGTTAGATTGCAGCATTTCTCGTTGTGTGTGTGTGTGTGTGTGTGTGTGTGTGTGTGTTTTCTTCTATTCGTACAATGCTGCTGGTAATTGTGCGTTGTTAACATAAGTTATGCATCACATAAGTTTGCGTCACGTTTTACCAACTTATAAGTTATCAATGTCAAGCTATCTAGGTATATCATTTCGTATGTCGGGGGATAAACGCGTTACACTTCGTTGGAAGTATCACAAAAGTCCATGGCTCAAAACAGATCTCTAATGCCTATGTATTTTTTCTCTTCATTTTGATTGGATTTCACTGATTCAGATCAATAGATGTGTATGCACTCATTATACAATATATGTTTCTCACTAATGCTCCAACCGTAAGTAGAAAGCATTGTTTCTCCATGAGTAACCAATAAAAACACGAAAGAAAAGAGTGACAAGACAAAAATTCTGATATTTTACTGTTTTTGCGGTATACTCTGGTTATATACAAGAATGTAATTATCTTAAACTTCGGGCACCGCAAAGAGTACGATGTTAGACGTATGTCTTTGATACTATTAGTAGTATCATCAAACGGGCCATTGAATCAGGATCTATTCAACATCCGTGCCCATTTTAATTGTGGTAATATAGACCTATGCTTGTACGTCTCTATTTTCTCATGTGTACATATGATAAAACAAGTGTTGCTGTGTTTTTCTTAACCAGTATTTTTTCATATTTATGTCCACGAATGATTATTTTCAGAGTTTGTATAATCAACATTTCTGGATATGATCCAGCGTGAGAAAGAAAAGTGATGTTGACATATACTAAATCGAAGTAGTAATATCTACCCCAATATTCTGAAGACCCTGTTATTATTACTGAATTCTTAGTACAGTAATGTAACCATAGTAATGGATATCGAGAGCATTACCTCTTTGCCACTCAAGGTCATTTATTTTTCTCCAAGGTCAAAAGTAGTCTTTAACGAATGAAGGAAAATGAAACAAGCAGGCCATACCATTTTCTATTCATATTTTGAAGGTCTCTGTCAAATTAAAGTGAGGTCCAACATGATATGTATACATGAAATCTTAACACTTTACCACACTTTTAAGAAACAGCGTCATTGCTCAAAGTACATTATGCAAACTAAATGATGTAGCCTTGAATGGTAATGGAAATGATACGCCATATCATATTCATGTAGCGCAAATATTATCCAAAAATGAGTTAATGCCTCTATGTACATTGAAGGAAGGAAATACAGTATAGAAATAAAGGAAAATAGACATGGGAGCTAGAGAGAAGTGGAAGCAAGGCCAGATGAAACGTGACAAAACTTCCCCATACAGCGCAATAAGCCACATCCATTGACAAGTTAAAGAAATATACGTTTTCAAAAGAGTCTTTAAACTATTTATCGGTCTGTCGCTAAATTTGGCAAAACCCCACAAACTTGATGTATTTTTATGAAAAAAAAAAGTCATCCAGGTGACGGCAAAGACTAAAGATGGGAGAGTTTTTACATCACACCTCGTCTATATTATGCAAACGTGGTTTCCTTGATGCTGGCCACTGGTGTTTCTGTTTTGTGACAGCATGAGAATTTTTGCCATTCCATAACTTATGTATGTATGTATATATTTGTGCGGAAACTCAATAAATGAAAAATGAATGAAAATGAACATCCATAGACTGATTTCGAAGTAAGATCTGCGTAAGTACATCAAAGGCGGAAGTGCAATTTCTGTGCTTAGCGCCCTCTATGTACAGTATGTTCCCCCCCCCCCAAAAAAAAAAAAAAAAAAAAATTACAATCAGATTTTCGCATTGATAACACCCAATATGATTAAATTGTCTAAATGCTACTTCAGGGTCTTAAAATATAACATCTTAGCTCTATTTTGCATGAAAATCCAATTCAATTTGGTTAAGCGGTCACAGAGAAATGTGGATAGTTGTAAAGCATGTCATGAGTCCGATTCTTTCAAGTTTAGCACTTGGATGCTCTTGTGTGTGAACATAATAGACAGAACTTGGAGGGAAGAGATTCCTGATATGCTCTACAAAATTCCTAATTTCTCTTTAACCACTGAAGCAAATCGAATGGGAATTTTTGTAAGATGTGGGCAATGAATTATAGTTTCGTACCCTGAAGTTGTATTTGGATTGATCTACTATTTTTAAAGTTATCATTTTTTTTTTGACATGCGGTACATTTTGTGCTAAATAAGCCAGTTCGTAATTAGCTCATGTACACCTTGGTACAGATGACCTTTCTTTTTTTCTCAGTTGGTTAGGCACTTCACTCGTTTTCAAAGCGGTATAATGCATAAGCTTGCCCGACATAACAATTTATGGAATTCGTGTTCAAACAAAGTATGAACTTGTGTTTAGACCAGGTGACCAGAATAGTCCATCAGTGGACACTTTAGCAGGCATCTAATTCATTGTTTCGTATTGAATGCAATAACAACCTCTTTCTTTTGATATTGCCACATACCAGGCTTGCTGTCAGGTGGATGTGCTGGCAAGCACTATTTAGATAAGGATCACATGAATAATCATCACATCACAGATGCTTATCTCAGTGAATTAATAAACCAAAATGCCTGTTGGTACAAACGACCTTTTTCTGCTCATGCGCAAAGTGGAATTACGAACTGGTCTATAGTCCCGGAGCCTCAGAATCGGCCGTGCTCTCTCTCAAAATGAGATGTGTGGTCATGACGTCTAACAAATAGACAACAACAACATCAACAACAACAACAACAACAACAAATCAAGCAAATCGATCCGTTACACTTTCATGAGAAGAATTAAACAGGTGCGCAAACAAAGAAAGTGACGGATTTCACAGTTCGACATACTCTAAAGACACAGTGATATAGACCTTTATCACATGGCGATTTATGCCTAGACGACGTAAGAGGTATAGCCTTCTCTTAACTTTTTGTGTGCCACATTAATTTTTTTTTTTGTCTATAGGTATGTGTGTGAAAATTGTGCACTTTTGACTCAAACACCTTCAAAATGTGTGATTTTTTTTTTTTTTTTTTTTTTTTGGCGGGGTATTCTTGCATAAATGATTTTTGAACTGTTTTTGTGTCACCTGCCAAATGAAGCTGTACTTCCTTTTAACAGCACCATGAAGCACTGTTGAACAAGGCCTTAAGGCTCTAACGGAGGAAGCCAGAAACATAATGTATCCACGATTGTGTGGATCTGTCCTTGTGAAAGTTAGCAGAGCATTGCCACATTATTGTAACTACCAGTACTTTTTCATGTATTTGATATTCAATCCTGACGACATATTATTCACACCGAGATGCTTTATTCAAATTTTACACTACATATATTAGCTCTATTTTAACAACATTTTCATGTTTCACATGACCGCATTTTTTTTTAATTCTTGTTCCATATTCTACATTTCATACAAGTTTTAAATTCCACTTGATCTCAGAAAAAAAAAATGTTTAACACAACAGTCGATTTGAAACAAATTTGCACAAATGTATAAAGATGTATAAGTGATGTATGTGTAATATGAAGAACCTACTAAAAAGCAAAGCTTGAAGGAGTACGTTCCAAAGATATAATATAAACGTTTAGTACAATATGTCAATGACGAAAAATGACGAAACATGCAACAATATAATATGTCGAGAATGTAATAAAATTTACAGAATATTCAAATGATGTTCAGAATTAAATTTAAAGTATCAATGCTAAGTAAAGTAACGAATTGATAAAACAAAGTCACCCGAGCGAGGCACCACTGTGAGTACGCAGAAATATTTCAAGTGATCACAGCAAAATCATTAAACGCAGTATTTTAAAATATTGGCTTTAACATTTTGTTTACAGGAACTTAGAGAACTATTTTTTTTCTATCTATTCTATTCATATTATCTATATAGTACTTATAGTATGTCTCATTGCACGATGCCCGACCTTGTAATTTGTACCTATTAAAGATAAATGCCTCGTGTGTGATCTTAAAGCCTTGTCAAACTATAGCGCATCGAACCAACAGATGCAGAACATATTTTATGCGAAATTTTGGAGAAACGTTTGAACGTTTTGCACGTTTCTCCTTCGTCCGCCGTTCGTCTAAATTCATCCATCTGAAACTTTGCCGAAACGAATGCATAATATATGCACAGCGTTAGTGCAACAAATGGCTAACGAATATAAAGTAAGGTAAACTAAACTGAACGAAACTACGGCGGTAAAATAAGCCAGTTGGTCATGAGGAAGCTCAGAGACTTCGGATCCGTCACATCGCTGTCACTGCACGCTATGCATACGTTGCGTATTCGCTGGTCATTCGTTTCGTACGTTGTGTGCTTGATGTATACGCTTTCCTTCGTCACTCTGTACGCTATAGTATGGTTTGCATACGCTCGTCATTCGCTGGGCGTACATCTGTTACTTTCGAAAGGTCACTGAAAACCAGATTGGAGCGTGTTCGAGAGTATCTGGCCTTTGCCAATTTTCACCAAGAAAATTGTAGCTATACGCTAGGCATACGCTGGCTTATATGCTTTAGTCTAACTGGGCATTCATAGAGGTGACTTATGTTCATTGACTGAAGACTGACTCCAAGAAATCAGTAAAGACCGAAAATAGAGTATAGGTGTTGTCACTGATATCAAATATGAGTGCCTCTTTCACAAATTTTATGACCATGATATTTATAGGCTCAGTCTCTAAAATCAGCCCATTTATAAATATATAATTGTTAAAGGGAATCCTTGACCAACCCTAAGATTTCTCGTTAGGACTGTTAGATGGGTGCTTTCGTTATGCCTCCTTGGTGTTGACCCTCATGGCTACTTCCCGACTTCCCCTACAGATTTCTTCTACACCCATTGCAGAACATCCTGGCGACGGTTTGACGAATCAATGGCTGTGCCAGCGCGTAGGCCACCGGGTTGAACAAGCTGTTGCTGTACGTTATCCATCTCGATATCTCATTGAACAATGCAGTGGTGGTAACGGTATCATAACAGCGTGACATGCTGTAGAGGACGATATTGATGACGTTTGGTACCCAGGTGACGGCAAAGACTAAGACAATAAAAGATAACGTTCTCATTGCTTTCAGACTTTTCCCGGAGTCGCCTTCATCGTCTGGTCTCCGTATGTGAGCTAGCACATCGCCTGACTCTAATCTTCGTCCATTCGAAGACAGCGACTTCGTCTGTGGCTTTCTGTCTTCTCCTGGAAACTTATGATTCCGTGTCTTTAATTTGGATAATTCTGAAGAGATATCTAAAATTTCCGGGGAATTAGATTTAACACCGCATCTTTTCCCTACAGAAACTGAAACTTCATTCCCCGCAGGTTTACTAGTTTTTTGCACTCTGATCTTAGTCTTAGCGTCGATGTTGGCGTTACTGATGTAACGCGAGAGGGACAGTCGTTTCCTCACTTTACTGCGGATTCGATAATACACCCGTAGGTAAAGCGGCATTATTATAAAGAAGGGCCCTGCAAATCGGAGGCAAAACACCATGAAGCTTGAAGGTAACGATGCTGCGTAATGTGGTCTTGGTAGGCCGAAACCAATCACGCCATCCATGGGATCCAAAATATCCCATAATGCGTTGAGGAGGAACCACACCGTGAAGGGAAGTATCCACGTGAGCACGTTGATGTTGACCGCTAATCGTCTACTCTTTTTGGTGAAGTGAGTCATAGGATGCACGGTTGCTACGTAACGGTCGATGGTAATGACAACCACACCCATTACAGACACGCCCATACTCGCGTTCTGGATCGTTAGGAAGAGAACCCCGGGTATCCTTCCAAATAACCAATTACCATACAGGGTTATGGTCGCACGAAGCGGCATAACGACGGCACCTACGAGTAAGTCTGCTAAAGTCATGTTCAAAATGTAGTAATTGTAATAAACCAACAGCTTTCTCTCGTAAGAAAATGCCACGAGAATCACACCGTTGGCGACAACGGTTATCAATGCTAAACTCAGCATGATCAGAAATAACCAAATTGTGCTGGATCCGTAAAATTCGCTGCCGACTGTTCTAGTGCAATTCATGGTGATGAAATCGCTCTTGAGAGTCGATGCTGAATGTCCCGATCCGCCGCAGGTTGAATCCTGGACTGATGACTAGAAATAAAAAAAAAAAAGCATCTTTAGGAACTGCAGGGAAGGGCGCTTGTTTGACGCAGACAAATATGAAGAACCTCTAATGCGCAAATTCAGCACGTTCCCAGGCGCTACACTCAATACAACTTATGCCACACAGCAACCTACGTGCGGCGTAGGTTGTTTCAATTTGCATTGAAATGGAAAACACTTTGACATGAAATGCCCAACGAAGAAATTGTTTTCTTGACACATCTAGCTGATAATGGTTTCGCAAAAAGAAATTAATTAGAAATCCTAGAGGCCAAGCGAACCAACTCATCTCAACTCATTTTACTCATTTCAATTATGATAGAGGGAGATACATTACGAGGAAACCATTGTGTGCTCTTTGATTTGTATGACTTTAATGAGTACAATTCCATTCTATATATTTATGAGAATTTTCTACGAAAGCACCCATCGATGTTCGTATTCAACGTAGGTCTACTGATATACTTTCGCTCGTCAATCCGCGTATCCGTTTGAAGACTAGTAATTTTCATCAAGTTAAACCAGAAATAATTTTAATTCAATTCAATTCAATTCAATTCAATTCAATATTTTATTTATTTCCATCATCAAAAAGAAAACAAAAGAAAAAGTTGACATAATCCAAAGTGATACAATTTTTTTTTTCATTTCTCTTATACTCGTCTGATAAAGGATTTTTTTTTTAATACAATATTCCATATACACGAATGATGTAAAAAAGAAACAATGGACTTTGCCATGGCAACAAAAATAGTAAATAATCACAATGATGGAAAACAGTGTTCCACTAAAAAGCCAAGCTTGTAAGACGTGGAACACTGGAACAAAACAACGACAGCACCAATTTGTTATACCAATAAAACATATTCATTTAAAATTCTTCTATATACTATTGTACATTTTACTCATTGATATGTGAGGCTGATACTATGAACAATACTTACTAGGATTTTAGAACGCAAACGTATAAACTATGTAACATATCACATTTGTGGCACAGACACTATGGGGCCAGGTATGCCAGGAAAATTAAACGGAAAGGAAGATATGTAATCGGCCACAAAAAAAAAAACAACACAAAAATACAACGACGACAACAACAACAATAACACAAAACACAGAAATAACAGAACTTGAGGAAATGCACTCAGACAGATACTGGACAACGAAGAACGAGGAAAAAGGAGCAGGGAAGAATAGAGAAGGAAAAGGAGAGGGAAAAGGAGAGGGATGGAAAAGGTCTGTGGACACACTACAAAATCTCAAGGAAAAGTGAAACATGACGGGTTTTTTCATTGAACATAATTAGCTGGTATATTTACACAAAAAGAATACTTTTTTAGTTTATACTTAAATGTAATTAACTTCACAGATTCTTTTAGATCATTATCTAAGCTATTTAAAATGTCCATTTCATCACAAAATAATGCAAAATCCATCTCAATCGGTAGCACAAGAGCTCGCAATACATCAATTTACTGATAGCTTGATTACACTCACCTACCTTTCAAACAGGTGTTGCACATCCAGACGCAGCTCTTTTCCAAATCTGCAAACGAAGGCAATTGATCGCCCTGTCCAGAAGATGTGATGTTAGTGCGAAGAGAAAGTGAAAGTACCTATATTTTCATTCAGATTTATTTCCTCCTGCATGCGTGATCCAGCGAATGCGATTGGTTGAAATTTCCTTGGCAACTTATGTCACGCAAGCAGCAGAAATGTAGTAGCAGCATGAAAAGTTCATGCTCTGAAAACGAACAATCTGCCCTCTGTGGATAAGGACATGCTCTTTGCTTGTTTGTTTGTTTGTTGGTTTGTTTGTTGGTTGGTCAGCTTTTTTTTTGTCCAGTTCGAGTGGGGATGCAAGTGATTGCATGTGAGATTCTGCGTGGATTTGTGTGTGTGTGTGTGTGTGTGTGTGTGTGTGTGTGTGCACGTATTAGTGAGAAAGGAAAGAGACGATGGAGGTGAGTGGCATGATACCTTCTTGAAAAAGACTTTCCGTATTCCTATACAGTGTATCCTTCTTTTTTTTCATTTCTGGATTTTATTGATCAGAACAAAACAATGTCTTTTTCATAAGTCATATGGAATTTTGACATCACAAAAACAAACACTCTTAACAGGAGTCAATGACAGTAAAAATACAAGACGTCTGATCCATTTTCTTAACTATACTAACTAACTATTGATGTTAAAGGGACTGTATAGTTTTGGTTGAGACCTAATTTCAGGTTTCTAAAATTTTTTGGTGAGATGAGGAGAAAACTCATATGAAATATGAAAGAGCATGTCATTTTATGAGGAATTCGGCATTTATTTGATGAAAATTGGTTTTGAAATGGCCGAGATATCCAAAAAGAGCGATTCTTATAAAGTGTGGGACCCACAATTTACTACAATCGCTTTGTTTTACTTTGTTTTTGGATGTTTCAGTCATTCCAAACCCGATTTTCATCAAGTAAACTTTGAATTCCTCCTAAAATGGTATGTTCTGTACTATATCATAAGTGTTTTCTTGGTATTTTGCAAAAAGTTAAAAGCCCAATTCTCATCTCCACCAATACTGTACCATCCCATTAACATATACGTTAACATCAATACACTTCAGAATCATATACAACAAAAAAAAAAAAAAAAAACTAGGGAAATACAAGTCACCATAAAGCAAAACACACACTACAATTTGATAGGGGAAAAAATGAGAAAGATATCATTTAAACTAGCTCATTGGTACACTTTCCGCTACACAGCTTTCGGCTGAAGGTGCATAGTCTCCTGTCTCTCCATCGGACCGAGGGGGGGGGGGGGGAGCGCTCGGCACTGCAATCTGTAATACACAGTCTAATATTACATTGAAGGTTTTATTCTATTTCTTTTTATTCAACATAAGAGTTATGATAGGAAGGGTATTCTTGTCAGCGGTATGTTACGTCAGTTTTCACTATAATTTGTAAAACATTGCTCACGCTACATTTCATGAAATGACAAATATGTTGATAACTAAAATCTCTACACTGATGTTTAAAGATCAACTTTATAACTACTATTATTACTAGTATTATACACGTTGCAATATACAATTAATGAAACCATGAATTGTTTCAGGATCATAAACATTAAGACATTAGCTTACAACTATTATATCAATTACCAAGAGCCTTCTGGGAAGGCATCCACCAACTGGGTGGTAAACTAGGAGCGTTACCATGGTTACTTTCATGTTCTTTGAACTCTGAACTTCACTGAAATCTTGGAACATTACAGCTTTGTTGTTAAACGGTTTGTCTGCTTTATACTTATCTTAGTTTTTGTTTTGTTTTGTTTTGTTTTGTTTTTTGTTTTTGCTTACCGTGCTGAAAGTGACAGAGCTTTTCTCACACTTTTATCTATCTCTTACTATTTTCTAATAGCTTTCTCTCTCTTATTCTTTATCTGCCTCTCTCAATCTTATCTCTTTCTCTCTCTCTCTCACTCTCACTCTCTTATTCTGTCCAACGTGGCAGACGATCCTCAGTATTCACATCGTGTTTTTTCTTCTAACCCTATAGAGTAAAGCCTTCACACCATTTGCCTCGTTACACGTGATCATCAGATAATATTAGGAATCCTGCCATATCATGACATCTCATATATCATTTTTTATTTTTTTTTGCTATGATTTGAATGACAGGCATGTCAATAACTTTGCAATTTGTACCCTGCAACTGTATATAGAGGAGCTAAAGTCACACTCGTTCGGGAGTTTGATTAGAGAGCGCTCTTCTTCCGGTGTAGACTACTACAGGATGATTTCGATTTTTCAGACTGTATTTAGCTCTTTTCTATGTGAATTGAACTGTTTGTACAGCGAATTTAGCTCTTTCACACGGTAAATTTTTGCTTTAAACAGAGCTGTCCCTAATCACACTCTATCTGCGGGAAATAAGCTCCTAAACCGAGTATTCGTAATTCCAAAGGTTCATTGATACGTACGTCTCTTATTTTTCGACTTAATGAACTTTCGAAATAGTGAACCCTCGAAATAACGAATCTTAGGAATAACGTCACGAAATGTGATCGTATTGGCGAACCTTATTTCATATTCGGATAAAAGAAGCATATATAGGTATAGGAAATTTGTGTGTTTCGTTATAATGAACATTCAGAATATAGAACCTTATGCATTTTCGGATTAACGAAGCTTCGAAACAAAAAACATCTCCCGTAGATTTTACCCATCGTGCTACTGACCAGCACGAATCGTTTCTGGTGAAATCGCAGAGTTAAAGGGGATGGCTAGTAACTGATCAGTGGGAATCAGTGGGAATGCTGGGGGATGATTGTTCCAATTCTTGTGGGATTCATTGAAGAGTACATTATATATCTACTGTTGTGTGAAAATTATTTGCTTCAGAATGGTCTCATATTCAAGTAATGTGCAGTTTAATGTTTCCAGGTTAGCATGCCTGTACAGTGACGGGGCATTAATCTGCACATTACTTGAATGTGAGACCGTTCTGAAGCAAATAATTTTCACACAACAATAGATATATAATGTACTCTTAAATGAATCCCACAAGAATTGGAACAATCATCCCTCAGCATTCCTACTGATTTCCACTGATCAGTTACTAGCCATCCCCTTTAAGAGTCACTTTTTCTACTCCCTTGTCGTCTCCACAAAACAGCGAAGCGTAAATCGATTCTAAGACATGCACGATGAAAACGACACCGGTGGAACACAGTTATCTAATGTCCTGCGGAGGAGAGAAAAGGGAGGAAAGAGGGTCATGCCATGTGCTACTGAGTATACTAAGGCATATTGAAGAATAGATCAGTTTGTAATTCCACTTTGCACATGAGCAGAAAAAAGTCATCTGTACCAACGTGCATTTTGGTTTGTTAAATCACTGAGATAAGTATCTGTGGAGTGATGATTATTCGTGTGATCCTTATCTAAATGGTGCTTGCCAACACATCCACCTGCACCACAGGACGCCTGGTATTTGGCAATATCAAAAGAAAAACGTTTCTTATTTCATTCAATACAAAAAAAAAAAAAAACAAACAAACAAACATGAAATAGATGCCTACTAAAGTGTCAACTAACGGACTATTCTGGTCACCTGGTCTAAACGCAAGTTAATTTTTTGTTTGAACACGAATACCATAAATTGCTACGTCGGGAAAGCTTATGCTTTATGCCGCTTTGAAAACGAGTGAAGTGCCTAACCAACTGAGGAAAAAGAAAGGTCATTTGTATCAATGTGTACATGAGCTAATTACGAACCGGCTTATTAATCAGTAAATGAGCCGTCTCGATGATCTTTCTCTCGCTATCTATCTATCTATCTATCTGTCTATCCATCTTATCTATATATCTACTTATCTATCTATCTATCTATCTATCTATCTCTATAAAAGGGTTGATTACGAATCTTTCAGAATATCTTTCTGGCTTCTCGTTGAGCTCTTGATATACTAAAGGGTCCAAACAATCTGACTCTACAGCCACGAAGGCGTATGCAAACATAACTCGTTCTACCTTGCATCACTTCAACTTGTACTTATATCACATTGTGGTTCAGGTTGCATAATCCCTTCTAGTGTTCTCGCTATCTTGTATCCCTTTATAAGGCAGAGAATATACTTAAATTGTCTACTAAAGAGCAAATATGTCGCTTAGATTTGTGAGAAAGCTAAAAGTAAAAGTATACATGTATACGACATGAAAGATATCTAAAGCAATTCTTATATAAATAGAGCTAACAAAACAGCTCGACGTGTGCTGCGAAGTGATATAAAAACGACTTGATATAATTATGGCTGTGCAATATAAGGCAATGTGGTAAAATTATATACAATGATATACACTATTGTATACAAAAAAAAATTGAAAACCAATGATCATTTCGAGTGGATTTTTTGAGCACCATTTTTTTTTTTTACTTCAATAACAATTCGCGTGATGAAAGTTTCAGATTCTTTAAATCCACAGATGAGATTAAGATTTAAGGGAGAGGACTATTAGATAATAGCGTAATATAGGCCTACTCGGTTGAGGTTTTTATTAAAATTCAAAGGTGTGTTTCGGATCTTCTCTGCAGATGGCAATGTGAAAAGAATGTCTTTTAAGTAGTATAAGTTTTTTTTTATATATATATAAAATGGTTTAGTGGATGAAAACAAACATCTGAATTCAGACAAGGCAAAACGAACTGCCTACAGTTTACAATTGGTTTAGCCGAAGCTGCGTCGTTATTGATGGTGCAGAGATCATGGATATGGATGATATACTTCACATAATTTGTACATAATGTTTTCAGTACATATTCAAATGATGAAACATTGGGTCATTATGAAACATTCCAATAAATCCCATTACAGACATTTGTCCAGATCATCAAATTTTCGACCTGTAGAAACAATTAAAATTTGTAAGGAGATTTACTTGCTTTAAAGAAAAAAAGTAAATACATGATAATGTGTCCCCGGTGCATCTCATTTACGATAGTACGGTGTCTTCTGTTACAAATTAAGCACACCCTGTCTGTAAAACATTGAGTGCGTCGGTCAATCACCCAACTTCTGTCGACATATCCTGCACAACAGCAGGGTTAGAGTTCTACGTATCAACGGCTGTGCCAGAGCGTAGGCTGCAGGGTTGAGCAGGCTGTTGCTGTATGTTATCCACCGGGCTATCTCGGTGAAAGCATCACTCGTTGACACACTACTGGAACTCAGAGAAATGCTGTAGATCATGAGGGTTACTCCGTTAGGGAACCAGGTGATGGCAAATGCCAGAACGACGAAACTTAGTGTCCTCATTGCTTTGCGATTTTTCCCTGTAGGTTTGCTTTTCAGAGCTGGACCCTGATAGTTTGCGCCGGAAATACTCGAGATTGCATCCACTCTTTTAGTACCGGCCAGGCGATATTCACTCTCGAAGTTCTTGTTATTAGTGTCGAAATTATCGATGGTTATCTTTAAAGGGGATTCGTGTGACGAAGTGTAGCTTTCAACCTGCCTCTCTCGCTCTTTTGACGATGTTAACTGGGATTCTTTACGGATGACATCAAACTGCTTTACCCCCTCCCTTGATGTGTTCTTCATATCATTGTCTGGCCTGCTTCTTTGAATCGAACGAGGACGTCGTTTTCGCAGTCGTGTTCGAATGTGGAAGTAAATCCGTAGGTACAGTGTCATGATTAAGATCAGAGGCCCGAAAAAACGCAAACAAAGCACAATAGAGCTTGACGCTAGGGACGTCGAAAAATTCGGATTTGGGATTCCATATAAACCGTCGCTAAGGTTGAGAGCCACAAAGTCCCACACTGCGTTGAGAAAGAACCACAACATGAAGGGTAGTACCCACGTGAGAACGTTGATGATTATCGCCATTCTCCTGCTCTTCTTGGTGAAGTGAGTTAACGGATGCAAGGTTGCTATGTAACGGTCGATGGTGATGACGACAACGCCCATCACGGAAATTCCGAGACTTGCGTTTTGAAGTGTCATGAAGAGAACTCCGAATATTCGTCCAAAGATCCAAGTCCCATAGAGCTCAATGCTTGAGCGAAGTGGCATGATTACAGCGCCTACCACTAAATCGGCTAAGGTCATGTTGAAAATGTAGTAGTTTTGATATGTCCACAGCTTTCTTTCATACGCGAATGCCATGAGAATCATGCTGTTGGCAAAAGCAGTCAGTATATAGTGCTAGAGTCAGCTTGACCAGAAAAACAAAACTTATTGTAAGTTCGAGCTGGTGGTTGTTTGTAACATGTGTGGTGTTCGTGGCGTTGAATCCCATGAACTCAACACTGCGTTCTCCTTTTTCCGTCATCTCAATTGAAATTTCTAGTCAGTGAATCAAACAAAATTAATATTAATTGACATAGTATTATATACAGGAGCAAAGGCTGATGGATGGCTTTACGACGCTGTTACGCTCATCGTCATAATCTAAACTGTTCGCTCTTTCATGTATTGTGAACGTTTGTTCCTATTTTAATGTAGATCTCACTTAAGAGTCTTATCTAACAGATTGGGGAGCTTTGAGTAGTGTCTCGTAATAATCAGAATGTCTATTTACAGATTTTAAAAGAATTATAATACCTTCTATATTGAATAATCAACAATTAATCTCAGTGAAATTAAGTTTTATATATAAAATATGTGTACATTATGTATGTATCCTTGAGAGTCTTCTTTTTGAACCTATGCTAAATGCCAAATAACGGAAAGACTAAGCAAATTATGCAAATTTTGATGGTAGCATTCTCTGATATGCACCATTACCATGCATTGAATATTATATGCATATTTCACTATACGTTTTAAATTTAACATGCTCATGGGCTTCATCACTGCGGAATGAGCTGTTTATTGCATAAGTTTTACAGAGATAAATACCATGTTATCTATACCTTTTCCTGTCTAGTCTATCTATCTATAAGTCTTAAACCAGAGAAAATAGTGATTAAAAACAGAACTATTAGGATGTACTTTCGAACAGATTTCACTTACCCAGAAATATTTCGAACAATACTTTGTGCCATGAAGAAACGGTGCGCTTTCGGCGAAGTGGCCTTGTGGTCCGAGAGGAGAGGAGTAAGTGCTATCAGTGCGAGATTGGCAAGATATGATCATTGATGATGTTCTAATGGGGAGTGCTCTAAATTTACAAGATAAACTTATATCAAGCGGATGATTGCTCTATCAATTCGCGTTACACACAGCGCATGCGCTGCCTCATCAATGTTCAATCGAACAACAATGATCGTGTCGAAATGGTAACGTGCATCAGAGACATGTAGCAATGTCGGAGTCTTAATTTGTGTATGTGCGTTTGTGTGTGTGCATGTGTGCGTGCGTGTATGTGTGATTCAGCAACACATATGAGAAGAACAGCTGCTTATTCTTGTTCAAACTAAGTTTATTGTGAAAATGAGCCTGATATTGAATGAAATTCAAAGAAAGACTATCATTAAAAAAGAAAAAGTGTGTATGTGTGTCCCTGTGTCTATGTGTTATGAATGTTTTTATTTGGGTTGACAATAGACACTCCATGAATACTGAATTGCATTTATATGCTGCTGCTTTGGAGAAGAGAACCTTCTCTTAATCAGAAGGTGTACATATATATATATAAATGCTATTCTGACATCACTTAGAGCTCAGGCAAAACAAGACTTTGGAATACATGTATTCCATCTTTAGCTATATTGATCCATCGATTGTCACTCCCATGTAAAATGAAATAAAATGAATGAACTGAACTTGTTTCAGAACCCACATTGTGGACATTTCATAAATACAGGTTATCATGGCTTTTTGCATATAATTATAACAAATGTGGAGGGAACTACCAAGTAGCACCTCTTGTATCATGTACAAGGGCTTAATCATGAGCCCTGAGTATGAATATAAGGTTACAGAGTACATGTTTATGAACAAGGCGCCTGCCCGGTACATTTCCATTTTATTAACTTCATAATGAAAGAAAAGATTACCATCCTAGTATACGTTTTGTGAACGCTACTAGAAAACATTGGTCAAATACACCGACATTTAACTTCCATGAAACTTAGTATTGATACTTTTCAAGAACATTTTTGAAAGCTTGTATTTAACGCTGTTAAAGCTTAGCGCTTGTTTCAATGAATGATTGACAGAATTCCAAAGCTTAGGACCAGTAAACATAATATTCTATTGCCAAAGCTAGTCTATTCTTCGGAAAATTAAAATCATTTGGTTGCCTTGTTGAGTAATCATGTATAACTTTATTCTTTTGGAACAATTTTGTAAACGCAGCGGAAGTAGCGCTGATTTCTACATGAAACATAAATAAGACAACCCAGATGAAGTCGAGACGAAGTCATGATTTTCGGTAAAAATGCGGTTTTCTCTAAATAAGGAACAGAGGAATCTGTATGGGTGATGATCTATAAGCTTGATCGTATATCAATGGCATTGCTCTTTTCTGGAACAAAAGTACTCTTACTCTGCATGCCTATTTTTGTTTGCCCTGCATTCCAGTGCATGTGACGCAACAAGACGATCGAACAACGCGCCCATTACCTTTTTAACAGGATAGATTATCGTAGACAAAGAGGGATTAGATTATAATTCTTAAATAATATTGGTAGAACCAAAGAGAGCCTGTACTAGTTTTTCACTCATAGCAAAATACAAATAAATACAATGACCGTGATCGTCCTGTCTTAAAAAAAAGAAAATGTGATAGCAGTGCAAACAGAGAGCAAAACTGTTTTCATCATCCTTTAAGATATCCACCTGCCTGATAAAGAGAGTGTGGTCGGTTGAAATTTCATTCGCAACTTACGTCACCCAGTAGAAATAAAGTAGTAGTATGAAAAGCTCATACGAAAGCAACAACAACAACCGTCAGCCTTGTGTAGATAAGAAAGACAGTTGGGTTTTTTCAGTTCGGGTGGGTTTCAAGCGACTAATTTTGCATTTTTTTTTGTATTGTGTATATATTAGTGAAAAAGATAAGAGCCTAGAGAGGTGAACATTGATATCTCCCTTTAAAAAGGCTGTGCATATTCCCACACAGGTGTAGAATGTGTTACATTAATAATTAATCAACATCTGAAGATTTTTTTTTTTTATTTTTTTATTTAACATTCGATAAAAAGAGTCTCCTTGTCAGCGTTATGTTGTCTCAGTTTTCACTGTAATTTGTACAAAAAAAAAAATCTCACTCTACATTTAATCAAATGCATAACATGTTAGTGACAATATATATATATATATATATATATATATATATATATATATATATATATATATATATATATATATATAATATATATATATATATATATATATATATATATATACATATATATATATAATATATATATATATATATATATATATATATATATATATATATATATATATATATATAGTGAAGTTAAAAGACCTACATTGCAAATACTGGTACATGTACAATAGATTATTTCATGCATGAAGACATCCGCTTCGTAATATCGCTCACAAAGAGGACTCTAGGAAGGCATCCGCCAGTTGGGTCGTAAACTAGGGGCGCTACCACGGTTATCTTCTCGTTCTTTGGACTCTCTGAATGTATTAAATGACGTCATGAAACGTTACTGCTTTGTCACTGTACGGTATCACTGCTTTGCTTAACTTCATCACTTGTAAGGTTGAAGTGACCGGGCTTTTTTCACTCTCTCTCTCTTTATTTCTCACTCTTTATCTTTCACTCTCCCTCTCACACACACAATGTTATCTCTCTGCCTCCCCCCTCTCTCTCTCTCTCTCTCTTTCACTCTTTATCTGCCTATATTTCTCTCTTTCTTTCTTTCTCTGTCCAACATAACAAACGATCGATTGCATTTTTTTTTCGGCCTAACGTCGTATCTAGGCTACACGTAATCACCGGCTGATATCAGAAATATATAATCACACTATCTGTCATATATTACCTTTTTGGCTATAATTTGGCCGAATGGTTTCATATGGAAATAAAAAATGGCGAGCATGTCAATTACTTTGCTATTTGTACTCTGTAAATGTACAGGAGCTAAAGTCACGCTCGTTTGGGAGTTTGATTAGGAATCAATCCTTTGGGAATGACATCAGTGGATGATTAAAGCTCTTTCGGACTTTATCTTAGCTCTTTTCTATCATGTTTGTGTGATTTTAATCATAGTGTATATTTAGCTCTTTTAACCCGTTAATGTTAAGCTTTAAAAAGAGTTTTCCTTAATCACATTCTGTTAGTAGGAAATTATAATTCCTTAACAGAATAATGAAGGATAATGATAAAATATAGGGCAATATTTGAGAATGAAGGCTTCTTATGTTAATATACGAACTTGACTCCGCAAAACGTGCATATTAATGTACTTTTATACGCTTAATATGTGTGTGTTTATGTGTGCAAGCAATGCGTTCAGTTCATCATAATTCTGACGATACATTTGAAATTTGCAAGGAAAGATAGCAGATACGAGCTAAGAAAATACAAATATCATGATGAGCAACAGGTTCTATTTCTCGAGGACAGATTCAAACAATAAAAACGTGTTACTCCAATATTTCTTTCATCAATACCAAATCAACTGTTTTCTTATATTTCAGAGTACAAAATTAAGTGAAGTACTTACTCGTGAACTCACATATACACACATTCGCACATAGACAAGCTCTCTAAGTTTTCTACCTTTCTTGTTATTTTTCTTCACCAACATGAACAAGCTGAGTACTTTACTAATGTTAAGCAGTAACAATATACTTCGTATACCTAGGATGTGAATGAGACTTAAATCTTTTAACCCAAAGAATGCTGATACATTCAAATTATCAGAGTCCTCTCTGTTTGGAAATTTTGAGAATGAGAGAGCCATATCACATTGTAGTTCGAGTCACATGAAATCCCATCTAGTTTAGCATACTTTGAGATCAAAAAGAAAAATTGTCAATATATGGAAGTAATATTGTTATCAAGCATTCTATCGTTTGATTTTGTTTTACATTTCTTATTTTGTATTCATATCTTTTCTGTTTGAATGTACTGTGACTGCTTTGTGTTATTCGTTTATACGTTGAACTTGTAAATTCTTTGAATTTTATGCACAGAACTGGTGAAAACACAGCTTACGCTGAATGCGTCAACCTTCCCGAGTTGAAATAAATGAATGAATGAACGAATATTTCCACTATTCAGTATCTCTTTATAGGGTAGAAAATATACTTTTCTAAAACTTACGTCGTCAAGTGAAGAGCAAATAAATCACTTAAATTAGCGAGAAACTGTATTTTATGTGAAAGTGCATATTCAGACATGAATGATAACTCAATCGTTTCCAAGATAGTGTCGTTTTAAGATAACCAAACCAAAAAAAGAAAAAGAAAAAGACGTTCACTTCGAAGTTAAACAAATGATTTTAACTTTCATGGCATAAAAGGCATGAACTGAGATAAAATACTTCTAATGGGGATAACGAGAAATAAAAGTATCTTTATTAAACGACTTAGTAATCATGGCTGTGTAATATGGCGATTTTGCCAAATAGAATACAATTTATATTGAATATATCTCTTGCGTGATGAGAGTTTCAAAGTCTTTGTATATATATAGAATGGATGAGCAGATCTTCAAAAATTCTTAGCTGAGAGCCATATAAGCTGATAGTGATATAATCACTTTAGAACAGTGATTGACAGTGCATATATGAATGTGCACAATACATACAGTTAGTTTAAGTATACGAATTTATTCGGCACATGTACTCAAATCGTATACAAAACATTCCAATGCATCCCATAACAGAAATTTGTCTACTGTCCCCCTAAATTTTGTGACTTGAAAACGATTAGAAATTCGTGAAGAGCTTTACTTCCTCTGAAAAAAGGAAGTACATAAAGATGCCTTTCCTAGCTATCCATCTCGTTTTCAATCCCACGTCTTAGGCAACACATTACCCATGTTCTGTCGGTGGAAATTAATGAACGAGTTCCATCCACCCAACTGCTATCGAAATATCCTGCCCAACAGCAGAGTTAGAGTCCTACGAATCAACGGCTGTGCCAGGGCGTAGGCTGCTGGATTGAGCAAGCTGTTGCTGTATGTTATCCACCGGGCTATATCGGCGATAACATCGCTCGGTGAAATACTGGAACTCAGAGAAATGCTGTAGATCATGAGGTTTACTCCGTTAGGGAACCAGGTCATGGCGAATACCAGAACGACGAAACTTAGTGTCCTAATTGCTTTGAGATTTTTACCTGTGAGTTCACCTTGCAGCGCTGGACACTGAGAGTTTTCTCCGAAAATACTCGAGATCAGCTTTACTCGTTTTGTGTCATTTCGGTGAGATTCATTCTCTATGTTCTTGTCATTATTGTCAAAATGAACGATGCTTATCTGTGAAGGGGGTTCGAATGACGAACTGCACCTTTCAACCGGCCTTATTTCCCGCTCTTTCGACGATGTTAATCGGGATTCAGTACGGATGATATCTGCATGATCTGCCAGCTCACTTGATATGCTTTTCGTGTAATTGTCTGGCCTGCTTCTTTCAGTCGAACGAGGGCGTCGTTTTCGCAGTCGAGTTCGAATGTGGAAGTAAATCCGTAGGTACAGGGTCATGATTACCATCAGAGGCCCCCAAAAACGCAAACAAAATACAATCGAGCTTGACGCCAGGAATACCGTATAATTCGGTACTGGGATTCCAAATAAACCATCGATACCGTTAGGATCAACGAAATCCCACACTGCGTTGAGAAAGAACCACAACATGAAGGGTAGTACCCACGTGAGAACGTTGATGATTATTGCCATTCTCCTGCTCTTCTTGGTGAAGTGAGTTAGGGGATGCAAGGTTGCTATGTAACGGTCGATGGTGATGACGACAACGCCCATCACGGAAATTCCGAGACTCGCGTTTTGAAGTGTCATGAAGAGAACTCCGAATATTCGTCCAAAGATCCAAGTCCCATAGAGCTCAATGCTTGAGCGAAGCGGCATGATGACAGCACCTACCACTAAATCGGCTAAAGTCATGTTGAAAATGTAATAATTTTGATAAGTCCACAGCTTTCTTTCGTAAGCGAACGCCATGAGAATCAAACTGTTGGCAAAAGCAGTAAGTGCTGCAAGAGTCAGCTTGACCAGAAAAACAAAACTTATTGTAAGTTTGAGCTGGTGTTCGTTTGTAACATGTTGTGTAGTGTTCGTGGCGTTTGGTCCCATGAACTCAACACCGTGGTCTCCTCTTTCCGTCATCTCAATTGACATTTCTAGTCAGTAAATCAAACAAATATGGAATGAAACATACAGTAGCACCTGTACATATTCAACATGTTAAATGTTTCAATAAATCGAGCAAAATAATGATGTAAAATTAAATCGTTGCAATCTCTGATATACAACATCATGTATCAAGTATATTACAAAAATATTAGGCCTGTACGTTTTACAGTAGGCCTATACATGGGACTCTCATATCGCCTGAATGAGCCTTTCCTTCATACGCAAGTTTTGCAGAGATGGAGACAACCAATCTTATCAATCTATCTCTGAGTCTTACCCTATAATACAAACACAAAATTATGGTCATTATTAGAATGTATACCCTTAGCAGTTTTCACTTACCATGCAGATTTCGGACAATATACTTGCTAAGGAACGAGGCGTTTTCAGCAAAGTGTTCCAGCAGTCAGTCAGAACGGAGAAGTATTAGCTTTCAGGGAGAGATAATGGCAAGATGAAATCATTGGTGCTGTTCTTTTGGAGGCTGCTGTAAATTGACAAGAAAAACTGATATCACAATCACAACCAGATGAGATCTCTGTTTCTCTGTCTGCCATGCGCATGCGCTTTGTCAGCAGTGTTCTATCGAACAATAATCGTGTAAGTTTATATGCGTTGATTTTGTAACCTGAGAGAGCTATAAAATGTCAACGTCATAATGTGCGTGTGCGTGTTTGGGCTTGTGTGTGTGTGTGTGTGTGTTACAAATACATGATATGGGATAAAAATAGAGTCATTCCATGCAATACTGAATTGCATGGAACAGATTCGTCTCACAAGGCTGTGTAAATAAATTTTTCTCTGAAAATAATGCATTACACGTAAAATTAGACTTTGAAATATTCCATCTCAAGGGACAGATAGTCCAGTGGTCATTATTCATATGTAACGAAACGAGAACTATCAACAATGTTCAAATTACTCAACGGAAGTTCAGAAAATATTTAGTGTCGAATAAATCGCGTATCGTACACCCAGTGGGATTGGATTATAACAGGAAAAAAAATCATTAGTTAAATCGAATTAGATTAAAGCATATCGGTCTGTCACACATAATAGAATTATGTTGACTGTACAAGTGTAGTTTACCAACAGTCATTGTCTAGAATGATTTTCTGTTAATGTAAATGAACGTCTTTATTCCTGGTATACGCAGGCTCGACTAATTATCGAGTATTGTGCACATCGATATACCGTGAAAGTATATACACGTTCCATTTCGAAACAGTAAAAGAAAGAAAGAAACAAACAAACAAACCGAGCATACTTTCTTGTTATATTGGTAGCATGTCTTGGCCATACCTCATGTGTCGGGAATTCCCCAACATTATTGACAAGGAGCATCAACCGTCCTGTTTGTTGTCCTGTACCGTCTTTATTTTGTACCTCAAGTTGGATCTGAATTATCTCTGATGCCGCGTTTTGTTGCCCTTGCTTGATTAGCCCGCCACTCTGACAGTTAGATGACGTCAATGGGTTTCAATTTGCTCAGAATCATCAGTGGCGGGTCTCCGGGGTTGGGGCTAGGAGGGGTTGGGGGTGGGAGAGTTGGGAGGTTAACCACCACTCCCATCTTTTTTGTTTTGTTTTGTTTTCTTGGTGTTTTTTTTTTTCTTAGGCTTGATTTGTTCTTTCTTAGGCTGTTTTTTTTTTCTTGTCAGGGGATATGGTGAGAGAATTGGCAGCAAAATATGTTCTATTTTGTGCGTGTGTGTGTGTGTGTGTGTGTTTGCCTTTTTACTTGTCATGACCTATCGTCATTATCGGTTTTCTTTGCAAAAAGCTAGATCCGCCCCTGATCAAAGCCATGGTTAGAAACTCACCACAATGTATACGGTCATTTCAGACACCTGCCATCATGCCTTAGTCGATGGTGAATGCTACCGATCCGTTTAATTCTGAATAGGTGATCCGAGTATCCTCTCGGATCACCTTCTGTATGTGTACTGATTCTTTGTTCTTCTTCTTCTTTTTCTTCTTCTTTCTCCGCAAAAGTTGTGTATCGGTTAGCTCAGAAAGTATTCTTCCTATCAATTTCAAACTTATACCATATATGTATCATGTCCCAAAGACGACGGGTCTAATAAAATCATAGTGATCAGTCGACCGTGACGTCACTATGACGTCATTATATGAAAACACATTCTCAATCATATCTCATCAATGGAATGGAATTTTTCAATGAAATTTACGTCATTTTACGTCATTTCAAGTTAAGCGCATTCTACTCATATTCTCAAAATTCATATTTATCCTTAAAGCGTGCGCGTACGCGCGCGTGGAAATATTTATATGCTCAAATCGAGCTCAAATTTTTTTTGCATACGTTTCAGACGATTTGGAGCATTTTTTGCAAAATTGAAAAAATTGGACGGGCGCGTACGCGCGCGCACATATACGCACGCACAGCTCTTATGCAATGGAAATTTCCCGTTTTTTTTTTTTTTTTTACTTTTATCGGATGCCTGAAATGTCAAGGAATATTTCTACCAAGTTTCAAGTCACTCCGATTCAATATGACGTCATACGGGCCCGTCAAAGTTGAAATTCCGCGCGCGCGTCAATGGCGATATACAGTGCAACTATGCCAAAAAACCGCCAATTTTAAATCCGATTTTACTCGTCAGGATGGACGGTTACCCACCATTTTCGTTACATATTCTGAAAGCTGATGAGTTGTACATATCATTTCATGGGTTGGCGATGCTGGAAAAGTGATTAAAAGATATCAAATTTCTTAATAAAATAAAAGAAGTAAATTTTCAAAATTACGTCATCAAATTTCAAGTTCACTCGAGCGTATCTCACTTATCCTTTGTCAATTTTTACCCAGATTTCAATATGTTGTAGCCTATTAAATGTTCTTTCATTAATGTAATAACAACATTTTGATAAGATGACGGTATCACCCCGTAAAAATGGATTGAAAGTAATCTTGTCAAATTTAACCAGTTTACGTGTTATCTCTATGGGAGTGTAGTTTTTCTGGAAATGAAAATTGACATGACTATCTTTATGGAGCACTAGCTCACCTATGTTTCGGTGAATTTCTCCCAGATTTTAATATGTTGTAGCTGAGACTTTGGGCTATCGTAAATGTGCCCTTTATTTTTTCATACGGCATCGGGATTACGTCCAAAAACTTGGTTGAAATCAAAGCCTATCTTCGATGTATTTTCATATTTCTTTCTTTCTCCTACTTTCTTTGCAATAACTCAAGAAAAGCATACTCTATCACCACCATATTCTGCACATGTTTAGTTCATGTCACGTACATTATTTCTTAAAATAACAACTACTTCATCAGACGCCATCTTGAGTATGTAAATTAGGGTCAAAGGTCATAAATGTATCATCCTGTATCTTGGTGAATACATGTCCTTTCTTTCCCATATTTTGTACACGTAAAGACCATGTTACAAGGATCATTTCACAAAATAACCACTTTTTGCTCAGATGCCATCTTGTCTGTGGAAAGTGGGGTCAAAGGTCAAATATACTTCATTCTGCATCTTCGATAGTGTATACGGAATTCGGTACCCAAGATGGCAGGTCTGACTCCCTTTTCTAAATGAGAATCCAAACATCACACGGCCAATGTCCCCTCAACACCGATTAAACCTGTATGGTCATGCCTATTTGGATCAGGACTCAAATCATTGATTTCCAAAAAGATCGGATCACCTAATTTGTCAGTCTTGACAAATTCCAAGTCTAGTTACAGTTACAAATTGTACAGTTATAGCAAACTTTCAGTAATGTTAAATGTCTTCTATTCTATTAATACTTCGGACACCCTATTATCTACGATTTATAATGCGATGCACTCAACACTCCTCTGACGTATCAATAAAGACGCATGCCCTATTGATTGCAAGTGCTTTGTTATTTTCCCTGAAAGCAATAAACCATAGTCTGGCTTAAAAAGAAAAAAATAAGGTTTCTGTATTCATCATATTCTATGCCCCGACACAAAATTTCGCTGCAACGACACCATAGCAGAGGCGTCTACTAGACGGGGTCATCCACTACGAACTCGAAACCCACGAGCTCGACATTGAAAAAAAAAAAAAGGAAAGGAAATATTCATGAGTCATACAGCCCACGAGTCACACAGCCTATGAGTTATACAGCCTACGAGCTCGACAATGGGCGAAAAAGACCCACCATGCAGCTCGCCACTAATAGGCAACTATATCCAAGTAAGGCCCAGACTATGAGCTCGACACTAGACAAATAAGGCCCTAAAACTCGACACTTTATATAGGCAAAAAAGGGGCATACGAGACCGACACTGCATATATTAAACCCCGTGATGTAATGTCGTTCTCGTGGGCCTTTTATTTCTCTTTTTAATTAGCCTGTCGAGCTGTTGTGGGCCTTGTTTGCCTGGTGTCGAACTTATGGGCCTTGTTTTCCTGGTGTCAAGCTCGTGGACCGTATAACTCAGGGGCCATGTTCACTTAAAGTCTAGCTCGTGGGCTTTAGGGGACCTGTTACTCGTGGACTGTATGACTCGTAGGCTGTATAATTCGTGAACAGACTGAAAAATATGCGGTAGAGCGCGTATCCCCGAGCACAAACAAAAGTGAAAATAATGTAGAGTCGATTCAATTCCAGTAGATTTGTAATTTATTTCCATCCAACAAAAATTGAAACAAAATACAAAGAATACGTTACACGAAAAGTGTTTTATAAGTCTTCCACTTTTCACTCCGTGCGATTTCTTCAAGGTTTCTATGCATAGAACTATATTTCTGGGGAAACCAAATGTCCGTTAGTCCTCACATATCAAATCTAGTATCCCAGCTCCTTAGCAACCTCCACACACACACACACACACACACACACACACACACACACACACACAAACCGAACAAAGATAAATATGCTTCTTCACCTTATCTAATTCGCTAATTCATTTATGTGCAATATCATTGCTTCTTGAAACGTATATGCACCACTTTTAATTTTTTTTCGCGTAATTCCAACAAAACATTCTCTGATTTTGCTTGCTTATCTAACTCATTTTACCAAGGACAGGTTTCCTCATTTAATGTAAGACGTGGAAGAACGTGATCCTTCTATAGCAAACTTTCTCAGATCCTGTAAAAAATGTAACAGCCGTGACGCTAAGCGAATGTATGAGGAAGCAGGCAATCGAAGAATTTGAAAAACTGACACTCTTCAAACTGTCACCATCTGAATAAAATGTAATGCCATCTATGTTTGAATGCATGACATATTGGTTTTTCCTTCTGGGTCATTTTGATATCGATTCTTTCTTGCCTGTCATCAAGGAAGGAGCGCCAATCCCATTAGCTACAGGCGGAGTTGCATTCTGATTGTCACGAAAGATCTTTGTTGAATAATCAGATCCGATGGTGCCTATTTGATCAATATGATGGAGTTGTTCATTATGCAGCAACCATAAGCGGGTCTGAGACCAAAACTGCTATAGAGTGAGAACAACTGGTGTTTAGTATTGCAGTGAATGGTGTGTGTGTGTGTGTGTGTGTGTGCGTGCGTGCGTGCGTGTGTGCGTGTTCACCATGCTTTTAGTTGTATAACTCATAAAAATCTGGTCATCATGTTATCATAATGCTCCGGAGTGCACATACCAATCATGTAACAGAGGAAAATATAATTAAGGAATCAAAATGATGAAATTTCACATGACGTCTGACAAGAGTGGATATAATGATAACATCATGCTTATAGGAGAAAGATTTAAGTATAACTGTATAGACATAGCTAACTATACAAACAGCTATCACATGACAGGAAAATTTTACGAAATACTTGGAGCAAAATATCGCTTGACGTCTGAAGAGAATCAACATAACTTTATGGTTTCGGGGAAAGATACGCCAGCAGTATAAACTCAACTATATTTCTTCGTCGACCAATCGTATTTGATACACAGCTACGAAATTTGGAGACCCCTTTTTCGAAATAGATTTCAGTAGTTATTTCAGTTATTGTAAGAACAGGTTTTGTAGAATTATACCTTGGAATTATAGTAACATCCCCATTTTAATTTTGTACAAGTTTCGTAATCACTTATAATCCCTATTCTTATGGCCCCAACATAATTTTACTTAACCCTTCAAACCCCTGATAAAAGGTCGGTCGTTGACACTTGTTTTGATTGTCCGTGTGTTTGTTTGTTTGTTGTGTGCGGTTGTTGTTGTTGTTGTTGTTGTTGTTGGTTTGTTTTGTTTTTTTTTTTTGGTAATGTTCAGTGCGAGGTATAATACGTAACGTACAAAAAAGTACAAATCATATTGGGGAAAACAGCAATCGTCAATAAAGCTGTGAAATAACCAACTTTTCTGCTCCATGGTAATGTGCCTTTTTGTTTTGGCTCTGTAGAAACTGCTTATTATGTGTTAAAAGAGGCATACAATAGTATTTATAGCCACACAGTGTTCTTTTGCTCAAAGTTGCTCTTGTTGTTGTTTGCACTTCCAGACCAGGGCTGAGGTTGATTTGAAGCCACTGGTCACCTATCTTGGTGCAATTGCACCCCGCTGTTGTTTTTGCTCAATCTAGCTTTTTTGTATACTGACTTTTTTTCTGATCATGTTTAAATTCAAAGCAGCAATCAGTGCTTTTTGTTCGTTTCTTTTTATGTTTGTACATGTAATGATATTTGATACTTTATATCAAGCAGCTCTATTCCTATATTTTGTTTCAACTACATGTATGTTATCTCCAGGCTACACCATGTTCTACAATGCAAGTGCTTCTAGTGTTTGGTTTACGCAACTAGTGATATTATATCATGATTATCCATGGCACTAAAATTGAGTACATTTAATTGTCGAGGTATTCAAGATTTTGTAAAAAGAAGAAAGATTTTTCATTACTTAAGATCAATTGACAGTGATATCATTTTTCTTCAAGAGACAAATTCCTCTGTTGAAGATGAAAAATTTTGGAAACAGCAATGGGGGGAACATGCATGGTTTTCGAGTCATACTTCCAATAGTCGTGGTGTTGCTATTTTGATTCGCAATCATGTTTCACCAGTAACTCATTCTTCATATTCTGATCCAAATGGGAGATTTTTGATTAATAATGTCACTAATAATGGTTTATCTCTCTTACTTGTTAATATATATGGACCTAATAATGATGACTCTGATTTTTTCCTTGAAGTTTTTGCTAAAGTAGAACAATTTAATTATACATCATTGATATGTGCTGGTGACTTTAATGCTGTGTTGGGCCCTCAAGATTACCGAGGAGCTAAACAAAGACATTCAAACACAAAAGTTAGTGAAATTATTCAAACTTTGATAGTAGAATACAATTTGTGTGATATTTGGAGACATTTTCATCCAAATTTAAAACAATATACCAGGCATCAAATAAACCCAAAGGTCCTATCCCGATTACATTTTATTCTTGTTTCAGAGAACTTTGTTAATAACTGTTTGCAATCAAAAATTATCCCAGGGATTCAATCAGATCACTCTGTGGTTACTTTGAATTTTAAGGATGATCAACCAAAGAAAGGACCTGGTTTTTTGAAAACTTAATTGTAATTACTTACATAATGATGCTGAATTTGTAAAACTGATTAAAGAAAAGATAAAAGATTTTAGAATTGATAATAAAGATAGTCAATGTAATCCTAATATTATGTGGGATGCTTTTAAATGTACAATAACAGGTGTTTGAATAGAGTACGGTGCCAGGAAAAAGAAAGAAAGGAATGCCACTAAAAATAGGTTGTTTAGAGAGATAGATGATATTAACATGCAAATAAATAATGACCCTGACAATGTTGTGTTTATTGAACGCCTTGAACATTTGAAAGCTGATTTAAATAAAATTTTAGAATATGAAACTCAGGGCCTCATTATCCGCTCAAGAATGCGTTGGATTGAAGAAGGAGAAAAAAGTTCCAAATATTTTTGTAATTTAGAGAAAAGGCATGGGGAGATAAAAACCATTCATAGAATAAAAAATTCTGATGATGAAATGATATCTAACCATAAGAATATATTAAAAGAAATTAATAATTTTTATCAGAATTTGTATAAAAATCAAGAAGGACAAGACAACAACAGCAAAGATATTTTTTTAGACTCTCTTGAAATACCCAAATTAGAAGAAAATGATAAATTGTTTTTGGAACAACCTTTCTCTAAAAAAGAAATATATGAAACACTCACCTCAATGAAACACAATAAAACTCCAGGATATGATGGTTTACCGGTGGAGTTTTATGTAGTTTTCTGGCCTGATATTTCTGACTTGTTATTGGATTCATTTAATTTTTCATTGGACAGTGGGCTTTTGTCTTCATCACAACGAAACGGTATTATTACTCTTCTTCCAAGAAAGATAAAGACCAGATGTATTTAAAAAACTATAGGCCCATATCATTGTTGACTGTGGATTATAAAATTTTGGCAAAGCTTTTGGCAAATCGATTGAAAAACTGCATTAATGAACTTATTCACTCGGACCAATCTGGTTTTTAAAAGGGACGAAATATTGGAAATAATATTAGACTGATTATGGATTTATTAGAATATACAGAAAGTCATGACCTCCCTGGTGCCATTCTCTTCTTAGATATACAAAAAGCATTCGATAGTGTCAACCATGAATATTTATTAAGAGTTCTAAAACGATTTAATTTTGGGGACAAATTTGTTGACTGGATTAAAACTCTTTATTCCAGCCGAAAGAGTTATGTTGTAAATAATGGATTTTTACTAAAGCTGTTATGATGGAAAGAGGAATCTTTCAAGGTTGTCCTATTTCTCCATATTTGTTTTTATTAGTTATAGAAACACTGGCTTTAGCTGTAAGACAAAATAATGATATCAAAGGTATTTCTGTAGAAGGAAAAGAAGTGAAAATATCATTGTTAGCAGACGATTCCACATGTTTTTTAGATGGCTCACTCAGTTCTTTTGATCATTTGTTTGATTTGCTTGAAAATTTTGCAGTATGTTCTGGTTGTAAATTAAATATATCTAAGTCGGAGGCAATTTGGGTTGGTGCTAAAAGAGGCTCTCAAATAAATCCATACTCTGAAAATGGTCTTATTTGGAAAACAGATACTCTCAAAACCCTTGGAGTTGTTTTTTCACTAGATGTCAGCAAAGTTTTTGCTCTTAACTACAAACCTAAATTGAAATCTATAGAAGCGACCCTAAACTGTTGGCGCGTCAGAAATTTATCCTTGATTGGAAAGATTTGTGTGGTTAAAACCTTATTATTACCTCAACTGTTGTATCTTTTTTCAGTATTATGTATAAAGATCCCAAAAAAAATTTTTTCAAAGAGTTAGACAGAATATTTTATAGATTTATTTGGAGTGGTGGAAGAGATAGAGTAAAAAGAAAATATGTTTGTAATGATTTCGCTTCGGGTGGGCTGCGAATGATCGATCCATATGTTTTTGCCATGTCACAGAAAATGGCTTGGGTCAAGCTTCTTTTGGACAAAAATTACAGTAGTTTATGGAAGGTAATTGAACTTTCAGTATTAGAAGATTTTAATCAGATGAATGATGTTTTATGGAAATCTCATGTACCTGAATCTGTTTTGAATAAGTTACTATGCTCTCAATTATCTGATTCTATTACAACTTGGTATTTTTTCAGGGAGAAAGCAATGAATAAGGAGTTTGGTGTGAAATTTTCAGATTTAGGGTCATGTCAATGTTTATGGTTTAACAGAAATATTAGATCCAAGTCAAAGCGATTCTTTTTTTTATCAAGAGTGGTTTGATAGAGGTATAGTCTTTGTCAGTGATCTTTTAGATTCACCACTCCCTGGAAGCAAACTTTTTGAAGAACTTATTCTTGATTTCGGTATTTCGCCCACAGGAAGGAGAAAATTTAATTTTTTAATGAGCAATGTCCCTCAAACATGGTTAACTATATCAAATTGGGATCATAATGAAATTTTTGACACAATAGTAAATAACTTATGTTTAGCAAAGAAAGTTCCGAAATATGTTTACTCAATTATGTCAGAGGACTGTGCTCCATCAAAACATATTTGTTTTTGGAAAGACCTGTCGTTAAATCCAGATTCAGAATTGTGGGATAACATCCATCTGAGAAATTTTAAAAGTTTTATTGACGCTCGAGTTCGTTCCTTTTATTTCAAGCTATATCATAGAGTTATAGCACTAAATGATTTTTTTTTGCACAAAATCAAAAGGAAGGACTCCCCCAACTGCACATTCTGTCAGAGATTGCCAGAAACTGTTATTCACATATTTATTGAGTGCCAGCACGTAAAAAAAAGTTTGGGATGACATAATTAATGTAATAAATCAAACACTAAGAAAAATTATAACCCCTCCGTTTTTGAAAAATTTTTCGGGTTTAAAGATGATAAATTTATAACTTATATTTTCCTTATCTTGAAATATTATATTTATTTGTGTAAATTCAGAGGTAACCAACCCTCTTTTCAAGGATTTAAGGTGTATTTAAAAACATGTAAAGAACTTGAGTATCGCATTGCTAATAAGAATGGAAAACTTGTACTTCATTTCCGTAAATGGAGATTTGACATATTATTGCGGTGAACACTCTGAATTTAACATATTGAAGCGATATTATTGTTTATGACTGTACCATTGCATATGTACAACATTCTTATTGACTTTATTCTATGCTGCTTTGCTTTGATTCTCTTCATTTTTTTGACTTAAATTTTTGTTATTAGTTATTACTAGTAGTATTTTCATCATTTCGAATTTTGTTGCGATGTTTTTGTAATCTTGTTAATTTGATCAATAAAAACTCAATGAAGAAAAAAAAACTTTTCTGCTCCAATTGTCAGGCTATTATTTTGTCTTTACCAAATCTTTATTGGGCATGTACTGTATGTTAATGTGAAATATGATACTAATTTCATAGAAGTATTTCTGGTTCAGAAATGGCTTAGAAGAAGAAATAAAAGCGAACAATGTAAGCATACAATCAAACTGCTCTCATTGCACAAAATTAAGTACCAAAACAAGAAATAAAGACAGCTAATTGTCTGTTTGTCGGACAGAACGTATAGTTTTAACCTCCATCACAAATTCATTATGAATATGATTTTTGAGGGGGTATAACCTCCTTTAACAGCTTTTATTATACAGTCCAGTATACGGTCCCATCTCCTTTATCAGTGGCGGATCCAGGGTGGTGTGCACAAAGAGGTTCTATATATGTAATAGAGCGCGCGCTCGCATACAGAAGCGGGGCCAATTGAACGACCCGCCGCCATTAGCAAAGAGGTCGACTACCAGAAGACTGAACCCGGAAGTGCCTATAGTAATACACGTAAAGTACAGTTTCGAAGATGAGGTTGGGTTGGAAAAATCATTCTAATTTTAAGGAAAATCAATATTTGTCCATATGCCTCCGGAATTTATAAGAGAGATATATTCTCAACACAGTATACGTGTTTTGATGAAAAAAGGACTTGCCCGGTGTGCACCGGGCGCGCGCGCCCCCCCCCCCCCCCTCTTTATTATTTTTTTTTTCTGTTAAAACTAAAGAAATGAATGGAAAAAATGAAATGAAGCCCGGTAATAGCATCAGAAAAATTCTTTGCACCCCCTCCCCCACCCCCCTCCCCCCACCCTTTACGGAATTCCTGGATCCGCCCCTGTTAGCTTACATTAGGCCTACTGTGAGAAAAAATCAACAGCTATGAATACAGACGCAAATCAGTCAGGGACAAAGTATATGGCCGCTGTTTGCGTCAAACCTTCGTCGGTCTGATGCTTCAACTCCTGCTAAATTTCTTTTGTCAATACTGTTTGACTTATTCTTGATTAGCGTTGTACTCAATGTTAATCGTGGACTGCAAGATGCGGTCGGAAATTTGATAAGGTTAACGTAGCCAATAAATGGGTGTGCAAATCGATCGCTGCTTGATATAATGTCAACTTTGAAAGCGCGCAAACACTCACTCACACACACACACACACACACCCACACACACGCACACACACACAAACGCACAATTGCATTCATACATACATAAAAAGTCCGAGCGCTCATAATATACATGTATCTACACTTTAGATGATTCCCTTGAACGTTTATGTTACTAATGGATGTGGTTGCGAAGCATAATCCTTGAGCATAAGCAGGCTACGATACTGCTATCGTAAACCATAAGTAAGCAGTAAGTTACTTTACAACGATATCAATACTTATTATGTGCAGGATGATTTGTAAAGTGAAGGAAATACATTATAACCTCGATATCATGTCTCAACGTTAAAGGGAAGATAAACCCCAAGAGCAATGTGGATTGAGTGAAAGCAGCAACATTAGTAGAACACATCAGTGAAAGTTTGAGGGAAATCGGACAATCGATGCAAAAGTTATGAATTTTTAAAGTTTTGGTGTTGGAACCGCTGGATGAGGAGACTACTAGAGGATATGACGTATGAGTGGACAACAATACAAAGAAAATATAAAGGAAATTCAACAAAAATTCACTTTTCTAGAATCATGAAAGGGCAATGGACCAACCTCTTTCAGAAAGCAGGGGGAATAATTGCTACCCTTAACATATGTCAATATCAAGTTGATGGAATTTGTAATTTTCATGAAAAATGGATTTTTGTAGAATTTTCTTTATTTTCTTGGTATTGTTGTCCACTCATACGTCATAACCTCTAGTAGTCTCCTCATCCAGCGGTTCCAACACCAAAACTTTAAGAATTCATAACTTTTGCATCGATTGTCCGATTTTCTTCAAACTGTCACTGATGTGTTCTACTAATGTTGCTGCTTTCACTCAATCCACATTGCTTTTGGGGTTTATCTTCCCTTTAACAAATTTTCTCTGATAATTCTTGATGAAGATCTGAAATCAAAATCGGCGGCAAATGAAATCACTCTTTGAGAGAGCAGTCTTATACTTAAAGGACCTATACAATGCTATTGTTTGTTGACTTTGTGGATTTTCAAATACTGATAATCACTTATGTGGAGAAAAGATTGTAATTATGAAATACTCTATATATTAATGTTTCTGCTATTTTGCTTAAGATAACTTAATTGGATTTTTCCACAAAACAAAACAAAAAGCGAAAAAAGCAAAAGTTTTAAAGCTATAATGCTTTCCTTTCAATGCAAGGCCTTTCTTTCTTCCGCTCTTTCTCTCTCTATATTTTCTCTCAATACCTCAAACACACACACACACACACACACACACACACACACATACATACATAGATACATACATACATACATACATACATACATATACATGCACGCATGTACACAGTCATACATACGTACATTACTATAGTATTACATACACTGACATAACGCAGACTCTCGCATATAGATCTGTCATCTTTATGTTATAGTGTTATATTTCATTCCTAATTCTGTCATGAGATTTCCGTTGTATACAACAATAAATAACTTCTCTCTACAAGAGAAGCTGGTTTGATATTGATGCCTTGAAATTCTGTGACCATTCTTTCGTTCCCTTTTCAATTTCAATCAATGAAAAAGCACATTATATCAAATTATGGAGATTAGCTGATATCTGACTATTGTAACAAAAAATAGTTCAATTTTAATGTTTCGATACCCCCCCCCCCCCCCGTCTCCTCACACTAAACTATTCAATAAACATATTTAAGTTTTGTTATCTTAGAAGGCACCTCGTACCGCGCGCCTGCTGGGCTCATTCACTTGCACCAGCACTCACCTCACTCACCTCATTCTCTGTAGGGTCTACATGATGTGTCTATACAATTTTTGTTGTCGCAATGTGATGCCAGAATGAATCTGGTTTTTTTTTTCTCTCTCTCTCTTCATTTGTTTTCGATAAGCACACACGATGTATGTTTTGCTCATTTTCTTGTTTTCCTCTCTTTTAAGGCTGTCGTATCTCCAATCTATATTATGCTTATTTGACAACAGTCTTCTGCATTTACACCGAGTCTCAAGACATGCGCCATATTCAGTCAGACCATTTGATTGGTTCCCAATTGACTTGTTTTCTTATTCTTTTCTTCAATCTGTACACGTTGGCCTATATCTCAATTGTGTTCGCATGTACACATTGCATGTTTTATTGTCTTGAAAAAGAAGAAGAAATGACTGTATTTCATTTGTAATATATATTCAATGCAGAAAATTCCTAATGAATTAATTTGAATTAAATTTGAATTGAATTTGCTTTTTGTTATCCAGGCATAAGCGAATAACGGAAACAGGGAAAAAAGATGGTGAATAGATAAAAATTATGGGCACCAGAAGAGTCGAGAGAAGAGTGACAGAGATTAATGAGACAGTTAGAAATATACTACAATGAGAAGAGTCATGCAATCTTCCATCGTGATGCCAGGCCATGAAAGCGGATAGACACAAATATTTAAACACGATGAAATGAAACTTGACTGTGCAAACACATACATCTTCTTACCCTCTCAAATCGTCAGCTCCAAACAATCCACCTCACCCCCCCCCCCCAAGCTAAGAGAACATCACCAATGTCGCGATGCTCTTCTTGAGGTATACGTGATGTATCTCAGAGGAGTTCACTATCAAGTTCTAATGCAAATTGATTACGATGCAATGTCTAAAAAGTCAGCTCAACCCCAGTTAACTTAACCCATCGCGTAAATTCATACCTTGCTGTAGAGAATCTTCTTGTTGTCATTAAATCGACACTTTGTATAGATTCAATGCATATCTTTATTTGTAGATCTAAACGTTCATATCAAGGTGTGGTATATTTCCTTATTTCACTACAATGCAAGAGGTTCTAAATCTTCTAGCTCTCATAATGTAGGTGTTCTATCCACCACGCCTGCAACAGTCAGTTGTTATCGATACCTTGTGAAATATGAACTTCGTGATTATTTCTCTAATCATGTTCACATCAGAGAACAACAGAGCAGCACGTATGAGGTCGTGCCGTAAATGTCACCGTGTATTGAAGATGTGGGTACATTGTAGATTATTATTACATCGGAAACTTGATCCAGACTTCTCAAACACATTCAATGCATGTCACCAATGTGAGGTTTGGAAATGTTTACACGCATGGTCAAGAGCTGCCTTTCAAGTTCGAATAGAACTAGAGTCTATATAATATGCTTAAAGGGATGGTACAGTATTGGTGGAGGCGATGATTGGGCTTGTAACTTTCTGCGAGATATAAAGAAACCACATGTGAAATAGTACAGAGCATACCATTCTAAGACAAATTCCAAGTTTATTTGGTGGAAATCGGTTTTGGAATATCTGAGACATCCAAAAACAAAGTAAAATGAAGTGATCGTAATAAAAGTTAGGTCCAATCTTTTATTAAGATAAATCTGTTTTGCATGGGTACCTCAGCCATTTCAAAACCAATTTTCATCAAAATAAAAATGCTGAATTTCTCTTGGAATTACATGATCTTTCATAATTCATAGGAGGTTTCTCATTATCTTGCCCCGAAATGCTAGAAACCTGAAGTTAGGTCTCAACCAAAACTGTACGATCCCTTAAAAGTTTAATTCTTACTGATTTTCTCTGTTTCGTTCCCCTTGCCAAAGTCACCCTTTCACATGAATTTAATAAATGAACAAAAGAAAAAGGTCGTCGTCATGATGTTTTGGTGGGAATGACGAACATACGATCTCTTTGCTTTCTCTGGTAGAATCCGGACTGTTATCGGAGTTAGCCTTGGTAGCATGCACTGTCAGAGTTCAGTGGAGTGGTATTTATTGGTATCAGCAAATACGATCAGGACTGATATTTCAACTCTGCCAGGCCACTAAGTTTGGATGTCATGTCACTGATTTCTAGATTGTAATATTACGGGAGATGGTCGTTATATTCCGAAGGTCCGTTATTCCGAAAATGAAATAATGTTCGTTAATCCGAAGGTTCACTATTTCGAAACGTAAAAATTCAGTACATCTAGACGTTCATTTATCAAAAAATGAAAACAAGTTTCAGCCGAACATTTTGTGGCGTTATTCCGAAGGTTCGTTTATCCGAAATTGAAATAAAAAGTGCATACATACGCACCTTCGAAACTGCGAGTCTTATTTTGTTTTCCGATTAAAGAACCATATTTCATTTTTGAGATTCCTTACTTTCGAAATAACGAGTCTTTGGAATATACAAAACGAAATGTAACCGATATTCCTGAAGAGGTTCATGGATGTCTTACATACAAAGCTAATGAATACGAATGTGAATGATACAAGTGCTACTACGGGTTGAAGAGAAAAATGATACTCGTCTGTTGCTGAGTATTGTCCCTTGATTTGGCGTTTATCAGTATATTATTGCAGTTGTTATCAAGTAGTTATTAATGATGCATTTTATCACCGTTACAGAAACGGAGTTCTTATACAGGCGTTAGACTGTTCCGAAGTTGAGCGAGAATGGACACACGATAAAGGAAATGTTTCTATTCTGCTCTGGTCCTGGTCGTATACTCATCGGGTTAATCGTGAGGGCATCTTAAAGACATCGTATAACCGCCGGTGGAGTTTCTCAGGTTGCTCACAAAAGGTCGCGCTGAATTGGCACTTTTAATCAGGCAGGTTCGGGGCCCACTTTGTGTGAATTTAAAATTCCATATTCGTATCACCATCCTATGGCAATTCCGGACAGTGTGACACCAGTCTTCAGGACTGTTTTCACTGAGCAAGGGAATGATTCACATAGGACACGAATTTCGAAAAATGATAATATGTATCCACATTCCCACATTCAACAGTCCACAGATCCCACATTCGGAGAAGCTTTTCTCCGAATGTGTCTCGACAATAGAGCTAAAGTCATTTCGGGTGGCGGCACGCTGTTGCGAAATCAACATAATTTGGCAATGCCAGTATGGAATTTTCAACTTCGTGCCAGGTTGGCCTCAAGCATGGTTAAAATCAAATCAACAGCCGGAGTAAGTAGCTTACGATATGCCTACAGAAGGTCACACTATGACACCCGAAATACACACGAAAGCTACACGAAGAATGCAGGAATCACACATGTCGTTAAATATACACAAGATGACCATACGAATGAGCAATTTTGAATTTCTCACGAAGATGTCCCCGAACTTGGTTGAAAGCCAATCAAGAACCAACAGGCAAATAATTATGGTCCTTTCAGAAGGTCACACGATACCATTCTAACCACACTAAACGGCTACACAAAGATTTGAATCTTTATTTTAGAATAAACCTTCGCAAGATCTTTGGGCTATCATTAGGCTTGCCACAGATGTTGCCGCAGCTCATGAAATTGCTGCTGGAGCCTGAGAAACTCCATCGGCAGTCATACGAGAACATAAGGTGCCCTCAGGAATGGCATCAAGTTTATACGATCAGATCCGCATTTGAAAATTTCGTTTATCGTATGTCCATCTTTGCTGAATTTCATTACAGTGTGACGCCTGCACTACGGCCTTCATCTAGTTACAACAGTATTGCCCACGAAACATCCTGGCAATAGTTTGACGAATTAGCGGTTGTGCCATGGCGTACGCCACTGGGTTGATCAGACTGTTAGCAAAGGATATCCATCTGGTTATGTCGGTGAAAGTCGTCGTCATGGTGAAGGAGCCATATTGCAGCGACACGCTGTAGATGACGATGTCGACTGCGTTTGGTAACCACGTGACGACGAAGGCCAGAACGATAAAAGTCAGTGTCCTCATGGCTTTCATACTGTTTGCAGCAGATTCACCTTTCTCTTCCCTCTTTCCCACGTGAACCATTGAGTTATTCATATTCTTAAACTGTGGTTTTGTTGCAACCCTCCTCAAAGAATCGCAGCCTATGTCACCACTTTCGTTCCGAGTGCTCAGGAAGATTACCTTTGAGTTGATCCTTTTCTCTGACTCCGAAAGTTTCGATGGAGCCTCACATACGGTCGTCGACTCTCTTTCAGAACTTTTCTTTTCGTATTTCCCCGACGGATTCTTCATCTTGCAGGTTGTACTTCCCTTCTCCCGCGCACTTGCACCTGTTCTGCTGCCGCTGGTAACAGACGTGGCTGGGATTTTCCCGACGCTGGTGCGAATTTTGTAGTAAATGCGTGCGTACAGTGCCACAATAATCACGAATGGCAAGGCGAATTTGAAACAGAACAGCATTGAACTCGAAGCAAATGTGCTAACGTACTGTGGTCTAGGGAGCCCGGCGGGAGTCAGGTCTTCAACGGGATCGATGAACTCCCACACAGCGTTTAGGAGCAGCCAGCTGATAAATGGCACTAACCACGTGAATATGTTGACGATGGTTGCTACGCGCTTGCTCTTCCGAAGATAATGGGTCACAGGATGCAGTGTTGCTAGGTAACGGTCAATGGTGATAACAACCACACCCATCACAGAAACCCCGAGGCAGGCGTTTTGCAGGGCCACATAGAGAGCCCCCAACTCTCTACCAAAAATCCATGTCCCGTAGAGACTAATGCTGGACCGAATCGGCATTATTACCGCACCTACTAGTAGATCAGCCACAGCCATGTTGAATATGTAGTGATTTTGGTAGGTCCACAACGCCCTCTCGAAAGCAAACGCAAATATAATCAAGGCATTTCCCAAAACGGTTATCAAGGATAAGCTCAACATGATTAGGAATTTCACATTGATTTGGGGTCGGATGGGTTCGGTAGTTGCTGCTCGCGTGCCGCTCTCGGAGTACAGTAAGACCGTTGAATTAAGGGGGTCCATCATTTACCGTTAGCCGTTTCTGTGGGCAAAACAATATGGATAGATAGAGTTACAGCATCCTGGTGGGGCGCTGTGATTATCTACTGTTCAACATTCAAGACGTGTACTCTTGATATCACTTTTAAATTGACGAAGAAAAAGCGCCAACACAAGAAATCTAACTTTGTCAAATGATTATTGATTGATTGAAGTATCAAACAGTGTTTTTTTTTTTACTTGTTCTGACATGACTTTAATTTGTTCTAAATTGATCTCAATTTGTTTTATCGTAACCTCTACAAAATCATTTTATGAGCAAGAGGCCTTTTAAATCATACTAAGCTTCTTTGTGATATATTTTGGTTTGTAAATATGTATACATGCTTTTAATTCGTTAATTACCTCTATAATTTTCATCGTACAGTCAATTATTGTGGGCTCAAGATGCTTTATGATCTTCGTGTATGTTCTTTGGTAAAAGAAAATTAAATAAATTAAATTTGTCTGAAGTCAAAGACAAAGTAAATTAACACCTTACTTGAAAATAAAAACAATACCTGGTAATATTTGATGACGACTTCAAAGTGATAATTTGTCATGGGGGATATAAAAGTAGGCATGTATAGTCAATCGCAATCAGAAACGTAATACATTATTTGCTCAGAAATGCATTTGCGAATATTTTTTTTTTCACTTCTAGACCCTATTTACTGAAATGGAATGGAAGATAAACATAATGTTCTCAAATCACATAGTAGTTTGTTTTTGCATGGTATGCGTACACATCTACATCATCACGATCATTAGGCCTACAGCATTTTGGTCAAACGGAAAATGGGAATGAACAAAAAAAAAAAGCCACATCAAATTTATTTAGACTTCCAAATGCTTCTCAGCAACAGTCTTACTTCATATTCCATCAATTCCCAAATATCAATTCTACTTGTTAAATGATAACAACGAGCATGTAAACTCACCGTCTTTACACCGAGCAAATTGACGAAGTATAAACAGGCTGAAAACCAGCAGTATCTGGTCTGGAAAGCCGAAATGCGCTATGGATATTGCGCCCCTCCTGAATTGGTCAAACAACCGTACTGCCCATGTCATTGTTCTATATCATTCTCTCCTCGTAGATGGCAGCACGTGCGAATCGATATAATGAGACGCCACGAGGTATTGAACCTCAGTGATGCATGAGAATGCAAATACTAGTTATTACGACAATCTATCCTCGTTTTTTCCCCCCTTTTTCTGACATATAGATATTTCTGAAATAAATCACGCAAAAATCCTCCAAACAAAAGTTGTTGTTGTGTTTTTCAAAATATTTAGTCGAAATGTGTTGTCAAAATGATTTCACATGAACTTTAAATGAAACGCCTTAATGTCAATGTTAAAGACATGGTAGAGTTTCATTTGAGATGGGCAGGTTTTCAAGGTTTTTTTTTTAAAGGACAAGTTCACCTTCATTAACATAAGGATTGAGAGAATGTAGCAATATTAGTAGAACACATCATTGAAAGTTTGAGGAAAATCGGACAATCCGTTCAAAAGTTATGAATTTTTGAAGTTTTTGTGCAGTCACCGCTGGATGAGAAGACTACTGCAGTGTATGATGTCACATGCGTACAACAATATAAGGAAAATATAAAGAGAATTTCACAAAATTTCATCTTTTGAAAAAAGTACACATTCCCTTGACTCGTTACTGACATAATATTATGTTATGGGTAATATTATTCCCATTGCCTTTAGAAAGAGGCAAGTCAAGTGCTCTTTTATTATGTGAAAAAAAGTGAAAATATGTTGAATTTTCTTTACATTTTCTTTATACTGTTGTACTCATATGACATCACGAGCCTTAGTAGTCTCCTCATCCAGCGGTACCAACACAAAAATTTAAAAAAATCATAACTTTTGCATCGATTGTCAAATTTTCCTCAAACTTTCACTGATGTGTTCTACTAATATTGTTGCATTCTCTCAATCCTTATGTTTATGAAGGTGAACATGTCCTTTAATGATGATTTTGTTTCCCCTGAGATAATGGAAAACCACCTATGAAATATCAAGGAGCATTTAATTCTCAGAGAAATTCAAATTTTGTTTGATGAAAATTGGTTTCCAAATTGCTGAGATATCCAAACAAAGCATTCCTAATATAAGGCAGGACCTACTTTTTATTCTGATCGCTCTGTTTCACTCTGTTTTTGGATATCTCAACCATTTCAAAACCGATTTTTATCAAACAATCTTTGCATTCCTGCTAGAATTACACGCTCTTTGGCTTTCTAAATATCTCACAAAAAGTTAAAAAGCTTAATCCTCGCATCAACCAATACTATACCATACCTGTAACCAGTGGCGTATCTAGGGAAAACGGCGCCCGGGGCAAGCACGAAAATTGCGCCCCCAATTTCTGAAAAAGTGTTCAACCCCAACACCATCCCGGTAGGGACTTTAAACAAAGTCCACATGATGCTTTTTCAAGCACTTAAGAGGGATCTTTTGAGGGTGATTTAAATGTAATGAATTTTGAAAATTTTTGTATTTCAGGTTACAAAACATGGAATTCTTGTCATTTTTTGCTTACCAAAGGGGTGTTGCAAGAAAGTTGCAATCAATTGCAACTTGCAACTGATTGTCACTGGCCAATCAAAATCATTGTTGCATGCATGTCTTCTTAATAGGGCAGACCCTGAGCCAATCAGAATGGTTGTTTCAAAATTAGCAATTATTTGCAATTGATTGCAACTTTCTTGCAACACCCCACAAATCTTACAATTCTAATCAAGATATAGTGACGGCCTTACAATAGATAACGATTTATACAAAAAAACTTAGGACTTTGAAAAATACTCTAAATTAGAGCGCGCAAGTGAGCTGAAATCTTTATATGTCCTCGTCATCATCACGTATTGTTCTTATTTTTTTTTTTATATAAATTTTGGCGAGCGAGCGCAGCGAGCGAGCCGAAAATTTTTGTATATCAGCTTATAAAACATGGAATTCTTGTCATTTTTTGCTTATTAAATCTCACAATTACAGTGACGACCTTATAGATAACGATTTATACCAACAAACTGAGGACTTGAAAAAATACTCTCAATTAGAACGAGCGAGTGAGCCGAAATTTGTATATTTCTGCGTCATCATTACGTTTTTTCTTATCTTTTTTGATTTTTTTTTTGCGCCCCCCTCCCCGTAATGTATGGTCGAAACCGTTGGCGTCCTCTTTTGATCCAATCGGCGATCGCTTCAGAACGAATGAAATTGCAGTCGCTGCTCCGTGTAACATTTTTCCTACTAAATATAAAATGACATGTGTGAACACAATAGACACTATCATTCTGTCCGCGTCATCGTCACGTTTTGTTCTTATCTTCGTCTCTTTTTTATACAAATTTTGGCGAGCGAGCGCAGCGAGCGAGCCGAAAATTTTTGTATTTCAGCTTACAAATCATGAAACTCTTGTCATTTTTTGCTTATTAAATCTTACAATTCTAATCAAGATATAGTGACGGCCTTATAGATAACGATTTATACCAACAAAATGAGGACTTGAAAAAAAAATACTCTAAATTAGTACGAGCGAGTGAGCCGAAATTTGTATATTTCCGCGTCATCATTACGTTTTGTTGTTATCTTGTTTGATTCAGGTTTTTGCGCCCCCCCCCCCCCCCGTATGTACGAAACCGTTGGCGCCTTCTTTTGATCCAATTGGCGATCGCTTCAGAACGAAATTGCAGCCGCTGCTCCGTGAAACATTTTGCCTGCTAAATATAAAATGACATGTGTGAACACAATAGACACTGTCATTTTGTCATCATCACGTTTTGTTTTTACGTTCTTTTTATATAAATTTTGGCGAGCGAGCGCAGCGAGAGAGCCGAAAATTGTTGTATTTCAGCTCACAGAACATGGAATTTTTGTGTGAACACATTAAACATTGTCATTTTGTCCGCGTCATCATCATGTTTTGTTTTTATCTTGTTTGATTTGGTTTTCTGCCCCCCCCCCCCCTACCATTCTCCCTCCCCCCTTCCGGGTGAGTTTTTTTTTTCTTCTTCTTCTTCTTCTCCTTTTCTTCTTTTTTTTTTCTTCTTCTTCTTTTTTTTTTTTCGTTTTTTTTTGCGCCCCCAAGGAGTGGCGCCCGGGGCACGTGCCCCCCTTGCCCCCCCCCCTAGATACGCCACTGCCTGTAACTAATCAATATAAGAACGCAGTAAATCGATCCTTAACAGCTCAAGATGGAGAACTTTATCCCAAACTGTGACAAGTACGTATTGATAGATAGATAGGAACTTATTGTAGCAAAGGTTTGTTAATTTGGACGAACGCGATTATGTGTTCGGCCAAAATATAGGTGCAGAATGGACAACACTAGTGAAAATATCAAACAAAACGATGTGCCTACGTTGCCACTTTTGTTGTCAGTCTTTTAAGACACCAAGAACACTCTTGTCATCTTAGGCGCAGATATGAGAGCTCGCGAACCACTTGACGTAGGCGTGGTATAGTTACATTTTTTCATAAACGTCAGTTTATTTACACGTTCATAGAACCACTCAGAAACCAAATATCTTGACGTGCTTGCATCAAGTATATTGGAAAGTTATATCTACAAATGCAAATACCACATTCTTCTGACGTGTCCCTTAATTTCCGTTCACATATCCTGATACCATTGCAGTCACAAAGGTATGAATGCATGTGGCATTTCTGTTCCCATGGCAACAGCTGAAATCATATTTGCCGTCAATCTTTACTCCTGATGATGCTGTGTTTTATTTTCTTTTATAACCGGAAGAGTCACTTTGTCTCCTTTGTCAATGTTTATTACGAGATTTGATACGATTGATCGTATAAGATAAATCGACCCGTTTCCTATATTAGAGTCTGAAACGACTGGTTTTACATGGTTCCCACCAGGCTTCTGGATAGCCAAGAGGAGGTTAAGGAGGCAGTGGCGGATCCAGGCGGGGGCGCATCGGGCGCCCCAACTCCCTCCCCCCCCCCCCCCCGCCCCTTTAATTTTGTAAAGGCGCCCCCTCTTTACGGAATTCCTGGATCCGCCCCTGAGAAGGTGTCATGGAAATTCAATGTAAAATTTCGCTCGTGTCTGCTCCTCTTTCAAACCATCTCCTCTGATATCTGAATAATTAGACTTTTCCCTTCATATTATAATGATATTCGATGATCACGAAGCTGATGCAGTTTGTTATTCCCAAGGTTCATTATTCCGTATGTTCGTTTATCCGAATATGAAAAGGGCGTCGTAATTCTGAAGGTCGGTAAGTACGCATCTCCTTTTAATTTTTGGGTTAACGAATCTTTGGTATAACGAACCTAACTTCATTTTCGGATTGATGAACCTTCGGTATAAAGAATATCACCCCTCATCGCAACCTTAGTGTCAGCAAGAGTTTCTCTGACCTATTTGGCTGATGCAGTTTTAGTAATAACTGTAGTAAGTTACTACGTATAATCCATATTTCAACCTTTTTTTAAACCAGGGCCCTGTTTTATGAAGAGTTAAAATTGATTATAAAGTTGATTTCTATGATAAGTCTATGGCAGCCTGTGTGTTAAGTAAATTTAAAATCGATTTTATCTTTTCATAACACAGGGCCCAGATTACTGCTTTGCCCACGGACAAATCATTACACTGTCAGGATGCATCGTATAGAGCACAAGACGTATTCGCGGAGCACGGTGCTGTAGATTTATGTATGATATTCACTAACTTTTTATATTCTAGGCCTGTATTGAATTGCATATCACCCCCCCCCCTGTTATAGAATTCACATCAAGAACTCGTCAAATGTCATATTGATATGGAAATGTCATTAATTGTAGTAGTGTTTACTTGAGTAACGACCAGATGGAATGAACCTATGACTGCGCATGCTCAAACATAATTTTATATGTATATCAATACATACAGTTAACAACAAAATTATTCATACCCCTGAGAAATCATTAGTTTTGAGCAGATTTCTTACAAGTGAAGGATGGAGTGATGGTGATTGGGTGTTAACTTTTTACTCTTATTTGTCCTCTATAAATTGACATTAATTCTAGTTTCACCTTATTTGCATAAAAATAGAAATGTTGAAATATTTGGATTTGGGCCTTTACAGAATTATTCATACCCTTATGAACACACTGTCAATGTCATTGCATTTTTTCAGGGGACAGACATGGGAGCGTTCTTGTGTTTGGTCACTAAGTTTGTGTAGGTCTCCACCAATGCATTTGTTGTTCTTTCTGCCAAGAGGACCTCATTAGCTGCTGCTAAAGATTTTAGAGTGTCCATGGCAACATGTGATATCTAGTTCCCAACTCAGATTAAATATTGCTTCAAGAATGTAGAAATTACTTATACATTGGAATACATTTTCTGTTAATGCCCCCAAAACATTACTTTCAACAACAAACCGACATATTCTGCACCTAGGTTAGGCCAAGTGGCTCTAAACTGGCTGTTCTCCTTGAAGACATTGCTGTAATAATAGCCTTGTGGAAGTCTTCTCCCGATAGTCTGACTCTATCATCCTTGAGATTGTTCTCGATAGCTTTGATTGTGATCTTTGGGATGGTATTGTTCCAATGTTGCCATAAAAAGCTTTACCCTTGAGCTCCAGACACATCCAAAGAGATTTGTCACAATGTGAAACTGTCCATTCTGGAAACAGTAGTTGATATTGAAACTACAGACACTTATGACAAAGAGTATTCACATTCCTTTCTCAGTGAACAGACTCTTCATCTCCCAGCAAAGATGAAAAACCTTTAAGGACATGTCTGTATAGTGATCTGAGATGGTGTCACAACAAACGTCTTAAACAGGATACATCCAAGGTGTGCGTTTTGTTCAGTACAGAGCAGAATCCTTCAAGGTGTGTCCGGACATCAAATTTGTTACCTTATTTGCCATGGAGAGATTGCTAAACAGTGACAATAACCTGAATATCACATCAGAGACATTCCAAGTGTATCTTGAGCAGGAATGGATCCAACTTATACTGAGACAAACTCCTTGTAGCATTTCACTGTCCAGGATTCTATGGACAATAACCAGAAAAGAGCCTCTCCTCCGGCAGAGACACAAAATAGTATGTTACGGTATTTACAAGTAATGGTCTCAGGACATTACTGTTGATGTTTTTGGGTAGACAAACTATTTCCAAGGTATTGAATGAATATCTACAGGGTAATATGCATTGTAGCTATAGAGATCACAATGTCGGCATGGACACTCTGAAACCTCAAGTTATTGGAATACTGGAGGTCCCCTTTGACAGAACGTAGACCATACGTCTTTTGAAGACCTGCACAAAATCAGTGGCAAAGCAAAAACACTCTTCAAAGTTGCACTAATAAATAAATTAATTACAATAACAGTGTTTTCATAAGGGTATGAATAATTCTGTTAAGGCCCAAAGTCAAACATCTCAACATTTCTATTGTTATGCAAATGAGGTGAAACTGGAATTAACGTCAATTAGTAGAGGACAATTAAAAGTATAAAGTGACACCCAATCACCATCACTCCATCCTTCACTTGTAAGAAATCTGCTCATAAGTCATAATTTCTCCGGGGTATGAATAATTTTGTTGTTAACTGTATATATATATATATATATATATATATATATATATATATATATACATATATATATATATAATATATATATATATATATATAATCCTTCAGTGTCCTTCCGATGTGATAAGTGCCGCGTGGGTAAAATAGACATCCTTTTCAAGTGATGTAATAACGGGAAAATGCATAAAGCAATCATTTCTCGATCATATTTCAACAAACAGCAAGCCCTATTTCGGCGGAAAGAGCGCTATATGCGAGTCAAAGCAAATGGAGCACCATTATTATACCAGAAGCGATGTGGCATATAGCCAATGCAACTGAAACCCGGATTCCTTACGACTTTTAATGGGCGATGTCTTTGTTGAACACAATGCCAGAAACTAGAAATTTCCCACACAATTAAGCCTGCCAGGGATCACCATACACGGGGTAATGTGATTCGACCATCTTGATATCATATAGTCTTCCTTTGAATTTGACCTAAATGGCCTACTTACTTCAAATGCGAAGCTGGTATATGATAGTATCAAATCACAATATGCCGCATGAAATGTAATGAAATTAAAACCTGAATCCTAGTTTGAAGGCACAAAAGGGGGGGGGGGGTTCAGTCAAATTAACAATAAGCAAAAGTTACACTGCTACTCTTATTATGTAGTGGTTCTTGCCAATTTCTGTAAAGGAGTTTCATCTTTGAATTGAACCAATCACAACGTACAAGGAAAACAGAATGAATACACGTTCAAAGGAAATATTTTGTGTGCGTTTTTTTTTTAAACTTTTCCTGGTACACTGCAAAAAGTCCGGTGTTGAATATGAAACATCGAGCTGGTGTTAAATTTCCGGTGCTCATTCATGGTGTTAGATTAACACCTCCGGGTGTCATTTCAAAATTTAAAATTGTTTTATGAATAGTTACTTAGTTACTGCACTTCTTGTTAATTTTGAACTTCAACAAGACGATAAAGAATTTTCCGATAAAGTACTTGATTTTTGAAAAAAAGCTGTAAATACATTTACACCACAGTAACACCAGTTGGTGTGGTCCCGTATTGAAACTGGACGGGTGTTATACCATTGAAATTAACACCACCAATATCAAATCAACACCATGCGGTGTCATTATTGAATTAACTCTAGCGCAGTGTCAAAAATATCACCAGCCACAGTGTCAAAATTAACACCACGAAGTGCCAGGCGAACACTTTTTAACACCGTCACAATACATTTTCTACACCTGTGGGTGTGGTCCTCTATTGAAGTTTGATCGGTGTTAGATTTAACACCCAAGGTGTTAAATCTAACACCGATGTTTTTACAGTGTAGCAGGATGAGTTAAGACAGAAAATAAGCTATTCTAGTCACTGCTAGTAGGAAGATCAAAACTGATACTTGAAAATGATCCACAATTAAAAAGCGAACAAACAAACACGTCACTTGCATTCAGACCTGCAGCAGGAGATTGTGTTTCATACATTATAATTTGTGTGTATGCAGCACACTGAAGTTTTCTTTTCAACATCATTGTATATTTCTAACGATATGAATATTGGAATAGGAATATAATATGATTATGCTAATGTCATTAGAATCCTGCTTTAATATCCATGGTAAAACGTTTATGTTATCACTTTTAAATATATATTTTCATGTAGATTCACATACTAGGTGTTACAAAAAAAGAACAAAACCAACACATTTCCCACTTTTGATTCTTAATAGTTCAAAAACTATATATCGGATAACATTGACATTGATATGAGCAATAGCTGTACAATTTTGTTGGAGGCAATTATGAAATGACTGCATAATTCAGTTTCATTAAATTAAGCATTAATTTTTCAGTTAGGTTTCAGATTTTGCTCTATTTCCAACTCTCTGTACAAAACTTTAACTTTGCACAAAAGTCAATTTGTGTGTATGGGAGTGTGTAGTTGACGGTTACAGCCCCGTTATTCCGAAGGTTCGTTATTCCGAAGGCTCGTCAGTCCGAAGATTCGTTATTCCGAAGGTTCGTTTTTCCGAATTTCATTTTCGGATTAACAAATCTTCGGAATAACGAACCTTCGGAATGACGCCACAAATGTTCGGATTAACGAACCCTTTTTCATTTTCGGATTAACGAACTTCTGGGTATAGGGAATTTGTGTGTTTCGGATTAACGAACTTTCGGAATAACGAACCTTCGGAATAACGAACAGCACCCGTAGTTGACACCCAGATAATGGTCCTGGACAATGACCAGGATTTGAATGCTGTATTATTCATTCATGAGGAATTCCACTATCACAGCTAGTTTTAATTCATTCTGAAATGTGGTGTATGCAAGCACATGGAAGCATGTGCTTACTTTTTTTTTTTCATGCGCATGCATTTCACCATTTGCTAGGAATTCAGACTAGCAGTGTCCGGGGCAATCCATCATGAATAATTAATAAAGCATTCATGTGCCTAGGAGCAGTGCTCTGAACAGGTGGTATCCAGGTCCATTGTTCAGGTTTAAAATTTGACCAAAATCTGGAACCTAACTTTGAAATTAATCATGGATTTCATGAAACTGTTGTAGGCTTTCATATTCAAATCACCTCCAACTAAATTGTACACTATTCAGCTGTAACTATCAATGACAATTTTATCTAATATATAGTTTTCGAGCTATCAAGCATCAAAAGTGGGAAAATATGTTTTTTGTAACACCTAGTACTCTCAGTTCGTTGTTGATATCTTTTTATCTCTTCTATGTTTATCAGTCTTTAAGATAAATTTCCTAAAATCATTGCTATACCACGCTTAATGTCAGACGTCATGTTATGCTGTGTGATATGCATCTCATCAGTATATAGCATCTTAAGAAAGAAGCAAGTGTATACTCTTTAAGTAATTTGCTATTAATAAAAATTCTAGGTACAATCATCAGGATGCTAGTGTTGCAGATAACTGTGTTTTTGACTTACCTGTAAGCTGACATAGTGTCATCTTTCCAATTTTAGATATTGTGAACCAAAATGTGTATTTAGTTGATACCATCATAGCCTGAGATGGTATAAAAGTACTGTTAATGTAACAAAATTAGATGGATGAACAAATAAAACATCAGTTCTGAGATATTGCTCGCTTTAACTGGAACGTTATGGATATGTTTTTTCCCCCTTCAGTTCGTTTTATTCAACGAAATGAGAGGTAAATCATGGTCAAATATTAACTGCCGATCTAATGTTACAGTATAAAATAAAGTGGACTGGTAGAATATGAAAGAGTTGTAGAAGGAGCAGTAGCAAATATCAGTGGTAGCTATAAAACATTTAATGTAATAATGTATGCTAACATCCTCATCACATTTACGAGTCTACATTACCCTGGGCAAACCAAACCAAAACAACAAAAACAACAACAACAACAACAACAGCAACAGCAGCAACAACAGCAACAGCAGCAACAGCAGCGAAAACAACAACAACAACAACAACAACATACAAACAAACTAAAACTAAAACACAATACAAACATTAAAACACACACAAAAAGACATACAAACCAACTACACTTGACAAGTGGCAATGGAATTTAGAATTTTGAGACGTGTTAATAGGAGAGCAGGCAAAATTTCTTAACCCTATAACGCAGTGGATCTCCAGTGAGAAGTTTGGTAACGAAATAGACACAGAGAATGACGTCATGAACACAGGAAGGGACACACACAAAAAAAGAAAAAAAAACTGACAAAAATAAGGGCGACATCTGTCATGTAGATATGCGTAATTGATTGCATGCACTTGATAAAATTTGCGAAGTTATACGTGAATTAATATCCATTGTCTCATGAGCACAAAGAAATACATTCTTTATACGAAATTCTAGCCTTATGTCGTACTCTCATGTGCTAACTCAAATTCATGTGGTAAGGGATAAGTGTCTGCTCGCGCAGAATGTCATTTTCCAATCGATTTTGTTGCCATAGGAACAAATGGGAGCCACAGACGGTGCAATGACCAACGATGAGCTAGCACGGTGCAAACATAGTTCTTAACGATGTGACAGAGAGAGTGTGTTTCTTTTCACATTCATTTCGTTTATTTAGCTTGTGGCGAAGGATGGATTTTCGATTTTTTGTCAATTAATGATACTTGAACATTGCCACATAGAATGAAAAATACGTCACCATACTCACACACTTTTTTTTAAAGATATCACCATCGTTTTCACAATGAAACGAATACAAATAATGATTTCGTGTAGATTTAGTGTACGAACAAACAAACAAAAGGACGATACAGAAGTCTGCAAATATGGATTCAACAGTGTTACAATACAAAATTAGACATAAGTCTACAGCAATACCAAATTAACCTTGAAATGCCCACGCGCGCGCGCACACACACACGTATATAATAAATATATCACTTGAAGGTTTATCATGTCTTTTGAATGGCATACCCTGAAAACAGCATAGGCCTTCCCTACACCCCCTCTTGTGGTAAAACGAGGAATCATTTATGAAAAAAGAGATATGAGATTTTGACAAAGGACAACGATGCTTTTACTGTAATTATTAGCCAGTCTTTTCTACCATACGTCTTCAAGTATTTACATTCATGATATCATGAATGTAGACCTACATTAAATTATTTATGAGATACGGTTTCTTAGACGGGATCGTGTCCATGTGCAGATATTGGATTGACCAGAATAGTGGAGAGGTTTCTGTTTGGTGAAATGCAGCACATGCATGTGAAAGGAAAGAACTCACAATGTTTAGAACGTTGCATGCATTGCCGGCAGAATATTTTTAGCTGCTGATATAAAACAGTAGAAAATTCTAGAAGACATGTTCAAGCCCAACACTGAGTTGGACCGGGTCGGGGGGGGGGGGGGGGGGTCCCTTCACACAGGGTGTAAATGTGTGTTGAACAGTTTCTTAGTATTGTATACTATGCATTTTAATTTAATGTGTGTACAATACACTGTATCCATGCAGTACACGTTATTTTGAATTATGTAGCCAGGTATTCTTTGTTGTATGGTTGTTTTTGGAAATGAGGTCATGCTTGTGAAATAGACAATGAGTCAGGATGTGTGGAAGCCTCTGGAATCTAGAGGTTGGAGATCCTTACAGAATATTCCAGAGTGGTTGAAGAAACCTACAATAATAATATGAGCCACAGAAATTACGAAGTATAGGCAGAGCACCTCCAACACGTTTGCTCTCAGAGTAATGTTACATCTGGCTCTGAAGCGATTCGTTACAGTTTATATAATTATAGTCTTATATTACCCGCTGCGTTGACCTGTTTGGTGGAGAGAAGGCCTGATTACATATTTCCTGTGGAGAGTTGATTTGCCTACATGTTTTGTTTTGTTGTTGTTGTTTTTTGGTTGTTGTTGTTGTTGTTGGTGGTGGTTTTTGTTTGTTGTTCTTGTTCTTGTTTACTTGTTTGTTTGTTTGTTTTTTGGTGGCCGGCTCCATTTTCATTTACGTAGACATTGCTACATCGAAGCTGTGACTTGCTGGATGATCATCACAGTTGTGGGATTATCATCAGAGGCACATTGACTGCATGGACGCGGTCATCGCGACGTTTGGATTCTGCACGTATTACCGTGAATTTTATGATGTGGATTGCCGTAACCTGTGAACATTGATTTACATCTGAGTGGATCAGTCATCTGTGTATCAAGCATTATTTCTCGGATACTTCCTGGGGATTATCTGGAGCTCACAATCATTACAGAGGTTTACGTACGTTAGGTCATGATTGTACAGTACTGTGATTTATTATCAGTCTGTCAGTAAACCGCCTGAACATTAATTCTCTGTTTTTGTGCGATCATTTTTATTGTGAATCAAGTTCATTGAAGGTTTTCCCTTAAGTCTGTGCTAAAAAAAAAGTATGAAAAGATTCACTGAAGTAAACTGAAAGTCTATAATTGTATGTTCGAGCAACTAAACGTCAACACCATTGCTCATCTTTGCTCCCCCCCCCCCACACACACACTTACAACAATATACACACACAGATAAGTTAGCCTTAGCACCCGTTAATTACATAAGTTTAAAAGTTAATTACGTGCTGCTGATAATTTAACGAACAGTTTTCTCGTGCTCAATGCAGCGAGCATTCAGGTTTTTGTGTTGCATGTATCATGCATCTTTCCTAGAGTGACATGCTTGTTGTTGCTTTTATTTCTAATATTATACATTGAGTGCTGCCTTGGTGGGCAGTTTTAAAAAGGTAAAATTCATACGTTGCATTTTTCTAAATCAAATTTAATTTTTGTACAGGACTGCGTCTATGAAAAAACAACAATACCGTATCTACTTATCTACTACTACTAATTTCTTCTTTGAATTGAAGTTTAATTTTAGGAACTAAGTGTATTTGGGGGAAAATAGGATTATGAATGTCAGATGTGATTGGAGAAACATGAAATTGAATTTTGTGCGCTCCTATTAGGCGTATTTTGTAAAATATAGCACATACAACAATGTGCATTATACAAAATGAGAAAAACTGATTATTATAATCATACTGCAATATCGCTACAAACACACACACAGACACACACACACACACACACAATACCGATCGATGATTATAAGTATCTAATGCATGGACTATTTGAGCTTGTAATCGAGTAATGTTTGTTCTTTTTTTTTCTTGTAAATAAGCCTTAATTGTTAATGTTTATTCAGTGTTATCATCTCGCACTGTATAGAGCTTATGGAAACTTTTTAAATAGCCGTTATACGTATTCATATAATTATCATTATTGCACACAACACACATACAAACACATAAGCGTATACAGGTGTGTACACAAACGAGCCAAGTTGGCAGGCAGCGTATATAGAGAAAAACGTCAGCCAATAGAGTCTCTGTTAAGAAAATCACTCTTTACAATTTAATATTGTGCTTATCCAATACGTCACCCTTCTGCCATAAATAGTTAGTGAGAGCACAGCATCAAATGCAGTGCTTAAACATTGACTAATTCGGACTTTAATCCGTTTGCTTGTAACAATTATTGACAAGTTCAGTCAGCTTCGATAATATACAGTATAGTTGCTCATACTTCTTACAACAACACTGCGTCACCTCGGTTAGTATCACGAATTATTGTTGCATAGCACAATGGCCAATCGTCAACGACACATTTTATGCTTAAGTAAATACGCCTTTTTACACATTCCATAAGATAATGTCCAAATCATTTCATTTGGGCTTCCTCTCATCAATATACTTACTGCCAGATACCTTCATGAAAATATGAAAAATGCTGCATGATTAATGTGACTTTCATCAGCGAAAATGACACAGAATTGAACGTGACTTTATATCTTCATATTTGGACAATGTGCAATATTATCAACTTTCAACGCGTGGTCTACATTGTGCTCACTCTAAAAAATCAAGTGTACTGTAAGCAGTTTGTCTATACAGCTAAGAGTAAGGCGCATCTTACGTTCTATCATTTGAAAATGAGGCACATCATTTCGAAATAATTCCAATTTCTCTCGTTCCGTCCATCTCCACGTAAACCATGTAGTCATGACATTGTAAATCGCAGTTTTCACACGTAAATCCAGTTAAATCAAAATCGCACGGCAGACATGGCAGAATACACGTAAATATACTCCTTATGAATATCAACTGAATTAGAAGTATATACTGTTGATGTGAGATTAAATTTCCATAGTGCAGAATACCGCTCACTTCTGAATCCAGAAGTGTCACGTAAAGTCGAAAGGTCGATACAATGTAACAAACTGGCAAAGAAAAGATCTTAAAAAGAAAAGAAAAACAAACTTCAAACATAAATAAATCATTAAAAAAAGAAAACATTATGAGACAAGAAATGCATTACAACAGTTTAAAATTCAAGAAATCCTGACCATTAGGTCTTGACAAATCAGGTTATTTCTCATAAAGATCTTACACACTCGCTGTAATAATCACAAATATTCGAAATCAAATTCAAGACTGCTTTAAACGAGAAAGAGAGAAGTAAAGAACACGAGACATATGAACCGTCACCAGAATTATCTCCTTTGTTGGCCATGCAAATAAAAATCTTCCGCATTTTGCTGGACATTTCGACATTGCACTCGAAAGATAAGAAAAAAAAAAGGTAACATAAACACTGACAAGATCGCCCACTAAAAACAAGACGTGGAAACAAAGAAAACGACTTTGCATCCATGTACATGATTTTAAACAAAGACAAACTTTTCTGTAGCAAACTATATCACGCTGATAGGAAACTAAAAAAAAAGGACAAAGGTAGTAAATCTAAATCTAAATAATAATAATAATAATAATAACAAGAAGGTTTTCCTTATCCAGGTTAGCTTCTTCAGTGTTGCAACTGTTCTACCAGAGGGCCCTGCCATTATCATTACCATAGCGTTGCCAGGAACCCATTTACACACCTGGGTCAAGAGGGACATGGTGGGTAAAAACATCTTGTGCAAGGACGTTAGCACTGGGCGGGAATCGAACTCGGATTCTCCGTTTGGGAGCTGGAAGTCTTATCCACTATGCCACAGCACCGCCACATAGATCGCATCAGACACGTAAGGATATTGTACGAATGGAGGGCAAGGAAGGTGTTCTCAATAAATAGATGCAAAAGTCAAGCAAATGTCTACCGTGGTTGCTAATAAATGAGCATTCATTTAAAATGAGGTTCTAGATTACAGGACTCTAAACATATAAATCGAAGGGAACAATGTCAGAATGTTGGACTTTTCTTTTCTCCCAAATATTTTTCCCACGATGTATAAGAATACTTTTAAACTTTAATGTTAATGAGGATGTACACTTAGTCACTCTTCAAAGCTTAAAAAACATTACTTTACGATTTCAATAGGCACAGCATAAATACTCTTCAGTAATTTTCATGGTTGTCACAGGAACAGATATGAGAGGTCTGATTACATTATAAAATGGGGATCTGTGACCACGACTTATACAATATACCACATCGTCAAACGAGTTGCTTGGAAATGTACGGTATGATAAAACGATAAGACACAATACACAGGAAAGTGATTTCGAAGAATAAAATTCAACGTCTGATACACTCACTCAAACAGTACATCAAAATATCCAGCATTGTACACATTGTACATGTATCTTGGCGAGCAATAATCTTCACTTACATCACTACGTCACTAACATTAGAATCAAATTAGCGTTAATTCCTCCAGTTACGGAACACCACTCAAACCACTCAAATTCACATTAGCAGAAAACTTTTACTTGAAAAATAAAAGTGATCTCAAAGTTTCACTTATTAATCTTTGTACACCAGACAAGTCAATTATACACATTTGATTCATACCCTGTCAACGCGGAAAACACAACGCACATGATCTTTTATTTTGAAATAAAACAAAAGACCTAAAACATCCGTATTTACAATGTCATCTTGCCAGTTTTACTGGAATTTGTAGACTCTGTAACCAGGAGCTTGTTTTGCTTTGTTTCCCGTTGTTTTCTCTCACCCACGGGAAAAAAATTACCACATAGAAATCGTTCAAAAAAAAAAAGTAATAATAATAAAAGGCGACCGCTTGCATATTTCCCAAACAAATGTCATGTCCGTGTAGATGAAGGTGATCTGGTCTCATATTCTATATTATAGTCTGACGTTTTGTTCTGCTGTTTCGTCCCTGCGATATCAAAGGAAAAGTCAATCATTAGCAGTACATTGTGTATATGCCGACTGTTGTGTGATTGCTATCGCCAAAAATATTTCGAAATAGAAGCCTCTACACTTACTGCCGGTATGTGCTATATAACAACTCGCCTAGCTGCCATGAGCCAAGGAAGACAAAGGTTGACTTTCCATTAAAAAAAAAGAAGATAAATAAGTAGATAAAAAATAAATGAATAACATAAAAAATCAAAAAGTCACACACACACAAGCACACGCAGTTGTCCACACAAAGCATGTTACACACGCACACACATACATACACACACACACACACACGTCCTTTAGTACCTCCACATTAACGTGGAAAATTTTGGCGAGTAGAACCTCCGGGGGAATTTCGGGGGGGGGGGGGGGGTCAGGGTTATCATCCAATGATAAACACACGTAATACTGAAGAATTTCCGTCTCAATTTCACAGCCACTTGATAAATTATACTTTTCTGCTTCTTGGCAAATACAGTATATCGCAGTGTATAATGTGATAACTTTAGCCACTTGATAAATTCAATAATTTTGAACGCTAGATCTCACACCGATTGCACGGCAACTTGGACAGATGTACGAAATGAGATTTTCAGAATACGATCGTGTTTCACATGTACGCTAGACTACACACTTGTCATAATCCTTTTTCAAGATTTTTTTCCGGAAGAGCAATTCGATCTTTACCCTTGGTATCAACAAAGCAGAGCAATTTTCATCACTTTATTGGATGACTGATAAAAGTTAATAAAACGTCCAATTTCAAAGCAATTCCATTCAATTTACATTCATTCATTGAATAATAATAATGACAATAATACAGCTTTACTATCATCGCAGAAATATCTCGGTGCACTGCTTTCCCTCCCGAGATTTATAAGGGAGAGTATAAAGGATTCTTCCAACACCAGCATCCAGTTTAATAGTCGCAATTTAAACTAAAGTTCACTTTATACTAGACAAATTATGGAAAAAAGGCCTTTGCTCATTATCATGCTTGATTCTCCAGTATAGCGACAACTTTCTCGCTTTCTCTTTGTGACGTCACACCACTTTACCTTTTTTTCCCTCTCCCAGAACAAAAAACATCAAACCACTTCTCTTCAGCGAAACGCATTAATTAGTACATATCAAATACAAACATACATCTTCTTTGACACAGAGAATGCAGTGTTGTCCCTCCTGCCGCTGAAAAACGCTGGGTGATGATGACTTGCCTTCATTAATGATAATCATCATCATTATCATCATCATCATCATCATCATCATCAACACCATCATCATCATGATAGTAAATGACACCTATAAAGCACATGACAGTAAAACGAATTCAGACGAAATAGAACGAAACGTACACGGCCTATCAATCACAGAACAAGATTCCTAAATCATTCACTTATACGGACGCCATAAAATCTGACAGTTCCGTTGTTTATCTCTGAGCTTCTACAGATAAGTATATACGGCTGCGGTGCTGGAAAGTTGATAATAAGGATGGATGCTAGAGCATGTCGCTCGAATATACTATAATGAACACCTTCATCATTTTCTCTCTCTCCTCTCTCTTCTACATGCACACATACACACGCGCACACACACATAATTACGTATATACCTAAGGAATATGATCAACAACCACACAGGCCTTACATATCTGATAAACCTAAGCCTATACACTGTATTTTTCAGACTGCAGTCGACTTGATGCGCGCCGTTCATCAGCTCCAAAACATGTTCCTAGGAACAATAGTCTTCCTGTCCTATGGACGGCCAGTTTTACCCTGCTCCCTAAGTTACGTCTCGAAATGACAAGAGGTATTAAACAGTTTAGTACAGGTAGTGGCAGTTCTGATAGAGGATGACGAAAAAAAAAATGGGGTCAGATGTCAGGGATACAATACATGAAAGTCCATCGCTGTAATTCGTCACGTGATGTAGTCCTGACCAATCACACAAAAGAACGAGCACTTCACTTCCTGGGGTTCACTTTACATTGATAGACTCGACACGATTTCAGGTTATGTTAGAGCAGCACAACAAGGCACACAGCAGAATTAAACAGAAAGAGCAAAATAACTTCTGTACGCTTGTAAGAAACACAAGTATGGTAACAGACGCATGCATACCAACATTGCTTCCAATACAAGTGCCAGTTAAAGAACGCGTGAAATGAGGTAGGTCCCTACTTATTTTGTGCGTGTCAAACACAGAAGTCCTACCGAACCTGTCTTCTTAACCGTGCCTTCTACCTGTCTCTCGACATGATACTCTCTTCTTTAACAAAAAACAAAACAAACATCGACTTCACTACAAAGTGCATGTAATTGGAATAAAAAATAAGAACTCCATTTCGGAAGTATATGTCCTACCTCATAGCAAAATTCTTGGTCGATCTGGCATCTTTTACTACGAAAAAAATAATGATGACAAAACTAAGCCTCTTGACAATTGCATAGTGCAATCGCGCATGCGCACATGTCAGATTTCCCGCAGTGCTCGTCACTGCGTAAGACATCTGCACAATGAGACACCTCTCACAGTCTTCGGGATTTAGCCTCTTGGGACAATCATCTCGTACTGCCAGTTACAGTACCTTCCAACTACACAATAACAATCGGAGAGTTCACGGGTTGGGGCTGAGGACAAACATAGAGGGCGCAAACAAATTGTGCGATCCGATGCGACGACAGCCTGGCTGGGAAGGGGGACACTTCTCGGTTGGCAAGTAAATGTACCAGTATTGTCCGGTAAGCGTACATTTCATTCCGGTACAAATCGTTACCAGCAGAAAGATTTCGAGCGTATTGATGCAGCACAAGGATAACTACCTCTAACTGTCACTATTTCGCTTGTTGTTGTTTTCAATCAAGGTGTTCCTACATGGAAGCCTCACATCGAACACACACACATACACAAGAAAGATACATTAACTAATACGTAGAAACACACATGCACACACACATGCGCACACAAAACAAACGACCGTCGCTTGAACTGACAAACTTGCTCAGCATGTGTATCTACATACACTCCTGTACTTCAACATCAAAGGTATGACAGACAGTGCAAGTTTACGCTTTATACATTCAGAAACACACAACAATAAAACATCGCGCAATTAAGTGTTTAAAGACACATCAATCATATTGATGCCAGGGATAATCACGTCTAGTGGAAGTGGCATGCCTACTTTTAACAGGATTACGGACCAAATCACGAGGGAACGAAATATGATACTGATAGCAGTGACGATGGCTGTCAGGACAGTGACAATAACCAGCGAGTGCGTATTGATAAACAAAGAGATCTCTACCTTCTTCACTTCAAAACATATCTATGCGCCACAGCATCAAGAGTTTCTCGTTTTTCATAATCACTATTCACCTCGGTGATTCATGGAGCTTATTGCCGTGGTGATACCATGTACAGGGATAAAGAGTTCAGATGCTATCATTTTCTGCCACACCCTCTTTTTTGAGTGTGAAAGAATGATGATATCGAAGCTCAGAACAAGAACCAGTTTGTCATTCAACCTTGGCTTCCGGTTCTACAATGAGGAGGAGTTTCTGGAGGAACAGGGAGGTTTGATCGATGGCGTTCTGGACGGCAGGTGGTTTGTTCTTCCAGTATACGCCCACAAGGTAGACGGGGACGCCAGACGCTGCGGCCACCAGCCCGAGTCCGCAGTCCCTGGGAGACGCGTAGAGAGCCATCCCCAGTACGAAGAGCACGCCCAACATGTAGATGATTGGGATGAACAACGGTACCTAGGGGGCCAAGCACGGAGGGGGAGAAATTCTTCGAGATTTGCGAGAAAATGCGGTGTAATACGTTCAAAGTTTCTACAAGATATCACCAGCATTCGGACACAGCATACCCAAAGGGACAACTCATATATAGCAGTCCTTTATGTAAGCCTTCCTAACTTTACAAACTTAATGTACAGATGGTATTTGACGTTTAATTTTAAAGTACTAGCGGAAAGAACAATATGAACTGATATTAATCCAACACGTCTTAACACTGAAACTTATTTGTGCACAAATGAAATTTTACAAGTGGAAACGTGGAAACGTGGAAACGTACTTCTTTGCAAGAAGATATATTCTGAAAAATTAGATTCAGTATGTTCGTTACGTGCTCGTTTGTCACAAGATGTAGTCATTCCCGTTAGTCACTTGGGAGAAGGATGGGGGGGGGGGAGGGGATAAGGAAGAAGAGAAGAGAAGATGGGATGACGAGGAGTGGAGGAAACGAGAAGAAGATGTTGAGGAAAAGGCAAACGATGATGAGGACGATGTTGATTGATGATGATAATGATGATAAAGATGACAATGATGTTGATGATGATGAGGACTATGATGAGGTGGATGGTAATAATTACGAGGATGAGGATGATGTTGACTGTGATGATGAAGATGATGGCAATTGTGATGATAATGTTGATGGTAATGATGATGATGATAATAATAATGATGAGTACGACGTTGACGGTGATGAGGATGGTAATTATGATGATGATGATGATGATGATGAGGTTGATGATGTTGATAATGGTGACGAAAGTGATGACGATAATGATAATGATAATGATAATGATAATGGTAATGATGATGAAAAGGAGGAGAAACAGGAAAACCGGACCCTAGGTGTTATACCTTGAACGGTCGTGGCAGGTCTGGGTGTTTCCAGCGGTAGTAGGGAATGATGGCCACAGCCAGAAAGTTCATGATCCACTCGATGAAGGCCACGAAGTTCAGCAGGAGAAAGATGTCGTTGTTGAGAACCATGACGATGGCAATCGGGAGCTATATTAATGGACAGAAGGGAGGGCATTCCAGTCATAAATTCATCATTTTGGTGATGAAAGATGAAGTGCCCCAAAAGAGATTAGAAATGTCGCTAATGACCACATATCGTAAGCATACAGATTTCGTTCTGTAAGATCTATTCCGCATACATCGCACCTTACATTTGTCGCACCCGGTGACTTTTCCCTATATAATAAACATGTATTTCAAAAGACTTCTTGCGGTAATACACGCTGAAGAAAAGTGATCGTTGCCGCCAACGGCTACAGATTATCTCTGTAAGAACCCAAGACGAAAGAGAATTTAGAAAACTGAATTGCAGTCCAAATAGAATATTGCTCCACGTTTTCCATTCTGATTTTGAGGGTAACGTTGGCGTAGAGTGCAAGAACTCTATCACAAGGACATAGTATGGTTGAATGCAACCGGCTAGAGAAGAAAGGGTTAACGAACACGATAAATCTATCCTTACCGTAAAGATGGCGGCAGGGATGGGGGTCTTCTTGCGTACGTGGATCATAGACATGACCTTTGGCATCAGACCTTCACGGCCCGCTACGTACAGAACTCTGTAAGGAAGCAATCAATTGGATGACAGTCACTAACACGACTCGCTTGGACTTCCGATATTTGGGAGCAAAACAAAATCAACCAGATCAGAACGGAAAAAAGAAGGCGCTCTACGTTCAAACGTGTATGTAGTCGGACAGGAGAGGTGAAGTGCTAAGCAGTTGATATTTTAAGCCCAGAATCGTAGGTACTAATAAGTAAAGCCTCCAGTTAAAATATATTTCTCGTCCATTTTCTTTTCATACGTGGTTGTATTTGCGTTGTGTTTTTTCGAGTGATTGTCCGTCCATCTTTTTCATCATACTTCACTCCATCTCGTCTTTAACGTGTCCCGAGGACCACGGGCAAATGAGAAAACATATCAGGAGTGAAATGTGCAACAGAAGAATGATGGGGAAGGGGAGGGAGAACATGAAAATTGGGGGTCAAAAGAGTGATATGTGCAACAGAAGAATGATGGGGGAAAGAGAGAGAGAACATGGAAACCGGGGTCAGAAGATTTGATCAAAACGCCACACAGCGACAAGAGAGGAAAACTGTATCTCATAATACAGGGCACTTACGTTGTAACGAACACGGTTTTAACGAAATTCCGGTTACAACGAAGTAAATATTCAGGCCGCAACATTATCCACACTATGCATTTGTATTGTATATTTGTTCAGTTATAACGAAATTTCGATATAACGGAAGAAAACTGCCGGTCATGAGGACTTCGTTATAACGGGAGTCCACTGTATCTCCTACCTGGAGCTCCCGAACAGGCTTCCATTAACGGTGCCAACACAAGACAGAGCCACGAAGATGGAAATGATCCAGGCGAAGACCGGGAACAGTAACTCGGCAAAGTCCTTCACGAATTCGGGGCGAATAAAAAGGAAAAATAATTAAAAACACATTTCCGTTTAAATCCACTCTTCCGACAGATGCATTGTTGATGCCTTAACATCTCCTCATCTTTGAAAAATTAACCATGCCAGTGTATCTCAACATATCTACATGTACTTTTGTTTTGCTTTGACCTCAAAATCAGTCTTCATCATCATTATTCTAATGCTTATAGTCTCTTCAATACACATGATTATGCATGCATGGAAATTACTCTCATGAACCTTTCGGTACACAATTTAGGGCGACACTAATTTTATCGACCGTCAATAAATTCATGGTGTAAATTCATATCGGAATGTTCCACTCTTCCAATCTTCCCGCACGCATATACAGCATACGGAGTAAAATCAGGACAGTAGAACTGTCTACATCAAGAACCTTGGTTCAGACACTACTTTAATTTTTGCAGTCGAAAGGAACTCGACCATGTCTGCTTTTCAAAGATAGGCAAACTTTAAGAACTCACGACAGCGACGGCGTTGGAATTGATGATCTCGATCGGCGAGAGGACGGTCAGATAACTGACGTTGGTCAGGAGATAGATGGACGTGACGGCGATCATCGAGATGATGACGGCCAGCGGAATATTTCTAAAGGTCGAGAGAAATATTGATACGAGTGTCAGCTACGAGTCATGAACGGGAGCGGCTGGTGTTATTACTGACATGGGGAATGTTTAACGCGAATTATAACAATGCAATCAATTCGCAATAAATCGGGGAAAGGAAAAATTAGTGGGGGGTGATAACTATCATGGCGGACACATCTCATAGATTTTAAAATCATCAAATACATGTATTGAGAAGTTCACGAATTGCAGCTACCAGCTATAATACAGGTAAAGTTGGTATTATAGGTACGATGAACACACACACATTCAACATAAAAAACTCTTCGATATTTCATTCTACGCATGAGACTGGCAGTTTTCAAGACAGGTTTCTCATTTTTGTTTTCACATTCACGCATATCATTCAGTTGATGGCACTGATGCTGAAATATGCAAATAAAAACGACCGAAAGCGAGCTACTTCTCTCTCGCTGGGTTAGTACGCAGCCTGCACAAAGCATCAACTTTACGGATAACTGTGCATAACTGACTTGAGCAAAAACGAGACTTTGCATGAAACAGACGACAACACGGAAAACAACCCAAAACAAACGCGGCCCGTAGTGATGAATTTCCTTCCGTGCGCCTCATTAGTCGGTTGCTAAACTACGCTTGTTAACATCCTTGCTCTACTTTCGATGATTAATATGAATTGTAGTGCCAGTTATCACGACATGCAATGCACATATACTCACCTTGCGGGGTTCTTGACTTCTTCCGTGATGAACATCAGATATTGCCTGAAAACAAATAGATGAGGAAACAAACCATCTTTAATCAAATAAACAAGCACTTAACCTTCACGTCTGTGCCTTTTCACCGAACCTCTGCATTAATCTTCTCTTTTTATTTTCGTACATGACCTCATGACCTTTACTTTGATACGTAAATAAAATCAAAGAGAAGAATTGACGTATGTTTCAAAATCGGGAAATCGGACGTAAAATATGATAGTTATGGAATCGAAAATGAGATGGTGCCATCGCCACATGACTCTTTTCTATTGATTGTTCAAAAAAGATTAACAAAATTCTGTATACTGTCGATAATGTCACTGTAACTACCACCTCTCTGCCATTAAAATCACGATTAGGATATCAGGGTTCGACACTAACTTTTTTTTTTCCTTTGGTGACCTGTTCGGGCCACTAAAATCTCTATGTATCTTAAATGTGGGTGGCCCAAATGAAATGAAATGGAAATTAAATGTGGTGGCCCGAAATGAAAGGAAATATAAACATTAATTTCAAAAAGGCCTTTTAGCTGATCGATGGGGCCACCAAAAGATAGCGTTTTGGGGAGATTGGTGTCCCGACGTCAATTTTTGGTGGCTCCGGGCCACCGGACCACACACACACTTCACTTTAAGATATTACAACATGTAGTTGTATTTGATTTTATTTACACATATTTACTTTACATTATTTCAGCAAACTCATTAGAAGCGTCCTTTTACTTTAATGCTCCCTTTTAGTTTATCTTGCTGTGTGTCAAGAGTAGAAATGAAAACAATATCCATCAATACCCTACAAAACTTACTGCTTAACCTAGCAATGGTTGCTAAAGACAGGTTTATACAAGCGTTTCCTAACCGGCTGGGCTGAAGTGCTTGTTTGTCTATTGTTGTTGTCGTTTGCTGTTTTTTTTTTTTTTTCTTTTCTTGTCTTTTTGCAAAGATGTGTTGAATAGTGAAAGGTTTATGAGTTTAAACGTCACTGTGGTACCATAATAGGAAGCCTCTTTGACCTCATCACGCAAAGCAAAATAAAACCCATCATTCATTGCGACGTGATGACACGTAACGGATGGACTACAGTACTATGGTTTACACTTTCTACAATGTACTTCAAAGAGCAAGGGACCATCAAAGCAAAGCAAAGCAAAGTGTCGGAAAGTTTACTTCAACAATGCTTCTCCCATTTCATATACTATCGAGTAAAACAAGTTCATTTGCTGCGGAAGGGAAAATGAGTTGTTACAAATAGCTACGGTGCGTGTCAGTATGTGGGGAATGGCCCAATGCATGAAAATACCACACTTCCGCTTGCTCTAGTTCAATCACCAAAATAAACTCAGTGTATTTCAATTCATATATAGAGTGCTAACTACTAGGGACAAAATAAGGGCGTTAGCAATTAAAGGACCATATTTTGTTGTTGTTGTTGCTGTTGTTGTTGTTACTGTTGTTGTTATTGTGACAGCAACCTCTGGGGCCCGTTGCATAAAAGTTACAATTATGGTAACTTTGCCATCCAGTGGTAACTTCCATGGAATTCTTGATTTTGATTGGCTGTTGAGTATTGTTGCCATGGTAGTTACCATTGGATGGCAAAGTTACCATAATTGTAACTTTTATGCAACGGGCCCCTGGTCGTCATTCTCCTTTCATTCTCATTCATTTAGCAGGAGAGAAAAAAAAGAAGAGTAAATTAAAGTAACTACAATGTAACATGTTTCCATGGGGATGATTTTACATGTGGATGCATAAATACCTCATACGCAGAAGTTGAAACTATGGTCCCTACTTTAAAATCCAGAGCTTAACCCTTACAGGGCCGGGGGGGGGGGGGAATCCGCCCCCCCCCCCCTACGTTTCGCGCTATAATTCTGCAACGCCAGAAGGCCTCGTCGCGAGGCTTCTTGACTTTCTTTGTTCAAGTCTCGCGCAACTTTTGAGACCAAATTTGCAACGTCTGCGCATACTTTTTCGAAGCCACACCCATTTTTGTAACATGTCGCCCCCACATGGGCACAATTTTGTGATTTTGTGTACATTTCCTATGGAAAACAGTGCTCTGTCATGAAAGTCATAAAAACCCGATTATTTTTACAATTAATCACTTTCATTGATTAATTTTATGCCAGTTATGGTAGAAAAGTGGTCAATGACAATTTCCAATAAAAAACAAAGAAAAAACAAACGTTGAAAAACAAAGAAATACATAAGAAATTCTGAGAACAATAAAATACATAATAAGAATTGAAATGAGGTTTGGAAGTTTTTGTGATTTACAATTGTTGAATATGCTAAAACAGATTTACAGACCAAAATGTAGACTCTGAATGACTTTACTTAGGCTGAAATATGATCTTGAGCTTAACTTGCATAATTAATTAATTAAAATTAGAAATTGATTGTTTCAAAAAATCTTATGACGCAGTTTTGTAGATTATGACGTGGGTGTCACGCATGCCAAATTTCGTCGCCCCCTCCGGTTTTAGCATAGCCAAAAAGCCCGGCCTGATTAGGGTTAAGCCAGTCACAGAATTTGACACTCTCTCGGTCCCCCCCCCCCCCCCCCCCGGAAAGATAAATGAAAAAAAAAAAAAAAAAAAAAAAAACTACTGGTAATTATGAATGTCTTGCGTGTGTTCATATTTACGATCCCCAACTTCAATAATGTTTTTTAACTCCATTGGCCCTCCCACATGCGGGCTTAACGGTAACCTACCAGCCAGAGAAGGCAAAAATTCCGGCGTTGAGAGCGAGGGGGAAATTCTTCGGGGTGGAATATCCCTCGAATGCGTCGGCAAAATGTTCCGTTTTTCCTGAGGACAGCGAAGGAAAAGAAAATGATGCTAGAACAGTGGAATATATTCAGTAGCAATATGCATTAAGTTCAGCAACACGAACGTTTTAGCAGCCAGTGCCTAAAAATCATGAAAGATTATCCAAAAGTTCACAGTAACAACCGGTGACAAGAGGAAGAAGAAGAAGAAGAAAAAGAAGAAAAAGGGGACTTTGTGATGATTTGCCGAAACTATTTCTCAGCGGGTTGTTTAAGATAGTACAAAACGGACAAAACGTAAGGGACAAAAACCAAAATGAAATGACATAACAACATAATCAAGGATCACATTTCTCGTTCTGCCACAAGCATTAATCTTCATTCTATTTAATCACACGCACACACAAATTAGGAATGACATCTCCGCTTCATACGATACGGCTAACATAATTAAAGGAATAATGAATCCATAGGCTTCCGATGAATTGCTGCCAAAGTCATATTCTTCTTCAACAAAATGTGAGCCCTCTCAAAACAATCAGAGGTCAAGGGTAAAGTGGGTGAACTACCGCTCTGCTCCCAGTTCGAGTTCAGGGCAAATCGATCCGTAGGGTCAGACTAAACAGCCCTTTCGACCTTCACACAAAAACCATGGAACAATGGTTTCCCTTCCGACTGTTATCCATGTTGTTCCGACCGTCAGAATCAACATAATTCTCGGGTGCTCTCACATATCTTTTGTTAAAGCAGCACATGTACGGGGAAAAAGTGCACGCGACTATGATTCAAACTAGCGATGTCTGGTTGGAGATCATCTTTTTCTTCTCCATCCCCTTTTTCTCATATTGTTCATATTGTTCTCTCCTTCTCCACCGTTTCTTCAATTCTTGAAGTTGTTTTTTTTTTCGTTGATTTTTTCTTTTCAGTAAAAAATTCTATTCACATATCAACATTCACGTACACATAAATATCACGCTACACATACATGGCATAAATAATGCGATTTTACAGGAAGCTTTTAACAGTCTAAAAAGATGAATACGATATTAATATTGGATACAAAACCTTCAATTTTTTCTGCAGTTTATGTTCATCTACCTTCTGCGCTTGCTTTAAAAAATTACAAATTTGGCAAAACTGTAATGATTTCTTTTGTTTCTAGCAGAAAATATAAAATATTTTGCGCACACACATAAAACACACACGCACACACACACGTACACAAACACATTGTAACATATGAAGTTTTATTACTTTGGAGAAAAAAAAAAAGGTCACTTTTTTCCCTTCTCCGCTATCGCCTTTCGTGGGAAGACCTTTCAATGCAATGTTACAGTGATCTGGGATTCTGTCTCCGATATCCACAATGGAAGATATCAGCGAAATAGATACAAAGGCTGGGTTTACCCGAAAGCTCAGTCCTAAAAGGTGGTGTTTACTGCAACGAATGGTCCAAACTGCACATTGTATTTGAAGGACTCTTCCTAAAAAGAGCTCCGTAATCCCCCCAAAGCTCATTCTCATTTCAGTTCATACTATAAAAAGATGTAATAAAACGTGGGCAATAGTCCAATGCTCAAACAAAATAAATCTTGATGCTTTTCTTGTCATGGTGGATTTCACTTCAAATACTCATTTTGAAAAAGCGAAGTGAAGACAAAATAGAAAAGTATATACGCACAATACAGATCAAGAGAAATTCAATATAGAATGATTCAAACAAAGTAACAGCACTAAAACCAAAAATCAACGCAGACAAAGTATGGGGTAGATTTTCTAGTTGAAGGAACACAGGATATAGTGACCTTCAGTGGAAAATCTGGTTTGGCAGAATTATCACTTCTGCTTTTTCTTATGTTTTTTTTTTTTTTCTTACAAATATTGTGAGGAAAGCCTGGAAGCTGTTCAAACAGCCAACGGTATTTTACACGATAAAGGACGCGGAGAGGAAACGAGTGCGTGGCTGGGGAGGAAAAGACATTGCACCACGGGTACCGATAGGGACACTGGTATAATGAATCACGAAGGGGGATTAAAGGAAATTCTCATTGGTTTTTATCTCTCAAGCCATTCTATGCAAGTACTCGGTATTAGGGCATGCATGAACTGCAATTGGTGCGCAACGTCCTTCCCGTCACGGCGGCTATAAGGCTGCGTTCACATAGAAGTATACTATTCGGGTATTCGGGCTCGTTTTTCGAGGGCACGCAAATAGCTTGAATCGAACGATAGGATTTCCTCACACCGGTTCACATAGGAAGGCACTATTCGAAAGTACCGAATAGCCGCGAAAAGTATAGCAAAGTGGGAATCGAACTTGTTCGATTATCTTGCAGCGTATACCGTCTCTCGTTTATGAAATAATGACAATTTTGGTCTGGATTTGCCCTTTAGCAAAAATAAGCATGTAGACTGACATTCTGATGCAGTTTAGAAATTGTTAAGATTTGCTAGGATGTAGGAGGAATAAATCCTCACTGCATGGGATGGTGAGTTGACGGTGCGGGTGATGGTGTATTCGGGGCCCGAATAGCGAATAGCGAATACCGAATACTTCTATGTGAACGCAGCCTTAGGCAAGCTAAAGATGTCTGAGAAGATAAAGAAAAGACTGTAGGACCATATATAGACATTATCTGACGGATGACGAGACAAATTTGATTCTGCACGAGTTTTGTAGGTCAGTAATATTAATACCGGTAGCCCTCTGCGGAGATGGTACCCTCAGCAGATGCGGTTGAAAATGCCTGTCTTTTTCACTCTTTTCTTTTTAATCAAAGGGTGATACGAGCTACAGCAACCATTGAACTTTTCCAAATCAAACTTACTGTTGGAAAATAAAATGGCTCAGTACGTTCACGTGAACAGAACTAGGACTTGCCAAAATTAACATCTGGGAACTGGGAGAATGATATGACTGTAATGCTGTGATTACGGCTTTATACAAATAACATCATAATCATCCACATATTGACAATGAGGTCACTAAACTTAACCGAAACTACAACGTTGGGGAAGAGAATTTTCAGTGCCAATTTACCCTACTTATTACGTCCAAAGCAATATGGTAATGCAATCATTGTGTGCTATAAAAATAACCCCATACATACCCCATACATCACCTTCGTACTTTTCGATTCGTAGAGGTTACCCCTAGGATTCCACTAGGCTCGTGTCAGGTCGACGGCGTGATACCGCAGCGCCGAACGCGTGCCACGGTTTTTCAGTCTCTGTTCTGGTCTGACCTAAAGACTTCCGACCTTCACATGAACCTCATCGAACGATCGCCTCACCCTGCTACCACCTACAACATCCTTGGCATGCTACCCAAAAACATTATTGATAAACCCACTCCCCGTGTTCCATTGTTTTCAGCTCAATCGTTTGTCGCTTAAAGTTTCAAACAAACGAACGTATAAACGCCTGTATCACGATATGAACTTGAAAGGAATGGTTCACTCTTATTTTTTTTTTATATATAAAAAAAAACCCAGCATGTACGTAATTAAAAGAACAAGTTTATAGTAAGTGGTATACACCCTGGTCTTTACACCAATCTCAATCAATCAATCAATCAATCAATCAATCAATCAATCAATCAATCAATCAATCAATCAATCAACCAACCAACCAACCCACCAACCAACCAACCAACCAACCAATCAACCAATCAACCAATCAATCAATCAATCAATCAATCAATCAATCAATCAATCAATCAATCAATCAATCAATCAATCAATCAATCAATCAATCATTCAATCAATCAATCAATCTATCAATCTATCTATCTATCTCAAATGCTGTATTCTTTTAATTTATATCATTCTCATTTTTTTCTTTTCTTTTCTTTTGTTGTTGTTGCTGCAACTCTTCATTCCGATAGGATCGCGCAAAGGTCCAACATTTGAGACCACGCGTATACAATGTCCTGTCCACCCACCTCTGCAGAGCTGGACAACGCCGCCGAGAATGATGATGACCAGCCCCGAGATCTTGGCCGCCGTGAAGAAGACCTGGACCCGAGTCGTCCATCGAACGCTGGTGCAGTTCAGGTAGTAGATCGCACCTGCCCAAATTAATAAAAAAAAAAAGTCGAGAGCACACACATGCTTTATTCTGACTTTGGCATTGGAGACTTTCCACATGTTGTGACAATCATTGTACCGACCATTTTGTTTATCATGTTACCGGTACCTAAACCGAGCAACGGGTAAATGATCACATTATGTCTACCATGAGGTAAAACAAAATGTCAGGATAATCATTCAAAAGAAGGCGATAGCATCAATGTTTCAACCGAAGATAGCATTCTAGCGTTGTTTTATGAACATTTTGGTTGTCCATGTACTTGCTGGTGTTTCGTTTGGTTTGTTTTTGTTTTCACTTTTGCTGTTGCTGTTGTTGTTGTTATTATTGTTGTTGTTGTTGTTTTGTTTTTTGTTTTTGTTTTTAAGCAAAAACATTTCCGTACATGGATCAAATGTGCAACTCATTTCAAGATTAAACACAACAAACACCAGCAAGAAACACCTGAAACAGCTTCCAAAATAAATGGTCCAAAAATGTCGGCTGGCCTAAGCACAAAATTTTCAAACCGGCGTTATAGGCTCAATAGGTTTGCCCTAAATAGCACAGTTGGCAAAAGAAGAAGAATTCCAGACCAACGCGGTATTCACTGCGAGACCGTGAATACGCCAGTCTATCCACTTTTATGGAGGTCATACAGTACGCAATTATCATTATGCGTTGTGTATTTGAGAACCACCGACCATATTAAATCTACGAACGTGTACAACAATTTGTTTTCGGACACGTGACGGACGTATTGATTTAGCCTTGATTGAAATAATAGAACTCCACCAACAGCGTGGGGAATATAAGAGCACTGTCTGTCACAGTACGCAATTCTCCCAAAGTGCCATCGTAAACTGGCTACACCTGACTTTCCTTCTGTTCATATCCCGATCTTTGTTACAGTATGACACAGTCCCATTGAGGCTGAGGCACAAAATTGACGACCACATGAAACATCTTGAATGTGTGTTGTTAACTCTCCTTCGCTAATTTTAAGTTCGTGTGTCCCTTTTGCAACCCTGAATATCAATTTCCTTTCATAAGCTGGTATACTGTCGAGGTATAGGTAATTTTCAAATGTTTCTTTCTTTTTTTTTTTTCTTTTCAAGGAATGAGGGAAATAAAACTGGAAAGGGTTTCATTTGTGATGAAGGGGCAAACAGTAGTATGGACTTCCAGTGACTTCAATACGACCCTAAAAAAAAAAAAAAAAAAAAAAATGGGGAACCTATTCTCCTGTGACATGACGTCACTTTCTAATATCTTTTGTAAAGCAAAATAAATAAATGAATAAATAAAAAATCTGGGGCGTATCTAAAACCATAAGATTCCATGCACAGTGTTGGGGGACCTTATTCTTCCAACATGCAAAATTCCGTGACGTTTAAAAAAGGATACACGACCCTCAGGATTAACATTGGATTTGTACAGTTTGGTGCGACGTGCAACTGATAGCGACTTTGGTTTCAAAGTATATTCAGCACCATCGCGATCAGAAGCATTATGCTCCACAAGCCTGTCTTTCCTCTGGTGACAGGATGATTTGATATCGGGCCTCGAGACTAATGCTGGGCATCAGTCACTACATAGCCTTGTCTCCACTCATCCTTCTGTTAAACCTTTCATGACGCCGCGAAATACAACGTAGTGTATAATAATACTGACAAATCGCAAAAGCAACGTCCCATTCAATTAAAAAAAAAAAACCAACACTATTAAAAAATCAATCATTATCATCACCAACATCATCCTCTCTAGATTTTGATAGGTTTTGTCATGCCCTTATTAAAACTTATCTGAATTATGAAAGCAAACAAGCTAAATAAATCTCCACGAGCGTGACATGAAATATGGTGGAAGGGAAAAATTGCATGCTGAGCGTACACAGCGTTACGATGGTGAGGAGCTGAATCGCGCCTTGCGGCAGGCTGTCGCAGTTGGCGAGAAACGGGCTGATGAGGTACTGTGTGCCGATCAGGATGATGAGGGCGTACTCGCCCGGATAGCTGATGAAGAAGCTCATCCACATGCGGATGAAGGCGACGAAGGGCCCCCACGCCTCGAGGATGTAAGCGAAGTCGCCGCCGGACAGCGGGATGGTCGTGCTGAGCTCGACGAAGCAGAGCGCGCCCAGCGAGGAGAAGACACCGCAGACGATCCATGCAAGGAATGAGTAGCCGATGACACCGTCTGTGTACACCAGGATAACCTGTGGTCAAGAAGAGAGCATGGCAAAACGAAATGCAATTTTGGCGCGTGAACATGCTGGTATCTCAATGGTTTTATTTACATTTTATGTAATTATAAATTAAACTATCATTATCAAATAAACTGCGAACATAACTGTAATAGATACACAGATATGTATACAAATGGATAGATACATTTCCTTATATAATTCATATTAGCCTATATGGTTGCAATTTACTTGATAAGATTCAAGTCCTCATATCTTCCCGGAGCGCACGGGAATGATAACTTTAACACGTCTTGGTTCTTCCAAAAGGAATATATCATTCCTGAACGATCGGATATGGGTAACACGTGCACCTGTCTTGGCGGAAGCTTTTAGTTTGTTCGATTATTTCTGCTTGCGAGAGTACTCCACTTCTCAGTCCTATCTGTTCGTGAATTTTTGTTAAGATAACGCTTTGTCGGCAAAATGGGTTCATTTTACGTTACTCTGATCTCGGAATACTCGGAACTGACATCAATAAAAGTTGCAATCGGGAGAGAAATCTGGATTTCTTTCACTTCAGACTCTTCCCGTCAGTTAACAGAGACAAACATGAGGTATGGGTCAGAACTTTAAATGACTACTCACGTCTTAACTGAACCATACCCATACGCTTAAAGAAACGACGATATAATAGCGCCATGCAGGCGCCTGAAAAAAAAAAAAAAAAATGTGTACGGGGTTTCAAGGGTTTATTGTGAGAAGGTCCATTAAACCAAGGAGGATTGGAGTTCCAACTGGCTGTGATTATTCAAACAGTTGTCAGATTTCTATTGATGTACAAAGGAATTCCACAGGTGCACTTGTGCCTCTGATGATCGATGTTCCTTGCCGCCGTCTTGCTCAGCATTCTGAAGATTAATTTTGAACGTTATCATAATTTTGGCCATATTTTGCTTATCTATTTATTAAATGAAATAAAATTTCAATTGATGATAAAGCATGTAAAACAAAAGACATTTCCGTCCAGAAATTTGCGCAAAAGTGTAAATCTGAGCTGTATCATGTGAAAATGTTTAAAACTGTACCATCCTGGAAAGCTGGTTTTATCACTTTTCCGCTTAGTTTCCACAAATGAAACTAATATGGAATAATCTTCAAGTATAATTCTTTATTGATAGATTATATCAGATTAGTGCCCGTATATGCCCAGTCGATTAATTTTCTTCTTCATTTCAGCATTTTTTGCTCAATTTCTATTCGAGCATTCTCATGTCTGTACCACCTACCTTTCATAAGAAGGGGTAGCGAAAAGTATATTACCATCACAAAGAAATATCTTCCTTTGAAAGAAGCTAGTGATTATGCAATGAGACACGAGTCAATTGTCTTCCTATCTGCGCGGCATATCCTGTTTTGCACATGCTTCAAATATTTTTGAGCGGCGGCTTCGAACATCTTGCAAAGGAAATAAGACGGTTGTGACTCCATTCTCTAGAACCTCCTTGGTTAAACGTTCGAAAACTCAACGTATGGTTCACAAGACACCAATCAAAAGCACATATCTTCCTTGGATCATCTTTCTCTATGGGAGAACACATACAACATGTTTCCAACCCTTTTGAATTGCATGATGAGTTAAAAGACTGCTTGTCTTGTGAATTTACGCTAGACCACGGTCATGCTGAAATCATCGCAAAACTATCGATATAATTATAATGATTTCCTGTGGCAGACAATCTAAGGAGACCAAAAGAAAACAAGCGGTCACACGAGGTCAAGAAAAGTCTACCGTATTCGTCCTTAAAACTTTTAATGCTACCAGACGTGAACGGCAGACAGTGGCATTCTCCCCATACCTCCCCGTCTGTTCTCATGTAGCCTACACACGATGTCCTATACGAGCTTGCACTCACTAAACAGCTGTGGAAACTATCAATGACCTAACTGGTCTGGACTGAATACTATTACAATGTACTGTGTACTCGTACTCTCTACATGGAGCTATACACAACATGTAGCTCCATGGATAACAAAGCGCGATGACCACGGGGGTGACAACCTCGACTCACAGAGCCGTCTACACATCCAACTCATTTTCTCTCAATATATTCTCAATATATCCAGAAATCGGTTTCGTTACGGCATGAACGCTGTACACAAGTTCATAAGATAATAGCACGTAGGCCTACATTCCTCGTTTTCATCAATTTCGGTCCTATCTTTTTCTTCCATTCTGCCACAGACAACTATGATGTCGGACATGACCTACATGTGTATATGACCTCAGTTCTCAATTTGATGTGTCACTTATACTTCGCTTTGATTACGTGTGTACATCGATTACATTTGGTAACAATAGGTGGTGTATAAAGGCCTATGTATATACGCCTATATACAAACATTATAAAACAATCTTCAAATCAAAAATATGAGGGGAAAACATTACTGTATACTAAAATTTTGATAATTCATTACTCAGCATCCAGCTATCAGTGTCAAAGACGGAGACCAGAGTGGTGCAAAGTTGCACCCGTAAAGGTTCTCCCAGTGCTGTGACACTAACTGGTAAAGGTGCAAAAGTTGAATCCATTTTTTTTTTTTTTTTTTTTTTTTTTTTTTTTTTTTTTTTAAGTGTACTTTCCCGTACTTTCCGGATTACAGTTCATGGCTAACCCGTGTCGCGGTTCTGTCGGAATTACAAGCACGGGTGAAGAGATCGAACGATCGATTTGCTCGTTCAAATCTTGTTCTTGCTTGAGTTGTAGTGTTTTGAGTATGTGTGTGTGTGTGTGTGTATGTGTGTGTGTGTGTGTGTGTGTGTGTGTGTGTGTGTGAATAGTGGAGGTCGTGTAACAGGTGACGCACTTGTCGACATTTTTTATATACAGATCAGCCACTACGTAGTTATGGAAAAATCAATCTACATATCTCTCACGCTGAGCCACAAAATAAATAGCTTATAAGACACAAGGAGAGAGTCGCACGACAAGCACTGTCAAAAGCGGTTTGCTTCATGTCTCGGGGTTAGGTCGGGAGTCAAATTTTGAGAGGTAAACAATCACTCATGAGCCACTAATGTCGACTACATTACCGCTATTACATTTGTATTTTCTCATCGATTGTGACATGATATAGCAATCGCGCTTTGCAACAACGGCTGTTACGTATACTTTTAACAAATCAAATGAAATGGATCTGTGCGCGGATTTCATGAAAAAATTTTTTTCGATCATATAAAAGATGTCAGTTGTGTTGATTTAAATACCTCTTATCACTCCTCCATTTCATTAAAAGATGTCAGTCGACATAATTATATGTGGAGTTTCAGTTCCTTCTGGGTTTTTTTTTACGTTATATACAAAGATTTGGAGAGACGTAAATTTTATGCTTCAAAAGGGATATACATAAGAATATCGGTGTTTCGGCCGATTTTTCATTGTCGATTCACATTGTGTCTATTGATCGAGTGCAGTCGTACAGGCAGTGGTGATGAATGAAGCGAAAGCAAGTATGAAAGAAAAAGAAAATAACGACGGGCCTGAAAGTTTGGTGAGCGCCAGGACATTCCCGAGTACCACAGGACATTTTCAACGCAGACCTCAAAGTTGTGATATCAGAGTTGAAAACACGTTATCAAAAACAAAGTTGGGATTTAAACTCTATACGCTCGCTTATCATACAGTTATCACTAAGTGAAAATGGAAGTCATAACTGAAATGATAATATTTTGACACATTACAACCCTGACCCTGGGACTTGTCACTTACTACTACACAGTGGCGTAACTACGGGGGGGGGGGGGGGGCATGGGGGGGCACGTGCCCCCCCAATCCGCTGGTAAAAAAAAAAGAAAAAAAAAAGAAGAAAAAAGAGAAAAAAAAAACCTATTGATACCAAAATGGTAATTCAAGGGTTAAGTAAACTGCTTTTGAAATCGACATGAAAGGATGATCAAGAAAAAAGATATTTTTCTAAGATTTCTTTTAACCATATAATTAAAGAGGCATTATAGTGAAACATTGTTCAAAAAGCCCGGAGACGACAAAAGATTGTGATTCAGTGTGATTCCTGGTTGGCAATTTGAATACAAGCAGGATGTGCGCAGTGTACTCAGAACATCGGAATGGTAAAAAGAGTCGCTGCAATGTTGCGCAATGTGATGTTTGATAGGTTGTACACATTTGCTATCAAAGCTTGATCATTGATTTTGCAGTGTTGCTTTACATACTAGTCTATATTAAAATGCCTTGCATTGCCAATAATAAGACTTGACCTTGGCTATTTCCTAACTTTTCCATCTATATGAAACACACACACTCACAAACACAAACAAATTAGGGGATGCTCTATATAAAGTGCAGATTCTGGACATCCTTCTCCCGCTTGGTCACTTCGACGCCCCCTCGCTGGTCATACCTCCCCCAATCATAAACATAAACCGACACCCTTGACTACCAGTGGCGGATCCAGGGGGCGCACCGGGCGCCCCCTCCCTCCAAAGCGAAAAAATATATATGTAGCTACAAACGACAGTTTTTTGGACTGTAAAATGTCAAAATTTTCAAGCTCGCTCGCTTCGCTCGCTCGCATTTAATCGTTATGCAATTCTCCTGATGCTGCTGTCAGTAATTGCCAGCAGTTGCGCCCGGTGCGTCCCCTCCCCTTAATTTCCAAAGCGAAAAAATATAGCTACAATCGGCAGTTTGGGGACTGTAAAATGTCAAAAGTTTCAAGCTCGCTCACTCGCATTTAATCGTTATGCAATTCTCCTGATGTTGCTGTAAGTAATTGCCAGCAGTTGCGCCCGGTGCGCCCCCTCCCCTTAATTTCCAAAGCGAAAAAAATATAGCTACACACGGCAGTTTTGGGACTTTAAAATGTCAAAATTTTCAAGCTAGCTTGCTACGCTCGCTCGCATTTAATCGTTATGCAATTCTCCTGATGTTGCTGTCAGTAATTGCCAGCAGTTGTGCCCGGTGCACCCAGGCCCTCTCCTTAATTTCCAAAGCGAAAAAAATGTAGCTATAAACGGCAGTTTTGGGACTGTAAAATGTCAAAATTTTCAAGCTCGCTCGCTTCGCTCGCTCGCATTTAATCGTTATGCAATTCTCCTGATGTTGCTGTCAGTAATTGCCAGCAGTTGCGCCCGGTGCGCCCCCTCTCCTTCATTTCCAAATCGAAAAAATATAGCTACAAACGGCAGTTTGGGGACTGTAAAATGTCAAAATTTGCAAGCTCGCTCGCTTCGCTCGCTAGCATTTAATCGTTCTGCAATTCTCCTGATGTTGCTGTCAGTAATTGCCAGCAGTTGCGCCCGATGCGCCCCCTCCCCTTAATTTCCAAAGCGAAAAAAAATATACCTAAAAACGACAGTTTTGGGAACATAAAATGTCAAAATTTTCAAGCTCGCTCGCTTTGCTCGCTCGCATTTAACCGTTATATGCCATTCTCCTGATATTACTGCCAGTAATTGCCAGCAGTTGCACCCGGTGCGCCCCTCCCCCCCCCCCCCTGAATTTCCAAAGCGGAAAAATATAGCTACAAACGGCAGTTTGGGGACTGTAAAATGTCAAAATTTTTCAAGCTCGTTCGCTTCGCTCGCTCGCATTTAATCGTTATGCCATTCTCGTGATGTTACTGCCAGCAACTGCCAGCAGTTGCGCCCGGTGCAACCCCCTTAATTTCCAAAGCAATATATATATATATATATATATATATATATATATATATATACATACATATATTATCATATATTGCTACAAACGGCAGTTTGGGGACTGTAAATGTCAAAATTTTCAAGCTCGCTCGCTCCGCTCGCTCGCATTTAATTGTTACGTTATGCAATTCTGATGTTGTTGCCATGAGGTGCCCCCCCCCCCCCAATGTCTTGACCCACGGTACGCCACTGCTACTACATGTTAGTCATAACATGATATTGGAAACGAGTACAATGTATCATATCGGGACATTTGTACAATGTAATATCATAGACCTACAACGTTTCGTTGTCGGTCCATGGCAATACGTATAGATCGGACCAAAATGGGACCCCACCCTTACCACTATAGTAGCCGAGGCCTCATTCCCTGGGATTCATTTAAGTACAGTGTGTTGGGAAATGTATGTAAGTCTGCTTATGTAATGATTTGATTTCCTGACAAGGTGCAAAGCAAATATACACTGTACTGTTGCTATGGATACGGAAGAGCGCGAGCTAAAATTCTGGCTTGTCTTTATGGTGTAACAAATTCCAAACCGGGGAATTTCAAAATCACGGAAAAGTCGAGCAGTTTGAACTGGTCCCCGACAAGTCTTATCTCTGTTCAATATCCCTATGAATGTCTTTGGTCATGTTTTGACTCATTAACGATGGCGATATACGCCTGACTGAAGACGGAAACGACCCATGAGATCACTGGTCTAGGCTATAGCCACCTTTGGAGATTCTACCTTGACCCGTTTCCCATTAGTTGATTCTTAGACAGGCATGCACGTTGCACAGTTGTTAAATCGTCGGGACATCTTATTACAGTAGACTCCCGTTATAACGAAGTCCTCAGGACCGGCAGTTTTCTTTCGTTATATCGGAATTTCGTTATAACCGAACAAATAAACAATATAAATACATAGAGTGGATGACATTGCAGCCCAAATTTTTACTTGGTTATAACCAGAATTTCGTTATAACCGTGTTCGTTATAACGGGAGTGCACTGGTATTACAATCTGCTTTCAATAATGGTAGCGGTGGCTGCGGTGTCCCTATCGGATAATAGTCAAATCTTAATCTCCTGATCATCATCACCAAATGCTGGTATGAGACGTTAGCCGTCTTACTACTCATATCACATCACATTTGGAAAAAAAAAACAACAAGTTGGAAATCAAATTGAACTGTCAATACGTTCGTACGTGTCAATTTCACATCAACTGAATAGTAGGTCCTACCTACGACAGCTTTTTTGAGCGGCGTCTTTTGGCCAATGACAACACTTGACTAAGCATGATTATCAAACACCGTTTTGGTGTAAATTTGGCGCAACGCAATCCAAAGAACAGTACAAATGTGAGGGCAGTTTACATACTAGTCTACTGGACGAGATAGGAATTTGGTAATAGTTTCCCTTCTTGTCCATTACGACCATTTTCTCATTCACATCCATCATCTTCATGATCTTATCTACACGTGTTTAACAATCAAAGGTACAAAGGGAAGATGGATGGCGTACCTGTGGCGACACGAAGATACCAGAACCGATGATGATGCCCATCACCATTCCGATACAGCCAAAGATGCCCACTTTCCTCTTGAGGACCACCTTGTTGTCATGCCCGCCTTGCGGCCGCAGGTCGTTCATGGTCTCGTCGAGATCCGGGCCGCGGGGACTCTGGACTGGAGTCCCATCGGGCTGTTCCGCAGTAGTGCCGTCTGGCGCCATTTTAAAGAATTTGGAGTTTCTCTCAAGTATTTTCTTCCTTCCTTTTCTTTTTCTTTTTTTTTTTCTTTTTCACGAGTCTTTGATACTTTCCTTTTCTGCACTGGAACTGTCGATACTAAGTACTTCACAATACCTCATAATATGAATGGCCAGCAGTTGCGTCTCGTCACTTCAAAGATGTTGTTCTGAATAGACCCGTCGGTTAACTGAGGTTTCCAGCCGGAACGTATCCTTGAGCACTACATTCAGCCTTTACCTGAAAGAAATCGACAAGAAAGAGATTGCTGCTTTATAACACCAGAAGAAAGGGGGTTGTCGTGCTGGAAAATGCGAGTTCTTTTATGGTTGTTGAATCACTTGTACCCGTGCCCACTCACCCACAGAGTACAATGTAATAATCGAAAATGGAATTCGAAAATCCGATGAAATATAACATGCGTCTGCATATTATGCTTTGACAATGACAAGGACTGAAAGAAGAATTACATCTTTCCTAGCAGCACGGTAGACGGTACGGTGGTCACCCGAGTCCCAGTTTGATAGATCTGCCATATATACCTGAATGATTCGTGGCTGAAGAAGGAATGAAAGACAGATACGAATCACTGCCAGACCATAGACTGTCGGGCGCGCAAGTTTACCATCAGCACCTTCTGCAACAATACCACCACCACCACCACCACCACCACAGGCTCCATGGGGGCGCTGTAGCATCCTACCGCTGCGAGCACTTAGCTCCGATTTCAGTCGCAACTACTATACTCGACTGGCTGCCGTACCTAAATACTTTATGGGTGGTGAATTCTGACAAAACCACTTTCAATCAGATTACTACGATTAGACATAATATTTGTGGATGCTTATTGACGATTCTTGTCGGAAAAAATTGAAGCCCCGCAGGGGATTCTGCAGAGACGGTGAAGAAAAAAAAAAAAAACTCATTACAGGCAAGCATGTCGAGGAGTATATAATCGCTCGTCCGATATGAAGACATTTCGCTTCAGTATGAGTCCGTCTATATTATCTTAGCGGAAGTTAACTTGATTGTAGACAATTCAGAATGACAAATGATATCAAATCCTAAATATCTCAATCTGATATTTTCTTTTTTCCTCTAATCCAAACGATCAATATGAAACTGTGACATTCTATTCACATAACCAATCTGTATGCTGCCGATTACCTGTCTTCGTAGTTCCGAAGAGAAGATTTGACATTCACGAGTTTGTCAACATGGAGTCCTACATCTAACATTTTGGATAAACTTCCCAGAGAATCGAAACTCTAAAGGCAGGACTATAGTTTCGAGTCAGTATATTGCTACAATCAACTGTGGTCACATTAAGTAGAGGAACGGCATTATGGGAAGGATTTATTCCTGTCTGAAAAAAATACACAGTTCTCGGAAATTCCAGAGGACTGAAGTGCTGGTAGGCTCAGAAAAAAAGTAAATTGTTGTGCGAAAATTTATTCATTATATTTTGCTTAATTATGTCTCGCTGTTCGCTTTTTACAGCGCACATGTCACAGAAAGGAATTAAGGTATCGACTAGACAAAATATCAACACTCACCGCGTATGACAGTATCAGATACAATCCCAGACAAGCCAATAGTGTCTGGCATTAACCGCGACATGCGTCATAGAATAACGCAGATTTTGTCACCTATGTCGTCTTGCGCAGTGTGAACATGGCACCTAAAGTGGCATTAGCTTATATTATATTATACTTTGATGGTCCAACAAGGACATTGGTCGATTCTTGATCTAGATGGTATACTCTCATTCCTGATGCACTTTATTCAGAATACGATGTGCGTCAAGACGATAGTACACGTCACAAGAGTCATCAGCATGATGGTCGTTGTCACATGGTAAACTTAATACTAGTACGCACAACCGCGGTATGCAAGAAGTAATGGATGCTATATACAATGACGTGATTACATGACTTGTTCGGGATGTATTCTTTGGCACAAGCACCTATCACGGTCCAAATGACTTCAGGCAGGGTGGGTCAGTCTGGAAGAGTGTTGGAGTTACGTACACTGTAAACTGCACTCCTGATGAATCCGCCTTGGCAGCCAAACCAAACACACGGGAGTTGGCAGTATCACAACTCGTATTGTATACGTACGATTTATACGACGACAACTACGACTCGCATTCACGTTGCTCCTTGAATTTCACGCGGGGACTCTAACGCAAGACCCTAGACACCGTTCCAAAACCGTGTTCCAATTACAAATATAGCTGTAAACAAAACAATGTTCAGTTCTTTTCTTCTGATGTTTCATTTACACGTTTCATTGACAACATAATCAAACTGCAACCCAACCCCCCCCCCCCCCATAATTTGCAACGTTAATAACCTGGGTATCATCCGCCACATGGCTTATCGCTATAAGCCATTTAGCATAATGCATAAGCATATCGCTTTTAGTTTTACGGGAATTCTTCTCAATCTGGGCTTCGCAAAAGAAAAAAAAAATTGTAATGAGTTACATCTGAAATGAAACCAAATGTGTAGAAAAACAGGTTTCTTTGTTCACAAGAAAGTACTAAACGAAACATAAAGCAGATCAGTAACTCTCACAATAATTCGGTGAATTAAATCTCCCGATACAATCGATACATTTCGCCTGTTTTCTTTGTTTCGTTTTTAGCGAATTTCTTGATCATCATTTCTTAAGTTCATCGGGATTTATTTGTTGTGCACGGCGTACATAGTTGTCATAATAATAATCGAAGAGATGTGAGGATTGTTTTTTTTTTTTTTTTTTCAGTGCTTTTTGCATGAGCACACGTTTTCTGCACAGGAGTTTGGAAACTTGTTTATCCAGGGAGGCGAGACTACTAGTAATCTCCGTGGCTTACCAAGTCATGCATGGTCCATGATCCTTCACAAACGTGCTATGGTGGGCGTGGGAGGGGCGTTGTAGCAAGACATCAACACGCATGTATCGTTACGTCATGAACAGTGTAGCAGTGTATAGTGGGAGAGGGTCAGACTACATACTGTAGTACATGCAGGGTCAGAGAGAGGAATATATGAAGAGTTTGTTTGCAAAAACCGATAAGTTCATATTTGTCAAATGGAGATATTTGCGATTAAAGGTCAAGAAAAATAAAGAGAATAATAAGAAAATGTTCGCTTCTTTTGACCATAACTTCAAAAATGTACCTTTATATGTAGTGACCAATATATCATTTAAAAGGTATTATTTTTTACTTTATGACAGAGACCGCACTTCAAAATCTTCAAAAATGGACTTATCGGTTTTTGCAAACAAACTCTTCATATGGATCACAGACGAGTGTATGGTAGCTTTAAAAATGAATAAAATGAAATTCACAATTTTTTATGTTCAAATCTTCAAGCACACAACTTTGCAACAGGGTTTGCTCTTTGTCAGCAACGAAAAAACATGACAAAAATTATGAATTTGCTCGACGTAGCAAAAACTAATCTTATGAAAACTAGATTTCTTAAACTTCTTACGTTGCAGTAGAAATATACCCAAACACTCGTTGAATTCATACCTTATACCCTCAGGAAAGAAATTTCCACAAATGTGAATACATTAGTAAATCCGTTTATCTGCATCACTGTATCTCGAGCTTTTTGTTCAACGTTCTTTTGTTTGTTTGTTTTTTACAATAATTCTGAATGTAACATTCGCATGAACACCAAAGGTGTTCATGCGTAATATACTTCGCTCTGATATCGAATATATACAATAAAATACTTTTTATATATTTGTCCCTTTAAAATGCATGTGGCTCTGTTCGTATGAGCAGAGAAACCTATTCCCACGACAACCAAAGGTGCGTATAACTTCAGCCCTTCACATGAACTCTTTCAAGTTACCATAAATGAATAAAGTTTACAGAGTAAGCGCACAAGGACAGTTCAAATGAATCGTAAAAATTAATGTGCAAACATTCGTTTGTTACTGAGATACTGCATGTACGAGCTGAAATTTTAAAGGAACTAGAGAACATCGTTTCCTTTTCTTCTTCTTTTTTTTTTGTTAATTGTTCATTTTTTCAAAACAGTACGGTTTTATTTTCAAAGTGCTAAACTTGGAAGAATCAGACTCATGACATGCTTTACAACAATCCACATTTCTCTGTGACCGCTTAACCAAATCGAATGGGGTTTTCTGCAAAATAGAGCTTAAAAAAATGTTATACTTTAAGACCCTGAAGTAGCATTTAGACAATTTAATCATATAGGGTGTTATCGATGCAAAAATCTGATTGTAATTCTTTTTGGGACATACTGTACTGCTGAAGTATGCGATTCCACACATGCACTAAGACCTTGGAAGCACTGTAGCCTATTACCTCCGCCTGATACGAGGTATAGGCGAGCTCGCTTGTAGTACCTCCTTGGCTTACCTACAATTGTACAGACCTACACAAGAAGTTCGATCCTAGTATTTGTTTTTCCCTCCCCTCCCCCCCCCCCCTCCCTTTCCTACTCGATCCCGCCAGTATTATAAAGGTAGATCCTTTGATCACGTTAATCGAAGGAGGAAGCGGACCGCTGAATCTCGTCTGTCAGACTGCGCAGAATGAAAGCGAACCAAGTGCCAACAGCTTTTGTGCTCTAAACGAGGGTCGATCAAAGCGCGCCAAATCCCCCAGTCACAATGAAATGAACACAGGGAAGAAGAGATGTATTAGTACCGACTTGTGGACGACTGTTACAATACATGATAGGGTCGAAGAGAAATGAAAGGGAGATTCCACATCCCTGCATGGTCAAATGCAGTTAGACCGCGGAGCTACAACTTATATGATGGTTATGGACTAAGGAGGTACAAAGTGAGCTAGTATACATCTTTGCTTAGACGAGAATACGTCTATAGTTGTAGGCCTATACCTGCCGAATGTTATGACACAATGTGTCATGACTATCGTGCGACTCGAACATATCATTTTTGATCGCGAACCACGATAAGATCACTGAGTTTATCATCCGACACGTATAGCCGCAACAATCTCACATTATTATAGCAAACAGTATAAGCGGTCAAACATGAACTGCGCAGATAGCCTGAAAGTGCAGAGAATTTGATACACAATTAAGAACAAAACAGACATGTAGGTACGGTGTATATTATGAAAGTGGGACATGGCGACAGCATTTATTATACTACCAAGAGCCACGAATAATAACGATATTTCACGCAGTCAAAAAAGGAAACGGTATGACGATAATTTTATCGCGCTTCATCACAGGGTGATGAAATTGAAGAGCGAGGGAAGGGCCCCGTTTGAAGTTGCATCATGTTTGTATCTATAATTAAAACTAATAAAAAAAAAAGTTCCATCGCGTTTTCCCGCTTCTCTTCCCCTTCTTCTAACTAAACACGATTATCGGGAATATACAGTACTTTTGTACATTGTACCACATATTACTATACAGGGAGGTGAGACGAATACCTCCCTGGTATTACTGAGGAGCTGATCACCTGCTCGGTCCCATTTCGTAAAAGATGTCGGGATAGCAACTCTTGTTGAAATGACACCTTCCCACAGCAACAGCCAATCTGGGAGCTGGATTCTTGTCGCTATAACTACAATGACAGTTGTCATTCAAGCAAGAGTTGCTATCATATCAACTTTTTTTCTTTTGTGTGTGTGTGTGTGTGAAATGGAGCGAGGAGCTCAGGGAATAAGACCACGGATCATCAAGCGCGATGTCCCTGGTTCGCCGAAGATCCATGCAGACTGCAGTGGTTGCGCGCCATTTCGCCAGGCACTTCATCTTCATTGAATGTCTTGTCCTTCACAGGGGAGCCAAAGCTGTACTATAGGTCCCATGGTTGCTGCTTGCAAGCATGCAATGCTTATTCGGCGGGCACAAAACACGAAAATCAATTCTTTAAACAAGGGCAAATTCCTCTCATAAAGAAGAATAATCGAGATTGAAGTGTCGCGTAACGTTGTTTGTCCATCACTCTGGCAAGCGGCGGTACATTCACTTTGCAAACGTGAAAATATTTTTCCTCGTCACCGCACCCCCTACGAAATAAGACATGAATAGCTGATGATTCCGCACTATCCTTTATCACTGTGAATTCAGAAACTGACTCGCAGTCATGGGGAATGATAAAATGGTATCTCACATAAAACTGGGAAGTTTTTAGAAGAAAAAAAATGACCTTTAAAAGTAAGACTATTGAATGAATATTGTCATTTCATTTTGAAGGTCACGCACATCAATATGCTCAGTGCTCAAAATCCGGTCAAATCGCTCAAAAGTCAAATTCGTAATTAGGATGTTGAATCAAAAACATTTTATAAACCGATATACAGTATATACATATATATATATATATTATATATATATATATATATATATATATATATATATATATATATATATTGCTGAATAAGGCATCTAACAACATTACGGGCCCTATAACACTAACAGCAAGAATCATTCAAAACCCTCACCGAATTCCTGCAGGGCCACAAAATCATGTAGGGCCTACCGGTATTCCATGATTTGCGTTTGGCAGTATCGGTGAACACTCCTCTGATACCAACACGGATCATAAACATAACATGACTGACTAAGGGAAGCATGTCAGATACAGTACATCAATCGGTACATGATTCTCGATGTGATACGATGTTGCATTTTCTGCCTTGAACTTGCGCACCTTTTCTTGGCGCGTTGCCAGAACATCATCGTCATCATTCACCGGCCGGCCGGCAATTACATCTCAGTTTCGAGCGTGACATGGATGAAGCAGTGTGGTGGAACGCGGCCAGGGGGTGTAGGATTGCATCAGCTTCTCCTTTCAGTCATATAAGATTGTACGAGTATAGAGAAACATACTAATAGTACATGTGCATGTATACATTGCATGCACACACACACACACACACACACACACACACACTCACACACACACTTTTTTTCCCTTGACATTTATTGATTTCATTCAAATCACTCATAAATCAACCCATTTTGGGTGTAACATGAACAAAATCAGTACAAATGCAATTCAAAACCCAAAACAATCCACACACACACACACACACACACACACACCCACACACACACACACACACACAACACTCATAAACATAAACATAAGCACATCACACGTGTACTTTGAGAGAAAAGGGCATTGCAACTGACGTGCATAAAATAATATCTCAAACGTCGAGCGAAAATATCAAAGTAAACACGGATATGTGTACACATGTATCCATGTATAGTACTCAGTATGCAGTCTCGTAGATGGGATTTCTCTCTGGGTGTGTGTGCGGGGGGGGGGTGAAATTTTGAAAAAGTGGACTTTTAAAATTATTTTTAAATATGATATCAAATCATAACATCTGTGCCTAGCGACCGAGCGGAGGAGTATACCGATGGGAAGGGGTATACTCCCTCCTGCATGAGGGAGCTTCCGCATGAAGTTGAGATTCACCAATCTGATGATTGAAAGTTTCAATCCAAAAAGTAAGAAGTAGGACGATACACTACATTGGTTATTAAAGTTGAAAAAAAAAGACAAACAAACAAATAGAGATTATTTGATATTGTTGCCCGATTATTTCATTCACTAATTGAACAAGGAAAAGTAGAAATTGCGCGGTGCGTAAAATATGTCCCCGCTGGAAGTAGCATTTTGTAGCACAGTGTACAATACAGGTCAAAAAATCAAGGTCAAAGGTCAAAGAAGTCAAAGGTCAAAATTCTGTGTAGAAGTGTTGAAGCCCTCGCCTAGCGCCGTCACATAAAGCAAACGGAATCGAAATCGGGTTAGAAATGGCGAAGGAGTAGCATTTTGTAGCAAAATGTACAATACAGGTCAAAAAATCAAGGTCAAAGGTCAAAGAAGTCAAAGGTCAAAATTCTGTGTAGAAGTGTTGAAGCCCTCACCTAGCGCCGTAACATAAAGCAAACGGAATCAAAATCGGGTTAGAAATGGTGAAGGAGTAGCATTTTGTAGCACAGTGTACAATACAGGTCAAAGAATCAAGGTCAAAGGTCAAAGAAGTCAAAGGTCAAAATTCTGTGTAGAAGTGTTGAAGCCCTCACCTAGCGCCGTCACATAAAGCAAACGGAATCGAAATCGGGTTAGAAATGGCGAAGGAGTAGCATTTTGTAGCAAAATGTACAATACAGGTCAAAAAATCAAGGTCAAAGGTCAAAGAAGTCAAAGGTCAAAATTCTGTGTAGAAGTGTTGAAGCCCTCACCTAGTGCCATCACATAAAGCAAACGGAATCGAAATCGGGTTAGAAATGGCGAAGGAGTAGCATTTTGTAGCAAAATGTACAATACAGGTCAAAAATCAAGGTCAAAGGTCAAAGAAGTCAAAGGTCAAAATTCTGTGTAGAAGTGTTGAAGCCCTCACCTAGTGCCATCTCATAAAGCAAACGGAATCGAAATCGGGTTAGAAATGGCGAAGGAGTAGCATTTTGTAGCAAAATGTACAATATAGGTCAAAGGTCAAGGTCAAAGGTCACGACTGAAATTCTGTGTAAAAGTTTCAAAGCTCCCATGTTATGATATCATATAAAGCAAACAGAATCAAAATTGGCTCATAAATGACAGAGAAGTAGCAAATTGAAGATTTTGATCACACACGGACGGACACACGGACGGACACACACACGTACGGAGCCCGTTTCATAGTCCCCTGCTCGAACTCGTTCGGCGGGGACAATTACATGTATATGAAAATCCAGGCTTAAAAAAGGGGGTTACATTTCCGGGGGAGGGGTGAACTGCCCCCCCCCCCCCTCCAGCTCTGCATACGGCCATGAGGGTAGGTACTGTACTTTGTATATCTTTACATGTAAAAACTGATTTTGTTCACGCAGACCCAACAATATTGTACCCTGGGGGGGGGGGGGGGAGGGGGGGGAGGGGGGGGGAGGGGGGGGGAGGGGGGGGAGTACGGCCTGGAATGCACACACGGTAACACTGTGATAATGTAGTTCCTTCATTAGAGCATTTTTAAAGGTGCTCTTTTCTTCCACTGTGCGTAGAATGAGTTAATATCATTTGAGGCAATTCCTTCAGAACTCTGTTTGTGTTTGTTTTTGTTTTTTTCCTTGGGCAAGAATACAGATGTCCGCAGCATGTGTGACAAGCCAAGAAAGCTAACGAGGATGTTTGTGTGAACACTTGCCGTGGAGGCTCACAGGATACCGAGCCGTGTAAAGCAGCCACCTGTCATTAGATATCATCCAGTGCTTCCCCTCTGCTGAGGTACTGGGGGATGGAGCTCCTTCCTTTGACAAATGGCTATAGCAAGTATGGATGGGGGAATGAGACTCAACGGTGAATGTACATGTATTAGATGAGTTGTAGCAGGATTTAGTAAAATACTCAATGGTTTGCTAAATCAAAAGCCCACAAGCTCCCTCCCCCCCCCCCCCTTTTACCATTTTCTTTCCTGTGCTGGAAATGAGAAGGGGGCCAGATCACAGACATCTCTCAATCTCCCTGGTCTTACTCACCTGACATAATGGAAACACAAATTAGAAGTACAATGTATGATCAGGGCAAGCAATATTTTCCAAATGTATTGATGGTACAGGAGAAAAACAAACAAAACTGCTTACCTGTTTTTCATGGTTTTTTTTTACAGATTTTCTCTCACTTTCTTTTTAAGCTCTGTCATGAAAAGATTTTTCACCAAAAAAAAAATAATAAATGAATAAACAAAGATAAATGCCTTGAGCAGCAGCATGAGGTGCTAAGGGAATTAAGTGAGCACTGAGCAGTGCATGAAAAGATCAGCAAATTAGTGCTGGTACACAGGCAGCAGAGCATGTATACCCAGTAATTGGCAAGATCTGAAGGGCAGAGTTACAGTGTATACTGTACCTCTCTCAAACAAATGAACTCATTCTAAGTCTGAAATCACATCTCAGTGGAAGTTGCACATGACAAACAAAGTCAGGTGACAACATTGATCGAACCTCATTCGTCTTGTAGTCTCCTTCCGTTTCCTGAACAGAAGAGAAAGACGTCCAAGTATTTTGGAAACAGGAAGGAGAATGTAGATACTATACAAGTACATGTACTCATATTCATCCCTCCCTAATTCATAGAATAGACCAAGTTTACATAATTATATCATTATCATACTCATACCTTTTTCAAGACATTTAATATACAAAGGAGGTATTGATGTTTCCTTGTTCATACAATAAAATGTTATCTTCGCACAAGATATCGAATGAATACAATAGGGTGTGGTAACTGTCTGAAGTTGATACTGAACAACGTTACCACTAATCCCACTGGAAAGGAAGCCTGCAGTGCTCAAAAGATGTGCTCCATTCATTGGTGTCTGTGCGTTGGCGGGGTGAGTTGGTCCCAACTAAAGACTTATAGAAATGCCGTATACAGCAGATACAATTACTGATTCCACTAGGAGCTTAAAGTACTTTCATGACCATCAGGAGCTTTTTCAAAGATTACATTAGATGCTTCATTCAGCATGAGCATCCACAGTTGACTCAACAGAAACCCACTGCCCCAGTAGACTAATGACACTTACTGTGTAGGTGCAAGGTGGAGAATTTCTGTCTGGTGATAAAAGTCATTCATGCTTTGGTAGGGTGATCCTACATTTGTAAACTGTGTTTAATCGTCTCTTTGCGTAGCATGTGGGGCCACTGCGCCACACTGCACTTCACTTCAGGTACTCGCACATTCTATATTGCCATTCACTCACTCATCACTGTACACCTTCCAGTGTCCCTCCTCCGATCCGCCCTTTGGCAGTCTGTAACAGTATTGGGGCACTGCATTCCATCCGCGGAGCTGGAAGGCAGTACTACCAAGGAGGTTACTTACTAGGCGAGCTCGCCTAGTACCTCCTTGGTACTACTATCCTAATTTACACATGCACACCAGGATACCACATACGGTGTGCAATGTGACACATCCGTGTCTACCACTGCAGCTCAGACCAGGGGTACAAAAAATTCTCTCCTTTCCACCACCCTGCTCAGAGGATCCGTAGAAACATCAATTCCCTACAATTACATAATCACCAATTACACTCAAAAAGAGAACTAGGTATTTCGTACAGATGTGCTTCACCACATTGATTTGCCGCTTTTTGGAGGTGAGACAAAATGTATCGTATTTTTTTTTTATTCACATTACAAATGTATATATCAACATACATTTTAAAGTTTTGAATGTTGCTCATTCAGTTTGCCACATGTGCCAAGAATCCACATGGATCCATTCTAGATACCATATGGCCACCTTCCAATGAGGGTACTCTTTGCACAACCTTCTACCAGTGCATCTCTTGCAGTTTTCACCTCAGTGCAAGTTACTCACAAATCAAATGGGCTCACAGTATCTACACTACTATATGTACAATGTACATTTACATATTATTGTAAGTACATTGTTTAAAAAAAAACAAAAAACATGCACTGTAGCTCCCTCTAATCACCTTACTGGTACTCTCTACAACAATCCTAAACACATTTAAAGAAAATAATGATTTCATGGTTAAGTGCAAGCTCCTGTATCAATATCATACATTGTAATATGATTAGTGTTAGTAACATGACTATAAAGAAGATCATGGGCAAATTTTTATATTATTTGAGTATTAAACATTTGATAAATTCTTCAGGACAAATTGATTTTTTTTTCTCTTTCCTTTTTGTATACATCTACTAAATGTACATCTGTGTTTCATAGTATCTTCATTTCCAAATAAAATTCGTTGTATGTAAGCTACATTTGTAGGAATAAAACCTGAACTTTATTTGATAAATTCAAGGCGAAAGAAGTTCCTGGAGAGCTAGATGTATCATATTAGGCTATGTTCACAAGGTTGTTCACAGTAATATCTACCATAATAAAGGTAACATCTTGACACCTAGAGGCAAGGATCTAGCACTGATTGACTTAGTGCATCGTGCTACTGTATATGAGTGCTACATACTGGTACATGTTGTTGGACACAGGTACACAACATTACAGGTTCTCCAGAAGTCCTGAGGTGCACTGGTTTATAAATTCACAGGCTGTTTGCCCCAGCAAAATTAAAGACAATGAACATAACTTGCACGAAAGATATTTGCACTTTATATACTAAAGGGATGGTATAATTTTGGTTGAGGTGGGGCTTTTTTGTGAGATGATGAGAAATCTCTTAATGGAATATGAAAGAAAATATTATTCTATGGGGGATTCAAACTTTATGTGATAAAAATTGGTTTTGAAATGGCTGAGATATCCAACACACATGGATCCTAATAAAAGGTGGGACCAACCTTTCACTACAACCATTTAGTTTTACTTTGTTTTTGGTTATTTCAGCCATTTCACACCGACTTTCTTCAAATAAACGTTGAATTCCTCTTAGAATTGTATGCTCTGTAACATTTCACTGATATCTCACAAAAGTTAAAAGCTAAATTCTATACCATCCCTTTAAAATGAACTGAAGGAACCAATAATGGTGAAAGGAATTGTGGAGGCCAACTAACAATAAACATGGAAAAAAAACACCAATTCATTAAGAACACCAATGAAAGCAAGAAGGATGGAGATGGCAACTACACATATCTGGGGTAAATACAAGTGTACCCACCACAGACACCACAGAATATTGAACAAAAGAATCAGATGTGGGGTGCAGTGCAATGGATGAACACATCTGAATAGGAAGGGAATGAAAGTGATGAGAGTGATATTTGAGAGCTCTTTGAGAATGGAAGACCACCTATAAAGGACCCATACAAACTGTACTGAATAGCGAACTGAAACTGGAAAGAAGTTAACCATTTAAAGGACACTCTGTCAACTTAGTTTTCTTACGCGATCTCCTCATCTCACATCCCAGACTACTGTACATCAGTATATATTCCCGTTTCACACATTACAAGTTTATGTTCTGGAAATGTCTGTTTTAAAAAAAAAATAAATAAAAATCAACAGCCACTGTGCCACAAAGAGTGCATGCAAGTTGCATTTCTCATTTCTTTGGATTTTAATCAGGCCTTGTTGTGCTGGTTGGATGAACTTACTAGTATATCACTACATGGATTAACAAAAAAAAAAAAATGGGTGTGTAGAGTTTTGCAAGTTATGGAACCTAATGAACTCCCATTTGTTTCTCTTTTATTGTCCTTCTTGTAACACTAACACATTTTTTTCTCTCCTTTTTCATCTTTCTTTTTTTTTTTTTTTTTTTTTGCCTAAAACCACTGCAGCACTTGACATTGAGTGTGCAGTATTGTTGTTGGTTCCTAAAAAGAATCGTACACTGTAATTTCAACTGCACAGATTAAATCTGAGAAACACCTTCACACTACTACACAAAGAGTAACAAATACCATGAAATGTACAACAAGAGGGATTCTGTGAAGCCAGACGTTGTAGTCTCCGCAGAACACATCCCCAACACATCCCCAATATATTCAATACCAGCTATGGGCCTGGGCCTACACTGTATGTATATGGGTAGGAACTGTGTTATAGCTAGCCTAGACCAATTTTACAGTTAATGGTAGGGCCTCCTTTGTGTTTCTATTCCCATTGCCACTTGCACAGCACTGGCATATGCTATCATCAGTATCAAACAAAATTATATCGAATTAGATGATTATTCAGGGAATAATTTTCCTGGTATCGCATAGCAATTTGCTATGCATTTTGGTATGACTGCTATACAAAATGCAATTTGCATAGCATATTCTTTACATAGATTTTTATACCTACCATTTTGTTGAAAATGTATGTCCATTATTCCCTGTTATTCATTAAAACTTTTTCCTCTACTTTTATATCTGCAATAGTGTCTTAATACTTAGTGTATTTAATGAACCCTACCTGAGACGGGACAGAACTGTAACGAGAGACAAATAAGCTTTGCTTCCAGACTCTACACCCAATTAAGTAGGTCCTATACTCCCATACCAAGTACTATTAGTATAAGTAGTGCTATCCTATGTACAAACTACAACTTTACAAGTTGAAGTACCATATAATATGTCCATGGCAGCACATTATATGACTTGCTTGTTGCTAGTAAACTTCACTCTGTTTTATCAAATATTAAGCATTGATGTAGACGGAAAAATCTGTCCGTCCAGAGGACTTTTTAAATCTTTTTTTGACTACATGGCTCTCCTCTGTACTCCAGAGGAGGGAATTCCATTAAGCCTGACGCAGTCTCTGCAGATCATATCCCTGACAACAAGATACAGACCAAAGGGCGAGCTTTCAGTCAACAACTAAGCATTGATGCACATAGAAAATAACTCAACAACATTTCTGCATCAGATCGAATCTAGGTTCTTATACCTTTTCTGAACCTTTTCTGGCACTCTCTTGATAAAAATAAAGTAGGCCCTACCAGGATATAGTAGGGGCCTAGTAGATGATAAAGCTAGTTGTTAATACTGGCATGCATATTTCAATGTGCCTTCACGAGTATTTACCCCAGCCCAGTCACTGACACTGGATAGATCTACATAAGTAAATATACATTTAATATTTCGAACCAGGCAGTACTCCCGAAGGTGCTCACTGCACTCTCCATTCCCTGGGCTGCTGGGGAATGGTCACCGCACACTGGTACGTGGTGCAGTACCACCTCAAAGTTCAAGTCCTTGTACTCTCCTTGTCTTTGATCTTGAAATTTAATTTTGGATTTTTGGATTTCAATTGCGTTGTATAAAGTGTAAGATTATTAAATCTTCCCTCACTATTAGTATCAGTCATCATCATGCCATTCTTCGTGTTCTTGGCATTCATTTGTTTAATACCCAGACTTGTAGACTCTCTGCATAAATGAAATTTACTGCAGACATTGTCTTCACTTCTGTTTCTGTTTCTGTTTCTGTTCCGGTTCCGTCGGTATACTCAGAATTAACTGTACTCAACCACCGTTTTGTAACTAGTATGGTCGTATGTGCAGAGCAGGGAGAATGCTTCACATTTGAAGCCTCTGTTTGAAGACTGTTAGTGTACTAGGCCTACTGGATGTAGACGTGACTGTTTCCTCGTTGAGAAGGTTCCAGTCTACTGCTGTCCTGTGGAAGAAAGAGTACTTGTGTACATCTTTCTTGGTCAGTGTTCTTTGGATTCTTCTGCTGTTCCCTCTGGTCATTCTCCCCCCTTTGTCATTAACTCTAATGTAGACGTTGGGATCAATTCCCACTTCCCCATTCATAACTTTGAACAGTAGAGTACAGTTAAACTCGCCTAAGTCGACGTCGCATATGTCGAATAATCGCGCAAGTCGAAGATTTTAAAAAGTCCCGATTTTTCCCCATTGACTTACGTGTATTAATTCACTCACAAGTCGAATTTTTTAAGTCGAATACTCGCCTAAGTCGATGAAATTCCAAGAACACTTTCACGGAAAAACCATTGAATTCACTTTGCCTAAGTCGAATAAGATTTTATTGTGTAATAAATCACTGTCAAAATCACGAGACGCCAGTTTTTGTTTACATACAGTACATTGTATATACAAAAAGAAACTTTGCATTAAACATTAACGTTTCATTACCGCAAGCGGTTTCACCTGAATCGTTATTAACGCAAACTAACGATCGGGAAAATCAACGTTTGTAGTAACGATGAGTAACGATCCCAAGCGCAAATTAACAATGTTTCGTTGACATTAACGATAGGTAACGCAAGAACTCACGCGAGATTTTGGTTTCCGTTTACCCAGACCTGGTGAAAGGACGACGTAGCCCCTGCCGAGTGTAGCGATCTATGCCTTGTACTTAGAGGAGTCTTTTCGCGAATCGAATCACGATTTCGCGAATGGTTAATATGCGACCGGGGTCACCAAAAACGCACGCCGGGCCACCAAAAAAAAAAAAAAAAAAAAAGAGCCGGATGTTTGCCTTCAGTTTTGGAAATGAACAGCGGTAACAATCGGCTCCATAAGATGCTAGAATAAATGTCAGATGTTTGCTCTTAATTTTGTTGGAAATGAATAACGGTAATATTCAATGTGGATAAAATGTCTTGCTGAAGGGCAAATATCGGGCACACCGCTCCAGCTCTCGGCTCCAGAGTAGACAACATACATGTACATTATACATAAGTACGCGTGATGTAACTGTAAGTCGATTTTTTTTTCGACTTACGCACAAGTCGAAACTCGCCTAAGTCGATGTGTTTTGCTCAGTCCCGAGAAGATCGACTTATGCGAGTTTAACTGTATGTCTAGCTGAAGTCTCGAGATTCTCCTCCTGTTCTCCAGGGTGTCCCATTCCAAATCCTTTAACATTTGAGAGACACTGCTGTTGTTTGTAGTCATTCATACAGAATCTAGCTGCCTTGCACTGAACAGATTCTATGAGTTGAATATCCCCCTTGTGATACGGATCCCACGAGCTACTGGCATACTCTAAGACCAATGGGTCTAACTAGTGTTGTGTAGGCAGTGCCAGTGGTTTTGATGGACTTGTTACAGAACCACTTGTCTTTTGTATTACTATCAGCTATTAGTACTTACCGCTGATATACTTCTAGCACTAGCAGTGCTGTAACTTGGACCACTTGGAGTTGGATTCGTGTTGCTCTTGTTCAAGATGTTCCTCAAGCTCTTCCTGATCCTCGTGCCACACTGCATGCACTACCCATTCATTCTGCGACGTAAACACGCACGTGTCGCGATATGGTGAGAGTTCGCAAGGAAGGGCTAGGCAGGATGGTGTTCCTCTTACGGTTACCCGTTTAGAAATACCTCGGTGTACAATGGAAAATTCACTTTGTTTTTACCTTCTGCCAACAATCCATAAGACGGATGATAGATGGTAATAACGGATTGAGATTATGGAAAGATCTATGCGATTTTTAGCCCGGACATCGGCCCGTTGTTACGTATCAGAAACACAATAACACGCCTCTAATTCATTCTAGCTAGCCGGAGGATCAGGAGCATGCCGGTGCAGAATACCGGCGCGACACACGTAGTAGTAGTAGTACGACCGTACGTAAACAAGACCACTGCATGGTTTTATTAACATAAATTAACAAAGCGCGCGCTCCAGCCCATTCATCGTGTCCACATTTTTCCGCGGATCCATCTTCTCGCGCATGGGCAGATACAGTTTGAGAACCACTTCGTTCAAGACGGTGAGAAGTTTTCTCACTCTTCAAAAGTTCAGCCAAGAAAGGGAAATGATTAACATTTTCTCGAATATCTATGTGTCGTAATGATGTATTCTCTTTGAGAATTTACTTATTTTCCGAAAGAATCCGTTGGATAATACGCCTTTCTCCGATAACTTATTGGAAGGCATAGTAAATAACCCCATTAAAAATGGAGTCGTCCGAAACGGAAAGGCGGGTTCATTGAATAATAATGTAGAACTACCGGTAGTATTGTCATTGAAATATGCAGCGTGTAAACTTGTTATTGGCAATTTTCCAAATTTATAAGTACTTAGTACATTGTGTATTATTGGTGACGGAGCACGTGTACAAAGGGTGTGTTTTGATGTCATTCATCGTACTCGGCAAAGAGCGCGAGACGTTTTGCTCATGATATTAATGAACGGCCAATGTCGAAGTTGATGATGCAATACCAGCACGCTGTACTTCTTGTATTACAAGAAGGCAGATGATGCAATACCTACGGAAGCTTTAAAGTGCCATTCGACTTGGAGACTTGGCGAGATAATTCATCTTGTCAAGTCAACATAGTAGCTCTATCATGTCGACTTATCAACTTTATAAGTTGACATGGAGATAAAAATTATCATGACAAGTCGATTTCTAAAAATTTTAATGTCGTCATGGCAACATAACATATCTTGCCAAGTCGACATCTAAAAAGTTACATGTCGTCATGGTGTGATAATGTATCTTGCCAAGTCGACATTTAAAAAGTTACATGTCATCATGGTGACATAATGTATCTTGCCAAGTCGACATCTAAAAAGTTACATGTCGTCATGGTGAGATAATGTATCTTGCCAAGTCGACATCTAAAAATTTACATGTCATCATGGTGACATAATGTATCTTGCCAAGTCGACATCTAAAAAGTTACATGTCATCATGGTGAGATAAGGTATCTTGCCAAGTCAACATTGAAAAAAGTTACATGTCGTCATGGTGACATAATGTATCTTGCCAAGTCGACATCTAAAAAGTTACATGTCATCATGGTGCATAAGGTATCTTGCCAAGTCGACATCTGAAAAAATTACATGTCGTCATGCCCACATAACGTATCTTGCCAAGTCGACATCTGAAAAGTTATGTCATCATGGTGACATAAGTTATCTATCTAAGCTGATATCTAAAAAATTACGTCACTTTAAGATCGTCTTGCCTCTCTTAACAAACAAACCTTGTTGCCGTCCCTGCTAGATGGGCACATGAGGTAATAGTATATAGTATCGAAAAGAAAGAGATATTAACGGACTGTAATGTCTTTTTTTTTTAAGTAAAATGACGAAAAATACAAGGCAATCGATACCATACAGTATAGGCCTATAGGCTTATCAGCACAATGAACAAACCCTTTTTGCATAATATCATACTAAATTATAATATTAAATTATATAGGCCTGTATATAAAAAATGAGGAGAACAGGCTCGATTTTACTCGAGGAAATTTTTGCTTCAGCTGGACTTGGCCTATTTATAAAGCTTACGTCACATCAACCCAGACAGGGGCGGTGCCAGGGTATTTTCATGGGGGGGGGGGGGGCAAAACGAACTATAGATGGCCTTATTTTTTTTCAATTGAATAAGAGGGGTAATAGATGATGATGATGATAATAATAATAATAATCATCATCATAATCATTAATAATAAATAATAACAATGATTATAATCATAATCATAGTCATAATCATAATCATAATACTGATAATGATAATAATAATAATAATAATAATAATAGTAATAATAATAATAATAATAATAATAATAATAAAGATAATAACAATAATAACAATAATCGCATTTATAAAGTGTCTTTCCAGCGCTGAATCATTTTTGCCCCAGCTTAGCACGAACTTCTGTTTTCAGGCATGGGTCGAGCGCAGCACAATGTACAGTATATAATATTCTTTCTTCCTCCTCACTTTTCTTCCTCTTTTTTTTTTCTCTCTCTCTCTCTCTTCTCCTCTTTTTTTTTTTTCTTTGCTATTCGAAAAATCATAAGGGCACTGCCCCTCACCCCGGAACCCGTATGGTTTGTAAAGTTCTGTCTGTTGTCTGTTTTCGTACAGAGCATGCCCTTCGAACATGGACAAAACGTCTGATTTTAAGCCGCAAGGGCCCCGGAGTGATTTGCAACCAGTGCTTGAGGATGGTTAGTGAACTCAGCAAGGGATCGAACAATCTTACCGCCCTCGCTAAATAATATTTTAGGGATTTTATTCGATGAAATGTAAATTTCGTCAGTCCGTAGAGTTTCGACTGTGCAAATGAACCGGGAAAATGAACGGACACATTTACCAACAGAATTTTGGTCATTTACCAACGGAATTGAGAAAATGTCATTTCTGACTTATGTAGGAACATTGTCATTTCCTCGGTTCGCACCCTGAGAGAGGGGGATAGGAAATTATCAAGAGCAAGTAAAAAATGGTTCAGATTTTTTCTCGTTTTTTACCTAGTCGCCCCCATGCAAATTCGACTAAAGCTAAATGAATGAATGAATGGCCACTCTAACGCAATAAAATGTTAAATCAACATTTAAAAGGGTCGAGGAGTGACCACGCTTTCAAAATGTTAGATTAACACTTTGAACATGCTAAAGTCAACATAAGCTAATCCAACATTTTGAAAGTGTGGTCACTCCTCGGCATGGGCGGCGGAACGAGAGGACAACACAATGTTTTTTTTTTTTTTTGGGGGGGGGGCAGAGCATTGTCCGGACACAATGCTTTGCCCCCCCCCCCCAACTCCATTGTTCGTCCGCTCGTTCCGCCGCCAATGCCGAGGAGTGACCACACTTTCAAAATGTTGGATTAGCTTATGTTGACTTTAGCATGTTCAAAGTGTTTTAAATGTTAATTGAACATTTCAGTTTTAAAGAGTGAACGAACGCACAAGTGAATGAATAAATGAATAAATTAATAAGAAAATAGGCCGACATGAATAAACAAAAGGAGAAAATACAACTTCAAATTTCACTGACTACTTCATTGTGGTTATAGAACTCTTACTAATGTAAACCTCCGCAAAATTCTGCGCTTTTATTTTGTCATATCTGATCTATGTTTAAATAAAAACTCTCATAAGCTCGAAGTGGTTGAAAGAGCGTTGTATTGAGTAAAAACATAACATTTGTGCAGTTACTAGCTCTACAAATATGAACGAAATGCAGATCAAAACATCCTCTTTCCTGTTAACTTTTTGGAGAAGTCTGCACATAACTGCACATAGGTTTAACCTTTGTAGGCTATGCCTATCAATACCAGTGAAGACCCCAAAACATTAAAGGCCCGCTGTTGTTAACTGCATGCAAGATTGAGAAATTATCAACCCCATCAAAAATGTTGATAAGACAATGTAGCATTTCTGTGGCTTCTTCATGAGACTTTGGCATTGCGAAATTATCCAAATTGTTTCCAACGAGTTCTGAAAGCCCATGAACAAAAGTTGGGGAGCATTTGCGTACTTGGGAAGATCACTGCAATACACCCGCTTTACTTCTTCAATATCATAATCAGAAAATTGCAGTGGAAATTTGTAGTCCCTTGATCCATATGCTTTTTGTAAGTCAACTTGGCAAGATAACTTATGTCACCATGACGACATGTAACTTTTTAGATGTCGACTTAGCAAGATACCTTATGTCACCATGACGACATGTAACTTTTTAGATATCAGCTTGGATAGATAACTTATGTCACCATGATGACATATAACTTTTGAGATGTCAACTTGGCAAGATACGTTATGTAGGCATGACGACATGTAACTTTTTCAGATGTCGACTTGGCAAGATACCTTATCTCACCATGACGACATGTAACTTTTTAGATGTCGACTTGACATGATAATTTTTGTCTCCATGTCAACTTATAAAGTTGATAAGTCGACATGAAAGAGCTATTATTTGACAAGATAAATTATCTCGCCAAGTCTCCAAGTCGAATGGCACTTTAAAGCTTCCGTAAATACCAGCACGCTGTACTTCTTGTATTACAAGAAGGCAGTGGATGGAAACTGGGGGGGGGGGGGGGAGGGGGAGGTGGAGGGGATATAGGTTTTAGACAGGCCTTATCGTTGATTTTCCACGTGAGTATGAGATAATTGTGAGTTTCATACACACAAAAAAAAAACATATCATAAATTGATTTAATTTTGAATCAGATGTTTATTATATTAGATTTTCATATTTGTTATTCGAGAAAAACAAATACATGTATAGGGAAAAGTGAGTGGGTGGGGAGGGGGGATTTAGAGACCAACCATGCATAGACTAGTTACTAGTATACAAAATTAATTATTGCGGCAAAGTCTGAGAAAGGTGATTCTCTGACTAAGGTAAAGAACTTTTAATGGGATCGTATAGTTTTGGTAGAGACCTAACTTCAAGTTCCTAACATTTGTTTACGGGTGAGATAATGAGAAACCTTTTATGAAATATGAAAGACCATTTTAATTCCAAGAGGAAATCAATGTTTAGTTGATGAAAATTGGTTTTGAAATAACTGAGATATCCAAAACTGAGCGATTCTAATAAAAGGTGGGACGTACCCGCCTTTAACTGTGATCGCTTTGTTTTACTTTGTTTTTGTTTTTTTTTTTTGATGTCTCAGTCATTCCAAGACCGATTTTTATCAAATAAACTTTGAATTCCTCTTAAAAATGGTGTATGGTCTATACTATTTTCCGTGGTTTCTTATCTCACAAATAAGTTAAAAGCCCAATTCCTAGTCTCATCTCCACCAATCGGCTATACTATACCATCCCTTTAATTGAATAGGCCTCCATCCTTCGATCTGCTCAGCAAAGAGAGCCCTCCTGAAGAATGTTGCGAATATATGGTACATAAATTGGACATAATCATGGCTCGACATTAGCGGTGGCCCGGGGCCACCGGGGCCACCAGAAATGTCTGGTGACTCGGGTCACCACGTTTTAAGAAGGATATGTTTTGGTGGCCCGATCGCGGGCCACGAAAAATAATGTTAGGCCTATACATTTTTTTTTTTTTTTTTTAATGTGCATGTTTTCCTCATTCACTTTAGCGGGGAGAATAACTCATAGATCAGGGGGGTGTTTCATCAACGATTGTCAGCGCCGACAACTGTCGGCACTGACCAATTTCAGCAAAATCCTTAGTTTTGATTGGCTGAGATGCTCTGGTCACTGACTGTTACTATGGTGATTCAAGTTGTCAGCGCCGACAAACGTTGATGAAACACCCCCAGTTCTTCATATTTTAACTGCATGCCGTTCAGCTATAATTGCCGCTGACAGGGCGGCAAATTCACGGCCTGGAACGTTTAGTGCATGCAGTCTATTTTACGGCCAAACTTGGCAGTTGAACTATAGCTTTTCTATCTTCTTTAAATCTTATCTTTCCCATGATAGAAATATAAAGGTATACCCCATGTGGCGCCATGGATAGTAATGCTTCAAGTTCAATGTCAAAATTTGTTTTATTAATTTGTTGAATCAAAGTGCTAATCAGTAGTAACTCACAGGTTAGAGGATTGTACCTGCCAAAGAACCACATTGACCTAATTGTCAAGGTTTATGATAATGTTAATGTTTTATGCAGTTATTTCATTTTCTAAAGTTTTATGCAGTCATATAAGTACGTATTATCTGATAATCTTTGTCAATACCTGTCAAATTTCAGATAATTTCATAGTTTATTTTGTTAAATGATTTGTTCGGGCCACCAAATTTCATCGTGTAATAGAACCACTCAAAAATGCAATTTGAACTTTCATTGAGTGTCATTATGTAAAATAATTTGAGATGAACGCAACAAATCGAAATGCTAAAAAGCCAAACCCTTACATTAATATTTGATTTTTTTTTTATACTTAAATACAGGAGTGATGTCTCCAGTGATTTAACCCTCCCATTCAAGCATTTAAAGTGTACCTGCATGCTGGAAGGCATGTAAAGAAATTAATGACTCATAACATATCGCATGGTTGAAAAGATAGGAAAACTTGCATTTCACTTTCGCAAATAAAATGGAGATTCGATCTATGATGTATAGAGGTCTCGTTATTACGATGAGTATTGTAAACTTATCTAATTAAATCAAATAAAGTAGAAAAAGATGCGATATTTTAATGACGGTGCAGATAAATAGGGGCCAATCTGCATGAGGAACCTTTTCTGACGTCGCTTGGTTCCACTTTTAAACAAAATTGAAGAAACATTTTGTTTTGATCAATAAATATTCAAAGAAAGAAAAATGTAAAATGGTGATTTTTGGTAGCCCGAAACGGCTATACTTCCTAAAGGGAAAAAAAAAAAGTTAATGTCGAGCCTTAATTGATAAATTACAGTCGTGTATTCAATTCCATCGCCCATCTAAACAATATAGGGCATATTGTATCATCATATGGACTACATTTTGAGTTAAATCTCACTGTTTTACAGGTACACTATTCAATTTCAGTTCAGTTTAATTCAGTTCAAATTTATTTCATTTTCAACAAAAACATCATTTACACATCATTTTTTTTTTGGTAACACATGTAAGGTTAGCAAAGTCAATATTGTGGAACCTTAATAATAATCATGACAATGTATAATTATTATACATTGTCATGAAAACTGAAGTGATCAAAGTAAAGCAAACAATACGCAAAGTTCGAAAAATGGAGGGACCCAATGAAAAGACAAAGCTTGTAGAATATTTATCCGCCAAGAAAAATGCATTTGTCTCTGCGAGTGGTATTAAAGAAATAGTCCCTGCTATGTACACGGACATAAATGTATACGGTGAATTCGTGAATTAGCGACCCATAGCAGTCATCGCATGGGGAATATTTAACATACAGTGTGTATGCATGGAAAAGCTGACGATAGAATCCTATCCGAACCATAGACATCGTATGGAGAAGAGTAAAAAAAAAAAAAAAAAAAAAAGAAAAAGGAACCGACAGATAGCAAAGTGATAAATAATTGCATAATATATCAGTCACACACACTGGGAGCTTTCATCAAGGTTTGATCATCAGATAATCAGATAAATATATTTTGTTTTTCTGGCGAACTGTTTTAAGCTACTGAAATCCTTGTATCGGATTGGCTGTTATTTGTCAGGGAAAAAAAAAACACACAAAACAAAATCTGACAAAACGCTTGATGAAAATAATATGCCCGCTTGATCACGTATAAACTGTAACGTTTCTTTTCGGCAGTATGTATTTCAAGTTACAATAATAAGGAATCATGGAAACGAGGTTGTTCTGGGGTTTTCCCAAGCCATGCATTACATCCACGTGAACTCTTTGCAACAAAAACCTGGGAACTAGGATACGCGCAAGCAATATGGTAGGCACTTAAGAGGCGAGAATGCTCTGCGGGAAGTAGTTTCACCAAAGGTCACATACATTAATTATTCATGAGCTGGCGCGGAGACTGCCGAAGCCTTATTGAATATGTATGAGGTGGGAGATTCCCTTTCCCCTGCGTTGTAAACGTACACCACCGAGTGAACGTCATGTAAACACATATCGCTTTCACAGTTGCAGCAGTGTGTGTGTGTGTGTGTGTGTGTGTGTGTGTGTGTGTGTGTGTGTGTGTGTGTGTGTGTGTGTGTGTGTGTGTGTGTGTGTCCGTCTGTCTGTCACTCACTCGAGAAATGTCCATCGACGACTCACCCTTGTTGACATCCCACAGACTCTGTACAAACATGGTTTGACGATGAGTTTGATCGTCATTGTGGTAAGGGGTGTCAAGATTTCTTCAAATAAATACTTTTAGTAACGTTAGGGCCTAACGTTAGTTGTTATTCCTTTTTTTTGGGGGGGGGGGTGGGTAAAATGGGCTAGATCAGAAAACACAGAAAAGTACACTCAATGTAATCAGTCATTCTTGGAAGTTCTAATTGATTCGAAGTTCATGTCAATCAACCGTTAAAAATGACAAAAAGTGCACTTCTAATGCCTATGCGAATATTACGTAAAACGAGGCGACAGTAGGTGTGGTGAGGCGACAGTAGAGTGCGGTTTGGTCATATTGGTGAATTCACCGATGAAATTCAATTTTTAACATTAATTATTTTTAGTAGAGTGACAAACAAAGCCCCTGGAGCCAAAATTCATGTCTTTTGATGTGATTCGATTGTTAAAAATGACAACATCTTAGTATTGAGTGCTCTTCTAATGCCTATGCGTTACACACAAAACGAGGCGACAGTAGAGTGTGGTGAGGCGACAGTAGAGTGCGGTTTGGTCATATTGGTGAATTTACCAATGAAATTCAATTTTTAACATTAATTATTTCTAGTAGAGTGACAAGCAAAGCCCCTGGAGCCGAAACTCATGCCTTTTGATGTGATTCGATCGTTAAAAATGACAACATCTTAGTATTAAGTGCTCATCTAATGCCTATGCGTTATACCCATAAAACGAGGCGACAGTAGAGTGTGGTGAGGCGACAGTAGAGTGCGGTTTGATCATATTGGTGAATTTACCGATGAACTTGAATTTTTAACATTAATTATTTTTAGTAGAGTGACAAGCAAAGCACCTGGAGCCGAAACTCATGTCTTTTGATGTGATTCGATCGTTAAAAATGACAACATCTTAGTATTACGTGCTCTTCTAATGCCTATGCGTTATACACATAAAACGAGGCGACAGTAGAGTGTGGTGAGGCGACAGTAGAGTGCGGTTTGGTCATATTGGTGAATTTACCAATGAAATTCAATTTTTAACATTAATTATTTCTAGTAGAGTGACAAGCAAAGCCCCTGGAGCCGAAACTCATGCCTTTTGATGTGATTCGACCGCTAAAAATGACAACATCTTAGTATTGAGTGCTCTTCTAATGCCTATGCGTTATACACATAAAACGAGGCGACAGTAGAGTGTGGTGAGGCGACAGTAGAGTGCGGTTTGATCATATTGGTGAATTTACCGATGAACTTGAATTTTTAACATTAATTATTTTTAGTAGAGTGACAAGCAAAGCACCTGGAGCCGAAACTCATGTCTTTTGATGTGATTCGATCGTTAAAAATGACAACATCTTAGTATTACGTGCTCTTCTAATGCCTATGCGTTATACACATAAAACGAGGCGACAGTAGAGTGTGGTGAGGCGACAGTAGAATGCGGTTTGGTCATATTGGTCAATTTACCAATGAAATTCAATTTTTAACATTAATTATTTCTAGTAGAGTGACAAGCAAAGCCCCTGGAGCCGAAACTCATGTCTTTTGATGTGATTCGATCGTTAAAAATGACAACATCTTAGTATTACGTGCTCTTCTAATGCCTATGCGTTACACACATAAAACGAGGCGACAGTAGAGTGCGGTTTGGTCATATTAATCACTACCGATGAACTTGAATGTTTAGCATTAATTATTTGAGTAGAGTGACAAACAAAGCCCCTTGAGCCGAAACTTATGTCTTTTGACATGATTAAGCTTATGTTAGTATAGAGCTCTGCAATAACATCTATGTTAACTTGTACATCTCCATCCAATCATGCAACTTTTTTTAAACTAAACAATATTTTAAGACCTCTGCAGTAATTTCTGTATGTAAACTTCTGAGAGGGAAAGGACAAGATGCGCTCACAAGAAATTTCACCGACAGTGTAAATTTGTTGGTTCACAGCTCTGCTGGGTATATAGGCAAGGTTTATTTTTATTCCCAACAGAAGAGGGCAGATCAAGACCTGTTATAGTGTCAAAGACAAATGAAAATTATACATTGTTGTATAATGGTTTTAAATACACCACCATTATAAGAAAGATATTTTCTACTTAACCTAGTATACCATTTTGCATTACACAGTATGTACTAATTTAATCATGTAAAGCACATATAGATTCCAGGAATAGTATGCGCTATATAAGCAGCTATCATTATTATTAGTAGTAGTAGCAGCATGGCTTGTTTCTTACTTTCATAGTATTACTATATACAGGTTTCTTTTCTTCATCTTTATATTACATTCTAAAAGTACAGTGTGCAGAGACACGCAGAGGAAAAGTTAGAAAGAGAAGAAGAAGAAGAAGAAGAAGAAGAAGAAGAAGAAGAAGAAGGGGGGGGGGGATAGAATGTACATTAGCATCCTACTATAACAAGTCAGCTCCCACGTACTATAGATAAACGATTAGACTACTATCCAGAACCTTGTTGCTTATTGTGTATCATAGTAGCTCAATTCCTTGGTCACTCACTATCCTATACCGATGCAAGGAAACAGAGGGAGAGAGATGGGAGATAGGAAGAGGAAGACAGAGAGAGAGAGAGGGAGAGAGAGAGAGAGAGAGAGAGAGAGAGAGGAAGAGCAGCAAATCAAGGGCTATTAAAGTCTGAATACATTAAGACTACTACTTTAAACTGCTGCTGCTGCTGAAGCCGGATAGTACAAGCAGAGGAGTGCCTTATCTGAGGATCTGTTCCCCCTTTCCCTCTTTCTGGAGTGGGGGACACAGTGATTTCCTGCAATATCGACTCCAGACGCAGGTCGGCAACACGGGAGATATTGTGTGTTATACTATAGAATCAACGAATGGTGAGTAGAAGGATATATTATTCTCTACTCTCTATTAACTATCATCCTGCTCCGAAATCCCTTCAAGTTAGTGATTTGGATAGTTGCTAAAATTGCTCAGACACAACATCTCAGCATTACTGCTCTCAATGAAGTTGTAAAGGCAAATTGCAGAGGGGCATTCTTGCCCTCTTGACCACACAACTTACTGAAGTGGTAGAGAAGTTAAGACGAGAGACAAAAGCAGACAAAAGAGGGGGAACAAGGGTGGGGGTAGAGAGAAGGAAAGAAAAGGAGAGACAGTGAGAGAGAAGCAGGAAACCGAGGATGCCTTGTAAATGAGGCAACACATATAATATTAAGTCAAACAGTAACTTCCCATGTGTAAATACTCTTAAGTTTGATGTTCCCACCAGTCTACATACACAGCCCAATCTTGTCGATTGTATAATGCATGCACTCAATAAGCCCATACTTGACAAATGTTACAGCATGCACCATACCCTCACGCTTTCACCAACTCCATCCAGCCCAAGGAGGTACTAGGCGAGCCTAGTACCTCCTTGTCCAGCCTAGCACCTCTGCATCTAGCCTTGCAACCTTTTTTTCCCTTTCCTAAACCCATACCAGCATTAGAGCTCTGCAGTCACATCTCTGCATCAACTCCATCCAGTCTTGCACTTTTAGTATTTGCGCTCCACAGAAATGTCTCTTTGTTAGCTTGCTCCAACTTCGAGGTTTGTACCTCTTTTTTATATTAATCGAAATATATATCAACACATACATTCATACAAACATATACACACACACACATACACATATTTGCGTGTATTTCGTGCTAACCTGGGACTTACACACTGAAATGAAATTTGTGTGTGTGTGTGAACGAGTTTGATAATCAACCGTGGACGTTACAAGGAGGGGTGTATGCTAAATTTTGTGATATCTGAATGTGCTTTGTATGCAAAGATATTGCAATTTGAAACCATTTGTGCATGTCCAAGAATTGGGGAGTGTCCCCGGTTGTGGTGCGCATCTGTAATGTGAATGTAGGATGTCAAGTTTACATTCCCTCTGAAGGGGAAATGTATGCCCACACACATATACACACACACATTATATTTACATATAAAAAAGTTGCATGGAAAGTATATATATATATATATATATATATATATATATATATAAATGATTAAAGATTATACAGTGTCCCAGAAGAAACAAAACCAGGTTTCGATGCAACTTTTTACTACTGAAATCATACATTTTCTTTATGAGATATATATCAATGGAAAGATAAACTTTTTCTTCTTTCATTTGATGTACAACTTAATGTTCATTGTTTATGCATGACTGAGTTAGAACGATGAGAAGTGGTGCTACCAAATTATCATTTGCACATGCAAATGGTGACTTAAAGTTAATTTTTCAGACTTTTAACGTTACGTTTGCAAAAAACAAGGTTCATAACCCAAATATTCATATTTTCTTCTTTCATATGAGACCTTACACATCAAATATGAATGATGCATGCTTGAGAAAAATTTGTATGCAAGCATGCTTCATTTCTACCAATTCTACAGATAGTCGAAGAAAAGCATTCAGCTCTCCCGACTTAGCATTAGACAATGGGCTCATCTGTACCATTGAATTCACACAAAACAACTGTAGTGAGCACTACAGTGAATGTTGGTGGGGGGGGGGGGGTATTTACAGAGAATGCTGTATGAGACGGACAGGCCTTTGTTGTCATTTATTTAGAATAAGCTATGAGACATAACCAAAATCATTGAAGACTAATATCGTGAGTATACTCGGGCTGCACGCAGTCCATTGGCTATCGGAAATCAACTTTACAACAATGATACACATTTTGATGATTTTGTATCCCAAATCTATGTCACTGTTTTCATTCCTTTCTATATTTCCCTCACGTGTGGTTAGTCCTTCATTCTTGACAGGGTTTAGACGTTTAGTCGGGCAGGCATCGGGAATGTTAACTGCTCCTTTATCTATTATCTATCTATCTGGGTAAAATGTACAGATATTTTCAAATTGAGTTTTATCGAGCAGGTGTTGATAATTTTTTTACGCATGGGATATCATATGAAAGGAAAAAGAATGGATATTAAAGCTATTATTTTACTTTTTTTGCAAAAGATTGCTTAAAAAGTCTGAAGAAATCATTCAAAGTCGCCATTTGCTCATGCAAATGAAAATTTTATAGTATCAATGTCTACTGTTCTTAGTCATGCATGAATTATGAACGTGTTGTGTATCAAATGAAAGAAGAGAAGTGTAGCTTTCAACCCATGTACATCTCATAGAGCAAATAATATATGATTAAAATCAGCAGAGAATTGCAATGAAACTCGGTTTCGTTTTTTCTTGGACACGCTGTACATATCACACACACACACACACACACACACACACACACACACACACACACACACACACATATACTAATACATAAAATGGCTCATTTCAATTTGTAACCTTTGAGGAAAACATGGTATTAGATTGTACTCTAATTTCATATACATACATAGTGACCCAGAAAAGCGGTCTAAAACCGGTGTAGTTGTCAAGGACTGTTTTTGCAATGAATTGTGTCAGTCGATGAGTTAACATCTTCTGAGGAAAATGATACCGAGTGCAAATTGGGTTGAGTAGCTTTCGCACACACACATACCTACCAACATCAAAATCTAGACAATCTGAAAAAAGTTGTATACATGTACATGTATATTGAAAACATTTTCAACAATATGAACATTCATTGATTTACATACTTTCTAATGCAAGATACATCTGCATGTGCAACTTAAAAGAAGGCTCCTTCGTTCCATTCCAAATCTGTTCTGATTAACACATTAATATCAACCTTTACAAAATATCAACACAGAAGAGGGAAAATACAATTTTTGTCGTAGGTTCAGATGAGTTCTTTCATATGTAAAAAAAAAAATGCAGCAAAAGATCAATAAGATAGCTGGCCTGATAAATTGCCACAGATCTAATGAAATAATTTGTAATATCTTTTTTCATTCCATCTCTGAATAGTGACTTGCATTTGTAATACATGTATGTCCCAAGATCCATAGATATGGAATATTAAAACAATTACACAGTTTGCCAGCATGGAAGTGAAAGCATGTATATCTTTTTGCAAGTTACAATCTGTATGATGCACATCTGTTTCATTTACATATGTATACCTATGTTTATTTTCCGTAACTTTGGCAGGTATATGCAAAGTGATCAAACACACACATTAAAATAAAGAATGCATGCCCAAAATGCATACACCCAATTCTACCAATCAGAGGTGGATTTCAAGTAGGATGATTCATTCTGTCTATCAAAAAAAAAAAAAAAAAAAAAAAAAAAATCTAACAGTAGGCTAGCCAGTGCATTATGAATTAGGTCTTGGTCATAATGGACTTGAGCATAATGAAAGAAACAAATATCGAAGTCATCCATATTGCTTTATGAACTGATACTGACCCCCTCAAATCTAAAAAGGAAATTAAATATATGTATGCATGTACATGCCAAAATTAGGATTTAGCGGTACTTCCTGATGATGGAAAAAAAAAATTACGTAAGCCAAGATCAATAAGATATGTAATGACATCTGGGCATTGTTCCATCAAACCCATATATTAAAGAAAAACAAATAGATATCAGTTTCATTTACTTTATTTCAGTTTTGAATCTCACTTTTATGATTGGTTGGATTTAATCAAATAGGTTTAATAAGTGGCACTAATTACCAACTGCCATGAACATCATCATTTTCTTTAAAGGCCGCCTGCAAACATGAAGATAAGTAAAGAAACTATGCATGAATGAATATCACCTGTTAAATGTAATGTGTGGGAAATCTTATGCTCACACCATCAGATTATTCGTTGCAAAACGGATTAATCAGCAGTCAAGAGTGTGTGTTACACTACTCACACTAATAATGATTTTGAAAAAAAAAATAATTACTGTATTAGAACAACATTGCATTTCACCTAAATAGATTAACATATTTGAACCAATGGTTAAACAAACGAGATTATAAGGAAAAAAACGGGGGTTCAATCTTGTCAGTATTAAAACTGAGAATTCTTTGCAATTTGTACAATTATACAGGTGTTGAAAATGTTAACTCATTCATTTACATAACCTGCATAAATGATACACTTGTACTTTAGAAATTCTCCAAAGTTTCAATTTTGTTAGCATTCTCTGAAATTGAATCAAATGTTCTGTGATTTCCAGATTTCCCAGATATGATGTACCTTTGTGGTTGTTCAATAAAACAAGTGTACAATGATCAGCCAACATCTTGAAACTATTAACATTTTGATCAACAACAAAACTTAATTGATATTTCTGTTTTTCTTGCTGTTATACCTTGAGGTGCATTACTAACATTTGACTAGAATGGTGTGTAAGAGTTCAGATACAATAAGTTAGTTCATTCCTTTAAGAAGTCAGGATGCTGAGATTTGGATAAAGAATCCATTCCAAGTTCCAAATCTGCACCATTTCTTTGAAGTAAGAATGGGCAATTTGTCTAACACATTAGCAAAGCACCAGTATATAGTATAAAGGTCCATTTGAACTTTGTTGACACGAGTTCACTTACAGCAAACCCATTGGCGTCACCCGGAATTTTCAAGGGGAGGGGGTTCATTCATAAGGAAAACTGACCTTTCCCTGCAGCCAGCACCGAGAAACGCAAAAAAAGGGGGTGCTTACCAGCCACCAGCGGAAGCTGACAAGCAAAAAATAAGAAATAGATAAAACTAGAAATGTCGCTATGGCGACTGGTATGCCTCCGCCATAATGCATGATTCTCCTAATAGGTCGAGATAGTACATGTGGACAATGTGTGATTACATTTTCACAAAATTGGCAAAATATTAAACTGACAAGTTTGTCACAAATGTGTTGAATGTTCACCTTCCTTGACCTAGGTTTAATTGGATGAATAGGAGAGCATGTATTTGGAATTTAAGGACTTTAACTTGACTTTAGCCCATTCATACGTTCATGCATTGAGTAATTTTCAAGGTATGGAGAAAATGTGAAATTTCTGTATTGAATAGTAAATTGTTACCATTTTCATCTGGCCTTTGACCGTAAAATTCTAAGTTTTAAGATAACTCGAGCCACTTCCGAGATATGGAGGAAATAGTTAGTTCAGCACTTTGACTTGATCTTTGACCTTTTGACCTTTGAGGCAAAAAAAAAAAGGGAAAAAAAAAACTTTCCAGAGAGTCTCTATTAGGTTATACATGCATACACCAAGTGTAAAAAAAAAAAAAATAATCCCGCTGGCATGGCATAACCATGATAGAAATAGTAAAATTTTGAAGTGTTGCCCTTGATCTTTGACCCCTGACCAGTGAGTACATGTATGTTCCATGAAGATACCTCAAACAATTTCCAGGGCACGGAGAAATAAGTGGAGTTTTAATATCTTTACTTGACCTTTTGACCTTTGACCTCATGACCCCAAACTTTCACCAGAGACTCTTAATAGGGTAATACATGTATACACTAACTTTCAAGATAATATCATCATGCATTGTTGACCTTGAGCATTTGCACCCAAAAATTGGTAGGCACAACTTCACCCCCTAATACACATACATGCCAAGTTTCATAAGGGTACCTCAAAAGGTTTCTTAGTTACGCTGTCCACAAAATTCAAAACGGTCGGACGGAAGGACAGACGGACGGACGGACAACCTGAAAACATAATGCCTCCGGCACAACTTTGTAGCGGAGGCATAAAAAGTTTACGGGGAGCATGAAAGACAACGGACAACAAATGGCAATAGCTTACTGTCTTGAGCCTTTGGATCATGTGAGTTAAAAGTACCTCAATGGCAAGAATTGATAATGTAGAATAAAATTCCTTCCCATTCCTTGTGGCACATTGGACAAGCCTATTTCGTTTTCTTGGTCACACTGCCGCAAATTGCAGTGAAAGCCAAAAAGTCAAGATTGTAATTGCCTCCCCCCGCCCTAAAAAAAAAAAAAAAACATGTTTTGCAAGTCCGAAATGGCCATATGACATTACTAGGCAATGACCTGAAATAGATCAACACTCTTTGCACTGTTCCCCTCAATGGCACTGTGCATGGCATACTGGACAGATGTAGTCTTCGTCGGCAGATGGCTGTTTGCGAAGATCTACACATGTTATATGTTATATGTAGCCACCTTACTTAAAGAAGAAAACTTTGAAAATGACTTTTATTTGTAAACTCTTTATAAAAGAAAAAAAGAGCGGGAAGCATTCAACGCTGTTATTTTCTCAGCCTTTCATCCCTTCTTGTCCTGTCAGTCATATCTGATCCATATCGTCAAGAGTTTGAATGCAGCTGAAAGAAGATAGTACGGCATCTGATCAGTCTAAAGTTTGTAAAGTATGGCCATTTTTATGAAATAAAGAAAATAAGATCTTTTCAATGATATTCAACAGTATGCACTCGTTTCATAACACGAAATATTTTCAAAGATATTGTCAATGTTGCCACATTTGTATAAATATAATTATATATAATTTATATGTTGTATATAGATCTATATTGTAATTTTTATGAGCTTTTGTCTGAGATATCTCGATAAAAATTGACATGTCTGTTTTCACATTATGATACAAACTCCTAATTTTGTTAACATATCTCGACAGACCATTCGTGTGACTGTGATAATAAACAAAATGTACAGTCTGGTCATATTGATATCACATGCACACGAAAAAATGGACGAGAACAATCGAACAATAGCTATTTTATTTCTGTCTTTCCTTCTCAGACAAGCAATACCCTTATTGCTATACGATGATAGACGAAGTGAATGTCAGATGCTAATCCCTTGGTGAAAAACTAATGGGTAGATAAAAGAGAAAACAGACTTTAAGAAATGATTATGTTTGTGACTTCTCATTACACTGCATGTGTTTTAAGGACGTTCCTCAGTTGAGTTTGTAAAGTGTAACCGGCATGAGTAATGATTGAACAGACATAATATGAGCTATTCAGCAAAAACTCCTTTCATCTTCGTATCATAAGGTGCTTTTCTGCATCACGCAAACACAATCAATGTCGTCGCATATTATCTGGTAGTTCCATGCATACTCTTCTGACGCAATCACTCATGCTGTACATATTTTGTATTCTTGCTTTTCTTCGTTCTTTTCTTTCTTTGTATTTTTTTTTCCCATTTCTATGGGTTAATAAACCAGGGCTTGACAGTAACGGTGGCACGGGGCTATATACCAAAAACGCACGTCCGGCCAACAAAAAATGTTTTGTGGTCCGAGCCGACCGTAATGGTCATGGCGGCACAGCACTAAATCGGAATCGGGAAGCTTGATGGAAGTGGAGCTGAGCTGCTTCCATTATCAATAGCCCCTAGTCGAGGACTACTAGTTTACTATAGACTAGGTGTTAAAAACAGCAGCAACAACAACAACAAAGGATGATATTTATGACGAACATTTTACCTGTATGTCTATATACCTACAACTAAAACAATCTGAGTATCTCTGTTAACATCTAAATTAGATATAAACTTGTCATTACTAATACGAAATATTATCTTTTTAATTTTTGGTTACAAAATACCATGTCACGAAAGTAACATCAAAGAAGCATTTATCACTTGCACCATTCAGATATTAATATTTTATTACCAAATCTGGTGTAACAAACGACACGGAGAAACAATGAATTTTACGGGAGGGCCTATGGCGGTACAGCTCCAGGTGCCTTGTTTGTCACTCTACCAAAAAAATAGTTAAGGCTAAAAATTCAAGTTCATTGGTAAATTGACCAATATGACCAGAGGCGGATCCAGGAATTTCGTAAAGAGGGGGCGTGTTTACAAAAATGAAGGGGGGCGCACGCACCCCTCCCCCATATTTTCTTTTTATTTCTTTTGTTTCAACAAAAAATAAAGGGGGGGGGGGCGTGCGCCGTTTGTGGTCCTCCCTGGATCCGCCCCTGATGACCAAACCACACTCTACTGTCGCCTCACCGCACTCTATACTGTCGCCTCGTTTTATGTGTATAACGCATTGGCATTGTATAGAAGAGCACGTAATACTATAAGATGTTGTCATTTTTAACGGTCGAATCACATCAAAAGACATGAGTTTCGGCTCCAGGGGCTTTGTTTGTCATTCTACTAAAAATAATTAATGCTAAAAATTGAATTTCATTGGTAAATTCACCAATATGACCAAACCGCACTCTACTGTCGCCTCACCACACTCTACTGTCGCCTCGTTTTATGTGTATAACGCATAGGCATTAGAAGAGCACGTAATACTAAGATGTTGTCATTTTTAGCGGTCGAATCACATCAAAAGACATGAGTTTCGGCTCCAGGGTTTTTGTTTGTCACTCTACTAAAAATAATTAATGCTAAAAATTCAAGTTCATCGGTAAATTCACCAATATGACCGAACCGCACTCTACTGTCGCCTCACCACACTCTACTGTCGCCTCGTTTTATGTGTATAACTCATAGGCATTAGAAGAGCACGTAATACTAAGATGTTGTCATTTTTAACGGTCGAAACACATCAAAAGACATGATTTTCGGCTCCAGGTGCCTTGTTTGTCACTCTACTAAATATGATTAATGCTAAAAATTCAAGTTCATCGGTAAATTCACCAATATGACCAAACCGCACTCTACTGTCGCCTCACCACACTCTACTGTCGCCTCGTTTTATGTGCATAACGCATAGGCATTAGGAGAGCACTTAATACTAAGATGTTGTCATTTTTAACGGTCGAAACACATCAAAAGACATGATTTTCGGCTCCAGGTGCCTTGTTTGTCACTCTACTAAAAATAATGAATGTTAAAAATTCAATTTCATCGGTAAATTCACCAATATGACCAAACCGCACTCTACTGTCGCCTCACCACACTCTACTGTCGCCTCGTTTTATGTGTATAACGCATAGGCATTAGAAGAGCACTTAATACGAAGATGTTGTCATTTTTAACGATCGAATCACATCAAAAGACATGAGTTTCGGCTCCAGGGGCTTTGTTTGTCACTATACTAGAAATAATTAATGTTAAAAATTGAATTTCATTGGTAAATTCACCAATATGACCAAACCGCACTCTACTGTCGCCTCACCACACTCTACTGTCGCCTCGTTTTGTGTGTATAACGCATAGGCATTAGGAGAGCACTTAATACTAAGATGTTGTCATTTTTAACGGTGGAAACACATCAAAAGACATGATTTTCGGCTCCAGGTGCCTTGTTTGTCACTCTACTAAAAATAATGAATGTTAAAAATTCAATTTCATCGGTAAATTCACCAATATGACCGAACCGCACTCTACTGTCGCCTCACCACACTCTACTGTCGCCTCGTTTTATGTGTATAACGCATAGGCATTGGAAGAGCACTTAATACTAAGATGTTGTCATTTTTAACGGTCGAATCACATCAAAAGACATGAGTTTCGGCTCCAGGGGCTTTGTTTGTCACTATACTAGAAATAATTAATGTTAAAAATTGAATTTCATCGGTAAATTGACCAATATGACCAGACCGCACTCTACTGTCGCCTCACCACACTCTACTGTCGCCTCGTTTTGTGTGTATAACGCATAGGCATTAGGAGAGCACTTAATACTAAGATGTTGTCATTTTTAACGGTCGAAACACATCAAAAGACATGATTTTCGGCTCCAGGTGCCTCAGTTTGTCACTCTACTAAAAATAATGAATGTTAAAAATTCAATTTCATCGGTAAATTCACCAATATGACCGAACCGCACTCTACTGTCGCCTCACCACACTCTACTGTCGCCTCGTTTTATGTGTATAACGCATAGGCATTAGGAGAGCACTTAATACTAAGATGTTGTCATTTTTAACGGTCGAAACACATCAAAACTAGACATGATTTTCGGCTCCAGGTGCCTTGTTTTTCACTCTACTAAATATGATTAATGCTAAAAATTCAAGTTCATCGGTAAATTGACCAATATGACCGAACCGCACTCTACTGTCGCCTCAACACACTCTACTGTCGCCTCGTTTTATGTGTATAACGCATAGGTATTAGGAGAGCACTTAATACTAAGATGTCATTTTTAACGGTCGAAACACATCAAAAGACATGATTTTCGGCTCCAGGTGCCTTGTTTGTCACTCTACTAAATATGATTAATGCTAAAAATTCAAGTTCATCGGTAAATTCACCAATATGACCGAACCGCACTCTACTGTCGCCTCACCACACTCTACTGTCGCCTCGTTTTATGTGTATAACGCATAGGCATTGGAAGAGCACTTAATACTAAGATGTTGTCATTTTTAACGGTCGAATCACATCAAAAGACATGAGTTTCGGCCTGGGGCTTTGTTTGTCACTATACTAGAAATAATTAATGTTAAAAATTGAATTTCATTGGTAAATTCACCAATATGACCAAACCGCACTCTACTGTCGCCTCACCACACTCTACTGTCGCCTCGTTTTGTGTGTATAACGCATAGGCATTAGGAGAGCACTTAATACTAAGATGTTGTCATTTTTAACGGTGGAAACACATCAAAAGACATGATTTTCGGCTCCAGGTGCCTTGTTTGTCACTCTACTAAAAATAATGAATGTTAAAAATTCAATTTCATCGGTAAATTCACCAATATGACCAAACCGCACTCTACTGTCGCCTCACCACACTCTACTGTCGCCTCGTTTTATGTGTATAACGCATAGGCATTAGAAGAGCACTTAATACGAAGATGTTGTCATTTTTAACGATCGAATCACATCAAAAGACATGAGTTTCGGCTCCAGGGGCTTTGTTTGTCACTATACTAGAAATAATTAATGTTAAAAATTGAATTTCATTGGTAAATTCACCAATATGACCAAACCGCACTCTACTGTCGCCTCACCACACTCTACTGTCGCCTCGTTTTGTGTGTATAACGCATAGGCATTAGGAGAGCACTTAATACTAAGATGTTGTCATTTTTAACGGTGGAAACACATCAAAAGACATGATTTTCGGCTCCAGGTGCCTTGTTTGTCACTCTACTAAAAATAATGAATGTTAAAAATTCAATTTCATCGGTAAATTCACCAATATGACCGAACCGCACTCTACTGTCGCCTCACCACACTCTACTGTCGCCTCGTTTTATGTGTATAACGCATAGGCATTAGAAGAGCACTTAATACGAAGATGTTGTCATTTTTAACGATCGAATCACATCAAAAGACATGAGTTTCGGCTCCAGGGGCTTTGTTTGTCACTATACTAGAAATAATTAATGTTAAAAATTGAATTTCATTGGTAAATTCACCAATATGACCAAACCGCACTCTACTGTCGCCTCACCACACTCTACTGTCGCCTCGTTTTGTGTGTATAACGCATAGGCATTAGGAGAGCACTTAATACTAAGATGTTGTCATTTTTAACGGTGGAAACACATCAAAAGACATGATTTTCGGCTCCAGGTGCCTTGTTTGTCACTCTACTAAAAATAATGAATGTTAAAAATTCAATTTCATCGGTAAATTCACCAATATGACCGAACCGCACTCTACTGTCGCCTCACCACACTCTACTGTCGCCTCGTTTTATGTGTATAACGCATAGGCATTGGAAGAGCACTTAATACTAAGATGTTGTCATTTTTAACGGTCGAATCACATCAAAAGACATGAGTTTCGGCTCCAGGGACTTTGTTTGTCACTATACTAGAAATAATTAATGTTAAAAATTGAATTTCATCGGTAAATTGACCAATATGACCAGACCGCACTCTACTGTCGCCTCACCACACTCTACTGTCGCCTCGTTTTGTGTGTATAACGCATAGGCATTAGGAGAGCACTTAATACTAAGATGTTGTCATTTTTAACGGTGGAAACACATCAAAAGACATGATTTTCGGCTCCAGGTGCCTTGTTTGTCACTCTACTAAAAATAATGAATGTTAAAAATTCAATTTCATCGGTAAATTCACCAATATGACCGAACCGCACTCTACTGTCGCCTCACCACACTCTACTGTCGCCTCGTTTTATGTGTATAACGCATAGGCATTAGGAGAGCACTTAATACTAAGATGTTGTCATTTTTAACGGTCGAAACACATCAAAAGACATGATTTTCGGCTCCAGGTGCCTTGTTTTTCACTCTACTAAATATGATTAATGCTAAAAATTCAAGTTCATCGGTAAATTGACCAATATGACCGAACCGCACTCTACTGTCGCCTCAACACACTCTACTGTCGCCTCGTTTTATGTGTATAACGCATAGGTATTAGGAGAGCACTTAATACTAAGATGTCATTTTTAACGGTCGAAACACATCAAAAGACATGATTTTCGGCTCCAGGTGCCTTGTTTGTCACTCTACTAAATATGATTAATGCTAAAAATTCAAGTTCATCGGTAAATTCACCAATATGACCGAACCGCACTCTACTGTCGCCTCACCACACTCTACTGTCGCCTCGTTTTATGTGTATAACGCATAGGCATTGGAAGAGCACTTAATACTAAGATGTTGTCATTTTTAACGGTCGAATCACATCAAAAGACATGAGTTTCGGCCTGGGGCTTTGTTTGTCACTATACTAGAAATAATTAATGTTAAAAATTGAATTTCATTGGTAAATTCACCAATATGACCAAACCGCACTCTACTGTCGCCTCACCACACTCTACTGTCGCCTCGTTTTGTGTGTATAACGCATAGGCATTAGGAGAGCACTTAATACTAAGATGTTGTCATTTTTAACGGTGGAAACACATCAAAAGACATGATTTTCGGCTCCAGGTGCCTTGTTTGTCACTCTACTAAAAATAATGAATGTTAAAAATTCAATTTCATCGGTAAATTCACCAATATGACCAAACCGCACTCTACTGTCGCCTCACCACACTCTACTGTCGCCTCGTTTTATGTGTATAACGCATAGGCATTAGAAGAGCACTTAATACGAAGATGTTGTCATTTTTAACGATCGAATCACATCAAAAGACATGAGTTTCGGCTCCAGGGGCTTTGTTTGTCACTATACTAGAAATAATTAATGTTAAAAATTGAATTTCATTGGTAAATTCACCAATATGACCAAACCGCACTCTACTGTCGCCTCACCACACTCTACTGTCGCCTCGTTTTGTGTGTATAACGCATAGGCATTAGGAGAGCACTTAATACTAAGATGTTGTCATTTTTAACGGTGGAAACACATCAAAAGACATGATTTTCGGCTCCAGGTGCCTTGTTTGTCACTCTACTAAAAATAATGAATGTTAAAAATTCAATTTCATCGGTAAATTCACCAATATGACCGAACCGCACTCTACTGTCGCCTCACCACACTCTACTGTCGCCTCGTTTTATGTGTATAACGCATAGGCATTAGAAGAGCACTTAATACGAAGATGTTGTCATTTTTAACGATCGAATCACATCAAAAGACATGAGTTTCGGCTCCAGGGGCTTTGTTTGTCACTATACTAGAAATAATTAATGTTAAAAATTGAATTTCATTGGTAAATTCACCAATATGACCAAACCGCACTCTACTGTCGCCTCACCACACTCTACTGTCGCCTCGTTTTGTGTGTATAACGCATAGGCATTAGGAGAGCACTTAATACTAAGATGTTGTCATTTTTAACGGTGGAAACACATCAAAAGACATGATTTTCGGCTCCAGGTGCCTTGTTTGTCACTCTACTAAAAATAATGAATGTTAAAAATTCAATTTCATCGGTAAATTCACCAATATGACCGAACCGCACTCTACTGTCGCCTCACCACACTCTACTGTCGCCTCGTTTTATGTGTATAACGCATAGGCATTGGAAGAGCACTTAATACTAAGATGTTGTCATTTTTAACGGTCGAATCACATCAAAAGACATGAGTTTCGGCTCCAGGGACTTTGTTTGTCACTATACTAGAAATAATTAATGTTAAAAATTGAATTTCATCGGTAAATTGACCAATATGACCAGACCGCACTCTACTGTCGCCTCACCACACTCTACTGTCGCCTCGTTTTGTGTGTATAACGCATAGGCATTAGGAGAGCACTTAATACTAAGATGTTGTCATTTTTAACGGTGGAAACACATCAAAAGACATGATTTTCGGCTCCAGGTGCCTTGTTTGTCACTCTACTAAAAATAATGAATGTTAAAAATTCAATTTCATCGGTAAATTCACCAATATGACCGAACCGCACTCTACTGTCGCCTCACCACACTCTACTGTCGCCTCGTTTTATGTGTATAACGCATAGGCATTAGGAGAGCACTTAATACTAAGATGTTGTCATTTTTAACGGTCGAAACACATCAAAAGACATGATTTTCGGCTCCAGGTGCCTTGTTTTTCACTCTACTAAATATGATTAATGCTAAAAATTCAAGTTCATCGGTAAATTGACCAATATGACCGAACCGCACTCTACTGTCGCCTCAACACACTCTACTGTCGCCTCGTTTTATGTGTATAACGCATAGGTATTAGGAGAGCACTTAATACTAAGATGTCATTTTTAACGGTCGAAACACATCAAAAGACATGATTTTCGGCTCCAGGTGCCTTGTTTGTCACTCTACTAAATATGATTAATGCTAAAAATTCAAGTTCATCGGTAAATTCACCAATATGACCGAACCGCACTCTACTGTCGCCTCACCACACTCTACTGTCGCCTCGTTTTATGTGTATAACGCATAGGCATTAGGAGAGCACTTAATACTAAGATGTTGTCATTTTTAACGGTCGAAACACATCAAAAGACATGAGTTTCGGCTCCAGGTGCCTTGTTTGTCTCTCTACTAAAAATAATGAATGTTAAAAATTAAATTTCATCGGTAAATTGACCAATATGACCAGACCGCACTCTACTGTCGCCTCACCACACTCTACTGTCGCCTTGTTTTATGTGTATAACGCATAGGCATTAGAAGAGCACGTAATACTAAGATGTTGTCATTTTTAGCGGTCGAATCACATCAAAAGACATGAGTTTCGGCTCCAGGGTTTTGTTTGTCACTCTACTAAAAATAATTAATGCTAAAAATTCAAGTTCATCGGTAAATTCACCAATATGATCAAACCGCACTCTACTGTCGCCTCACCACACTCTACTGTCGCCTCGTTTTACGTAATATTCGCATAGGCATTAGAAGTGCACTTTTTGTCATTTTTAACGGTTGATTGAGATGAACTTCGAATCAATTAGAACTTCCAAGAATGACTGATTTCATTGAGTGTACTTTTCTGTGTTTTCTGATCTAGCCCATTTTACCCACCCCCCCCAAAAAAAGAATAACAACTAACGTTAGGCCCTAACGTTACTAAAAGTATTTATTTGAAGAAATCTTGACACCCCTTACCACAATGACGATCAAACTCATCGTCAAACCATGTTTGTACAGAGTCTGTGGGATGTCAACAAGGGTGAGTCGTCGATGGACATTCCTCGAGTGAGTGACAGACAGACGGACACACACACACACACACACACACACACACACACACACACACACACACACTGCTGCAACTGTGAAAGCGATGTGTTTACATGACGTTCACTCGGTGGTGTACGTTTACAACGCAGGGGAAAGGGAATCTCCCACCTCATACATATTCAATAAGGCTTCGGCAGTCTCCGCGCCAGCTCATGAATAATTAATGTATGTGACCTTTGGTGAAACTACTTCCCGCAGAGCATTCTCGCCTCTTAAGTGCCTACCAAGCAATATCAGCAGCGGAAAGTCTCATCAGCGTGATGGAAAGCTGTAGTACGAAAGGGGAGTATCGGATACTATTTCATGCCTTATACTTACGAATTTAAGAGCGTAGTTGAGTAGTAATAGATTTCTAACCATGAATCTTTCACGGGCACTATTTGCCACACTCATTTGGATCTCATTCCTGTATTTTGGAGGGATGTATCTGTTCACCAAAGGTTTTCTGCTAACTCGTGTCGAGATAGCAGAGAAGAGCGAGGATGAATGCTCCTCTCACGCCGGAACGTCGGGCACGGAGTCTGCCAGCAGTAGGGGTCAGGAAGGTGCAAGCTGTAAACAACCAGTCCGGTTCAAAAGAGCGATAGTATTGCTAATCGATGCGCTTAGATACGATTTTGCACTCTACAATCAGTCTATTTTGCTGTCAGACGCTGCTCCTTTTCAAAATAGACTACCAGTGATACATGAAATGGTCTCCAAACACCCAGAGCAGGCAGTATTGTTCCGCTCACTGGCAGACCCGCCGACCACAACTTTGCAGCGGCTGAAGGGCATCATCACAGGAAGTCTTCCCACGTTTGTCGACGCTGGGCAGAACTTCGCCAGCTTCGAGATTTCAGAAGACAACATCGTCGACCAGCTGGTACGGGCAGGTAGGAAGGTCGTCTTCATGGGCGATGACACCTGGATGAATCTCTTCAAAGACAAGTTTCACAAGGCGTTTCCTTTCCCGTCGTTTAACGTGAAGGACCTGCATACTGTGGATGAAGGAATCCTCACTCACCTCTTGCCAGAAGTCAGGCGGAAAGACTGGGATGTGATCATCGCCCACTTTCTGGGCGTTGATCACTGTGGTCACTGGCTGGGCCCCTATCACCCCTCGATGGCCAAGAAACTGAGCCAGATGAACTCCGTCATTGAGTGAGTAAAGTGGACTTCTCACTAGACGGAAAGATCTGTCTATCCGGAGGAGTTTCTTGTCATTTTTCTTTACTTTTATGACCCTCCTCCGAATGGGAGGGGGGGGGGGGGGATGCCATGAAGCCAGATGCAGTCTCCGTGGAACATACTGTAAAACGAGGAATGTTCGCGTGCATTTTAATTTCGCGAATTTCGCGAGCGCGAAGATTCGCGAAATTAAAATGCACGCGAAAGTTCTTGTATACACTATATGCGTTGAATACCAGTGGCAGTTCGCGAAAATTTCATGCCGCAAAAGAGGCCGTTGGCTCCAATTCGCGAAAAATTCATGCTGCGAATATATCATGTTTTACAGTATATCCCCAACGACAAGATACAGACCAATTTTTCTGTCAAACTTTTCACCAGCCAGTTCCAATTCTTTGGCTCGTATGACTATGACTAAATATTATTAGATCAGTTGACTGCACCATGATATCAATATCATTAACAAAATTATCCAACTGTCACTTTCCTGTATCCTGTGATGTGATATCATGTGATTCAAGGTAGCCATAAAAGGTGATAGTTGAGGGCTATACACTGCAAAGGTACCAAAAATGTGTTTCAGCAATAATTCAAAATAATGACAAGTCTTCCATGTATTTCTGTATTTTACACGTTACATTGACTCCTCATGGTATCTAGTTTGACGTAGGGCCTATTGTTTTAGTAATCCTAGTGTTATATTCATGTTGTAATTTCATTGTCATGTTATCATCCACGTTTCCAGAAATATTCAGCATAGATGCAATGCACACAATTTTAACAATCATGTTCATACACAGAATCTCACAAAATGTACAAATGAGCGAAATGTATTTCATGCTTGCTTATGTGAATCTTTTTGATGTAACTGTGGATATCTGATGATTATGTCTAGGTCTGTCATGCAGAAATTAGAGGAGGACACCATCTTGTTTGTGCTGGGTGACCACGGGATGACGAAGACTGGAGACCATGGAGGTGACAGTCCAGAGGAACGGTCTGCTGCCCTCTTTGTGTACAGTTCGCGACAGTTCATTGACTCTACAGACATCACTGGAAAAGTATGAAAATGTATCAATTCACTTCAAGATATTTACTTTGGTGTTGTGCTATTTGGTATTTTGTTTTGCCAAAGTAACACTACTCGAGGAGTTCTAGATATTTTTCAATTATTTTTTTTATAGATGTCAAGATTCCACTGATTTTAGGTAACAAGCAGTCTTAGTATCTTATTGTATAAATTAATGTATTATGTGCAGTTATGAAGGAGATAGGAAATTAGGGTAAATGTGGTTAGAGATCCCTTGAGAAAATGAGCTTGAATTTGATGTCATGGATTAGACACTTAATACAGAAGCTGTCATTTCAAATCTTAGGCATTGATAAGCAAGACATGCCTTATATGAATAGAGTGATGTGGGTTTTAGTGTACACTCTAAACAGAATTTTGGAGTGACTATGTCAGTTATTTCCTATCCTAGCTAGTGAAATTGTAGCCCAAAGATTCAGCAGAGGATAAATGTCTTTGGATTTTAGTTCCATTTTGAGCATTCTCCTTGGAGGCAAAAGTGAACATTGGTGCACGCAGTGTAGACAGATTTGGGCAAAAACATGAGAATGTGAATTTTTATCATTCCCAGCTTATGTTTCAATACGAGTTTCCTATTTTTCCTGATAATTTTACTGTACACTCCTATGGGTGCTGCTCTTACTCTCCTACTTTTGAGCCAAATCATCCCTATTTTTCAGTCAGGAAGATTGGGAGGTCTGCATCATTTACTGCAGTTGCTGTAATCTCTTGATTGAAGGGTATCATGTATGCATGAGTATTTCTTTTTTCCTTCTCATCGCTGCAGAAGATACCTGACACAGTCTCCCAGATTGACTTTGTGCCGACGCTCTCCCTGCTGCTTGGGGTTCCCATTCCCTTCTCCAGTCTAGGCTCCATCATCACCCCACTCTTCAGCCTCACCCCGTCACGTGCAGACAGTGAGAGTGAGTCAAAAGGTCTGCCAGCTCCTTTGCGGAAGGGGTTCCACCGCGTGGAAGCACTCCGGACTAATGCTCGGCAGGTAATGGCAGGGGATAAGATCAGTCTGCATGCAGCACACAGTTGCATCACCTGCCACTCTTATGCTTGATGATTTGATGCCTTTAGCATCACCAAGTGCAGCAATAAGCATGTTTGGCTTGTTCTCATTTTTTGTTTCGCATTTTTTTTTTCTTTCTTCTTCTTTCAGTTTCCAAGCTACACCCACCAAGAGCTTATTCGCATCTTTTTTTCTTTCTTCTTCTTTCAGTTTCCAAGCTACACCCACCAAGAGCTTATTTTTGTTCTTCAAATTTTAGTTTCCCATAAAAACAGAGATGCTATGGAAATCCAAAATTATCAATCCTGTGAAAATACTTTTCACTTCCTGTTTCACTTCCACACCATACACGATGCAAAGTTGTGCCTACAGCCTAACTTTTCTTCCCCTTTAGATAAAAATACTCAGTTTTGACTTTCCATACACATACAACATAAAGTATCAAAATGTTAAGAAGTTAAGAGAGGGTAACATGATACAGAAGTGTAAATGCCCATTATTGCATTCAAATATTTTTATTATTTACTAAAACTCTTCATCCCCCCCAAAAAAAAAAAAAAAAAAAATATGCATACATAAATGGTTGCACCGAATTGTATCTGTGAATTTTTGAGTTTTCGATAATCTACATGGCTTTCATCACTTGTGATATTTGAATGATTTTATCATGTGTGTAATTTCCTGCTCTCAGTTACCAGCTAAAGTATATGAGCATCTCCAGACAAAGAATTAGAATCTGGGAAATTGTCAAAATGTGACAGGCAGGACCAGCCATGCTGACATGGCAATGACAGAAGCAGATTTGGTGTGAGACAAAAAAGGAATGTGATATCAACTAGAATTGCTAATTTGCTTCCTCATTATCAATATTTGTATCACATGCAATAGTACTGGCATTTTCTGATGCAAAAAGTCATTGTCAAGCAGGGTTTGACCTTCTCCTGTGGCAAAATGTGTCAATTTATTTGCAGTCCCCTGTAGTGATGAAAGCTGACTTGTGATGGCAACATGCTTATTCACTCAATGTGAATTAGTTTTACTACTGGGCAAACTGTAGCTAAGATGAGTGTTAGTTTGCTGTACACTGTTTTACATTACATGCTCTATCAGTGATTAGAGGACAATGTTGAATGTAGCAATCAGTTTTTCATTGTATGATTAAAAGCTTCTCAGTTTTTGATGTTATTCCTATACAAACTTTCATACTTCCTGTTGCAGATTAACCTGTATATCAAGTCGTATGCAGAGGTGGCAGGGGAATTCCCTTCAGATGTTCACAGTGGTTTGAGAGAAGTGTTTGAGGAAACAGAGAAGAAATTCCTTCACTTCACAAAACTAATCAACAGTGGATCTCCGGCAGTGATTACCTCTGGTTCCCTTGATGAGATAGAGGAAGACTACAAAAAGTATATCGTTGGTGTCCGGGAAATGTGCCATGGGGTGTGGGCGAAGTTTGAGATGGTATATGTCTATGAAGGCGTGCTCCTGGTGGTCTTGGCTATCGCGGCTAGTATTGTCATCGTCTTCATGCAGCAGTATGCTGATGCCGATCAGGCTGATGCTTTCCTGGAGAGCCTTCTGCAGAAGATACTTTTATGGACAGGGTGTGCACTCATCGGTGGTATCTTCCTCGGCGTGACAAGCCTCCCACGTGCTACAACCCTGGTATTCATCCCTGCTATGGCATCGGTGGTTGCACTGCTGTCGCATCTCGTTGATGAAGTCTCCAGCATTGATACATCCAAAGTGTGGAGATCTTGCACCTTGTCGTCTCTGCTGCAAGTCCTCTTCGTGCTCTCCCCTCTCCTGCTCCACAGCGCTCTCCTCACGTCGGATAGCTTTGTCATCAACGAAGGCAAAGCTGTCGTCTTCCTCGTGCAGTCTGCCATCTTATTTCCACTCCTGGCCTATTCTCTGCGTCGCTACGACACATTCTTCGCTGACAAACCTAAAGGCAGAAGTGCTTTCAGCTTTGGTAAGTTGATACATGGTCCTAACCTTCGTGTGATTCTCTTGGGACTCGCAGCGATGACGTGTGTGAGATTGAGCAGCGTGTTTGTGTCCTGTCGAGAGGAGCAGTACTGGTGCACCCCTTCAAACTTCCTCCAGCCCCTGACGGCTTTGCCATCAGAGTTGTCAGACTTCCGTGGCCATCGCTACTTACTCTCCATCGCATGCATTGCTGCCTTGCCATCTTTCCTCATCTACTTCCTCAATCGCCAGGGCAACCTGAGTGGTAGTACGGGACAGGTCCACGCCATCCGCTATGCCCTCCCTCTGGCAAGCATCTGCATCTGCATGTATTGGGGCCAGCAAGCAATACCCCCAAAGATGCAGGAGCAGACGCCCCCATGGCAACAGGTTGTGTTTCCTCAGGTTATGTACGCCATGATCATAGCAGCAGCCATCACGCAGTGGGTGTGGCCACTCAACCTCCTCATCGTAAGGAGGACCCGCAGTACAAATAATACCCCCTCCACCAACAGTGCGGTCCGTCCTACTAGAGGGAACCAAGGGGAAGTGACCCACAGGACAAACAACTCACGCCACAGAGACAGCAGCACAGCCACAGAAGAATCAGATTCACTGCACCGTAATGATAGGGACGTAGAGGGTGAGCCTCCCCCGCTAGTATATGGACTAGCAAATGTCTTCAGCGCCTCGTACCTGCACGTCACCGTGGCCTTGGCTCTCCTGATAGCAATCTTGAACTGTGATGGAGTGGCTCCATCTGTCCTTCTTATGGTAATAGAGGGCCTCCTTTATCTTGAAATCTATGCAGGCACAAGAAGAAAACAGCTCGCTCCCCTCAGAGCAATGTCTAACTTGTACAGAATAGGTAAGTGTTGGATGTGATGTATGTGACGGAAAACTTGACAATAGCCAGCCTCATGTAGGGATTGTAAATGTCCCGGTTCTCATCCTGTTTACTTTCATGCACATTTTCTATTCCATGCCTTCCCTACCTGCCCTATCAATGTCATACTGTAATATTTCCTAGGGTTCTAGGATTTGCTTGCCCACATTTGAATATCATGATCGAAAAATCAAATGAGGTGCTGTTGTGGCATTTATCAAACCTGATATTTAATGAATTAGAAATGACAATGTAGAAAGATCGCTTACAACCAGAGTTTGGGAAGAAATGGGATGATTACTGTGTGCCTTGCAAGAGTTTAATATCTACCATTCTGTCTTATTTGTTGTGTGCTATCACTGTGACTGTACTGGACTAAGCATAGTTTCAAAGCCTAGTCAATATGTACGTGCATGACACTGACAAATGCATGGTTGAAAGATCAAATGGAACATGGAATGGAAGTTAACAATTAGTTTTAAAAGCACCATTTTAATTTCAGCACAGAAATAATGTATTTCAAGAAATGCAGTGTGTTTTCTTCCAGTGAACCCTTGAATATGAACCTGGTAACACTTCGTATAAATTGTATTTGTTTTGCAGGGTTTTTCCGTGTGCCCTGGTATGTGACAGCAGGTTGGTCAGTCATGGCAACCCAGTATTTCTTTGCCACTGGCCACCAGGCAACCTTCACGGCCATCAAGTTCGAGTCAGCTTACACAGGCTTCGACGGAGACTTCCCTCGCTACCTGTACATCATTCCCGCCACCCTTGTCAGCTTAAATACTTTTGGTGCTCAGGTACGTCTACTCGTATCTCAAGAAGACTGTTAGTGCTGAGTGCATGTTGATTTTTATGAACAAAATCAAGTCAGCCTTACTGTCTTTTATATTTCATTTCAGTATGCATTTGACATACTGTGTGCTATAATTCAGAGGGTGATGTTGCCGTGTGACACATACTCACGAGTTCAATAGTGATGGTACATGTATTTGGGAATAGGGTGATGTTCTGTGCAACATGCCTGTCCTGCTGGGTTTTTTTTTTTGGGGGGGGGGTGAGGGTGAGGATTTTGAGGTAAATTCATTTAAATGAATTATTTTCCCCTCATCAGGTCTGTTCAAACAAAAATGAAAAATAGAAAAGGTGATTTGCGGAGAAGATGCATATTCAAAGTTTATCACCAGGTTTTACAAAGGATAATTATTAAAATACCGCTAACTCTACTGCTGTCAATCTCACTCAATTGCAATCATGACTTGCAGCTCTAAATGTCTTCAGTGAAAGATGACTGAACTGAGCTCACACTGCAGTAGAATTGTGCATGAGGGTATCTGAATGAGTTCTGGTTGGATCAGGTTGATTGTACATGCTTATCACCAAATCTACATGTCTTTGAGTCATCGTTATGGCAGCTGTACATCATGACGTTGTAAATGGCCATACATCATGACATTGTAAGGTGTGGTGGCACAAGATGACCAATAAATCTTCCCATTCACATATGAAATAAACTTTTTTAACGCAATCTATGACATAAAAACCTAGCCTTTTTCCCCCCTCTTTCACATATTTCAGATATTCTTTGCAGCCACCCTCCCCCTTATTCTCATTTGGCCGTTCACCCGGGGTCTGTGGGCAACAGGTCAAAAGGTCAACTCTGAGGAGGAGCAGCAGGGGGAGCTAAACCTGCACACGTACTCAGCGGAAGCTATGAGGGCGCTCTTCCAAACTTGCCTCATGTTCCTTGTATTCCAGGCCTGCGATGTAAGTGCCACTGATTTTTATTCATGTATTCTATAGATCCATTTTGTGTGTAGATATATCTCTCTTTGTCTGTTTGTCTATATGAAGAGTTTGTTCGCAAAAAAACGATAAGTCCATATTTGCCAAATGGAGATATTTGCGATTAAAGGTCAAGAAAAGTAAAGAGAATAATAAGAAAATTTGAGCTTCTTTTGAACATAACTTCAAAAATGTACCTTTATATGTAGTGACCAATATATAATTTAAAAGGTGTTATTTTGTACTTTATGACAGAGACCATACTTCAAAATCTTCAAAAATGGACTTATCGGTTTTTGCAAACAAACTCTTCATATGTTCTTTTGTGAGAAATATAGATTTATTTCCAGATGCATTGGGATAACTTTGATAAGGAGCCTTCAGGAACTGCTTCAAACAGTGTCTGTCACAAAATAACTGTTCCAACCAGTTGGAACAATCCCACTTTCCCACCCCTCCTCCTCATACAAAGGAAGCAATAAAAAATAAAACCATGAAAATATTTACTAAGTATATCCAATTATATGTTCACGCAAAGGTCGTGTGTCTTCCCCACTTCATGTGTGTGTGCCAAGTTTAGCAAGTGACTTTTCATGAGTCTTTCTCTAATGATTGTGACAAATTTTAAAAACACAAAGCTTAGATATGGTCAAAGATGTCACATTGCATATTTTCTTGTCCACTTTCTTTTAACCATCTTACCTATCCAGCTTATGGGTACCATGGTTGCGGCGGCCATCTTGCGCCGCCACCTAATGGCCTGGAGCGTGTTTGCACCGAGATTCATCTTCCAGGGTGTGTCCTTTTGTCTTGTCACTCCAACTGTCCTCATCACCTTCCTCTTCTTTACCAACATCAAGAGATGCCTTTCGCGCTGGGTAGAGAGCATTGCATCTGACTGATGGATACTGCCTTATCCTTGCCATTGCATTGTGGGCATACCTTTACACCTATCCAAATTTGACTTTCATAGAGAGAGTATGATGAAACAAACACGATACTCGACAATGTAATTTTCATCAACACATAAATGATCAATGAGATTTAGCAAGATTCAAGGTACCGCATTTATTAAGATACTTGGAATAGATATCAGAACTTGATTTAAAAGTGAAGCGAGAAAACTGTACATGTAAAAGGCAAACAAGAAAGTACAGCTGGGATTCTGGTGATTACCGAAATATTGAAATCAGTAACACCTGGAATATAATGTGCTATGTCAAGAGACCTACCGGTGAACAATAACTGATTGCTGATTGACTGAAAACACTATAAACATAGCACTCTGGTAGATGTGAGAAAACAGAAACAAGGCACATCAAGGATTGAAAACTAGAGCCCCCCCCCCCCCCCCAAAAAAAAAAAAAAGAAAGATAAAAGGAAAGTTCTGGAAACTTGAAGTTCCACAAGTTTTCATGACACAGAAATCAGTGGTAATCAATTGCAAATTACAGGTCATGATATTATCTTTTATTAAGTATATGAAAGTTCATACAAGTCATTATACAGTGGACTCCCATTATAACAAAGTCATCTGGACCGGCAGTTTCCTCTCATTATATCAAAATTTTGTTATAACCGAACAAATAAACAATACATAACCTACAGCAGATAATGTTGCCGCATGAATTCTTATTTAGTTGTAACAGGAATTTTGTTATAACCGAGTGTGTTATAATGAGAGTGCACTGTATATATTTTTTATGAATTTAAAAAAAAAAAATTAAGTTGTATCCTTTGCATCAAATTCTTACATAATGCACTGTATAGCATTGTGATAGTCTAGCAGTAATGACTGTTGAGGGGAGATGTTTGTGGATTCCAAATCAATGAAAGTGATGATTTCCATAACATTTTCTGTATTTCACCAACTGAAGAATTGTGAGGTTATGACATCATTGACACTTCCAATTTTGCATATGTGTCTGTGATGAATGTCACTATTGGTTGTTGCTATGTTCGTTTGTTTCAGTGTTTGTAAGTTACGTTTGAATTAGGTCCGTGATAACTACTTTGTGTGCAATGCGTGTTAAAGCGGTATGAAGATTTATGTGTATTTTAGCTCCTTTTGGTCATATGTGCAGCCTGGTTATATGGGCACATTTCAATGTCAGAGAGAAATATCACAGATTCCAAGGTAGCTGTGATCTGCTAGCATAAGTGTAGCACTTGGTGAATGGCTCAGGAGTGTGTGATGCTCTATAAGCTCATCATGTTTGTGAAATGGGATGCAAAAGCTGTATTGTGCCTCTGTTTTAATCACCAAAGAGTTTAATGGGAACTGGAATGCTACTTTCATGATTTACTTTGAAACTTGTACAAACAAAGGAAAGCCAAGGGCCTTATAATTGATTGTGTTTCAGTGTGGGAACAAGTTCTGAAATGCAGGAGAGCAAGAAAACAGCAGACTTCTTCACTGCTCAGATCCAACAAAGATCAGTTGGTGCAAGAACAAAACAAAAATATCCATGACAATGGAAAACATTATAAAGAACTGTTAGATATTGTTAGATAAAAAAACAAGCTTATTTAATGGATTTCAAAGAGATGTATGGTTGGACCTACTACTCATCGACTGCCTAATTTTTATTTGCTTGATAAGAATATTTAACTCTGAAATTTACGTAAAAACTTGACCTATGTGATTGAGAAAATCCAGCACTATCTAATGCTGTTGTTCCCTTTTCAATTCGAAGTTTCAGTGTAAAAATTTCGCCGTCGAACTTGCGTGGCCTCTTTTCAGCTCCTCGTGGTGCCGCTCCGTTTTTAGATCAACCGCTGTTTTTGCATTGACAATGCACACAAACTGACTTGTATTGAACACCGTGTTGTACAAAGCTTTTTAGAAAATGCATTGACATTACATTACGATTCGGTTAAAATATTCATTCAAAATTTTGTCCTTGATTAAAACCATTAATGAACTGTGAATTTTCGCGTTTTCCCACACATCCTCATCAACGGTCAAAGCCAATAATTTCAAATACATTTTTATGTGCTCAGCGTGCAGTGCAGTGCATACTAAGCATTCTGTGCGCCAAAACTATGCGGTCGGTTTCAAAAAGGGTGGTCAATGTGTAGTAGAGCTACCATACTGTTCACAGAAGTGTCACAAATAATGTAATAAAGAAAATACACAACAGTAAGACATACAGGACTACCCAAAGGATGTCGGTCATAGCACAAATCAGTTTTCATTTCAATCATTTAGAACCTAACAAAGCAGTTTAACAGGCATTACATAATCTTCACATTCCTGTGTGTCTTGTGTATGAGTCGTGATACAGTAATCAAGGCTCAGGGAAATTTGCAATTATTTGACTGCAGATTTTATGTTGGACACCTTTTAAGGAAATTTTTCCCAGTACGATGAGTAATTCTGAGTCATGTGGTCAAGACTTGGTGTGTGATTTCTTTGAAGAAGATCTCAGTTGTAGGTCAACCTTGACCCCGAGTCTTATGTGTACCTAGTCAATTGATGGAGATGATTGCCTTATTTGTCAGTTTGAAGTAAAGTGGTGAAACTCGAGACCATGTCACTTTGAAATAAATGGCAAAACTGTCTTATTACGATTATTGTCTCAGCTCTTACATGTACCCTTCATAAACTGGGGTGTGACACAGATTGTGCAGACTAGAACTAAATGTGATGTTGTATGTATGCATTGTCTTACTTTGTGTCTGAGGTGTATTTGTACACATGTAGTTGTATTGTTATCACTTTGTTCAGTATAGGAAAATGTAGGCTAATTGCCTATACAGTCTACCATACTTCGCATGCAAGATGAAAGTTTTCAAGTGTACCTTACCACACGCACCCATGATAACGCACAAAAACACACACACACACATACGTACACACGCACACACACACTTTTGTTTATTTTCTTCAAATGATTCAATCACAGAGCAATCATTAAACCAAGCATTACGATTAAATTGATAACAGAGATGGTGATTGTATGCAAAAGCTGGTGAACATTAGCATACGAGTATCCAGAGTGAGAGAGAAAGAAAAAAACCTTAAACGTGCTAAACTTGGGATTTGCATCTTGGCCCTTACCCCCCCCCCCCCCCCCCCCACACACACACACACTCTCATGCATGTCACTTCATACAAGCACTCTCATAAATTTCAAGTTTATCTTTTTTTCTTTCTCTTAGCATAATCAATAACATATTTGCATAATGTGAATGAAAGTGAAGAAATAATCATCATAAGGTATCAAAAATGTGGTTTGGAGGGTAGAGATGGGGGGGGGGACCCACTAAGAAGCAAAGTTTGTAGATTGTGTGTCCCAGGGGTCCCATCAGTTACAATATAAAATGTAAACACAAGAAAGCATAAAATACACTTTCACAGCCTCCCAATGCCTAATATGTATCAAATCTTCCTTCTTACTATAATATTGAACTGCTAGATAATTATAAAAAAAAAGGTCCCTTGTAAAGCCAATTGAATGGTTTACCAATCTGCATTTTTGAGTTCCATCAAATTTTTCAAAAATATCCTGACACAAAACTTGAGCCTTGGAACAATTACAAAATATCTGCATATGCCTCTGTGCTTTGATTGCAATAAATAAATGAATATATAAATAAATTAGACTTTGGAAATGTCCAATTTTAATGATATTTTCGTTATCAAATGTTTGGTGTGAATGATGAATTCCCAGTGCATTTGTATGTCTGCATCAGCAATCATGTTCCCCGTTTTTAGTTAGGGAATCCTTACTACATGTATTAAGCATGATAAGATTAATTTTGTCATAATATCTGCGGGAATATGCATGTATTTCATGACAAGCCTTAAAGTCACCAAATAACTGAGATCCTTTACAAAATAGTTGACTAAATTCGTAGTTGTGCAGAAAATAAAAATCCTCCTACAGATCTACTAAACAGCAATCAGAGCTTGAGCCTTCCAATGCATTATGTTCTTCATAAAGAGCATAAACCAAAATAAGTCTCTCTGCTTGAACAAAAGTTCAGAATTGATCACCCTTTTTTAAACCCTCGCATCAAGTTGACCTTTTGAAACGATATTTGCCATGGAAGTCAGAACATTTTTTTTTTTTTTTGGTATCTCTTAGAGTGTTTTTTTTTTTTTGGAACTTCTACTGACGGAGATAAATGATTTCACTTTGAAAGTACAATTTTAATGTTTTAGTAAATGTAATTCCCCATTAGTACATTTAGTTGGATCTCTCTTTTCCCCACATATATATATTTCCCACATTTCTCATATATCTGTAATAATGAAGATGAATTTCTAAGATATTATTTTCGGTCTCAATACCGGTAACTCCAAACTCCCCAAAACATGCTTAGAAAACAAATACAAAGCAAGACAACAAATCCCCTTCATCTTCATTATCTTTTCCTATGAGCACTTTTTTTTGTCTTTTCTTCCAAATTTGATACACTGTGCTAGTCTGCTCACGTTTCGAAACTTGAAAAAGGCAGAGGAATTATACTTTATAGTTTTATGATAATGATCATGTCATCGGCACGCATCTTACTCTTTATAGTTTCCTTTGATCAGTTCTACAATATTCATTTTTCATTGCATGAGGTGAAATTTTCATGACCGCTAAAAACAGAAAAATTAACTGCTTGTGGATGGTAGCGCGGTCGTAGAGCTGGTGGTGGTGGTTGTGGTGGTGGTGGTGGTGGTGGTGGGCGGGGTGGGGGCACAATCTGTGGGTGGGGGTAGCGGTGGCGGAGGAGAGGATCACGCTCCATCGATCATTCACCTACAGTGCGTTAGCGCAGATATCCCCTGTGTTCCGTCCGGCCGTCCCGATTGGTGGAATGCTTACTCGTAGTCCCGTCCGTGCGTGTAGATCTGTATGTATGCTAGCTGTGTGATGCACGCTGTATCGTATGAAGTCATGCATCTACACTCTACACCGTACATTGTATTTTGGCGTCTTGCTGCGGAGTGAGATGCCTCGCGAGTAACTGCTGCATGACAAGGGAATTGCCTTTCTTTTCGCATCAGGTTGACCGATATGTTTTCCCCATTTTCTAATCGGTAAGATAGCATCGTCTGCACGTTTTGAGACATCTGGATTCAGCCTCCAATAACCTTTGCTCTGCGACCTTCGCGACAGATATCGTGATTGTCGGTGGCCCTCGCTCGGCTTGGATACAGTATTCCCTGTACTCGCGGTGACCCCCGGTACGCGCCCGGTACAGCCCGGCGGGCGGGCCTCGCGAGCAAGGCCTTGTTGGGTGCAGCTGTACAGCAGTCGGGCAGAATAGACACAGATCGGATGCACGTGAAATGCAGACCGTGGCTTCAACCAGCTGAAACGAGAAGATCAACCTAAGAGAATAAGGACTAGACTCTATAGGGGAGTAGATATCTATCGGTGAAAGTATCACAAGCTGAGGGAACTGCTTCGTTGCCAGTGGGAATTTCCCATGACATGCATGAGTAAATTTATATTTGAGTGTGCTACTGTCTGTAATTTGATTGACCGAGACTCATTGAAATGGAAGAGTGAAAACCCTGTGCTTGTCTTCTGCGCTGACCATGTGGTGAATGCTGCAAAAGACACCTTTCTCCAGTAGATTACATGTACAATAACCATACAATGGCCCAGATCATGTATAATGTACTGGCTTGTCCTGGCAAACATACCAAATTAATTCTGCTTTCATCTCAATGTTGTGGCTTTGGAAACTTTAGCAGACGACACTTTTTCAACTCTTCCAGATCCACTTCAAAACAGCTGATGATATGGAGACAAATTAGCCAAAGAAGTGCAAACATCTTTAGCGCAGATCGAATTCGAGGGTCATCTATCCATACAAGAAAGCTGCTGCAAGTGTACAGAGATGAATGTTTACGGCAGCATCGGAAGTTGTCGTCAACATCCACACTATTTGTCCCATGGCACTCCAGCCCCGTCATGACCCCAGAGCAGACCAGCGAGATCCTTCAGCAGAATGCTGTGAGTGTGCATTTTGAAGAAGAACCTAAACGCAATCTTTTGCAGAGATTTGATAGCAATCAGCTCTTTTCCAACAAGCCAGGCGAGGACCGCAGAGCAGTAGCAGAATGTCTTTTCACGGATGGTATGCTGTTTGGTGTCTTTGATGGTCATGGCGGGACTGCCTGTGCCCAGGCGGTCAGTGAGCGCCTCTTCAACTACATAGCAGCAGAGATACTTCCCTTTCAGTTGTTGCCCCAGATCGTGAGGCAGCTAAAGAGTGGAGAGCTTCAAGATCTGGTGAGATGGTACAGGCACCCAAATGAATACCGACTGCAAGTGACTGCCAAACTTTATCATGACAGTCTTGTACGCTACATGCAAGCAAATCTCTCTGTAGATATTGTAGATGATGATAGTGTTGCAGATGTCCTGAAAACAGCCTTTGATCGTCTAGACAAAGATCTGTCAACAGAAGCGACACGAGCAATGACGGAAGAGTTGGGTATAGAGCCTGTTTTGAATGCAGTGGCAGGGTCGTGTGCGTGTGTGGCCTACTTGCAGGATCGAGACTTGTATGTTGGAAATATTGGCGACTGTCGAGCAGTGCTTGGCCGCAGCATGGGAGATGGCCAGTGGGATGCTGTCCGCTTGTCTGTGGACCATAATGCCCAGAACACAAGCGAAGTGGAGCGCATCAAATCTGTACACCCACCAGATGAATCGGCTACAATCATCAAGAATGGACGGCTGTTGGCAGAGCTGATCCCCCTTCGAGCCTTCGGCAACATCCGCTTCAAGTGGACCACAGCCATGCAGCAGAGACTCCTCCGCTCAGCCATCGGCTTCATCCCTCCCAAGCACTTTCACACGCCCCCTTACCTGATTTCCACGCCAGAGGTGATACATCACCGCATCACGGATGACGACAAGTTTCTCATCCTCGCCTCGGACGGCCTGTGGGACATGCTGTCTTGCGAGAAGGCAGTACAGCTGGTAGGTGCTCACATGAAGTCCATGAAGGCTTCGGGCCCCTACAAGCCTGCATCTTCGCAGAATTTGGGGAACATCATGTGCAATCTCAAGGAGAGGATGGACATTCTAAAGTCCCTGGACACTAATTCAGCTACCCACCTCATCCGCTATGCCCTCTGTGGCGTAGCAAATGGCTTCGACCTGAACCGACTAGCGCAAGTCCTCAGCCTTCCTGATGCCACAGCCCGACAGCACAGAGACGACATGACAGTGATAGTTATCTACTTCAACTCTTGAATTACCCCTTATTTATTTAGCCCAGCTGTGACTTAGAATGTGACACATGTAGTGTGACTTTTAGATCTTCTCATTGCATTCTTATTGGAGTGTGTATTTAACTGGACAGTGATATAAAATTTGCCAGTAACAACATATTTCTGCATACACTTGTAGGCTGCCTTGAGCATTCATGAAAGAGGAAAATCAGAGTGAATAGGATTTAATTAAAGGATAAACAAAGACAAATCAATCAATCACTAAATTTCATCACAGTCCCAAACACAGTAAAATGCTAATGATGGCAGTTTAAAAAGAAGAAGAAGAAGAAGAAAAAAAAAAAAAGCTTTACAGAGCATGAACTTATCTTAGGCCCTAGTAAAGATAAATTTGCCCATACCTTATAGAGTGAGTTTATAATAGCATAAATCTAGCCAGTCATACAACCCTTCATAAAGTATACTATTGGCATAGATACTAGATGAAAATGGAGAAATGACTTTCCACATGAAGAGTTTGATTGCAAAATGGGCTTAGTGCCATTTTCAAACATTTCAAAGAAATTTCACCACCTGATAGAGTTGGAGCAAATTGAAACTTTTCTAGTGACACCTCACTTAAACATAAAGAATATTCTTGAAGTTTGTGTTATGATGAAAAAATCCCATGTTTTCTTCTCATGTTCCTCGGTTATTTTTAGCAGTTTTGATGACAAATGTCTCAACAGGAACTCTTCATGTATACTCAAACTAATCTTTCCTATATTAATTTTGATTTTTATTTTCTTTTGCATGCTTTGTATTATTTCATTTTTTTATTTATTCTTTTTTTTTTGGGGGGGGGAGGGGGAAGTGCATAATTCTTTGCATTTAAGTCTCGTACCGATGCTATTCAAAAACTTGGTACTGTACATGTATTATTGTATATGCACAGCTACATTATGCTGAAATATTTGCCGGTAAGCAAGCCGGGTTGACGAGGGAGACGGTCTTCCTAACTGCTTACAATTACACACATGTATTGCAATAGTTGTAGGCATCTCATATGGGCAAATGTTATGCAGTTGGGTCATCATGAAAGGGGATTGTACAAAATAATGCAGGCAGGTTATGATTGGATGCAACGTTTTTGCCTTTCATCTTCTGACGTGCGTCAGCAATATCAGGGAAATTCATTCATGACAGATACTATATTGTATGTACAGTAGACATGCATACAAGAGACAATTGTACCATGATTAGTCAAGACTGAAAGTATATTGTGAATGACGAGTCACTTTTATTCTCCAATAATCACAGAGTTTGTCAAGGTACTGTTGTGCTGAAAGTAGTTTTCACCTCTCTTCCACTCACCCTCTGTGATCTAGCATACAGCATTGTAAATTGACAATTACTTTTCTTTTCGTAATTTTCTTTGAAGGTGTGACTATGTGCAATTTTGTAAGCTGTAGGTTGTGCTGGATCCTCTTTCTCTTAAGTGGACTGTTAATGTGCATGGACTCTATAACCAAGCCCCATATCATGAAGCTGTGGCAACTGGATGCTTGAATTGCTTTCCAATCCGAAAAATACATTTTGATGCCCAACTACTGTAAAACAAGAAATTTTCGCGTGCATTTTAATTTCGCAAATTTCGCGAGCGCCAAAATTCGCGAAATTAAAATGCACACGAAAGTTTTTGTCTACACTACATGCATTGAACGCCAGTGGCAATTCGCGAAAATTTCATGCCGCGAAAAAGGCTGTCAGCTCCAATTCGCGAAAATTTCATGCCGCGAATATATCATGTTTTACAGTAAGTTTGGGGGAGGGGGATGCAATTTTCCAAGATTAGGATGATAGTTAACTATTCAATAGTCAAGTCCTCTCAATTTTCTCCAGTATTTTATCAAATTGGTGTCCATGCTCCATCTTCCTCATTCGGCAGTCATCTAACTTGCTGATATATGTATACTTGTTAATTGTGGTAATAACAAATGGTGTACATTTTGTTGACAAGAGCCCCTTGATGGTACTGGTATGTTATTGATTAGGTCACACATTGCACTACCTATTCAAGGACCCTGAGAACATATTTCTTTCGTACCTTATAAATGTAATTTGTACACAATACAGGAACCTGCAATACAGTGCAAAAACTCTCATCATAACGAGGACCTAAAACCATGACAATTACCTTGTATAAGTTTTTCTCTTTATTAAGGTACAAAATCAATGAAATATAAAGAGTTGGGATCCCCATAAACACTGTAATTATTTCAGAATGCTTTATGATAAGGTTCTCTTGTTTTGCTCCCCCCCCCCCCCCCCCCCAGTATTCCTGCCCCAGGGATCTCTTGGGATACACACACAAGTACATTTGTATTCAAGTCAGATAAATTTGCATTGTTTGCCTTTGCAACCAAATCTTGCCAAATCCGGATCAGGCATCTTGAAGAAAGAGGTTACTTTCCTCAGGGGGCCCTTTGGAACCACCCTAGACTGAAATTCCAGATATTTTTTGTTGCTTTTTTTCCCCCATTTTTTTGTTTATTTTTTTTTTTTATTATAGTGACCAAGTCAAACTTTGTTTCTAATAGTTCAGATATAGCAAAATCCTCTTATAGCAAGATGATTTTGCAGATCCAAGCTCTTTTATTTACTGTACCTTCTATAGTGAGAGACCCGATATAATGAGGTAATTTTCACAAGTTTTACAAGGTAAACCTTTCCTCTGTACTTTTCTATGTTGCTCAGTACAGTACAATTACACACATTGGAGAATGCTTCTGTTGCAAAGGTATATTGTACTTAAATTTGGCTTATTTTGAGAAAGCCTAGATTTAAAGTCTATTGGCAGAGTGGATACGTATGTGTAAGCCCTACTTATTTTTAGGATGATACTGCATGTCATTGTAAAGGTTGCTGTGACTTGGTGGTTTGTGGTGAATGTTGTCATAATCCTTATGCTTTGGTTGTTGTTGTTTTGGGGGAGTTTTTTGGCTTTGCTTTGCTTTGCTTTTTCCTCTCACAAAACAAAGTGCCAGCATGTTTACAGTCATATGTTATATGACAGGAAATTTGTTCAAATCTAATTAAACACTTTTGTTTTTCAGAAAATGGCATCATTGTACTAGGTACTCATGGCTGCACTTGACTGAATATAGAAAAAAAGTTATTTATGGATTGTATTCTTACAGGCCTTGTGAAATTTACAAAAACAAAATCCCTTGTGTAACATGATATCTACATGCAAAGGCATGAATCTTAATGCCAGTGGTACAGCAATAAAGTACATCTTCTAAGAGAATACTTAGGTTGATTGTTTGTAGTTTTGTTGTTCTTTTTTCTAGCTGAAATGTGTGGGTGCTTTTGTAAGGAGTTTCAGCATACTCAGTCATCTGTTGAGAATGAGAAGGGTGTTAAGTTGCTATGAACACTCCTGGGTTTCGTGGCAACTGAATGCCCTTCTCATTCTCACCCATGTTGTGGTAAAACATCAGTACAGAAATTACACATGTATACAATATTTCATAGTGTGCCCATCTTTGGTTTATGCTGTTAGTAGAATGTAGGCCTATGTGCTCATGTGTCTGTGTTGAAACAATGTGTGTGTGTGTGTGTGTGTGTGTGTGTGTGTGTATGTGTATATTGTATAATAACTGTGGATCCAGCTGTAGGGAGACATTGTGTAGATAAGCAATGTCGGCTGTAAAGCATGCAATTGAATGGGATATAATACCGTATGTCCCCAAAAAAATTACAACAGGACCCTCCGCAATGATAACTTAAAAAATAGTGAATACATTGTAAATCCAAATACAATTTCAGGGTATGAAGCTACATGTATATCTCATGGCCCACATCTTACAGAAAACCCCATCCGATTTGCTTCAGTGGTCAAAGAGAAATGAGGAATTTTGTAGAGCATGTCGGGGAATCTCTTCCCTCCAAGTTCTGTCTATTGTGTTCACTCGCAAGAGCATTGAAGTGCTAAACGCGGAAGAATCAGACTTCTGACATGCTTTACAACAATCCACATTTCTCTATGACCGCTTAACCAAATTGAATGGGGTTTTCTGCAATATAGAGCTATGATGTTATATTTTAAGACCCTAAAGTAGCATTTAGTCAGTTTAATCATACATGTATTGGGTGTTATCAATGCGAAAATCTGTTGTTGTTTTTTTTTTTTGGACATACTGTACATTGTATAAATGTAGATGAAAACATTAAGGAGACCATATTAGGTCAGTATGAGCATATAATATCTCTCTAAAGCTGGATCCTTAGTTACATACAGTATGATAATACTGGTCCAGGACATTTATTTTGCTCCTGTGACAATTGCAGCTATGAAATATCTGCACGCTAAGCCACACAAAGTCTACCCACAAACATTAATCCTAATACTAACCCCAAGTCCCTTAAGAAAATAAGAGCATAGCAATTGTAGCAGAAGCAATTGATGTCATGTCATAACACTGGCTGTATATATGGGTCGCGATATATATATATAAGATTAAAAAACTGGAACAAAAGTTTATGCTGTATTCACCAACAGTTTATTTCTGCACACAAATTTTCGAGCGATTCGCTCTTTCTCAAGTCTTGATACTGGAAGAAGAATAACAATTGTTATTGAGAGATTATTGTTCTCTCAGTATCAACACTTGAGAAAGAGCGAATCACACAAAGATTTGTGTGCAGAAATAAACTGTTGGTGAATACAGCATGAACTTTGTTCCAGTTTTGCTTATCTTATCGTGCCAGCACGTGGACAACCTACTCAATATATATATAGATAGATATGTATGTGTGTATATTATATATGGGCTGCGATGTGACAAAAGGGCCCTTAGCACTGATGCACACACGTCATAAAATGGTGCCACAAAAAAGGGCAAAACATGCCTTTTTTAAATATTGGATATCATAATTGCGCATTTACAAGTGGAATTTCAGAAAATGGTTTGCATATCTGAATACGTCAGAGTTCATTCTACTATGTACCAGTGAAAATTCAATTTTGGTATTTTATATCCTGAGGCCCCTTTTCTTGCAGCATGGCTCATGTATATTTATTTACTCATTTATTTATGTAATTACATGTATTAAAAACAAGTAGCATCATTCTAATTCACAATAGGATAGAGATTGGATGCAATGAAAACCCAAGGAGAAAGTCTGCATTCCAGATTTTCATTCTTGGGCCTTAACAGAGGCCCATCACCCAAAATTTGGAATAGGAACACCAACAAATGGCAAAGGGAATCATGACTCTGCAGAAATATTTATTTTGTTATTAGAGATACATATGAAAATACATGTTAATTTCACTCATGATATGTACATCTCAATACATGCAAACCTATCTTTTCCTAGAAATTTCAAAATGACACAAGTTTATCTTCTAAAAAAAAAAACCTAAAAACTAAAAAATCAAGCATAAATCTGCCTTAAACATTACTCTCACAGAAATTCTATGGCAAACAGCATTTCAACCTTTCCACGCACAAGACACACTTCAATATTGAAATGGTAAATTAGTGAGAGGACGAGAGACTTAGTAAGAATACATGTAATGATAATGCTTTTGATGAACAATATAATAATTGCTCGAAAATCAGAATTATAATCATAATAATACTATTTAAATATAGTACTAGTAACGATGATACAAGTCATGTAATGATTATCTAATTTTGGCAGTACAGTTTCAAGCTGACAGGGTTGAAAATCTTAAATCTCACTTATTCAACATGATAATATCTTTAAGCAGCACAATACGTAAAAAGAGCTGTCTACGAGTAAGCACACTGCATGCAACGTCTGATGGAAAAAAACAAAACATGAGTACAGTATTTTGCACCACTTTACAGAGGAAGAAATTTCAATTTTAATAGTTTGTTCCACTTCAAACAGTAAATGTTCATGTAAAGTTAGGAATTTTTCAAAAATTTCTTCCTTATGCATATTATTGCAATGAATCACATACGAATATTGCTTCCATTGGGTGTACATGTGTGCACATCAGAATCCCTCCATAATATTTACATTAAATTGGGAGACACATTAATGTTACGTTTCATGAACCTGTTTGTTTTTGTAAAGGTACATAGGTATGATGTGTGCTGCAATTCTGCATAACACTAATCCTGGTTAAAAAAACAACAACAAAAGCAGTGGATGCTGCGGTGAATGTTGGCCAGTTGACTGGTGAAGGACTCTTTCACAAACATGTACAGAATTTAATCTGGAATTAAAAGCTGTAGAATACAATATAAGCAATGCATGCTTAATGAGTTTAAGACCAGGTCAAAAACTCATCTTCTGAAAAATGCTACTTAGGTTTCAACTATGCAAGTCATGACTACTATTTTGTAGTGGGCAGCAGAGTACATGAATATCATTATAGTAACTGCACAATATACATGTCCTTTATCATTATTATCTTTTTTTTTATTTATTTATTTTTTATTATTATTATTATTATTATTATCATTATTATTATTATTATTATTATTATTATTATTATTATTACTATCATTATTATTATCATTATTATTATTATTATTATTATTATTATTATTATTATTATTATTATCATTATTATTATTATCATTATTATTATTATCATTATTATTATTATTATTATTATTATTATTATTATTATTATTATTATTATTATTATTATTATCATTATCATTATTATTATTATTATTATTATTATTATTATTATTATCACCATCATCATCATTATTATCATTATTATTATTATTGGTTTGTTAGAACTTATGTTATTTTTGTATTAAATATACAAAATTAAGTGTATTCCATATATGACCTGTGGATCAATACAACTGTAATTATGTTGGGAATCTTTTGAGGTTTCACAACAAAAGGCTTTCTCTTTTGATCAAGACGAGGCAAAACATAAAAAAAAAACACTCTGAAAACCTGCAACAGGATGACTGCAATCTCACAACTTCCTGGGTACACCAAGAGTATTGGAGTATGTGACATGCGCCAGAAATGATATACAGGAGTGAACATGATTTACTCTTCTTCTAATCCATGAACCTTTCAGTCAATTATGGCCATCCATAATCAGTGTAAAAGACACAAAAATACAATGATTCCTATTCTCTCTCAATCTCTCTCTCTCTCTCTCTCTCTCTCTGCTCTTGTTGATTTATTTCTTTATGTTTTTCTTCTCTTTGGCTAATTTTGTATATATATCAAAAGCTTTGGTGTTATTGCTTCTACATATACTACATTGGACATCTTATGCTTTCTCATGATTATCAAATGCAAACATAAAATTTATTTGTGCGACAGCAGGTGAAGGTAAAGCACTGTTATCTACAGCTGCAAAGGTTAGAATATACATCCTCAGCATTCACTACAAACACACTGATACGCATTAAATCCATCTTTCATTAAAATGATAGGTTTCTGAATAAGCAGCTTTTGAATAAGCAGCTTCATTAAAAACAGAGGAACTTGTCAAGAGTACATTTGTAGCAGCCAATATCACTACATTTTCATGGAATGTTGGTCTTCTCAGTACTTTTATGTCACCACTGTGATTCAAGCAAGTAACATTGCAATTGAAGTCAAATTTATAGTGATAGTGTTAAGTGTAAAGATAGATTTACTCTAAATCCTGGAATATTTCACCATGACATCGTGGAGATTTTAGCAAATTTCACCCTCAACTGATGCATAACGAATATATATATAACAACGCACAGATGTTTTTGCATAAATCAGATCTCGGGCATGGACACTTTTCTATCTGCAAAATTATGAATGCACAACATTAACTGATACTGGCCAACTTGACATTAAATGATTTTACTTTAACTGTCCCTGACCTGTTTCTCCTCATTAACATACTCTTTTTTTTTTTCTATGTTAACATGATTTATGGGGGAAAGGTCTACCAGATGGTCGGGAAGTGGGACGATATACGTTAAGTGGGGATCTCAAATTCATCACAGTCAGGCACCTTTGCACGCATGATCTCTGCTTGTAATAAACAACCTCCCTTACGAAACAATGCTGGCACCTAACAGTGAAGCCCAATTCTGACATGACATTTACGCATTTGAACAGAATACCCGCTACAACACACTCTGTCATTGGTTCCCATGAAGCCAATTCCTTTGTGTTGTTGTTGTTTGTTTGTTTTTTTTTTCTGCTCGTTGCTATTGGTCTAACAAAACACCCGACATGATGAACAAAATAGCCTGAGCCCAAGAGCCTCTTTATACTGAGCATCCATTGCATAGCAATGTCAAAATATGCATTCTCAAAAGAATGTGAACCTTGCTTGGGGGAGAATGTTGTAGCTCAGGGGATAAGCTAGACCATGTGCTCTGAATTACAGAGGTCCCTGGTTCAAATCCACTGATGGTAGCAGTACAGCCTTTAGGCAAGGTATTTCATCTTCATTGTCTTGTCATTCCGAGGGGACCAAAGCCACATGGCCCACAGATGCTTTTGTTTTGAAGACGTTTGACAGTTTCTCTAGTGGCCACATAAGAAATGTCCCAACGTCACTCAGCCTTAGTGAGGGATAATACTGTGTGCTTGGTTTCAAGGTTTGTTCTTCATACCACTCCACATGAAGGGTGTAAACTTTCCTGATGGACATAATATATTCTTTCTTTATACTCATTACTGAAATCTGTTCATGTGTATCTCACACACATACACAAACACAAACAAACACACACGCACACATGCCCATGCACAGAAATGCCCCTATTATTGCTTCATCACACATACCCTTTAATTCCTTTGTCCACAAGACATAAATAGATTGTATGTTCACAGGGGGATATAATAGGCACTACACAGATGTATTTTGTGACATTGTTTTTCAAAATCAACACTGTTTCAGCTGTTGTTCTCTGTATACCTAGAGCATGAATTCCAGCAAAGCTATAAACACAATGCATAAACTGGACAGTACCTGCAGTGAATACAGGTACAGATATGCTGCTGATAAGCTTGTATAAAGTATACACAGCCTAAGAAGACTGCACAGCATTCACCTAGTGGGAGAAACAAACGAAATGAAGCAATCAAAAACACATCTCATTGCTAAACAGCTGGGCCACTTCCGGCATCCCTTTTACGCGGTACACCACACCACACTAATACTGCATCAGGTGATGGCAACATCCCTGGATGACATCCTACTTCTGGCGGTGGAGGGCTGGCTCCACTGGCGGCGCTGCCCGCTGGTGTTCGTTGACGCCGCCCGCTGCCCACTCTCTGCAGAGAAGTCGCCCGTGGTGCCGCCGAGTGCGGTGCCCGCAAAGGCCACGCTGCCGGGATTGTTGGTGGCCGTCTCCGTGATGACGGTGGCATCATCAAGAAAGTTGGAACTCAATGGGTTCGTGGGTGAACTTGGTTGGTGACTCAGGCCAGTCAGCTCCCCAGAGCTCAGTATCGTGAACCGACGCCCTGCAAGATTGAGCACACACACACACACACAAAACAAAGGTTAGATACATAACATATTTAGAGATCACTACTCAGTCTCTCAGTAGGTCACTTTTTTAGCAGGGGCGGATCCAGGAATTCTGTAAATTCTGCTACTAATATTTCTGGTGCCACTTCCGGGTTTCATCTTCTTGTTTTTTTTCTTTTTATTTCTTTTTTTTAATGAAAAATAAAGGGGGGGGGGGGCCTGCGCTGGCTGCACCCCCCTCTGGATCCGCCACTGTTTTTAGTGCATTCAAAGTTTCTGATTGTTTCTTCCTGCACACCTAAAAATGAGTCATTCATTTCACTTGTTCCTGGTTATAACATTTAAAGGGATGGCTAGTAACTGATCAGTGGGAATGCTGGGGGATGATTGTTCCAATTCTTGTGGAATTCATTTAAGAGTACATTATATATCTGTTGTTGTGTGAAAATTATTTGCTTCAGAATGGTCTCATATTCAAGTAATGTGCAGTTTAATGCCCCATCACTGTACAGGCATGCTAACCTGGAAACATTAAACTGCACATTACTTGAATATGAGACCATTCTGAAGCAAATAATTTTAACACAACAATAGATATATATTGTACTCTTTAATGGATCCTACAAGGATTGGAACAATCATCCCCCAGCATTCCCACCGATTCCCACTGATCAGTTACTAGCCATCCCCTTTAAAGGACATGTTCACCTTAATATGCATGTGGATAGAAAGAATGCAGCAATATTAGTAGAGACACATCAGTGAAAGTTTGAGGAACATCTGACACTCTGTTCAAAAGTTATGAATTTTTGAAGTTTCAGTGCCAAAGACTTTTTCTGCTTGTGATGTCAAACGCAAAGAACAATACAAAGAAAATATATGAATATTCACTTTTCTTCCACTTTAAACGAGCACTTCACTTGGTTCTTTTAGAAGGCATGGATGGGGAATGATATTACCCTTAACATATGTCAGTTACAAGTTGAGGGAATGTGTACTTTTTTCAAAAAATGACATTTTGTGGAATTCTCTTTATATTTTCTTTATATCATTCTATGCATGTGACATCACAAACTGCAGTATACTTCTCATCCAGTAATGACTGTGCAGAAACTCATAACTTTTGAAGGGATTATCTGATTTTCCACAAACTTTTGATAATGTGAAAAATCTGGAATACCACATAGGTCATATGCCTCAACATAAAACAGCATTACCTTCTACCAAGAACCACAAAGGCACTGGTTCCTGTTCAGCATTATTGATGTTGATACAACTCTGCCTCTACAATGATGTGTCTAGAGCTGCAACACTAATTCAAAGATGTGATTACAAGTCTATGTAATACCTTTGTATGAAATTATACATATTCAAGATGAGATATTAGCCATTACGAGAACTATATAGCGATCTATTAACACACCTAGCTATATCACTGACTAATCTGACAATTTGCTGCACTTTCTACCAAGTGATTTCTACAATATATGAGGCTTCCTAAAATACAGAGCATCTTCTTTTTAAATCTACTCAAAACTAAAGACGTAACATACTACGGACTTGTGAAGTATGAATTCCCACCAAACTCCCACCCCCCCCCCACACACACACCTTGTTTAGCCCCGTGTTTGCATTTTACGTATGTACTTATCACACTCATTATCTGCGTGGAACTGAGCATCTAACAATACACTCAGTGACAGAATGTCACTGACAGATATTGGCAATATCAAGTTAGTTAAAAGTTATGACTGTTGAAACGATTGTTTATCAGCCGACATGATGTCAAACAGATAACAGAGCCGTTTGCCTTTTGGCTTCTGTGTGCATAGTAATCCTTCAAAACTGTGATATTAAAATGGGGCAACCAAGATAGCATATGATTTTTTTGTCCCCCCCCCCCCCCCCCCGATTTTTTTTTTCTACAGAGGGAGGAGCAGAAAAGAGTCCTATGCCACCAAATACTAAGCTGATCCATTTTGCGCATGTATCACTTCATAAAAATACATGTTAATATCCACACAAAAATATCTTGCACAACACTTGTAAAACAAAGGGTGATTATCAAGCATGGACTGTAATTCTTCTTATGTGCTTGTAAACCAGAGAAAACAGATGATACAATGTACCTTCTATTTGTTATCGTTGTTGTTGTTGTTCTGAATGATAATGTCTATGTGCACCTCTCGTGACCCGTAAAATGTTACAACTGGTGATGTTAAAATTGTTACTGTCGTAACATAATGTGCTTTAGTAGTGAATGGTGGAAATGAGTCAGTCCGTGTGCAGCAGCAATAACACAACCCAACTACAATGAAAAAACAAACAAACAACATTGTGGTCATGGATCGCTCTCTGCTAAAATGTAAAAATCAGAGTTATTGAAAAAAAAAATATAAAAAAAAACCAAGCAAGCAAATAAACAAACAGGCATATATGCCTATTCAGGTCTTTTAAATCATTTCCAAGCATTTGTGTAGACACTGGCTAAGCAACCTGTGAGTGTATTTTTTCAAAGAAAAGCTGATGGGGGGTGTTGGAGGGAGGAGGACATTTTTTTATGTTGTTTTTGTTAACACATTATTCCTCTGTCGCATGTTCTTCAAACACAACATCACCAAAAAGAGCACTTATTAAGAAATATTGCACAGTGAGCAGACAAATAAGAAACTTCCCGCTTGATGATGATTGGGTGCATGGATCAATATACCTTTCCCTTCTAACACACCTGACACCTGGGGCCCGTTTCATAAAACTTGTCATCAGTGACAAGTTGTCATAGATGTGACAAGCTACTGCAATCCTTGTATCTGATTGGCTGAGAGCAAATTTGCCATAGAAATGTGGCAGTTGTCACTGATAACAAGTTTTATGAAAAGGGCCCCTGAAAGGGGTCATCACACTTTTTTTTTTCTTTTTTAAACAAATCAAATGCATGGCAAAGACAGACAGGATATTCAAATTGTTAAAAGTCAGTATCACACTCATCTGCTAAAAAAGAGACCAGAAAAAAACAAACAGACAAAAAAACAAGAAACAAGAAAAACAAGAAAAACCCAAAGCACACAAACAAACAGGTGATATAAAATAATGGAATCAATAAAGAGGAAATAGATATGTCAAAGAGTATGATTTAAGAGGTATTCAGAAAAAAGAGGGAGACTTACCCATCAAGAGCTATGCATGCAACAGGAGTTAGACAGGGGTACAGGAATACATTATTCATAATGAAGAGTTAGTGCAGATTTGTAATAATAATAATAATCATAAAAATAATAACAATAACAATAATAATAATAATAATAATAATAATAATAATAATAATAATAATAATAATATATATTCTTCTGACATTCTAATGCCCTTTACCTAGAGGGACAGTTTATCATTGAAATGCATTTCTATTCAACACATTCAGTACGACTCACTAAACGAAAGACATTAATAGCATCTTATTCATGAAAGACATTGCAGTATTTTGGAATAATATAATTTCCTACGAGTTAAAGAGCAGATAGATATCTCATATTTTTAGTGGCATATCTAAATGAAACATATTGGTACAAATGTCAGCGCTTGTCCTAACAGGTATGGACGCAGTCACACTGATTATGTTTGAAGCATGCACTGTATTTGTGGGAGAGTGTTAAGTTTAAAACTTTTAACTGATCATGAAATCTGTTAATAACTGCAAGAGCAAAAGGATATTTCAAAACAGGCACATCTTATTACATGCCTTTGATTTCCAGAATATTTCTGATGAAAATACTAAGAAGCAAGTTATTTCACCTGCTTCACTCATTTTTTTTTTTCTTCTACTTTCAAAGATTTCAACATGCAAGAAGTAGTTACTGCCAAGTCAGGGAAACCTCAATTGCTTTTCCAAACATGTATCAAGGATCCAAGAAGTATATTTGATAATAGCAGTTAACTGACTGTTCTGCCTCAATGGTCAAAGGTCATATTGCGGTATTAGTTGTTGCAAAGTTAAGAAAGCCTCAGAAAATAAAGATGCAAAAGCATGCAAACAGGTGTTGGAGAAAACCTTTGTGAAATATGTAGATATGCTTGATTTTTTTTTTCTTTAATGTACCATAATGTTTGCTCCTTCTAAAAGGATAAGGATGGTTTAGGTACTGGTTTAAAGGTAAGGTATTCAAAGGATGGTTTAGGTACAGGTTTAAAAGTTCTCATATCACATCCACAACAAAGTATTGCCTGTGACAGTGTCAAGCTATATACAGTTCTTAAATTCACATCTGATTAGAATGAAATCTAAACATCTTAACTATCACAGGTAAATGTACTGCTTTGCATGTCATACGAGAACTTTTATGCCAAAGGTTGTTGCAGCACTGAGCTTACCATTTGGATTTTTGACATTGTTCAGGAAAGGGATGGCCTTCTTGCCAACCAGACACGGCTTCAGGGAGGTGCTGCACATGTAAAACAACAAGAATTGAACAAAGCAAACAGTTCATCATAGGGTACATTTCATTGCAGGAGCATGAATAAAGACCATTGCTGTGATGCTGTACACATCGTGGTCAAGAGCTCATCATGTGAGAAACACTAATGAAAACCTAAAGCTGCATTGTAGCCTTTACAATACATGAAAAATCATTCTTCGTCAAGATTTGTCTCGACACGTCATAATAAAATTCCCTTCCAATTGACAAGGAGATCGAGTGAATTCATTTGGAAGAAAAATGTGGAATGAAGGTAAGCCAGTTATCAATAAATTAGTTTCAGACGTGAAAGTTATCTTCATTTTCTCTCAGTAGAGGAAACGATCGGTCTTCTTTTCTTTCAGAGAAGAACCCAGATCAAATAATTCAAAATCTTTAAAACTGAAAGGAAATTTAGAACAAAAGATAGATCTGTCTTCTTCTCTGAAAGAAAAGAAGACCAATTTTTTCCCTACTCTGCTTATCTTAATATGTTTTTTTGAAACTATGCATGGGAAAATCAAATCGGTCTTCACGGATCAATCATGGATAGGAATATTGCAGGTAAAAATGATAGCTGTAAAAATATGATCATGTTTGTCTACCTTTCCAGTACCTACTGTGTAAGCTATTAATTTCGTGAGGGTTTAATTTTCGCAAATTTTGGGAATCACTGTTGGACTGCCAATTTAACAACATGCGAGAATGTCACCTTGCGCTAGGGTAATAGTGCCCTTACAGCACGTATCAATTCGTGAAAAATTCGCAAAAATGTCTGTGATCTCCTCATACGCAAAAATATCTGTATGTGAAAATAACAGCTTATACAGTATATCCACATTTGAAATGCCATGGGCATATGCCACACTCACTCTATGGGAGGGAGACCAATGTGTTGGTAGTGTTTCCAGGCTTCGAGGAAGGCTGGAGACAGCCGGTAGTTCTGGGTGTAGTATCGAAGCACCTTGAAGAGATATGGGTCTTGCCTGCACCTGTGAACGTACAGTGTAGATATTAGAAGAGATGTGCACACTGATGACATCAGTCATGTTCCAAGAAATTTTTGGTGTCTGGTGACACAAGGGTAAAGTTGTTTCTTACATTACATAGAGTTGTTCTCACATCATTCTGGACACAAGACATAAATCACATACACATGGAGAAAAAAAAATGGGACAAAAATCCTCCAATTTGATGTCTCTGGATTCAATATGTTCTCATACATTTTGATAACTGCACAGAATTCTCTCCTCTGGGCTACATTTCATCTTCAATTTCAAATGAGAGTGATTACATACAAACAAACTGTCTGGTATTCTGTTAAACATTCCTGTAACATCTCTTGACTGAAATTAAGGCTATGAGTGTGCAGGGAAAAGAGCACTTTGAAATTCTCAAAAAATGCACCGAAATCTGTAATTCTGGAATTGCTTGCTGTGATATTTGTCAAGAGCCATGCTTGCTTTGACCTACTTGTTCAGAAGCTGCCTCTCTGCCTTGTGGTTGTAGCTGAGGTAGCCCAGAGCTATGGCTGCTGATCCCCGGACTTGTTCATTTTCTGCCAGCATCATTTGACACAGGATGTCCACAGACCTAATGGACACCACTGCTGCCGGAACACCTAGAAGCATCAACACGAGCAAGTTTGTTGCAAGAAAATGAAATTCGAGAGCATTCTACAGGAGAGTGGGGGGGGGGGGGGGGGGGAACAAAAGCTTTGTTGTCTATACCAACTGCCAGCAACACTGTCAATCGTGTGTGTACTTTGCTCATACACTCTTCTTGTCAAGAACATGTGATGTTTGCATCATTTACTTGACACAAACAGGCTAAACAATGGCAGACACATAAATCTATAATGCACAATGCACAGCATTGATTTGTAAGTGTGACCCACAAGGTCAATCCTTATACTTACATGTTTCCAGTGTGTGGTAGCAACACATGGTAGTCTTGAGCAATCTGCACTTTTCTCCATCCACTTATTACACTTTGATATGATAGTACATATTTTGGTTCTCTATGTAACATGATGTGAACATAAACCACACAAACGTAGCGCTAGATGTACAATAGAGCAGTGATAAACTAGATCCTTCCATTTGAGGAAAATTTGGACAATACCCTGACTATTCAGAACACATTTGTAGTTTAAACTGATCTTTAATGTATGCAGTAATGCTACATTTTTACTTACATGTAAACGTTGTGAGTGCTTCCTTAGAGCGGATTCTACTTCTACCTTCTGAATGTTACACAAGACTACTCTGTTACTCTCAGCCATGTTTCACCTGTAAAAAATTTCTATAATAACACAACTGAAACATGCATTCCCCTCTCTGTATGACCATTTCAGGTTTTTACTGTCTCTTTGCATCTAGGAGAAATTATATCTTGCTGGTTTAGGCATAACTGTGGTCAACTTGTATCTATATTTTCATTCTTTCTTTCTTCTCTCTATATTTCTTTCTTCTTTATTATTTTCAAAAAGCTATGGGGCAGTGTTGGTGAATTTCAGTTTTTAATATAAAAGATATGGAAAATACTCCCAAGTAAAGCAATTAACAGACCCTTTAAGAGAGAATGAAGTATGCATTTTCATGAACTACAGGATGGCTAGGTCAGATATATTTATCATATCATTCAATTAATTATTAAGAGCATTAGAGAGGCAATAAGTAAATGCCAGATGACAATACCACAGAGCTAACTGTCTAAGCCTCCTCATTTTGCATGAAGGCATTCAAGTAAAGACATTAAAACAAATGAAGAAATGGGATATCAAAATCAAATGTGGCAGTCATTGCCCTCCGGAGATGTTGTCAAACTTTGTTCTTGGCATTCCTGGATGTCTGGTTCTAAAAAAGTCAAATATGTGGTGGTGGGGGTTATGTGTTTTGTTTTGTTTTTCTCTCTCTGTTTCTAAGCCCCATTTTGTAAAGCACCTCAAATTGCAATAAATATGATCACTACACCAGCTGTTGTTCAACAACCAATCACCTGGGATCCTGTAATTCATTGCTAAGGCATCTGCATCAATGTAAGTTAGGATGAAGGCAAACTTATCAAATGAAATGGGATCTTGAAGCCTTAACATTTTGAACTACTTTTTTTCCCTTTTACCTGCTCTAGTGTGTGCAAGTCTGGCCAGACAGCCAGCCGTAAGAGCCAGGATGATGGGGTTCTGAGACTGCTCCAATAGGTCCACAAGGAGCTTAATGCCAATGGCCGACGTCGTGGCCTGGTCCTCGTCTGGGATGATGCGGGCCAAGATAACCACCTGGGATGCAGAGGGGGGTAATGTCAAACGAGGTCATTCAATAAATGCAAAGAAAAGAAAGAATATCATGGGTAAATGGGTTAGAGAATTCTTGCAATCTGGGTCCTGTTTCAAAAATCTTGTTATCAGTAACAACTGCCAAATTTCTATGACAAATGTGCTCTCAGCCAATCAGATGCAAGGATTACAATAGTTTATAACAACTATCATAACTTTTTATTGATAAAGAGTTTTACGAAATGGGGCCCAAATTCGTCAATTGCCCAGTAAAGATTTCACATTGACTGCATGCATATTTTCCTTTTAGTCAAGCCATTTACCATATTTGACCCATTCTATAAAACAGATGACTCATAGGTTTCTTTTTCGAGAGTTGGTAGGAATTGTGTACACACAACACCTGTGTTACTATCCAAACCTGCTCAGTTACACCTCATGGCTTCAAGCAATGAAGAGGCACTTAGTGAACACAATTCCTGACCCACTCAACCTGCAAGTCAGTTGTATACCAATGAGAGTACACCATCTAGATGACATGCCTACAGTAAAGATAATTGTAACAATAAATCCACATTCTTGGAAGGCCAGGGAGTGTGCAGCTGTGAGATGGTCACTATGTACTTGTACATGCAAAAGACTTTGGATATGGCTTCAGCATTGATAAAACAAGTTTGCAGAGTAGCTGTACATTACTGTGAAACAAAACATCCTGTACTGTTAGTCGGACCCTGTGGAATATCAAGTCAAGAAATGATTCAATCTAAGAGCTGTAACAGTATTTAGCTCAGACTACAGCCTCCAAAGTGATATGCCCATAACATATACACCTTAGTTGTAAAGTAAAAACAACAACAAAATCTGCACTTTAACATGCTCTGAAAAATTGTACACTAAAATCACAATAATACTCCCTTTCAGTGAAAGGTTACAGTCAATATTTGTTCCAATTGAAAAGCCTTTTTAAGTTTCTTAAACATTCCAGTTATGAGAATTTTATGTTGGTTTACGTATACATCAAATTATAACCTGTGCACAGTGACACTTTATCATTTCTATAAAACACAAGCTTCACTGTACAGGTTATTAATAGCATGGATATTCTTATCAATCTTAAATTTCTAAGATGTTAAAAATAAGTTAGAATTACCCGCAAGTGTGGGATGCAGAATCTGGCAATTGCCCTACACATTACATCTCGAGTCAAAGAGAGTGATCATCATGTACCTGAAATGCTGCGTTGCAGCGGAAGAACTCATCACTGGACTCCAGGAACGGCACGAAGGAGTGGTAGCGGATTCCCCCAGACTCCGCAATCTCCCGCTGCTGAGCCACGTTGTTGTAGGCAAAGGCCGCCAGGGCGCTACCAGCCAGGAGCCGAACGAGTTTGTCGCCAGAGTGGAGGCGCCTCAGGATGTGGATGTAGTCAAAGTCCCCATTCTCGCTGATGTCAGTCATCACCTCAGGGTTTCCTATTCAAGGAGAAAGTGATTGTTTGGCAAGAAAATATGATGAGTTTGAATGCAACAACAGATAAATGCCATTTTCAAAGTTTTTTATGAAAGGTCATAATTAAACAGAGAAAAATTAATTCTCTCAATGATACTACAATCATTACATACAAGAAATAATCTTGAAGATACCATCACAATTATCATACATATTTTAATCATTTTCTGTGTTTTTTGGCAGCTTCATAACAAAAACACACACCGACACATATGCACAGTAAGGAGTGACACAGAAATACTTCTGTAAATTGAATACATTCAATCACTTTCAACTGTGCCTCTGTTGGGACACAAAAAGCCTGCTGCATATGACTCTGTAATAAACTTTCATGCATAGGACATCCGAGTTGAATTCTACCATGAAAATTTATTGGAATTTGGTGTCAAGATACCAAAGGCTAGAGAGTTCCAGTTTAAAAAACAAAACACAATTTGTGTACTCTACCCTCCAAAAATTTCAGATAGAAATTACTTGGGTGGGAAAAGGCTTTTATAGTTCAAACAGACCATCATACCAATGGTCTAATTTGGACATAGGCAAATATCACTCACCAACACTGCAATATCCCAATGTAAGGGCAGACTCTACTTTGACCAGCTCATTTCTGGAGTGCACCATGAGTGCGACGAGGTAGCGTATGCCTCTTGCCCCAAGAATGGTGTTTTGGTTCTTTGTGTGCGGGATGAAGCCGATACCGATGCACAGGTGCCGCAAGGCCCTGATCGTGCTGAGGACTATGTGCTCCTTGGGCGATCGCAGAAGTCTCACCAGCGGCTGCACACCATTAGCATTGGCAATGGTGTCCTGCTTGTTGAGGGGTCCTTGGGCCAACACGGCCAGGCCTTCTGCCCCAATGTAGTGGAGAATGTCATTTTCAGCCTGAGCATTGAGGAAGTCGATGAGGAGATTCACGCCGATCATGCCTGCCATGGAACGCCGCTCGTCCACGTCCTCGCCGGCGAGCGCCCACAGAGCGCTGGCGGTACAGACGTGGACGTTTGGGGCCCCACTTCGCTTCAAGAGCTGCATGATGGGGATAACCCCACCTTCCTCCAAGATGGTCTTCTGTGTGTGAGGGTTGTCCTGGGCCAACATGTGTATGGCAGTGATCGCACTCAGCTGGATATCACTATGCCTCATATTGGCGAGTGAAATCAATGCCGATGCTCCTCCTTCATCTACAAATAGGTCTTGGTTGTTCGTGTCTTGCCTGACAATGTTGCTCACCGCTCTCGTCAGAGCGAGGAGCAGAGCCTTTGAGGTTCGATTCTCAAATAGTCCGACCACCGATGTTATTGCCCCTGATGATGTTCCTATGGTCTGCTGATATTCATGGTTAGCGTTTGCAATCAAAGCAAGTGTTTCAGTTACTTGAACAAGAATATCTATATCGTTACTTGTCTGCCACAACTTGACAAGTATAGGAATTGCCCCATGCGAGAACATCTGCACTATGAACTCTTTAACTGATGCTAAGTGGCATAGAACACAGGCTGACGCATACACTATTTCCCTATCTTTGCCAGACAGCATCTTCAGCGTGGTTGGGATACCATCAGCTTTCACAATCTGCTCTTTCACGATCATGGCTTCTATGATATTGAGGAGGATGGTGAACGTGTACAACTTGGCCTTGTCAGAAATCATGGAGTTGAATATCTTCACCATGATGGGCACGGCGTTGACTTGGACAAGGGGCTCCCAGTTGGGATTCAGTCCCTGGTCTACTGGCTTGGTCAGAAGCACAAGCATCTTCCCTGCTGCCTCGGCTTCATCGTCAGAGTGCGACGACAGGAGCTTCACCATCTTGGGCCACACGGGCAAGTCCTTGTGGTCATGCTTGATAAAGAAGTGCAGGATGTCAATGTACTGCTTGAGGGCAGCAATCTCAACGGGGCCCTGGTTCTCGTGATTCTGGTAGCGGAGGTCGGCACCGAGTCTCACCAGACATTCCACCGTGTCCAGCTTCCCACTTTCCACTGCCAGCAACAGCGGGGTCATGAGGCGCTCATCATTAGTTGGGAATTCCAGCTGGTCCTCGCTGGCCCCGACAAACTTTTCAATGGACTTGATGTAGCCATGGTGAGCGGCATGGTGGATGTGGCTCCAGCCATTCTCGTCCAGGTCATTCATAATGGCCCGCTCCTTCGCAAACTCGTCCTTCTCGGCGTCTTGCCTGGTTGATCTGCAAATATATCACACAAGAAACAATGATGGCCACACTATCCTCAAACAATGATGGTCACACTATCCTCAGATTAAAATGATTAAGCTCTGATCTTAAATCAGTCTTTTCAGAGAGCAGATTAAAAAAAAAAAAAACCCTCAATGTCCTTGAAAGTGCTCCTTGCACACAATATCTACAACAAACAGAAAGACACCTCAAAGGTAGGTGGAGAACATGTTTAATCCTGTATTCCTATATTAAAAACTTAATGGCTAAATTCAAAGAATCAAAACATATTTCAAAGTGAGTGGCTTTGAAAGAAATTAGGCCAGTTCTTGTTCACTGCATTTTAATCAGAATCATAAGAGTTTTGTAGACTAAGGAAATAAATGTCAATGAATATAGCCTACCATACTGAAGCATTCAGAGATATTTGTCAGTGTGAAAATCCTACTTCTCCAATAATACACTGAAAGTTTCTCAAAAAGAAAATCATTTTACTACAGGGAATAACTATCTACAAAGTGTAATTACATGCATCTGCACAATACTGCTTGAAAAAAAAAATCAAAATTGGGGTTATTGTATCAAATGTTCTCAAGACACTTTATAATTCACATCTTCTCTATGCCATACTACACAAAATCAAAGCAAAACCAAAATAGTACAGTACCAGTTTTCAATGGCACACACCAGCAATTCACAACAATCCAATTGGAAAATCAGCAAATTAACAACGCAATCACAAACTTATTTGTGGGTGTATTGGAGGAGTAATGAAATGTGCAATTTACCACAATGACTGATGTCAACATTTCAAATCCTGAAAACAAGGTACCCTTAGGCACATTAATTCACACTTCTAAAACAAATTCACCATCAGTGCAAAGTTCCCCATGAATTTGACCCAGATACAGCTGATTGCCATGTTACCCCACAATCAGTTTGCTATACTACGGGTAATCTTTCCCATTTGGACTTCTGCAACACTCCTGCTACAGCAATATCACCACTGAAAGATTAATGATACCAATAATTATGTTGAAATGTAATATCAATGAAGCTGAATTAATTCCAAATGGGCAGGACAACACACTGATCTGAAAGCATCACTGCATGTATCTACCTTTTAATACATGGCTTTGTTACTCTCAAAGGCCAGGACCATCTTCACTACATCCAAAGGGTTAGCATGCATGGCCTTCTAAAAGTTTTTTACATCCCATTTAGATTCCCCTTTTGTAACCCGGAGAACCTTTGGAAGGAGATGGCAGACATAAACGAGTGGTAGAACTGAGGTAAACCATCTGGGACGAGAGAAACCCCCATTTAGAGTTCCTGGTCATCTGGCATGAAGTCAGCATTCATATGATTTTAGGAAACCAGCTGCCATACGTTTCTCCTTGAGAGACAGGCAGTTACCCAAAGTATGTGCCGTGATTACACCATGACCGTTTAGAGTCTGCGGTAAACACAGCACAACCTCTCGAGGTTACTTCAGACTTGAGCTAGGCTGTCTAGCATGACATTTACCTCAGACTCGTCCACACTCACTCCAGACTCGTGCTTTGTGCCATGTGCATTAGATTCCCAGGCGTCTGAGATAAACATGGCACAGCCTCCGGAGGTTGTGCTGTGTTTTGGGGGACTCTAAACCGACAATCAGTTATATAAAAAATAAAAAAATGAATAAAAAAAAACACTGGTGGTGCATGGTGCAGAACTTACACTGTACCAGCAGGAATGAAAATCTTTCTTCCCTTTCATACAAAGTAGCTTGATGCAGAAAACGTGTCTTCCCAATAAAACCACACAGATTTTTTTCAATGTGCATGATCATCAGTTGATATAAAAATTAAGTTAATGCCATATGCTAAAAATTACTGCCAAGAAAGGAAAAATGCCCTAAAACAAGCAGGAAAAAAAAAAAAGAAGAAGAAGCATTTGTGCATGTAAAAAGGAATGTTAAAAGCCTTCGCAACCCAGGCTACAAAATACAAGAGTGAAAGTGATGTGGGATATGACTGCATATATGCCATATATATTGCGGTGCTTTTAGCATCATGAGAAATTCTGCGAGTCAACACATTGTAAAGAAAACAATATGCCAAAATACTTCCTCCCAGAACGCACAAATGCACTATCATCTTAAAGGTGGGAAATCACTTACTTTGAATCTTGAAAAGTACTTTAAAGATATATCTCATTTTATTGATTGTTTTTTTTTCACTGCAATTTTGGCAATACAATAAGAAAATGTCCCTATAGCAAAATAAAATGCTTAGTAAACTTTTCGTTTCTGCAAGATTTATTACTTGGTTGAATATCTCAGATATCACGAGATTCATCTGTCCAGAATGAAAAAAAACAAACAAACAAACAAACAAACACTGCATAGTTTTGTTTGTAGTGATGTTAATGTAACACATCACTTATAGTAATACATTAAATGCTTGTGGTTGAACTTCGATGTTTTCATGTGTTTCGTATTCTAATCCATAAAGTTGTAGCACTTAGCTAATTCTAAGTTAGGCAGACCAGATGCCGCACAAAGCACAGCGCGACTTCTGTACAGCGACAGGGCTGTGTATAGTTAATTTTAAGCATAAAAGAACCAGTCATTTTTCACACACAAGCACATGAACATGTACACAAACCAATATTATGTTGCATCGCATAGCACAGCATAAAGACTTGGCCACGATGCCACTGACAGCCAAACTACATTCTTATTAATCATGAATGATGCAGCATATTTTATCACATCAGAGTTAGCTGTGCTCATGACATCAGTTGCAATCAAACACACAACCTCTTGAGAAACAAAATACTTACGAGGCATACATCTTGGCACTTTCTGTAGAGAGATACAAGTCAACTCTAAATTCAAACACAGAGCAAATTGATTACAACATATGAGTGTCTTTGCAGCAATAATTCTACAGTTACGCATCAGTTTCTCTATTCTCTTGATCCAAGTTGGAACAGGAGTGGATAAACTTTGTTATAAAATCATCATGGTTTGCGTACAAGTCCAGGGTATCCAACAGTGCAAAACTGGCTAAAGCCATCCAACCCACAAGATGACCATAGATCTACATATAACTGTGGAGGATTTAGCATTAACAGTTACAATTCGTTGATCTCTCTTGTATGAATGTTGTTGTGCACCATCATGGACTGCTTCAGAAATTTGACATGGCAAAGTAGACTCTAAATCATCGCTAGATTAACCGTAGAACAGCTCAAGGTAAACACTTGTGATTTGATTTTGCTAAGCAGGTGTCACTCGTCTGCCGGGTAGCTGGTTCCAAAGCACATGCATTATAAACAACACTTGGTCCTGTCAAGCAGTCAAAATCAGTTGGTTACTGCCACCACTGGGTAAGCACACGACGTGGGTCAATCCAGAATTTGACTTCTAGAAAAGGTCCAAGGATGTAGGACATGGATACGAAAGTACATTAACGCCCACATTATAAGTTCCGATGTAATTGAACTGCAGCAGAACTTAATCTCCTTTTTATTCCGAACATGTTCCAGTAAAACTAAACCATGCCCATGGCACCGTTCACAATTAACCTAAATAATGCACTGCCACTGAGTTACAATGACAGATCAGATAGATGCTAGACTGTCGTGTCGACAGTAAACACTCCTATTTCACACTCCATTCTCGTTCGCCACTCATACATGCAACTTTCAAAAAGAATGCAGCCAACCTAGACTCGAAATTCAATGATTCAGGATTCAAACAAAAGAGAAGCATTTCTAAGGCCTTTTTGCATCAATGCTCACCGGATCAATTTCTAGCCCTCATGAATGAAAGCATATTTGATTCCCCATGGTCTTGGATCCAAAGATCAATACATCTTCCCCGAGATCGTCTACAACTTAGGTGTCTTAGCGGCGCCTACCCTACCCCCACGTCGCTCGTCGCTAGAGCTTCGCTTCGTACGTACTGACTGCATATTATGTAGGCCTACCGAAGTTGTCGCTACTGCTGTACGTAGTAGCATAATATGCATGCATGTTGTGTGATGTGGTACTTTGGCCCATTCAGTGCCGCGGGGGCTCCCTTGCAGCTCTTGCAATCAATTACAATATACGATTGAAAAAAAAAAATAATCAATAAGTAATTTAATTTTCAATTAATATCCTTAGTAAAAATAATAAAATAAAAAATACCTAAAAAATAAAGATATTATTTATGATAAAAATATACTTATATGATTTCTAACTAGTAAAAATATATATAATTGTTATTACTTATAAAATTGGCAACATTGTCGTGCGCTCTCTGTGCGTGTGGTTGCTGAGGCAACGTCCGTAGTGAGATAGGGGGAAAGTTCGGCGACAGGTGTAACAAGATTACCCCTTGCGCTCTCAGGAAAGCCCGTGAAAGCAACAAAATCTTGCGTTTGTTGTGGTGGTTTCATCGGCATACCCGTAGTTTTTCTTGGAGGAATTTTGATCATCAACTAAAACTCCTTCAAACTTATAATCCTGTCCTGGTACCTATCTAAAACTGAAGGGAAACATGGTTTCAATCAGGGTTTCAATGTACATGTACATTGTACTCGGAAGGTGGCTCTTTCCAACTCCTTGCAACTTATCCAAGATTTCCAAGAAATCGTGTTTATTTAGCTAGAACAAAAATAACGGCGATTTGCCGCGATGATGATCATAACAACAATAATATCAATGATGATGATGATGATGATAATGATAATAAAAATAATAATAATAATAATAATAATAATAATAATAATAATAATAATAATAATAACATTAATGTTAATAATGTTAATAATAACAATAATATTAATAACAATAATGAATAATAATAATAATAATAATAATAATAATAATAATAATAATAATAATAATGATAATAATAATAATAATAATAATAATAATAATAATAATAATAATAATAATAATAATAATAATAATACACAATCATAAACAAAAACGACGGGTTTATTCGTACAAAGCTGGGGTCGCGGTAAGATTTCTAATGTGAAGAGGAAGGCTGACTCCAAAGCAAAGAGTGCAGGGCGTATACCCTAAGCTTAGACCATCCGTCCTCATACGTTTCCCGAGACGATGCGAAGGTAAACGTATAGTTCCAATTTCAGTAACGTCTCCAGTGAAATTCTATTTCCAGTATCACATATCTGTTTTCAATACCATTTGTAGGAAAGCTAACGAACAGTGTAGGCCTATTTAAAACGATATTATAAACATACATTTATAAAACTATTTGTTCGAAACATTGTGGAAAAAGAGGCCCGAGTAAAAGGCAAGCTTGTAGAGATGTGGGCCACTCGATGAATTAAACATACAGTTAGAAAAAATGTATTTTGAAAAATGTATGTTCAAAATAATTATTCATGCAGTTGATTCACAAGTCAGTATATCTTATATTCAACCACAAAGGGGGGGGGGGGAGAATTACTTCAAAGGCGTTGTTTTTTTTTCCGTTAAAAAGAGATTAAAGGGATGGTACAGTTTCGGTTAAGATGGGGTTTAAGGTTTCCAACGTTGTTTTTTTTTATGATTTTTTTTTTAGATACTTAGAAACCACTTCATGAAATGCTGAAAAGCATTATTCTAAGAGGAATTCAAAGTTTATTTGATTAAAATTGGTTTTGAAATGGCTGAGATATCCAAAACAAAGTTTGAATTCCTTTTATAATTGTATGCTTTTATGCATTTCGTTAAGTGGTTTCTAAGTATGCCTATCTCTCAAAAAGTTAAAAGCTGAATTCTCACCTCAACCAATACTATACCATCCCTTTAAATAAAAGATAATGGTTGTTTATATGCCCACAATACATAATGTGTTATCTCAATACTTTTGTCTCCGTCACCCTACACCAGATACAACTAACATCGATAAAATGTCACTTCAAGTTTTAATTGCATGGCTAGGGAAACATTTTGTCAATGTTTCACTTCATTATAATACATTCTTCCCCAAATGAATGAATGACAATGGAAGTACAGTTTTATGCTATCCCATAAAGTTCCCACTTCAGTGTATCATAAATTTGCAATTGCTATAAACATTTTATGCTGTCAGCCAAGCCATTTTGGCAATTTACATGTAGAACGGAAGACAAGAAATTACAGAGAAGACTCTGATTGCAAAACGAGTTTTAACTCCATTCTTGTAATGTTGAGACATTTGTAATGAATAAAATACGAAAATATGAGACATTTCTAATCATAACTTCAAGAACATTCCTTGTTATGATGCAAGTGATATATACCACTGGAAAAGATTTTGCTTTATCTTATTATGGACTTACTGAATGTTTGATGATGGTGCTTAGCCCATTTGAGATCAAAACCATGAAGTATACATAATGACTTTGCAGTCATATGACCAACAACACGAGCGAAGGTTTACATGACTTGAGTTAGCACTAAAAATGTAAAACGGTACTTAACCATTAACATGAATTTGTCGTTAGCTTGTTTGGTTGTTCGTTTGTTTGCTTTACTTTTTTTGACATTCATAACAATAACTATCGAAATCAATCTATTTTTATCTTGTTTGCTTTGTCTGTTGGTGCGATTTTTTTTCCCGTTGTAATATCAACGCAAGCTCTATTTTGGCTTGTTAGGGTATGTGAAATAGTACTATGATCTATTATTTAAAAAAAAAAATCGCGCAAGCATAACATGTATACGTTTACTCTTCAAAGTCTTTGCAACATCCAGCTGCAGCAGCTGCTCGCAGTTTTAATTCTTTTTCTCAATTAAATCAAATTCACAGTTGGCAGTCTGTACATGTCCCTTTAAATTTGTTTATGTTGGCCTTGCTATTCAATATCGTGTCAAAGTTAACTTTGGTAACTGCATGGCTAAAATCTACAACCAGAATTATCGAAGTTCATAATTGTCAGACATAGAATGAGGAAATATGGAGGATAGTTAAGTTTCAGAAGATTATGTTTTCATAGAGCGCAAATGTTGGTTGTACCCGTAAACAAATTAGGAAAGGCATTAGTGTCATTAATTGCAACTTTACGGGTTTTTTTTTTTTTTCTGCTGAATGAATGAGGATACGATAATTACTTTAACAGACATTTTGTCCACATCCCCTTCCCCTAATATTAATCTGTTCGTTGCTACGACCATAATCATTTTACGAGAAGGACACAACTTATCTTTATACATTTTACATCTTTTCTATGTAGGGCCTACTGGTCAATGCTTTCCAATAAAAAAAAAAAAAGCGTAAAATTCCTTATGTGATCGTAAAATATTGGTGCAAGAATTGGTGTTCTAAAGTGCTGGTACATGTACTATAGTGCGTGTAGTATTTGGCAAGGTTTGAAATAGCGCCATCTACCGTTGCCGAGCACTTTCACTAAAACCACGAACGTTCAACGCAGCGTTAGTGCACGACCGAACGGGAGACCGATCCGAGGCGAGCTAGAGGTACAGCGTGCATCCCATGCGTGTAAAATCAGCTGATTTGCCTCCATAAAGTTTTGATGCAGTGAGCGGTGCCAGTGTCTCTTCCCACCTCCCTGGTGAAGCGAGATTCGGCTAATGATCACGAGAGTGGTGGAGATGAAATGTTCTTTTACCCGAGCCTGCGAAGGGATTTTTAACAGGATATACCTGTCTGGAAATATCATTGCGCCGAGTTTGTATTGTAAAAAGACACAAAGTGGAATTATTTTCGAAACGACGCGCGTCTATCGACTGCAATTCTGACTTAAATTTCTGACGCTCCTGCTGCCCATGCCTGGAGACTTGTTCACGGATCTGATGCGGCGCTTGGATTCTTCTCCCGTCAACGTCAACCCAGCGCCGGGCCGCTGGCGTTAGCTCACAGAGCGTGGTGGTATCCGAAGTGAGCGTGACGCTATCGAAGCACTTTGACACTAAAAAAAAAAATCTGTTCCACTACTTTTCGCAGGAAGCAGATAAAGGTGCATAAATTCACGGATATACGTTGTATTGTACCGTCATTTCAAACTACTCTACTTTCTTGAAGGAGAAGAAGCTGTTCCAGTACCGGGTATTCGTTTTTGGTAAGTCTACATTAGTACAGGAACTGAAGTTTTCAGTTGAACGAAATCAGGACAGAAAGGAATTACCAATTTGCAATGAGAAGAAATGAAACCATTATGCAAGGGAGGAATGCAGTTCTTGTAAAATGAAGTAAGAAAGTGTATATGACTGTGATCATATTGCATGTAAATAGGGCCTATGAATATACATCATGTGTAACATCATCGATCATGCATAGTTAAAGATAGCAATCAGCATTTTTCCAACCATTCATCTCTCAAAATCTGGCAACTTGCGAAGTAAAGTTTTCATAAACATTGTCATCTAGTTGTGACTTTACTTGAAAGTATTGAAATTTCCTTAGCTACATCTGCAGAATAGTGTTTTTGTTCATACCATATAAATGCATTTTGTTAAATTCTTTGTTTACAGAATTAAAATGCCCTCAGTTTAATTTTGTACTGTGTATTGCATAGTTAGAAATGTTGCAATTGCCTCCATATCACATTGATTTCTGCAATAGATCAAATTATGAATACATGCAGTCTGTCAGAAGATTTCTATGTTAATGCATTAGATTTGATTAAATGAAGTGTTTTTTTGTTTTGTTTTTTTTTTTTGTTCAGATGTAGGAATTACAGTTGTATTGAATAATAGGCCTACTAGACAGTACTGGTTTTGTAAAAAAGCAATTGTAAATTTACTTCTTTTTTTGTCAAGACAGTCAAACATTGATAGAAATCACATTGTGAATGTTTTTATTTTGCTTTTAGATTTACAGCAAAACAGATGTAAACAGAAAGTACTGTACACTGTACTAACTTAGAAAATGTTGAAATGTGGTCTACATGTAGTCTAAGTCATTCAATTGGTGATTTTAAATGAAGATCATCTTTGCTACCCAGATAGACTTGAGAGGTTGTAAACGCCTCTTTATATCAAAATAAGTACAGGAGTGTGAAAATGTTTACCAGCATGAAACTGTGAGAAAATCATCCAATGTCGCCTTTATTGCATTCCCCATGCATCTACCCCATGTACAATGTAGGCCTACTGTGTGAGGATTGATAATATACAATGCACACACCTAAATTTACAATGTACAGTAGATAATGAATAGTTACATTGCACAAGTGCTTATGCAATGTAACAATTTGCTTAATACTAAAAACAAATTTACCCTTTTAAACATACAGTAACAGTTTGGAAAGTCAGTCAGGTCCATTTTTCTTCAAAAAGGTTCCCTTTCTGATGTGTCAGCTCAGTGATGTACACCCTAGCAGATCTAAAAATAGTGTTACATTGTAATTGCTCATGCTTACTAAAAAACAACAACAGCAAACAAACAAGAAACAAGAATATACGGGCAATATACACATGTATGTACTGTATGATTGACCAGGCTGCATGTACATGTATGCAGGGTGCATGACCCCTATTACACGTTAAATCAAAATCAATCAGTAACAGCAACATCTTTTCTTTGTTTTTGTTTTGTTTTGTTTTTCCTTTGTACCGGTACCTGCGTTCTGTGAATGTGCATTCTTTGATAAGATTAAATCTTCCAAAGCTTCTTCCAACCCACGGAATGAGGGACATTTGTAGTGAATTACAATCCTTAATCAAATTTGTCTTCTTAATGCCCAAGGATGTTATGTCATACAGGCATAAAAAGAGGCTCACCTTTGGAGAGGGGGTTCATGTTTAGTGCATTCAGAAAGTCTGCTTTTTCAGCAAGGAAATTGAATAATCTGTTGTGGTTACTTGGGTCTCTCAATCTTACGCAATTACAACCAATTTAAGGTTATCCTTCGTCAAGGTACATAAGACTTCTGTATGTGTGCCTTGTGCCTTGTGCCCTGTGCCTTGTGTCCTGTGCCTACTGTACTGTATATGAATGAAAGGAGGTTTTTTTTTTTTTTAACTTGACAACTTTAATGGTGATGTTTGTTGTACACAACGGTACATTCGACAGGTGTTACAAATTCGAATTTTTACACTTTTCCAGCATTTGATTTTTTAACCAGCTTGAAACTGATCTCTCATCATCAATTAATTCTTTCTTTTTTAGAGAGAGAGAGATAGAGAGAGAGAGAACGATATTCACCTCCTTTGTGTTGTAGCTTTACGGTTTTACACACTATGTGAGATACAATTAAAATTGGTGTTTTAAAGGATATTATTAAAACAAGTGATGTACATTTGGGGATGTACAGCTGTACATGTAGTGATGATGGATGAATGACATTAGGCTGTAAAAATCACTAAGATTTCAACAAACACTTTGTAAAGGACATGGCAAAAAAATTGTGATTTACATAGTGATATAGAAGAAAGTGGGGTACAGCATGTAATTTACAACTCAAATGTTACATACAGCTGTACTTCGAAAGTATATGTATTAAAGGGACTGTACAGTACTGGTTGAGGTAGGGATTCATGTTTTGAACATTCCTAAGTGAGATAATGAAAAGCCTCTTATGAAATATGAAAGAGCATGTAATTTTAAGAAGGATTCAACGTTTATTTGATGAAAATTAGTTTTCAAATGGCTGAGATATCCAAAAAAGTGCTAATAATAAAAGGCGACATGCCCCAACTTTATTAGTATCTCTTTGTTTCACCTTGTTTTTTGGATATCTCAGCCATTTCAAAACCGATTTTCATCAAATAAACTTTTGATACCCCTTAGAACTGCATGCTCTTTGACATCTCATAGAGTGGTTTCTGAATATCTCACAAAACGTTAAAAGCTAAATCTTCACCTCGACCAGAACTGTACACACCCTTTAATATTGATGCATGACAATTATTTGGTTACTGATTGTGATTCTGTGAGGGAATTACAATACATAAAGAATATTAAACTCGTCAGGGAGAGGTAGTCTATTCAATTAAAACCTTTACAATGAGGTAATTTGTACAAGAGATTGTTCTGTGATGTAAAGTGTAAGATGAAGATGCTGTACAGGTTCAAAAGAATTACTTCCATACTGGTCAGATATTTTGTATACATTTGTATATTATGGTATCCAGTAAGATATAACATGCTACGTGACGTGATGCTGGTAGCTGTCCAAACACGAAACCGACTTTACAGCCCTTGGCCACCCATTTCCTGCTCCCGTACTCCCAGCGTGGTGTCGCGGGGACTTACAAACTGTCCCCCGGGCACATTTGTTCAACATTACCTCAAGTCTCTGTCGCCAACAACGATGAGGAAGACGTCTCATGGCCTGGCTGTGGATAACAGAGGAAAGAGGATTCCTCCCCTCTCCACATCTCAGTTGCATCCCAGCCTGGTTTGGATAATGAAAATAAACTGGGAGTCAAGGTCCCTCTAATTGAAGCTGGATGTCCCATTTGTCTTGGGGTACTTGGGATGGTTGCACAAAGCTATGCGCTTTTATTCCTTTGCTGAAATGGAATATGCTTCGAAGACATCATCACAAAAGCTAGAAATCAATCATTTCTTTCCTTTCTGTTGTTACGTTTTGCTTTTAATATTAGTTTTAATAATTTACAAGGAATTGTCCTTGGTTATAACACTGTAAATACAATGTATGAAGCTTTTTGAGATGCTTCCTAAAGGCAGGTCAGTGTTTGTTTTTTGTTTTTGGTACCATACTTTATACTGCTGTACTGTACATGTAAATGTACATGTACTTCTCTCTCACTAGCTTTGACCATTAATTCTCAATTAAGTAGTGAGTCATGAACTGCACTGTATGCTCATTTTGATGTTGTTGGAAGTCAGCAAATGCTTTACAAATATTATGCGTCAAAAGGTTTCACTGGAAACATACAGCTGTATCTAACATGTAGGGCTTGTTATTTTGGCAGAAATATAATGACTTTCAAATGGATATTAGATTTTGTGTTACGGAACTGCATTTTAAAGTCATTCTGTTTCTATAGGCCTTGCAGTGTAATGGATTAAAACTACTTTATGCCTTTAATTTCCTAATCTAATTTGAATGCCCCAAGCACTTTCAAGCCATCAAGAGATAAGAACATGTTGCATCTGACACATGTGGTGACCATGACTGCACTGATGTATTTTGCTTTTTCGTTACATGACTCACCACTTTAAAGGCATAATTTACCATTTGCAGATGAAACAAAACCTCAGCTTTAGTGCTTCAAAATAGTTTTAAAATGTGAGTTAGGTCTACAGTGTAGGGATAAAAACAACCAGTGTAAAAAAGTCGATCAGTTTGATCAACAAAATTAAGTGTTGTTAAATATAATACAAATTGTGAACAATACATGTAGTTATGACAAAATTGTTCCTAGACTAAATTGTCTACAGTTATGGATTAGTGAGAAAATAGTGATATCTCCTTATATCTTAGGCTTTTATCGCAAAATTTTTATATGGTAGGATGTTTTGTGAATACTACTGACCTCCACATTAACATCAAATGTGATGTCTCGAACATTTTTAAAATCACTGCTCCCAAAGGTAAACTCTACCTTTAAGCTGCAGCGAGCATGTTTCATGATGGGAATTTTCCACCATTTTGTTCGAATGTGAGTTGATACAACGATGAGGGTCCCGGCCTCTCATAATAGCAAAGATGGATTTGACTGCGTGTCGTTCAGGATGTCGTTTGTAGGTTTGACTTTCAGCCATCCAGAACTTACAGAGGTGCCAGTGAGACGGTGGGTCTCTCTGGCTGAGCGGAAAGGAAGCCACACGTGATGCATATGAGGAATTTTTAAAAGTAAACGGGGGGGGGGGGGGTAGTGAAGGCTTTGGTTGGAAAAATAAGATGGGGATGGTCTTGCTTAGCAGATTGAGCCATCGACAAAGCTTGATTTGTGCTTCCTGTATCAGTCCCCCAGGATACTTACCCTTGCAAGTCTTTCATACCCTATTAATTATGATAGTGTCACTAATTCTGACCTGAGGCTACAATGTAGAAACAAGACTAATCTAAGTTGGGTCTCAACCCTTTCATGGTAACAAACACCTTAAAGAGAAATATCCGAAAGGGATTGTTGTTGGGAACTGAAAGATCCCTTGAGAAAATCAGCAGGCTACGGATTGAAAGTCCCACTGACACTGACAAATACTGAAAATTATGACAGACTCTCTAAAATATGCATGGCTGTGCAGTATTATTGCCTGAGAGCTCTACTGCGGAATCTTGTAAAAATGTCACATACACGTATTTGCCTCATGTTCTTGTTTCTGCGATATCATCAACTTGGTTCCCATCATTTTCTGCATCTGGCTGATTCGAATATGATTGTATTTGGAGATAACAAGTACGGTACCGTACAGTTGTGTCATGCTTCGTTAATGTCTTGACATGAAAGTGACAACGGAATGCCCAATATTTGCCTAAATCTTTAAAAAGATCAAATGAGGTGGACTTTTTCTTTTACTGGTAAAGTCAAAGTAATTATCAATCTCCCCATAAGATATGTTCTCATCTACTAGAACTACATTGTAGATGAGTACATATTTACACAGCTTGCCATACATGTACCGTATCACGCACAGGATCTTTATGGAGACCAAATTCTTTGAGGTTTAAATGTCAAATTGCCTCAAAGAACAGTTTGATTGTATCATTTTTGTTTGTTTGTTTGTTTGTTTGTTTTTTGTTTTTTTTTACTGAACTGCTTACATGAAAGGGATGGTACAGTATTGGTGGAAATGAGAATTGGGCTGTTAACTTTTTGCGAGATACCAAGAAGACACTTACGAAAAAGTACAGAGCATACCATTTTAAGAGGAATTCAAAGTTCACTTGATGAAAATCAGGTTTGGAATGACAGAAACATCCCCCCCCCCCAAAAAAAAAGTAAAACAAAGCAATCGTAATAAAAGGTGGGTCCCACACTTAGAATCGCTCTGTTTTGGATATCTCTGCCATTTCAAAACCATTTTTCATTAAATAAATGTTGAATTCCTCATGGAATTGCATGCTCTTTCATATTTCACAAAAGCTTTCTCATTATCTCACAAAAAAAAAAAAAAAATGTTAGAAACCTGAAATTACTCGTAGGTCTCAACCAAAACTACAGTGTATATGATCCCTTGAACAGAGGTGTCATGTTTCAACTTTGAGGGCATTCAGATGATTTCTTGCAACACTGAAGCGGTGCATTCAAAGAGCTCTGTCGATGAGGCTCTTTGATCTTTAAACTGAGAATTTTGCTAATTTGACTGACACAGACGGATTTTGAATGTTTGAAATATCCATGTGATAACTGGAAGTTTGCTGTTTTCATAAAGGAACCTTTTATAAATCCATCCGTGTGCAGATTTGTTTGGTGGGGTCATTTTTCTAATTTAGTTATAGATTTAAAGAAACACCATGTACCAGTATTATAGCAGTGAGAGCAAAACTTCAATCTCAGAATCATTTCTTGACTGACATAAAATGTGTACATGTAGGTCCTGTAGACAAGTGTAGATGCAAAGGAGGTTTTTGTAGAATCTTAAAGGCTATAGCATGAAAACCAATTAAAGTTGCCTGTAATGGGTTGTTAAATCTGTAAACATATTTTAAACTGTCAGCAGTGTACGTGCCTTCCACACTTATAAGCTATCATTTTGTCTGTATTGGGAAGACTGAACTACAAATGTACCTGTTTTTGAATGCGACAAGTTCTCCTCACGTCCTCCCTAGTTGTGCATTGTAATCCTGTAGCACTGAGGAGCAAGCATGCACCCCCATGATTTCTTCAGGGGCTCCCCATTGATATCCCAGAGTGTCGGAGCAGGGAAAGCTGCCGTGTAAATACTATAATTGCTTTCTATTCAGCCGGCAATGGGTGGAAACCAGTGCTCCAAAAACTCCTTGACAGCCCATTCATGGCTTGTCATATCCTCCGCATTGTTCGCCCCATCACCTCTCTCCTGGACACATTCCGTGGTGGGGGCACAATGGGCCGGGCCCCTTTTGTGCCGGGGAGCTTTGGGCAAGGGTTTCTTTGAAAAGGCTCAGAATCTATTAGAGTCATAAATGAGGGGAAAATTGGAGGTGCCTTTTGTCACTGTACTGCTGAGACCTGAGCTACGGTGTAGAAGATAACCTGCTCTCCCTCTTTCCCAATATCAGTCAGAACATTGCTGAGAGTCTTCACAGAAGTGGCTATGGGGTCTCTTCACAAATGCCAGCAGAGAAGGGACTGGTCCTTACACTAAGAAACCACTGCAAATGTAGAGAACTTGACCAGAGATGTCAAAGTGCCCTGTATGCATAGCTTTTTTGAGGGGAGTATGTAAACCAGACTAGACTCAATATGAATGAAGTTGTAGTGCTCATAATTGCAGATCTCCTTTTATCACGTCTTGCAATCCTGGGTTGTGCATTTTCTTCTTTAATTTACCATATTACAGGCCTATAACTGTGATGAGAATGAGAGTAATCACAATAGTAGACTTCCTTTTTGACCTACAGTAAAGGTGCACCTGAATCTCAGTGATTCTTAAAACCGGAGACATTAGTGGCATTAAACCTAACACTTGCAAATTGACATTGGCATTCACTGCATTGTGCAGACAAATGCTTTCAACGTCAAGTGCATTTTACTTTCCCAAATCTTTGCTTATCACGAAATTCTGGAAAGTTTCATGCATGCGAAAATTTCTGGTCTTGCTGTACGATGTTAGTAACTCATAAATTGATTTATTGCTCCAGAACACATGAACTGCAAAACATGAAATTGTATAAAACAGTCGGGCTGAGGGGGAAAAAGCAATCTGGAACTTTGAAATATATGTGACAATCTGTATTGGGCTTGAACAGCACAGACAGTTGGCAACACTTTGTTGATAAAGGATGTTTAGATGAAGCTAATAGAATATTCTGTGGTCCTTCAGTCAGTGCAGTGTGACACTAATGCTGTTTATGTGCTCATCAAAGTGTACATGTATCATGTACAGTAACTTGAATGTGCACAGCTACATACATTGGGAAACTTTCAAAACAAAGAAGGGAAAAAGAGTTGTACAGTATTGTATACGTAGGCCCTATACAGTACACTGTACATTGTACGTGGAGTTTAGGGGAAGAGTAATTGGCGTCTTTGGGTCAAGTTGTTTTGAGTAGAGCACTGGTCATTCATAAAAACAACATTCCACACAATATTAGACCTGCAAACGCTGTCAGGAATTTGCAGGGTTTCCCCCAGCACAGTGTGTCTCTGATGAGCAGACAATTGATCTGGTGGACCTCTCCCTATTATATCGTATTCTTCCTGTATCTGCTTTTCCAAAACCTCACCAAATATATTTGGGGGACACAAGAATCCTTTGATAATATTGATGATAGTTGTTTACAGTATGGTGTACATACAATATTGATGGCAAACATGATAGAATATGATATTTAGAGGCAAATCAGTTAGAAATTATAGCTGCAATTATTAATTCCCCTGCAATGTGATGCCACACTTCGTTTCTTGGGATGGCATTCACCGTCGCAGGCGGCGGTCGGACGGTGAGCACAATGTGGACTGGCAGATTACATGGCCATAAAATAGGCTTAGAAGCAGGAGGGAAGAATGCTTGGCGGATGGGCTGAGCAGCGGAAGACACTCGTAATCCGCCACGGACCAGCAAGAAAGAGTGGTGGTATAGCCCCGAGGACCGGAGAATCCCATGAAGGAAGGCAAGCCGGGGACATTCCTCTCTCTCATTCAGGGGCACATCCGGTCCTTTTGAGGAGGGGAAGTTGGTGTGACCATCTACCAGGTGCAAACAGACAAACACGAAAACGACTGTGGAATCATCCCCTGACAAGTAGAACACGCAAAGGGGGGGGGGGGGGGAGTAGAGGTGTTACGAATCATTAGTGACCCAAATAGGATACCAAAGTGGATGACTTAACAAATGGTGTGTGACCGTGGTCACTGGTCCTGAATGGCAAGACGATGAGGTTCTGGTTTTGTTGTTCAAAACATGAGGGCTGAAGAGAATACATTTGTGTTGTGCCGGATAGATACGTCACATTCAGCGGATACTGATGCCGATGAAATTGGAAATTATCGATGATGTCACACTCTCAAGGTTGCCAAGAAATGGGCCCCCTTCCAGCATTCCTATTATGGGACAATCTCCCCTATGTGCCGGGCGTCAGAGCAATGTAGGCTAACAAAGGATACAGGAATATAAAGTCATTCAAAACACATTGAAGGACAAATTAGAACAACAGGAAACATTTCGTCATAGTTTGTAGCTAGGAGAGGGAGGGGCTCGTAAAAGCTGAATGACTTGATTGTAGGGATGCCTCAGTGAGAGCTGAGGTTGTACTACAGAAAAATGTAGAAAATAAGGCCCTGTCTCAGTTATTTATAGATGATAAACTCACAAAAAAGTCATTGCTTTTTACTCCTAGTCAAAATAAAGTGTATGCACCCTCAAAGTAAAATCTCACATTTTTTCTTTGATACTGTACTTCTTGTGTTTGTGCCGGTATACTAGGGAGTTTTCGATTGGGTGAACGAGAAGGACGTGCCGCCGAGCGCAACCGTACGTCAAGGCGTCACGTCTGTACGTTGACCCGCTGCTAAAACACATTTCGATTTCGGGCGCCGGCGTCACGTCTCGTGCGTGGCGTGTGCAGGAGGCAACCTGTGCCTTGCGTGCATTTACTAGTATGCGGAATTTGTGACTCGTTTCTGTACTTGTAATATTTATTTTGTCTTTGACTAGATGCGTATCCTGGGAGGAATTATGTGGATTTTAAAACATGATGCATGGTAAGACTACTAGGCAAATGCACTGCTGCACTAGCTAGGCCAAAAGCACCAAGATCTGTTTGCGTAAAGCATTACGTGTAAATGCATGTGTGGGACTACGGTAGGCAGTTTCAAACTGCGAAACAGTGAAAACGGACAAATAAAGTAGGTACCAGAGGCTGTAGTTTGTATGTCAGCGCTGCTGCTGTGACGTATCAAGATCATAAGCTTTCATGTAATTAGAATATAAATATTCTCTCGAAAGAAAAAGGAAAACGGGTGAACTGAGCACAGATTTCCCCGAGAGTCACCGTGCTCTTCCGCACGATACCCGAGAGGAGTGTGACGTCATAGCAAGGTGGGTTGAGCGCGGCGCAACCGATTTGGGTGGACGGTGATAACCGGGGTTAACGCGTTCGAAATTTGTGCGATGAGCCGAGGGTCGACACTCGCGCATGCGCAGTACGTAAAAACTACGTCATAACAGGGTGACGCCTGGCTCAACGTGCAAATCGAAAAGTCCCTACTGTACATGCAACTGATTCTACCAACTTGGGAGATTTCTCACTTTTAAATTCACATTTAAAAAAAAAGATTATAAGTGCCTTTCTGTAAAACAAAATTATTTTGTGTGTGTGTATGTGTGTGTGTGTGTGTGTGTGTGCATTTCTTGTGTCAAACATTTGAAAACTCCAGGCACAGATATCTGAAAGTGTGAAACCTTAGTGTGAATGGCCCAGCTGATGCAAAAATGACAGATCTTGTATTTTGAGTACACAACATGCTGGTATATATATATATATATATATATATATATATATATATATATATAACATTTACAAGTGTACAAGTATATTCTTTTTCACTTCAGCTTGTGAAAGTATCCAGGCATGAACAAGATGATGCTTTAGACAGTGTACAATGTGCTACCAACTGGCTGATTGTGTTAGACTGGGTATTGACAGGTTAATTGTCAAGAAAGAATTTCATTTGTAGTCAGATTGATTATTCTTGTAGAGTTGTTCCTATTGCTTCGAGTTGTTCTTTTTACAACTGACTGACAAGTCACCCTTCATCTATAAACACTGATAATTCAGTGTTTGAACAATAACCACTGATTATTCAGTGTTTGAGCAATAACCCACATTTGATAAAAGTCACGGGTATACATGTATATTATACTGGGGGAGGTATGAAAAAGAATTACCAAACATGCCTCCTAGTAGGAGACTACAAGTAGGAGGGCTGTTTAATACAAATGATTTGTTTTCTGTAATATTTACCTGACTTCGTGATTGCTTTTTCCTAGCTTGGGGGGGGGGGGGGGTGGAGAATCTATGAAGTCAAGACTACACATTTCCATCTCAGAAATTATGAACATGACAAACGGAATGCTGTCTTAATGCATTTAGCAGACCCCCTCTCTCCCTCTCATCCTCCTCCCCCTCTACCCCCTCCCCCCCCCCAAAAAAAAGAGAAAAAAATATATATAGCCTGCGAGAAATGAAAACAATCCAAAGCAGATCTCCTCTGGCTCGTTCTCACACCTGGATCAGATTTAAATGAAGTCTGGCCCATGAACTTGGGATGTTTGGCGGGTGCTTGCTGGAGGCGCACAGGGCATGCGTGCAGAATCAGTGCAATATCAAATGTATGTGCTCCATCACACCAGCACCCCAGTCTTTTGCACCAGACTTCACTCAAATCCCCATCAGCAAAAAAAAGGAAGGTACTTGTATGATACAACATATGCTGGTATTCATACATCCTAATTACACTGTAGTGTACACTAAGTGTAGGCAGTGTTTACCAGACAAGTTGTTATGCCTGGATACTTCATTCAATTCACCATAATACTTTCATATTGCATGTATATATATGTATATATGCATGTACAGTGTATATATCCTATCTACTGTACATGTAGATCTGTATACCATCTCTGTTTACTACCTCGTAATTGCTGTAGTTTTCTGGCTGAGTAAAAGTGGTAAAATTGGCTGACTTAGATGTACATAGAACAGAAATTATGAGTAGATACAGAAGTTCATGCATTGACTACTTAGTATTGGCTCAATTCGGACGGATGTGTTAGGATTTATATATCTTTATACACATTGTTTGGCCTGATGAAGAACATTCACACGTCTTGGCTGCATCCAGGATGAGCATACTTTTCAATATGCCTGAGCTACACATGTACCATCCACTAGTGTCTGTACCAGGTTTCCTTTCTTGGTATGATGTCCTACTGTACCTTTAGAAACGGTAAAAGGACATAATGTACATATCTTCCCATGATTGCTTCAGGGGAGGAAAGGAGCTGTTGCTAGGTCGCGACCTCGCTGGCTCTCCGGGGTCAAACTGTGACTGGATTTCTGACACCTCTATTTAACAAATGTCACTCAAGAGGTATCCATCTGGAAGGGCAGAATCAGACCCATATCACAAAGTGCAGTGGGTGCAGTCTAGAGGCAGTTAGATGATGTTATTGCCCAAGTTGTTGTCCAATAGTTATGTGAACGTAGAGGGCTAGAATGTGGGATTATAATTCCATCAAAAACTCTCGGTTTTGCTGTCTGTATGGAATGTTTTTAAATATCTTTTTCATAGTTCAAAAGGCATATGTCCCGCACAATGTTTGTGCCATCGTCAGAAATGTGCAGTTTGTGAGTGCTCCAGTGACAGAAATATGCAAATCAGATGAGATAGTTATGATATCATTGCCTAACAACTTTCCTATTGGTTTGCTGCTGACATGAAAATATCAGAAAATCATGTCAAAAAAGGAATGATATCAAATAGATACAAGCAAATAGTAGAAATGATGTCACTTCCTCATCTATTTTGCACATATACATGTATGTAGTTGCCACAGGTATCAATATTTTGTGAAAACATGTGAAATCTGAAATACCTTGTCTTTCATGTTGAACATCCAATCCAATATGATGTGATTTTACTCTGCCTTTAAAATCTGGTACTCTCCTCTGAGAGCTTTGTAGACTTGAATTTGCTGTGGCATTGCACTGTAACATTTGTTGTGTCCCACTTATTCACCGTCACAAGGCCAGTTAAACTGATGAAAACACTCTTATTGAATAGACAAACAAACAAACAAACTGGGTGTTTAGATCCGTCATTTCCACATGGCAGAAAAGCCTTGGGTTTTTGTGATTTTCATGGAACATATGGCAGGTTGCCCAGCAACTTCTAACAAGATTCTTGAAGCTTGAGACCCCCCCCCCTTTTTTTTTTGCCGCCAATATGATTTAGTCACCAGTGTGCCATTTTCGAAGTTTGACTTTTATCACTGGACGCTGGAGACTATGATGGGAGTTACTGCTGCCACATCCTGTAATCCTGCAGTATTCCTTATCACCCCCTGGATTGGTTAAATTTGTACTTTCGGGGCTACCATCACGCCTGTCCCCGACACCCTATCCCCAAACCACAGTCTATACATACCACAGTATTAAAGCAGGTGACAAAGCCCCCCCCCCCCCCCCATGTACAAAATATGTGTTGGAGTCAGGGGTACAAAGAAACACAATCCATCTTGTCAGCGAGTATTACTCACCTTTCTCAAATCCTCCCCATCCTCCTTCCACCCCCCTTTTTTTTTTTTTTCAAAATATGTTGACCATTTGTAGTGGCTTTCTCACTGTTGAGGTAGAATCGCTGCCATTTGTGCATTTTTTTCTTCCTTTTTTTTTGGGGGGGGGGGGGGATTTTCCTTTGGATTTTGTCTGAATGTTGCACTTAGAATCAACAGCATGGTATTTGTCCAATATAAGCCCTTCAGCTACAGACAGGCATAGGCATAAGACAATTTATTTGTTTATTTATTTATTTATTTATTATTTTTTAATTTATTTATTTATTTATTTATTTATTTTTTTTTTTTTGGGGGGGGGAGGGGGTTACAAGTTTGAATTATTGATAATTTTCTTTCAGTGCTCAAAAAAGATCTTCAGGACGCCCTAAGAGTAATTGAGAGAAGTTTACCTGTGTAGTACTATATCTTTGGCATGAATTATGCACCCTCATGAAAGTTGATTTGGTTTCTTGGTTCATAAAGATTAGAAGAGAAAATCATTCTGTTGAGATATATCAACATTTGTTACTCATCAATTTCCACAAAAAAAAAAAAAAGGTATGGATATGAAAGATGTTACAAATCACATGACACCAGCTACATGTATTAAGACGTGCCTGTTGGATGGATGATACTATGCACTTTACCTCTCTTTCTGACATGAGAAAGTTTGCAGTAGGCCTATATCTTGATTTTTTCATATTCCATTAGAATTTCCCAGAACATTTTTTTAATTGCTTTTGTTTGTGCATTTTCAAGAGAATGCAGTACTTGTATGTTTGTTATGGGTGGATATCCATCTCTCACCATAGCAGATTTATGGTAACATAACCACTGGTCTCTCCTGGTCTCTTACCAAAGAATATGTTGCCTTTTAGAACTTTTGGACCTTTATGAAGTGCATTACTGTAGTGTAAACAATGTACATATACAGCTGGAGCATGTATTACCAATACTCAGCCAGTCTGCCAGTGACTGTACCACCCCTAATTCAAGTAAAAACACAAAACAAAAGTGTTCTTTGATTTCTGCATCACATAGATGGATTTGAGAAACCTGTTTAACCCCTCCCCTTCCCCCCCCCCCCCCCCCCCACAGTTGGTATACAGTAGATTAATCACACTTGTCTAGATATAGGCCTACTCCGGTTCTGCTGAGAAATTCCATTTATCCTGATTCGGCACGACAAAGAAGTCTCTTTGTGTGCGAGTCATGGATATTTTCGGTGTGCCAGTGGAGGTGGAAATAGATCCTAACATCCCCGAGCAGGGCGCCAACCACGGGAACAGTTGGCCCCTGCCTTCACCCAACCGGCTCTTTCATCCTTGATCTGACTGACTGCCACTGCTGGTTTCTAGGAAAATTACAAAGAAAGACGGATCATTTGCAAACTTTTGCAGTGAACACTACAAAATTAGTAATGTTCGGGTAGCATTTGGCCCCGGTATGTTACTGTGGTTTGTGGTGGCATGGATGAACCCACAGAGGCAAGGAAAATGAATGCTGGTCCTGTCATTTATCCTCTGAATTTGATAAATCATACTTTAATATCAATATATAGGAAAAACGAAATCACACTGCACAACACAAAGGAGATGGAACAAAAACAAGATGGCGACCTGGTGGAATTTTTGTGGTCTGTGGGAGTGTTTTCACCTTGTGGTTCAAGTGCAAAACCTTTGTTAAGAAAACAAATATTCCATTTCATACCAGCCAGTACATCTATTTTTGTTCAATTTGGTGACTCTTATCTTTCTCTCCCTTGTATAGGCCTAGAGCAAGCTTGAAGACAAGGATTCATCATCTGTCTATGTCAATAAAATCAGATTCAGCATCTTATGATTGTTGAGAAAGCTTGCCAGTAACAGTTGATAAGGTTACTTTCAGCTCATTACTCCTCAAAACAAAGAAATAGGCCTATCTTTTTGTTTTCTTCCTTTTGGTAATGTCAATAGCAAAGGGATAGATATCTTCATTACATTCAATGATTTCATGTCAAATACATGCATACAAATGTCAAAAGGCATAGAGTCATTTAGTGATTGGAAACAAACACCTGCCTTAAGAATCCCCCCCCCCCTCCCCCCGAGAAACGCAGAGAACACAACACTGTACATTTCATGGAGCAACATTGAAGTCAAACCTGTCTTAGTGACCTCCTGTCTATAGTGGCCACCTGCAGTATATGACCTCTATAAACAATTCCCTCCGAGAGAAAAAGCATGTAAATAAACCTGTCTATAGCAGCCACCTGTCTATAATAGTCAGTTTTTTTCGTCTCCCTTGGGTGGCTGCTATAGACAGGTTTGACTGTGAATATACCCAGAGGAATTTGCAATTTTGAATTAATTTTGAGTTATCATCTGTTACCGATGAACCTTGCTGACTTCAGTGAATGGACTAGAAATGATGGAAGCATGAGAAAAGAGCAGAAGTTGAATTCTTTTCCTTGACATCCTGCCTCCGTTGTAACAGAAGACAATACCCTGCTGTCACAGGATTCTCATGTCATTTCCTTGGAGGTAATTTAAAGGGGAAATCCAGTCCAAATATAAGTTAGTCTGATAAAAAAGAGTAAAATTTTACGAGTTCAATGGTAAGAATTTGATTGAAATTGGATGAAAAATAAGGAAGTTATGAAATTTTGAAGTTTTGATAATTTCTCCAAAACAGTTCTTGTACAGTGAGTATGAATATGCAAATAAGTGAGCTAACCATGTCATACCCTCATACCCTCACAATTCTCCAGTGATTGTGTACAAAAAATGACGAAAATTCAATGTTTCTGTCCCTGAAGACTGAAACATGACGTTATTCCTGGTTGAATTACTTCAGAATAGTGATCAGTTATACGAGGATTTGAGCCTCGGGCATAATTGCGTTTAAATGAAAAACTGGAAATTTCAAAGTCTTATGCACTTGTCAATGTAATGACTCACCCCACTACCCCCGGACATGGGTGCGTCATTTCCTCGTTTGGTCCGTCAAATTTGTGACCCAGATGTTCGTCATTTTACCAGCTTTGTCCGTCAAATTTTTGACCGAGGGGTGCGTCAAAATCCCATCATTGTTGGTCAAATTTTTGACCGAGGGATGCGTCATGGTACGTCACTTGGCTATGGAAAATAACACGCATTATTCTGAACCGAGGGGTGCGTCACTTGCTATGGAAAACTGCACGCATTTTTGCACGCTACCAGTACCGTATAGTACCGCGAGTGAAATTACAGTGAGCGTTTTCCCGCGGCAAGTGAAAGTCGGGAAGCGTTTTGGAATAAGAGGGGAAAATGCTTGCCAGAATCTGGCAAACAAATAATTTAAAAGCCACCCTTTCTCCTCACATTTTCTAAATAATGTTCTGTGGTGACAAAGGCGAATTTTTGACAGTAAAAGAAGCGGCAGCAGAAGAAACTGCCTGCCGCATGCCATTTTCTGCTCGCGGGATTAGCCCGACGAGACGCGCGACACTGCGCTGCAGTATGTATCCACCGGACTAGCAATGGCCGCGCACACACAGCGCATCTGCACACATGTGATTGTCATGTATGGATTGCATGCACAGAATACACACTACAAATGTACGGAATACTAGTATCGTAGCATGCAGCGTGATGTACGGTGAATGACGGTACGGTGCTTACAGGGCCAGGGTAAGGGAAACTTGCCGAAACTTTGACAAATTATGTTTACGAACCAAAAGAAAATGAAATTGCTTGAATAAAAGTATGCAAAAATCGTTTCAGTATTTTCGGGGGTGCGTCAAATGTACCGAGGATGTCCGTCAAAAAAGTGACTTTGGTGTTCGTCACTTTCAACGTGTTGTCCGTCAAAAAAGTGACTGTGGTGTTCGTCACTTGCAGCGTTTTGTCCGTCAAAAAAGTGACTGTGGTGTCCGTCAAAAACCCCGTGTGGTCAGTCAAAAAATGACCATGACGCACCCATGTCCGGGGGTAGTGGGGTGCGTCATTACATTGACAAGTGCATTATGTACAAACTGTATGGTAAGTTGTGAGGAAATGACATGCTTACTTTGTCATATGCATATTCATATTGACCGTTCAAGAACTGTTTCCCCTCAAAATAGTGAAACTTCAAAATGTCATATTTCCTTATTTTTCGTCCGATTTCGATCAAATTTAAACCGTTAAACAATATTTTACTCTTTCTTCTCAGACTTACTTATATTTGGACTGGATTTCCCCTTTAAATCACGGAGATTGGGGGGGGGGGGTTAAACTAACCCCTCTCTTCCCCCATTCCCTATCAATCCCAGCACATTCTTTTTGGAAGGATATATTTCCTGCAACTTCGTAATTCTTCTGTTAAAATCAGTGGTCACCCCGACAGTGTAGCTGTGTCTTCTGAGGGCACTTCATACTGGTTGACAGCAAATTTTTATGGCTTCTATCCCACCCATTAATGGATGCGCTTTATCTGAAAGTTTTGTTTTGTTTTAAATTGTTTTTGTTTTTGTTTTTGTTTTTACACAGGATGTCAAAGAGCTAATATTGGTTTCCATCTTCACAGCATGATGCCAAAGGTTTTTTGGGGTCATTTGCCTTTTCAACTGGAGGAAGTTATTACAACCAAGTTAGGAGGCACTGAGTATTTTCTTTTGTTTTTGTCTTTCAAACTGCCTCCTTACAACATTTCACCACTAGATCTGTCTCAAAGCCTCCGTGCAGCTCACTTCATGCACATGTATGATTGAGGACCATTGATTTCTTGTCGAGGGTTATGTTTATGACTGGTTTTATGGCAAAACAGGGCCATTTGTACACTGCCGTAAAGTAGCCAGTTAGGATTGCAATAATTCACTCGAAGCTGAAATGGGATCAGTGAGCAAGAGGGGTCTGTTTGTGTGTCTACTCTATTCGCATACTGAAATATAACTGGTCCCCAGATTGAAGTGTATGACCACAGTGTGTTTGTGTTGGGATGCAGGGTACAATCCGGGGACCGGCCAGTCATTTGTCTGAGTACAGTATACTGTAAAACTAGAAATGTTCGCGTGCATTTTAATTTCGCGAATTTCGCGAGCGCGAAGATTCGCGAAATTAAAATGCACGCGAAAGTTCTTTTCTACACTATATGCATTGAATACCAGTTCCAGTTCGCGAAAATTTCATGCCGCTACAAAGGCCGTCGGCTCCAATTCGCGAAAAATTCATGCCGCGAAAATATCATGTTTTACAGTACATATAGATGCAGCTGATGTAAATTCAGTGCTGTGTGACCAATGGTCTTGCAGGGAGATGGAACTGGTCTTGTCACAGAAAGCTAAATTATGTTTGCATTCTGTTTGCAAAAAAAAAAAAAAAGTTTGGGAATTAGGCCTACTCTTTTAAAGAATTGACATTAAGAGAGGCAGTGTTTCAGTTTTGTTGGTGATGATAGATTAGAAGTCATATTATTAAAAACCCTAATGAATAGCACCAGTCAGCAAGTACACGTGTTGTGTGTACAACAAAGTGTGGATATGCTCATGGATAACAGTCGCCTACAGTTGGGATTTTTCAGCCATGTATGATACAGTAGGCCTATTTTCAAAATAGAGATTAGTTATAAAGCTGGACAAAATTTGTTACAGGGATTCTCAAAGATCCATAGTATATCCCCATGCTACCGAGTCTTTAAACTTTTTCCGCAAAATGTCTGAAGTATGGCGTGACACATTCTCTCCCGCCCGAGAATTCAGTGCTTCGTTGATAAAGGTGCATTGCTGTACTTGTCAAGACATTCTTCCAATAACTCCAAGACCAGACATAGAGAGGTTAAAAAAAGGTGTGTGTATGTGTGTGAGAGTGAGAAATATAGAGACGTATGAGTTCACATGAAAGAGAATGGAAAGAGATTCTTGTTCAAAGCGAGCAAAGGGGCTCTAGTGTAGGACTTGGTCGCAGCAGGAGACTGGCTCGCCATCCGTACTCAGCATTGGCTACAGCTATGAAATCCTTCTTCTTTCTCCGCGGGGGAGAGATTTTTTTTTTCCAGTCTGTAATTGCTTGTATCAATCTCTCCATCTCGCTCCTGTGTTCAGTCTCTTTCTGACTTTTTGGGCCTGGTCTCCCTTGAGAGAGAGAGACGTTCGAGGCTGGGCGTACTTTTTGGAATGTGCCGGCATGTCATTAGTTGTGGGTAGATTATAACGGTAGTTAGAGCAGACACAAGTGTGTTTGCAAACGGGGGCTGGGCTGTGCGCAACATGCACGTGCACTGTGAATAATGTGCTCTGGGATGTTTTTTGACGCACTGTAGCATCGATTTAGAAGGAATCAGGGTATCCGGCAATACTGGGATGCGATCCAATTTCCTGGATGAAAATTGAATGTTTCATAGAGGTTGTGGCAAGAGAAACAGCCCACATTTCATGTATCGTTGATAGTTTCCAGGGATTTCATTGCTGATGTGCTCCAAATAACAGTATAGCATTTTCCTATTTTTTTGATATTGGAAAATATTAAACTGTCAGCATTAATGTGCAGCATGAAATATGCTTGAATTTTTACAAGAACCATTTAAAGTAATCCTCAATTGTTGTCCAGTGAGAAAGGTGGTTTGCAGGAATTTATCGATTAATGCTCATGATGTCATGCTGGTCTAAGAGGACAAGATAACCTTGTAATGATTTGGATCATGTTTTGTTCTGTCATGTTTTTTTTTCTCTCATTTTGTTCATTTAAATTTTTTAAACCAACAATATTCATACTGCATAGTCATTTGTGGAAATAAATTAACTAATTTGCCTACAATTGGCAGGATATCATTAGGAGTGAACCAGAAATATATGTACATCACTTGCAGGGCCTAGGATAAAACTCCTTTCTCCTTGATTGATGTAATATATCAGTGCATAAAAATTCAAATGAGGGATACAAACTGAAATATTATATTAAAGCATTTGTGAAGTCGTCATGGTCATTGTAGAATTACAGTGTCCCTCATTTGTGCTTTACATGTAGAAAACCTTATTTGCAATGTAGAAATACATGTACTGAGTGGATTCCAGATGACAAGTGTCAAGCAAGAAGACATTAATAGCAAGCCATTATACTCTTTCTGTCGGGGGCCAAAGATTTGACTGCACAGGAAGACCTGTGCCTCCTCTGATGGCGGAGAGATCCCACAAGCATAAATAGGAATGAAATGAAAAGAGCATTCAGGGAATGTTTATGACATGTACTTCTGGTTAAAGTCAGAAAGATTAGTTAAGTACACATTTTTGTAGTTCTCACAGCAAATGCCTTCCTTGAATGAAATCTTTTAGATATATTGTTTCACACCAGTTTTGGTAAAATTAGAATATAATAAGCAAACGAAAATGATACATTTGACAAATGATGTTATCTTTTCTCTTGACAGCCGTATTCTTGTTGCATAAAATGGGTAATTCAGAGTTTATTTTGTCCCCTCAAAAGTGACAGTGTAGTTTTTATAGTGGTAGAGTACATTTTGTAATGAAACAGACTGTATGAAAGCTGAAGTGTACCTTTAATGCAGCTGTAGTGCCGATTGCAGCGAGGAATGTGTGAGCGGTGGAAAACAGCCGAAATATGAGATCGAAAATATTGTTTGAAATCACAGCTATGGGTGTCACCCTGCCAGTATTGTCAACCACAGCCATATTTCATGCTGCCAATATAAAAAAAAAAAGTTAAGTTAGATTGCCAAAAGAGCTGTAGGGGCAAATGGCCATTGTTAGAGGGATTGCAGTTTATATCAGATATCTTTCAAGCATGCATGCAAAAATTTTTGAAGCATCTGCAGGAAAAAAAAAAGTCCTTTACATTGTGTTCAATTAAATTGATTGGTTTTCTTAATCATTTTGAAAGGAATGACAGTCAAATGTATACATGTAGGCCTACCTGTATGTGTGCTGGAGGGAGGGGAGTGGTATTGGATTACTGCATGAAAATTTAAACTTAAGAAAGATTTGTTTTTGTCATTCACATCAATTTCTTTTACAACATAGTGGAACATACATTAAATGTAATTTCTCCTGTCATGTTCTGTTGTTGGGTGGTTGTTGTTGTTGTTTTTCAGTGCTGATTTGCTTATTACATATTTATTACATAGCAGAAATTATTTCACTGTGGAGGGCAGTAGAGTTTATCCCTTGTATAATTGAAGAGTTTAAATGCAAAAACAGATTGTGAGATTAAAGCTGCTCAAAAAAGAAAAGATCAAATATACAATGTATGAGGTAATTTTAATGTCTTCAAAATACGTCTTGTTATGTAACAAGTGCAGTATCATTGAAGAGATATATTTTTCTCTATTTGATGGTGACCATACTTATGAAATTTTGAAAATGACATAGATATCTGTTTTTGCCTTCAAATTCTACAATTGGTCCAATACATGTAATTCATATTGATGCAATAGCTTTCTTGTTTTGAAGGGTAATTTCTGTGAGGTCATCAGTGTAAGGGTGTGTTTACGCTCAATTTGCGAAGGCAGAATCAGCGTTTTGAAACACTGATGCAAAATGCTGACTCAAAACGCCGTTCACGGGAGCACTGATTATGCTCACTTTCTTCGAGTCTTGGAATGAGCGTTTGCGATTGCTTTGCTGACCTCAGCAGAGGCAGGTCAAATTGGGGCGCGCACTGCGATCGGTGGCCTGGCCTGGGAGAGCAGCTGGGAAAGACATGCGTATGCACAGTACATGGGAAAACTGCACAGGCAAGGGTAGCTGGCTGGTCAGGCCGCGCTTTTTCACGTGAACAGGAAAGGCGTTTAGATGACGTCAGCGTTTAGAAACACTGTTGCATTTATGCTTCCCCGTCAAACGTGATTAGTCAGAAACGCCGATTGTAAACGCACCTTTTTGTGCGTTTTGGATCGGCGTTTTGAATCAGCGTTTCTATCGAAGTGAGCATGAACGCAACAGCGTTTTGCACTTATCACGTTTCAAAACGCTGATTCTGGCCCGAAAAGGGGAAGCATAAACACGGCCTAAGTCAAACAAACACACACGTGTGTAGTGAACAGTTCCATTATACTTGCTTTTTCACACTCGAGTCTTAACACAGAAAATGAGCAGGTTTCCTGTGGAGCCCAGTCATCTGTACATTTGATATGATAAATCCTTTGAATGGATATTCCTTGCTTCTGCATGGTTCGACATCAGATGTTAATCCTTTTTGCAGATCGGAATAGATTCTTGATATATATCTTTAGAATCATGATATGTTATTAGAATGTGCTTTTATGATCTATGAAGAAATAAAGTGTGTTATAAAAAAAAATTGTGCGTGGACTTCAGATGAGACACACCTTTGTAAAATGCAAAGTATGCTACATGTATCATACAGTCTCTGCCAGCCATACTTTTCAAAAATATACTTTTCCTTGGCAGCTGTGGCGGCTACTAGCTAATCTATACGATAACGCGTATAAGGCTGTTCCACTCTGTGGCATGGCTGGACCTCTACCTCTATAGCAGTGAGTCAGTAATTCTGCCAATATATCTCCAAGTACCACTTCTTTTTTTTCCTATCTTGACTAACTATTATTAAATAAAACGAGGCTATGGGACCACACCTGTGTATTAGGAAAGGGACGGGTGCCACCATTGATCTAATTTGTCCCGCTATCATAACTGCGGAAACGCATGCATGTTATTGGCTACGACAGCTTCCTAATTCTCTGACTCACCTTTCTTGCCTCCATGTCCCCCTCCGTCCCCACCCCCCCCCCCCCGACATTTCGTTCGTTTTCAGTCCATTCTTCGGATTATAATTGTGGGTTTCCTTTCGGGGAAAAATGGGTGATGAGAGAGAGAATTTGGCGTGGAGATTTGCTGCTGTTCTGTTGAGAAAGTGTGTGTGTGTGTGTGTGGGGGGGGGGGGGGGTTAATGAGACAATCACTTACTCATCCTGTTCTGTGACTTTGTTCTTCCAATAATTTTAAAAGATGGAGAATTTACTACCCTGCAGTCAAATCTGTTGACAGATTTTTCTGGATGCTGACTTGCAGAAATTATTCTCATTACTTGGTTATTGGTTTGGCGCATGTTTTTGCTCTTCTCTTGGATCTGTAGGGCAAGGACTAAATGTAGCAAGCTGATTTTATTCCACACGTCACAGTGAGAATTACAAGGGACACCAACTGATCAGTAGGCCTAAGGGATAGTTACAGTTGGTAGTACACAATTGTATCTAGCTATGATGCACTACTAAAGTTACGGTAAAAACCAAAAAACAGAAAGAAAAAAAATGAAGGGTCAAATTATCCTGAGTTTGTTGAATTGATCTAGAGGAAAATGTTGTATTTTCTGGTTTTGCTATCTGGTTTTTGAAATACTTTGTTCAAACTCCACAAAAGGAACTCTGACGTTTACTCTGATGCCCTCTGCAAGGTGCTCCCACCCCTGTCTGCACGTACTGCATACACTCACACACACACACACACATACACACACACACACAAAGGACCATTTAATTTCATGCTAGAACCATCTGCTCATGCTCTGTTGTGTACCTACAATGTATTTTTTTTTTTAATTCATGTAGCCTCATTTGCAATATTTTAGAGAATCCTAGGTCCTTCAAAATGTGTGAAAGGAGAAAGTTATAGAGAGGTTTGTGTTACTGTATGTGCTGTGCGCAATGGCATTTTAATTTTCGTAGCCATCTGTGACAATTGCTTTCACAATGAGCGCAACCTCGAAATCATCACATGACCACCACGTACATGTACTTGAGGATCTGGGTCATTAAATCCAATACTTGGTATGTGTGTACAGTATGCCTGCATGGGCAAAATAGAATTTCAAACAACATTGTATGCAGCATCATTATGCAGGTTATTTGTTTTTGAATGTTTTTATTGAATAGTAAACAAAACTATAACAATACAAGTGCATTTAAAGAAAGTACATAAACATGTACATGTACAGCAGTGCTGTATAGCATCTATTCAAACTAAATCTGAAACACAAACTTTTTAAAATGTAAGCCTATCTTACCATTTTTAGAAGCAATGAAATGTTCTGATTTGTGCTTCATGCGAATAAAAGATATCAACCGATTAAAAGAAGGTTTTATATTGAAATTTAAATCTATAGATGTAGAACCTGGTACAAAGTAGATAAAAATCAATACAGGCTAGAGTTTTGCCTTGATCACTACAGCCAAACACCCTTTCCAACAGAGTAAAGATTACAGTTCTTTTTAATCTTGATGAAATTTCTACTGTTCTAAGAACAACTTGTAGATTAAAAGGCAGGACACTTGCGAAATGGGTGCACATGCTTTAAAGGAACATGCCTGGCCTTGGACCTACAAAAATGTTGACATGGTTGCCATGGTTACCACATGTGGTTATACTTTGAAAATTTTACTCATCGAGACATCCTGTATGATGCGTCGTGAGTCTACTCTGCCCTCGTGTCACTTTGTTGTAGAAAACAACAACGAGAATTGTTAAAGGAGGGTGATTATTTGTCAGCTAGGCATTAAACCAGTATATCCGGAATATGCATGCGTGGCGGAAAATCAACAACATGGTCTGCAGTAAACGACTTAGTCTGTAGACCACAAGAATGAGAAGAGGAAAGAGAAATAGTTCAGGTTCAGAATGCAGAGCTGTGGATTATTGTAATCGTTTTTCAGATGTTGCTTTGTCAATGTGCAAAATTGCGTTTTTAGTTCATTTGCTAACTATCTCTTTTTGTGGTTAGAAACATGTTGCATTATGTTTTAATATTGCTAAACAGCATCTATGCAAAAATCTGCAACTCTGCTTTATAAGAATACACAATGTCACACAATTGTATCTAGTTTTGCATGATGTACAACTGTATATATTTGAAGCCCCATTTCATGTGTGCATCAGAAGATACCGGTAATGTTTTATACCCGAGAACTAGAGATTGAAATTCCTTCCTGACCCCATCTTGTTTTAGCTTGTGTGCCACACTGGAATTACACAAATAATTATCAGATTGTGCAAGTACATAGATTTAGCACTTCACAGGCTGAGTGAATATATCATTTATCGGAGCATATCAATGAAGATAGATGAGTACATATCTTTATAAGATAACTTTTCGTGCCACCCATTGTAAAATACTGTAGAAGCAGAAGTTTTTGCGCAAGTAATTTTCTGCACTTGGCTGGATAAGATGAAGTTCATGTGTTTTTAATTCTGCAGAATCAAAACATAAAATTGTGTTACATATAGCGGGCAAAAAAAAAAAGTTGTGTGCTTTGGCACCTATTTTCATGCTAGTGCCTTGTTGTGTGAAATGTGCCAACATTTTCATACCCCATAAATATTTCCACTTTTGCAGAGCACTGCAATTTTGATTTAATGTCATGAGCCATCAAATCTTGGTTGAAATACAGAAGACTGGCAGGTGGTAATTTCTGAAGCATCAGGAGATAAATCAACCATTCCAGGATTGAAAGACAACTTTGTGGACACGAGCTTGTGTGATGTGTATGTCTTTGTCAAGGAGAAGATAATGCAGGCCATCGGTATGGCCAGATCTTACCATTAATCACAACTGAAGGGTCAATGAACTGTACCCCTTGTTACTGACTGGTCAAGACAGTAATGGACAACAGGACATTCCTTTGAAAGCATCAGATCAAGTCACAATTATGCTTGTAGTTTTTTATAATTTCAAACCTGGATGATGTATTCATCGGCCTGGTGACCAAGACTAACTCTTCTAGGAGGGACCACAACCGAACTGGATCAATGTTTGTTTTATCAGATCATAGCTGCTGTCAGCCAAGTCTCTCTCCTCTTCATCTCAAGTCAGGGCTTTTTGATAAATCCATCATGATGTAGTATTGAAGAGAGGTCAAAGGTGAACGGTGGGGAAGCTCGAAATGTACTGGGGGTTGGGTCATAATTTATCTGTCCTGTTTTCTCTGTCAATGGGGACGTCTACCATCTTGTGAAGATTTTGTGCAGTCGTGAGCTCTGAAACAAAGTGCGTTTATTTCATTGACATGCAACTCTGTAATTGCATTGCATTGAAATGTTGGTGAAGGAACTGCCTAACTCTAATCCAGAGTAGCCATATGTAGAGGAAATAAGGTGTGTAATTATTCAGGACCAAAATGATGATGCTTCATCCTTAATGGCAAGTAGAAGAATGATTATCATATTTGTGTCTCCATGTATTATAGATCCTGTGAGCGCTACCGAGGGAAGCAAGAATGAAGACAACCGTATTCCTGGCAGTGATGGTGGCGGGCATCGCCTACGCCGTGGGCGTCGCGGTCTTCTACGAGACGTGCAACGAGAACAAGTGCGTGTCGCGGGTCAGCAAGTGCCAGCTGACCGGCGCCTGTGGCTGCACGCTGGAGAATTGTACGTGCTGCGTGAACTGCACCCACTGTCTGGCTGAGCTCTGGGATGAGTGCTGTGCCTGTGTCGGTGAGTACAGTCCATACGATTGTAACACAATGGGTGACTATCACAGACACTTTGCGCCAAGGTGAAAATAGTGTTACATACCGTAGGTGTAACTGTAAGAAGTGTATTCATTGTTTGAAAAAAACAAAACAAAACAAATCTATGAACACCCCGCCCCTATAAAGAAACAAACACTTTTTTTACTCTCTCAACTGGATCTGCACACGAAAGGAAATAAGAAAATCAAAGCGCAATTCCAAACCATGTAATGTTACAAGTTGACTTTGATGAAAAGAATAAAATCAGATGAATAGGAAGGTAGAGGTTTCATCCAAGATTGGACCCAAAACAAAAAATTCATGGATTTGTGTTAAGTTTTTGAATATCTCTTGTACACATACACATATGTGTGATAAAGTTTGTGTGTAAATATTTCCTTACATTAAGAATAAACAATATTGATTCATTGCAAATATGCTCTAGCAGACGAACATATTGTAAAAGTTTGTCATGTATTGTTTTGATGAAGATGCAGTAATATCATGTGATACTGGGAGTAATAAATACTTGTAAGTGACCTGTCATTCATATTTGAAAAGTAAATATGATAATGTGATCCCCTATTAATCACTTAAGTATAATGTTTTAAAATGGGAATAAACCAAGGAAAACATTTATCATAATATAAAATGCTACCAATGCCAGTGGCAGCTGACTGTGATTTATAAACAAATCACGGACTCCTACCAAACTCCTCTGCAGAGTTCTAGAGAGTAATGCACCTCAACAACCTTCCAGAAATCTTTCTAGGCACCTGCTGTCATAGGTTCAAAGGGCACATTAGCAGTCATTTGAGAATTACACTTGTGGGTATTTATCGCCATGGAAATCAGAGTATTATGTGGCAAGAGAAGTCATGGCTATTCCACACCTGTCAAAGAGCACGATCATTTAAGGTCACCTCATAGACCTCTGCGCCACCGTATCCTTTGAAATCCCAAACTCCCGCTCCTGCGGTGTTGTGTGCCTGAACAACTGCAGTGATTACAGATGGAACTTGGCACCCTGCCTGATTCAGCGGGGCACGCCTGATCCCACACTGCCATAATAAAGTCCATCCAAAGATCCGTATGGAATGACAGAACTGGGTCTCGCTCTAAAACATTTCAACTGACACATTTGCTTCATGGGCACCCGCAATGAAAAAAATTTGCATTGCGCCGACACTGTGATGAATCTGCAACTGCCTGTAGGCTAATTGGGTAATGAAAATGGGATGATGTGGGGCAAAGAAACGGACAAAGCAGCCAATATCTGATCCAAATCTAAGCCTTGAAAGATGTCCTCAATTTGCTATCAGCCATTTCCACTCGTCCTTTTATTCTTCTGACATGATTGTGTACCGACCATGAAAATATGGTTGTTAACATAAGTGCCCCTCCAAACCAAATTTTGTGGTATTTTTTTTTTTTTTTTTACAGCTGTTGTACATTGTCAAAGGAGAACTATTTCAGCAAGCCTGCAGCTGAGAGATGAACTTATTTTGTCACTTCCATCCTTAATCATTTTCAACTGTTCCAAATTGCTATAGATCTATCTTTTTCAACCTGCACTGTGAATACGAAATTTAAGCAGGAAGCACATTTGTCTACTAAATGTTTTCTTTACTGTCAGAATGCTAGAAGTGGATTCTATTGTAAGTAGAGTGTGAAAATGCAAAGCAGATTAAAACTAACATGTATGGTATTCCCGTCAAGACTGCAAGATTGGATGCCCATCACCCATGCAGAGAAAGAGTGAAAATTTTCTTTTATAACAGGATACATTGATTCATCTGCTTCATTTGAAAGCACTGTTACATTGAGATGTTTGAAACAAAGTGGATGATTGCATAATTTCTCCCTTGCATGCCACCACCCCCACCACCCAGGCATGTGCAAGCCACGCAACCTCTCCTCCACCGACTTCGCCAGCTTCAGCACCATCGGAGATGTGGAGGCCACACCCTCGCTCTTCAACGCTCTCACCCAGTTCGGCCTGGGCAAGCCGCTGCCGGAGGCACACTGGACTGTGGACCGGGTCACGCCCGAGGAGGAAGGGGTCAACATCGATGTGTTACTAAGCAACAGAGGAGTGCCGGCGTCGGGAGACAGGACAGATGGTGAGTGGAAGAAACTCTGGCTTGTGCTGTCCTCACTTTGCAAATCTTAAATCTGGCAATCTCCTTGTGAATGTGGCTAGTTTAAAGTGAGAACACGCAATGTCATCTTGTCACAACATCCGCCCCCAATTGCCTTAGGGATGTATCTTCCAAGACGATAATCTTTGTCAACCCTATAGTGACTTGGAGTTTCCTGAAGCATTCACTGCATCTGTGAAAAAATATCTATTGAGATTGTTATGATTTTTTATTGCAAAAAGCAGTGAGTTGGATGAATATTTGAAATGCTTCCCCCCCCCCCTGCCACCATTCATTTATATAATCTAAAGGTAAAAGTGACTAGATATTCTGAACGTTAGCCATGTATCCCTACTGTTACAATTACATTCATGCTTCAGATTTTTGGTGGTTATATGTTTTTATGTCTGCCCTGATTTTATTGTTTGCATTAAAAAGTTGAAAGTTTGCCCTGTATGTTCATTTCTTCATTGATTATGATTCATGATTAAAGTTTTTAGGACAGTAGACTGACTCAATTATGTGATAAAATCATTCAGATTATTTGTTTTATGGGTTACATGCTTCACAATGTTACTTATCCAGTCTAATTACAAAATGGTGCATCATTTAGAGCCATTTATCCCCAAATGTACAATTGTATTTTCAAGTGACAAGGTGTTTATGCATCATTCATAATTTGTGCCTTCTGCAGAAGCGGTAACAAGTACAAAGGTGACGACCACCGTGGCGTCGGTGAACGAGACATCGGCTGCCGAGGATGCGTGCGTGGTGGCGTACGTCAACGCGTGCCTCGGCCTCGAGAAGTGCGTGAACGCCTGCCTCCACATGGGGGCCTCCAGGTACCGCTGGTTCCACACGGGCTGCTGCGAGTGCATCGGTCACACCTGCCTCAGCTTCGGCAAGAACAAAGCCCTCTGCAGTGACTGTCCCAATGATTAAAGCGACTAAAATGCCACAGCGAATCTTGCGAGGTTGACAAAATACTTCATAATTTCTGTCGAGAGAATGAGGGACTCTTTTGTGATCAGAGACAATATTTTTTTCTCTTTTTTAAAACAAAAACTTTTTTGCTTCCCATATTCATGACAGAGCATATTCATGTGAAAAATTGCCCTTCCCATGAGGCAGCATAATTTGATGTAGCCTTGATGTGAGGCTATCTCTGCAACGTGAAGGAAGCGCTAGGCACGTCCTCTACCCACGACCGCCTCGGTGACCGACCAAGAAGGTGGCAAGACAACTGGAGTTGAGCCAGAAGATAAATTGTTTTCATGTCAGTCACAATCACGACGTAATCTCGGTACTGCCATGAAGTGAAGTAATATTAAGTCTTCCTCCGATGTTGCAAGAAAATTATATTTCACCGTATTTTTTTTTTTTTTTTTTTTAAAGCTGAGAATAATCTTTCCTACCAAGTTTCAGAGCATAGGCCAGAAATGAATTGTCTGTGAGTTGGCTTTTTCTTCGTAGCTGTTTAAACCAAGAGTGAGCTACCAGGTGCATGGCATGTGCTTGGAGGCACCATGGACAAATTCTGAGATCTGAAGTACTGTATTCAACATCCTGGCTAAAAAATTTCGTGCATTTGACTCGCAGAGTAGCTAAAGAGGGAGTCTTTTTTTTTTTATTGTGTTTGAGTAAGCAAACTATTTAAAACATAGGTTATGGCTAAGTCAAGCTACATCGTAGTTTGCTAAGAATGCATTATACAAGTAAGTGATACAAGTGATATAAGTAAGAGATTTTGAGAGCAGTATTGTTGTCATGCTCATTTGAAAGGATGTTCAAGAAAGCCATCGGGTTTTTTTTTTTCACAAATTAGTAGACTTAGCTCTGATATTACTCAAGCAGCACACTTGAATCTAACATTTACTATTAGAACAGTTTTTGCTTAGCAACCAAAATAGAGCTATTTGAATGATTTTGTCTCTGATCAGTATTTTAATGTTTGATAATTGGTAGATTTCTCTTGTCGTGCAAATCTATGTCTTTAGAAACTTTAAAAAAAGGAAAAAATTATGAAAAGAAGGCATGGAAATTGTTTTTTTTTTCTTCTGCCAAAGTGTGAAGTACTGATATTGGGATAGACTTATCACAACTGCTTAATTCTAACATCTCCATCACCGCTCATTTAGTAATTATGTATTACTCAGTTATTCTTTCTGTTCCGAAGTGCATTACTTTGATATTTTGGTTCTGTACTTTTAGGCGTAATTAACAAGATTTGTGTTAATTAAAGGGTGGTTTAACTGCAATCAGTTTACTACAAGGAAAATACACTGCATGTATGTGGTTAATATGAGATCTCTGCTGTATTCTCTCATTGCATTTCAGTTCATTTGATTAATTTCATCCTGATGACAAGATGAGCTGGACTGACTGTCACTAAATTTATAGCTATGATAGTCCCAATTAGTGGAGCGGCATAGCTGAACAATTGTGCATTTTGTGATAAAAGCACCAAATTTTGTACACAGGTTGACAATCACGTTCAGATTAAATTTAGATATTGGGCCATCGTAAATAGCGCCCTCAATGTCCATGGCAGCCATTTTTCAAAATGGCTGCCATAAATGCTATGTTTTCATAAAATTTGCTAATTTTAGGGAAGAAAAGTCAATGAAATTTTGGTTACAAATGGGAAATTACATTCAAAATAAATCTAGATATCGGGCCATCGGAAATAGCGCCCTTAACGGCCATGGCAGCCATATTTCAAAATGGCCACCATAAATGTAATTTTTTCAAAATATTTGCTAACTTCAAAAGGGAAAGGCAGAAAGATTTTGCAACAAGTAGGAAATTACTTTCAAAATAAATTCAGATATTGGGCCATCGTAAATAGCGCCCTCAACGTCCATGGCAGCCATATTTCAAAATGTCTGCCATAAATGCCATGTTTTTGTAAAATTTGCTAATTTTAGGGGAGAAAAGTCAATAAGATTTTGGTTACAAATGGGAAGTTACATTCAAAATAAATCTAGATATCGCGCCTTCGGAAATAGCGCCCTCAACGGCCATGCCAGCCATTTTTCAAAATGGCCACCATAAATGTAATTTTTTCAAAATATTTGCTAACTTCGAAAGGGAAAGGCAGAAAGATTTTGCAACAAGTGGGAAATTACTTTCAAAATAAATTCAGATATTGGGCCATCGTAAATAGCGCCCTCAACGTCCATGGCAGCCATATTTCAAAATGTCTGCCATAAATGCCATGTTTTCGTAAAATTTGCTAATTTTAGGGGAGAAAAGTCAATAAGATTTTGGTTACAAATGGGAAGTTACATTCAAAATAAATCTAGATATCGGGCCTTCGGAAATAGCGCCATCAACGGCCATGCCAGCCATTTTTCAAAATGGCCGCCATAAATGTAATTTTTTCCAAAATATTTGCTAACTTCCAAAAAGAAAGCCATTTAGATTTTGCAAACAAGTGGGAAATTACATTTAAAATGAATTCAAATATTTGGCATTGTTAACTGCGCCCTCAACGTCCATGACAGCCATTTTTCAAAATGGCTGCTTAATGTGCCACTTTTTCGATGATTTTGCAAATTTCAGAAGGGAAAAGTTAATAAGATTTTGCCCATAAATGTTAATTATACATTCAGAATAAATCTAGATATTGGGCTATCGGAAATTGCGCCCTCAACGGCCATGGTAGCCATTTTTTTAAAATGGCCGCAATAAATGTCATTTTCAAAAAAAAAATGCAAATATCAGAAGGGAAAGCCATTTTGTTTTCTTATTTTCTATTTTTGTTTTTTGCAAACAGCGGGAAATTACATCCAAAATAAATCCAGATATTGGGCTATTGAAAATTATGCTCTCAACAGCTATGGCAGCCATTGTTTGTTAATGTGCACCATAAGTGCCACTTTTTCATTAAAAAGAAATGCTAATTTCAAAAGGAGAAGTCAATTAAATTTTGCTTTAAAATGGGAAATGACATTTGAAATTAATCTCGATATTGGGCCATCGGAAATTGCGCTCTCAATGGTCATGGCAGCCATTTTTCAAAATGGCCGTCATAAATGCTATATTTTCGAAAAGATTTACTAAAATCAGAAGGAAAGCCAACGAGATTTTGCAAACAGGTGGGAAATTACATTCAAGAATAAACTTTTTGGGCCATTGCAAATTGCCCCCTCAATGGCCATTCCAGCCATTTTTCAAAATGGCCACCATGAATGCCATTTTTCGTAAAGTGTTGCAGACGTCAATCAGAATTTCCACAAAGGTGGAAAATTACTTTCAAACTGAATTTGATAATAGGCCATCCAGAAGTGCACCCTCAACAGCCATAGCAGCCAAGTTTAAAAAAAAGCTGCCATGGATGCCCCCCCCCCCTTTTTTTTTGCAAAAATTTGCTGATGTCAGAAGGAAAAGTCAATTAGACTTTGCAAACAAGTTGAAAATTATGCTCAAGTATAAATCTAAGTATAAGGTCTTCTTGTAAGGCGCCCTCAAGGGCCATGCTGACCGCCATGGATGTCTGCTTTTTTGTGGAAAGATTTGCTAATTTCAGAGAGAAAATCAATGAAATTTGTACATTAGTTGAAAATCACATTCAAAAGAAAATAATATATCAAGTCATTACAAATGGCACCATTAACGACCATGAAGGCAGTCATTTTCCTAATGGCCACTATAGATGCTAATTATTTCTTGAAAATATGATAATGCCAGAAGAAGACAAAAACATTTCCTGTGCAAATTGACAAAAGACATTCAAATAAATTCAAGTTTGAATTTGAATTTGAATTTAAATTTGAAATGAAGATATTGAGCCACCATTTAAACATCGTCCCCAACGGCTATGGTAGCTCTTTGTCAAAATGGCTTCCACACACTTCTTTTTATAATTTGCTTATTCCAGAAGGAGAAAGCAATAGAATACTGCTAAACAGCCATTGTATGTAATGCAATCTGATGTTCAAAGAAATCAAAATTAAAAAAAAAAAAGATTATTGATGGGTTAGTTCTAAATTCATGTTTTCAGTAAGTTCTTATTGCAGTATTTCGCGTGCGTGTGACGGCTAACAGTATGACTATAAAAGGTATGTGTTTTTATGGAAGCATAGCAAGTAATTTTTTTTTTTCATAAATTGAAAGGCCATTTTTTCGTATATTTAGAAAGTTACATTTTAGAATAGATACACGTCATATAGTCCCATATATTCAATGATATGGTGTTACTGTCAAAGTAGATACATGGCGCCATTATCCCTCGATATTCATATTACTCTTTTTCGGAAATTTTTCATATTTGCCACCTAAAATATGCATTCATCATTGGTGCATTTGCCTTGTTTATTTCAGTTGTTCCTCAAATGATTTCTTTAACACCATATTTCAGATTATATAATGTCTCTGTGAGTATTCTTTTGCCTTCTCCTTTGAAGGTAAGCAAATTTTTAAGACACAAGAAAAGAAGAGTGTATTACAGCCAAACCATGTATTTGTGGCAGCCAATTTTAAATATGGCCGCCATTGGCGTTCAGGGCAAGAATTTTGCGACGGCCCAACATCTAAATTTATTTTGAATCTCATTTCCCACTCGTTTGCAAAGTCTTATTGATTTTCCTTTCTGAAATTTTAATTTTTTGTGAAAAATGGCATTTATGGCGACCACTTGAAAAAAAATGGCTGCCATGACCAATAAGGGCGCAATTTGCGATGGCGCTATATCTAAATTTATTTTAAATGTTATATCCCACTCGTTTGCAAAATCTTATTGATTTTCAATCCTGAAATTTGTAAATTTTACGAAAACTAGCATTTACGGCGGTCATTTTGAAAAATGGCTGTCATGGCCGTTGAGGGCGCAATTTTCGATGGGCCAATATCTAAATTTACATAAAATTTTATTTCCCACTCGTTTGCAAAATCTTATTGATTTTCCTTTCCGAAATTTGTAAATTTTCGCGAAAAATGGCACTTATGGCGACCATTTTAAAAAATGACTGCCATGGCCGTTGAGGGCACTATTTACGATGACCCACTATCTGAATTTATTTTGAATGTTATTTCCCACTCGTTTGCCAAATCTTACTGATTTTCCCTTCTGAAACTTATATTTTTTTTTTGCGAAAAATGGCATTTATGGCGGCCATTTTGAAAAATGGCTGCTATGGCCGTTGAGGGCGCAATTTGCGATGGCCCAATATCTGAATTTAGTTTGAATGTTATTTGCCAATCGTTTGCAAAATCTTATTGATTTTCCCTTCTGAAATTTGTAAAATTTTACAAAAAGGGGCATTTATGGCAGCCATTTTGACAAATGGCTGCCATGGCCGTTGAGGGCGCTATTTACGATGGCCCAATATCTGAATTTTTTTCAAATGTAATTGTCAACATGTGTGCGAAATTTGGTGCTTTTATCATAAAATGCACAATTCCTCTAATTTTTCAAGCTATGCCGCTCCACTAAATTAACCATCACAATCTTACACATGTCCAGCAAATCATGACACTGATTCATTGTGACCAAGCAATGTTTTCAAAGATTTATTGTCACCTTAGTTTACTTACAGTTTGAGTTTATTATTTTTCCCTCAACAATCAATGTCTACTCGTGTAACTCCTGCCAACATTTTTTTTTGACATTTGACATTGTAAAATAAAGAAAATATGTTTGAATTATTTTGTAGGAATATTCTCCTGAATCGATGTATTTATGAAGCTTGTGCCACTTGAGTGGAAAATTGGCACAAGACTGTATTCATGTTTAATGTACATGTAATGATTTTTACACACGTTAATGTTCCTGCCTTAAATGAAAGCCATTTTATTGTATTGAAGGCTTCATTTTTGTAAATATGTGATATTTATGAAGTGATATTAGCAACAACAGCATAAAAGAGACTGACCTACACGTGGCTATTTTCTGACAAAAAAAAAAGAAGGATCACAACTCAATCACAAATTACTTTTTTGCTTCGACAAGCTTTACAATGGTGCTTTTTGGCTAACATTTTGCCTGTAAAGGTCAGAAAAGAAATAAAGACTTCAGAGTTTGATACGACACCTGTCTTCTTTTGCAAGCTTTGTACGTATGTGACACATGTATTTTTTTTTTTTTTTTTTTTTTTGGTGCATGTATGGCTTGAAAATTCTGCTCTGTTTTGGGGAATGTTTATGATTTATTATTCACGAAGTACACAATAGTTTGTGAGCATTGTCTGCTACATAATCGAGTTGACTGTGATAAGTACAGAACAATATCAAACAGACAACAGATTTTATACAAACTGTATCATGAAAATAGGCAGATCATTTCACTTCCATTTCAAAGTATTGTCATCATTACCTTATCAATAATCTCCTCTCTATTCATCTATACACACCATTGTATGGTGTCATTCACGGTATTTGCTTCTCAACCCAATTTCAATCACATGCACAAAACAGGAAAATTGGTGTTTAAACTGTTAAGGACGAGTCCCGAGTATACTTGGGCAGGTGTCTATGGGAAGTGCAGGTTGTAGCAAAATCAAACCGTCCTCAACGGGTTAAGAAAGGTAGCCATAGTGGAATTTACTGGTGTAGTACATGTATGGAGGTAAGGATACACGATACAAAAAAAATACTCTCACATCAAGGATAAACGATACAAAAAATACTGTCACATACAAGCAAAGTTCAACGCAGACGTGTACTAGTAGTGGGGGAAACGAAACAAAAATGGACCTAACAGTCTTAAAATATAACTCAGAGGGTGCCATCTCATATGATGGCATGGTGCCAGAATGTAACACATGGAGGTACACGCCAGTCCCTCTCCCCCCCCCCCCCCTCTTCCCCCTCCTCCCCTTCTCTCCACAAACATCTACCGTGAATAATTGGCCAATCTATTGCGGAAGTGGGCACTCCAATCTCTCCTCGTCAGTTGTCGCCGGCAATCTTGCGACGGAGATTTGCGTTGCGGCGGGACTGTCTGGTATGGCTGCCAGAGGATTGTATTTTTTACAGGGTTTGGTGGGGAAGGAGTAAGGCTTGTATGTCGTTGTCACACTTTGTTGTGGTGAGGTGGCGGTATAATTTTGAGAGTCTTTTTTCTTCTTCTTCTTCCTCTTAAGAAGAGTAGGTGGGGTGGGCAGAGAGTACAAGTGAGTCAAAAGAGATTCTATAGTATACAGTATGTCCCCCCCCCCCCCTCAAAAAAAAAAAAAAAATTAAAATTCAACCGAATTTTTTCATCGATAACTTTCAAATAAACAATCTGCATGCTATTTCAGGAAATGAAACTATAACTTCTTGCCTACATTTTACAGAAAACCCCATTCAATTTGGTGGAGTGGTCACAGAGAAATGTGGATCGTTGTAAAGCATGTCATGGGTCCGTTTCTTCAAAGTTCAGCTCTTGGATGCTCTTGGAACTGTGAACACAATGGGCAAAACTTGGAGGGAAGGGATTCCTGACATGCTCAACAAAGATCCCCATTTCTCTTTAACCACTGAACCAAATCGGATGGGTTTTTTTTTTTTTTTTTTTTTTGGTAAGATGTGGGTCATGATTTATAGTTTCATACTGTGAAATTGTATTTAGATTGATTCACTTTTTTTTAAAGTTATCACTTTTTTAAAAGTCATCATTTTGGAGGGTCCCATTGTATTTTTTTTTTTATTTATTTATTTTTTTTTTTTGGGGGGGAGGGTGAGGCATACAGTAGAATCTCTTTTGAATGAGTCAGTGCGGATGAGGGGGCTGCAGACAAGAGCACCTCTGTTGAGCGATGATGGTCATTGCAGACAAGCCAGGGTCCTGCGAACTAAAGTTATTTCAACACCAGCAGTAGTCTAGATTCTGAACCTTTTCATTTGTTTTATTATTATTTTCTTTTTCTTTTTTTTTTTACATGTGTTATGTTGTATGATTGTTCTACGATTCCTCAAATCTGCCCAGATACATTTGCAAGATCACTCCATCATAATGCTTAATGCATGCAGAGCCTCTCATGCTTTCACGAAAGGTGTTGGGGGGGGGGGAGGGGTTGAAATATCAAAATAGTTCAGAATCTACACTACGTGAGAACAGGGGTTAGAAGACTGGTGAATTTCCCATCTGGATGAGACAGCAGAGGTCCTGTGCAACAAACTTGCCATAGCTCCATGCACAATAGATCCACCTCCATTCGCAGGATATTGCTATCTCGTATGAATGTAACCATGTGGTCAAAGTACAGAATTCTACCGAATCTTCAAAGGGATGGTGTAGGTATTGCTTGAGATGAGAATTCAGCTTTTAACTTTTTTAGAGATACTAAGAAACCACTTTATGAATTGTCATAGAGCATACAATTCTAAGAGGAATTGCAATTTTTTTTTTTTAATGGAAATCTGTTTTGAAATGGCTGAGGCATGTATTCAATAACAAAAATAAAGTGATCCTGATAAATGGTGGATCCCACCTTTTATTAGACCCACTTTGGTTTTTCAAAAATTATTTTTCATCAATCAATAAACTTTTAATTCCTCTTAGTATTGTATATTTTTAATGTTTTGTATAGGTGGTTTTAGATTTTTAAATTGGAATTCCCCATCTCAACCAGAACTATATATCATCCCTTTAAGTACATTTAGAAATCAGTAGTATATCATCTGCATAGCTATTGTAGTGTACATTTACGAATGCCAATATATGGAAACTGGGATGTCATTACATGGAAATTGTGCATGTGAGCAAAGGGATATATTTCTTATGTCCGATCTGGTGTTCGTTTGATAGTTATTCATTTTATTGGTTATAAAGTTCAGTCAGGTAAAATGTTGTCAGACCACTGTTGCTGAGATGAAGACATGCTGTAGTGTCCTTACGTCTTGACTATGGTAGCATTTGAATTGCTGTAGATTATTATACCATGATGTGTAAGTTGAAAAGAACACTTTTTAAAATGAATTTGTATGATATAGTATATTCAAAATTAGGTTGTTTTTGTGAATTTTTCTTCTGAAACCAAACACTCAAATTTGCAGTGGGTCACATCACAAGGCAGTCAAACAATAGTCAAAGATCATTTTTAGAGGGCAATAGCAATAGCAATATGATGAAATGATGAAGTGTTACATTTACTTCTAATTCTTATAATCATGTATCTCAAGGGAAGGCATTAAGATGATAGAAAGGTTATAAAGATAGTAGCATCATGGTTACAGAAAGTGTTAAAGCACTAGGGGAGAATAGATACTAGTAAAAGGAATTCACTTCTTGATTATTACTATGATGGCCAAACTGTAGCTTATAGTCGCATTGTTGCTATTTTTTCAGTTTGTTTGTTTGTTTCAAAGAGTAAATTTGTGGAAGACTGAAGACTTTGTCGTCGCTGGTTATAGGCTCTGTAGGAATGTGACCTTACGACATTGTGAGTCATACAGAAATGAGAATAGCATTAGCAACGACATATTCAGATTTGCTGTGAATTATGTTTTCCTATGTGTGGGCGGATGTATTACAATAATACAGTAACCAGGAAGGAAGAGGGATGCTTTAGAGGCTTCGGCCCATCAAACAAAGACAAGTTTTCTAGAGGTCCCAGATGTTGGATGATTCAATGAGCGGAGTTTTTCTCCCTCCTCTTACATACAGTATCTCGCTATCTACATGTTTTGGCGCTCTATTCACGAGGAGGAAAAAGCTTGAGTAAATTCAGATGTGAGTGGGATGCATATCTAGCACTCGGCTGTCAAAACCAAGAAGAGACAGAGTCTTCATAGGGTGGCAAGCAAAGAAGTGCGGGGCACTCCAGTGCTCTGGTGATGACATCAACTTGTGGGCACTTTTCTGGACGGACTCCTCTTCATGGCTGGACTGCGACAGGATGGAATTTTGTTAACCTACTAATGTTTTCAGTGAGATCAATGATGTCAGACAACTGCTCAGTGAAAGTTAGGGCAGACTTGGACGACCAGAATGAAATTAACGGTGGACATTTACAGAGGGTATGAAGTTTTGGAGTTCATCAAACCAAGGAGCTCCTTGATTTAAGTGTTGTGCTGACCCAAAGAGGTTTGGAGGGGGATTCAAATGAAGACTCTTTAGCAACAAAGGAGGTGAATGAAAGCCAGAGAAAGAGATACATGTCACAAGATGCGTTGGGGAACCCAGAAAACTTAAGATCCAGAGGATGATTCTAGCAAAAGAAAGTATAGAGAGGATACATCAAATGGGTAACACTAATTATTGAAGAAGGGTGGAAGGGCACAGAGAACGGGGTAGGCCCACACAGATTAGAAGGAGGGGGTGGAAATCTGAAGAATTGGTGATCAGGGTGGGGATTGAGAAAGAGGGAGAGTGAGGGGATCGGAGGATTGGGTGGGAGGAGGAGGGGGAAGAGAGAAGAAAATCTGGTACAGAGTGCTCCTTTCACTCCTCATCGAGAGGTGTATCTTTGATGGATGTAGATGTAGGCCTAGATTGTGGGCAAGAGAGTGGATGAGACGATGGCTTATAGACAGCTGTTGGAAGGCTGGAGAAGAGAAATGTAGCTGGTATGGTATGTTAGAAATGGGCGGGGGGAGGGGAGGAGGAACAGAAGAGGAAACGATTTCAAAAAAGTGATACGATGACGAGGTTCAATAATCAAAGGCACAATGATAGTTGTATGATATGTGAATGTATGTGTATGTGCATGTGTTCCATACAAGTAGGTGAACCCCCAAATTTTTATCCTCAAACTTGCAGGATAATGACAAGGGAATGCATCAGTGAAAACGAACACGTGCACAGACACACACACACATACCTCACTAAACGTCGTTGCTTGCTGCTGAGGTGAAGACAGTGTTATTCATCAGAAAGCTTGAAATGCATTATCACAGAGTTCAGTATGTTGCTGTTTTCTGTGTTTAAGATAAATGCTTCAGTTCATATGATTCTTTGTGTGTTGGTTGGTGTGTGTGTGTGTTTTGTGTGTGTGTGTGTGTGTTTTGTGTGTGTTTTTGGTGGGGATATAAGCATCACAGCATCTTACTTTAGCCTCGGGCTGTTCTCTGGCAGGTCTGTGCCTGATAAAATTCAATATCCTTAATATTCATGAAGGATCATACACGGAGTAATGCACAAAACTCCCTCCCCATCCATATACCTCCTGCATTATATTCTTTAAACTTTCGACATTAATTTCCAACTCGCATAACGATGATATAAGTCACAGTAATGTTGATGCTATATGTCTATTTCATGGCTAAGAGTGCACATTGCTGTCCAATGGTGATTTTGCAAGCATACCGGTACCTAATCAGTCACAGCGAGGTATTTGTGTAAGAGGGGCTGATTTTCCCTTAAATTGTGGAGAAATGTCAAATTTGTCACGTTTGTGTAGGGTAGAAGAGGCCACCATTCTTTGGCCTGACTAAAACCATCGCATGGGTTCTTGTACAACTGCACACGAACAGGCGTGTCAGCGTCAAAACGGAAGCCAAGGGGGACATTGAGGGCGGGCTCATGTCATGTTCAATTTCAAAATGTTGTCTCTTTTTTCCTTGCCATTCGAGAGGACTTTTGGGAACGATCCTGCCGAGTTTTGTGCAACAGCTGAGTTCAGACGGTTTATCCTCAAATGACCCCAATCTGGACTCTACTCCCCTTTCCCTCCCCCCTCTCTCGGTGTCTCCAAAGTTTTCTGATTGCTGAAGCAAAATGTGTCACGCAAGGTCGACTGTCGAAGTAGTCAGTAGTGACTACCTCACGCCACCACCTGTGATAGGACATTACGACAGATAATCCAGCCGGACCTGACTTGTCTGGGAGCGTTTTAGAACTATGCCTATTAATAAAATGTCATCGCATCATATCATTTCTAGTACGCTATGATATGCAGTACTTCCTTTTCACATTTTTTTTTTTTGTCTTTATCTTCATTTTGAGAAATTGTCCTTTGGCTTCTGTGATATTGGTATCTTCATGGCCTTCTAGTTTTCATACAATATCATCACCCCACACCAGAATTGCACATACCAACTGAAGTCATCAAGTTGAGTGCACTATCTCTATTGCCCATTGACCAACGGGATAGCTGAAAGGAGTGCATAGGATTATGTAGGTCTTACATCCATGCAATGAAAATGCGATTATATTTCAAAGGTTTCGTTAAGCCGAAATTGAAACTTTAAGGTTCTTTATTCCTTTTCCCCCGCGAAGGTTCCTTAATTCGAAATGAGTAAAGGTTCGTTATTCCGAAGGTTTATTGATCCGGAAACGAAATACAATGGCTTCTATGGTTAGTAATTCCAAAGATTCGTTTTATAGTACGCACATTCTTTTCATTTTCAGATTAGCGAACCTCATACCATTTTCGGTTAAACGAACCTTCAGAATGACGAACCTTGAAATTTTCGGAATTTTCAAAATAACGTCACACATGTTAGAATGAACGAAACCTATTTCATGTTCGGATTACGAACATGCAGGTATAGGGACTTTGGAATAGGGAGTGGGGAATTGGTATAGGAAATAATTTATGAGTTACGAACCTTCGAAATTACGAACGCTATTTCATTTTCGGATTAACGAAACTTCGGAGTAACGAACATAACCCGTAAATTCAAAGTCTGTACGTCCGCAATCTTTATACTGTCAGTCGCTGCTTCATACCAGCCAACGTGGCGTTTGGCAACCCGTATATTTTCACCAATTCAATCTTATATTCATTTGCACATTTGAACTCTTCCGAGTGTTTTCAGAGTCCTTACATCAGCTAGGAATGCTCACAACATGTCTTGATGGTTTCATGAAGATAAATCATAACTCAAAAGTGTCCTTGGCATGCAGTTTATGAGAAGAGACAGGAACCACGCGCAAGCCGGATCGCAGAGTCGCAACATATCACGAACGAGACAAAACGCCATCACGTACGCTTCACGAGCGTCCAAGAACTGCCACTTTTGACTCTGGTGCTAACCACTCAGCCAGGCCAAACCACAGGCTTTACCATCACATTCTGAAAAGATCTGTCATAATAATGTAATAGCCCCTATTAATCATACGGCATTTCGACAATATCTTGGGAATTACTGACGATTCTTGATAACTGCGATGCGACGTCAAACTCGGGAGGCGGAAACACTTCTCTGGTCAAACATAATTATCACGGTCGTATTGATGTCGTAACGACGTCTCATATTGTACAGAGCGCTCATTGATCGTCTGACCAAGGGCCTAATTCGTTGTATAGGTCCACGGTCTGACCATGGAGACATTATATGCTTACTGACCAAACCACATTGAAACGGGTTGTAATGACTTAACCGCTGACATGAGGAAAACCAATTATATTTGTCAATGGCATATACATACTTGAGAACTGATGATCTCTGCCAGAAAGTAATCATGTAATGTCTACGTCGCATATCAATAACTCCCATAACCATGATAACTGGTAACGCAGAAAACAACATGAGAAAAATACAGAGATAGTAGATGGGTAGGTAGATAGATGATAGATAGATACATAGATGGATAGATAGATAGATGGATATGTAGATATGTAGATGATTGATGAATGATATACTTATAGATTGAGAGAGTCTGGTGTACGCTAAAGGGACCAAGGTATAAGCGCTTTTCTTCTTCTCTGTTCATAAATCCATGTACATTTGTATTTCACAAAAGGGCGAACCTTTTTAGTTCTTCTGATAGAACTTTAATTGATATCCTGATATTCTGATGTGTCCAGGATAATCATCATCGAAAAGTGGTAAAGAACGAAACAAGCACACAAACAAAAACTTTAAACTACATTGGTCTCCGATAGTGAAAGGGGATGGGGCAAAAACGAAGTGACACACTTGCTCGATAAAACCAAGAAAGCTTACAGAAAAGAAGGGGAGGAGGAGGAGGACAAAGAGCAGGAAAGCAAAGAACAAGATGAAGAAGAAGAAGAAGAAGATGATGATTATGACGATGATGAAAAGGAAGACGAAGTAGAAAAAGAAGAAAAAGCAACAAGACGGAGAAGATCCTGAACAATGAGAAAAGAATACGAACAAAAAGAAGAGGAGAAGATGATGATGAATAACAGAAGAAGAAGAAGGGAAGAGCAAAATGTAAAAAAGGAGGAGAAGGTAGAGGAGATGGAGGAAGAAACAAGTGGAGAAGTTAATGAAGGTGAATAAGTATGAAGAAGAGGAAGAGGAAAAAGGAGAATGGACAAATAAAAAAGAGAGCCAAAAAATGTCAAATCATGAAGCTCCGTGCACCATTTGAGATGACGAGAGAGGCACGTAAAACGATGACTTTTGGGCAGCCGCATCCACGAGCGACTATCATAGAAACTTTATAATAGTGAAGCACTTTATCACATGCGATGTGACGGATTACCGTAAGGAAACATCATGTCAGGAATGGAATCCAATACAAATGAATGCTATAACCGAATTGGACTTTATTGAAAATGAGTATAGATGGATCAGGCACCGAATTCGAGATGGCTCGAAATCTCAGGGGGTATATGGGAGACTGCAGTTAAATACATACGTGACATAATAATATCATCAGAAACATTTTCCACATGTTCCTTTTTCCCCTTTCTCCCCACCTCCCCCCCCCCCCTTCCATTCCTCTTTCACTTTTCTCGTCCACGGCATCGGCACCGCGACAAACAAATCTAACTAGGTTAGATTTCCAATTCTTCATAAATGGAAAACATGTGGCCATATTTCACCTCTCGATGTGCTCCACAATAAGATCAAAAGTACGAGGGGAACAAGAAAAAAAAAAGTTCTCCAAAATCTGATACACGTGAAACAAACAGCAATTGGTAATAGAGAGAATTTTACACCCACATCCACACGCACACACACACACTCACGCATACACGCACATACGTACCTTCACGCTTTCTATTTTCAAATCATGTCCTTTCATGTGTCGTTGGATTATTCAGCTATACTTGAGAATAAAAATTACTGTTATTTCAGTCGTTAACCTCTCGATGGAGTACAATAGAACGACAAGGAATCAAATCAAAGCATTGTATAGAAATGAATACGCAGAAGGTATATGAAAATTATTGTGCAAAACCAAACAAAAAGATAAAAGAACACCACCAAGAGGAAACATGAAATAGCTGGTTGAGACCAAATTTTATGTATATATACACGATGAATTCATAAGGCACATTATTCAGAAATAAGAAAGCACAGCATGTGCAATCAACACAAGACGACAGCTTCCTCAATAACCATATTCAATCTTCGATAGCGATCTTTATTGGACTTTTGGGGTTCATCACTAATAACAGAAACGTGCATTTAGATTATCAAAGTTTGAGAGAAAATTATGAGGCAACGTCTTTGCATGCTGTGATATTACACTTCTTTGAGGAACAAAAATGTGAGGCTGTTTCGACAGTCGATCACTTGAAATTTCCTGTGTGTATACTTGGAGCGGGAAATTCGAGTTTTCAGAGGAAGTTTTCTTCTTTGGATTTATCAATTGTTTTTCCTGCAAGACGTGTGTGGTCTTCTCCCAATCTCCGATTCTCCTTTTAACTCTTTCACTTTCACAAACATACATTATTCTCTCTCTCTTTTTATCTTTCTTTCATCGCCTTTGCGTTGCACATGTTAGTTTTCTGTTTTTCCCCCAACCATTATTTTCTTTGAAATCGAATATCGATCCTTCATCCGTCATCATCTAATAGTATCAGGCAGCCTGCAGTCTGTGCATGTTTTGACTCCCTATGAACTCAACGATGCGGCATGTTAGGTGTAATCATCTATGGGTGATGTTCGTTATTCCGAAAGTTCATTAATAAGAAAATGAAATGAAGGTTCGTTATTCCGAAACACACAAAATCCCGATGCGTATAGATTTTCGTTAATCCGAAAATGAAATGAAATTCGTTAATCCAGAAATGGAGTAAGGTTCGTTAGTCCGGAAATGAAAAGAATTAAGGTGATGGGCACTACAACAAACCTTCGGAATGATCAATCACAAAGCCTATTTCGCGTTCGTATCAACAAACCGTCTGAATGAGGATCCTTAATGGCCTGTATTTCATTTTCGCAATAACGAACCATCGGAATAACGAACCTTAGTTCATGTTCGGATTAGCGAACATTCGGAATAACGAACCTTGGGAATAACGGATAGTAATCCTTATCTGAATAATTATACACGTACAATGTAATTACGCATTGATTTATGTGCTTGTAGACTGCTTGTTTTCATCGTTATAACTCACATCCTATGTATCCTCTCCTTAAACTTTTAAGAATAAAAAAGACACCTCTCCTAAATGTGTCTCGAAGAATCTGTCCTTCCGAACGTGAACAGTCTATCCTGACAGCATATTTCCTGCTCACCTCTTAAAATAACATCATCTTTGGCACTGTGTCATCCGTCAGAGAGAGCACGTGTTTTGTGCTCCACCCATCCTCGAATGTCCCTATGTACTCAGCTTTTTTCTTCCTCTTTCGACAAAACTTTCAAAAAAAAAATGTAAAAAGCAAAAGCAAAAGCAACAAAAAAAAAAAAGCACTAACTGCAAACCATTTGCTCCTACAGGGTTCCGATTCTTAAAGAGAACTTCCACAAATTTAAAGGGGCCCTGAAATCCAAATGCATGTTGATTTGTGTTGATTTATGATACCCTCAACATCACTTTTGCGGTAAAACAAATATCTAGAAACATTTCATATATTTCTAACGATTTTTCTTCTATTTTTCTTCAGATTACTTGGGAACGCCCACAAAAAATCCTTCCAAACCAATATTCCTCAGATGACATCATCTGTCAATCATTGCTTAAGTACTGAAATGTTTAACAAAAGACATTGGAATGCACCTTCCTCTCGACTCAGCATAACTTGCATGTTTCTGTCATATTAATGTGACTAACAAAAGACATGGCGAGGGAACATGCAAGTTATGCTGAGTCGAGGGAAAGGTGCATTCCAATGTCTTTTGTTAAACATTTCAGTACTGTAGCAATGATTGACAGATAAGGTCATCTCAAGAATATTAATATTGATTGGTTTGGAAGGATTTTTTGTGGGCGTTCCCAAGTAATCTGAAGAAAAATAGAAGAAAAATCGTTAAAAATATATGGAATGTTTCACCGCGAAAGTAATGTTGAGGGTATCATAAATCAACACAAATCAACTTGCATTTGGATTTCAGGGCCCCTTTAATGTTCCGAGTTCGAACAAAACAATGGAAAAATTAATTGGAATTCGACCAAAATATATGATAATTATGCATGGATCTCGCTAGCTTCTCATGATTTCATGACACGTAATATATAGTGGCAATACACACATCTTTATTCAAATAATTGTAGTGGTCTATAATATATACGCCATTCGCGAACCAGGACTTCCCAACGAATTCGCGAGAGGCTAAATTGGCGATCGTGGAGCAGAGCAATGGACGGAGAAATCTGTAAGTGCGTGAAAGGGCAATGATAAAAATCCTTTTGGTGTTTACATAAATATCACTATTTTCAAACTTCACAAGTTTTTTTTTTTTTCCCCATCATTAATTAGCCTTTCTGAGCACACTCCTTTTTAAGACCGCGACTAATGTACCACTAAATCATCAAATCACTGTATAGACTTTTGACATGAAGAATGATATTTCCCATTTCTAAATGCATATATTACAAATAAAAATAACAGTAATATAGAGAAATCCAGTAAGGATCTGATTGCAGGACATTTAACTAGCATTGTGATATGTGGCCGAACTCGCTTTTTCTTGAAACTTTCAAATTCACATGATTTTCTCATTTCTTTTTAATCAGACTATACTGTGAATAATAGTCTCAATAGTGATAATGTGAACGCTTTGTTTGATATCTTATACACCAAGGAGAAATCATGATTACAGAAATTAAACATCATTCATTATTCCATCGTCTAATTCTCAATTGTTGATAAAAAAAAAAAAAAAAAAACCTCAGCGACTCGAAGGGCTCATAAACACTGTGAAGATGTATTCCTTTACTTCCTTTTTATTGTTCCGTTTTTAAGACATGAAGAGTTTGATAGCATAACGAGTTAATTCTATTCTTGTTGAGTTGAGATATTTGCAAATCAAAGCTGCTAAAAAACAAAGAAAATGATAGAAAAATATTCAGTATTTTCAATCATAACTTTAAGAACATTCCATGTATGTTACAAGTGAAATATCACTGGAAAGGTGCCATTTCTACTTTATTTGATGATGGAATTACTTTAAAATGTTTAGAAATGGCAAGTAACAGCCAATTTTGCGATCATACCTTTCATGCTATACATTGCAAATACGTTATTCTACTTCCACGACTACACGATGCCCTTTTACTGCTACTGCTATAACAGTGCTACTATACTACTTACGTATACTACTACTGATTCTACTCCTATTATCCCACTACACTACATGCTAGATCTAGTAGGCCTACATCTTGTGCTGATTTAGAATGAAATTCAAGTTGATATTGATATGGTATCGCTATGTATCTATACAAGTCAAGTTGATGCGGTGCGGCTTGTCTTATTCACCCGATATGTCTGAGTCACATCAAATAAGTTCTTCTCCTTTCCCTTCTCCATTTATCACCCTTCCGTCTAGAAGACTTGCACTAAATAACTTGCAACTATAACTTCACAGTTCTGATTCCCGCAATCGTCAAGATGTCATAACAAATCAGGGGGCAGACACCTCTTTTATCCCTTTCCTCTTTCCTTCTGTAGACTTGACTTCCTAAAGTCATAAATCATCAAACCTCGCTCCAATTTCTTCTTCTTTTTTCCCCTCGTGCATCATTTTTCGCTGTCACAATGTTAGCATGACCTTTGCCGTGAAATCTTCCCAAGTCTATCCTAATTTCCCCATGGCGCTGCGAAAGTCTTGCCTTTCCCCCGGTGTGAGGAGCTTATGAGAGGCGAATCTTTAAATTGTTTTCGCACGTGCAAGCTGTGCCAGTTTACGCGGACCGTCGCGGCGCTGAGGTTTGCTTTCATACTAATCACGCTCTCCATCTGGGGATAAACGCTGCTGTTCAATAATCAATAAATTCTTGCGTCAAGGTACTGTTGCAGCTGATGGACAATTGCCCTAAATCGACTTAAATAAGCACCGATTACTGATCAATGTTTTACGTAGTAGCCATGATTAAAAAAAAAAATCATGGGCATACATACTCGGGCAGGGGCGGATCCAGGAATTCCGTAAAGAGGGGGCGCCTTTACAAAATTAAAGGGGGAGGGGCGCACGCACTCCTCCCCATTTTTTTTCCTTTTTATTTGCTATTTATAAAAAAAAAAATAAAGGGAGGGGGGCGCCCGGTGCGCTCCCCCTGGATCCGCCACTGCTCGGGCTGGATTCGAACCAACGATTACCTGATCACCGTACAGGTGTCGTATCCACTGGACTTAAAAATCAATTAATGGGCACTGCGAATTTATTCAAATCAATGAATTCTTGCATCGAGTTGTTTTATTGTAACTGACTGAAAAATGCCCAACATCAATGTAAATATATCGGTGGATATAAAACTTTTTTATAAAATCAATGCTACTCCCCCAAACGCAGATTAATCGGTGCTTTAACTCTGCTGTTGTTTGCACCTGACCGCGATATTCATAAAATCAGTGCTTTAATCTGCTGACTTCACGAGACTTTATAGATGCAGGCCTATTTAAATATATGCGTCATAGAATCGGGTTTAAAACAGATGCTGAAGTAAGTCGATAGTACAGTATGGTATAGTATAGTATAGTTTAGTATAGTATAGTATAGTATAGTATAGTATAGTATAGTATAGTATAGTAGCCCACATGAGCTAAATCACTGGGTTCTCTAACATTTTGTAGCCATTTTAACGTTTGTAGTTAATACTTTTGGATATTTTGATAAGATATTACAATCATACAATGAGTTCATAAATTCATGATCTACATGTAATTGGCAAATGGCAAAAGGAACACGATTCTCAGCACTCTGATGAATGTGAAAGGGAGCAACTTAAAAGAGTCGTGAAAATTTTTCGCCGCCTTCTGCTTCTAAAGAGAGTCGTATGCTTTATCATAATTGCAATTTAATTGCGAAAATTTTGTATTGATCCATGCCAAATGCCGATTTAAGCTGAGCGAGAGTTGCCAGGGTTCCGGAAAGGTGGCAACTATCTTTATATATAGAACAAACTTTCTCATCACGTCATCATTCTTCAAGCCTGTTCATCTTATGACGTCATTGTCACAAAGGCTATGAAGAATTTGTAATATGCCTAAGAGCTTTAAGTGGTTATGTTGTGATTTTTAATTGTTGGGAAACATTGATTTTATTATGCTCATATTAATCAGCGACAGCAGTGATAGCGAATTTCTAAATCTGAGCGTGGCACTAAACTTAAAGCAATAAGCCTATCTAATAGCGCCACTATTTTTCATCCAAATTGGCAATATCTTTATCTATAATTGCCACCTAGAATAAGGCATGGTCACACGTTTAAAAATAATCTACAACGATCTATAGGAAACTAAAGTTTTTCTTTTTGTATAATATAAACATACTAAAATAAAGTACATCATGTATCACTACCTTCTGTAGCTGAAATAATATTGATGACAAATAATTTGGTAAACAGACGAGCACAATTCTGGTTAACGGGAGAGACATTCAGACCGACCCATCAATTTCCATGTGAAGACGAGTAAAACATGTAGAACATGAATATCCTGTGAAAATGAATCCGGATGCACCTTGATCTTAAGGATTTTTATGCCAACCCAACGTGATCATACTCATTAATATCAGGAATTGCTTGCATACATTGCATTACATTCTCATAATTTTCATGGCCTAAAATGTCACAGGGCAATCATCTGCGCGGTTATACAGTTCGTTATTCGGCAGGTTCCTTATTCTGATGGTACGTTATTCCGAAAATAAAATGAGGTCCGTTATGTTCTGATGGTCCATTGGTCCGATACCCCCCCCCCCCCAAAAAAGGTTCGTTTTCCGAAGGATCGTTAATTTGAAAACGAAATACGGCTCGTAATTCCGAAGGTTCGTAGCTTCTGTGAATTTTCGGATCAACAAACCTTTGGAATAATGACCCCCACTCCAAGTTTTTTGTTTTGTTTTCATTTTGGGATTAACGAACCTTCGGAATAACGAATCAGACGATTGCTGCTAATACGTCCTTAATAACCAGGCACGACGTTCTGCAGCTGAAATTCTTACTTTTACGGGATACTCTAGCTGATCCCTGTTTCAACGAACTGCCCAGATCGCAGAACTGAACTCATCGTTGTAGATATACCTCGATCGTTGATGACTAACTTTTCCTTGCCAAAAACTCCCAGAACTCTGTTTCGATACAATCTGTCTCTCCTCTTCCTTCCGCCGCTCCACCCCTTTATTATGCGGCCAATCCCCGCTGCATCTCCCCCGTTCCACTGGTGTACCTCTCCCCTCTACTGACTCAGGAAAGTGACTGTTAAGGAGAGTCTCCCTCTCAGTCATCTGCTATTTTCTTTTTTGTTTAAAAGACAAGAAAAACAACAGCCACAACAACAGAATCAATACAAAAAGTGCACTGGCCCCTATAATGCTCCACAATCTCTTGACTTCACCCGGCGGGCGCATCTCAAGAAGACGAGTTTTGGCAACCCGGTGAGTCCACTTTTTTTTTTTTTTTTTTTTTTTTTTTTTTTTGGGGGGGGGGGGGGGACGAGAATACGCGAACGGAAGAACGAATTGTTTGGAGCTCGACAGATTATTGACTTACTTGGGCGAATGGACGACTATAGACGAGTTGTTGGGGTTCAATATAGTAAACTGAAATCAGCATAGGACGATGAACGTACCAAGAACACAGATTGTGATTAAAAAAAAAAACCACCAAAAAAAGAATCGACCCACAGAGATCCATCAGCTCGTGTTCTTTACATTGCTTTGAGAGTTTATATTAAAAAACGAACAAACAAGGACAGCAAAAAATACATTACAATCGGAACAGATATTAGAAAGCCATAACATCTCATTCAAATTTCACTCAATTTGCGAAACAATGAAGTTAGTCATGTTGTAACACTGTATGCAAATTAGATGGGATGACGAAATCATCTCTTCTCAATAAATGCTCCATTTTTATTTGAATGAAATAGATTCTCTTTTTTTGACGTGCAGGCCCTATTTATGAAATATCTTTTACATCAAATCTTTTGAGCCTCGTTATGATCTCGCAGTGACGACGTGCTCCGCTTGTTCCATTTTGATCAGCGATAACCCTTTATACTTTCCTAGTCTCATAGTATAGGTACATGTAACAAGGAGTGGTCTTTGAAAATAATAGACGGCGTTGCGTGTACCCCAAACGTATTGTTTGGCCAGGCGCGTTAGAGTTTCTTGATACTTGTATAGTAGGCCTACACAGGTCCACACAGCTCACTGGACAAGGGAAGAAAGAACGGACTATATTTTGATCGTCTGCTAGAAAACACGTTTTACGACTAGTTTCGGTGAATGAAAATAAAAACAAAGAGCACTTTTGTCTCTCTGCTTGACGTATGTAAGTGGAGCCAGATGACACGGAAATTCAATATACCTGGCCATTTGGTAATCGCAAGCTCGAAAGACTCACTGTAATTGTAAATGACGGAAAAAATGTAAAGCAATGCAGCGGTTCTAACAAATCTGATAATAGTGCATTGAAATGCACATGAAAATATTATCCATTAAACATATATGCATGTATAAGATATAGGCCCTATAGAGATAAGAGAAGAAAAAGAGAAAGAGAATACATAGCAAAGATAAAAAGGAGAATGAAAACAAAAATATAACAAGAAAAGATGCAGAAGTAGGAGATGAACATTAAAAGAAAGAGAAGAAAAAAAGAAAGAAAAAGAAAACAAAAACAAAGAGAAATGTCGCTGTGACGACTGGTATGCCTCTGCCATATCACATTATTTTCCCTACAGATCTGCAGTACATTGTGAAACAACAATTTCACATGATTGTCAAATATGATTATCATCTGGTAAATTGGACATCAGTTTTCATGGCAATGCTTTGAGCCACACTTAAAATATGAAAAACAGGTGAAAATGTAGCATTTTCACTTCACCTTTGACCCTATTTCCCAGAACTTTCCCGGCATAATCAATGTGCTGTCATACACGTATCATAATGTGTGTATACATTCAGTGTAATAAATGGTATGGAGAAACTAGTGTAATTTTAGCATAAAATAGTGTAATTTTAGCATTTAACCTGAACCTTAACCTTGACCTGATGACCCAAAACTTCAAAAGAGAATCCGTGTCAGGCAAAACATATACATGTATAATTATGTACTAGTTTCATAGAGATACGGATGAAAAAGTGACATTTTCACATCTTCACCAACCTTTGAACTTTGACCCCATGGCCCAAAACTTTCCATAGAGAATCTTACTCTGGTATTGCGTGTATATACAAAGTTTCATGAAATTACATTCAGAATTTGCAGAGATAAAGGGGGAAATATATGTTGTAGAATTTAATCATTATATCTTGACCTATGACCTTTGACCTGGAGCATGAGCGCCCAAAGTTGATAGGCACAGCTTCGTTTACTCATACATACATTATGCCAAGCTTCATGTGGATACTCAAACGGTTCTTAAAGGGGAATTCAAGGCCAGATAAAAGTTATTCTGAAAAGAAAAAGTAAAATTTTCAAGTCCAATAGTGAATATTTCATCAAAATCAGATTCAAACTAATGAAGTTATGAAATTATGAAGTTTTGCTATTTAATTGCAAAATAGTTCTTAAACAGTTGATATGAATATGCATATGAGTGAGCTGATGATGATCATACAATTTTCCATTGCTTGTGACCCCCCCCCCCCCCTCAAAAAAAAATAATGGAAATCCAATTTTTCTGCTACAAAAGTGCAGAACATATTATCCCTGGCTGATTAACTTCAGAATTATGATTAATCAGATTTATTAGAATTTGAGAATGGGGCATAAATGCATTAAGACAAAAAAAAAAAAAAAAAAAATGAAAATTGATATGGACAATTGAAAAAAGATTTTGTGTACAAACTATATAGCAAGCTGTGAAGAGACGACATTGTCAACTCACTCATTTGCATATTCATAATGACTGTTCAAGAATTGTTTCATGAAATTTGGTGAAACATCACAAGTTCGTACCTTCTTTAGTTTTCATTCAATTTTGATCAAATTTTCGTTGATGTGCTTAGAAAATCTTTCTTTCCTTTCAGACTTTCATACTTTCACCTGGTACCGAATTCCCCTTTAACATTTGTCATGCGCTCACTGACAAACATGCAATATCACCAAGCAGCCTTATCCAAGCCTTTGCAAAGGCTGTTGTGACTGAATTTATGCACATCCCGCATTGTTTCAGCTGTGATATGACAAATTCTAAACCTGTCTTGTGATACTAGGTTTCTCATTATTTCTTGAAAACGCTACTAAACAGTTTGAGGAAACACAGAAGTACATGTATATTTAGCAGAAACCTTTGAGTGCGCTCACTTTCGAATATCAAGTCCACTTTTAGCACTCGCACATACAGTCAACCTTGCCGAAGTCAAATTTATTTGGACTGAAGAAATAGCTTCGACCAAGGGAGAAAATTCAACTTACGAGGGATAAAAATTAATGGAATATAAAGAGAAGCGGGCTTGAAAAGACCTTCGACTTATGCGAGGTCAACTTAAAGGGACTGTACAGTACTGGGTGAGGAAGGAATTCATGTTTTGAACATTCCTAAGTGAGATAATGAAAAGCCTCCTATGAAATATGAAAGAGAATGTAATTTTAGGAGGGATTCGACGTTTATTTGATGAAAATTGGTATTCAAATGGCTGAGATATCCAAAAAAGTGCTAATAATAAAAGGCGACATGCCCCAACTTTATTAGGATCTCTTTGTTTCACCTTGTTTTTGGATATCTCAGCCATTTCAAAACCGATTCTCATCGAATAAACTTTTGATACCCCTTAGAACTGCATGCTCTTTGACATCTCATAGAGTGGTTCCTGAATATCTCACAAAATGTTAAAAGCTAAATCTACACCTCGACCAGAACTGTGCACACCCTTTAAGCAATGTCAACTGTATACTTGAGCATTTAAAATAGAATCGAGATCTCTCTCCAATAAGAAAGTAAAAATTCTCTCACAAATAAAACACAATGATGGACAGAAGCAAATGTCACAAGGTGTTTTTTTTTTTCATTCCTCACAGAGGTTTTAATGCGTGTTACAACAAGAGTTTCAAGGTAAGTAATATTAAAGTAAATAAGTTCATAAATGACAGCAAAAAGAGGCAAAAAACAAAACAAAACAAAATAGAGAAATGATGACACACTGGTTTGACCCATTTCCTCTTTTTTTAATCCTTTTCTGTACAAAGCTGTTGCCATTTTTTTGACGACCAAATGCAGACACAAGTAAATATGAAGAGAACTAGCGATACTAAACATCCATTGCAGCGACAGACTGATCGAGCGACTGTGCAGCACAACAAGAAACAGAATAATCCTACCTCGTGCTTGCCAAACACAGGTTATACAACATTTTTCTCATCTCTTTCTCTCTCTCTCTTCCACTCTCTCCCTCTCTCTCTGTCTACACAAATACATTGTTCTGGGGTCAACAACCTTACATACAAAATTGCAGAAAAATAAGAAGATTTTTTTTTTTCACTGATAAAGATCAATACCATGTTGCCTAATAAATCAAACAGGGTGTAAGACAGAGCAAATGTCTCAATGCTAAAACTGTTTAAGCATGTGTACCTGTACACAAGCTCGACTCAAGTTAATGCCTACCATCAAAATGACGGGGGAAAATACTTCTATTGTCAAAACGCAACCTGCTGTGCCAATACTGGACACAGCCACATAGAAAATGACACTGTAGATACAGGATGATACACAGATGATAGTTTTACAACTGTATTCTGAAAGCGGATTTTTTTTTTTGCACAGAAAGGTCAGTCCAATGACCAGCACAGAAAGTATTCTTCATGATCAAGCTTGTCTAGTCCCTTTTGATCATTTTCACCTTTTCCTCCCTTTGGCATACAGTGACTTTAAATATGAAAGCATAAAATCACTTTTGTGTATTCATTAACAAAAACGGAAAAAAAAAATCATTCAAAATTTCAAGACATAATGCGGAATTACTGTCCACAAAGTACACAGGGCCTGTCGTATTTTAGAAAACAAAGATTTCAATTCTGACTTCAATGTTTCGTTGATTTGAACTGTCATGGTTCTTCGGGTGCAGTTATCATAGATATTCTAAACAAACGAGATGGACAAGCATGATATGTGTACAAATAATCTACATCCTATATATTTCACTGCAGTTTGCATAATTGACCCCCCAAAAAACAAATTACATTATAGGGTATCTTTCCTATGCTAAACAGCTGTCTGTGGTCAGAGGCAATTCAAATGTTTTGGACATCCTTATAATTGAGAGACAGTGGTAAACACTGGTACTTTCAAAGTTAGCCAGAATTTAGCAAATTGACTTGAGCTCTAACATTAACGACTCTAACATACTCTCAGCAACCGCTCATGAATTACAGAGATTTTGATTACTCAGAAACAGAAAAAATAAATTTCAAACTGGACATTTTTGCCCTCTTGCGGAAGCTTGAAATTGCCTCTGGTACACAACGATGATTTAATATTTACTATACACAAATGCAATATTGTGTGTGTGATATCACTATCTATCTATACTGTGATCTGTATCTAGATGTGTAGGAATAACTGATACCTTCCAACGGGCTTATTTCAAATGAAGCAGGGCAAGAGAATATTACATTCATTAATTAATTTTTATTTTCAGAATGGCTTGTTGAATTTCAGTCAGTGCCAGACATGGTGGAATTAAACTTATTAGGCAATAAAAAAACAACAACAAATAAATAAAATAATAAAAAGGAATACAGCAGGAGACTGGCAAACATGAATATGCATATACACAAGCATTAAAGATACAAAAAGTTTGGCATCGAAAAAAAAAATGAACAGCTGAAACTTACAAGTACAGATCACAATATACAAAATAAGGATGTGGAATAGGAAATAGTGGGGGAGGGGAAGGGGGAAGGGGGAGGGGAGAGTGGGTAGGAAATGAATGACTGACAATTTTGGCAGGCTTGGAAAATATAATCACATACACTCAGATGAAAATTTTATTTTCTTTTCTAGAGTGGGTACCATTGTGAAAAGTTATGGGTTGATGTCTTGTAAATGGGACAAAAACAAAAGTGGCATTTGTTTTAGTTTTGGTCTGTTTTTATTTTTATTTGTTATTTCTTCAAAAGAAAGACAGGACTATTTCAACAGGCTGTTGGTAACCACTGGTTATCTGGATTTGAACTTTGCACGGATATGTTTCTGCCACTGTCTGTATATGAATGCGGTGTGCCAAGCAAGGGGCCAGGGTAGCAAATTCCCAGAGAGAAGCTTCTAATGGCAGATAGAACATCCTCTTTCCCTGCGCCCCCAAGGCACAGAGTTCAGATTTGACATAAGGATAAGATATGATAAAATTCCCCAAAACTCTGTCAATTATTACCATGGTGCGAGCCATGCTCACTGAGAACATGGCACCTTGATGATAACAACTGAAAAGGACATAATGATGAAAAAATTTGCAATGAGAGAGTGTGAGAGGTAATGTGGTAGGATAATGTTGATAGGGGAAGATAGCCAATCATAGTCAAATGCCTGGAATATAATTTGGAGGCAATATAAAGATATATGGCAGAAGAGGGATCGTCTACAAAATACTGACCAGAGGATGGGACCAAAGGTCACTCCCATGTTGCCAGGAAGGTGCTTACTATTTTTTTAATTGTCACATCATTTCAAATAATTATTTTTTTGGTGTTCTTCTTAAGAGACCTGTACAAGACATGCACAATTTGTAACTAACACATAAATAAGCTAAACGGAACAATGCATGGCACTGCCTATGCATGGGTTAGTGACAAACTCAATATCGAAAAAGACAAAGCGATACACTTTATACAAAGTTATCAGTTGCACTAGAATGCTGCCACACTTATTTTTCTTTCTTTTTGTGGTTTGATTTGATTACCAAAATGTTCTTACCAGTGCACAATTCTGGTAAAGTACATCTATAAATATCAACAGCTACTAACGTTTGACTCGTAGCAATGATCTTACGACAGTACTTGTAACTCTGACACAGCCGTTGCACAGCAACAAACGATTTACACAGAACCATATAAAATACAAAGAAAGTTATCCAACAGTCATTTCTGTACATTTCAAACTGTTGAGTACCATGACTTTTTTTCTTCTAAGATCATTCCTAGTTGGTATGCTTATACTGAATTGAATAGTATGACAAGCACTTTAAAAACTTAGATAGTGGCTTGCAAGACAATTTGTGTACGTTCACATTTACACTTGACATATTTATCATATCTGAAAGAATATTTCATACACAAAATACTTCAGTACAAAAAAAAAAAGACCTGATAACAAAAATTATGAAATACAGATAAACAAAATGAATGACACAAAATATTCAATGGTTTATGTCAGATTTTTATAAACTCCTATACTGGGGGGGGGGGGGATAAAAAGGAAAACAAAACTACTCAACTACAGAGACCATGTATTGATGTCTAGAGAAAAAGAAAACGATAAGAATGTACGCACATCTCAAAAAAAGATTTTCTTTTTCAGTGGTCAACAATAAATCACTAAATACAATGTAGTACTATTAACACCTCAAAACATGACATTTCTTTCTCTTCTCCGCGGCAAACACAAGACGAAAGTTATCACAAGACATGTCATAGAAAAAAGAAATATATGCTCCTGCATCTCTGTTGAGGAGACAGGCAAAAGTAAAGAAAAGAGAATACGAACCCACTTTCATTACATTTCAGAGTCTGTTTGGTCACAAAGACCTGCAAATACTGAACTTACATTATGCATAACATGAGAATTCAAAATTTGTGTGATGCACGTATCCACCGCCTCACACTCATTTACTTTGTGAGCCTGTGGTGACCATACATAAAGCACAAAGCCCTGTGGATAACTCCCATCCACTGTGGAGTGTCCACTGATAATACAAAGACATGCAATTCAGTCATTACATAAAACAGGCCTACTGATATGGGGCCACGTGGTGCTATTTTAATAGTCCAACTGCATGCATTTTGCCGTTTGATTTGCATAAAGGTGATACATGATTTCACTGGTTTTTTTCTCTCTTTATATGAGCATCACACAGTGATTTCTTATTTTGTGTGTGTGTGCAACACATGGGAGTACTTGAATCAATCTCTGATCACATGACTAGACAAGCCAATAGAAAGTAACCGCTAAACATGAGCAAATGGTAATTACAGCATCATTATCATGCATCATCACCTCACACATGATACTGCTATCACAACTTGTCAATATTAATGTAGTTCGTGCAATATCAAAATCTAATCACAGTTTTGCTGGAAAAGATTATACACCTGAACAATACTGTACGCAGAACTCCCAGTAAGACAACAAGAAGTGAAATGATTTTTCTACACCTTATACGAAAAAGATCCCTTTAAGGGAGGACAGAGAGAAGGTCCAAGGTCAACTGAAAATGAATACCACCAGTGCTCACTTCTGGCGCTCAGTGACACACCAAACATCTGTGCATCATGGGGTACGAACGGAACTACACGTATCTCAAAACCATCTCACCACATGATAAGTATGAGAAAACAAGTAACAACATTCAAATGTTTGTATTCTCTCTTTTAACAGGAACATGTACCACAACAAACACAAAGAACTACTTTTTTTTTTTTTAATTACTTCACAAGTGATCAAAATACAGTCTGACACATCCTCCAACTGTGCGCTTTTCTGACCAAATCTCTCCTCGTGGGGGACAAGAAAAAATATGCTCTCGCTAGGCATGGGGAACGTTCACTCATTCTGCGACAGAACTGAAAACAATCACACGTGATCAACACAGTCAGACCGAAGGTACTCTACTACAATAGCTACAAATGGTGAGGTTTTTTCTTTCTACTAGAGATATATAGCAATACATACATATATAAATGAGGAGGGAGTGTAGAGTGAGGGAAGCGTATTTCATGAGCAGGAAAAGAAGATAATAGCCATAATATGAGAAAGGGGATAAAAGAGCGACATAAAAAACACCTAACAACGAACAATGACGAACATTCATGCCAGTCGCGACTGAATGCACGTCAGTCGAGCTGGACAGCGAAGACTGAAAGAAAGTTGAAGGTCTTCCACTCACGGAACAGAATAATCCTCGAAATGACTGATTTGTTCCGGGGACGGTCGCAGAAACACAGAGACAAAACATGACAACCAAAAAGCCAACGCAAAGAGGGGGTGAGATCCGTAACATCCACAATCTCTACTGACAACGAAAGCTATCTACAAGTTTCATCACTGGTAATAACATCCAACAAATTCTTGCAGGACAAGTCGATGAACAAAAGCCATATCAAATGGTAAGACCTTATATGTTGTTGTTGTTTTTTTTTTTTAAACAAGACCATGCTTGGATAGGGGAGTATTTGTATAAAGCTACAGATGGAGGAAATGAGCACCTCTTAAACAGGAACCGTAGCATCATTTCCAACTGAAACAGACGTCACATAATCAGTTAATATTCGGTGACACTGTGCTCTAAAATCGCCTAACACACATGATTGCGAGTGATTTCTCTGAAATAACACAACCCGATTCACTGTAAGCTCACACAATGAATGCATCGAGATAGAGTAAAAAAAGAACAAACAACACAAAAAAAAAACAACTAACTACTCATAGTACTTGTAACAATCTCGGCAGCCGATGAAAACTGACCCAACACTTGAGTGTTGATACACCTGCAGTTCATCAGAAAACACAGCCAAGACATCTAGTACATACTCATACATTGTATATGTAGCTACAGATTCTTACATATGACAGCAAGTTCTACCTTTAATATATTTACTAACACACACACACACATACAAACAAACAGACAGACACACAGACAGACACACAAAACCAAAAGACTAACTCCCTTTCTTGCTAATGACTAAATCCAGTTTAGTCCAGGATTCGTTATGATAACTAACAAACAAGAATGTCCCTCTTGTTTTCATCTTAGTCTACACCTTAACTACATACACTGCATGAAGATAAGGTATACCTACCCAGAAACACACAAATGTACAGAGAGACAGACAAACACATACACTGTACAGACACACATAAATACAAGGACATGCACAGTTATCATCCTTCTGAGAGCAAGCCTTCTGGCTACAACTGGGATTTCTAGTAACTGGCATGACAGTACAAAGCATTATCCTTGACTTGCCATGGTTGTCAAGGTAACGGACATAAAAAGACTGCATGGAGGAAAAGCCATTCATGGATTTGTCTAGTCAAAGCAGTAACGTGCCCATCTACCCCTATCGAGGCTTGATCAAATGTGAGAATCCCCAGAGAGCTGGTCTTATACCTTATGCTTGGTACGTCATGGTTCGTCTCTTTTAACAATGATGTTAAAAAAAGTGTTTTCTGAGCAGGTAAACCTCTAAACTACTTCTGGTACTCCAACTATTCACTTCACACTGCAAAATGCACACCCTGCTAACTCTTAAGTTGCAATTTTTCAAATGCTAACATCACTCATGGGTGGATTTAAATCCCTCAGGATCAAGATACTAATATTACAAATTTAATGAAACATTTATGAAATAGTGCTTGCCAGCAAGCATTCAATACACTTCATGAAAAAAAGGTTTGGTGTCATCAAGTTATAATCACTCATTTTTTTTTTTTTTTTTTTTTTTTGCTTTTGCAATTTTGTTTTTGAACTATATTTTGCAAACTTTTTTTTTTTCAGATGTGCTCATGTCATAAGCAACAAAATGTTAAATCAACCAAACTAAGAATGCAACCGCATGGTTTTTCAATCCTTCTCCCCCCCCCCCCCTTGAAAAGCCCCATTTGTGTCAAGGTTGCCATCAGAAATTGAACAAGGCCCCTCCTGTCCATTACAGATGGTTAGTCTGTACGCCACCAAGTCAGAAGAGTGCCCAAGCTTTGTGGAAAATAAGCATCCACGAAAAACAAAAATCCTGAAAGGATCCAGTCTTTCAGCAGAAGACTTGCCGACAACTAATACTTGTTGTGATGGGCTAGAAACAAACGCTCCGTGCACGGTGGCGTACTCACGTCTCACGCCGTACGCGATTTCAGCGACAGATTCAAATACGAAGAAGGTGGACAACATTTGAGCTCCAAGATGAGAACCTAACTCAGAAGAGGATTTAGGATTTAGAGCCAGCAGGAACAGACTTTCTCTCGTGTGGAAAGAAACAATGCCAATACAAAAACAGGAACAATAGCAGAGAGAAAACATGCAAAAAGAAAATATGCAAAATAAAGAGATAGGGAGAAGAATTGGGGGTGAAATGAAATGTAGAAGTATGTGAAGAAATCTGTAACACTGGAACCTGTACATACTTGAATTTTCAATATCAAAAACCTACATCTGGTAGCTGTATATTTTGTCTTGTCTCTTTTTTCCAGCTCCCGTATCATCACTTTCCTTCTCTCTCTCTCTTTCATCTTTTTGAAAGGCAAAAAACACTAACAGAAAGACCAGCATTACCTTAGAAGACACCCCAGAAACTGAACCAATTTCAGAAGAAGGTACAGTAAACACTGAGCAACACTTTGGTTAAGTTACAGCTCTGCCTTTGCTCTAAGGGAGAGGTGCAACGGTTTGTTCAGACGCAAACTCTGAATGAAAACTTTGAATGTTCAGAGGCAAATCATTATATGAAATCAACATGTGGAAAACAGTCCTTGTGAAAATATACCCATTACATTTTCCATTAAGCATAGCACTAAACAATCACACAGAAAACATTTATTTTTTTTTCAGAAGGTGGTTTAAAGCAAAATTTTGTTACTCAGCGAGTAATAAACTTAAAAACTTTTATAAATCTCCTGGCATTTATTATTCATCTTTAAAACACTCACACCAGACAACACGAGACTTACATTTTGACTGAAAAGGTAGCTGTATTACGATGGTCTCTAATTCATGGAAAAAGAGAATATGAATCATACATACAAGTAGAAGATAACAGAATAAAAAAAAAGAAAGAATGAATATTTAAAGATGAATATAATGCCAATCCTTTCATGCAAATGCATGAGAAAATGCTCACTGCTTGGGCAATTGGGAAGAGGAATCAATGCAACCTGTTGACAGGTTTCTCCGCACCAAGGCTGTCTTCTCTTAATCGTTAGGCGAGTTATAAAATAGATGCACTTCAGTCATACCACTTACTTGTGAGTCTGCTATTTTTGTGTCCTAATGATGAATGTACACACCATTCGTACTTTATGCAAGTGCCACAGTCTCACAATACTGCCAGTATCAAGTTTAAAGAGTGGGCATAAATATGATGCAGTATCCACATATTTCATCAATAACTATTTATCTCTTTTAGAAACAAAATTAACTGAAGTCGAGCCAAAAGTGCAGTCAATTGACTGCCAATTAATTCCCCCCCCCCCCCATTGAAAGTTAATAAATCCAGGCTTGATTATGATAATAGATCTACTAATGCACAATAATGCATTCCGTGGAATCTGCTGTGTTGAAATAATGGTCAATGAACTCTGGCATGAGCTCACAGTCACATTTGGTGGTCTACCCACTACCGCAAGAGCCAAAGCACCTGGCTTCCTTCCGACTTCAGCCTCCTACGGGGGCTTCTTCTTCAAGAGAGGGAGACAAGATTACCATCTCCCCCCCCCCCCCCCCCAGTCTTCCCTCTCAAACCACATGTCTGTACTCCTTATTATCATTTCCACGAACACTACAATGGATGAAAACATGTTCTCCATTCACACTCATGTGTTACATACTTGTCCTGCACAGTCACTTGGATGTTGTGTTTGCACTAACCAGCTTCTGATCAGCTGTAAAGCCAGCCAAGTGGTATCCAAATTGGATGGGGGGGGGGGGGGGGTGTGGGGAGGGATACATACACATAAACAAATATGAAGAGAGTCCACAGCAAATCTGGGTAGAGGAATGCTCCACACAAAGGCAGTTCCTTCAATCAGGCATTGTCCGAATTACTTCATTATGGTTACCTTTCATATCTCTTGCCATTGTTTCTACCTTTTCTCTCGAGATGCCCCACAAAGTCTTGGGGGAGGGGGGTGGTAAGCTCCTTAACTGGGGTAGAAACGCGCAAACATGCATTGTGGCGTGTTTTTCTCAAAAAACCCACAAGGGGAACTCACGTCTGATGAATGGGAAAGAAACCATTGGCTGAGAAATAACAGCAGCCCTTAAAATGCTTCACAGTTTGAGTCAGAAAGAGAGAGAGAGAGAGAGAGAGAGAGAGGGAGGCACTTGTTGAGAGCAATTTAAAGAATCTGTGAGTGCCGCCTGTTTCAAAGAAAAAGCCACAGTAGCAAGCAGCATTCAACCCTAGAAAGAGTGTCGTCTTGAATGAAATGCAATGAGGCAGAATTTACGATGGCACTGAAAATCCCAGTAGAAGCTAGCAAATGGTACATGCAGTTTTGTGACTTGAATGCAAGCCGACTTTGACATGTATTATGAGTATCAAACTCTTTACCGAGGTCATGTAATTTTGGCTCAGCTTGAATTTTGACTCATCTGTTTTATGCATGAAAAAACAACAAATTTCACTTTTCCCTGACAGCAAATTTTCCAAATTACAGCATTCAAGACACATCTCAACTGTTGCATAACCATTATCCAATGGAGTGCAGCATTGCCATACTGTTCTGTCACTTTAACACATAAACATGTGAAAAATAATTAATGGATCTTAATTCTTTGGAATTTGTCTGCATCCACTATTGAGTCTACAGGTATTTAAAAGAATAACAGACTTAAAGAGAGTGAAAGTGTGAGGAAGGATGGAGAGTGAGAGAGAGAAGGGGGGGGGGGGATGGTTTGTGGCAATCGGATACTGAAATTCTCGCAAGCTTTTCCAAACTTGGCTTGGTTGAATGACCGAGACGTATACTGGATATTAGGTGCTCGGTGGTGGTAGAAACGAAAAAAAAAAAAAAAAAAGAAGTGAAAAAAAAAAAGAAGAAATAAGGCTTGCATGGAGACTTAAGAACAAAATTCCTAATAACATAGCCACCAGGCAAATCCCAGCATTTTACACCTCCAGATCTGGGGTCACGGGTGTGGAGTAAAGGATAACTTGTAACCCCATGCCTTGCAACCTGTCACTTAGCACCCGACAATGGGTTTCAAGTTCCCAGTCTTGCTGGAAGAGAAAGGCTCCATTGAATAGCGGCCTTTTGTTACCAAACCCCTCGGGGGCACATCGTGCACGAAAGCACGCAAGGACTGAAAAAGTGGTCTCCGACCACCACAATGAACGACTGGCACAGGGAAGAATGGTTTTCAATCTGCCCCCTCTCCCTTTTGTTTCCCTTTTCTGTACCTCTTTTGTTGGATACCTGTGGTTTTGATTCTCTGGAAATTAGACATCATATACGAGTTAAGCTGTTCTCAAAGACATACCATTGTGAGTCTCTCTCCCACCACCTCCTCCCCCCCCCCCTCCCCCCACCACCACCACCTTGTTGCTCACACCTCAGCAAGGCTGGATTGGCATCTGCTTATGAGGTCATTAAAGTTTGTGGTAACAGGGCATGTTTGACGTGGAGTAGATATGACAGCGGAGTCTTGAGCACAGAGAAAAAAAGGGGGTAACGTTGCACTGAGATAATGATACAAAAAGAGAAAGAAAGAGGAAGAGATAGAAGAGAGAGAGAGAGAGTGAGAAAAGGTTGAAGTTATACTTTTATACCAAGTGATGCATTGGCCCCTGTTAGATACCTTCTTGTTTCCCTATTTCCCAAACACTCTTTATGAACCCTCTTTTCCCATGGAGAATTGATGTAGTATCAAATGCAGTGTGCTCTTCTCACAGCTAAGTCACATCTTGTTATATCAATATATTATGTCGTTATGTTTGCCACAAAAGTAATGTGCAAACAATAAAGAAGGGAGGAAGTTTGGATGAGGAAAATTAGTTTGTTTATCAAAATATGAAATTCTTCTTCAACATTCTTCAGTGGCAGCAACCTCTGTTACAGATTAATTTTTTTTTTTGTTCTTTTTTCAATGCGTAACCAGAAGTTCTCATCAAAGCCATCAGATCTGAGCTGCAAAGGACCAGACCATATCAGACACAAAATTTAGTTTTGGGATATTCTCTTGACTTCCATGGTTGTCAAATGATGAACATCCAGTCTGAAGCACTGCATTATGCTCTTGCTCAAAAGCCTGATCTCGTCATCGCCTGCTGGAAACCTGGTGGCAGTTTGTAGGGAGCTGCTTCGGTTGAATGTACCCTGTAAGCGGTGTAGCTGCAGAATCATCTTGAAACAAGGCGATGATGTCCTTTCAGAGGGAGAGAAGAAAGTTTGTGCGTGTGTGGGAGCACACTTGTATGTGGTAGGTAAAGTGAGGAGTAGTGTTTGGAGGTAACCATGCGCGGAGCATTCTCCGAAGCTGAGATAACATGGATTGTGCACCATTCATGTTTGATGATTGGAACCACTGACAAACGAGACAAAGGAGGGGGATATCTTTCATAAAGGGATTAAGTGGGAAGAGAGACAGGCGCAAGGATGGGATTAGGAATGGCTCAGCAGTGTCTTGACGTATCTGATTATCTCTATCAGACCGTCTGGACGGGTGCACTAGCCAATGGATGATTCCACCATTCTTTCAGAGTTTTTTTGGACGAGTTCCCAAACATGGAGCGGAAGTTGTAATTGCTTCCAAAACATGCACTTTTGAATCAGTGGATGTCACACGTGACCGGAGCACTAAACCTCACTCATTTAACCAACCGCGACTGATTTCTCCTGTTTTTCCATTGGACGAAAGACGGACAACCCACTACCTGATGCCATGAGACGGATAACTGCACTGCAGTTTGCTGCATCACCGGTCAAGTCAAGACAGTAATGACATAACTTTCTGCACACAAGTTCTACACAGAAAGTGAGTGACAAATGATGTAAAAAAAACAACAAAAAAACAGATTTTCTCCCTCCCCCCCCCCCCTCCCCCTTTTCTAGTTACACAACCTCTTCATCCATACAAAAAGAGAGAGAGAAGGGTTACAGAAACACAACTAAATCACAAAATCTGGATCTGGAGATGTCAGAGGACTGCAGAAAAATGAACACAAAGGTATCGCCAGGACTTTCTTTGGAGAGAATATGAACAAGATTCAACCTGCTTTCAGCACCTTGCAAATGGCATTGAGAAAAACAAAGAAGCAAGGGTCCAGCCTCAGTTATCCAGCCATTTTGTGAGCGGGGGCGCCCACCTGAACAAGTGATATGGCCGGATAAGTGAGATATGCTTAAGTACAACACTTTCAGGCAAGTTGTGTTGGGGATAATTGTAAGGCATTGCTAATTTACTATTCACCATGATTTTGCATATCTGATCATTCAAATTCAAATTCAAACTAGAAAAGCACTCTGAGAGTGGCCAAGCAGCTACTTTCCACTGATGATCTTGCTCTTCAGATCAGTGATTTCCACCCACTGAAAAATGGCCCGATTTCCCAATATAGAAGCCTTTGTTACGTCATAAACCCTCAGATGCACGGCGCGCCTCGCCCCAGCAGAAACTAGAGCACGTACTTTAGTGCGCGCATAAAAACCTCAAAAATGCGCAGCTTGAACTCCCAAGTTCATTGAACCTACCTGGAAAAATATCGAAAATCCTTCATTAAATCCATAAATATTCCCGGATCACTACCAAAGTTTAATCATCAGTTCCTTGTGTCATTCTCAACCTTTCCTGCAAGTTTCATCCAAATCCATGCAAAGCTTTTTGAGTTATTTTGCACACGGAAAACAAACTAAGTAACAAACTAACAGACAAACCAACGGCAACAAAAACATAACCTCCTCCCTTGGCGGAGGTAATTATGTGAAAACAAAGATGGAATATGACCGGAAATACACCTTCCTCTTCCTCTTGGTCTCTGTTCCTTCTAGAGGCGGTTATTTCACACTGAAAAATGAAACTACAATCCTATGTGCCAGTCCCTGTCCGGATAATGAAGAGATCAGGAAGAGTGATGGCTGGGTGTTAGTGAGGTCGGACTGTACTGGTAAGAGAAAAGCCAGAGAATATCAAAAAAGGAACTAGAAAAGCACTCAGAGAGTGCAGACCTCTGCCAAGCCAGCGGCTCATTTCCACCCATACACGCATGCAATTTCCCAATATAGAAGCCTTTTGTTTACATCACCAGCTTCCAGCTGCGCGGTGCCTCGCCTGAGCAGAGCACACACTTTCGTGCACGTATGTAAACCGCCAGTATGTGCAGCTAGAACTACAAAGTTCACTGACCTTACATACTGAAAGTTAAAAAAGATAAAATCCTTCAAAAATCCATAAAAATTCCCAGATTCACTATCAAAACTTAATCATCTGTTCCTTGTGTCATTATCAACTTTTCCTGCGAGTTTCATTCAAATCCGTTCACAACGTTTTGAGTTATTTTGCAAACAGACAAACCAAAGCCGATGACCACTTAACCTTCTCCCTTGGTGGAGGTGATAAAGAAAGAGAGTGTGTGTGTGTGTGTGTAGGAAAGAGAGAGTAAGAGGAAGGAGGAAAAGCAATCTGAAGTCCAAAAATTGTCAGTGAGGACTAATGTACAAAAATGAAGTATAAAATGGGTTGACGGGAAGAAATTGCCAAAGCCAGGGCAATTCTCGATACTCACAACGATATATGCATCAAGCACAGTGTACAAAATAATCTCGAGTAAATGACCTGAATTCGCCGAGGGGTCCCTGGCCTAGTCTAGTCTATTTCTATATCCTTTCACTACACTTTAATGCCACGATTGCTTGGCGTGATTCACAATCAATGCCATGTTTCATTTTTTCCTGCATTTTGGAAGTCAAAAAACATTTTTCTTTTTTAATAAAGTGGAAGATATGAAGGCAAGCCAGTTGCCAATTGTCACGTTTTCCTATAAATCATTTGTTCTAAAATCTGAGTAAACAAACAAAACGAAAAAGAAATCCATGCAAATTAGCATAGGTTCTGTTTTGACAATACCAGTTGCCTTTGAATTACATGCAGTCACATGCCCCTTGAGCGCCGTCTTCTTTACGATTCTGCTTACAGTAATAGGTTCCTATTTTCTCCCTTTGAAACTGACGGTACCACATGTACAATACAGACTTGAATTCAGTGCTTAACTGATGAGCTTGCTCACAGGAGAAAAAAAAAAACAAACAAACAAACATTTTGTCCAAGTTAATCAACGTGCTTATTCTACTATGTACATACCATCTACACTACAACCCGTAGGTGGGCGTGACAAACTAACAACCTTTACATGTCCCACGGGACGCTTGCCTGCCATGAAGCATGAGACCCAAGGTGCACATGCCTATGTCCCAAGCTCCACGATATATCACGCCTTGACAATATAAACAAGATCAGCTGACACATCTCAAACTGACGTCTCTTTTCTGCGCTCTTTTCCTTCTTTTTTTTGCTTCATGATTTTAATCATTCATGTAGTAATACCCGGCAGAAGCTTTCACGTATTCATTGAAGACCTGCCTACATCAACAGTAAAATTTCTTGTAAACTTGTTAACTTTCTCACAGCTCACAGCAGAATTCTCTGGTTTACACGACTTTCAGACAGATCCAAACAGCTTGCTGCTCACAGGGGGCAAGTCGACAATGATACTGTACATGTGTGGAGCGCATCATGCACAAGGGCGGAAGCTGTGATGTCACAATACGATTCTGGCAAAAGTGAGGTCGTCGTCGGACAGAGAGCCACAATTGTGTCGGCCATGTCCAACAAGCGAATGAATAGTTAATTCTACAACCTACTTGGAGTGTCCATGCTCCCCTTTTTCAAGGCTATGAATATTTTTAAAGTGTGTATATGCTGCATACTGACAAAAAAAAACAACATAAAAGCATACCAGTCAACATCAAGAGGTGCCACTACATCAATTTCAGAGGTCAAGGGTCAATGTGCACAGACACAAAAAAAGAAAGAAAAAAGAATATTTGCAATCAGTTGGTGTAGTTTGAAGTACAACCGTACACCACATATATCCATCTTGACAAGGAAAGGGTAATATCATATTGTGATAGCTATGAATTGATACACACCTTAACTCATTTGTACACACGCATCATTTTGAAACTGTCCATTGTGAAATCACGCCCCCTCATTTTGAAATCAATTCATTTAAAATCGGTAAAAACCAACTGGTATATAGAGAGGTAGCATTCCCATTAGCACAACAAAATCATACAGAATCAGATTGAAGGAAAAACATCTATTAGCACTGATGTGTTCAGCAGACCACAGAAATGACATAACAGGACATAAAACATTCACTGTTTTTTAAAAGGTTTGCAAGCACAACTAAAAACACTTGTCCTGCAGTGCACACTATCACTGGAAACTTGACTTTTTGCAGGAAACGTGTCACTATTTCCCTATCCCCTAAACAGACCACGTACTCAATGGATCAGCCAGCTTTCCCTCGACATTCTGCTGCATTTATAATCACCATGGCAACATCAAAACGTGATGCCGTCTTGTTAACAAGTCCAACTGAACGACGAAAGAGTCATTTTGACAGGCAATCTTTGCCGTAAGTACTGAAATGAAGTACACATACATTTTAGAGATATGTCATCAATTTTTCTTCATCAAAGCTTCAGAGTGGACTTTTGGCTTATGGCAGTCTCAAACAAATTATCATGATCTTTTTTAGATTTTTAAAGATTATCTTTTTATAATAAGAAAGACTTACATGTCTTACACCACTTCAATATGATGACTGTGAAATAAGATAGAAGTACTGCAATCCAGTGTGAAAGTACTGCAATGACACTCTTGATATTTGAAATCACATTATGTTTCACATGCTTGCATGCTTTTGTGGTAACTATTTGCACTCTGCTGAAAGGAAACTAACTTGTGCTGTAGTCAAAGATTTGTACACCATGACATGATGGGTAAATGAGTGAGTCAATGTGAAAGGAAAAAAAAAATCTCAAAGCTTCAACCACTACCCTTGTAATTTCACTACAATGTCCTACATGTCATCCCAAACTACCCCAAATCATCCCAACATCAAGATGACATGTAGAAGGGTGAGGAAGGATTGGGGGAATGCATACTCTGGTTTTGATACCTTCCATTAGAACCCAATGTGTATTTCTCATTTCCGTCAGGATTAGGGGGTCACATTAGATATTTCACTGAGCTAATGAGAAGACAGAACTATCCTACTGTTTTTTTAGGGGGTGGAGTTGGATGGGGCTATTCGGTGTTGCTATTAACAAACTGTGAGATGGGAGCACATCAGTGGTAGGTGTTTGCATAGCGACGGTCGAGCTTTGGGTGGCCCCGGATGGGCAGGTTGGGAGAAGCCCCCTGGCTGTGACTGGTGGTTGATGTCGAGGAGCCCGACGCCGCCGAGGCGATGGCGCTCATGGAGCCGGAGGGGGAGACGGGCGTGGAGTTGGGCGCCCAGACCGAGGGCTGGCGGAGGGAGAGCGGGTCGCTCCACTGCGGCGTCAGGGCGGCGTGGATGTTGAGGTGCTCCCGGGAGGAGGAAGGGGAGGGGGACGGGGACGGGGAGGATGGCGGGTGCCAGAGCTGGTGGCTGCTGCCCCCTCCTCCGCCCATTCCTGGGGCTCCCATGCCGGCCGCTGGTGAGTTGGGGCGCTGCCATGCTATCTTGGGAGGCCAGGTCTTTGTCCCATTCTTGTCCTGTAGCAGGCCAGAAATATCAAGATTAATACCGAGGACTATTAATATGTCAATTCCCCATACAGCAGTGAGAAAATTACTACCTTTTCAATTTTCAAATCGTACTATTACATACATTAATTCAGTACAAACTTTACATGTCCTGAAAGTAGTTTTAACAATGGCCAAAGCCTGAATTCAACGATTTACCTCCACCCTCCCACAAGAAAAGAGTAAACAAACATACACACACAGACAAAAAAAAAATCCCCACACATACACACAAGTGAAAATTAAAAAACAACTGGAACACAAAAAATATCTCGGACTAAATTTAGAGCCCCACCCTTCTAACTTAACTCTATACAGAGCTTACCAGACATGAAATGTCAGCAATGGCAACAAATACACTAACAGCAAGAAATGCAACCATTCGGCTGACCTACAAACAAGGAAGGATGCACATGAAAACCATGAACACCTTACAATTTCTGTTGGACCCCAACAACAAGATGGGACTCACCAAGGGGACGACCTCCAGATAATGCATGCTGCTGGGCTCTGGGCTGGCGGAGAACGGCTTGCCGTGTAGCGTGTCCTCTCCGCTGCTATGCCTTCTTGAGTAGCAACGCGCATTAATAGATCCAGGACCACGTGTTACGAGGATTACCAGTCACATGTGACAGATGGAAATGACCGAGCCCAAGGATAAATGGACAGAGAAAGAAGGTAAACATTTGAACAGAGATTGTATTCATGACTCTATTTATTATATGTATATTATGCAATACCTACAAAGATTCTCACTATTATAGAGGTACACTGTACACTGCTCATCATGTGACATGCAGTAAAAAGTACCACTGCAAGCTGTCACTGCTGAGTGTTCAGCTTTTGTCAAGCAGCTATGGATATTGCACTCAGACAACATTTATATTATATTGAATGGCTATGAATGGGATACCATTAATATTGCACTCATTAGGGCCAATATTGCACTCATCTTTGATGAGTGCAATATTCCCTAGTATTCCATGAATTAATGCCATCCAATCTAATTATCATCTATAATCACTACCATCGATAATCATATGCAGAAAAAGCATGAACTGCACAAAAGTACCATACTTCTACTCATTTTTGAAGTTGACTTAGCACTGAAAAAGGAGTAGGTCCTACATAACTGCGTATAAAGCAACTAGTAAGATGTTTGTGCGCTTATATTGTAACAAGATTTTGCGCGCTAGTAGCAAGCGTTCGCGCACTCAGCAAGCGCTTGCGCAACAGACAAGACAAAATATGGCGTATTATTGAATGGCCAGTAACAGCGAATTGTTGAAATGTCTCACCTCCTCGAGACAGGAGCCAAGAGGCTAGCTCCACCAGGAGAACAGTGCACCATGGAGGCCAGAGAACTGGGGTTCTCCCCACTGTTGGAGGCCTCATCACTGGAGCTGCCGGAGTCGTGGGCCGGGTTGGACCAGGTGCTGTTCAGGTTCTCATTTCTGATATCATCAGATTAGATGGAATATGAATAAAACATTACACGAGTGCGTTATATTTCCTTCCTCAGCAGACCATCAGTTCAAAGGGTCAAATATACTGCTACCCATCGGCTAGTCCAAATGACTTCAGATGATAGTATAAATGGTGGGTGCTTCTTTAGTCCCTCTGGTTGATAAATATACATTTATGTACTTGCAACCCCTGACAGTTTTTTTTTTGTTTTTGTTTGTTTTTGTTTGTTTTTTGTTTTTTTAGGCATAAAAAAAAAATCTATGTGTAACACAGTTTGAAGATTTGAGTTATAAGGTAAAAGCATCAGAACTTTCAAACATGAAGAAAATCTGGTTGAAATTGAAGGGTAATTCTCAAGAGATTGTACATACCTGAAGAGAGACAAGAGACATCACATGGCCCACAGTCATTTAATTCCTCATATCCTTGACTATTGACAGCTTGACATTAGATGAACACTTGCTACCAGGGATTTCTATTTTCACGTTGAATCAAGGTTTTGAGCGAAGAATTAAATCAACTTCTCCAAAAAAATGGAAAGATACACTTAGGCACTTAAAAGAAAGAAAATCTTGTTTCAGAAACTTCTGTCATCACCAGACATCTGTTAATGGTGGCAATGGTCTCTCTCTCTCTGTAATGCAACGTGTCATCTCCAGATTAAACAAAAAGATGGCAATAGAGGGAGATATATTGGTTGCGCTCACCTCTCTGTGATGACGTCACTGGTGGGCCATGTCCTGCTCATGGGCCCTTCCTCCTTCACACTGCCCACACTCCACTGCTGCTGCTGCTTCTGGTGGGGGCGGGGCGAGAGCTGCGGCGAGTGGGCCGGATGCGACTGGCCTGGCAGGTTCAGGTTGTCTGAGTAGCGCTTGGAGCGCTTGCCCAGGTAGTTCGAGGCCACATAGGTGACGAAGTCCGCGTCGTTGTTGTTGTCGAACGTGGCAATGCCTCCCTGCATCATCTCGTTGAAGAGCTGCTGCTGCTGTTGTTGCTGCTGATGTTGTTGTTGGTGCTGCTGTTGCTTGCTGCTAAACTGGGGGTAATGCCGCATCGGCCACATGCCCACCTGCTCCTGGAAGCGGTCAATCAGGTCTGCCTCCTGGAAGGAAAGGTTGTAGTTGCCAAAGCGGGATGGGTTGGTGGCATTGTCCACTCCCTCACCACGCCCCCAACCACCCATGCCTCCACCAACTCCTCCTCCTCCGCTTACACCACCTCCTCCACCTCCACCTCCCCCTCCACCCTGACTACTGGTGCTGCTGGAGCTGGAGGTACGGGTCACGCTGTCATGCACAGGTTTGGTCTGAGGGTCCAGGTGGGCCTGCGAAGAGGTGCGAGCCCGCACCCCTGACAGCAGGTTGACCAGATCCTGCAGGACTGAGTCTGAAGCAAGACCCTTCTTAGTTCTTGTCAGATCTATAGTTGAAGATGAACAAAAGCAGAAGAAGGTGATGATTTAGATCTGATCTGAAAGCATAAAATTTTCATATCTACATACAAGTACACATACTAATAAAATACTATAATCTGCACAAACTGTTTCAAAGTTTGATCAACTAAAGTGTAGCGTATTCAGACTAGTCATCATCAAACTTGCCATAAAACTATTATTGTCATCATCATTCTTGTCAGAAAGACCATCACCTGTATCATTTTCTAAATTATCATATTGACAAAGAGTGACCACTGTAATCACCATCGCCATCACTATCCTCTCTACCACTATCGCTGTCACCACAATCAATATTATTGTCGTGTCAGTATCATCACCAACATGTTCACTATTAACCCAGTCATCAATCATCATCTTCATCATATTGATAATAATCACCATCATCACCATCATCATCAAATCATCATCACGATCACCATCATCATCAATTATCCAGGTCTGCCAATATTCCTACATACAAATCAGGGAGATTCTACACAGCAATCAGGGAGATATCTGCGTGTTACACACATTTCAGTGGGCAAAAAGAATTCCCAAATCCGGGAGATTTTGATATTCTCTTATTCAGACAGGAACAGATTATGACATTTTCAGGGAGACTCCTGCAGAATCAGGGAGACTTGGCAGCACTGAATTATCACCATCATTATCTTCACCATCATTATCATCATAGGGGCCGTTGATTCCCTCACCATGCTGTCTCATGATGGATGCTTCCCAGTGGTTCTTCTCCTCTGTGGGGCTCGGTTCGGACGTTATGGTAACCGTGGGACCTACCATCACCGGGTTCCTATACTCGGACTCTCGTGTGCTGGCCTTATCTCCCTGCACGGGGAAGTTCTGCAAAAAAAAGAGTACCATTAGAAAATCTCTCTGTAACACATGCCATGCAGAAGTATCAATAGAAAAAAAAAATAGACTTTTTCCTAATAAAAGGACAACTTAACTGAAAAAAAAAAATGGTCCAGAAAAACTGCTAATACCTCACATTCCATTTTTTTTTTCAGCCACGAAATTTTGACAGTAAGTATGGAAAACTTTAATCTCCAATGTAAGACAAACTTAAGAATTTGAGGTCGACCTAAATGACATATTTTGGTTCATTACAGAGAATCCTAATCTGCATTTTTTTTTTTTCGGAGGTTTTGAGCTGGGCAGTCACATTCAAATGGAAAAAAAAAAATGGAATTGAGACACCAACCATTTTGCCAGTCTTGGTCTCTGTGTCGGGTGTCTCCTTCTCATAGAGGCTGCTGTTGGAGGACATGGTGGAGGAGCCACTAGAGATGGAGGGGGAGGACAGGAGGAAGGCCTCCTTGCTGCATCCACTGCTGCTGCTGGTGGTGCTGTGGTTGCCGGGGCTCATGGCGGCTGCCGGCGCCGTCTGGACGTCCAGGTGGCTGATGGGAAGGTAGAAGGCGCTCTGTGGGGTCGGCGCTGCCGAGACGGAGGCGGCGGCGGCGGCCGGGTGGTGCGCCGAGGACTTGCTGATGGGGACGCGGAGCCGGAACTTGGAGACCAGCTTCTCAATGGTGCGCTTCATTCCCCCGCTGGAGGACAGGCTCTCCGTCGGGGTGGTGGGGGCGAGGGGAGTGGAGGAGGCGCTGCTGGTGTGGGGGCCAGTCACCGTGATGGTGATGTCTTTCTTGACCAGTTTGATTTGAATGAGAGGCAATGAGCTCCGTCTGCACAGTGCAGAAGAAAACAAAACACGATGCAGTCAATGCTGGAAATCGCATCTCGCACACTGTCAGTGAATCTTTGATTATGTTCAATTTAAAAGACCTTAATTCACAAGGTTACTTACAATGATATCGTGAAATTATGTCAAAAACTATGAATGTAATCCAAATGCCTGCATGGACATGAATATTCTGGCCTAATTGGATTACTGTTTACTTCAGAAAGATATGCCAGTATTTTGATCATCAAATTTTCATCTCCAGGTGATATTCTTGTTGACAGGTATAACCCACATGTACAAGATATGCTAGATTCCTTAGAGTGAGGATAACAGCCCAAAACATTTTCACCAGTTATCTATCCCGGTTTTTCACATGGCAGTCTGCTCTAAATTGATTTGTAGCCCTTAAATCAAACACTGGAGACACCACAGAGATAAGCTTGTTTTTGAATTTTCTCTTACATGGGATTAAAGTGGCAGTACAAAATTTTCAATTTGGAAAAGTCTCTTGGGGGCAAATTTTGGCCCACTGCTCTCACCTTCTTTCCAAGACATCAATTAGGTCCACTTTGGCTGTGTACACAACCTCACAGGCCCCAAGCTCAGCTTGTGGCTGCTTTTTCTCCTGGGCACCCTTGCCCTGTGCCTGTCCCTGTGCCTGACCCTGTGCCTGGGCCTGCCCTTTGCTGCTGGGACCACCCTCCTTGGACTCTGGACACGCCCCCTGGAGACCAGCTCCGCCCACCATGACCAGGTCCCAGACTGAGGGTACCTCCACGAGTATGGCGCTCTCCTGCGAGGTGATCTGGGCGTAACGATGGTACGGCTCCGGCACCTCTGCTGCCCTCGTTGTCACCTGTGTGGCGTCAAATGGAAAGGAGCAAATTACAGTGGATTTCAATATATTCCTAAGACTTAGGAAAGAAATTTTATTTCCTTTACAATAACTGGCTGCAACTGTATTACACTGAAATTGAACAGTTGCACGTTTGCTGAACAAATAGCCACCACTACCCATAGTTACATGCTAAAAACATTTAATTTTATTGCCTTAGTAATGTTTATTATCATCATCACCATTATCAGTATTCTAATTACTGTCATTACATCTACAATCATGCTTTCATGTCAAATAAAGATAGAAAAGTGCCCGAAGGCCAGGACTTTCTTTTTCTTTCTTTTTTTTGCTACATAACAGACCACTCACAAACATATGCCATAACTGTTTTTACATGTATTTCAAAAATTTCTGCTGACTAATAACCAAAGGACAACATTTTGAGCAATCTTTTTGGAGAATGGACAAATGATGCCGTGTCAAATCACAAGATTAAGAACTGCTGGCAGTCCCACATATTGAATTGGATGTCTAATTGTATAACTTGTTACAATTGCTCAATCATCAACTACATCTCTCACTTTCTTATATAGGAGTTAAATTGTGGAATGCTTTGCCAATAAATGTAAGGAGAATTAATACCAGGAAATATTTCTGAAGTAATTTAGCAAAACAAATTAAATCTGTATAGACAATGGTACTACAAATCAATAATGTTATGACAGTATTTCTAAACTCATTGGCCCGAATTCACGAAGGTGGTTTAAATTTAAACCATGGTTTATGTATATTTCTTCTGCGCAGATATGATTGACAGATTGCGTACGCTAACAGACATCCAGTAATAAAACGTGCATTGATGCGCGCATGTATTGATACGCCTATTTAACGCTTATTTTAGACGCTTATTTTAGACCAATTTGTACCATGGTTTAAGTTTAAACCACCTTCGTGAATTCGGGCCATTGTATTTGTTCATTATGTAACACATGTTAAAGGACCAACACCTACTAGCACTTGTGTTACCTATTGGTTCTATTAGCAACCTCACTGTGTACATTATTGCCATAAATTGTATGTTTAATGTAGCTCTTTTTTGATAAATAGTTTTACATTACTTAATCGGTTATCCATTATATATTTGATATGTTTTTAGATCGTTCAGACAGTTATGTGTGCTATGTATTAATGTTGATGTATAAACATGTATTCAAACTTTCTTGTACATACATGTACGTTGTTATAAATAAACTCAACTCAACTCAACTCAACATCAACAACATGTCTGCCAAAATGGTGCACCTGTTTTCATTTATATCTACACATATTATGTATGGATGAAAGTTTGAGGCAGGACAAACAAAGAGCTTTTTTTTTCCACCTTGTTTCAACTTTGTTGTCAGTTGGTTCGAAAGTACTGTGAGATGAGACGTCAGGTTGTAGGGTTGGGGGTACCACGTATCTTCACCCTAAGGATCTGTAGCTTGTTTATTCTACAAATATAACACAAATTCGCCTAATTCTTACCTCAAATATGCCATAAATACTGCAGTTTTGAATGTCGTGACCGTCTCGTTGATTATGAATCTCCGTTTTAAAATAGCGTAATTTTAGTGCGTGCGTTCCGTTTTCTTCGCGCAGCTAAAAAGGGAACCTTGAGATCGGCACCACCTCCCCTCCATAGGTATACACGTGAATTTCACAGCATACATATAATGTAGGTAATACACGTGAATTTCACAGGCCATAGGTAATACACGTGAATTTCACAGCCATGCGTCGTTACTGAGCGGATGTGTAATTTTTAGCTTGGTTTGTTTGAGCTTGATTTTCGTTTCTTCGTTTTTATTGTCTTTATAGCTAATGACACTTAATCCCGCGCGTACCTTTTCGTTCTATACGCAAACAGCCATGATACGCAGGGTGCCGATGGGAAGGTGCCCTGCCGATAGGTGGTGCCCCAACCATACAGGCATGGTTGCTAAACTTTGTTGTCCTGCAGTGCTTCCATCCCAAAACGAAGTTCCCTCAACAGCATCAATACAGTAGACGCAATAATTGAGAGTCAACAAGCCTTGGACATACATGTATCATCAAAACCGCAGTACTGCGCTCAGAGGGGAATTGAACCTAAAACCTTGTGATACCAAGCAGTTGGCGAGTCGTCTTCTTCTGTGCCAACTTCCACATGTCACAACATGTCCTACAATGTGGCCACTGTCACCACACTCAACCTAATCTGAAATGCTTGCCCACCACACTCACCACGTAAGCCCGGCCAAAGAGCAGCTGCACTGCCGTCTGACTCTGGAGGTGGGCCAGCGCTGCACAGGCATGGCTGATGACCTGAGCCGTGACAGACTGGACGTCGATGATCATGTCCAAACGGGCTGCGATGTCTGTCACAAGATTTGTCACCACTTTCTGCAAATTAGATTTTTTTTTTCATCAGATTAGATAAAGAGACATGCATTTGTTAGAGCATAACAAATTGATATGAGTAGTCTATTCACGATCAGTGATGCGTACGACAAACCTGCTAATAACATTCGAGAGATTATCCCACCAAAATAACCCTTCTATACGTAATGTTTTGCACATTTCTAGAATCTGGAACCAAAGTGATGAGGATAATGATTAGTAGTTTACAGTAATCTATAGATTTAACACCTTAATTTGGACTTCTGATGTTTAACTCTCTTCTTAGTTGTGTCAAATCACAAGGTTGTGAACTGCTGGCAGTCCCACACATCAAATTTGATGTCTGTTTGGCAAAACTGCCATAATTACAGACTGAACACGAGTTGTCTATTCACGATCAGTGATGCATACTTATGACAAATCCTCTTTTCAACATAATCATGAGATGTGTGATGTCATGGATAACTAGAAATGTCGCTACGGCGACTGATGCCTCCGCCATAATGCATGATTCTCCCAATAGGTGTATAGTACAATGTCTTGACAATGTGTGATGACAGTTTCACATAACTGGCAAAATATCGAAATAACAGGTTTGTCAGAAATATCTTGAATGTTCACTTTCCACGAACTGGGTTTGCTATAATTGTCTATTAAAGAGTGCAGGTACACATATTTGGGGAATTGAAAATTTTTACTTGACTTCTGACCGACCTTGTTATAAGTTTATGCATTGAGTATAATTTTCAAGGTATGAAGAAAGAGTGTAATTACAGTACAATTTTTTTTTTTTCATTTAAACCTGACCTTTGACCTTAACCTTTGACCTTTGACCTTCTGGCTGGAAATTTCCAAAAGAATCTCCATCAAGTAATACATGTACATATATTAAACACTTTTAAAAATAATAATGCAATCATTGCATATACTAGTATACATGTATGAGGGAAATACAGTAGTAACATTTTGAGGAGTTGACCTTGACCTTTGAACCCCTGACTATTGACCCATGACCCCTAAATTCCCTAGATAATCCCTGCCAGTCAGTACATGCATATGTACCATGTTCCATGAAGATACATTGAACCATTTGCGAGAAAAGTGATATTGCAACATTTTCACCTAACCTTTGACCTTTTGACCTTTGACCTTATGACATGAAACTCTCTCTGGAGAATCCTTACGCAGTAGTACATGTCTACACTAAGTTTCAAGAAAATAACTGCGGGCATTGCATAGATATGGGGGAAATAGCAACATTTTTAGCATTTGACCTTGACCTTTTGACCTTTGACCTCTTGTCAATGTCACTAGAATCTACTCAACTAATTGTCCCATCATACATCATCCTTGGACCAAGTTTGGTGAAAGCTGCTTCATCCAGTTTTGAGTTATCACATAAACAGATAAATTTTAGGATTTGACCTTGATCTTTGACCTTTGACCTCTGTCCGATTTCACTGAAAAACTAATCAAGTAATTGTCCCATCATACATCATCCTCCAACAAAGTTTGGTGAAATTTGCTCCATACAGTCTTGAGTTATCGCGTAAACGGATACAATTTCATGATTTGACCTTGACCTTTGACCTTTAGCCGATTTCACCCAAAATCTTATCAAATCGTTGCCCCATCATACTTCATACTTGGACCAAGTTTGGTAAAATTCCAGTAAATATTACTCAAGTTATCGCGTAAACGAAAGCGGACGGACGTACGGACGGACGTACGTACGGACGGAAGGACAACCCGAAAACATAATGCCTCCGGCACCACTTCGTGGCGGAGGCATAAAAATAACTCTGTCCTCTTTTCTTTGCACAGAGTATTGATCTATGGCATTGCATTAAAAAAAAAATCACCATCAATGTTACTCTCATGACTATCAGTGAGTTTTCTGGACAGTTCTTGTTTTTTGACAGAATTCTTTCAGTCCTTTCTGTCTCATGTTTCAAGTGTCTTCCTGGTACCTTAAAGTAAAGGTAATAAATAAATTTATTATATAGACATTCTGCAATAAATAAATTTATCATGTAGACATTCTGCAATAATAAATTTACCATGTAGACATTATGCATTAAAATAAACCCTTTGCATGCTACATGAATTTTTACTGTCCATAGGTGTGTGAGCAATTGCCAATTTGACTCATTGAGAAGAGCTCAAACATTTTGTGGCATAATTCTCTCATAACTTGTCTGCATTTCAATTCATAAGCCTTTTCCTGGGACCACTGCCCTCTCGCTCCCCCTTCCCCTTGATTATATGAAACCGAGATCTTCTAACGTCAACTATCTGCTCTCCTCGTGGAAACTGACCATCTTGTGGGTGAAGTCCTCCTCGGCACTGGACGTCTGCCTGCAAATCGTCCCATCCACCTGCAGCGTTGTGTTCCGCAGCTCGCGGCGCACTGCCTCAAACCATTCCTGCTGGTTTATCTGCTGCTGGCCGCTTGCACCTGGGGTGGGGGCGGGTAAAAGGCAGACAACTTGTATAACTTATTATAAAATGGACTTTAGAATCTCTGCAATCTGAGTGGTCAATTGTCATGCATTGATTTTTACTGATCCACACTGAGCCATGCGTCTGGTAAAATCCGAACGCATGGCTCTAGTCTTGTGTAGTGTAGTAGGTGTAACGGATGCATGATGGGGAAAATAGTTGTATTCCATGAATTTACCGGCCCATTTTATAACACGAATGATGCACAGGTCTGTATTGTGGATCAGTGAGAATCGGATGCTCTCGTTAAACTTTGGAACAGTCTAAAACCCACTAAATGCGCTTGTGGGTTAAAACAGTTCCAAAGTTAAACTCGCGCATCCAATTCTCACCGATCCACTCTGTCCTGTGCATCATTTGTATACTGAGACACATGGACTAGGATCACCAACCTCTATAGCAAGTATCTGAATATTTCATTGGCCCATTCACAATATACATACAATTCTCGGTATCGCCAAAACCTGGGTGCTGCGCCTGCATTATGGGATAGCTCAAGGGACAAACGTGCACCAGTTTTGGCTGCATATGCAATCATGTCACGTTCCTCTTTATCCAGGTTTTTTTTGGGTTTTTTTTGTTTTTTTAGATTTTGTCGCTTTCCATCATGTGATCAGCACACTGAAGCCTTGCAGTAGTAAACCATGACTCTAGTGACCGCAAATCAATAAAATTTTGAAGTTCTCAACTCTTTTTATGCTTAATTCTAACTGAAGAAAAAAGCAGCAATGAAAGAAAAGCAGACGAGAATTGCACTGAATCACATGGAAACTGAGATGGGCACAAACCAACCAAAAGCGACAATGCTCCTGAGGAATCCCACAGTGCATCTGTGACAGGGCTCTGCAGCATGCACAGAAGTTTATTTTATTTACGCATTGCCAATACCGAGAATTGAAGCTGCTGCGCTGCCATTTCACCACACACACTCTATGAGGATATGCACACATTTTCCAGCAAACATTGTCAACAAGATCACATGATGTCCTGAGCTCCATACAAAGTGTATGGCTATGCGCTTGGTCAGATGGCGGCACGGTTGCTTCAAAGTGATTGGCCAATGATATATCCAGATACTATGGATCAGTGACTACAATAGATGAACACTTCTGTTCATTCGGGAAATGCTTGCACACATTGTGCATACATAACTGGGAGTCGGCTAAGTACTACAGAGACCAGTCTTGCTCTCAAGTTGTTGCCACATATTTCACTTTCTTTATGAGAAATTTCCATTCCCTTTCTATTTAGGTACAGTATCTGAAATTTTGGTGCATGACTAGTTCAGAAATACTCTCTTTTTCTTGTACTACAGGACTTGCCAAAAGAAATCTTCCTCATATCAGAATACTTGACTATTCATGCACGCATTACTTCGTAGAATATGAATGTCACTCATCGTATCATAAGGGTTTCAGACTTAACTTGAAAGTCACGATTAACTTGAATATTACAATGCTTTATAGCAGCTTAAAATGTAGTTTTCCACATCAATAATGAAGGTCATGTCACAGATGCATGAAACTGTAACAGTAAAACACTAAAGGAAACTTGTAAGGTACAGTGTATTTCTTTAAAAGATATTGAAAAGACCACAAACACAATGTAATAATACCTAGGGATGTCGTTGAACAATTCTGGGCATTCACTGAATATAATAAATCATATACAGTATGTTATGCTATTACTGTGAAATGCCATTGAAAGAAAGAGTTTACAAGAAATTTTGGTCAAGATTCAGCAGATAATCAAGCCAAGGACTCTCTCTTTTTTTTCTCTTTTTTTTCCGGCTGTTGACGACACTGAGATACTCACCCATGGCTATTGCAGCGAGCTGGCTACTTCTGTGTCTGCTGAGAAGATCCTCCATGTCGGTGGGTGTGCAGCAGGCACGGAGGAGCATGGAAAGGCATTGCGGGTGCAGGTGGAACCCGCCATGCAACAGGAAACCGGTCTGCGGCAAGATAGCGATCTCGTGTCGGTAGATCTGCGATGAAGTGACGGGGATATACATTGTTATGCCACTAAACTGATCTCAATCTCTAATCATAATTTTGTATCAAATCATAATCAATCCTAAATAAAGACTTTAGATAGAGAACCAAATTGTTTGCTTTGCACATCAAACTCCCAGACATCACCTGGCAAACAGGACTTTTTAATTTTTTTTTTCTAATTTTGTACATATCAAACCCTATACTTTCATTATGCTGCTAGACTGGTCCACATTTTTTTTTTTTTTTGGCTTATTTTGTGCATATTAAAATCATAATCAATCTTAAAAGAAGACTTTAGGTATAGAACTGGATTGTTTACTTTGCACATCAAACCCTCAGATATCACCCAGCAAACAGGACTTCTTAACTTGGCTCCAAACATAAAAATTGACCAATTGCACACTGTAAAGTGGATATTTTCGCGTGACTAATTTTTTCACGCATGGCCGGGTAGGAAGAGTTTCGCATGTTTTTAATTCCGCGGAATCAAGACATCATGCACAGGAACATATGGCAAGCAAAAATATCTGCGTGCTTTTATTTGCGCGCTAGTTTCTGGTTGCGCAAAATGCGTGAAAATTTCAACACCATGAAAATTTCCGCTTTTACAGTAAGTTGGTAACCAGCTAGTTCCTTCTCTTTGAACAAGTCAAGGTTAGCAGCATGTCTATTCCACCCTCAAACTGCCCCTACAAGCAACTGTTAATCTATCACTAATTTTCTCCAGCTCCCCTTCCTAGCCTTTAATGTAGCCATACTAATAACAGTGTGATAAAACTCACATGGACAAAATGTGGTTGCCAAAACTATTTATATTAATATCTTATCATTTTTATGCTAGTATCATATTGCAGGAAATGGGTGAAAGTTTTGAGAGTGCAAGATATGCAAAGCTAACATTTTCATTAAACATTTCCCTGATAATACAGTTTGATGTTGATATCAACATGTCTCCTATGTTATAAAAGATTTTTATTGTGTTTCACAATAAGAAAATGAATTGAATTGAAGTGAATTGAATTGAACTGGATTGAATTGAATTGCATTGCATTGCATTGCACTGAATTGAATTAAATTAAATTGATTTCAATTGAATTGAATTGCATTGATGAGTCTTTGGGCATCAACCCTGAAGGTTAAACCAGGGCTCCACACTAACTTTTTTTGTGTGTGTCCCGATGGGGCCACCAAAATCATCAATTTCAAATCTTTGGTGGCCCCGGGCCACCGGGCCACCGTTAGTGTCGAGCCCTGGTTAAACTCTCAGGGCCAAACCCCAAGGGCCCACTGGGCTCTCCATCCTTGCAGCACTCCTACCATTGACTGTGATTCCAGCTTCCCCAGAGCGTCCTTGGCCTGTGGGTCATCGGTGCCAGCCTTGCCCTTGAGGCCCTCAATCAGGCCTAGCTCCTGGGATGACAGTGGGTCACCTCTTCTCAGTGGTCTGGTCACCTGCAGTAACACATGAATTGATTTTTGTGAAAAAACGAGACAGTGGTTACAAGAGTATGCCAACTTTAACATCCTTAGTTAAAGAAAACCACGTACAGAAGAAAAATTTCGCTGCTGTGAAAACAGGGGTAAAAAAAAAAAAAAAACGAAACAAACATAATGCCTCAGGCACCGTTCAAGAGGCATAAAAAAGCAAAACTTTATCAAAATTTAGCAATCATTTGACAAATGCTACAAAACTCAAAAGCATTTAAATGTCAGAAGAAATTTGAGCAGGATGTACAAAGAGGCATCTAGAAGCAATAATGATGATGAGCTTTCACACAGTTTCATCTTTCAGAAACTGGCAGATATATGTTCTTATTATATGGCCTTGGGACAAAGTCTTTAACACTGACAGAATACTGCCACAAATCGGGACTTCCCGACAATTTCAAGAGTGGCTAAATTCGCGATTGTAGAGTACAGTACTCTACGGTGAAATGTATGAGTGAAAATCACATTCATGTTGGGATCAAAGTTGATATTTGTTTGTGTTTTTAAATTCGTGAATTGCACTCGACTTGCAAAATTCGCAAAAATAAAAACCTGGTGATATATTCAGCATATACATTGTACAGTATAAAAAAGAGGTAATAAAGTTGGAGCTGGAGGGCACGTGTACATTGTGATTCAGAGGCTCTTTTGGCTGCTCACTGTCTTCTATGCAAATGAGAATGTTAAGGAATATAGGGAAGACCCAACACAAGTGGTCAGCATCTCTTTGGGCAATTGTTGCTCCTTGGAGCTGAGAAAAAGTTTTTGATGATGCACACCTGCGCTGCCGACATCCACGACGAGCAGGCATCCCTGATCTCTGGCAGGCACTCGTCTCCGATGAACAGGTCCTCCAGCTCTTGGTACCTGCTCAGCGGGGCGTGGAGATCGGCCGCCGTCTGAAAGAAGTGGTACTGGGTCTGCAGCATTAGGAGGAAGCAGCGAGCCAGAACCTGCGCAGGGGGAATTGAGGAAGAGCATATTGATATATAAGGTCCATCACTTGGGAGAACACATTTCGGGAGTCACAGTATCTATGGAAACAGGATGTTGATTGCTATCATTTTCAATGATGATGATGATAATGACGACGATGATGAGGATGATGATGATGATGAGGGTGACATGATAACGTTCCAATACGTTTCTCTCACTGTCATTATTACCATAGTGGCAGCGGATTAGAATGTGGGAACAGATGGTTGGACAGAACTTCTTCAAACCACACCTACAAAGTTGTATCGTAAAGGAGGGTGTGCATGTTGTCAGAATAGTTGCACCTGTTACCAACCAGACTGATGCACAACCTGTACTTTTAGCAGGGTTCTATAAAAATCCGCTCGCCTGCTGGCATGGGGCAACTACAACTTATTGTCAGCCAAGTGATGTGAATGGGCATTTGCCTATTTAAAGATACAGGGCCCATTTGCAAATGCCCATCTTTGTACAAATGTAAGAGGGAGGAAAGTCCATTAATTACTAATTAATTCAGTGTGTGAAACCAGAAACATTCCTGGTATGAAACTTTTGTGACTTGCAGCCAACAGCCTTTTTCATGGAGTGAAACTTCAGCATACTGCTGGCTATTAAAATCAGACCATGGTGCTGACAGCAGTGTACTGACTTTGTGTAGACAATTACTGTTCTTTCGCGAATACTTGGTCCTTGCAAAATTTACGACAATTTCATGCTTTAGTAATTAAGAATTAGTAATGTCCTGTTTTACATAACTTCTAAGTCAAGCGAGTGGTGCCTTCAAGTCTCCTAGTGTTAATGATACTGACCACGTTTGATTCATATTAATTTTTTGTCATCGAACCTTTAGATTTTCTTCTGCCAACCAGTCGATGAAAGGAAAAAACATCTAACATCTTACATAACTTTAATAGCTTCTGCAGTGTATGTCTTTGTTTTTTTTTTTTTCTCTCTCTGTATTATCTGCTTCAGCACAATTTATATGTCAAAGAATACTGCCACCCTTTGTTAACCAGCTGGTTATCTACAAAGAGCTAGAATGTTTGTGTGTGTATGTGTGTATATATACTGCATGAGCCATTATTTTTGCGAGGGTTTAATTTTCACAAATTTTGCAAATCACTGTTGGACCGCAAATTTAACAACATGCGAAAATGTTGCCATGCGCTAGGGTAATAGTGCACTTGGTGTCAATTTGCAAAAACAGCATCTCGCGAAAATGTCTGTGACCTCTCCATTCGTGAAAATACATGTATCTGTACGTGAAATAATAGCTTTATACACTAACAGTATACAGGGCTCAACGTTATGGGTGGCCCGGTGGTCCAGGGCCACTATAAATTGGTGTCGGGCCACCAAATTTATCTTTTGGTGGCCCGAGTGGGTTACTACGATTTAAAATCAATTGTTACTTTTGCTTTTATTTCCGGCTGCTTCATATCTTTTCAGGCCACTTAAATTTCTGATTTAAAGATTTTATTGCCCCAAACAGGCCACCAGGCAGGAAGTTATTGTCGAGCCCTTATACAGACATATATGCAAACACACAAACAAATAGAGATATACATGTATATGGGGGGGGGGGGGGCGGGGGGAGAAAGCAACTTGTAAAGCTTCACACACTTGTCAAGTGGGTCTGATGATAATTACAGAACGATGACAACCCGAATCACATGAGGACGCATTTGAATGGGATGTCTCTCTGGTCCATTCTTGTTTGTGAAAGTTTTGCGACATAATTCTTAGAACCGAAACAAAAAGATTCAACACCCATTAAAATAGCATATATCCTCCTTTGGTATTTAAAGACATATCATTACCAATAGCAGACTCTCCTTTTATTACATTTCATTCATCAAGACACTGAAAATGAAACTTGGATATTCTGCAGATCCACAAGCAGACATCCTGTGATGCATACATTTGCACATGTGCATCCTACAAACAAGTCTGTCCTATTCTCTGCAAAGCAGTCGAGTGTACGGAAGATGATGCTCGCTGAAGCTGCAAGTGTTTTTCCGCATTGTGACCACACTGACTGTACATTGTAAATGTACAATGTAATTTTGATGTGTCTGACAAAGGCTGCAATAGCTTGCTTTAGTCACAAAAATTTCTGATAAAATTTTTTTCTTCTTACTTCAGCAGGCTTTCATACAGTCTGTATCAACTCAGACATGAATAATAATTCTTCTGAGCGATGCAGTCATTCACCTTGTCCATAAATTATGTTTGTCTCCCTCGCAAATCAGATATATCTCAGCATTCTTCTTTCTAAATCTGTTCATGCTCATAGTGTATAAGAATCCAAGATTTCCTTCGCCATATTTTCCACTCAAAACGTGGCAGACAATCACCTTTACAATCTTCGCCGAAATGCCACATTTTAGCATTTCTTTCTCGCGATGCATCCTGTAATCACTTCACAAGCTACGGTGAGGTTGCGCGGGGGATCACACCAACCCATTCATCAGCCTTCTCACACTGCAAATACTGGGTGACTCCTGAATATGATCATTCCCCGATTTAGACTTCACAGTTGATTGAACTCGGATTTTAACTTATGAATCATCATATGCCACTTGATATTAACAAGGTTACCTCGAGTACCGGGACACGAACAAATGATGCAGTACTTAAGCCAACAATGTTATCTGATGTCTATGTACATAAAGCAACACAATATCTTTCCGACATTTCTTTGTGAAGAAATGACTTGATGCCACTGCAATGTAAGAAAGAATTTTAAAAAATGTGTAAACTTAAAATATTTAGAGATAGTTGCAAAACTCAAGCTCAGATCCTTTTTTTTTTTTCATTATTTGACTTTTATGTTTTCAAAGCCATACTGTTTTATGCCAGTATGTTTCTCGCAACTCTTCATGTTATTATTACTTGGTTCCATCAGATGTAATTGGCTCCATGTGTTTCAACAGTCTTAATTGCAACTTCTGTATACAATCCAGTTTTAGCAAGGAGGTACTAGTACCTCCTTGGTTTTAGTAAAACATTCAGAAATATCTCGTGTTATAGATGGGGTTAAAACAACAAATGATTTTAGTTATTATCCACATGATACAGAAAATGTTGCATGATATGATCAATGCTTGAAATATAAAACTGCAAATCATTAACCTCACCATCCACTCTATTCTTCTGCCAAAAATATTAAAAAAAAGAGAAAAGGAATATGTACAGTACATCTTAGTTGTTTCAGGGTAAGAATGGATAAAACCTCAATGAACACACAAGAGTCGATTTGAAAAAAAGCATGCCTTCATAGAAGGCAATCTGCGAGTGCAATATGTATATATGCGTGGATGTAATACCCTGTACGGGAGTACGCGTACACGGCAGCATAATATGTGTGGCGGCATGAGGAGACTGTGCAATGTATGCATTCATATGACCATCAATTACTGCCATTCCCCCCACTACGCCAAGTCCAAATTGTGTCTCTGTGTACATGTACACCTGCAGTCTCCTTCGATTTGGAGTGCACTTCTCAGAAAACTCGCCGTGACAACTGTTTTTTTCTTCTTCCTTTTTTTCCCCCCTCCAATCGCCCACTCAGTTCGTCCGTCTGCATACATCTAAAGCTTTTTTTTTCTCTGTCAACACTCTGCCCCTTCTCTCTCTCTCTCTCCATCTCTTCCCTTTTCCCTTTGCCCTTTTCGCACCCTTTCTCTATCACTGCACCATATATAGACCATCTGTATCTGATGTGTGCAGAAATATCCCACATGATGCTGACTGAAGCAAATAAAACCATCACAAATTGTGTACAATCCATACCTAGGTTAATGGAAGCCTCATTATAATACTGGCCAACACACATGAACTGCAGACACTCAAAAACTGCACTAACAAGACATATAAAGCATCTGACCAGTATCAGGTTAAATATGGCAAAACTGGATACTGAGATAGATAAACATACCAACATAGAAAAAGGCATATAATAAAAGGGCATTAAGTCACATTAATGAAGAGAATGAAATAACATGGACATACAGCTCATTTACGAGGGAAAGAAAAAAGAAAGACTCAGATGAAAGGAAAATAGGTGACAGTCAAGACTTCCTACATATTGTATGCCAGCATCTTTGTTGACAAATAATATATTCTTCGTACAGCTGTACATGTAGTAGCACAGGAGCCCCTTTGTAATGCAGGGGGCACTGCTAACCTTTGAAGCACATAACAGATGAGGCATCATATACACTGTATTCCAAGAACTGATTCATGTAAATATTTCTTCAGAGAAAGAAATTCCCAGTAAGAAGAAAATGGGGGGGGGGGGGGCAGGAGGGAGACTAATCAAGGGGAATAACATTAGTCTTGGATCAAGTCACAATCACACAATACCACTGCCTGATGGCTACGTATACACAATAGTACCGTACAGCAAAATGTAGATCTTGTTTGATATGATCACATGAGCGAGGCACTTTTGCTTTCGGGCTGGAGCGCCACACGCACTCTCGGCAGGCAGCAGCGAGGGGGGAGGGGGGCAACTTCCTCCTACGGAACCCAGAACCTCATTTTCCCAGAATCGCGATTCCACGGAAAGACGGAGGGGCCGCTTGCAATCGGTGTGTGGATCTCCCTGGGCATGCCTCTGTGGCTCACGATGCCTGAAGAATACACGGTTGTCAGTGTGGTGGACACACACAGACATATGGGGGGTCTGCATCGTGGGAGTGCATCATGATACATGTACATGCAAACATATAACCTCTTCTGCCCCCACCTTTGAGGGATGATGAATTTGCAATTGCAGCAAGGACGACTGAATCTATCTTGCAGTGGTTACTGACATCACATGCTCTATCTCTGCTGTAGAGTTTGGGCAAGAGAGTGTGCCGTTTGAGCGGCTGGCCCACGACAAGAGAAAGATGAACGTTCAAACAATATCCTTATAAAAACGAACATATTGTATTCTCATGTCACTGGTAAACATCAGAGCACAACAAATGTTGTGTACAGTACTGTATGTATGCATGCTTGCCATGTCCACATCCAGATTATCAAGTAGGATCTACAGCTGTAGGTTGCCATATGGCAAAAATCCACAAACCCATTTTTCTTGTCAAGAATAAGCCAACTTTTGACAATCAATTACAGAGTGTCTCACAATTTGTTGTAGAAACCAATTGTACTATCTCCCCGTCATCATGACTGCGAAGATGCATAGAACAGCGATCAACTAATAAACATAATGTACTTTGTTGCACAAACTACATGTATTGCTTTCGTTAATGTCAGAATTATCTCATTTCTCAATACTGCTTCATCACTGGGTTTCTTATTAAACAGCAAAATCACAAATTTACCACAAGTCCAATCAAGAAGTCATGCAGGGCCAACTGGCAACAGTACATTTGTGTTGAAATCTGCAAAGGGTACATGCACATTTGTCTCACTAGCTACATGTAAGCATTACATGTACTAAGGAGTTGTCAATTCCTTGGCATTACTAAACCAGGAAACAAGTTCCAATGTTTACATTCTGTTCCTAGAAATTATCTGAAATTACTCTAACAATGACAGCCCCAATATCATCTGCATTTTCTTCATACATTTTGTGATTTAAAAAACAACAACAACATAAATGCTGTACATGCCCTGACAGACAGACTGTTGAAAACAAACCATCTGTACATCACATCTGATTGAAGCTCCTCCCCCCCCCCCCCCCACCATTCCGCATCACTCATGGTTCCCCTGTTCAGCTTTGAAGTACACGTACATATATGTACAATGTACCAGTAATGATTACGTTCAAACACAATTGACTGCCAACATGTTAAATCAAAGAGTAACTCTGCATATCTTCAACCCCTGCATATTAACAACAACTTCAACCAACAATTACTAACTATTCAATAACTTGTAATACCTTGGTTATTTTCCGACAAGACACAGTTGTACATCCACCGCGCAGTATTGGCAAAAGTTTGTTGACCTTGCATCTAAAATGCATCGGAACTATCCTCTTCCCTGCTCAGTGCTTATGTAGTTCATTCTGGGAAAAGGTGGGCATAACATCACCCCCCCCCCCTCCCCATTAATTTGTAGATGGGTTTTTCTCCTCCGCTTGGGGAGTATCCAGCTCCACAGGCAAGATCCTGAGTTACAGATTCGCCCCGAATAGTGAACTGCTACCTGGAGTGATGACCCCAAGAAATCTTGACCTCCATATTAGGACAGACAGTACTTGGTCAACCCAACTCATCCTCTCTCCATCTCACAGACTGACCGTTAGTTTGCGGGCAGTCGTGTTAAAGGGATAGTAAAGTATTGGTGGAGATGAGGATTGGGCTTTTAACTTTTTGCAAGATACCAAGAAACCACTTCTGTACAGAGCATATCATTCTATTAAGAGGAATGCAAAGTTTATTTGATGAAAATTGATTTTGGAATGGCTGAGACATCCAAAAACAAAGCAAAACAAAGCGATTGTAATAAAAGGTGGGTCCCATCTTTTACTAGGATTGCTCTGTTTTGGATATCTCAGCAATTTCAAAACAATTATTTCATGAAAATTTGTTTTCTCATGGAATTATGTGTTCATTTACATTTCATAAGAGGTTTCTCTTTTATCTCATGAAAAAAAAAAAAAAAGATGTTAGAAACCTGAAGTTAGTTCTCAACAAAAACTATACAAACCCTTTAAACTACAGCTCCATCCATTTAAGGTTGGAAAGTAAGAGGTAAGAGAAAACATTACAGAGTGGCTCTCCTATACTAAACTTGTGTCTAGCACTTTAAAGTCAAAGTTTACTTTACACCATGCATCAACAATCCAACATATTACATCACATATCCTATTACATTACAAATCAAATTTCTCGACATCATATGACTCAATGCAAGCCATCACGTTGCAAGAAAACACAAAGCAAAACCAAACAAGGAAAAAAGTTTATTAAAGCAATTTGATCCAGTATAATTAGCATATTCCTGCAATGAAAATACAATACAATGCACATTACTTGAGATCTGGGCAATAAATTTTATGAGATAATATGTGCATTTACACAAGATTCATTTCCAAATCCTTTCATGGAATCACAAGAAGACCCCAAAACAATCATGCTATTACAACAAACAAACAAACAAACACACACACACACACACACACACATACACACACACACACATGTACAAACAAATACTGCAAAACATACAGCCACAGCCATAGCGTAGAGTTTAGCCAAAGATGTGCATAAAGTTCACAATATAGCTGACCATCAGCTCGGAATTCACATTTAATAGAGGCAAATTAATGTCAGACAGGAGTAGGCTGTTACATGAACACCAGTTTCACACTCATCAAGGACTCATTTGTAAACATAAATGTAGGCCCCTAGCACTTCCAAACACATTCCTGTTACTTCATTTAATTTTCATTTAACCAGATAGTATGCGGGCAAACCTAGAATTACATTTCTCCAAGCGCGTTCGGCCAATTGTGGTTCGGAGGCATCTTCCGACCAGGTTTTCCTCGAGTTTTACTTGTTTGGCTTGCGAGTCAGTAGACTGGACAGCTTTGACTGCTGAAACATGATTGGAAAAGGTGGAATTGAGGCTGACTTTTCATGCACCTCTAATACAGTACTTGCATTACAATGTATGTAATATTGTGATATATACATGTATACCAGACATACTGTATGTGAACACACTTGCATTTAAATACATGTCTATCTGTTGAGAATTACAGCTTGTTGCTTTTGACGCCGTGGCAATGGAGTTTTGCACACAGCTGTTGTATGCAACGTTGTCGTTGTTTGCAATTGCAGTAGCCACTGGCAAAGGGGGCTCATTTCAGTGCCGGAATACTCTGTTAACTAAACATGTTTAGAAATTATGCACTTCAGAAAGGTGAGCACAAAAAAAAAGAAGTCCTTTTGTAAGTCTGAATCCCCACACTGATTACCCTTTTTAGCCTCCAGACTTTTGCTGGGTCCGTTCGAAGCCTGCATTTTTTTTTTTTTTCTTACCAGGTCCGTTCTTCGAATTGCGTGGGAGCTCCAGCACACCAGTTCCTCCTGAGAGAGATAGACGCTGGTGCACATGAGGATTTCGCCTCCACGTAACACCCAGAAAATTGAAATCAATTTCATCGCTGCTATCGGAATAGCTCGCTGCAAATTAGCCCGATATCATCTCCGAAGGCTGTAGCCATCTTTTTTCTTTCTTTTTTTCCAGATTATCCCTCCACTATCTCTCGATCTCCGTTAGATCTCTCATTATAGACTACATGTATACCCATGCATCTTATCCCTTATCAAGTTTGTTTTTCCCTCATGAGCTTTATCCCAGCAACTACAGTATACATGTACATACAATGTATACATGTAGCTACTCATTTGTGGCACTGATCCCTTTTCCGATCCACCTTTCGTGCCTCTGCACCACATCTTTCTAATAAGAAACCCTTTCAGCGAACTCTATCAAGATTGCCCTACATATACTGAAAAAAGTAAAGAAATTTAATATTCATATAAATAAGAAAAAAAAAACACCACACCTTCAAATCCCCTTTTCACAAGAGACAGCCACGCAGAACTCACCTGAATAGATCTAGGTAGCATAAAAGGCCGGCTTGCCATTTAACTTTGTGTGTGATGACTCATTATGCATACACATGACAATGGGGGTATCTGTTGGTGGTTTTTAGAGAAATTTGCACATCTCTTTTGAATTCACTGATATCGTCAGGCATCCCTATTGCAGCAACGCCGACAATAAAAAATAATTCTCGTGAAAAAAAAAAAGAAGAAAAAATCAATGACAATCGAAAGACGCCAGCACCCAGGTGTGCAATGCATGGTTTCTAATCAAATTTGACTGGTGCTGAAAGATGAAAAAGAGGCGTATGATGGGAAATCGCTTCAGGTATAGGATATTTTGACAAGTACATTGTGTAGTACGAGAAAAAGTACACTGGTATGGCTAAATCTGTCATGTGACCCTGTTATTTTTTGAACTCTCCAAATTTGTCCAAACAGAATGAAATTTTTCTTGCAAGTAGTAAAAACATCACACTCTCACTGATCAAGATTTAGATGTTGTAGTGGGGATACAACTTTGGTGCATATTCTACAAAAACACTGGACATTTAAAATCTATATCTATTTTACCTATTTTGTGACATAAAACAAGTAATAATGCTATGAACCTGAAATTCCTCTCTAGTATATGAGGAATAAAAAAAATCAAGTTTATGGATAGGATCATGAATCTATCATCCACCTGAAGCATTCACATGAAAATCACATCATATAGGAAATATAGTCATGCATTATGAATCTATTATTAATCTCAAGCATTCACATAAAAATTGCATCATGCATAGATAGGATCATGTATCTTATCATCCATCTCAAGCATTTACATGAAAATTGCATTGATCATGCATAATGTGTGAGTGTACATAAAAATGACCTTTTTAATGTTTGCTTGAGACTTTGCTTTGCTGAAATGAGCAACATACTGTAAGTAATGTACTACATCGTACATTGTATGTGCCAACCAAAATGCCTACAGGTAAATAACCCCAGCTATACATGGAATACATGAAAATGGAATATTTTTAGAGTATACATTGTGATTCTATACATTTTGTATGATTATCCTGTACAGATAATGACCAGCACAGCAAAAAGAACTTAAGGGAGAGAAGGGGGGGGGGGGTGGGGGTGGAAAAGAAGGAGGAATAGATAAGGGAAGGAGAGATAAAAAGGAGAGAGAGGGGGAGAGAGATGAGGTAGGGAGAGGGGAATGAAAAGCTCTGTAAGGACAGAAAGACCCAAAATAGGTCCACATCCTGATCAAAACCATTCCAATGCTGGAGCAAAAAGGTCATGGGAAAGGTCGCAAATTGACCTTTTGGTCAAGTTCAAACTGAATCAAGCTTGTCTGGCCTAATAATACAGTGTGTGTGTGTGTGTGAGCGAGCGTGTGCAGAGCTCTACACATCCACTGGCATACAAGACTGGCCACCATGTAACAGCACTAGCTGGTTGGGCGAGAATGCATAAAATTCTACACATACTCTCTTTTTTCATATCATTTTTGAAACTGAGAGTTTCAAAGTGTTTTTCCTCCTCTTTCCATAATTGTCACATGTCTTCCGTATGTAGACCGGCACATAATTTACAACCAATTTCATTTCTTGAATTAACTTTTTAAACAAAATGAAGAAATATCAAGAATTGGCAAAAATCACATTAGGTAAATTAGAGTTGCAATAACTTTGAGATGATGGCATATAGACGGTATGGTCCACTGATTGGCTACCGGGGTACTTACATGTACCTTGAAATGACAGGAAAGAAGGGAAAAGATGTATAATTCAAAGGCTCCACAAAAATGCAACTACACTAAATGTAATCAAGCAACCAAGGGCTTAGAGCATAATCAGTTGTTTCATCATATCAGTTGTTTTATCACCGGTGCAGTTATAAATCCTGTGTGAGCTCATGTGACATTAAAATGGACTGTGGATGCATTGTTTTCAGAGTTTAGCCAATAATTACTGCACCAGCATTTCACAAATGGTATGGAAAAGGCATTGTATTAAAGGAGAATATATATGTGAGTTGAGGGAATGCAGCAATATTAGTAGAACACATCAGCAAAGTTTGAGGAAAATTGGACAAACTGTTCAAAAGTTATGGATTTGAAAGTTTTGGTGCAGCCATTGACGGATGAGAATACTATTACATTTTTTTTTTTTTTTTTTACAGTCATGTACAGACAAAGATTACTTTTCTAGCATAATGAAAGAACACTTGACTAGACTCTTTATAAAAACAGGGGGAAGAATATTACATTTCATACATTGTATGTCAGTAACAAGTCCAGGGAATTTGTGCTTTCCATTAAAAAAAAACAAAACAAAAAAAAAACAAAAAAAAAAACTAGACTTGGAATTTGTCAACACTGACAAATTAGGTGATCCGATCTATTCGAAAATCAATGATTTGAGTCCTGATCCCAATAGGCATGACCATACAGGTTTCATCTGTGTTTAGGGGCATTGGCCGTGTGATGTTTGGATTCTCATTTAGAAAAGGGAGTCAGACCTGCCATCTTTGGTACCGAATTCCGTATACACTAACGAAGATACAGAATGAAGTATGTTTGACCTTTATTGCAAAGAAAGTTGCAGAAAGAAAGAAATATCTCAGTACATCGAAGATAAGTTTTAATTTCAACCAAGTTTTTCGACGTGATTTTGATGTTGTATGAAAAAATGGAGGGCACACTAACGATAGCCCAAAGTCTCAGCTACAACATATTAAAATCTGGGAGAAATTCACCGAAGTATAAGTGAGCTAGTGCTCGAAAAAGATAGTCATGTCAATTTTCATTTCCAGAAAAACTGCACTCCCATAGAGATAACATGTAAACTGGTAAAAAATTTACTTTTTTTTTATTTTATTAAGAAATTTGATATCTTTTAATCATTTTTTCAGCATCGCCAACCCATGAAATGACATGTACAACTCATCAGCTTTGAGAATATGTAAAGAAAATGGGGGGTCACCGTCCATCCTGACGAGTAAAATCGGATTTAAAATTGGCGGTTTTTGGCATAGTTGCACTGTATATCGCCATTGACGTGCGCACAGAATTTCAACTTTTGACGGGCCCATATGACGTCATATTGAGTCGGATCGACTTGAAACTTGCCATAAATTTTCCTTCGACATTTCACACATATCAGTCCAATTTTTTCAATTTTTCAAAAAATGCTCCACATGGTCTGAAACGTGTGCAAAAATATTTTGAGCTCGATTGGAGCATGTAAATATTTCAACACGCGCATACGCGCACGTTTTAAGAGTAGAGATAAATTTTGAGAATATGTGTAGAATCAGCTTGACTTGAAATATATGTGATGTAAATTTCATTGAAAAATTCCATTCCATTAATGAGATATGAATGAAAATGTGTTTTCATATAATGACGTCATAGTGACTCATGGTCGACTAATCACAATGATTTTACTAGATCTGTCGTCTTTGGGACACAATACATATATGGTATAATTTTGAAATTGATAGGCAGAGGACTTTCAGAGTTTACCTCTGCACAACTTTTGAGGAGAAAGAAGAAAGAATCAGTACAGATACAGAAGGTGATCCGAGAGGATACTCGGATCACCTAAAAACATGTGGAACTCTCTTGGTATTCTTTTTTAAAATCATTGTATCTGTATGTGATGTCACTAGAAAGTGTAGTAGTCTTCTCATCTAATCCAGCAATGGCTGCACCAATACTTTTGACATCACCTTTAGATAGATTGTCTGATTTTCTTCAAAATTCATTGTTGCATTCACTCAATTAACCTGTATATTAGTGTTTCACTCTCCCTTAATCTTCTGATTTCACAATGACACAACCAAGGGCAGGGACACAATGAGTTGTTTCATCACAGGTGCAGATATCATCCTGTGCGAGCTCTTCTGACAACAATACAATGCACTGGTGATGCATTGTTTTCAGATTTCCTAAAGCCAATAAATGTAGAGCACTTCCTTAATGATACACTTACAGGAAAGGTGTTATTTGCTATATTTTGCTGTATTTGTATGATTTCCATTAAAATAACAAATGTATGAAATGAATTTCCATTTTGTTACTATAAGCAAGAGAGGGAGAGAAAGAAAAAAGTGAATGAAATTGAAAGAGAAGGGAAGAATATCACTTTCTCAACTATTTTAGGTGAAGACAAAGTCTGAAAGTGAGGCTATCAGCTAAGTTGTATTTCACATGTTGACACTTGTACAATGGACAAAAAGGGGAAGTCGGTTTTAACTTCGCAAAGTGCAAACTGGCAAGGTCACGTGTGATGTTTACCACAAGAATACCGATATTCCGAGCTTGTATTGGGGGCTGTCACTGCCTCTGGAGAAATGTTGACTATCCTTGACCAGTAGACGCTGGCAAGTTACATTTCTAATCCAACAAACATGATGCAAAATTAATAGGGTTTGTAGCAGTGACCTACAGGATTGTTATGCTACACATTCTGCAAATAAAAATAGGTAGCACTGGAGCACAGGGATAGACTGCTTTTTATTTTCTTTTTTTTCAGACATCATCATCTATGTTTGGACAGACAAAACAACAATGTGTTTTTCTAGGGACATCACTCAAGCATTGCAGTCGAGAAATAGTTTGGTGGGCGGAGAAGGCAGAAGAGTTAAATGTTCAGTTGAAGTCATATAGACACTTATGAAGGTAAAGACACAAGACATTTCAAGGTTGACCATTCACCTTGCCACACCACATTAAAGGGATCGTATAGTTTTGGTTGAGACATAACTTCAAGTTTCTAACATCTTTTCTTTTTTGTGAGATAATGATAAATCTCTTATGTTATATGAAAGAGCTTGTAACTCCAATGAGGGATTCAACGTTTATTTGATGAAAATTAGTTTTGAAACGGCTGAGATATCCAAAACAGAGCAATCCTAATAAAAAGGTGGGACTCACCTTTTATTAGCATTGCTTTGTTTTGCTTTGTTTCTGGATGTCTTAGCCATTCCAAAACCAGTTTTCATCATATAAACTTCGAATTCCTCTTAGAAAGGTATGCTCTGTATTATTTCATTAGTGGTTTCTTGGTAACTCATAGAGAGTTTAAAGCTCAATCCTCATCTCCACCAATACTATACCAGCCCTTTAAACTTGATTGGACATGCTGTGTAAAGTTGTGGCAAATTTATGTCCAAAGGTGGATCACTTCCGTCCTTAAATACAGAAGAATTCCCCGGATTTGGGTCGAGAAGCAGCAAGAAGTTCTGAGGAGTACAACTGAAGTAGTCTCTCCTGTGAACCCACAGTAGTCTGGTGTAAAACAAAATCTATGGACATCAAAATGGACCATCCTTACCCCCCCCCCTTCCCCACCCCATACACTATTTTGAAAATTTTTGAAAAGGAGAATCTACTCCAGAAATAATGTGTGTATACTAATTACTATACACACATTATTTCTAAGGTTGTGTTTTGTCTGGTGCTTTTATCTTGTCTTAACAGGTATTCTCACAGTCGGACATTGCAGTATAAAAGCGACAGCTAGAGTGAAAACAAACCCATGATCGGCATATTTTTTTTTTTTTGAAATCATCTACTTTTTTTTCCATAATTGCCCATGAAACTATCAGATATGGTACACGTTGACCTTTCAGACAGCCACAAGAAATGTTATTGATAAATTACATAAAAAAGGTACATTGAGGAATCTGAACGCCGACTTTTTTTATAGCTTTGTCTGTACCACCACAAAGGTTCATACACTGAATGCTTGTGCATGCAAAGCTTTCATATCGGATTCACACTGCAGCTACAAACATGTACTGTAAAGGCGAGCTGTTTGTTTTCTCTTCAGCTACAAAATACCAGAAGTGAGAAGTGAGAATCATGAGAATTGAAGTCCTCATGGATCACAGCTTATGAAATGACCAAGTACTGGATTTCAGGTGTGAGTTTCTTCAATTTGTCTCCCTCTACAAACTGAATTTCTTAAGATCGCAAGTTGGGGAAAAAAGAACCAGTGGGACTCGAACCTGTCATTTACTGCTTTCCGGGCAGCAACACTACCACCAGGCTGTCCCTGGTTGCCGCAGTGACACGATGAACGTGGAACGAATACCCAAGCTCCGAAATTCCAACATGTTAAGCAGTCCAAGGCGGACAAAGCATACATGTATTTAATGAAAGAAAGATATTTGTTAATTTGAGAAGTTTGTTAATTTACAGATCAGCAGTTGCAACCTTAACAAATTTAATTTGTAGAGGGAGACAAAACTCACACCTGAACCTTCACCCCTCTGGATGATATACCTTTTTTTCATTAAACTTGATTTCAATTTGATACTGCAACTCATGTACGTTGCAATGATGATGCTAAAACTTGATCTAGAACAAAATATGCTCCTGTTTAATACCAAATGGCTTGCAGCTACTGTAGCTCCGTGGACTGAGCTTTCTACACAATCTGTCATATTCTTCTTCTTTTTTTCAATTCAATATTTAAGTATTCTCATGATGGTCAGATCTCATTCCTTGTTCCTTTGTTCTCAAGTAGGATATTCCTAGATACACAATACCGGTACCTTCAACTCCATAGTCATCATTCCCCCCCCCCCCCCCAACCTGTAAGGTAAAAGATGCATGACATACATTGTACATTCCCCAGAAAATTGCCTGGAACACCACCAGGGTGGATGTGGGGGAAAAAAAAAGGAGAAAAAGAAAAAAGAGGAAGAAGACTCAGACGCAAATCCTTGTAAATCAGCAACTGGCGAGGGATAAAAGGCAGAATGCTAATTTCTTTGGGTATTAGTGCCTCGAATGGCTTGGTACTGCGCCACCTCCATTGCATGATACGTTTGAAAATTGGATTTTAATAAAAGGCACGCGTTGGATTACAGGCAGGCACGTGAATAAAACCCACTTCTGTAATATGCAGTGCAGTACATTATATCATGCATTCTGGCAGTTTTCAAGTTACAGGTTTCTGTCCAGCAATTCCAAGTCTCATCATATATCATCAGTAACAAAAGAAAACAATAACAAAAATGGTTGCTGTGAATAAGAGCACTGATACTCACGTAGAAGCTCAGTTAAAATCTGAGCAATGATAAAGCTTGATCATAAATAGTACAATACCAAATATGGTGAGATTTGCTTGGTACACATTGTACCTTTACTTGCCTTTTACATTTCAATGGGGACAGCAATGAAATGTGCACATGTTTAATGTGTATACACGGTATGTATATAAATCATACAGTATTAAAACATAATGTACCTGTATCTTTAGCAAATAGTGCATATGGGCGTAGGTATATGTGTATGTATGCTTCAGTAGCTCATCTATAAGATTTGTTTGTCTGGTCGTTGTTGATGTTGTTGTTGTTGTTGTTGTTGTTGTTGTTGTTTTTTCTTTTTTTTTGGGGGGGGGGGGGACATCTAACGCATGCTACAGCCTTCCATGTTGCAGAATCCTGTTAAACTTGTAATTTTTACCCACTGTCAATTAAGATTTGATGGACTTAAGTTTTTCATTTTACTGCCAACTCGCTGCTAGCCGTAGAGTCAATTCCTACAGACGAAATCTAGTGTGCAACATTTGCATATATTTCTACTTGACACTGAGGCCTGTTCCACACTTCACAAATTGTGTGAAAGCTTCAACATTAAATGGCAAACTACAGACTATAAAATGCTAACCCTAATAAATATTGGTAACTTGTCTCGGTTGTTACTGCAATACATGAGCCCAATACTTGGCCCTTCCTTGTGAAAGCCGGGATACTTTAATACACGTGTACGTATGTACAGTACATTGTATGTATTTAAAGCAAATATCTGAACTTGCCATTAGATCTTCTGATACCGGATTCTACACTGTAACTTCTGTTTGCCTAACCCATTACGTATCAGGGACTTTGGACAGTGTGTACAATTCTACAGGCCTTTCTGAGCCAATCGGCACTCAGAGCATACAAAGGCTTAAACTTAGAGAAACTTCAGAGTACAATATTGTATGACCTGGACTTCTGACCCCTTGACCTTTCCACAAGCTGCTACAAATTCAGTTTGTGATTGTTCTGGAATACTACACAGTACATGGACAATAGTACATCTGAGCACATTTGTAGTGTTGACTGATGAAACTTCAGCACAGGCAGTTACTGGGATACTGCACACACAAAAAAGACACTGCAGAATTTGACCATGATCTTTGGCAGCTGGCCGATAAAATTTTGACTCTTACACATAAAAATTCTGTAAATGCAAAGTTCTCTATGAAGAAACATCGGAATCAACAGCTTTTGGCTGTTGTTGGTGTTGTGGGTCACATCCTTCAATAGCTCCTTGGTGGACCACAGTCCCCATTCTACAGTGTACTGTGGTGCATTACTTGCCATTCCCTCTTCCAAGACTTTTTTTTTTTTAAAAACCAATTTTTCAGTTTGGTTAAAATTCAGCAATCTTTTTTTAAATGTGGCCATGCATGAAACAGTTACCTAACTGCCACATGCTGACATCTACCTACAGCAATTACAATGTATATCATCCCACTCGAACAAAGGCTAAAGTCTAACATACAGAATTACATGATTGGCAACCTACATTACATGTGTAATATTTTTCACTCAATATTCATCAGTGGGATTCATACCGACGTAAATTAGCGAGATGTAAATCTAAAGATTTGCATCACAATCTACATCTCATGATTTCTGCCAGTGTAGAAACAAAAATCTCATTACATAGCACAATCAGCACTGCAATCCAAATTCAAAGAAATCTAGCGATTATTTAGAAATATCAAGATGATTCGCACTGTGGTGCGTGTGTGAACACTGGAACAAAAATTTTAAGATTTTTTTTTTTTTTTTTTTTTTAAATCCAGTCATTCAAAATATGCATTTAAATTGAACAACGCATACAAACAAAGGCAAGGGTCACCATTTTGGGAGATTTCAGGCATGTGCCGATTGGTTGACGAACCATCGCGATCGGTAATTAGCAGGATATTTCTGTCCGTCTGAACGAGCACAAAAATCTTGGTGTTAAGATTACCCTCGTTATCCTGCTATTTTGTCTGTGTGAAAGCAACTATTGGCTCTTGTTCAAAGTGCTTTATTGTTTGTTTAAAGGGACTGTACAGTACTGGTTGAGATGGGGGATTCATGTTTTGAACATTCCTAAGTGAGATAATGAGAAACCTCTTATGAAATATGAAAGAGCATGTAATTTTAAGGATTCAACATTTATTTAATGAAAATTGGTTTTCAAATAGCCGAGATATCCCAAAAAGTATTTAACAAAAGGCGACAGGCCATGCCTTTTATTAGGATCTCTTTGCTTCACCTTGTTTTTGGATATCTCTGCCATTTTAAAACCGATTTTCATAAAATAAACTTTTGATACCCCTTAGAATTGCATGCTCTTTGACATCTCATAGAGTGGTTTCCGAATATCTCACAAAACGTTAAATGCTAAATCCTCACCTCAATTAGAACTGTACACACCCTTTAATTTGCAAAATACATTGTACCATTTTGATTCCCTATGATAATGTTTATTTCCTCACATGCAATGAGCTTTTATGTGTGGTAACCATGCATATTACATACTGAATAGACCAATATGGGCGAGGAAGTTGGAGAAGTGCAAACTGCACTTTGTACGATACACACACACAGCATGAGAGGTAACCTAGACATACACTCGTAAAGTGTATTACATTTGTAGGTGATGAATGTAAATTTGCTTCATCATTTTACGAGCACATATTACATTCAAGTGGAATGACAACTTCCTGTTCAACACACAAGTGTCACATTAGTGTCGATAAGTAATCTGACATTTGCCCTCATGTGTGCCCTGTCTCTGACAAACCTTTTTTTTTTGTATTGCACAATAATATCCCCTTTGCATCTGCTTATTCAGTTGCGTGAAGGTCAGATAGATGACTAAGCATGCTGTCCAGATTTTCCAATGTATCAGGGAATCGCTAGATGTCCAGAATAATTTTTGGCAATTGGCTCATATGACCACAAATGCACATCTCACAAACATGCCGAATCTGCAGATGGACATGCTGCAGAAATATGAAAACATCCATGACCGTTTGACCTTTTGTACTCCTCCCACACCCCTGTTCCCCCCACGCAACACTGTAAATTGGATTAAAGAAGAAGATATCGGATGGGAGACCTTATCTTTGGACGCAGCCGCACAGGTTCATCAAACAGCTCACCGGTGACAAGTTTGTGAGTGGTGTATGTCCAGCACCCATGGCTGCGCATCGGTCGTGACTCATGGTCAACATTACCCAGTCATCTTTCACTCAAATACATGTCTATCTTTTATCAAAATCATAAATGGTATCTTTATTGTGTCTATTAGTCTCATATTCATCTACAGGTCAAGTGAATTCTTAATGGGAAGAGCATTACAGCCTTGTCTTTGTTTTTTTGTCAACACTCATTGTTATGACTGGAATAGGAAACAGATACTCGGCAGATCAGCGACTTGAGTTCAAAGGTTGTGCAATATCAAACAATAATTCACAAGTCATTACTCAGTACTTCCTCAATCAAACTGGCTAGAATGATTGATTCTCATGCACTTTACACTGTATATGGCATTGTCTGTTTTAGTGTAAATTCAAACCAGAGGTGATTTGTAGTCTATGAATGACTCATCAGAAAGAGGCTTGAATATCTTTTTCACATGAAGAGAAACATTATACAGGTACATATGGCTGTAATATAATATAGGGTTGTGAAATTGTAGAAAAATAAGGGCAACTTCAAAAGCACTTGTGTTTAACTTGGAGGAAATCAAGTGTAATAAAGCTTTGCATAAAACCAAGGATCCTGGTTTTTGATGAAGCAAAAAGTATCATTTTTCAATCATCCAGCATTCTCTACATAAATGATCTATTTGCCAACTTTGATTGCCCTGGGCCCCGTTGCTAGAAACTTTGCGTTTAAACGCAACTTGCAACTGATTGTCACTGGCCAATCAAAATCATTGTTGCATGCATGTCTTCTTAATAGGGCAGACCCTGAGCCAATCAGAATGGTCAGTGACAATCAGTTGCAAGTTGCGTTTAAACGCAAAGTTTCTAGCAACGGGGCCCTGGCATGGTTCTGCATTGCATTTAGTTACCCCACGGTTAAAGTGGCAAATTTTTGCTGTGTAGACATTTATCGCACATTTTGCGCAACATGAAATTAGCACAAAAACGCAAAAATTTTTTGCTCATTGTTTTGCTTTCAAATTTGGTAACTTGTAGTTTTATTCATGTTCACTAGTCCCATAGTGCATAATGCGGACCAGTTACCTTTTAAATGTATGACAGTAGTATGTGTTGCCAAAGCCCTCAACAGCCACGACAGTGGTGAGCTTTTTGAAGTACTCACTCCATTACCTACATGTGACAGTCGGCGGAGTTCATCTCATTCCGCTGAGCGCCCAAAAATGAGTTGTGAGAAAAATTTCCACTTTTACGGTATGGAGCCTACTTGCCTCAAGGGCTATAGAAAGTGAAAGAAGACAATAGAGAATCCTAACCATGTACAATAGTATATCACAAGCACACAGAATTCAGGCTGTAACAGTTGACGAGTACTGGTAATTATTCATTTCTGCCACATCTACTTTTTAGCCTCTGACAATCGCATCAAATCATGGCACTATACTGTAGGGATGTGCATGCGATATATTTAATACAACCTGTACAGGCTGCATATGAAATGGACACTATATAGACAAATTGAGGAAATAGAAGTACAGTTTAACTTCTCGTATCCGGACAAGTTGGGACCGGGGCTCATCCGGATAAGGGATTTGGCCGGATACGGGAGACTCAATGCTTTATACATGTACATATACATACACATGTACTGATGTAGCCCATTGTAGTACCACATGCAGTAATGTGTATACTGCAACCTTTTCATTGTTACATTTGGGAATGTTTGGGGATGTTGAAATGTCTGGAGGTAAGCAATTTGGAAGGAAATTTGATGTAATGTATGTTAATCATGTTGGAAGTAATATGTAATTCATGTGTGTTTGGGTAGGAGTTGTCAAGGAGTTGGGAATCCCCCTTTCCTCCCGTAATTATTAAAAAAAAAATCACGGCGAGATTGCGTCCGTATAATAGAGAGATCCGGATAAAGGGAGGCCGGATAAGAGAGGTTCAACTGTACACAGGTGGGGCTATCTTTACCTGAATACGATCATGATTATATTAAAGGCATTATTTACCATTTGCAGATGAAACAAAAACCCAGTTTTAGAGCTTCAAAATGGTTCTAAAATGTGAGTTAGGGATGGAAACAACCAATGTAAAAATGTTAATCAGTATAATCAATGTTAAGTATTGTTATACTTTTTTTTTTTAAATCACTGCTCCCAATGGTAAACAGTACCTTTAACGACCTAAAGGTGATGCCACACCTCTAAGAAACAGGCTGCTTACACACATGTATGATTTTATGAATATGAAACATCCAAAAGGCAGAAGACATTTTACATGGGAAATAATTGTATGCTCTATAAACTTTATTGGTATTAAGACAAGGAAAAAGACTGCAAGATACATTTGTAGTTTCTGGCATTCGGAAGGAATACATTATTTTGCAAACATCTCATATTTTACTGAGAGTACAATGTATTATGCACTGTACCTATGTATTATTGCCAATTTGTTTTTTAAAACAGCTTTTGGAAGTTGCATCTATAGTCAGTAAAAAAAAAAAAAAATGCAGACATGGTCAGGAAGATATTTTTGCAAGCGTCCAAATCTAGCAGTGATCTAAATCAAATGAGAAGGTTATCTCTTGAAAGGCACATTCACATCTGATGAAGATAACACTCTAAGTTTTTATAAACAGCAGCAAGATTTTAGCCTTGAGCACCCAAAAAGGGCCTGCGCAATAGGCCTGTCCTCACAGCCATCAATAGTCATGACGATTTGCAATTTGAATCGCCACAACTGTTTGTGTGTGTGTGTGTGTGTGTGTGTGTGTGTGTGTGTGTGTAGGGATATATAGTAATAACAATGACTATTACCGGGTAGTAAGATTCAAACCGCGATCAGCAAACCACTTACAGTGTGACAATTCCAAAATGTTCATGATTTTTTTTCTGAATAGTTGCAATTACATGCAGAGTGGAATGTGGAAGAGCAAAGCACAAAACTGTTAAAACTGTTTACAGTGCATGTTGGACACTTTGGGACAGTCAGGTTGAACTCCTGAGATCCAAGCATGCACCATTTGGCCTGCTCAAACTGGCGCGATTTGGGTAACAGTAACTTTTGTCTGTGTACCTATGAACAGGAGCGGATAGAAAAGCGTGATTTGAATTGTACTCATTCAGCCTGTGTTAATGCCAATAAGCCTCATGGCAACTTCTGCTCACTGAAGGAAGTACTTAGTTAATAGCACACTTAGTAGCGGATGATATCAGGCACAAAAATTTATGGTATATAATTTTCACTTCTATGCCAACATCCCCCTCCCTGCCAAACACACAAACACAAACGCACACGTTTAGGCAGTCTTAGGCAGTTCTATCATTTTGCAACGGGGCCCCACAATGAGTGATTTAGGTGTTGAAGGGTTAAGACTGGGCTTACTCAGATTTGTTCACACTTACAATCACTGTGGAGTCTGACCCTGAGTGGGAAAACGATGACACAGCACCTGGATAAATCCTTAAGCCTCGGTATTTGGAAATAGGTACACTACAGGTAGGTATTTTCTATTACTTTTCTCAAAAACAAATTCCAACTGACTGCGTGTAATGAAATCAATCAGCAATCAAATCCAATCAAATGCAGCTTGGCTGTCAGTTAAAATCAGACCCACATAAATCACCATTTGCAATTTGATTTTGCAGTCGCAATCAAAACGCAGGCCTATTACATGCATCAAGACCTGGCTTGCTTTGGTACCAGATTTCCATATCTGCATTACATTCATGGGGAATTACATGACCGATTATTCCTCCCACTACACGCTCCTCCATCCGTCTACCACGCATGTCAATCCTGTCACATTCATCCATGCTGCAAGTTGGGGCTTGCCTTCATGAATATTCACAACAGTTTGCACTTGTTCACAACATAATCCAACACCTCTGATTAGGGCTTTCAAACACTTGCAAGCCTGGCCAAGAGTCACACTGCAAAGCTAGCCCTCTAATTGGGGTGAGGGTCCCGCTCGTACGCAGGGGCTGTTGCAGCCTCCGGAAATTGCGAACTTTCGAAGAATGCGCACTGGTCCTCAATGAGGTCACCCCATGGCAAAAATCAGTCCAGTCCTTGGCAAAACTTTGCTCTGAATTTAAGGTTACACATCTACATAGGTACGAACTGTTGAATGTCTGTGGATCTGATACAAAGTTCAAATATGACCATGATTGGGTAAACTCAGAATTTCTGATAAAACAAATGAATTAAGTCTAAAAGGATAACTTGAACTTTGTATTCAAACCAAAATAAGAGCAGTAAGCTTGGTTTATAGACTTTATGCACATGAACTGACAGTTAACATGTGGTGCTTCACACCTGACTGGCTCCAGTTTAAAGCTTGGTCCATAAAACTCTGGCAATGACTGGGCACTTGGACTACTATAGGATATACTGTAACTCGTATTTGCTGCATTGTGCTACAGGGTGCTTATCGGATTCACGATCCTCTGAAACTTGCCTATGAATGCTCCATTCTATTTCACTGGCAAATTAAGAGAATATTTTAATCTTCTAACGGCAACTGTTACAAGGCATGCACCTCCCCACCCTCTCCTCCACCCCCTCCCAACAAAAAGCCAACCAAACAAAAAGAAACTAGAAAATCACTCCAATTTTTTATTTTCTAAAAAGTTTATAGACACTTCTTTCTCATTTCATCAATGTAGTTTTCTAATTGTTGCAAAAATCAACCACTTGTGATATTGTCATACAAGTCTAAATTCACAAAATAGTATAATTGCAAAATACACCAAATATAGAAAGAAAACTTTGTGGTAGTTGATTGACTACAATGTAGCACATTACTTGCTAACCGGAAATTCTGCAAGATACAATGTAATTTGAAAAAGAGCATCAAAACAATCCACGGAGGTAACTAACCTTTCTGACACATGACATTAAAAAACAAAACAAAACAAACAAAAAATTTACTACATCAAATTAAACATCTACAATACACACATAGCTTCAGGAAGTATTATGTAATGTGTGTGTGTCTGTGTGTGTTTTATACTATAATATCTTGAACTACAAGATGATTCTTCATACTACAGACCTAGCCATCCAAGAGAACAAAATCCATTGTAAGTTCTTTTTATTACTGATAACATCAAACACAGCAAATCTGTGGACCTGACCCCCCCCCCCAAAAAAAAAAAAAAAATCCTTCAATGTCTAATGATACCATTCACCTGAATGTCATCAATATGCATTGCATATGGGCATTCTTGAAAATGGAACGTCAAAACAGTCTTGTGTGCTACCATTTGCAACTGGTTTTACATTATGATGCTTTTTTTCCCGTGCCTATCAATAAATCCTGCTACTTTCCAGCATCACCACTACTGATAGAAAAAAAAAGAAGCAGCAACAAATATTAAAGATATTCTCCTCTGTGAAAAGCATCCAATACTTCAACAGCCACATCTGCCCTTGAGCTTGATACTTGCATTTGTGCGACAATGCATTCGTCCATTCAGTTTTTTCTGTCATTGTCACTATTCATCGTAAAGGAATGAACCCCTTGCGGAAATGAAGTGCACAAAAAAGAAGAGGTTTGACTTTGAACTACTTGGCACATATACTACTTCCTATCCCTTTCATTTGTCAACAGACATATGAACACACACACACACACACACGCACACACATACACAATACATGATGACTATAATAACCGCAATAACAACAAAAGATCCCGTGTGCCTGACAACCCATCTCTAATGAACAGCAAGTATGGAAAGAGATCTAGATATCTACTTCTCCCTCAAGGAAACTGGCAGTGTCAGCATCCATTGCAAGCGATTAACAAAGGGGCTTGATACGAGGCCGGGGCACGGATCTATCGCGGCATATTGATGGCCCGGCAGAAACATCGGGGTCGCCGGAAAACGAGAACGCACGCTCTTGATTAGTCTCCAGCATTTGAGGACGGAGGATGTGTCGCGTACAGTATATTCATGATTAAGTAAGAGAGGATTCGAGAAGCAAAATTGTGCTTTGAAGACACGGCATGGGATACTTTCAAGGAACGACAAGAGTTATGAAGAAAATGAGGCAGAATGGTGAAAGACATGATGGAACAAGAACAGAGAGGAAGACACAAAAAAGAAGACTCACTGGATTTACAACTGCAAGGGATACCAAGACAGTGTTATGAAATTTCAACACTACTCTTACACAAGTTTAAATAAGATCATTTGGGAATAAATGCTGATCCTCATCACTGGACGATATAAGCGGCGTTCAAGTGTTTATCAGCCTTTTGTAATCTCAGTGTACTAGTACGGTTGTATACCAGTGTCTTTGGGTCTTGTGACATAGTGTACTCATCAGTGTCACTATTTTAGTATTTGATTTGTATGAAGAATATTTCTATAACTTCTGTAACTTCTGTAACATGCTTTATTTCTCAATTCACACAGAATATAGCATAGTGTACAGTGTACATGAGGTATAGTGTACATGTACGTGAAGATATGATAGATAATGCATTACTCATACACTGCATTGATATACACGCTTTTAATATGGAGAAATGAAATATTCAATTGGTTCTAATCATTTTAAAGATATTTCATGACATTCAGACACTGTTTTCTGACCTCATCAGCTTACTATACTGCATGCTGCGCCTCAAGCGTACACTTAGTGCGCATGATAAATGCACAACTCGAATGCCTACAGCTTGAAATCCATTGGACCCACTTGCCGATGAAAGGCCTTCAAAAAATTATACAAATAAAAAAAATTCCTCGATCCAGATGGGAGTCTGGATCACTTCCAAAATTGAATCATCTGTTCCTTGTGTTATCATCTTTTAAAGTTGGTTTCATCCAAATCCATGTACAGCTTTTTTAATTATTTTGTAAACAGACAGACAAACACTAATGTTGTCTTAGCTAGTCCTCAATCTGTGTTTTGCATTTCTCTCATAACAAAAATTATTTCTCTTTTTTTAGAAATTTGTAATACAGTGCTGCCCTTCCTGTGTCTTAGAAAATATATTTCAAATTTTTAAACAGAGGGTTGGAGAAAATATTTCCTACTACTCTGAAAGAAAAAAAAAAGGAGAACTAGTGGCACTATATAACTGATTTACAGTAATTCTAATCATGCTTTTCACTGCATGCTATTGTTACGTTCTCACACCACTGTTGTCAAAACAGCAACTTGCTTCAGGGCTCAAATCTTCCTCTGAGCTTTTCCACCAGGGGCCCGTTGCATAAAAGTTACTATTATGGTAACTTTGCCATCCAATGGCAACTTCCATAGTATTCTTGATTTTGATTGGCTGTTGAGTATTGTTGCCATGGTAGTAACCATTGGATGGCAAAGTTACCATAATAGTACTGTAACTTTTATGCAACGGGCCCCAGGCTTGCAAATCGACGATAAGGTAAGATTAAAGGGATGGTACAGTATTGGTGGATATGAGAATTAGGCTTTTAACTTTTTGCGAGGTACCAAGAAAACACTTAAGAAATATTACAGAGCATACCGTTTTAAGAGGAATTCAAAGTTTATTTGATGAAAATCGGGTTTTGAATGACTGAAACATCCAAAAACAAAGTAAAACAAAGCGACTGTAATAAAAGGTGGGTCCCATACTTTATTACAATCTCTCTGTTTTGGATAACTCAGCCATTTCAAAACCAATTTTCATCAAATTAACGTTGAATTCCTCATGGAATTACATATTTCATATTTCATATTACATATTTCATATTTCATAAGAGGTTTCTCATTATCTCACCAAAAAATGTAATAAACCTGAAATTAGGTCTCAACCAAAACTATACGATCCCTTTAAGGGGGGGGGGAGGGGAGGGAGGAAGATCTGGCTCTCACCTGCACAACGTCCTCTGACTTTTCCTTGGGTCCCTTGCCCAGCATGCGGGTCACCATGGCAACGACATCATCCTCCACCTGGGCGCTGGCGTCCTGCGTCCGCGAGCCGAGGTCCTGGCTGACCTCCTGCATGCGCAGGGCGGCCTCGGCCAGGGACGTGTCGTGGAAGATGGCGACAAAGGTCTCCGCAAGGTGGTTGCTGGCCTGGCACATGGCGTTCATGGCGGTCAGGCACTGCCCGCTGTACGTCTGCAGATCTTCCAGGTTGGCCTGCAGGCTGTTTGGCAGGCTCCGGTGGAAGTGCGAACGACTCTTGGCCTCCCCCGCCATGGTCCTGCCTCTTTGGCTTGGCACTCACTCAGTAGGACAGATTGGGACTTCAGATGCCAGTGATAAAGATGGTGGTGGTGGTGGTGGTAATGGCGGGGCCAGGGAACAGAAAAGTGTCTTCTACGGAGAGTTTTGACTAAAATCATTGACTAACAAACTCCTTGAAAGACCAACTCGTCTCTGAAACAGTTGACTTACTGTAATCCACACCAGGGCAAAGAGGGCTTATGACACTGTTTCTTATCCTGGCCCTTGGTTGCATGTGTGCAAGAGCAACATGGTGAATTAGTGCTCCAGAAGAAACTCATCTAGATTATAACCCTGAACTCACTTCCCCTACGATTCCATCTGTATTTGAGAGCGAGCAGGAAGGGGCAAAAAAAAAAGAAAAAAAGAAAAGAAAAGAAGATATAGAATTGCTTCTGTTGAGTCTTTTCATCTACATGGTGACTTGCACACGCAGTGTTCATTCATAAATACAGCACAGATCAATGGAGATGGCATCAGTTGCATTCATGACTGTCAACAATGGACGGACTCCGACAACGCCGGCAGGGGACGCCCACATAACAGCGGCACACTTTCCATTTTCCAGCTATCCACTGTGACGCCACTTCCTCTTCACCGCAGCGCCAATCAATTGGGGGAGTGTGTCAAAGCGCAAACCTTCACTGCAACTCATCAATGTGTCCGTCACTCGCTGGCTGCCGGAATGGCTGTAAGCCGCCGCCACCTTGCCTTTGTAGGCTCCGCTTGAAGTATCGATAGATGACGCCTTGAGCGTCAGTGTGTGCGTAATTGTTTTCTCCGAGTATCTACAGAGTATTGTCTCTCGCTTTTGTTGGCACAGCGATTCCGGAAGGTCTCATCAGTGGCCAATCTGCAACAAACAGCAACAGATAATGAACAAAGAAAAAATTATTCTAATCCTTGTATGAGAAATAAAAAAGTTGTTGTTATTGCAACTGAAAGCTCCGGAAACATCAGGAAAATCTCAACAGGAAGCTTTCATTTTTCATACTATTTTTCTTTATCAAGTTGGGTGGTAGTTTTACCTTTGACGTGACCACTCATTAATCAAATTACTTCGTGTTTGTAGTGCTGTAGCTGTTCATAACAAGCATTAAAACAAATGCCTTAACAAACTCCTTACATAGCAACACTTCAAGAGAAACTGTAAAAAAAAAGTCACTCTGAATTCTTAATACTCTGCAGATTCCTATTAATTCTACGAAAAGAAGTACTCTTGTAAGCTTGATAAATAACAATTTAGAGCACATTTGTGAATAATAATCCTGTTTGAAGTATAATATATGTATAATATATATATATATGTATGTGATATATATATATATATATATATATATTTATATACTCCTAGATGGGTCATTTGGAAGACATTTCCATTTGTTTTATATGCAAATTTGTTATATACATGTTCAATGGCAGTTTACGCAATGGAGACACGAAAATTGTCTCCTTAATGACCAGTTGTCTCCCTAATGAAGACACTTCCCCCCAATGTGTCTCCCTAAGGTGCCATCTAGATATATATATATATATATATATATATATATATATATATATATATTCATATATATATATATATTTATATATTCATATTCACTTCATATGAAAGAGCAAGTTTGGATACACCTTCAAGAAATTCAAACTAATATCAAGACATTAAAACCACTCATTCTCACTTGCTTCTAAACAAAATCAGTGTATTTTACCATGAACAAATAATCTTGTAAATTTTTTGTAACAATAGTATTCTTAATATCAGATATGAGCCTTGAGTTCCTCAAGAACAATTGGGAGCCCCTTCAATTATGAATGATCCCCAAAAGTGTGAATAAAATCTATTTAGGCACTGTCAGGAACACGGCAAAAATGTGGAAAAGAAGACTACCAATGAGGTACAGTGTATATGCCAGATGGTAATGGATGATCAGGAGCCGTAACTCACTGCAGCCTTTTGCCCAGGTGAGTCATAAAAAAGTTAAAGCGAGAACACTGCAAACACGAACATGAGTGTATTAGGAGGGTTAGAGCTCAAAAAAAGTACATTTCCTTTTTTTTTAATAGCTTTTACGCATTGTGCCATAGCGATAATCTGTGAGAAATGGTAAAAAGAAGAACATAACATAAGCAATATGCCATGACTCCCTCTGAACTTTTTTGTGTGGTTTTTAATCTCCACCCCTAGCATTCAATCAGTTAAAGTTTTCCTTCTTGTAAACTGTCTCCAGCAAAACAACAGGGAGTTTTAGATTTGTGACATGGACATTTAAGACCCCGTTTACAGTGCGGGGCTCGGCCCGGCCGTGGCCGAGCCCGCCTTCATTTCAGTGTTATCGCGCAAAAGGCCAAATGCGGGGCCAAAATTGGCCGCGCATTTGGCCACGCTCTAGAGGTGGTCTCGGCCGCGGGCCGGCCTTTTCTTAGTGTAAACGCAAACTGGGCCAAATGCACGGCCAATCTTAGTCTGGCTTCCAGACTCTCTGCCCGTACTATGTCGCTATTCAGGATATTAACCCCCTCAACGTCTAAAACTAGTATAATTTAAGGTGGTTTTGTCCTGCAAAGGATTTTTCCTTCGGCAAAGGCCTTTGCCCGATCGGCGACTTTGTCGCCACAGAATCTAGTTGGCAAAGGGTCTGAAAACCAGACTATACCAAATTGCATTTGTTTACAAGCAGAGTGCCACTACGACAAAATATTGAAAGGTTTGAATTAAGAAAGCGGCCGAGTCCGGCAGTGTAAATGGAAAAAATTGCGGGGCTCGGCCCCGCAATTGAGGCTGGGCTTGGCCGCGGCTCGGCCCAGCCCCGCACTGTAAACGGGGTCTAGGACAAAAGAAAAAAAATGGTGCCCCCACAGGATCACTGCATCAAGTAGCTCTCTGTGGTGCGAATTTGAACGGATGCAAAATAGTCCAGAACTGACCATGCAAACTCAAACGATGTGAGGTCAATTTTTATTTACGTGCAAATTTTCACATGCGCAGAACAGGTTTTTTTTTTTTTTTTTTTCTCTCTCTCTGAACGTCCATGTCACAAAAATCTAAAGCTTCCTAATGTCTTCTGCACAACAACACTGGCATCGTAATGGTCACATCACACGAAAAAAAGGACACTAGTGATTAACTACCTGTCTTTTCCGAGTATCTATTTCACTATCTGTACAGGAAACCTTTCCCAATTTCTAAATCAGAATTCAACAGAGTCACTGTTTTGAATGAAAGCTAGACATCACTGTCAAGCTCATTCAAGTTCAAATAATCAAAATCAAATTAAATTTGACACAAGAAAAAGTAAGGGCCATCTTACTGGTAATCACTTGCCTTTTTGTTTGCAATCTCAGTTTCAATGTATATTATTTTGACTTCTCTGCCACGAACAAGTGTAATTTGGGAAAATCTTGAGCAGGAGTCATGCACACCATATCATTTGAGAATTTATCTAAAGAGGAACAAGGAAACACAACGTCTATAGATGAAAAAAACAAAACATTAAGCAAGCATGAGCATGACTCTGGTATAGGCTGCTGTGAGCTATGCCCGAAGGATAAATCAGATATCATTTACATGTAGCCAATGAAGAAGAATGCAATGAAATCGAATGATCGCCTAAGAGTACCAAATATTAATAGGTCTGCATTCTGAATTTGCTCAGATTGAAATCTCATTGTTTTTCTTTCTCTTTTTTTCCCCTGCTATTAGTGGCACATAGAGATTCAGCAAATACACAAATGGACCTGCCTCTGTGAGAATTTCAAACTTTCACAAGAAAGCTTACACAGTTCAATTTTTATGTTTTTTTTTTGGTGTTTTTTTTTTTGTGTTTTTTTCTTTATATGTTTTATTGATTTCAACTATTGGCATACGAACATAAATCACTTCCAATTATGGTATACAAATAACACAAACAAGAAAAATAAGTTTGCGAGAAAAGAAAAAGAGAAAAAGAGAAAAACGGCAGCAAAGTAGAGGTACGTTCGACCTTCAGTCCTCCATCAAGGGGAGAAGGGAAATGAAAAGCCGGAAGATACGCTGTAGTTCACAACAAAAATAAGAGATGATTTCGATTCGCCACAGAAAGAGGGGAAAAGGGCAAACTCACTTACACTTTGAATGTATAACTATTGTGATGAAAAAGATAAAAGTGGAGGGAGCATCTATTCCCTCCCAAGCATACACATTGTAGAGACTCTCTAACGTATATTCTACATACCTTGTCAACATACCAACCTAACAAAATAGATTGTACATAAATGTACATACATACAACTACAAAGGTTCGAAAGAACTTTCCCTCATCTCCACATTCCTTTAAATGCCGAAAATCTCGAAAAAAAGAAGAAGAATCAACTACAGATGTATAAACAAACAACTGGGTACTCTGTACGCGGAAATATTTATCAACATGTAGTTCCCAACACCCTTGGCAGAGGACAACTCGGTTGGCAAAGGTGCAGACAGCAATATAACAAGAGTATTAAAAGTTAACAGGATAAATATATAAGATAAATATAACAAGGTAAATATACATATAACAAGAGTGGTATCATGATTTAAAAGGTACAATATGCATATGCACATTACAAATCAAACTTCCATTTTTTGAAATGGGTTGATAATTTGCCTTTCTTTTTTGCCAAATAATATTCTGTTTCCTTCAGAGTTTTAATAAAAGACTTTAATACTGCCACATAATTAGGATTACCACCTTTAAATGTGCACACATAAATAACAAGGTAAATATACATATAACAAGAGTGGTATCATGATTTAAAAGGTACAATATGCATATGCACATTACAAATCAAACTTCCATTTTTTGAAATGGGTTGATAATTTGCCTTTTTTTTTGCCAAATAATATAATAATAACTGCCAGAAAAAGAAATGTCAAAAATTTATCCTTGACAACCCCAAAAAATTTATTAAAATCTGTTAAATTAAAATTTAAATCATACTTGTTATGTATTAAGCGTAACAAATCATTCCAAATGGGGCTTACCTTCTCACAATCACAAAAAAGATGCATTATTGTTTCTTCAGCTTTATTGCAAAAACTACAATTTGGGGAGTTCTTCCGTTTAATCTTGTATAAAAAGGAATTCAAGGCTATGGTATTATGAAATAATTTAAAATAAAAGGAACGTAAACGAGTATCTACAGTACATCTAAAGTTATTAATAATAATATGCACAGTTTCCCAGTTAATATCATGCGGAAGAGCTACTTTACTGCCCCAAAATACATATCGTGTGTCTGGAACACACTTATCCAACAATATATTATAAGCATAACAGGGTGTTTTTTGTTTGAAGTGTAAACACTTATCCACTACCACAATACCATTTTTTGGTCATCTCTATAAATAATTCTTAAGTCACTGCATGTAGAGCATGTTTAATCCTTTGTCACGCTTCATTTGCTGTTTTGGCATATTATGTGTGCTTGCCTCTTAAATCCTCAAGAATTATCTCTCTACTTTGCCAATCAAATTTGGAAGCAATAAGCCAGTTCGTAATCAGCTCATGTACACACTGGTACAAATGACCTTTCTTTTTTCTCAGTTGGTTTATAGGCACTTCACTCATTTTTAAAGCGGCATAATGCATTTAAAGCTTGCCTGACGTAACAATTTATGGAATTCGAGTTCAAACAAAGAATGAACTTGCGTTTAGACCAGGTGACCAGAAAGCAGGCATCCATTTCATTGTTTTGTACTGAATGCAATAACAACTCTTTTCTTTTAATATTGCCAAATAACCAAGCTTGCTGTCAGGTGGATGTGCTGACAAGCACCAATTAGATAAGGATCACATGAATAATCATCATTTCACAGATGCCTATCTCAGTGAATTAACGAACTATAAAAATGCCTGCTGGCATAGATGACCTTTTTCTGCTAAAGTGCAAAGTGGAATTAAAAACTGGTCTATTACATTGTATAAGCACTGGGTTTTAAAGGACAAGTTCACCTTCATTAACATAAGGATTGAGAGAATGCAGCAATATTAGTAGAACAGATCAGTGAAAGTTTGAGGAAAATTGGACAATCGATGCAAAAGTTATGAATTTTTAAAATTTTTGTGTTGGAACCGCTGGATGAGGAGACTACTAAGGCTCGTAATGTCATATGAGTACAACAGTATAAAGAAAGTGTAAAGAAAATTCAACATATTTTCAATTTTTTTCGCATAATAAAAGAGCACTTGACTTGCCTCTTTCTAAAGGCAATGGGAATAATATTACCCATAACATATGTCAGTAACGAGTCAAGGGAATGAATACTTTTTTCAAAAGATGAAATTTTGTGAAATTCTCTTTATATTTTCCTTATATTGTAGTCTTCTCATCCAGTGGTGACTGCACAAAAACTTCAAAAATTCATAACTTTTGAACGGATTGTCCGATTTTCCTCAAACTTTCAACGATGTGTTCTACTAATAATTGCTACATTCTCTCAATCCTTATGTTAATGAAGGTGAACTTGTCCTTTCAATATGGCATGCAAAACGTTTCCTGATGACAAAAGAAAATGCCAACGCTATACAAGTAGATGAATGGCTACGTCAAGGTGGGATAAATTCATAAATACGTTCGAGCTCAGTCATACATTCTCCCAAAGAGTGAGACCATTTACCACTCGATGATATCCATATGATTATCACTTTCTGTCTGCTCCATGAAGAACAAAAGTTTTATTGCCCATCGATACGACTGGTACGTGCCGGAGCTTCTCTGTCGATTTCCTCTTCAGTCTCGGGACATCCCCTATCTCTTCATACCCTACATATTGTACTCTTGACTGCCACACTTTCTCTTGTAAAGCACTGTATTTCTACCTTTTGGTTATTTTGTATCACTTCATGTGCAGATCATATCATCTTCATATACCTTTATGCTTCATTTCAGTGCAGTTCTACAGGAATTTTGCAGAGCATGAATGGCATGAATTACATATTTTGGGGCAATGGTTATCAATTCAATGGCTGACTGACAAGAATGCATTTTAAAGGAGAAATCTAGTCCAAATATAAGTTAGTCTGATAAAAAAGAGTAAAATCTTACAAGTTCAAAGGTAAAAATTTGACTGAAATCGGACGAAAAATTAGGAAGTTATGAAATTTTGTAGTTTTGCTAATTTCTGTAAAACGGTTCTTGTACAGTGGGTATGAATATAACATACGCAAACGAGTGAGCTAACCATGTCATTAACCTCACAATTTTCCATTGATCGTGTACAAAAAATGATGAAAATTCAATGTTTCTGTCACTGAAGTCTCAAACATGATGTTATTCCTGGTTAAATAACTTCAGAATAGTGATCAGTTAGATAAACAAGGATTTGAGCCTCGGGCATAATTGCGTTTGAATGAAAAACTGGAAATTTCAAAATTTTATGTACAAACTATATGGCCAATTGTAGGGTATGACATGCTCACTTTGCCTTTTGCATTTATATTCATATTGACTGTTCAACAACTGTTTCCCCCAAAAATTTGTGAAACTTCAGGATGTCATAACTTCCTTATTTTTCATCCGATACAGTCAATTTCTACTGTTGAACTTATAAGATTTAACTCTCTTTTTAGGAGACTACCAAGGTAACTTATATTTGGACTGGATTTCCCCTTGAAAAAAAACATAGCACTTCTCAACCACAACAGGGTCCTAGCAAAGGCTAATCCATTAAAGGTACTGTTTATCATTGGAAGTGCTCAGTGATTTAAAAAATGTTAGAGATACAATTGTATCACATTTGATGCATCTGTAGGTCAGTTGTATCATAAAACATCCTACCATGTAAACATTGGAAGCAATAAAGCTTAAAATATAAGGAGATATCACAATTTTTCTCAATAAACCGTTCTGTCGATGGTCTGGTCTCTACCTCGAGAAACATTTTTATGGTCTATTGTTCACATTTTGTATGTTTAACAATACTTAACATTAATTGTACTGATTCAAATTTTTACATTGGTTGTTTCTATCCCTAACTCACATTTTGGAACGTTATTGAAACACTGGATTTTTGTTTCATCTGCAAATAGTAAATAATGCCTTTAACATACTTGCTGATTTACAGCAAAGGACATCGAGTCTACAACCATGCTATATCAAAGCATGCAAAAGTGATTAGACTCTAAATTAGACCAAAAGATTAGTCTTGTGCTTATCATCAGGAAAATGTTCCACTGACACTACTGTACAATGTCTGGCTTCATGAAATACCTCTCCTCTATGCAATGTGACTGGCTAAAGGATGCATTCGCCGATGATCAGTTACTATTGTATCAGCATACTATTTTAGCGTGTTCTTAGCATGGTGCTGGTGGTAGCTGTGTCTTTTTCCATGAAAATTCCATCCAAAGCTTTGATATTTCAATCAGCCGGTGAGTGCACTGTATTTATCAGACTCCGTGTACCCCGTGCACAATTGATTGAGAATGTAGAAGCCTATGGGATCACAGGAAATCTATTGAACTGGATGAAATTTTTTTTAAAGTAACATAACACAACAAGTGGTGGTCAAAGGTATATTTTCACAGTCTATAGCTACCAGTGGAGTTCCGTAAGGTAGTGTCAATACTGGGTCCAGTTCTTTTTTTGTTGTATGTAAACAATTTTACTGATGTGTTATCAAGTGGAAGATTAAGTAGAAAAGTGTAAAGTTATCCATTACGGAAGGAATAATTAATCCATGCTTCAGTTATATAATGGATGATGTGAACTGGCACATTCCTGTAACTACGTGTATACATTGTATGTATTAGATCTTGGAGTGCATTTTGACAAGAAATTAGAGTAAACTCAGAAGAGATATTTTCCCGTCCGTGCGATACACTTTCTGCACAGTGCCTACCAATAAGTGATTAATTTCATATCATGACCACATCGAGGGGCGAATATGTCTGGTTTAATTTTATGCCCACTTCCAAGGTAGATCTATGCTATCCAAGATGTGTTATCAGATGTGCCAATCCAGGAGAGCAGGACTGTGAATTAGTGTTCTAGAGTGAGGCAGCCAGTATTCGTCCACCTGTCACGAGTCCATCCACTTATCACCTCAAAAAATCCTTTAAAGATCCCAAATTTTGCTGTCAAAAATGCAAAGTTGGCACTGTTTTCCAAAGGGCATGAGAATTAAGCAATGTGTTAAAATCAGGGTAGCCGAAAAAGCACTAAAAATTAAGAACTACACCATTTTGTTGTGAAATTTTCCCCTTAAATCGCAAGCTCAGTGTGATAGTATCGGCAAATATGCAAAGAATTTATAACAAAATCTCTGTTCATGCTGACGCAATGACTAAATGTACAGGGGTTGAATGCAAGTGCTGACTGGCCAGAATTCATACACCAATGGGCACTGCAATGTATTTGATGCAACCTTGCGTAAACAAGGTATGCTGCGGCGCATTTTCCAGTGGCCACGAAGGCGCATTTACATTGAACGCACATAGCGCCCTGCCAAATTCTGGCCGGGGCGGATGGAGTCTCGTGGGTTTAAAGAGATATACATTGTATTTTTTTGGATTTTGTGAAATTCTTCTAATGTATTTAACAAAATCAACAATGAGATAAAAGTAGTTTTATTATACAATGTAGGTCTATCTAACATATCTACACTGTTGTCATGTTGGATATGATTTTGCATGAATTAAATTAGAGTTAGCCTACCAGTATTCAGTCACCCACCGGAATACGGTCACTTATCACTAATCACAAGGCAGCAAATCCTACTGTCACAACAAATGCAAATCACATCATTTCACATTGTGGCACTGTTGCTCACACGAAGAAAGTTCCCTAGTCACCTCCAGAAACCCATCGAAAATCCCAAATTTTACTGTCAAAAATGCAGAATCGGTGCAATTTTTCAGAGTCCAGGGTTGCTGAAAAAGTGCTAAAAATCAAGAAATATATATGCCATTCTCTTGCAAGATTTTTTGCTTATCGCATGCTCAGACTGTGATGGTATTCACAAAATAAGAAAAACAAAATCTCTGTACGTGCCGATGCACCGACAAAATGTAAAGGGGTTGAGTGTTTGACGACTGGCCAGAACTTGGTCACTAACGGGTGCCGCCATGTCCCCATCGCCAACAAGATACAATGTATGGCGCAGCATATTTTTCAGTGGCCTTGAATGCGCACTGACATTGAACGCGCATATCGCCTGACTGTATTCTGGTGCACTAGTGGAGTATCATTCTATGATGTATTTAACAAAATCATAAATAATATAAAAAGAAATTTGATATTTAGCATGAATTGTACTCAGGGGTGGATCCAGGAATTCTTTAAAGGGGAGGCGTCTTTACAAAATTAAAGAGAGGGTGCACGCCCCCTCCACTTTCTTTTTTTTCTATATCTTTTGTTTTAACAAAAAATAAAGAGGGGGCATGCGCCCGGTGGTTCCCCCTCTGGATCTGCCACCGATACTGGTACACTGTTGTAGATATGATTTTGTATGTTAATTCAAAAATTGCAGAAAAGCTTAAAGGGCCCCTGAAATCCAAATGCATGTTGATTTGTGTTGATTTATGATACCCTCAACATCACTTTTGTAGTGAAACGAATATCTAGAAACATTCCATACACTTTTAACGATTTTTTCTTCTATTTATCTTCAGATTTCTTGGGAACGCCCACAAAAAATCCTTCCAAACCAATATTCCTCCTGTGACCTCATCTGTCAATCATTGCTAAAGTACTGAAATATTTAACAAAAGACATTGGAATGCACCTTCCCCTCGACTCAGGATACTATAACTTGCATATTTCTGTGATATTAATGTGACTAACAAATGACATGGCGGGGGAACATGCAAGTTATAAAGTTTAAGCATCACCCCACATACACAGAAAAATCTGTCTGTTTGGAAGAGTTTTTAGACATTTTTTAAATTTTATGGCTCTCCATCTTAAGGGGATTCTGTGAAGCCAGCAACGCAGTCTCCATGGAACATAATCCCCGACAAGATACAGACTGATCTTTCGGTCATCAAGCAACAACGGTGTCTAGGTTAGAGGCTTCCATCTGTCTTGTCATGTTGGCGATCAAGAATTGTTCATGTCAACATGGTCAAAAAAGTAAAATGAATGTTTAATTAGAGTAAGACCCCCAATTTTCAGACACTTAAGCTTTTTTGCAATATTTTTTCAACTCAAATAATACTCTATATCTATAATAATGCATGTTAAATATATCAACCTACTTTTTCCCCCATATTGATTTTTTTAAATGCATCATAAAATTTCACAGAATCCCCAAATATTATCACCTTGTCATTTCCCCAAAATTCGGACAGCATCTCCAAAATTCGGACGCGCGCGCAATGTCAATACACGTACAATGTCCAAAGGCAGCTGAAAAATGAGCGTGCGCCATACCTTGTTGGTGCAAGGTTGCATCACGGACGTTGCGGCGTCCGTTCGTGTCCAAATTTTGGAGACTCTGCACTTGCATTCAGCCCCTGTACATTAATTCACTGCATCGGCACGTACAGAGATTTTGTTTTTCTTTTGTGTTTTTGAGGATACCATCACACCCTGAGCTTGCGATAAGCGAAAAATCTCGCAACGGAATGGCGTAATTTTTGCAATTTTTAGCGCTTTTCCGGCGACCCTGATTCTTTACACGGGACCTCATTCCCGCGCGCTTTGGAAAAGTTGCTGCAATTCTGCCTTTTTGATGGCAAAATTTGGGATTTTAGATGGGTTTTTGGGGGTGACTCAGGCACTTTCCTGTGGTGAACGAGTTTGCCAGTATGTGAAACGATGTGATATGCATGTGTTGTGACAGTAGAATTTGCTGGCTTGTAGTTGTGATACAGTCACACAGTGTAACATGTTAAGTGATAAGTGTCCGGATTTTGGAGGCCGGCCGAATATTGGGGCTTTTACTCTAACCGTTACATAGACATAACGCTGGTTATGCAGCTGTCATTTGTATGACGCACCTCTTGACCCCCGGGATAGGTGCGTCAAAGTACCAATGTGCGTCATACCTTTTAGGTACCATGACGTACCCTCCGTCACAAAAAGTGACCCACCTCTATGAGACATTGACGCATTAACCAGTCAAAATGGTGACGCACCTCTTCGTGAAAATGACTGACCCTTGACGCACATGTTATTCGCAGTATGTGCCAGACTGGAATGCTGCAGAGCTCTGTGTGCGCTCACGCAATTCGCTGCCTGCGAACTGTGTACACCGAACGGAACTTCGCCCGCGTGAATCCCTGTCGCCTACGGACCCTGGATGTTTACTTCGATCGCCGTGGTACTGTATCCCCATGTTGTGGGCGGCTGGGGAGCGTAATAGTATACAGTGTAGTAGCTTAGCTGCACACTGTAGCCAGCTTCCACTACACTCCAGTACCCTGTTTCGATTCGAATCGGGGTAGAAGCGTTCCGTTGTGCAATGTCTGCTTCTTTTTCTCTTCTTCTTCATCCGCTTGTCCCTTGCCTCCGAAGTATGAAATGATTTTTAGAGTGTTGTGTGTGTTTTTTGTAACGTTATTGCATCATTTTTCTGCAAGGAAGAGGTGAGTTTCTGTTCGTGTATTGATGTGCACTGCAGTATGTGCAGGTGAAAAGCGTTCGAACTGTCTTTCCCGAGTATCGTGGAAGCTCGATGTATTTCTCGGCCTATCAAAGGAGATCTCATACAACAGAATACTTATAACAAACTATTTTCCGGTCAAAATGAATTGATTTCCTTTGTTTTGTATCGTTTATTGACTTGATCCTAAGGATCTTGTCGCAATACCGAGTTTCCAATGTGTATTTATTTTCACCTTATTTTCGCGTAGCTTTCGGTGCTGTAAACTGTTGCTAGGGCCTAAGCCTACTACTAAACTTACCGTTCTCCACTGTCGTTTCTCACACATCGTTTGGTACAATTTCTTCCATTTTATATCACTTTATCCGTTCCCTTTGTACTTTGAAGTATTTGACGTAATTCTTTCAAGTGTCTCGCACTGCTATTTTCGTAACGGCGATTTCTCCGCTTTGCTGCAATACTTTTTTCGAATCGAAGCGACGAAGTTTGATACCAGCCGCTGTAGTGTGCCGTGTGTTGTCTTTTCTAAATATTTGTGTTGTTGGGAGGTGTTGATACTTTGTATTTGTTATTTATTTTTCTTAATGTTGATAGGAAAAGGCTGAAATGGTCTGAGTGATGTCTGATGGTGATGATGATAACTATGCTGGTGTAAAAAGACGGCTTACTGTGAATGCTGAGCGTACGTGCCGTTCGTTCCATTTTACTTTCCCTCATTCTTCTTTCCCCCTTACTCTTCTTTTCCTTTCCAAGAATGATAAAAAAAAAGAAATTACATACACCTCACAACAAAATAGAACCACGTGCTACCAACCTTCGTAAAGTTAAATCTAAATGTTCAATATCAGCAAAGAATAAGGGGAAAGCACGAATGACAATAAATTAGAGCGAAGAGATTGTTTTACATGCAGTCTCTTCGGCTCGAAGAAACTTGACACCCCACCCCTCTCCCCTTGTGGAAATTTCCACAAAAGCAGGTGCCACACCCAGGTGCGTGCCAGACGGAAGAATGCGCGCACTGGAATAAACAGCGTGTAAATATCATGGAAATATCGATCGAAGAACCAGCTCATTAGTTGAATTAAAGGAATCATTGCAAAGATATCGTGATTCTATAGCCTTTCTTTTGGCGCATAGTAGGAAACATCAAACAGTCGAATATAATGTACTTGATCGAATATCTTATGTTCCCTGAACAATAAAAAAAAGATCGATTAATCAGTCAATTAAAAATGCAACTGAGCCAGAAATACTTAAAAGGTCTCGTATGCCCAGAGAAATTCACTACGAGTAGGTTCAATGAGATGCAGTCATCACCTGGTTAGACAACAAAATCATGACAATTAATTTCAGTTCACGCTCATGATAACTGCTTATTACTTATCAAAGTTTTGGCTATCAACATTCGATCGTAGGTGTTTTTTGTTTGTTTTGTATGTTTTTCCTCGTGAAAGACGTAATGATTTCTTCGGAATCGAACGTAGACTGCATGTTTACCGTTTATCCAAACAGTAGGCGCCTAGGCGTACTTTCTGAATATATTCAGAAATTTCTATCAACATTTTAAATATATTACAAGACTCCCAAATACCAGTTGAAAAAAATTAAGAAATCGAATTTTTTAGATATGAACAACAACAACAACAAAAAAAAAAATGCGTAGGAAAAAACCACTTCAACCTCGAATGACTTCGAATTTCTCTAAACCGTTCCCTAGTTCATGGACATCCCATAGAAACGCGTGTTTTGATATACACGTTGCTATGGCAAACTATCTAGTTTCGCGAAACTACGGCCTGGCCACAGTAATTTTTGCCGTAACCTCCCGCCTCCCCTTCCCCGATTCGAAAACAGCTTGATTGAAGCCCCTGCCTATTTAAACACGAACCTTATTAAACCCAAGTTAGGTACATGGTTTATATGGCTAGTGTTTAAATAGAATTTACTATTTTAAGTTAATGCAGGTTTTAATAGACTCTCAGTAATGTTAGTTCCATAATCGTTTGTGTGTGTTTTGGGGCCTGGCCTCTGCCATGCCTCGCCTTCTGTATACGTATGTACGCGTGTACTGTATGTATACATGTACCACATGGTCGACATCACGCACGTGGTTTTGCTGCAGGTTCCACGGTCGACGGTCGATGCTACACTACAGTGAATGCGATTGAAGGATAGCGAGCTTCGCGATGCCGCGGGCTGTATGTGATGATTTTAATCACAAATCGTGTTTGGTAGTGTGGTTTTGGAGCAAATTTGTACTCAAACTTTCTGAAAAGACCTTTAGTCTGACATCAGATAGAAAAAGAAGACATACGAGAATGAAGTGAGTATCAGTATGTTATAATAAAACTGATTGAAAATTGTGTCATTTTCGCGTTTCCAGGAGCCGGTGAATTCGGCCGACTCGCGATCGCGAGTTTGGTTTAGATGTTACGGAGGGATACCATGCCCCATGCAAGAAGCCTCGCAAAATTACATGACGGTCCCATTAACGAACCTTTTGACACACTCTGGTTAAATGACCGACTATGACGCACATAATGGGTCAGTATTGTGACGGACATTTTGCTCCCGTGACGGCACCACGCGTCATCAAATTGGTGGTACTTGACGCGACCATGACGCACATTTCCCGGGGGTCAAGAGGTGCGTCATACAAATGACAGCTGCATTAGACCTCTAACGTTAACTGTCAAGTCTAATCAGTAATCTATTAAACTTAGACTGGAGTAGGGGTCTAGTGCCAGTGGAGAGTTCATAACTCTTCTCCGAACAGACTGATTTTCTGTCTATAAAATCTAACAATAACATAAAGTGAAAATGGAGCAACTTTTGGGTTCAATGACAAAAACAATTTTGGAACATGCTGCCTATTTCTACTGGCTCGAAGTTCTTACTCGGTCATTTTATGTCAGTTCTTCCCCGGCCTCCTACCATTTTTACCACTGTCCCGTCCATAAACATGCATGGCCATGCATCCCGCCCCCATCCCATACCATGCACACACATACACAGAACAGTGCAGTGCAGCACATTGGCGTGCCTTGCCTTATGAGTTTGACTGCCTCTCTACGCGAAAAAAAAAAAAAGGCGAGCGAGGTACACTTCGCAAATATTCTGAATTCACGATGCCTAAATGACAGTAAGAGGGGAAACACTGCAGCACAACAATCATTGGCTTACCAACTATTTGTCCTCAGAAACCAGCTGAGAATCTCGTTCCTCGACGGAGAGCACTCTTCGTCGTGGCTAGCCAAAAATTGTCATATGTTTGTCGCCAACCAAACAGCCATAGTATATCGATGGTACGTGCGTAGAAACCTACCATAGAGGTTATCATTTCACTCAATGCAGCAGGCAGCCGCTTTACTACTGCTGTTTTCGGTCAAATTAGGCAGTTGTAGAGAGTTCCCCACAAGCTGGCGCTAACGCAAAATGCTTTGATTACTCCTTGGATGGAACGGTCGTGTTGTCGTTGTGTGGTCGGTGCACGGTTCCAAACAGCGGTGATCCGCAACCCGGAAGACCTCTTCGCCCTCTGTGTGACTCGCTTGGCATACCAGGCACCAATACATCACCAGCCCATGGCCCAACCCCCTCGCATGGCATACCCGGAACACACGGAGCAGTCCTGCGCCTGCATGTGTGCACTTCGTGAGAGAGGTATCGCCGTCTGTGACTAGTGACCTTTACCTCAACTACAAGGCTGGGACGAACCCTAAGCTACAGCTCCAATTCACAACAGAAAACCAAAAAATTCTACATTAATTCAAGCAAGAATGGCGTTTTTGACCGATGATCCCGCGTACAAGGAGCTCAAGGCATGCTACGATCGCCACGGCTCGAAGCTTCAAATGAACCAATTGTTCAAAGCCGATCCTGGTCGCTTTGAAAAATTTAGGTGAGTGTAAGACTCTAAGAACGTTAGAGATTCTAACACTGTCTAGTTGCTTTTTACTCTAAAGTCTGGTGTAGATTCTCTCTCCCTCTCTCTCTCTCTCTCCATCAATTGCTGAGTCGCTTTAAAATGTAAACGTGCGGGTGCGAGTGATTGCAATCCCAGGGAGAGTGGTTACATGTACAATGTACCTCTGCTCTGCCCAGTGTCCAGTGAGTTCATTGCCAAGACAGAGAAAGATCCGTCTGTCCGGAGGAGTCTTTTTTTTTTTTTTTTTTTTACGTTATCGCTCTCCTCCGAAGCCAGACGCAGTCTCCATGGAACATATCCCTGATGACCACATACAGGCCGATCTTTCGGTTAAGGCATTTTTTCTAAGACAGAAAAATCTGTCTGTCCAGAGGAGTCTTTGTTTTCTTTTTCTTTTTTCTTTTTACTTATTCTGCTCATCTCCGTAGACGTATATATGCATGTATTAGGAGGGGATTCCGTGAAGCCAGACGCATGGTCTCCACCGAACATATCTCAGACATCCAGATACAGACCGATCTTTCGCGTTCGTTCAAGGCATTGCTTGGCTGGCTACCACCACCTTCAGAATGAGCTGGCATCTGATCATTGCCAAGAGAGGTGTGAAAAAAATAACTCTATACACAAACAGTCGGAAAGGAGCATCCTCCTATGTGATTGTAAAATGAATCGGCTCCATCTCGAGCTAGCGTTGATAAGCATAAAGTTACAGGGGTGCAGGTCGGGTTCATTTGTTACTTATCGGAGTTTATAAGATGTCTGACAGTGCATTCCGTCCTTGCCTCTCCCCCTTTCTTATTCTATGAAATTTTATCAAACTGGTATGTGTATCGGTGTTCTTTTAGTGATCAACACCTGGTCTATGTAATTTCCTATTATAAAAGTCACTTGTCTCAAGAAAGGGCTGGAATGAGGGAAAATACATAGGTCAAATGTCTTGTCTGCTAACATTGACAAATGCATTCTAAAAATGAGAAATCATATTTTTTTCTTGCGTCAGATTAAAGTTCTTATAACTTATTGGTACCAATGATTAAACCTTAACCTGTTGAGGACGAGTCCCGAGTATACTCAGGCAGGTGTCTATGGGAAATAAATGTTGTAACAAAATCAGTCCGTCCTCAACGGGTTAATGGGGGAAGGGATGTTATATAGGGCTCCCTAAGGTTATTAGCAAAACACTGAACTATTATAATTTATTGTTATTCAAAGACCAATGAGAGAGTCGTGTGTTATCAAAATAATTGCCTCATTGCCATTTAGACATTTATGATTTTGACATATTTGTTAAATTCAGGAGGACATGGTCTCGGATTTGATTTCCATTGTAAGCATTAAAAAAACCCAAAAAGCTGTTCAAAGATAATTTAGATGAATTGCCAGCACAGTCAAATAGATGTGTAATATTCACTGCTCGAAAATCAAGCTGTGTTACATTGAAGGGATGCCCTACGGAACAAGATTTCAATTGGTAATTTGTGCACTGCTGTAATTAGCCTTCTAAAAAAGGTACTATCACAGTTTGCTGCATAGCTGAGAAAGAAAGGGGTAGAATGGGGTACCACTTGTACATTGTGCATTCAGGATGTAAGTGGACACAAGGGGTCACTAGATGTGTAGCTGGTTGATTTCAAAAGTTTTAATTGTTATATTTACAATGAATCAATGCTAATTTATAAAGAAGCTAAGTGCAACTGATTGACAAATTGCCCTACATCTACGTAAATAAGCACTGAATTGATCAGTCTTTTAGAAGTAGCCATGATAAAAATCATGGACGTACATACTCGAGCAGGATTCGAACCTACGTTGATGTAGGGCAATTTGTTGATCAGTTGCAATGAAAACATCTCAACGGAAGAATTTCATTAATTTGAATAATTATGCAGTACCCGCTCCATGCTTTAAGGATTAGAACCAACACTTGCTGTCAGGCGAAAGTGCGGTGGTCTAGTGGAGATGACGCCTGTCCGGTGAGCAGGAGGTCGTAGGTTCGAATCCTGCTCGAGTATGTACACCCATGATTTTTTATCATGGCTACTACTAAAACACTGATCAATTCAGTGCTTATTTACGTCGATGTAGGGCAATTTGTCAATAAGTTGCAATGAAAACATCTCAACGGAAGAATTTCATGAATTTGAAAAGAAGCTAAGTGTATAGATGTAGATTCAAGTACAAGGTGAAATCATGAGATAAAAATATGGCCCGTTTCATACCATCAACCAAGAACACACTGAGTTAGTTTTAAACAGCTTTTTCCACAAGACTGCTGTCTCAGAGTACATGGGATTTTTCTCTGAATAGAGTACTTGTGTAAGCATTCAAAACCACGCCTAGATACAGAATTTGTGGAAATAACAAATTTTGAATCTTCTATGTAGCTCTGACTGTGTTAATTTTCAGACACATAGATCTGCAAAGTCTGGAAGTAGATAGGCATGTTAGCCATGTTATAATTTTCATATAATTGCAAGTCATGCTGCTGTAAGATGATAACTTTTTTTTTTTTGTGGAACATTTGATAAGGAATTGTCGTTTGTAGATAAACACGCAGTCACAACTTCATTTAATTCTCTGCCAATTACATCTTGTCATAGCACTTGTGATTGAGCTTTATGGGAGATCAACTACTGACATCTCAAGAAACAAACCCTCAAAATATCACATATCATGTGTAAGTACTTTTCAATAATCAGGATTATACATTAAGTGCTAAAAAAGGGAATCATGGACTTTGAACTTCTTCACCCTGCAAAATCCTTCCTTCACAAAATGTGGGGTATGTACAAAAAGAAAACTGTCAGTCATGTTGTATGGACAGAGTGAAACTATGACTGGCAAATTTTTATATGCTATTCAAATACAGTTGTAAATTACATGATGTTTTGTCCCTTAATATGAACTTTAGAATGCATTTTAGCCGGCTATCAACAAAAGCACTTAATTCATACACAGTCTGCAAACTTGGAATTAACGGTATGCTGCATATACAGTTGTACAATGCACATTAGTGAATTGTGAGCTCTATGTCCTGTACGGGTAAACAAATGTTACATGCAATGTTTATTTTGTTTTTTGTCTTGCAGTTCAACCCCCCCCCCCCCAAAAAAAAAAAAGAAAGAAAAAAAAGACCTTGCCTGTTTTGTGAAGCATGATTCGTGACCTCAGACACAATATTTCTCTTTTTGCCCATTCTCTTTCATAACTGGGTATTCTTTCTTTTTTTTTTTTTTTTTTTCAAGAGCATTGCCGGTCCTTTTGTGCATTGATCCTGAAGGGTTGCTAGCTGGCATGTATGCTTACAATTTCCTGGTTTGCATGTGTAGTACCTCTCTACTTCCTCAAATTGTGGTCTTTATTGTACTATTACAATTCACCAGTACCCGGCACTTATGGTGTATCATGGCTCTCTGTTTGTGTACTGTACATTGTATATCAATCATCAGAGATACGTTCTAGTCAAGAGTCTGTGAAGCCAAGTCTATATGGGGCTGAGTTGAATTGAAATAAATTGAAAAATATGAATTTAGGGAAGAGATTGTGTGAGTTCCAATGCAGAATGGGATAGACTGAATATCATCCTGATGGTCATGAAGAGAAAGAGTAACATGACAGACACTAACAACAACTACACTGTACTCCCCCTCCCCAACTTCCCAAAACATGAATCAATTTTAAGCATTTTTTTTTAAAACATCCTTTCTGTGAGATTTTAGCAAATACATTTGAACAAGTCATTCATGTGGCCATCATCAACTAAAGTTTTGATATTTTTTTTTGTTCATAAATATGCAGAATTTATACATTTGTAAAGACATATACAATGTACATGTAGTATTACTTTTCAGATACTGACGCTATTTCTTACGTATATGTACACTTGTGTGTTACCTACACTCAAGAACTATCATGTAAAAGTGAATTGTGAAGATGGTCCAATTTATATGTCATTTCTTTCTCATCAAGAAAGCAATAGCTCTTGTCAGTAATATTATGATAGTGCAGTCTTTTGTTAATATTGTGCATACACACACACACACACACACACACACACACACACACATATGGAGTAGAATGTTATTTTCTTGATGATAAATCTGCCACCTTCCTCTGTTTTAGTGTAATTGCACCCCATACTTCACTTAAAGGGGATGGCTAGTAACTGATCTGTGGGAATCAGTGGGAATGCTGGGGGATGATTGTTCCAATCCTTGTAGGCCTATCTATTGTTGTGTGAAAATTATTTGCTTCAGAATGGTCTCATATTCAAGTAATGTGCAGTTTAATGTTTCCAAGTTAGCATGCCTGCACAGTGACGGGGCAATTAAACTGTACATTACTTGAATATGAGACCATTCTGAAGCTCAAATATTCTTCACACAACAATAGATATATAATGTACTCTCAAATGAATCCCACAAGGATTGGAACAATCATCCCCCAGCATTCTCGCTGATTCCCACTGATCAGTTACTAGCCATCCCCTTTAATGTCATTCATAAGAAATCTCTCTTCTCAATGAACTCTCACAATCTGCTTTGCAGCCGAAAGCTGGAGACTCCAGAGGGAAACTTTCTCCTCGATTTCTCCAAGAACCTGATCGATGAAGAAGTTTTTGGTCGACTCCTTGATCTGGTGAGACATCTGATGTGGTTTTATCAAGACTTTGTTACTCAGTGACTTACATTTTGTATATCACTTGGTATTGACGTTTATTATTATCATTGTTATAATTGTTATTTTTATTATTATTATTATCATTATTATTGTTATTATTATTTATCATCATTATCATTATTATTATTACAATTGGTAAAATGCATTCATGTCAAGCATTTTTTTTTTTTTTGGGGGGGGGGGAGGAGTGAGATAACCACTGTAGTGAATTGATATTCGATAGAAAAGAGAAGAAATCAACCAAATATACTCATGAAAAGAATATCATGATCATGGCCATATTTCCATTGCTAAGTGAAAATAGCACTTGGCACTTTAGGCGAGTCAGGTCATTGATTGTCAATACTAGGTACCTGAATTACGATTTGCATTGTGTGCTGGAATATGTATTTGACATCTGTCAGGCCCGGGCGCGCAACTTGGAGGGGATGCGCGATCAGATGTTCGGCGGGTCCAAGATCAACTTCACGGAGAATCGTGCCGTTCTCCACGTCGCCCTCCGCAACCGCTCCAACACCCCTATCCTGGTCGACGGCAAGGACGTGATGCCGGATGTCAATGGTGTCCTCTCGAAGATCCGCACTTTTACAGAGGTACATTGTATGTGAGGATGTTTTGTATTTGCCAAGGAGGAGCTGCGGAAATGGGGGGGGGGGGTAGCTGGAGTGCTGGAGCCTCCAACATTTGTGCTTTGCCTTGTGGATTCTCACAAACAGTACTCTCCCAGAAACTATGCAGGGAATATCTGTTTGTGTGCACTTTTAAAATGTTGCAGCCTTCTGCATTTTCCCTGAATGTTAATATTTCCATTTTATGCTTGGCTGTCCTGTGACAGTCATACATCTAACTCTTCATGCGCCATTGTGTAAACCCCCTGTGTGCCACATTATTTTGAGACTGCAACATAGTCATGCTTTGGGAAAACGTTTTGTTCGTCAAATCTATGTAATTTTTATGGATTTGTGTTACCTGGGACATGTAAGGAGCAGAGTTGTAGAGAAAATGCCAAGCTTTGCTTTGATGTAAATTGTATGACAAATCTTTGATTGCTTTTCTTTCAAATGACCAGTAGTTCTATTATTGTAGAGACATGACTTTTGAACACAAATCAGTGACAAAAACTAAATTTTTACTTGCAATTCAGTAGGAAACACCTCTTGATAGTCAACCACCACGTAAAATGCAAGCTACATGTGACAGGAATGGAATCGCGAAAAACGGTTTCATTGTACTGACAGCATTTGGCGATTTATCGATTGGTTTGGGCGGGTTTGTTGGGCAGATGTGAATTGAATTGAATTGAATTTGAATTTATTCATTTCATTTCCATTTTCATTTACATTGCATTTACATTGCATTTACAATGTACATTGCATTTGCATTTTTTATTTACATTGCATTGCATTGATGATTACATGTTGACACATAATATTACAGTAATATAACATGAATTAACAGAATATAGAGTTACTATACAAAACGGAAATGGGGTGACCCAGCTAAAAGCATAGATTGTAAAATTTGTAGGTCACCATTTAACGAGTAATATTCAGAATTATGTACAGAGTGATTGAGAATATAACATATATACAGAATATGCTGAATATGCGACGTTGGCATGCCGTTGATTTAGTCAGGTGTGCAAACGTTGCACATAAAGAGCTATTAAATGGGTAAAAGTTATTTTTGAAATGCTTTGTGGTGGCAGTTTGTCATGTGATTCTCTTGACCACTGCAGGCTGTGAGGAGTGGTCAGTGGAAAGGCTACAGTGGGAAGACCATCACTGATGCTGTCAACATTGGTATTGGAGGCTCTGACCTGGTATGTATGGCATTGGACATTTTCATGCGATGCTGTTTTCGTGATTTTGATATTGAGGCTATCGTAAGTACAAAAGTGCTTGTTTCGTTTGCGATATTTTTCGTGCATTGTTAAATTTGCAGCCCAATAGGGATATGCAAAATTTGCAAAAATTTAACCCTCGTGAAAATTACAGCTTTCTCAGAATTCTCCTATTCCTACACAAATAAAAGAAGATGTAAATAAAAAAAAACACACCCAACAGCTGTCTGACACATACCGTATCTTGTTACCTATAAAAGTGAAAGAATCCCTTGTCTTGATTATAAGATTATAAACCAATGTCTGATTACTGTAAATGCTGAAATTTTCACAGTTGTTTTATTTTCATGGATATCGTATTAAATGAGCTCTCGATCTTGAAATTAACAATGCGTGAAAAATATCGACAAAACTGGAAATAAAAACTTGCCCTGCGTGCACGGTCTAAGGCTAGCACACGAGCATTGTAACATCACATGACTACTAGTGCTAGTACTTTTTTTTTCCAAGAGATTTGATCTATTGTGTTATTGTGTTATTTTTAATTCATGCAATTATGATATGAGAGGACCTCAAAGTGCAAAGTGAACAACTCACAAAAATATTTGATCAACTGCCATTCACCAAAATATTGGTATACAAAAATATCAGCATTTACAGTACTCTTTAAATCAGTCTGTTTTCATCATAAGTGCGTAGGTTAATGATTCACCACCTGGGTCTCTCTTTGACAGGGCCCTGTGATGGTGACAGAGGCCCTGAAACCCTTTGGAGGCCCCCTCAGGGTCCACTTTGTGTCCAACATCGACGGCACCCACCTTGCGGAAGTCCTGAAGAAGGTGAACCCTGAGACGACCCTCTTCATCGTCGCGTCCAAGGTAAGCTTGACAATCCCTTAGACTCAGACATCCTTTGCTGGTCAGACACAAGGGCCTGAATTCATGAAGGTGGTACAATTGAAACCATGGTGTAAACCATGGACAAGGACCGTAGTTTTTTATGGGGTGCCGAGTGTCGCAGGGCCTATTTCGTTGACGAAATGACCATTTCGTTACAAAATGAACATTTCATCAACGAAAAGACCACCGTCAACGAAATACCACCTTTGTGAATTCAGGCCAAGATGTTGGGTAGTGGCAAATGTGTTATATTTGTATCTTCATGTAAAATCATTCAATTTGTATATTGTAGGTAGGTGTTTACCTGAACCCCAAACATTTTATTCACATCCTAATTTTGCTGTGAGGAGCTTAGGAGGGTTTCCTAGAGGAAGGAGGACGCCCCAAATCTGGCGAGATATTGAGAAGAGATCAGAGTTGTTGCTGTTAGAGTGAAGTTAAAATCCAGCCACTCTTGTTACTGGGGACAAATCGGGGTCAAAACTGGATGATGAGGATGATGAGAACAGGATCTTGTCAAAAAACAAACAAACAAACAAACAAAACACACGCACACACACACAAAAAAAAAACTAATAGAGTGCCATTACTACATTTATACATTCCAGCCACTAGTTTGATTGGTATTTTCCTAGTTATTTCCAATACCTTCTCATGCGTGATCCAACAGACCTTCACCACCCAGGAGACCATCACCAATGCCACATCGGCTAGGAGCTGGTTCCTAGAGACAGCCAAGGACCCCGCCCATGTTGCCAAGCACTTTGTTGCCCTTTCCACCAATGAGGTAAGTGGTCTCGCCCTCCTCCCTTACCATCAAAGGGCTATTTGTTATTTATAAAGGAGATACCAAATTTTATCAGTTCATTTTTAGTCAGATACCTTGCTGTGTCCATTATCATTTGTATAATGAATCAGTTTTATATTTTCCCTTTCATGAATGGTGCTATGACCCAGTATTCATAAGTGTGATACACCAGTGATGTCAAATTAATGCACTGTGCGTTCTGATGTGACTAACAAAACAGTTTGTATCATTAACAAACAGGTTACAACAGGTTTTACATAAAATTTTGTGGTCTGTCAAGAAGGAAGGAACAGAGTATTCATGGCATACCCGCAGTGCTTTGATAGTTTCTATAGAAGTTGAAATCATTTTGTGATCAATGAATTCACAACATGTGAAATTTCCAAATGATATTCATATTAACGATCCCATGTCATTTGATTCTTTGAAATCTATTGCTTGCATATGAAATGATAAACAATTGTTTGAAAGTGGTATTAAAAGGTTCACCTGTTTTAGAGTTGCAGTTACCCTTTGTACGTCAAAACAAAAAGTGACAGAGATGTACAATTATATATGAAATGATCACCAAATGAGTATGAATATAGTAGAGTTCAGTGTAACCGATGCTGGGGGCAATAGAAATAGTGATGTTTGACACAAAAGTTGATTTTATGAAATTAAACATAATATGTGCCTTCTCTCCTCATTTTATTCCCTTTCTATAATTTTTTTTTAATGCAGGAAAAAGTTTCAGCGTTTGGAATTGACAAGAACAACATGTTTGGCTTCTGGGATGTAAGTGTCTTCAACAGCAAACATTTTGCATACAATTCATAATGACATTTTCAATCTATCTCTTAGCATGGTATAGTGTAGAATGTTGACAATATTGCTTTTTAGACTAGACAGGTGCAAAGTGTAGACTTTTTCATACACTCACCTACAATGTAAGAGCACACAGCTCTGAAAATCAAAATTTGAATACCCAAATATCATATAAACTTGTTTTGCGGTAATTTGTGGCTGTCCTTTTTTTTTTTTTTTTTTTATACTAAATTGATAAAACACTGGCATTCTTGAAGAATATCTTTCTGATTATATTCTTGCATATTTCTTTAATTCCAAATACAGTGTATGTACATGAGATTGCTTGTAAACCTAGCAGACTCACAGACTTACAACTGTAGTAGCCCTCCCATAGCTGATTTCACATTCACTTGAGTGAATGAGTGCAAACTACAGGACTTGGTAAATTACACATTTTTCATGTTCACGTTTCAAGCCACATGCAATTTTTTTTTTTTTATTAATCCCAAAGAAGGGGACTTTTATGAAGTTGTTTTTCATTTACATGAAATCCACATTTTCCATTATGTTGAGAAATACAGTCCATTTGAGACTTGCATAGATTTGAAATATGAAAGCCAACTATCATATTTGCCACCAATGCATTAACAGTGGGTTGGAGGTCGCTACTCACTCTGGTCGGCCATCGGCACGTCTATCGCCCTCTACATTGGCATGGACAACTTCGAGAAGCTCCTAGAGGGGGCCCACTTTACCGACAATCACTTCCGCACTGCCCCACTGGACAAGAACATCCCGGCCATTCTGGGAATGCTGGGTGTCTGGTACCACAACTTCTTTGGGGCGGAGACCCACGCCCTCCTTCCCTATGATCAGGTGAGATTGTTCAGCTGGCAGCAAATGGCATGTATCCCCCCTCTCTCCCTTCGTCAGGCTGGAGAATTCTTGCATGGATAAATGGTGCATGGATATGGGACCTTTTGTGTTGCTGTGTGTGCGACATATATTCATACAATGTATATTAGCGTGTGAATGCTCTCAGATCCATATGTCGTGTAAGTGGGAAGGTTTCCTTTGTGAAACTCCTGCAATGAATCCAACACAATGTTAAGGCAGTGTGCAAAGCCCGCATGAAGTTAGTACTAAGGGAGACACTCATACATATTCATTAGCTTCTCATGAATCATGACAGTGCGCGAGATCTGATGCTGCCATATGTTTATCCTATCACAGGACGTTGTGTCTGTATGGTCTTGTATCAATATCCATGCGTTGTATGAATACACAATAACTTTGTGTGTCTGAAAGCACTGTATTTCACATTGGGATATGGTATGGTGTTAATTCAGATTTGAAGTGAATGTCAAGTATGCTGAAAAGTTTTGCCACTATCAAGTATGCTCTATAGTATGGCATTATGGCTGTACTCAATCAACTGTTTACATTCATGTTTTGGATTCTTTACAATTGAGCTTGTATCATAGTTGTTGGCTGCAACAACAACAGCAACAACATCAACAAAAATTGAAGAAAAGTAATTAAGAAAGACATCTGCTCTAGTAGAATGTACACTTTGTGTTTTAATGTTTGTCTTCAGATAGACTACAACTGACATCTTTTCAAAGTCGTGATCTCATTAATTTTTCCCCATTCTCCTTACACTGTATGCCAACAGTACATGCACCGCTTTGCAGCCTACTTCCAACAGGGAGACATGGAATCCAATGGGAAGTATGTCACGCGGCCGGGTCGCCGGGTGGACTACAAAACAGGCCCCATCGTCTGGGGGGAGCCTGGTACCAACGGCCAGCATGCTTTCTACCAACTCATCCACCAGGGTATGACCTTACTCCTTTCGAAAACAGATCAAGTCTTGAATTAATTGTGCAGTTGAAGTTATCAAATTGTCATCACAAAATTTGCAATGCTGTATTTCACTGTGTATTTTATATTGGAGAAAGAGTTCTTGGAACTGGTCAAATTCATGGAATATGTACAGAATCAGAAATGAATGTGCAAATACAAATTTGAAACAGGAACTTGGGGGGTCAAAAACTGTGTTGCCAATTAAGATTCATGATTTATAAATCTAGAAATTAAGAGACTTTAGAAGTTCTGAAAGGAAAACATGATTTTACGTGGACAAGAAAAGGTTTGAGTAAAAGACAACCTTGTGCTCTTTGTTATGATAATTAGACCTAACAGTTACAGTATATAAAAAGATACAGCCAAAACCACAGAAAAATTGCTCTTTGAATTGATAAGTTTATGGGGAACCAATTTTTCTCAGAATTCCTGGATTGTTCTCTTCACAATGCTGATATGCTCTGCAGTTATTGTGACACTATGTCATTACTCGACTTGATGCAGCAGTAGGCCTAAGTACCTGGGACAGGCTATTCAAATTGTCAAGAGCTGTTTGTTTTATAGAAAATGGTGACTGTAACATTCTAAATTCATGTGCTAGCAGTTCTCAGAGTTTTATGCACTTGGTATGCACTAAGCACATTATCTTCTCAGTTTTACAAGATTCGTGAGAGGTGTGTGTGCAAAAGACTTTGATGTGTGTGTGTTTGTGTGTTTAAAGGTTTGTTACAGAGTATAAATGCAAAGCAATTGAAGCATCGATATGTACATAATGTGCAACTGAATCTCTAACAGGCATTCTCGTGATTTGAAATAAGCCAAAGGTAATTTGCTGTAAACAAGTGAGGAAGGAGTTGCTGACTCCTCCACAAACTTTCCCCCCTCCCAGGTACCCGTCTGATTCCAGCCGACTTCATCGCCCCCGTCAAGACCCACAACCCCATCCAGGAAGGGCTGCATCATGAGGTAAAGTCACTGCTATAGCATGTCTACGAGGAAACAAGAGCTCAAACTCCATTTTACAACCTGTCTCAAAATGCATGTTCAAATAAGAATCGGATGGAGCAAGTTGTCATAACTTCGTACTCTTGAATCCACAACTTTGTGCCTGCAATAAGAGTAAGGGGCATAATTATGCATCCTTTGCGCGTACAGTTCAGCAGAGGGATGAACGTTTCATCTAGACAAGTTAAAGGACTTGACAGGTGGCGGTAGTCTGAGAGGAATGTTTGTTACTCTACCATATGAAACAGCACCTCCCTAGCCAGAATTCCGTAATCCTATCCCCTTTTCGTTTCTGAATACATGCGGTTCTTAAACACACAACCTAAGTTTACGTAGTAACAAGGTCGATAAATTTGACGTTTCTTCGTAAGATGCAGCTCATTAACACAACTAAAATCTAATCTAAAATATAATATATGTTTGGGTTTTTTTTTATGTGAAATGTTAATTTACTTGTGTGCATTCTTTTTCTCTATCAAAATGCCATTGACAGGGTTCCATTTAATTTCCAAAACGGCAACAACATGAAACATTTATTATGAATACCATACTGAATATAATTAGAATATGCAGCACCAAACCACAGCAATGTAGGTTCCAGGAATTGATGGGTGTTTCAGTCAAAGTCAAAGTTAAAGCCTTCATATTGTATTGCTCCTGCCACTGCTGATGGATGTTCTCTGCAGATTCTTCTGGCCAACTTCCTGGCCCAGACCGAGGCCCTGATGCTGGGGAAGAGTCCGGAAGAGGCGAGGGCGGAGCTGGAGAAGGCTGGCATGGGGGCAGACAAGATCGAACTGATTCTCCCTCACAAGGTTGGTATCTGTTCATTTCGCTCATTCAGGTGACCCATAGGGCCTACTTACCAACTAGTCTTGTTCATTGATCTATATGTTCCTATTTTGTCAGGAAAATAAGAAGTTTTATCCATCCCTTTATTTGTCTGTAATCACCTGTTAATAGTGTGCACCATGTAGGAGACGAATAAGAATTCTTCATTTTGCAATAATTTCTCCCATTCGTTCCTATCAGTTTCTGGAATTGTAGGATTGGTACATATGTGATGCTCTTGTTCACACTGTATTCATTCATGGAATTATTTGCACTGATGTTGTTGTTAAGGAGTGTTGCTAAAATTCTCATTCTTTAAACATATTATAATTTGTAGAATTTTTGTAGATTTGTAGGATCTGTATTATTATTGCAAACATGTCATCAGCACGAGTTTCTGCAGTCTTAAAATCTTAAATCCAAATAGATGATAACTACTGGTTCAAAGATTATTTTCGTTTCAGCACAATTGGAAGCACATTCCTTTAGTTCACAATCAGAGTTTGATTCTATCTTTGTGAGCTTATGGCTACTAAGAGAGATTTACCAACCAGATGTACTTCTTCCAAGACACATGTGTTTTGGCTTAAAAAGAAAAGAAAAAGAAACAAAAGAAAAAAAAATCCTTTTTAACTCCCCAGTCCTATGCTTTTGTGGAGATTTGCCCAAACTGACTTCCTAGCAATATACTTGTCAGTAATAGAGATTGCCATATCCTGTGTACATTGTCTGAAGGATGCATATTTAGAATCCTTTACAACCAAGGAGGATCAAACAACTTTATATTTGCTCTCTTAGCCCAAATCGTGTAGTACCTGCTTCACACATCAATTGCAATGGAAAAATAATGAAGACAGAATGCGTTATCATTGCCAAAAACTCATTCACTTCAAACGCCACTTTCTTCAATGCATATGTCTTCATTTGATTGTACAAATAGTACTAATTGAACATTTCCAAAATAGTTCAATGTTTCCAAATTTATTAGTCATGCTAAAGAAAACACAAATGCATGTCAGAACATGTGGAAGAAAGTTGTTTTCTGTGCCAAGAGCATTCAGATTTTGTTTCATTTTATTTCGAAAAGCTTATTTGTAAAGTTGTGTCTTCTTTGAAATGTGCTACGTCACATAGTATTGACATTACCATTTTCTACAAACAGTCATGGCTTACTGTATCTCTCTCCCTTTCCTTTTACTTTGTTTATTTGCCAGGTGTTTGAAGGAAACAGACCCACCAATTCCATCATGTTCCCCAAACTGACCCCCTTCACACTCGGAGTCCTCATTGCCATGTATGAACACAAGATCTTCACCCAGGGTGTGATCTGGGACATCAACTCCTATGATCAATGGGGGTGCGTTCACATTGTTATCACCTCTAGGAAGAGCTCATTTGAAAACCTCAACTGTAACGAGAGAATTACTTTTTCCTTCTTGTTTCTCTTTTGTTTTCATTTGCTTGGTTTAACAGGGTGATGGTAACTTTGAGCATCCTGCAGTACCATTGTTTTACATTATACATAAGAGAGGCATATTGATTTTCTCCTGTTTTTTTTTTTTGCATTTTAGTATGTGATATTAAGATAAACATTTATGACATTGGCCCATGAATACTGATGGTGTCTGTTTAGTAAAATCAGATTGAATGCCTGTATAGACACACCTATGTTGTCTTTTTATTCTGTAGTCTTGAGAATTACTAGTCCGCATGCTACCTGCCTTTGCTGGTACTGCATACACATGTATCTCAATTTCTTCCAACTCATTGAAAAAGCCATTTTGGTTTGTTAAGTAAATATTCCATTAAGACTAAAAAACAAAAACAAAAGCAAAACACAACATTTAGCACACTCTACTCATTCACTGAGAAATAGAAGAGGTAAAAGCATTTAGTTAATAAACTTCAATGAGGAAAATCTTGGAAGAAAGTACTTTCACCTTTGACCTGCACCTAATCAAAGTGTTACCAGCGTAATTGATAACGTAGCGCTAGCAATATTGAGGGGAAAAAAACATGCAAACAAAAAACCAGAGTTGTATTCCAAGTATCATCTTGTGCTCATTTTGTATGATTGCAGTGTGGAGCTCGGCAAACAGCTGGCCAAGATCATCCAACCGGAGCTGAAGGACGACAAGCCCGTAACCTCCCACGACCCTTCCACCAACGGCCTCATCGCCTTCATCAAGCAGAACAGGAAGTAAGGGGCAAAGCGCCCTCTTTTGACAGGGGTTAGAGATGCAACCGCATTGGTGTGTGCATTTATAGCGCAAAGTAGCTTTGTGTAGATGTAGGTTTGGGGTGAAGGATGAGAGTGATAGGAATGTTGATAAGATAATATGGTGTATGCCAAAAAGGGTCTGTAAATGCAGACTAGTATATTAAGTACAGTACTTTTGTTGGAAAATGACAGTGTGTCGTGTTAAGAACAAAACAGAGAAAAAACTGCCACAATTTGCTTAGGGCTATCAAAGAAAATCTTTGAGGAGGGCATTGTACATGCAGCAGAGGTCTGACATTTGTGTCTAATAGATGTCAATCTGTTCAAATATGAATTGATCAGTCCATATTCACCATGCTGACATCATTCAGTTTCCTGAATATCAAAGAGTCCATGGGCATATATGGTCCTTCATGCAAATGCTCAACCCACTAGCTATAGACATTCATGATATGCAAAGTTTCTCTTGGGATTCCTCTCTCTAGAGAAAAGATTTGTTTAAATCTTGTACTGCCAGTAGAAAACATTGTGTGGAGTCAAAAAACATCACTCGCAGTTTAACTGCACAACTAAACAGTAATGGCTTTTGTTCAGTGCTTTTAAAAGAAGTGCATGATGTTGCAGTTCCAATAAGCCCACTCTGAAATAACAACAGCTGTGAAACTCAGGCTGAAAAATACTCAATCATTCTAGTGCTGCTGCCTGTTGTATGCAGGAACTCTCAAATAGGAAAAATGGGTGTGTTTTTCTGCTGTATTTTCTTACAGAGAGATACTATTTTGCCAGTGCCGACCCAAAGTGTGATTGCAGATACCTTGTCCTGATAATCATAGAACATCAATTCTTGTCTACAAGAAGTAACTTATTCATACAATTGAATATTATGTATGTTAAGGATACTGTTAGCCACAGGGTACAGGTTTGTAGAACCTACAAGATATTATGTCACTACTACTAGGGAGTATTCAACTCATATATGAAGTAATTCCTCTGTTTTACATATATCCTTGATTTGATGTTTATAAATTTCATAATATAATATAAACATTCATTACATAAAAACACATGTAACTGTGATAATATGATTAAAGTGTACTAAGTATTTTTTTACTGTATGTATCTATAGCATATAAAATATGTCATTATTCAGACAGATGCTGTCCAAAGTCGACTCCCACCTGTAAAAGCCATCAAAAAAAGAGGGAAGAAAATTCAAGGTAAAGGCCAGAGATGTACTTTGATCTTCATGCAGCCAATCCCACATAGCTTCCATTTTATTGAGAGATCTTTCTGTTATATTTGGATTGTTCATATGAAATATATTTTGTGTTCCTGATTGAATCTAGTTTGTCAGTGATCCGTACTTGAAAACCGCCATTCTTGACTCGTCTCTTTTTGACCTGCATTCTTTGAGGCTTGTTTTAAGGCATGGGGGCCTTTTGTGTGTTCATCCCAGGTTACGTTGAGTGCAAAGAACTGAGAAAAACTGATTTTTAAGATGCAGGGTGCAAGAAGAACGAATGCAACCTCCATGTGGTGTAGGGACACTCCCCAAATTTGGATCTGTGAGGCCACGGGACTTATTAATTAGAATATACTTTTGCTTCGCATCAAAGATCATGATTTCCCAAAAGGCCCAGATAGGTTCATAGTATTAGAAGACAGTGATTCAATGGAAGAATGCTATAGTTGGACAGGACTCCTATAGTTCAACTGTGAGTTATGAGAACCACATGTTTAGATACATGTACATTCATATCGCATGCCCTCTCTGTCTCTATTGTTTGATTACTGCATAATGAACTGTTCTAAGAATTGATCACCTGTGAAAGTGTGAAAATCATGTAAACACCGAAACTTCACATACAATGGTGTAGACTAGACGGACATTTCAAGTCAAGCTCTATGAGAGATACATACTAGGAATCTTCAGAAAAGAAAAAGTTCAGACCATGTGGATAGACAATGAAGTCGAGCTCTGTAAGAGTTACTGGTACCAAGGAATTGCAGAGATTGTATAGTACTTTTCTTCCACACGTTGTAATTGTGTACCTCACCATATAATTGGTGCAAAGAGTGATGTCATTTTGTGTTATGTTCACGATTTTCTCTAAGAAATAGTTGTATATTTTGTTTTGAGAAAGAGATTGGCAGTTATATTTATCAGTATATTGTATGAAAAACTTTCAACAAACCTAGTTTGCGTTTTTATTCCTTCAAAGCAATACAGAGCATGTAATGCTTTGGCTAAGAAATGATGGGTGCTGTTTTAACTTGGAAATATTAGTGACTATTTAATTTTCGTCGTTTTATTCTCTTTAATGATCATCAAACCACAGAATCTTGAATTCTCTGTGAAGGGTCACACAGTTGTTTTCCCAAGAGAAGAAAATAAATATTCAGTGATACAAGTGGGTGCAAGTTAAAAAAAAATAAAAATAATCATAAAAAAGTTTTGAAAAATCACAAGCTCAGTAATGGTCAAATATCATTTGGTAGCCAAAACAGTAATTCTAGACCAGCTGAGTTTGTAATGACCAACTGTTTCATTTAATGTGGTAGGACCCGGGTATTGACTATCTGGAGAAACAACAAAATAAATATATCTGTATTCAGTGATATACAGGAAGCCCAGAACAGAGGAGTACTTATACAGTGCACTCCCGTTACAACGAACACGGTTATAACAAAATTTCGTTATAACGAAGTAAATCTTCTGGTCCCAAAATTATCACCATTGAAGTCTATGGTACAAAATTCGCTTATAACGAACACGGTTATAGCGAAATTTCCGTTATAACGAAGTCTTTTCCGAGCGCCACAGACAAAGAAAAACAAAAGAAATGTGCTCCGTTATAACGAAATGCGAATTGCTTTCGAAAATACGTAGCGGAACAAGCATTTATAACGTTTCTGCATGGGTGAACGCTTCACACCACTGTGTGTTCGCTCCTTGTGTCACGCACAGTTTCTGAGGGGAACTTGCATTTATTATCGTAATACAGTTATCCCATCACATTTCACATAGCTTTCCAGTGTATGATGAGTATTCAGCAAACAGAATATGATATATATACGTGGTTTCCTTGTTTTCGTTATATATTGTATTTGTTCGGTTATAACGGAATTTCGTTATAACGAAAGAAAACTGCCGGTCCCGAGCATTTCGTTATAACGGGAGTGCACTGTATTTAATTATCACAGCACCATACCAATGTGTTTTGATATGTCTAGGACAATTTTGTATGGATACTTACCAGTAAAGTATGACACAAGTGGTGTAATTTTTGCAAGAAATTTGATGTTTTAGTTAAAAGAGAGATAAGCAGTGAATGTGACAAAGAGTTAATGTGTCATTCTATTAATCATAGGAATTTATTGAACTCACATGCATTTTATGAAATGTACGAAGTATGAAATTCAGAAAATAAAAAGTATTTTTTCTCCAAGAATTCTGTATGACTTCACATTAGGAATAAATATCAGTGTGTTGCAGTGTGCGATTATTATAAGGAATCATGTTCAAAATTTATTGCAAACCTTTCCTGACGCATTTAAATATGTAGGCATTTTGTATAAATCCTATTGGAATATCTCTAGAATTCAGGATGACGTTTTGAGCAAGGTTAATCAAACCAAATTGTGTACTTGTGGAGATTGTTGGTGAAATGTTGTCTCATTGATCATTCAAAGGTTGTGCCTAATGCCAACAGACTTGACTTAAATTCTTTTCATGCAAATATGTCCAAGATGAGGGAAACATAATCATCCCTTTACCTTGGTTAATTAATGCCAAAGTTGCCCATCTGTAGTTTCCCATAAAAGATAAAGTTATTGAATTTGTAAATTCATCGTTTTAGTCTGCCTGTAAAGAATCTATCACGATTCCCACCTTTAGTCTCCAGTTCAAGATATCTAAGGTTAGTTACTGGTACAATACTTTAATTTTTCGTAGAAGACCAAGGTTTCCTCTTGAAAGTGAACTTATATAGCTGTACCATAATGTAATGACTCGTATCACAACATAAATTCACAAGGAACCATTTACGTGAATTACCTGCTAGTAATGAGGCCAAGATGTCTGTGGCCATAAAAGATGGAGATATTTTTAGAACCATAAAATTTTAAAGCCTTCTGTTGATTGGTACACTGTAATTTGATACTATATGGAAATTAGGAGATCATAGATCACATGGCTTGAATGACCACAATCTACACACCAGCACACACGACAAATCTATTCTTAAAAAAGCTCCAACAAACTGACCTCCACACATATGCACAATATGTAGTTGTAAACATACCACTTTCTCATATATCTCTTCATTCTGAGCACTTCATTAATGATGACAAGTTTGAGTGCCTTTTGTTTCTCAATACGATCATTCTAATTGTTAAGTAATAGTACCAACAATGTGATGTTAAAATATACAAATGAGCAAAAAAATATCTAAATTGAGAAAAAACAAAACAAATTGTACTGCCCTCAGTAAAGCCATGCAAATCAAATATCTACATGCATACTGAAGAGCTGCTGACACATAATTACGTCTAATATCACAGATGATTGTCATGTATGTACAATTAGTACAGTAAGAATATACGATCAATGACCCGAGTTTTAAAAAATTGTACAAATTTTACACTGATTTTAACAATTACACTCAAGTCTGATAAGTATTTTCAGTTTGATTGTTCTCAGCCACATTTGCAGGTGCTTTGCAAAAGTGAAAGTGCCTCATTTTTTTTTTTTTTTTTTTACATTTAATGTATGTTTACTGCATTTTACTCTAGAGACAAAAGTTACATCAACAAGAGACCTGGGGTCTTGCGCTCACCCGAGTATCGCAAGTTCACCTTCCATGCATTCTTGCAGACTCTTACCTGAGAAAATTGGAAACTTGGGGCATGTGCAGCTTTGAGAGCTGGGGGCATGGAGTACATTTGCATATTCCATCACACTGGTAAAAATACCTGCCAAGTACATTGTACATGGTTGGACTATGCAGTTTGTAAAAAGAAAAAACTTACAGCTTTATCACTTCTGATTTTAGAGAAGAATATTACTGAAAATTCCTTAATTTAGGAGGTTTGGACCCCCTGTGGACTCCAAGGAAAGCATGTTGCCCATTCAAACACTTTGAGATCCTATCCCTCTAGGAATGCTACTTGCTAAGTTTGGTGAAAATCCATTACAGTGCACTCCCGTTACAACGAACACGGTTATAACGAAATTTCGTTATAACGAAGTAAATCTTCTGGTCCCAAAATTATCACCATTAAAGTCTATGGTACAAAATTCGCTTATAACGAACACGGTTAGAGCGAAATTTCCGTTATAACGAAGTCTTTTCCGAGCACCACAGACAAAGAAAAACAAAAGAAATGTGCTCCGTTATAATGAAATGCGAATTGCTTTCGAAAATACTGTACGTAGCAGAACAAGCATTTACAGCGTCTCTGCATGGGTGAACGCTTCACACCACTGTGTGTTTGCTCCTTGTGTCACACACAGTTTCTGAGGGGAACTTGCGTTTATTATTGTCATACAGTTATCCCATCACATTTCCACATAGCTTTGCAGTGTATGATGAGTATTCAGCAAACATAATATACGTGGTTCCTTGTTTTCGTTATATATTGTATTTGTTCGGTTATAACGAAATTTCGTTATAACGAAAGAAAACTGCCGGTCCCGAGCATTTCGTTATAACGGGAGTGCACTGTATGTTGTTTTCAGCAAGAAGACAATAATGTACAATTCAGGTCAACATTAGGATTCCCCCCCCCCCCCCCCCAAAAAAAAAAAAAAAAAAAAAAAAAAAAAAAAAAAATCCAGGGGGTGGGGGCAGCCCTGGATCTGCAGTGAACAAACTTGGAACTACAGTCATCAATGTACTAGGTGTTAAAAAAAAACAAAAACAAAAAAACACACACACACACGCACACACACAAAATTTCCCACTTTTGATGCTTGATAGTTTGAAAACTATATACACTGTATCAGAATAAAACTGTCATTGATAAGAGTAATAGCTGAATAGTTTACAATTTAGTTGGAGTAATTTGAATATGAAAACCTATATCAGTTTCATAAAATCCATGATTAATTTCAAAGATAGGTTCCAGATTTTGGTCAAATTTTAACCCTCTGTGCAAAACCTGAACTTTACACAGGAACTAATGATGTGTATGTGATGTATGTGAGTGTGTATATACTTACAATGACCCTGAACAATGGACATGAATACCACCTGTTCAAAGCTATGCTCCAAGGCACTTGAATGCTTTATTAATTATTCATAATAGATTGCCCTGGCCACTGCTTCTCTGAATCAATGGCAAAGGGTGAAATGCATGCACATGCAAAAAGTATAAAGCACATGTTTCTATGTGCTTGTATACATCACATTTCAGAATGAATAGCTGTGAAAGTGGAATTCCGAATGAATAAATAATGTAGCACTCAAATCCTGGTCATTGTTCAGGATCATTGTCTTGGTGTCAACTACACACTCCCATACACACCAATTGACTTCTGTGCAATATGTAAAAGTTTTGTACAGAGGGTTGGAAATTAAGCAAAACTTGAAACCTCACTGAAAAATCAATGTTAAATTGAATGAATTTGAATCATGCTTTCATTTTAAAATTGCCTCCAACAAAATTGTACACTATTCAGCTATTGCTCATATCAGTGTTAGTGTTTTCTGGGGGGTGTTTCATCAACGTTTGTCAGTGCCGACAACTGTCGGCACTGACCAAGTTCAGCAAAATCCTTGGTTTTGATTGGCTGAGATGCTCTGGTCACTGACTGTTACTATGTCGATTCAAGTTGTCAGCGCCGACAAACGTTGATGAAACACCCCCCCCCCCCCATGTATAGTTTTTGATCAAAAGTGGGATTTTTTTTTTTTTTTGGTAACACCCAGTACTAGGTGTTTCAAAAAACATTTCCCACTTTTGGTTCTTAATAATTCATAAATTATATATCAGATAACACTGTCATTGATATGAGTGATAGCTGAATAGTGTTCAATTTTGTTGGAGGTGGTTTATGAAAGCGTAAATCAGTATCATGAAATCCATGATTAATTTCACAGTTAGGTTCCAGGTTTTGCTCTATTTTCAACCCTCTGTACAAAACTTTCACTTTGCACAGGGGTCAATGGGTGTGTATGGGAGTATGTGGTTGACACCCTGACAATGGTCCTGAACAATGGCCAGGGTTGGAATGCTTTATTTATTCATGAGAAATTCCACTATCACAACTAGTCTTTATTCAGCCTCTGGCAGTATCTGTGTAAAGTCAAACGCCTGCCGACACTGTCGTTGAGTGGCGACAGTGCTCTCCCTACTTCTGAAAAATGAAACTACAATGACTACCTTCTCTTCTGTCGTAAACATGGTGACAGGAAGCAAAGAAAATCAATTAGAGTATACACTTGTGTATATGGGGGGGGGGGGGGGAGGGCACCAATGATTCTGCCATGAACAAACTTGAAACAACAGTCATCAATATTCTGACTCATTGTATTATCTTAGCTCAACTACTTCTGGTTCTAGAGAAAAAATTAGAGATTCCTTACTGGGGGTGGGTTTGGCCCCCTGGGGGCCCCCTTAGGTGGGCATGGTGCCCATTTGGTGGAATTGAGATACCTCATCCTAGGGATGCTACCTGCCAAGTTTGGTGAAAATTCATCGTTGGGATTTTCAAGAAGAAGATGAAAATGTACAATTTAGGCCCAATTCAGACCCCTCCCCACCCCCCTCCCCTGGGTCCCAAGGGGGGGGGGGGCACCTCTGATTCCGCCATGAACAAACTTGACACTCCAGCAGAGACTCCAACCCAAAGCACCTTCTGATCTAGAGATTCTCCCACCTGAAACCCCTAGCAAACGGGAGACCTCAAGTTGATGTGTGCGAAGTTCCTAGGGTTCTAGATGCTCTCTGGTGCTATAAGGCTTATTTTTTCTTTTCAACATACAATAGCAATAAGTAAGAAATCCTTTCCAACAGGAGACACAGAGCCAGGGCGGGAGAAATTAAATCTCAAGCGGGAGAACGGGAGATTTTGCAAAAATGGGTTTTTGGCGGGACATCTCCCGTCGAAAACGGGAGAGTTGGAGTCTCTGCTACAGTCATCAATGTACTAACTCCTAGTAACTTAGCTCTAACACTTCTGGTTCTGGAGAAGAAGATTTTTTAAAGATTTCTTAATTTTAGGGGGTTTGGGCCCCCTTGGGGGTCCCCCAGGTGGGGTATGATGCCCATTTCAAGAAACTCAGATCCATATCCCCCTAGGGATGCTACCTGCCAAGTTTGGTGAAAATTGGTCATGCGGTTCTCAAGAAGAAGATGAAAAGGTAAAAAGTTTACACACGATGCATGACCGACGCAAGACGCACAACGACGCCAGATGAAGAGCGATCACAACTAATAGCTCACCCCAGCCTTCGGCTCAGGAGGCTATTTTATTAATTAGCTTTTTTATTTATTAGCTCACTTGAGCCTTCGGCTCAGGTGAGCTAATAAATGGAAATGTTATGATAAAGTAAAAACATAGTTCTGGTAAGGGCTTGAGAACCAGTCTTGCGCCATTTCATATTTGCTTGCAATATTCCGAGGGAAGCTACATTGTACCAAGAAACTTACCCGGCTGACGCGATTTGCCTGGATGATGAGTTGTTTCAGAGTATTTTGAGATCAAAAGTAAAAGTCACTAAACCGACTTTTATCCCAGAAGGATCTGGGTTAACTCGGTCACAGAGACAACGCGGCCCTATTTCAGGCAATTTATACACAGTTCATGATCGCCATATTCTATACCAAAGTCGATGCTTAACTGAATATAAATAGGCACATGTTCATTTTGTAGGCGCGCCAAAGAGGTTTTTGATGCGCGCGTTGTATCAACACGGCCCATAACTGCGACAAGCCAGAAACAGTTGAACATGAAGCGCTCCCATAGTAAAACCCTGTACAATCAAGAAACACAACTTGGCCCTGCCATCAAAGAGAGGTCAAGTTGTCCTAGAGTCCAAGTTAGCCTGGCCCCGATCAGGTAAGTTTTGAGATGCAAACATTTTTGGTTAATATTTCGCATTTTCGTCGTTACCCAGCAAATATCTTGTTATTACAGCATTATTGCACAGATTTCTCAGGCATACATGTACATTTGGGAACGAACTTTGACAATTTTTGCAGGCATACCAGCACTATGTTTTGGCTTTAATACATAACTACTAAGACACATGGATACACAATAATATGAGTACAGACAATTATTTTCTAAACAAGACATTTAATGACACATACAGTCACATCAATCTAATTGTGACCACTTATAAAACATAAAATTCTGTAATGATATTGCTTTTGATTAAAAAAGAAAGAGTTTAATCATCTTGGAATAAATGGCTTAAGTACACAATGTACCTCTAGTAGCTGTGGAATTGACAATTAAGAAAACTGCTATGCATGTATGCATGGCACATACATGACACACTGCTGTACTTACTCTGCCTTATTTTTTTCATAATATGTATCTGTACCTGCTTTGTTAATATCTATACTTTTTTTCTTTAAAGATATCTGTATAAATGCTTGTAGCTACAGTACAGAAGTGCACACAAAGTAAATGATAACAATACTACACCATCACTATGAGTGGCATAATTTAGATTCTGAGTCACCTACATATCTTTATACGACTCAAGATACAGCTCATTTTACAATCAACATTTTACAGGAACATGTGAAAGTTGTCATGAGTGTTACATCAAAGAAACTGGTTAGAACAATGAACAGAAGCAGATATTGTTGTACATGAAAGTATAATTGATTACATATCCATGCAATCTTCTATAATCTTGCTACTGTAGCAGGATATGTATAGTAGCAAAGTCTAGATCAAGATTTTGTGAACTGTTTATTCTCCTAAGATCAGAGTGACTCTGGAGCCTACCCTAAAATCTCTTGATTACAAATGATTATATACATATAATGCACTACAGCAAAGGATTATAACCCAATATACAAATGGATTTGAGTGAAATGACACATATGCAGCACGTTGAATGATTCTAATCTAAAATCCTATTCTTGTCTTGCACAGTTCAATGCATGAATAACATCCTGTACAGCAACTTAAATACAACTTACCACACAGGCTACAGCACATGGTATGGTATGTACATTCTGACAAAAACACAATTTTCTTGCACAAACTCGAGACTGGCTGCAAGGATCATATTACGCCTTACTTGAGCTAGAGCGGCTTAAACTTCAGGTACTACGCTATTTGTAAACACTTGTCAAAGACCAATGTGATGCTTTCATTGTTTTTATTATCAATATGTTCCGAGTAAGTCACCATAACATTACCTGGTACTCATTTTCATTCACTAAAGATCACAGGCACATAAAGAGGACTCGCTCAAATCGGGTTAATGTAATTTAGGAAGTCTCATAATGTTTGATATTCTTTTTGCAGTTTTCACTTAACCACTTGTCGTCCCTACAAATTAGAAATTACAAATTAAAATTACATTCTCGACTGAGCTGACCTTCTTACTGCTCAGTACAGCACACACAGCAGTAGTAGCATGATGCCACAATATTCATAAAAGCCACGATGAAGGCACCTAGATTAATGAAACAGAGAGAACAACGATATTTTATATTCTGCAGTTTCTTACTAGTATATCAAGACTAAAAAATCAAGAACAGAACTGGCACTGATTTTAAACTGCTCAAGACAGATTCACAGATACACACACAAATACACACAGACTGAGATGCGACGACACAGACAATCACTGACATAGAGAGTCCCAGATCAGGCATACAGTATTTTATAGATACAGACTCACACAGTCACAGCTATACACACATAGACACACTCCTATGTGACATTGACAAATGCAGACACAATCATAGACATACAGACTTAAAGATACGTACTGTACAGTACTGATCGAAGTGAGGATTAAGGTTTATAACATTTTTTGGTGAGATGAGGAGAAACCTCTTAAGAAATATGAAAGAGCATGTAATAATTTCAAGAAGGATTTCACATTTATTTGATGAAAATTGGTCCTGAAATGGCTCAGATATATATGAAAAAAAAAGCAATCCTAATAAAATTGTCAGGCCACAACTTTTATTAGGATCACTCTGTTTTTCCTTGTTTTTAGATATCTCAGTCATTTTGAAACTGATTTTCATCAAATAAACTTTTGGTTCCCCCTTAGAATTGTATGCTGTTTAACATTTCATAGAGTGGTTTCTAAATATCTCGCAAAACATTACAAGCTGAATCCTCACCTCAACTAGTACTGTACAGTCCCTCTGGCCCTATTTCAGACAATTTCAGACAGTTCGTGATCACCATACATGTACATTACAGAGAGGCGCATGTTCGTTTTGAATGCGCGGGTGCACATGTATTAACTCGAACCATAACTGCAACCAGCCACAATGCGAAGCGCTCTAATAGTACAACACTGTGCAATCCAGAGGTAAGCGAGGCCGAGTTGTCCCCGAGTCCGAGTTAGCCTGACCTCGATCAAGTATGGTCTGAGAATCCAACTCCGTTGAACCTTTTTGGTTGATATTTCGCATTTTCGTCCTTACCCAACTAATATCTTGTTATTACAGCATTATTCCACACAATTCTTACACATATGTATGTACATTTTGGAGTGAAATTTGACAATTCTGCAGGGGTAATGGAAATATGCTTTACCTTCAAGTCTATACTGCAGTAAGTCTTTTTCAGTCTTTTTGTACAGCAGGGCCAAACCCAAAACTTACCTATCCAGATAACAGAGATACTTCCCATGTACTGTGTTCCAACCTAAATGATAAAAGACATATAAATGTAAGTGCCAGAAACTAATGTACAATCAGTAACACTATTTTGCATTCAAACACAGACAAAGCTGAGGATTAAAGGGAATGGCTAGTAACTGATCAGTGGGAATGCTGGGGGGGGGGGGGGATTTTTCCAGTCCTTGTGGGATTCATTTGAGAGTACATTATATATCTGTTGCTGTGTGAAAATTATTTGCTTCAGAATGGTCTCATATTCAAGTAATGAGCAGTTCAATGTTTCCAGGTTAGCATGCCTGCACATCAGTGTTGGGGCGATCGTTAACAGCCCGTTAACGATCTAGGAAGATCATCGCAGGTGTTTGTCAATTACAAATTACAGGAAATTTCATTATTATACAAAAAATCCTCATCTAAACTTAAAGCTCCATAATTACATGGCTTATTATAAAGAATAACATGATTCACTGCTTTCCCCCCTGAATAATAAACAATCTTTGCAAATCTTTTAGAGCCTGAAATTGACAAGTTGCACATTTCTGTAAACTACTCTCTCTTCAGCTTCAATTCAGCTATTAAAGGCCCTATGAAATCAACTCACCCTTTCAATGAAGAGTCATTCACAAAAAGATATAAATTTTGTTTGGCTAGTTCGTGCAAAGGCTTGCCTTGTGCATTTACATCTTTAAAGGGACTGTACAGTACTGGTCGAGGTGGGGATTCAGGTTCATAACATTCCTAAGTTAGATAATGAGAAACCTCTTATGAATATGAAAGAGCATGTAATTCTAAGAAGGATTCAACATTTTCTTGATGAAAACCGGTTTTCAAATGGCCGAGATATCAAAAAAAGTAACAATAATAAAAGGTGACTGGCCATGCCTATTATTAGGATCTCTTTGTTTCACATTAGTTTTTGGGTATCTCAGCCATTTCAAAAGCGATTTTCATCAAAAAAACTTTTGATATCCCTTTGAATTGCATGCTCTTTGACATCTCATAGAGTGGTTACTGAATATCTCACAAAACATTAACAGCTAAATCCTCACCTCACCCAGAACTGTAGCCTGCAGTCCCTTTAAGGAGGGAATAAATCACGTACATGCACAAGAAGGAGCTGCACATACAGCATTTAAACTGCACAACCACAATGCCAAACTTACGGTGACTCCAATGCCAACGACCAGAAAGATGATGCCCACTACAGCGTGTGAAAGGCAACGTATTGGGGCTTTTAAGCTGGGTTCATCTCGTACAGATCTGGTAAAGAATATAGAATTGATTGAAAATGAAATATAAAATTGATACAATAATATATAATATGGACTAGCCTTGAAGAGGATACAACGTTTATTGTCTGAAATAAAATCATATTGCCGGAGTCAAAAACAAGGGCATGCGATACGATTCTAGTGATGGGAGCTAGGGCATTAATGTTGTATCCCCGGAAAGCAGCCAGTCCATATCATTATTATTAGGGCCTACCCATTTCAGGCATCTTGAGCAGGAACAGAAATTATGAGAATCTAAACTTTTTACAACAGTACTTCCCAAAGACAAAATTCCACTTGGCGCCAGCTTGAGCTCTACACCTCTGTGTTGCATGCATATCATGCAACACTGTGCATATCAATGTGAAGGTCTTTTGAGGCAGACTGCAAAGAAGGTTTTTGCAGTGTGAGTTGGACCAAGAGTCTTACAAGCTATGTTCCAAAATCCATGGGGCTGGTATCCCTGACTGTGTACAGAGTGACAACGGACTGCTGTACAATTCCAGTTCGAGAGGTCACAGAGTTCCCAAAAGAGTATGGTTTCAAGATAACAACTAGCTCCCCCGAGTATCCACAGAGTACCGGTAAGGCTGTGGATGCAGCTGTAAAGATCTCACAAGGCAAGTGCCAAAATGTGTCTCACCCATTCACATAGAAGAAACTAATGTTTTACCAACTCCCGGAAGTTCATTGACCCCGCCTATGACCTTTGACCTTGTGATGACCTTCAACTCCCCAAGGGACAGTTACCAGCCAAGTTTGGTCACAAACGGACATATATGTATCAAAAGTTATGAGCCATAATCGAAACATGCCATAAAAAACTTAACATTGGGCCCTATATAGACCCCTGTCTGTGAGTTTTGACCTTGTGATGACCTTCAAATCCCCAAGGAACATCTACCATCCAAGTTTAGTCATAGACGTAGGAATCAAGAGTTATGAGTCATAATTGAAACGTACCATAAAAACATAACATTGGGCCCTTAAAGTTTGTTGACCCCTGTCTGTGACCTTTGACCTTGTAGTGACCTACAACTCCCCAAGGGACATCTACCATCCAAGTTTGGTCACAAACAGACATAGGTATCAAAAGTTATGAGCCATATAATCGAAACGCACCGTAAATTGGGCACTAAAGTTCATTGACCCTTCCCTGTGACATTTGACCTTGAGGTGACATTCATGTTTGGTAAAATGTGAAACTTTGTATAACCATTCTTCCCTCCAAGTTTGATTAAGATTGATGTCCTCAGTAGAGAGTTATTCAAGTTTTTGTAGCGTTAAGGACGCTGGCAGACCATCGCTGGACGGAAGGACGACGGACAGACGGACGGACCAAGTACGGACGACGGACGGACGGACGGACGGACAGATGCCGCAGGCGATCCCTTAGTCTTCCTGCACCTCCAGTGGGCTGGAAAAAAATGACTCATCAAAAGATCGAAGCGAGATCATGGTAATTTCTATCTCAGCCTGCTTGTGTGGAGAAATACTCCCACAGCAAGCATGAATAGCTCACCAGCTCAACGGTTCCTGGGTCACAGAGCAAATAAAAATGTCCCGATAGCTGCGAATAGCTGCTGCAATTGAGCCACGAGTGAGTCATCACTGACATTGTAGAGCAGAAGCGCGCAAACCAGTAACGACAGGCGAGATACTACAATCGCAACGCTAAAGATTTTTAGTCCCTACAGATAGGCAACATTGTCAAGATCCACCCAAGGAAGAAACACACAGTATAGCAAAAAGGGAGGAGTCGAGCGAGTCAATTAGATCATACAGTTGTACATCATTGAAACAGAAAGTGGAGTCCACTTATACGGAGAAGCCACTGACATCTTAAATCAATGCAAGAAGAGTTTCATACAAATGTTGATATCGCGATCCCCTCACAGTTAGATCCCGCACCACCCGCAAACACAACAAAAGAATCAAGCGAAAAAATCACAAGACTAGACATGAGTGTAAACACAACCCCAGAGCATACAAATGCTCAACCGCCTGTTCTTCACCGAAGTAGGAGAAACAAAAGACCTCCTTTACATTTCAAAGATTTCATAAAACAAAGTATACTATTAATCATGAGCAGTATGCTGGTGTGCATGTCCAGACATACGCGGATGATGTGATGCTGTATGTTTTTGCAGATCCTAAAGCCCGCCGCACACTACACGATTTTGCCCCGATTCACCGGTCTTAAGACCTTAAGACTAGAAGTGTGACGTCACAGTCTTGCCATTTTCTAGTCGTACGACTGGGTCTTAGCGCCAGTCGTAGAGATTTGACATGTTGAATTTCTATGACTGGACGTAGGCTTTCAGCCATTTACAATGCAGTAAAATGCAAGCGCACACAGTGCGCACTGCGCACGCTTTACAGTCGGGTCGTATAGTGTGCGGTGTCCGGTCGTACGACTGGTCTTAAGACCCAGCTTGGCTTAAAGGGAAGGTAAACCCCAAGAGCAATGTGGATTGAGTGAAAGCAGCAGCATTAGTAGAACACATCAGTGAAAGTTTGAGGAAAATCGGACAATCAATGCAAAAGTTATGAATTTTTAAAGTTTTGATGTTGGAACCGCTGGATGAGGAGACTACTAGAGGTTATGACGTATGAGTGGACAACAATACCAAGAAAATATAAAGAATATTCTGCAAGAATCCATTTTTCATGAAAATTACAAATTCCATCAACTTGATATTGACATATGTTAAGGGTAGCAATTATTCCCACTGCTTTCTGAAAGCGGTTGGTCCATTGCTCTTTCATAATTCTAGAAGAGTGAATTTTTGTTGAATTTCCTTTATATTTTCTTTGTATGGTAAAACAGTCTATCTTTGAGTTAGCCCATTGTCTGTAATATCGTTTGGAGGTAAAACAAGCTATCTTTTACATAAACCATATTACCTTCTTAACTGAGATTTTTTAAATCATCGCTGTCAGATGGTAAAATGGTCTATCTTCGAGTTAGACCAGTTTACATAGTGTTTGTGGTCTTTCTAGAAGATAGACCATTTTACCATCTTATGATGTGTAGCGGGAGTGTATACATGTGCTGTGGTTAAAGAGTCTCTCTGCACAAAAATCTCATTTATTTTATAATTAAAACCCCAAATAAGCACAAAATTCTTCAGTTATCAGTGTTTAATATGCTTCTTCTTGTCCCATTGCTAAAAATGCATTATACCCATCTCCTAAAAAAGCTCAAACCTCTTGCATTGAACATCTGCAGAGGTGGATGGAAGACAATATGCTGAAGCTCAACTGTGACAAGACAGAGTTCTGGGTAATTTTTAGTCCACAATCCCGTTATTGTTTGGAGAATGTCATGCTTACGATCTCAGACATTTCTATGATATCAGAGCTAAGCTGTCAGCAACAAGTCTACAATGTATATAGTTTGACTCTGCACTTTAAGATGGACAAGCATGTTTTGGATCTCTGTCATGGACTGCATTACCATCTGTCAAACATAGCTCGCATTAGACCATTTATTGACAAGAAAGCATGTGAGGATGCCCTCAGAACCATCTTTGCATCCAGACTGGATTACGCCAACTCGCTGCTTTATGGCATCAATTCCTAGCAGGTCGCCAGCACCCTCAGAGGATACAGAATCGTGCGGCAAAACTCATCTTCATAACTGTACTGCCGTAGGCATGATCGTGTCACCCCTTTGCTGATTGGCTACCAGTCGCACAGCTCATTGTTTTCAAGATCTTGACAATCCTATTGTGTAAAAGTGGTCTCCAAGGGAAAGCTCCGGCCTACTTATCTCAGATCTGTAATCATTCCATACTGTTCTGCTCGACCTGGGGCCCATTTCATAAAACTTGTCATCAGTGACAACTGCCACATTTCTACGACATATTTGCTCTCAGCCAATCAGATGCAAGGATTTCAGTAGCTTGTCACATCTATGACAACTTGTCACTGATGACAAGTTTTATAAAACGGGCCCCTGGTGTATATCTATACACAGCCCAGTCGCTGTATAAATAGTGACAAGGCTGTACCGTCACGACCCACAACACAAAGAGAGCTCAGCAATCGCATTGTAATCGCTTTGAGTTTTGATACTTTAGATCATTTTTTGTCACCTCAAACTCATCTAATGTAAATCTTCATTAATGAGACTTTATATCTATGCTATCAATATTGACATACACATTTTACAACTTAATGAAAATTATGATGTATGCAGCATGTGCAAACTGCACTTCTGATAATCGGCAGTTCACGCGATCTGAGTGCACTTTTAAACATCAAGCTGTCGACCATGCTGCTACCAAAGATCACATGCATGCAATATAGATCGCTGCCCTTCCAGCCACGCATGCGCATGCATAATTTGCTGAGTGGTCAATGCGCCATTTTGAATTCTGCAACGATGAATCCTGACAGTCAATGGATTATCATGAGGGCTCTCTATGGACTTATGTACCTTCTGTAATATAAGCATGCACTTTACATGAGTAACATACAAATGTCTGTAAGCAATGTATAAATTGATATAAGTTTGGTAGATGTGTTGTGGTTTCCCACTTTGATGGTGAGGCTTCGACTGTCTGACGCTGGTCGGGCTAGACCTGGTGCAGATAGCACCTTACTCCATGTACCCAAAACCAACAGTATAGAGCGGGGGACAATTTGCTTTTGTGACGGCGCTGCACTGCGATTGTGGAATGATCTACCTCGGTTCGTCCGCATTTCCCCATCCCTTGATGTCTTCAAGAAGAATCTTAAGACTTTCCTTTTTAATGCTAATCTGTGACTAAATTTTGTTGTGAAGTACTGTGAAACCAGTCATTGACTGTGTAAGGGCACTTTATAAATGATCTGATTGTATTGTATTGTAAACTAACAAAAGTTAACTAAATGAATAGGATATTTCAGTTTTGATGGAGAATTCACTACAATGTTGGTCACTCAAAGGCCAAAGCACTGAAACCAAAACTTGCTCTTGCTCATATTATTCTTTTTCTTTCCCACAACTGTCTGTACTGTACATGTACTTGTATATCACATAGCATATCTTTTATTCTTCGTAAAGTTCAGGACTGAGTTCACATTGTTACAGAAAACATTTACCTCCCACCCACAACCACATAAAGACAATGAGCTTCAGCCAGTGACATGCATCACTGCTATTTCACTGTTTAATTACATATTCTCTACATTTTGCAGCAAAGGATAGTTCCCCATCGGAATAGCGTTCAATTCCGATCGGAAAATATACCACCGAAATCTTCGACTTATTTGCAGGATAGCCAGCTAATCTGCAAAATAGGGCACGTGCTAATCCTAACGCGTCTTCATCAGCTCGAGCTTAAACATCAGCGCCGCATGCATTACGCACCACGCAGGAATGTAGTAAGTCGGGTCGGAGTGTGTTCGCACCGGTACTGTTTGTTTAAGTGCGCATGCACCAGCATCAAGCATATAAACCTGACAGTGCTGAAGCTTGAGCTGGTGAAGACGCGATTGCACATTTCAGCTGACTTAGGGCTTATTTCTCTGATCCCCATAAGTGGGCTATTCTTCAAGCTCGAGCTGATGAAGACCACACAGCTATGAAAAGGGAGTGGTTGGAATACAGTAGAGTGTTTAACCCTATTCTAACTGGACTTTTACTCCTCCCCCCCCCCCCCCACCCCCATCTCGGCCGCCGATGACGCGATAGCCACAAAATTTTGCCCGAACATAGAGCCAGATGTCAACTACAAAATTATATGGTCATACAATAGAAAATATTGATTTTCTATTTTCTTAAATTACGAAAATTTATGCATGAAATCATATTTTCACCTGCAAGTTCATTATAAAGACTGAAGGATTGCTCATTTTTTTGTGTGTCAGAAAGACACAATTTTCATGAACCAAAATAGCACAATCAAAATCTTTTTTTTTTTTTTTTTTGGGGGGGGGGTCGATTTTTGTTTTATGTATTTCATCGTTTGCTTGTTTTTTGCCTTCTTTTTCATTGTTTTTTTTTTGCCAAAATTTGTTTCTGTTGCAAGCACTTTTTGAAGCTCATCTACATTAGAAATGATCGATTTCAATGATTAAAAGTTGAAATAATCTAATTTATACAAATTTAACAAAAAACAAAACAAAACATGAAACTTAGCTTGCATAATTGATTTGCACGCAATATCATGAATTTCAGCTGTTTTGGGGTTGACATGCATATGTAAAGTGTTCTTCAGAACGGTAGACTTAAATGAAAAAAGTCATGAAACAATGTGGCAAAATCTTTGGGCATTGCTGAATCATGGCGTGAAATGTCAAGTCAAGATAGGGGTAAGAGACTTGTTGCTTCATATCACAGTTTCAATCAGTTATTGTATGTCATAAACAGCCAAAAGAGTCAGAGAAAAAGAAAAAAATATCTCTGGTTTAAAGGGGATGACTACTAACTGAACAGTGGGAATCAGTGGGAATGCTTGGGGATGATGTTCCAATCCTTGTGGGATTCACTTAAGAGTACATTATATATCTATTGTTGTGTGAAAATTATTTGCTTCAGGATGGTCTCATATTCAAGTAATGTGCTGTTTAATGTTTCGTGATCGCCCTGTCACTGCACAGGCATGCTTACCTGGAAACATTAAACTGCACATTACTTGAATATGAGATCATCCTAGAAAGCAAATTATTTTCACACAATAGATATATAAGGTACTCTTAAATGAATCCCACAAGGATTGGAAAAATCATGCCCAAGTATTCCCACTGATCAGTTACTAGCAATCCCCTTTAATGCTGTTTCTTTGCATCGTAACCTTTACTTTTTATTGTCAGTTCTTCATAAAGTACAATAAAGAATTCTCTTTCATTCTATCCCTTTGTTTGCCATATATAAATGCTTCTTTCAAATGCAAAATTGTTTGTAAAAACTTTATTGCTAAATATCTGACCAATTCTTAAATTAGCAACACATTGTTTTATGATTATAGTTTCTGTTTCTCTCTTAAAGTGCCATGTTTTGTATATTTCTTTCTGATTTTGTGCTGGTTGAATGAATCAAACCACTTTCATGTCATGTAATCTTTCTCCAATACAAAATACACAGGGACATACATTCAGAGATGCCAATTTTGTTAGAAGACAATAATATTTGCATCACAATTCATTGGGATAAATCACTCTTAAAGCATGTGGCTCAGCTTGGTGAGAACAGTCAATGAAATAAATTACCCAAGCTATAAAAGGTCAGATTCCTGGCTAATCTCGAATTCTACTGTGACATTTTTTTCCCGGAAAAGAATGACACGCCTTCTCTGGTCTAGTGAACAAAGATTTACTGAAAGCTATCACGTACTCCACACATTATAGACACTCTGCATATGATATTTCTATACAATTTTTAACATGATTATGAAAACTTGAGACTCCCAGTGACTCTTATTTGCACTGATTCATCTTCACAAGTTTGAGTTGCCACGTGAGATGGACGGTTCAGGAGCACTCCTGAAGTGCTCTAAATTCTATATTAATGGTATTCAACATTTAAAGCCAATCTTGAGTTTTTTTATATTTTCCAAAAGAGCGAGTCTTTTTCTTCAATATACTAAAGCTTGGGATCATAAAATGAATAGGAAATTGTATTTTCAGCTGTTTTTCTCAAACACTTTTTGGTAGAATAGTGTGATATAGGTGTGTCTTATAGAGTCCCCTTTTCATTTCTTAAAAACCCTGTCCATGCTTTACACTTGCAACCCTATTAACTTTGGAAAGAATAAATGTTACTGCTTTGAAAGTTAGCAGTAACCATCTACAGAATGTGTGGATAGAGAATGCTCAGTTTCAGCTTAATCTCTTAATCCCTTCACTGTTGTTGCTCCAGTGGTTTACATCCTGTTTTTGTTCCATTCATCACACAGCTAGCACAGCCTGATAAAGATTAACCCCTTCCTTCCACAATTCTCTGAGTGCCTTAAATGCCCCCAAACAAGATTCTTGTTGCCCATGGACAGAGAATGGACGGGTTGGTAATCCACCTGTGTGAAGGCAGTTAAGCGGTACATGTATCTCCCTTCAAAGGTAAACTACATGTGCCACAGAACAATGGAATATTGATCAGATGTGAGGTATGAAAAGAGCATGCACTAATGGGCTCACATAATCTTTTGTTCTACACAAAACCAGGCACCTGAATGGGGTGACAGGGGTTAGCGAACACAGATATCTACTTTGCCTGTGGTCTCAGCAACAAGTGATTCTCAGTATGAACAGATCTCGACTCAGAGGGGAATTAATCAAAGGGTTTCAGGCATGCTCCTGGGTCCAATATGTTGCATATAAATGGGGGCATTAACCTGTTGAGGATCGACAGTTTGATTTTACTACAACACCCATTTCCCATTGACGCTTTCCCTAAGTACACTAGGGACTTGTCCTCAACGGGTTAACTTGAATTTGAAAAAAAAAAAGAATACCTATGTGCTTCCTTTTGATTTGGATTCTTGGGATGAGTAAACTTCAACAAGCAACCATCAACTCTCCCTTTCTATTTCTTTGAGTGTTTGCTTTTCATCCCCAATGAAAGTTTGCACCTTCAAAAGGTTGTTAACTCTTTCTTACATAGTTACAGAGAGTAACAGTATACTTATCACTGGTTAACTTACACCTTTCCGCAGTAAGGGCATATGGGCATACTTGGGGCCTGGTGCTCAGGGCTCAACTGTTGAAGTAAGAATGACAGAAAAAGAGTGTTCAGTTTTTACTTATCTACAAAATGTCTACTGCCCAAATTGTAATAACCCAATATATCTCACTTTAATGAGCAACATGTGCGAAGAATACTGTTATCTATTTCTTGAACACTGCTGCCCCCCACAATCCAAAATGAAACATAAAATGTCACATTGGGTCTCTTTGTCTTTGATCTTCTCTATTTCAAAAGGGATGATAAGAATCACAGTAACCACAGGAAATCAGAGATTTGTCATATCAAAACAGAAGATTCCTGACCTACTTTTGATTAAATTTTGTTCAAAAGAGGCAATTTTTTTTTTATTTGGATTTGATTTGATTTGATTTATTCTCTGTACGCCATTTTTTTTCAAATACATAAACTTTCTGTAATTTCATTAACAAAGTACAAAATAACGGTAGCATACTTTCAACAATTATCATCCTTTTCATCAATTATACATTTCATCTGTAATATAATTACATGAGTAACATCTCAATAATTTGTATACAGAACGATTGCCAAGAATAAGCACAATGCTTGACTGTTTGGCAACCGATAACAAATAACATTACAATGAAGAAACACAAGAGGGTCCAACATGATGCTCGTGGAATAATGGTTAGAGAGAGAGAGAGAGAGAGATAAGAATGGAAGGGGAGGAGACGATAAAAAACCTCCCGATACTATATAGTCTCGCCAGATCAGCTTGACATACCTACGTGTATGTACCTAGACACATACATACATGCACATACTGTCTTTATACAAATAAGCTACAGTGATGTATTTACATAATAAGTGTTACTTTTGTCATGTAAAAGTTACATTGAATGAGAAAGAGAAGGAGAAGAAGACAAAAAGCAATCATCTATATACACAGCATAAGTTTCTACGTGCCCTTTCAGGGCATGATGTTATAGTGAACCATAATTTGATCATGATAAGTGACCAACACCCTCCACGCCATTCTGAGCCAATTAAGTTGCACATGATCAAATCAATGTAATATGTTTGCAGGGTTGTCCGCAATCACATTACACAAAGGTTTGTGACACCATCATTAGTAACTTTCAGGCCACCGAGGTATCCAAAAATACTAAAATGGAACAAAAAGACGCCACGAGATAAAATCTAAAACAGTTTTGCTTCTAGCTAGTGACTTTATGGCTATAGGTGTAGCAATAACCTTATACAGTACTCTCCGCATAATCGGGTAGGCTCTGACAGAGCGTTTCTTACCAGATTAAGCGGAGTACCCGATTAACAGAAGAACACGTCTCATTCACATTTGACAGACACAATGGCCCGAATTCACGAAGGCGGTACAAATGAAACCATGGACAAAAACCATGGAGCGCCAAGTGTCGCACGGAATATTTCGTTACGAAATTGGTGATTTCGTCGACAAAATGACCGTTTCGTTAACGAAATTATCATTTCGTGGACGAAATGTTCATTTAGTTACAAAATGTTGTCATGTCGTCACAAAATAATCATTTCATTGACGAAATGACTGATTTCGTAACGAAATATTCCATACGACACTTGGCGCTCCATGGTTTTTGTCCATGGTTTAAACCATGGTTTCATTTGTACCACCTTCGTGAATTCGGGCCAATGTGTATGTACATGCATTGTACACTGCACCAAACTCCTACACTGTATGCTAAACGAGCGTGCTTGCACGGCACGTTATACATACCTTACACTTGCTCAGTCACGAGCAATAATACACACTCTTTTTATGGACAAATATGTCTTCAAAAAAAATTGTCGTTTGACTATGGACTCCTAGCTAAGAGGCAGGCGTTTTCTGAAATGAACATGTCTCTTTGCGTGCACTAGTCACCTACCAAGTAGAACGTCGGGTTACTAACTTTTCGAGAAGTGACTGGGGAAAAGCAAAATTATGGAGCTGCATGGTGCATGGCCTGATTTTCGTTGCAAACTTCTCGTATTGTGAATGTTGTTGCGGAGCAAGTGTGTTCAACTCCTATCTGCCTATGCAATTGTGAGTGCCAGCTGCATATAATGTTCGTTTGCGTGTGGCAAGTCGGTACTGGTACATGTGTTTTCATGTTTTATCATTCCCAAATGATCGGTCTTCTTTGCAAATTAAGCACAGAATGCCATTAGCCGTGGAAAATTTGACACTCATGATTTCTTAAAGTGTTATATCTGTGATAAAATGTGGGTAGAAATTAGATTAGAAGAAAATTATTCACCCATTTATGCGGAGTGGCAACCCGTTTATCAGGTAATTTTAATGTGCACTGGAACTGATTTTGACATTACTACCCAATTAAACGGAGTACCCGTTTAAGCGATACACGATTACGCGGAGAGTACTGTACTACCAGTAAAAGTGAGCATTTTGCAGATCTACATCACATCATGATAATATTTCAGGTTCTACACGCCAAATATACATTATGGGATCCTTCAACTAAGACAAGAACAACAAAAACAACAACCAAAGCTGGTATGATAAACAAGGAGTGTTCGGAATGCTCTCCTGTAATTGTGAAATCACCACAATACACAACAGTAAACAATGAGCGCAACCTGTAGCGAGGTGCACGTCTACTCACAGGGAACTGCCCGTTGCAGTGGGGGCACACATAGTTCCTGGAGCGGGAAGACCTCGTCGGTGTTGTTGTGGTTGGGATATCCTGGGGGACCATCGCAGATTGCATGTTGATGATGCTGACTGCTGCAAGAATGAGGAATTCAATAAGCTGGTGTTGGTAGCAGTTATAACACAACTAGAAGAAGAACAGTGTTAATGATGATAATGCTAATAATAACTGATGTTCATAAGATCATCATTGTTATTATTATTATCATCTACAGTAGTAGTACAAGTAGTACAAGTAGTAGAAGTAGTAGAAGTAGTAGTAGTAGTAGTAGTAGTAGTAGTAGTAGTAGTAGTAGTAGTAGTAGTAGTAGTAGTAGTAGTAGTAGTAATAATAATAATAAGAAGAAGAAGAAGATGAAGAAGAAGGAGAAGAAGATGAAGAAGAAGAAGAAAAAGAATAAGAAGAATAACAACTAGAAAAGCACTCTGAGAGCGCAGACCTCCGCCAAGTATGCAGCTCATTTCCACCACTGATCTTGTTCTTCCATAGAGATATCAGTGATTTCCACCCATAGGTACTTATAGCGGAGGTAAAAATAGTGATAAGACTAACTATGAATGTTCAAATTGTATTCTGGTTGACTTTACCTCAAACAACACTTAAAATGAATGATGCACGCCTTGCTATTAAGGGCCGAGAAAAGTTTGCAAGTCTTACACTACCGCAGTCACTCAGATAAAATGTGCTGGAGCGATTGGCAACATTTATGTGATGCACAGATGAATGTTGGTGATGGAGCCGTTTTAAAATGTTTTTTTTTTTCATTCAGTTGCTTCCTGGTGTACAGTGTTTAGACTCTACCATCAAACTTAGTTTATATCTGTAAACTGTACAATCATAGCATATATAGCTGGCATGTAGGCTTGTAGACATGGCAAGCTGGGTTCTCATTTCATTATTCACATCATACATGTAGTAAGTGTTTCAAGGAATAACAAGGAGTGGGTTACACTGTATCTGCTGAAACTAAAAGTGTTTATACAGATAGACTGTAATGCTTTGTTTTGTTAAACTGCACTTTTTCCTCTTCTTTTTTGCTGGCAATCTGCCCAACTGTCTGGGAACAAAACACATTTGTGTGAAAAAAAAAAAACCACTGCAGAGACATGAAAGAAGAGTGGCAACTACATGTACACCAGAGCAGTTTACCCTCTGACCTTTGACCCATCTCATCAAACAAGAAGGTGTGATAAAAGACACGCCATCACAAAACCTGCGTACTAAGACCCTGAACTGGCCCGCTGACTAAAAACACAATCAACAATGCATTTCTGAACTAGAAAAGATTTCATTTGTTTAACGCCACCTCGATCATCAGAACATCCGAAAACACGGAGCCGTATCCGTCTTTTCAGAAAGGGAAACTAAATTCACACTTATTAATTATCTATGATGTTTTCCAACCTGTTCCATAACCTTCAAGATATTTATGAGATACCAGGGGTACTATGATTTAAATGGCATCTCCTTCAGTCTTATTTACAATATATACATGAAGGATCTGGTAATCTCCTCTACTGACATGGATGTTGCTGGGAAGTCAGTTCAGGCGAGTCTTGACAAAGGCAGAGGACCAAATGAGTTAAAAGGGCATTTTTTTTTTTTTTTTTAAATCTAAAACACATGTATTTTGGAAGAGGTTCATATGGCGGGTAAATCTCTAGGTGTAGGCGTAAGCTCACAAGGGTACAATCAAATTCTTATCGTGAACTTAACAAATGTGCTTCCAATATAGAACATGTAGGTTGTGCCAAAATGAAAATAATCTTTTAAACCAGCAGTTATCATCTATTTGAATTGAAGATATACTTAAGAAACTAATTGCTGATGACATGCTTTCTATAATAATAAAGATCTATAACTCTATACAATTCTACAGCTACCATGTTTACCAAATGAGAATGCAACAATCCTTTCTAACAACATCAGTGTAAATCATTCCATGAATGATAAAGAAGAGCATCATATATCTACCAATCCTACAATCCCAGAAATGGGAATGAGTGGGAGAAAATATTGCACATCTAGGAATTCCTATTCGTCTCCTACACTATGGTATTATTAAGTGTTCACATACATAGAAGAATTGAGGGTCAGAAGAAGTTTATTTTCCTGACAAAATAGGAATATATAGATCAATAAACAAGAGTAATTGGTATAGTAGGCCCTATGGGTCATGTGAATGAGCAAAATGAACCAATACCAACCTTGTGAAGGAGAATTAGCTCCATCTTGTTCGCCCCCATGCCAGCCTTCTCCAGCTCCGCCCTCGCCTCTTCTGGACTCTTCCCCAGCATCAGGGCCTCGGTCTGGGCCAGGAAGTTGGCCAGGAGAATCTGCAGAGAACGACATCATAATAGGTTGATAAAATTATGTGCAAAAGTGATGACTTGAGAGATTGTGTTTGTGTTAAGGTGTGGAATAATTGCTGTGTAACTGTACAGTGTTACATTTTTTGTTATTGTTTTTGTTTCATGTGTGTGTGTGTGTTTGTGTGAGTGTTCACAAATGTTTGAATGGGTGTGTGAGCGGAGTGTATGGGTTTATCTTTACGTGTGTATGATGTGTATGTGTCGGTGTGTCGATATGCATGTGCATACTGACAATCATAATTATCAATTCATAATTTTTTTTTAAACAATTGCCTTCCTACTTGCATTTTGATATGAAGGTACGTAATTATCATGTTTACGCTAGAATTGTTTTCATTATTGTTAAACATTACATATCTACATACATTTTTTTTTCATAATTGTTAAAACATTGCGTATCTACACACACATTTTTTTTCATAATTGTTCTACATCAATCAATCAATCAGTCAATCAATCAATCAATCAGCAGAAGAAGGAGCAGCATGAAGGATTTAACTTTGACGGAAATGCCATCAAGTCCTGGAGACTACATTGCTGTGGTTTGGTGCTGCATACTAGTATTTTAATTGTTATATTCAGTATTCATCACATGTTCCATACTGTTCTTGCTGTTTTTGAAATTAAATGGAACAATGTCATTGGCATTTTGCTCGAGAAAAAAAGGATGCAAATTAACATTTCACATACAAAAAAACCCAACTTATATTTTTTCAGGTTAGATTAGATTGTAATTGTGTTAATGAGCTTCATCTTATAAAGAATATCAAATTTATCAACCTTACCACTATATGAATTTAGGTTGTGTGTTATGTGTGAAACAAAAGAGGATAAGATTACGGAATTCAGACATCTTCTGCCTACTGTAAAAGTAGAAATTTTCGTGCACTTCGCGCAACCAGACGCTAGCGCAAAAAGAAAAAGCACGCAAATGATTTTGCATGCCATATGTTCCAGTAGTTAATGTCTTGATTCTGTGGAATTAAAAACACACGAAATCCATCTTACCTGGCCGAACGCAAAAAATTACTCACACAAAAATATCCACTTTTACAGAACTTCCGTATCAAAATATGGGGTTACGGCTTTCTCTTAAACAGAAGTGGAGATAGAAGATTAGCAGAAAGTGTGATGACAGGAAAGGGAAAAAGCCAGGTAGGGTCGTAGTGTTTCATATGGCAGACTGACAAATCCTCTTTCAAAAGGGCATCTATCAAGTCCTTCAACTTGAAATGAAAACTTCGCCCCTCTACTTAACTCCACATGCGAAGGTTGCACATGCCACAACTCTCACTGCAGGCACAAAGTTGTGGATTCACAACCATGGAGTTATAAGGACTTGCTCCATCAGACTCTTACTTGAACATGCATTTTGAGAATGGTTGCAAAATGGAGCTCATTTTCTCTTTACCTCATAGTGCAGCCCTTCCTGGATGGGATTATGGGTCTTGACAGGGGCGATGAAGTCGGCCGGAATCAGACCGGCACCTGGGAAGGGGGAAAAGATTGCAGAGAAGTCAGCAACTTCTTCCCCACTTGTATACAGCAATTGCCTTTGGCTTACATCAAATAATAAAAAGCTTGTTGCAGTTAGAGATTCAGACGCACATAATCTATGTATTAATATCATGAGTTGCTATGCATTCACAATGAAAAAAAAAAAAATCAAGTTATTTTTACACACAGTCCTCTCAAGAATCTTGTATAATTGAGAAGTGACTATGCTTAGCACATGCTAAGTGCATACACATCTACAAAGCGCTTTCACTTAAATTTAGCATCTGTTACAGTCAACCTTTATAAACAGCTCATGATTACCTGTACTTGAGCAGCCTCTCCCATGTACTTACTGCTATATTTTGATGAGTTATGATGCATTCATACTTGAGGGCAAATCATGATGTTCAGAACAATCCAGGAATTCTGAGTAATGTGGATTTCCTTATCCATCAAATCCAAGAACTACGTTTCTGTATTTTGGCTGTATCATTTTATTAGTGTTTCATATTAGGCATAGCACAATTTTTTCTTTTGCTTGAGCCCTCTCTTGTCCATATATAATCATATGTTTCTGTTCCAGAAATTCAATAGTCTCTAAATTGATATATATGTTTCTTAGACTGGCAACATATTTTAGAAGTATTCACTATTCAAATTTCCTTTCAAAATAGGCAAAAACATGCACACTTATTTCTGATTCTGTGCAGTTTCAATGAATTTGGACAGTTCCAAGAATTCTTTCACCAATATGAAATATGCATTGAAATTCAGCAGGGCTAATTTCATGGTAACAATTTGATGATTTCAGCATCAAAATGATCTCAAGACTTGATCTGTTATAGAAAGGAGTAAGGTTGTACCCTGGTGTATGAGTTTTTAGAAGGCATGATGGCCGTAGTACCAGGCTCCCCCCACCCCCCCCCCCCCCCCAGACGATGGGGCCCGTTTTGTAGTCAACTCGGCGGCCCAGCTGTGTGACATACTTGCAACTGGATTCCATGTCTTCCTGCTGGAAGTAGGCTGCAAAGCGTGTTGGCATACAGTGTAAGAAGAATGGAGAAAAATGAATGAGACCAAGATGGTGAAAAGAGGTCAGTTGTAGTCTGTCTGTAGACAAACAGTAAAACACAAAGTGTACATTCTACTAGACCAAATGTCTTTCTTAAAGACTAATGGGAGATTTAATTGGGGAAATTATATGAAAAAGGCCAAGTAAGAGTAGAGGGAAATTTCTCCTGAAACATATTATCAATATGATTTATTACACTATATTTGCGTCATTAAGAAATCACGGGTAAAAACTGATTTATTCACTTCAGCAATTTTTGCCCCGGAACAGCTGTCTTTTTCAAGCCATTAATCAATATGTCACACAAGGAATCAAACCCTATACAAGTACAGCAGTACACTGATGCCATCATTCATAAAGCACATAGTCATACTAATTAGTATCACACATTACCTAGACACATGCACGTTATGTGAACTTTTTTGCTTGTTAGCTCATGAAACCCGAAAGTGGCCCCCCTCCCCCCCCCCCCCCCCCCCACTTTTGAAAGCGCTCCACCGGCCCTGAAGTGATTGTGGGAAATGCAGTGAAACTGGCCTAAAACAGAAGTTTCACAGCCTCCTACTACCTAGGCATCTGTGACGTCTTTGTCAACATAGCGTAGTGTTGGCGAGTATGGGGTTCTAACATGAGTTGATACATGAAAGCAAGTAAAAGTCTAGAAAGATTTTGTAATTTTATTTTTTGTTCCATGTAAGATAGATTAAAAAAGTAAGAATATACAAAAATTATAACAAACAATGTCCACATGCTTCACTTCATCTGTTAGTGTTTAGGAAGACACATAGGGTGTTATTCTGAAAATCTTTTAAGTTTCTTCCTAAGTCAGAAACTTAGGGAGTGCCTAGGGAGGACAGAACTGGTATTCTAAAATTTCTTCCCAGGAACTTCCTAATGCAAATTAGTCCATCTTTATCCCCGCCCACATCCTTTCTTAAGCCATTACAAAATGCTGTATACATCAAAACCAACTAATGACAATCATATATTATTATGATGTAGGGTTTTACAAAAATAAATACATGTGTGTGCAGCATGTCCCCTTTCTCATGCCCATTTCGCACATCAAAGTACAATCATGTACATGTTGCGTGCAATGAATGACAAGTGCCTATCACTGTGTTTTGCAGCTTACTATATCTTAACAACGTACTTAGGACAGGGGTAGGGTTTTCCTACATATCTTCCTAAAATTCTTTCTTAGTGCATTCTAGGAAACCAACTTCTTCCCAAGTCAGAAATTGGCATATCTCATCCTCAGTAGCATATCTTCCTTATAGTTTCTTCCTAAGTTTAGGAAAAAAGTTAGGAAGACACTTAGGAAGAAAGTTAGGAAGATTTTTCAGAATACCACCAAGGAAAAAATCCTGACTTAGGTCCTAAGTCAAAGTATATAGGATTTCAGAATACCACTCCATAGTCCAAGCACCTCGCTGAAATATGCCTGTAGACAGATCATGGAGAATTCACGCTTTGAACCACTGCCTGCAGTTGCCGCTCTGAAAATTAGAAACTACTACTACCGCTCCAGTGTAACGGTTGTACATGAACAACACGAGAGAGATTTTTGCAGCAAACTGCAGCTGCAAACCGCTCCAGTTAGTATGAACGGTGCGCTCACGTTGCACGACTCACGTCACTCCATCCATTGCAATGACACTCAATCACTGGTACTACGGTCTGGAGTTTCTAAGTGTTGTGGCCTTTTTTACTTTGCAGCTTGTGATATAAGCACAGTTAATGAGTGAACTATACACAGCCCATGCCGTCGCTGTAACGCGACAGGGCTGTTACCAGGATGGTGCACAACAACAAAGCGAACATGCCGAGGTCGATCGCGTTGAGTTTTGATACTTGACATCATTTTTGTCTCCTCAAACTCACTAGAGATAATCTCCATTAATTAGACTTCATGTCTAGTCCATGTTATCAATACTCATAACCCATAATATTATATTGGCATTTAATTTACAGTAATACAAATTGTAAAGTTGTATAGAATCTATTGACGGAAAATGACGATTGTCTATAGTATAGATCTATGCAGCGTGCGATCATGTGCACTCCCGCAGCATATTATAATCTTCATTTTTGTTTTTCGGTAAGTTGTAAATTGTGTACGTCAATATCAATAACATAGTCATAGACATGAAGTCCAAGTTTGAGGTGACAAAAAAGATGTTAATTAACGTAGGCCTAAGTAAATTTATAAAAACTCAACGCAATCAGCATGTTCGCTTTGTGTTCGCTTACCAGCACGCAGCAGTGCAGTGCACCATGCACCATCCAGGTTAACCGCAGCAGCGACCCCATACGGACAAATACGTAGGGTTGGACCTACTACTAATCGACCGCCTAATGTTTATTTGCTTGATAAGAATATTTAACACTGAAATTCACGTAAAAAACTTGACCTACGTGATTGAGAAAATCCAGCTCTATTGTTGTTCCCTTTTCGATTTGAAGTTTCAGTGCAAAAATATCGCCGAGGAACTTGCGTGGCCTCGTTTCAGCTCCCCGCGGTAAATCGCGTTTTTAGGATCGACCGCTGATTTTGCATTGACAATGCACGTAAACCGAGTTGTATTGAACACCGTGTTGTACGAAGCTTTTTAGAAGCCTTTTAGAAACTTCCATAGACATTACATGGTGCTGTCATTACGATTCGGTGAAAATATTCATTCGAAATTTTGTCCTTGATTAAAACCATTAATGAACAGTGAATTATCGCGTTTTCCCACACCATCCTAATCTACATTCAAAGCCAATCCATTTTTATGTGCTTTGCGCGCAGAGAAGTGCGTACTAAGTGTTCAGTGCGCGAATTATACGCGGTCGGTTTCAATAAGGGTGGTCGATATGTAGTAGGGCTACCATACCATGTTACAGCGCCCCGCGACGGGGTTACATCCAGGTACGTCCAGCACTGTCACGTTTTTACAGCGACTGGGCAGTATATAGTTAAAGCACAGTCTGCCTGCACTGCACGGGATACTCACTCATATGATGGATCTATGTGTTATATACAACCAAGGGCAAGGCACCTAGCGTTAGAGTTCTATACTAGTTACGTTCACATAGATCGAGAATTCGGGAATTTAACAGCATGGATTACAGTATGTGGGACTGAGTGGCGACTGATTCGCTTTAGCCTAACGTTAAAAGTTTATAAATTTATACCTGCCTTTGGAATCCAGAGGGAGCAGAGGACGTCGAGTGGAGGGTTACCCCCTGGTTCATTTCACTCTTTCAAATAAATTCCTTATCCATTTACGCTTATTTCATAGACGAAACTCCGAGCGGTGTAGGATTTATAATTATTTCTCGGCCTGTTATGCTTGACGACCTTTTTTAGCTGAGCGAGGGCGCCACCACGGAACGATAGAAAGCAATAGAAAGTGTGTACATTAATGTACTCAGAATTACGGAACTTTCAACCAATCAACACCACGAGCGGCCAGCTAGCCAGACGGGTGCCGAGCAGTGGTGCCGAGTGGTACAGGTATTCGCCAGTATCTCGGGAACAAGCACTCAAGATATACATTCACGCACGCATTCTCATTCCGTAATCACCCTATGAATGCATTGTGTCTTAATAATTTCTGCCCTGTACGAGTCCAGTTAAATGTCAATGTGTGTTGGGGTGTTTCACGAAGAATTTAAGTTGTATCTTAAATTTTCATGGTAGGCGGTGTGTAACTTCAATTAACGTTATAACTTTCATTAGGAATTAAAATTTCGGAGACTTTTCTTTTTTTAATACAGGCATAAATTAACAAAATAACATAAGGTCCAAAGGTGTTTTTTTCTGCCAATTTATTTGATAACAATTTGAAATGGATTTTGAGAATATTAGATAAAACTGAGAAGAGAAACCAGCAGCATACAATAATTTAGGTCGATCTTAACTTTTCATTTTGACTTCAATAAACAATATTCTTCGTGTAACAACCCCCTCCCCCCCCCCCCCACCACCATCTTGACTACTAGGACAACAAAGTTTTTCATTGCCACGATGATTAATACTGGTTGATGAGTTATGTTTACTGGAAATGTCTAGCAGAGAAGATAAGTAGCCAAACTATTGTCTGTTAGAAAATATTAGGAGCATTCACAAAAATCAATTGTCTTTTCATGCTTATTGTTTCATGTCTAGTAGTAGTATTCTAATCTATTTTCATATTGTAGCATGCATCCTCACTGTGTAAAATTTACACAATTTGGGTTGTGTATCGACCTTACACAATAGTGTTGTAGTTCATATAGTACACAGGGGTTGTGTTAAGTAGTGTGAGATTATTTTACACAACTTCACACATCTAATCTGCAGTGTACTGTCAACAGATTTGACTAAAATTCCATTTTTGCAATAGTTGTCTAAGAAGAGGGAAATGTAATCATCCCTTTTCTTTCTGTTAATCAATGCCAAAGCTGCCTCAAGATAAAATTCCTGGATTTCTGATTTCATTGTTTTAGTCTGCCTGTAAAGAATATATTATAATTCCACCTTTCATGTCTAGTTCAAGATATTCAAAGTTAGTTACTGGAACTTTAACTTTTCGTAGAAGACCATGGATGTCTTGTGAAAGTGAACTAGTACCATTAATTTAATGACTCGGATAACAACAGCATAAATTCACCAAGGGACCATTTACATGAATTAACTGCTAGTAATGAGGCTAGGATGTCTTTGGACATCAAAGACGGAGAGGTTTTTAGAACCATATTTTTCCAAACTTTCTGTTGATTGATACACTGTACTTTGATACTATGTGGATATTAGGAGATTATACTTGTAGACCGCAAGGTCAGAACGGCCACAATCTACACACCAGCACACACAATGACAACATACAACTACTAAAAAGCTCCAACGAACTGACCTCCAAACGTATGCAGCAGTTGTAAAAACACCATTTTCTTAATCATCTCTTCATTCCAAGCAATTCATCAATAATAACAAGTTTGAGTGCCTTTTATTTTTCAATATAAAATCATTTCAATTGTTAAATGATAGTACCGCCAATGCAATTTCAAAACATATAAATAAGGAAATAAAATATCAAATTGAGCAAAGCAAATTGTACAGCCTTCAGTAAAACCGTGCAAATGTCTACATGCACACTGAAGAGCTGCTTACACATAACATTACGCCTAATATAGATGGTCGTCAAGTATGTACAATTACAGTAACAATCCATGATCAATGACACATTTAGAAAAAAAATATAAAAATTACGCTGATTAGTGATTTCAGTTAGATTGTTCATTGCATGTGCTTTACAAAAGCCAAAGTGCCTTCTGTTTTACACCTAATTCATATACTGCGTTTTACCCTATTTTTGCATATGTATCTGTAAACCTGCTTTAATGATACAAATACCTTCTTTTTTCATAGACATTTGTGTAAATGCTCGTAGCTACGGAATAAGAGTACACACAAAGTAAGTGATAACAATGACTACACACATGTGATTATCTCAAATGAGAGGGATGATTTAGATTCTGATCGACTCACCTACATATCTTCATAAGACTCAAGATACAACTCATATGTTATAACAATCCACATTTGATAGGAACATGTTACTGTCAACGAGTGTGTTACATCAGAGAAACTGTTTAGAGCAATGACCAGTAACAGATAATGTTGTACATGAACGTATAATCAATTACATATCCATGCAATCTTCCAATTGTGACCTTGCACCACAAAACCAACACAAAGTCGCCACAAATGGATTTTTAGTTAAGATCAGAGTCTGAAAGAGCAGACTCTCAGCTTTAGAATTGTGTATGATTCAATTAAAATGGGCTCTCCTAACTTATCTAAATCTTGAAAAGAAAACACATATATACTCTGGAAAAGTGTGAACTGAGAAAAGAGGTTCTGAAATACAGGGTCTATTCAAGGGTCTATTTAATCTTGACCAAGCCGGGCTATGTATAGTTGTGCGACGAATGGGGCAAAACAGGATGTAAACCACCGTCTATAGCAACAACAACGAAGGGATTATCAGATTGAGCTGAAATTGAGCATGCTCCTATCAACACATTCCGTCCTTAATTAATGCCAACCTTCAAAGCAGTGGTATTATCGTGTCAAAAGTTAGTAGAGTTAAAAGCGAAAAGTGAATATAAAGGATTCTCGAGAAATGAAAGGGGACCTCTAAGACATACCTGATCACACATCTCTACCAAAAAAAAAAAAGGATTGTTGAAAAACTGTGAAAACCCACTTTCCAAGCATTCATCTTATTATCACAAACTCACCAATAATGTAGAAGAAAAGCTCTTTCAGAAAATACGAAAAGCTCAAAATTGACTTGGTTGAACCGTTTTACTTTTTTTAGTTCTCACATAAAATCAAGGGGTGCGACTTTTTCTTCGTTTTGTGATGCATGGTCATTTGTAAATAATTAATTTTGCTAATGCAGCAGGATGTAGCAAAGTCTAAATCAAGAATCTGTGAACTGTTTATCTTCTTAAGAGCTGAGTGACTCTGGGGCCTACCCTAAAATCTTCACTTTGGTTTGACTCCTTGAATTATATTCGTCTATGTAAGAAGTGCTTGAGAATCTATTAATGAAAACCAAAAAGATACTGTGACGGAGCTTTTACTGATACACCCACATTGAAAATGTAACAAAGAAACAAGAATGACACAAAAATTAAAAAATGAAATCATTTATATTCACAAGTACACAGTGGCGTATCTAGGGGGGGTCAAGGGGGGCACGTGCCCCGGGCGCCACTCCTTGGGGGCGCAAAAAAAAACGAAAAAAAAAACGAAGAAGAAGAAGAAAAAAAGGAAAAAAAAACGAAGAAGAAGAAGAAAAAAAAAGAAAAAAGAAAAGGAGAAGAAGAAGAAGAAGAAGAAGAAAAAAAAACTCGCCCGGAAGGGGGGGAGGGAGAATGGTGGGGGGGGGGGGCAGAAAACCAAATCAAACAAGATCAAAACAAAACATGATGATGACGCGGACAAAATGACAATGTTTATTGTGTTCACACAAAAATTCCATGTTCTGTGAGCTGAAATACAAAAATTTTCGGCTCGCTCGCTGCGCTCGCTCGCCAAACTTTATATAAAAAAGAAGGTAGAACAAAACGTGATGATGACAAAATGACAGTGTCTATTGTGTTCACACATGTCATTTTATATTTAGCAGGCAAAATGTTTCACGGAGCAGCGGCTGCAATTTCGGTCTGAAGCGATCGCCAATTGGATCAAAAGAAGGCGCCAACCATTTCGAACATACGGGGGGGGGGGGCGCAAAAAACCCCGAATCAAACGAGATAACAACAAAACGTAATGATGACGCGGAAATATACAAATTTCGCCTCACTCGCTCGTACTAATTTAGAGTATTTTTTTCAAGTCCTCATTTTGTTGGTATAAATCGTTATCTATAAGGCCGTCACTATATCTTGATTAGAATTGTAAGATTTAATAAGCTAAAAATGACAAGAGTTTCATGATTTGCAAGCTGAAATACAAAAATTTTCGGCTCGCTCGCTGCGCTCGCTCGCCAAAATTTATATAAAAAAAGATAAGAACAATACGTGATGATGACGAGGACATATACAAATTTCAGCTCACTCGCGCACTAATTTAGAGTATTTTTTAAAGTCCTCAGTTTTTTGGCATAAATCGTTATCTATAAGGCCGTCACTATATATCTTGATTAGAATTGTAAGATTTGGTAAGCAAAAAATGACAAGAATTCCATGTTTTGTAAGCTGAAATAAAAAAATTTTCAGCTCGCTCGCTGCGCTCGCTCGCCAAAATCTATCAAAATTCATTACATTTAAATCACCCTCAAAAGATCCCTTTTAAGTGCTTGAAAAAGCATCATGTGGACTTTGTTTAAAGTCCCTACCGGGATGGTGTTGGGGTTGAACACTTTTTCAGAAATTAGGGGCGCAATTTTCGTGCTTGCCCCGGGCGCCGTTTTCCCTAGATACGCCACTGCAAGTACAATATATATCTGTACAAAAGCTTCATTCACAGTCCATCATTCTTTCCCTGACCGCACCCTCTCTCCCTTGCTCTCTTGATTACATATGCATTACAGCAAAGAAGTATGACCCATAAAAATGGATTTGACTGGTATGGCACGTGCAGATAATCAAATTTATTCTAAATTCAAAATCTTATTCTTGTCTTGCGCAGCACAAGGTATACCATCGAGCAAAGCAACTTTAATACAACTTACAACACGGGCTACAGCACTTGGCTTGGTATACGTACATTCCGCCAAAAATCACAGTTTCCTTGCACTAACTTGAGACCGATATGCATGGTTCATATTACACCTCACACGAGCTATAATATGGCTTAAACTTCAGGTAAATGTACACGCTTGTCAGAGATCAATGCAATGTTTTCTTTGTCCTAATCAATATTTTCCGAGTAAGTCGACATGTTATTACTCATTTTCATTTACCAAAGATCACAGGCACATATAGATGACTCGCTCAAATGGGATCAATGTAATTTAAGAAGGAAGTCTCATAATGTTTGATTTTTTTTTTTTCAGTTTTCACTCAACCACTCGTCGTCCCTACAAATGAGTACCTGAGGTAAATTCGTTCTCGACTGCGCTGACCTTCATCCTGCCGTAATAGCATGATGCCACAAAATTCGAGAAAGCCACGATAAAGGCACCTAGATTAATGAAACAGAGAGAACAAGGATATTTTATACTCTGCTGTTTCTTACTGGTATATCAAGACTCAAAAATCAAGAACAGAACTGGCCTTGATTTTAAATTGCTCACAGACAGATTCACAGATACAGACACAAATACACACAGACTGAGACACGAGGACACAGACAGAGTCACTGACATAGAGAGTCCCAGAACATGCATAGATACAGAACTCACACACAGTCACAGATACAGACATAGACACACACTAATGTGGCCTGGACACAGACACAGTCATAGACATACAGACTTATACTGTACAGTACCGGTTGAGGTGAGGATTCAGGTTTATAACATTTTTCGTAAGATACTGAGGAACTTGAATATTCAACGTTTATGTGATGAAAATTGGCCTTGAAATGGCTAAGATATAAAAAAGCAATCCTAATAAAATCGACAGGCCACAACTTTTATTAGGCTCTCTTTGTTTTTCCTCGTTTTTAGATATCTCAGTCATTTCAAAACTGATTTTCATCAAATAAACTTTTGGTTCGCCCTTAGAATGTTCTTTAACATTCATAGAGTGATTTCCAAATATCTCGCAAAACGTTACAAGCAGAATCTTCACCTCAACCAGCACTGTACAGTCCCTTTAAACATGGACAGTCATAGAGACAGTAATACCCCCATTCCACAGAGATTTCTTCTCATCGGTCACCGTCGGAAGCAAAGTTTGATGTTTCCGGCCACCCATCAAAATGTATCCAGTCGCAGTCTGATGAATCCAGCGTGTGTTGGTTGACTATCGAGTCAGTCTCAGACCTGTCGTGCGTGATCCTCACTGGACGATCTTACCTCACTGGATCACCCCGGTGTGTCTGACACTGACCTGATGGTCGACCATCACAAGTCGGATTCATCAGACTACCATCCGACACACTTCGGTGGGTGGCCTGAAGCAAGAAACTCTGCTTCAGACGAGTGACCAATGAGAAAAAAACATTCTAAAGGCCCGGTCCCACTGCACTTACGGATGCAAAGAGTATGTAAAGCGTACAAAAAATCTTGCCATCCGTTGGAAAACGCTACGAATCCGCTGTGTACCCATCGCATACGTGTTTCATCCGCTCTATCCATCGATCATCCGTCCACTGTGATTTCAAGGCCCGGTCCCACTGGCCGACGGACACAAAGCGTATGCAGAGAGGACACAGCGGACGAGCAAAATTTCGGGGATGGCTTCATCCGCTTTCATCCGCTCCAGAAATTGACAAAATTGGCGAAAATTGGCGGTAACAGAACGGAAATAGAACGGACGTGGGTAGTATGTAGCGGGGATGTTAAACGGATGTTCATCGGAAGCCTAGCGGATGAAAGCGGATGGAAGGGGATGACAGCTCCGACGGGGTTACCGGAGATAATTGCGAAACGGACGCATAGCAGAAAAAGCGGATGCAGAGTGGATGCAGAGCGGATGCAGAGCGGATGCAGAGGGGATGCTTTCGAAATGCTTTATATACGAGATGCATACGCTTACATCCTTTCTATTAACGTGCTATTAACGATGTAAAGACGTTCCACGTACCATATCTTTCCTCCCTCTTTCCGTTTTTAGCTGCAGCGGATGTGAGTTGCGAGGATGCCCAGAGGATGCAGAGAGGATGCAGCGGACGCTTAAGGGATGCCGCACGGACATACAACGTTTGTTGCTCGTATGTCGCGGATTTACATCGTACACAGCGGAAAGTTCATCCGTTCTAAAAGTTTTAAGCAGCTTAAAACTTTTTGCGCGGATGAAATCACAGTGGACGGATGCTCGATGGATAGAGCGGATGAAACACGTATGCGATGGGTACACAGCGGATTCGTAGCGTTTTCCAACGGATGGCAAGATTTTTTTGTACGCTTTACATCCTCTTTGCATCCGTAAGTGCAGTGGGACCGGGCCTTCATCCGCGCAAAAAGTTTTAAGCTGCTTAAAACTTTTAGAACGGATGAACTTTCCGTTGTGTACGATGTAAATCCGCGACATACGAGCAACAAACGTTGTATGTCCGTGCGGGATCCCTTAAACGTCCGCTGCATCCTCTCTACATCCTCTGGGCATCCTCGCAACTCACATCCGCTGCAGCTAAAAACGGAAAGAGGGAGGAAAGATATGGTACGTGGATCGTCTTTACATCGTTAATAGCACGTTAATAGTGAGGATGTAAGCGTATGCATCTCTTATATAAAGCATTTCGAAAGCATCCCCCTGCATCCGCTCTGCATCCGCTCTGCATCCACTCTGCATCCGCTTTTTCTGCTTTGCGTCCGTTTCGCAATTATCTCCGGTAACCCCTTCGGAGCTGTCATCCCCTTCCATCCGCTTTCATCCGCTTTCATCCGCTAGGCTTCCGATGAACATCCGTTTAACATCCCCGCTACATACTACCCACGTCCGTTCTATTTCCGTTCTGTTACCGCCAATTTTCGCCAATTTTGTCAATTTCTGGAGCGGATGAAAGCGGATAAAACCATCCCCGAAATTTTGCTCGTCCGCTGTGTCCTTTCTGCATACGCTTTGTGTCCGTCGGCCAGTGGGACCGGGCCTTTTGGAATGGGAGTATAAGTCATAGACACACATAGGCCTTACACAGACTAAGACACGGACCGCAACTACAGACACAGACACACAGACAGAGGCATTAACACACAGACACGGGCATGATACAGACAAACATGCAGTCAAAGACACAGATACTAGTAAGTCACATATAGATATATACACAGACAATTACAGTCAAAAGGCATGCACACACATCCACATATCTTTCTTGCTTGCTGTTCTTTCTCCCCCATTTGCACACATTTATATAAGCAAATTTTGATGCAACTGTACATATTCAAGATAATCATCAAATAAAACAGAACACATACAGAACATAGAACTGCATTAACGTATAACCCCTCATGTGATCACACATTACACAATATCTTGCCATGCTTTTTAATCAGCCTTCAGATCATTCCTCCAAAATTGACCCTATATGTGACGCCAAGCTCAAAATCCACAAAAAGTATGCTAAAATGATTTCCACTTTTCTACATAAAGAGTAAGCTCTAAGCATTGAAATGATAATAATGTAACTTGTTGTTATTTTGGACCATCCCTAGCCATTCAAAAAGTGAAAATGGAGAAAACACTAGGGCCACTCAGGTATGTTATGCAGAAGCATCAGTGAAAACACAATTGAAGCAGTATCTGTTCAAAAAATATATATTGTCCAGGAAAACCAATATCTCAATTTTGGTTTTAAGACCAGGCGTCCACTAGGGCGCGGACTAGACGCAGACAAGACCCGGAAAGCAAATTTGGTATTCCGCACTCGTTCGGCAACCTCTCCGCACGTTCCTGAAAGTGTCCGTTCACTGTCCTAAACATGTCCGGGGTGAATTAAATCTCTGAATTTCAAGCCTAAACATGCATAATTCTCCCTTGTGTGAGTCCCACACCCTCTCCCTGAATATATATTTGTCTTGCTTTGATAAGGAAAAAATGAATATTTCATTAGTATACTCGAGGGTGCATTAGATATCTGAATTTCCAGCCTAAACATGCAAAATTCTCCCCCGTGCCCTCCCACATCCTCTCCCCGACACAATTTCCCGAATATGTATTTGTTTTGCTTCTTTGACAGAAAAAAAAAAATCGAAAATTTCACAAATAGGGTGCATCAGATCTCCGAATTTTAAGTCTGAAAATGCAAAAATCTCCCCGTGTGAAAGGGGGTATCCCCACCCCCTCCCCCGTCTGTTTCCTTGAACACTTCTTTTTTTTTTCCTGATTTTTTTATTTAAAAAAAAAGTGAATATCTTACCAATAGTGTGCACTATTCCATCTCTGTATTTCAAGTCTGAAAATGCAAAAATCTCCCTCGTGTGGGAGGATACCCCTGCCCTTGCTCTGTCGCTCCAGTCCCTCACAGATACATTGTATCTTCAAAGTGTTGCCCCTCCCCCCCCCCCCCCCGTTTTGCACCATTTCATAATTATATAATTTGCTTGCAACATATCGAAAGAGCCTACTAAGAAACGTACGTGGTTGATGCGATTTGACTGGATGATGAGTTGTTTTGGAGTATTTTATGTGCAATCCAAAGGGAGAACTCGGCCGCCGATCAAAGCGAGGCTAAATTGTCCCTGAGTCTGAGTTAGCCTGTCCCCAATCAAGTAAAAGGTCTCAGAATTCAACTCCGTCGAACCTTTTTGGTTCATATTTCCCATTTTTGTCGCTACCCACCGAATATCTTCTTATTAAAACATTATTCCACACAACTTAGGCATACATGTACACTTTGGAGTGAAATTTGACAATTCTGCAGGCGTACTGGGAATATGCTTTACCTTTAAGTCTATACTGCAGTAAGTCTATTTCAATCTTTTTGTACAGAAGGGCCAAACCCAAATCTTGCACATCTCTCCAAAACTTACCTGCCCAGAAAACGGAGATACCTCCCAAGAGTTGGCCTGGGAGATATGTTCCAACCTAAATGATAAATAACAGACACAAATGTAAATGTAAGTGCTAGAAACTAATGTACAAGCAGTGACACCATTTTGCATTCAAACACAAGTAAAGTTGAGGATTAAGGATTGAGAAAGAAATCCAACAACATAAACATAAAATGAACTAGAACTATTACTGAATGTGACTAATATCCCACCTTAAAGGCACATGGCAACACACTGTTCAACAATGACAAAAGATGATAAATTCAGCACATCTACTATACCGGTTACATGTGGCAAATTTGGTGCCAAATTCTTAATGAAAAGTTAGCGCTCAATCCAAGTTATTTCTGTGAGCTTTATATATATTGAAAAATAAAAGTGTTGTTGCCATGGCAACACATTGTTCATCATTGCTAAAAGATGTGCTTTGCACATCTGAAACTTAAATTGATCAAATGTGATAAACCAGTCAAATGCTCAAAAACTAAAGGAGTCGGCTAAATCCACTGGTAATTTGTATGATTTCCATTCAAAAAATGCTGTTACTGATTGGCATCACATTGTCCAACAATGACAAAATATGAAGTCTGCACATGCTACAATGATGACAAGTGCCAAATTTCGAGCCAAATGCTAAAAAACTGAGGAAAGTTGGCTCAATCCACAATATTTTTGCATGCTTTATACTGAAAAAAAAATGCTGTTACCACAGCAAAACATTGTTCATCATTGCTAAAATATGTTTTGCACATCTGAAATTAATATCATGTAAAATCTGCCATATCTCACGTCAAATGCATAAAAACTGTGGGAGTTGACTAAATCCACTGTAATTTGCATGACCTTCTTTCAAAAAATGTTCTTACCACGGCAACACTTAAAACAGAAGTCTGCACATCTATATGCTACAGGGAACACATGTGCCAAATTTCATGTCAAATGCTGACAAAACGGAAAAATTAGCAAAATCTACAATATTTTTATATGATTTTCATTAAAAAGAAATTGCTGTTACCATGGCACATATTGTTCAAGGTAATGAATAGAGATAAAGTTTGCACATACTACATCGGTCACATGTGACAAATTTCACGTCAAACGTTAAAAGAAATGAGGGAATGAATCAAATCCACACTACGTTTGTATGATTTTCATTGAAAAATGTTACCATGGCAACACATGGTTCGACAATGACAAAAGGTAAGGTCTGGACATCTACATATTGTAGCGGTCACATGAGCCAAATTTCAGGTCAAATGCTCAAAAACTGATGGAGTAATCCACATATTTTTGTATGATTTGTATAAAAACCGCTGTTGCCATGGCAACCGATTTCTTAACTCTAAAGACACTAGAACTACACTGAATGTGATAAATATCCCCACCTAAACCTGAGGGAGTTAGTCACTACGCAGTATTTTTGTAAGGTTTCTTTTAACTTAAATATGGTTGCCATGGCCATGCATTGCTAAACACTGACAAAAGACGTGTTTTGCTCACCTTAAAACTACAGGTTTGGTAATACATGTACGTGTCAAATGTTCAGACACTGGGGGAGTTAACGTAGACCGCCATATCTTTGTGATTTTTATTTTGAAATATTGTTATCATGGAAGCACAGTGTGACGACAATAAAAGATGATGTGTGCATAATGTTATTTCGTAGGGGTCACGCATGCCAAATTTCAAGTCAAATGTTAAAAAACTGAGATAGTTAAATCCAGAATTATGATTTAAACCAAAATATGCTGTTATCATAGCAAAAAATTGTTCAACAATTTAATGAAAGATAGATTTTGCACATCTATGCACTATTCGGGTAACATGTGTCAAATTTTAAGCAAAATGCTGAAATATAATACTATACGATATTTTTGTATCATGGTCATACGTATTGAAAAAATGATATTACCATTGCAACTCATCATTCATGTCATTATTGCTGAAAATGTGTTTTATACATAAAAAATGTATATTGGTCAAATGTACCAAAGCTCATGTCATATGCTCAAAAACTGAGGGAGTTAGCTAAATCCAATGGTAATTTCCATGATTTTCATGAAAAATGTTGTTACCATGACAACACATTATCCAAAAATGACAAAATATGAAGTCTGCACATCTACAAGCTAGAGCAATTACATGTGCGAAATCCAAGCTTAATTCTAAAAGAAATTTGGGGAATTAGGCAAAATTTACACTTTTTCTGTATGATTTTCATCAAAACTTCATGTTACAATTAATGGCAAAACATTGCTCAACAATGAAAAGAAATGAGATTTTCAACATTTGCATACTTTAGTGGCCACATGTGGCAATGAGGGAATGTACAAAATTCTCAATATTTTTGTATGATTTTCCTTTAAAAATTGTTGTTACCATGGCAACACATTGTTCTAAAATGACATGAGATAAAGTCTGCACATGAACACATTGTAGCGGTCGCATGTACCAAATATCATGTAAAATGCTCTAAAACTGAGGGAGTTAGGTCACTCCACATAATTATTTTTGTATGATTTGTAAAAAACTGCAGTTACCATGGCAACTGATCTCTAAATACTCATGAAAAAAAGGTGTCTGGCACAACTGCACATTACATTGATGGCATGTGCCAAATTTAGGCTGAATTGCTTTAAAACCGAGAGAGTAGTTTAATTCACAACAGTTTGTGTGATCTTTATGAAATTTCCCATTGCCATGACAATGCATTATGCGATCCTGACAAGGAAGGTGTTTTCTACATTTCTACATGACAGCGGTCACACATGCCAAATTTGGGGTCAGTTGCTGAAAAACTGAGGGAGTTAGGTAAATTTTCATGTGAATTGCATTAAAACGGAGAGCAGTTCGATCCACATTTTGTGATTTTTACGAAATTTTTACTAATAAAAAGGTGTGTTGCACATCTACCTATGATAGGGGTCACACATGCCAAATTTTAGGTCAATTGCTCAAAAAAATCAGAGAGTATTTTGAGACACATTTTGCACGATTTTAATGAAAATTTGTCGTTACCATATTTACGCATTACTCAACACAGATGAAAAAAAGTGTGTCTTACACATCTACCTGTGATAGTGGTCACACATGGCAAATTTTACAATTACCTAAAAAAAAAAAAAAAAAAAAATGAGAGAGTAGTTCTAGCCACAAGATTTTGCAAACGACCGACTGCATGACCGACCGCCTGACCTCAGAGTGATTCCTATATATTATAACATAGGCTGTAGAATCTCTGCAATCTGATTGGTCAATTGTTATGCATTGATTTTTACTGATCCACACTGAGCCATGCGTCCGGTAAAATCCCAACGCATAGGCATGCGTCCAATAAAATCCCAACGCATGGCTCAAGTCTTTTACTGTGTTGTAGGTGTACCGGAAGCATGATGGAGAAAATGGTTGTATTTCATGAATTTACGGGCCCATTTTATAACACAAATGATGCACAGGCCTATTCCGTGGATCAGTGAGAATTAAATGCTCTCGTTTAATTTTAGAACGGTCTAAAACCCACGAGCGCAAAGTTTCCAAAGATGCAATAATATTTGTGATGTATTAGATGATGTTGCTCTAACTGTTGATTTTAATTTAATATTGAAGAAATATAATCATGCAGCTTTTCTTGGTATTCAAATCCATTGACATTAAATAGAATTAGCATTTTGATTATGTAAAACTTAAGGTTTCAAAGAGTGTTGGCATCTTACACAAACTAAAAACTTGCTTACCCAGATCTGCTCTCGTTACTTTGTTTAATTCGTTAATATTACCCAGATTCAGCTTTCCTGTCGTCTGGAACTCCAAATAACATTAGGTCATGTTAAAACCTTAAGATTGTTCAAAAATTCCCTCAAAAGATCGTTATAACTGAATTATTGAATTTTTCATGAAAAGTTGATCTCCCTTATTCAATTTGTACTTAAATATTGTGGTATTTCGTGTGTGTGTGTGTGTGTGTGTGTGTGTGCGTGTCTTTTTCCCGTGTTTCCTCATTAGTTTGATTTGTTATAATATATGCCAGTAAAATTAATAATGAATGAACGAACTGAACTTCAATGCAGCGCATGAAAGTTCAAGAAGCAAAAAAATCTTTTTATGCCTCCGCCACGAAGTGGTGCCGGAGGCATTATGTTTTCGGGTTGTTCGTCCGTACGTACGTCCGTACGTCCGTACGTACGTCCGTACGTCCGTCCGTCCGCTTTCGTTTACGCGATAACTTGAGTAATATTTACTGGAATTTTACCAAACTTGGTCCAAGTATGAAGTATGATGGGGCAATTATTTGATTAGATTTTGGGTGAAATCGGCTAAAGGTCAAAGGTCAAGGTCAAATCATGAAATTGTATCCGTTTACGCGATAACTCAAGACTGGGTGGAGCAAATTTCACCAAACTTTGTTGGAGGATGATGTATGATGGGACAATTACTTGATTAGTTTTTTCAGTGAAATCGGACAGAGGTCAAAGGTCAAAGATCAAGGTCAAATCCTAAAATTTATCTGTTTACGTGATAACTCAAAACTGGATGAAGCAGCTTTCACCAAACTTGGTCCAAGGATGATGTATGATGGGACAATTAGTTGAGTAGATTTTAGTGACATTGGCAAGAGGTCAAAGGTCAAAAGGTCAAGGTCAATTGCTACAAATGTTGCAATTTCCCCCATATCTATGCAATGCCCGAAGGTATTTTCTTGAAACTTGGTTTGGACATGTACTACTGCGTAAAGATTCTCCAGAGAGAGTTTCATGTCATAAGGTCAAAGGTCAAAAGGTCAAAGGTTAGGTGAAAATGTTGCAATATTACTTTTCTCGCAAATGGTTCGATGTATCTTCGTGGAACTTGGTACATATGCATATACTGTCTGGCAGGGATTATCTAGGGAATTTAGGGGTCATGGGTCAATAGTCATGGGTCAAAGGTCAAGGTCAACTCCTCAAAATTTTACTATTTCCCTCATATACTAGTATATGCAATGCTTGCATTATTAGTTTCAAAACTTAATACATGCATTACCTAATGGAGATTCTGCGGGAAATTTCCAGCCAAAAGGTCAAAGGTTAAGGGTCAAAGGCCAGGTTTCAATGCCCCCCCCCCCAAAAAAAAAAATATATATATATATATATATATTTTGTACCGTCATCACACTCTTTCTTCGTACCTTGGAAATTACTCAATGCATAAACTTCCCCAAAATTCCCCAAATATGTGTACCTGCACTCTTAGAAAATTATAGCAAACCCAGTTCAAAACATTTCCGACAAACCTGTCATTTCAATATTTTGCCAGTTATGTGAAACTATCGTGGATCACACATTGTGAAGACATTGTACTATACGCCTATTGGGAGAATCATGCATTATGGCGGAGGGATCAGTCGCCATAGCGACATTTCTAGTTGAATCTGAAACGGACAAGTTGCATTTCTGTAAACTACTCTCTCTTCAGCTTCATCTCAGCTATTAAGAGCCCTATGAAATCAACTCGCCCTTTCAATGAAGAGTCCCTTCACAAAAAGCTATAAATTTTGTTTGGCTAGTTCGTGCAAAGGCTTGTCTACTACATTCACATTTAAGGAGGAGTTTAAACCACTTTGAATGCACAAGAAGGAGTGTCTGTAGAATTTAAACCACATGATCAGGATGCCAAACTTACATTGACTCCAATGCCAACAACCAGAAAGATGATTCCTGTTACAGCATGCACGTTGCGACGGTTTTTGACGAAGCTGGGTCCATCCGCGTACTTATGTACAGATCTGGTGAGGAATATATAATTGATAGAATAATGTACTATGGACTGGTCTTACGTCAAAACACAGAGACAAAATTCCCCACAGAATAGGATACAAAAATGAAAAAAGGGATAAGAATTATGGAAGATATGACCGTTTGAAATTTCCCTTTTTTTTTTCTTGACCAGTCCTTATGAATATGCAATTGAACGGGCTGATGATGTCATTCCCTGACAATTTTTATGTATGTTATATATGAAACTCGGAAAAATTGTGATTTTTAGCTGATACAAGTAAAAGCATGTTCTCATACCAAGATATATCAGAGTTAACATGTGTTCTTTATCTTTTGTGTGGTTTAAGACAAGCTTTATATCTATGCAGCTGAAATATGAGATATTTATCATTTCTGTATAATGAAATCAATAGGAAATTGTGAGAGCATGACATCGTCAACTTGCTGATTTGAATATTCACAAAAACTGGTCAAGAAGTCTTTTCCGAAAAAACGGGAAATTTCAAAATGTCATATCTTCTGTTTTTCTTCTCCGATGTTTGTAATTTTTGTATAATTCTGTAGGGAATATTTTTCTCTTTCTTTTGAAGTTATTTTTTTTTTTGGATGGGTTTTCTTTTTGAAACTTTCTCAAGACATTTTAAGTAAGGTTTGTAAAGGGGTCAGTCACGACTCAGTCATGATGTACATTTTCTAGTTGGTAATGATTACATTAACATTACTATCTGATTTGTATTTCTTTAATTTCATAGAGTTGATATCGATTGATATGACTTAAACTATTTTTTTTAACCTTTTTCTTTCGAAAATTTGGCAATATGGACTTTCAGGTCGACAACGAAATGGGCATGGATGAGATCGACAAACTTAAAATTATTATATACCTTAGGTTAAACTATGAAATCAAAATCTTATTGACTTCTGAACTATTGTCTAATAGCAATCTCAGAAAATGTCTCATTAATTGGGAATTGCCTGTTATGATAGTAGATTACATGACTTGGTATTCACATTAGTTGTGGTTAGATTATGACAGATTATATATTGTCATTATGATCATCAGAAATGATGGTAAGAGAACTGTGTATAGCCTCTAATTTCTCATTTGAAGTCAGATTTCTCATAGTTATTTTCTTTAACACAAATGTTTAAGCAGATGTTTGCTGATTAAAAAAAAAAAATTATTAAAGTTCCGATTTTACTTGAATCATATGAGTTAATATATCAATTTACGAGACACCAAAAAGGGCACTTTTGGTTCATATTTCGTACTCAGCACATGCCCTCCTGGAAGTCTACAGAAGACGCCAAAGTTAAAATAATGCCTCATTTGTTTCTTTTTTAATCAAAGATGGCTTCATCCAAATTCCAATTCTTTGAGTGAATGAACTACAAACTAGTGAATATTTCAGTGTTTTAGCATGAGAACTTGTGTTAACTCTTAGAGGCATAATTTCCCATTTGCAGATGAAACAAAAACCAAGAAATAGTGCTTCAAAATAGTTTTAAAATGTGAGTTAGGGACAGAAACAACCAAAGTATGTTTGAATATACAAAATGTGAACAATAGTTATGATAAAAGTGTTTCCAGACTAAACCGTCTAAAGTTATGGTTTAAAAGTGATAGCTCCTTGTATTTTAGGCTTTATTGCAAAAAAAAAAGAAATATGGTAGGATTTTTTAGTGATACAACTGACCTACACACTATACATCAAAAGTGATATCTTGAACATTTTTAAATCACTGCTCCCAAAGGTGAACAGGATCTTTAAGTTTGTCGACTTCATACGTGCCCATTTCGTTGTCAATGACCTGCAAGCCCATATTGCCAAATTTTCGAAAGAAATATTAATTAAATGAATATCAATTCAGTGAAATAAAAGAAATAGACAAACAATCAGATAGTGATGTTACTAAAATCATTACCAACAAGAAAATGTGCATAATAATATGACAAAATTACATACCTGGCTTAAAATATTTTGAGAAAGCTTTAAGAAAATTTGAGGAGATCAAAAGAGATATAAAATAATCCATGCTATATGTTGTAATTCTAGTCTTTGACGTCGATTTTGTCTTCGATGTGGTGACCAATGTCATCATCAAGCATAATCACCTTTGATTTCTCATCTTAAAGCCATTTTTATTCCCTATGCAAGTTTGCACCTTCAAAAGGTTGTTACACTTTCTTACATAATTACAGAGAGTAACAGTAGGCCCATACTCATCACTGGTTAACTTACGCTTTTCTGCAGTAGTGGCATTTGATGATCCGGGCATGGTGTGCAGGGATCAACTGTTGAGTTTAGAATGACAAAGAAAGTGCTCAGCTTTTATTTACCTACAGAATGTCTACTGCTCAAATCGTGATAACCCATATATCTCACTTTAATGAGCAATATGTGCAACTACTGAATTCTGTTATCTATTTCTTGAACACTGTATGCCCCCCCCCCCATCCATAAAGAACATAAAATGTCACATGAAGTCTCTTTTAATTGTCTTTGATCTTTTCTATTTTGAAAAGAGACCATAAGCATCACTGTAACCACAGGAAATCAGTGATTTCATATTAAAAACAGAAGATTCCTGACCTACATTCAGTGGCGTATCTAAGGGGGGGGGGCAAGGGGGCACGTGCCCCGGGCGCCACTCCTTGGGGGCGCAAAAAAAAAAAAACGAAAAAAAAAAAAGGAAAAAAAAACGAAGAAGAAGGAAAAAAAAAAGGGAAAAAACGAAGAAGAAGAAGAAGAAGAAAAAAAAAAAAACTCGCCCGGAAGGGGGGAGGGAGAATGGTGGGGGGGGGGGGGCAGAAAACCAAATCAAACAAGATAAAAACAAAACATGATGATGACGCGGACAAAATGACAATGTTTATTGTGTTCACACAAAAATTCCATGTTCTGTGAGATGAAATACAAAAATTTTTGGCTCGCTCGCTGCGCTCGCTCGCCAAAATCTATATAAAAAAGAAGGTAAGAACAAAACGTGATGATGACAAAATGACAGTGTTTATTGTGTTCACACATGTCATTTTATATTTAGCAGGCAAAAATGTTTCACGGAGCAGCGGCTGCAATTTCGTTCTGAAGCGATCGCCAATTGGATCAAAAGAAGGCGCCAACGGTTTCGAACATACGGGGGGGGGGCGCAAAAAACCCCGAATTAAACAAGATAACAACAAAACGTAATGATGACGCGGAAATATACAAATTTCGGCTCACTCGCTCGCACTAACTTAGAGTATTTTTTCAAGTCCTCATTTTGTTGGTATAAATCGTTATCTATAATGCCGTCACTATCTTGATTACAATTGTAAGATTTAATAAGCAAAAAATGACAAGAGTTTCATGATTTGTAAACTGAAATACAAAAATTTTCGGCTCGCTTGCTGCGCTCGCTCGCCAAAATTTGTATAAAAAAAAAGAGAAGATAAGACCAAAACGTGACGATGACGCGGACAAAATGATAATGTCTATTGTGTTCACTCATGTCATTTTATATTTAGCAGGAAAACTGTTACACGGAGCAGCGACTGCAATTTCATTCGTTCTGAAGCGATCGCCGATTGGATCAAAAGAGGACGCTAACGGTTTCGAACATACGGGGGAGGGGGGCGCAAAAAAATCAAAAAAGATAAGAAAAAAAACGTAATGACGCAGAAATATACAAATTTCGGCTCACTCGCTCGTACTAATTTAGAGTATTTTTTCAAGTCCTCAGTTTTTTGGTATAAATCGTTATCTATAAGGTCGTCACTATAATTGTGAGATTTAATAAGCAAAAAATTACAAGAATTCCATGTTTTGTAAGCTGAAATACAACAATTTTCGGCTCGCTCGCTGCGCTCGCTCGCCAAAATTTATATAAAAAAGATAAGAACAATACGTGATGATGACGAGGACATATACAAATTTCAGCTCACTCGCGCGCACTAATTTAGAGTTTTTTAAAGTCCTCAGTTTTTTGGTATATATCGTTATCTATAAGGCCGTCAATAGAATTGTAAGATTTGGCAAGCAAAAAATGACAAGAATTCCATGTTTTGTAAGCTGAAATACAAAAATTTTCGGCTCGCTCGCTGCGCTCGCTCGCCAAAATCTATCAAAATTCATTACATTTAAATCACTCTCAAAAGATCCCTTTTAAGTGCTTAAAAAAGCATCATGTGGACTTTGTTTAAAGTCCCTACCGGGATGGTGTTGGGGTTGAACACTTTTTCAGAAATTAGGGGCGCAATTTTCGTGCTTGCCCCGGGCGCCGTTTTCCCTAGATACGCCACTGCCTACATTTGACTGAATTTTGTTCAAAAGTGGCATTTTTTTTATTTGATCATAATTAGTGTCCAACAGCCTCCATGCCATTCTGACCCTTGCACATGATCAAATTAATGTACGTGTTTGCAGGTTAATTGTCAGCAATCACATTACACAAAGGTTTGGGAAGCCATCATTAGTAACTCTCAAGCCACTGAGGTATCAAAAAATATTAAAATAAAACAAAAAGACGACACGAGATAAAATCTAAAACAATTTTGCTCTTAGACAGTGGCTTTATGGCTATAAGATGCAGTGTTACCAGTAAAAGTGAGCATTCCTTGGATCTACATTACGTCGTGATAATATTTCAGGTTCTACACACCAAAGATGCATTATGGGATCCTTCAACTAAAGCAAGAACAATAAAAACAACAACCATAGCAGGCAGGATTAAACAAGGAGTGCTTGGAATGTTTTCTACTTACAGGGAACCGCATGTTGCAGTGGGTGCACACAATCCTGAAGCCGGATATCGTTGTCGGCATCGTTGTGGTTGGGGTATCCTGGGGGACCATTGCAGACTTCAGGTTGATGATGCTGCTTGCTGCAATAATGAGGGATTGAATAAGTTGGTGTTGGTAGCAGTCACTTAGTGCTGGTGATAGTTCCAGTTATGATACAAGAAGAAGAACAGTGTTAATGATAATAATGCTAATCATAACAATAATGTTACTAATATCATTATTGTTATTATTATCATCTACCGTAGTAGTAGAAGTAGTAGAAGTAGTAGTAGTAGTAGTAGTAGTAGTAGTAGTAATATCAATAATAGTAAGAAAAAGAAGAAGATGATCATGAAGAAGAAGAAGATGATGATGAAGTAGAAGAAGAAGAAGAAGAAGAAGAAGAAGAAGAAAGAAAAAGAAGATGATGAAGAACAACAACAACACAACAAGAATAGTGATAATAGTTCAAATTGTATTCTGGCTGACTTTACCTCAAACACCACTTAAAATGAACGATGCACGCCTTGCTATCAAGGGCTGAGAAAAGTTTCCAAGTCTTACACTACCGCAGTCACTCTGATAAAATGTACTGGAGCGATTGGCTACACTTATGTGACGCAGAGATGAATGTTGTTGACGGAGCTGTTTTTTTATTTTTTATATTTTCATTCAGTTGCTTCCTGGTGTACAGTGTTTGGATTCTACCATCACACTGTACATCTGTAAACTGTGCAATCATAGTATACCTGGCATGTAGGCTTGTGGACATGGTAAGCTGGATTCTCATTTCATTATTCACATCATATATGTAATAAGTGTTTCAAAGTAACAAGGAGTGGGTTACGCTGTATCTGCTGAAACTATATACCACGGTAGATTGACTGTAATGCTTTGTTTTGTGAAACTGTCACTTTTTCCTCTTTTTGTCTTTTGTGCTGGCAATCTGCCCACCTGCATGGGAACAAAACACTTTTGTGTGAAAAAAAAAAGCCCACTGTAGAAAGATGACAGATTAGTGCCAAGTACACCAGTGCAGTTTACCCCCTGACCTTTGAGACATCTAATCAAGTAAGTGGGTGTAATAGAATACACAACATCACAAGATCTCATTTACTTTGACCCTGAACTGGCGTGCTGACTAAAAACACAATCAATCCAACGATTCAAACTTCTAGATGTTGTTAGGTTACATAAGTTCTCAGTTCTTACATTTATGTACGATCTCTGCAATGGAACTATTCCTCACCCTCTGTATGACTATTGCCAAGTTCTGCATCATGTTTACAGGACAAGAACAAATGAAAAAAGAATGTTGTACGTACCAAAATTTAGAACCACACAGGGACAATTTTCGATTTCTTACTTAGGACCAAAACTTTGGAACACTCTGTAATTTTCCCTTTTCTCCCTTTTCCCCCTACCCTTCCCTATCTCTCTCTCTCTCTCTCTCTCTATCTCTATCCCTATTCTATCCAGAGTAGCTAAGCATAGAGTTTCCATACCGTCAAGCCTCGGCTTATTTTGGAGACCCTTCTGTTTAAGTTCCCTACAAGCTGTTTGTATTTGTCTTGTACAATTGTACTAAAAACTATGTGTCGATATACTGCTTGTCATGACTGACGTGTACATAATCATATCTGATGTAACGGAATTAAGCAGAAATAAATCAAATCAAATTGCCACGAGAAATGCGTGAACAAAGCTAAAGATCTACATTTCGTAAATGTCTTGCAGATTTCCTACTCTAATAGATATTATACTGTATCAAGTATTATTAGTTTTCTATGTTAGAAAATGAATGATGTATAAATATTCACAGTCATTTCAACTAACCATGTAAAATTTTTTCTTTTGTATTTAGCTTTTAGTATGAAGATCAAGGTGGCCAATCTCGACTAGCACTTGTGCTAACTTTTGGTTTCCTTGTTAACAACAGCAACTTTGTAGAATTATGCTACATATATCATATTTAACTCTCAAATATCATCATTTAATCATGTTATTGTAAAGGAGTAACATAAGTTTTTTTTCACATATGTATGTAGATACAATTATGTTATGATTCTTATATGTACATGTTCAAAATGTTGTTGCCAATAAAACTTTAAATTTCAAACTTCAAACAATCAACAATGCATTTCTGCACTAGGAGAGTGTCACCCTGTTCCCTAAGCTCATTCTGGCAAGGCAAACTCATTTGCATTTTATTCCCTTTTCTGAAACTCACTCTGGCAAGGCATACTCATTTGCATTCTCTCTTGTTCAGCCTAGTGCTGTAGTAGGTCTCCGCGCTTGGCCAAATCTAACAAAGCCTCAGTCAGGTGTTTTAGCTAGCTGTGCTGGGGCTGTGTACAGTTATATAGGCATAGGAATGCGGTAATTAAATTGTTTTTCCAGTTGCTAGGTTATTTGGCAGGGTAGGAGATAATTGGTTAAGTTTTTTGGGGTGTGTGCAGTCTTGGGTTTAGGAGAGAGTTGTGTGAGGGAAAATCGGTGCACTCCATATTGAACCTTTGAGTTGAGAGGTTGAGCTCTTCATCCTCACAGTGGTGTGACTGGATGTGTGTGGATTCTGGGTGTGAGAAAGCCACGACTTGGATCCCCCCACTAGCAAGTAATTGTCAGACTTGCAATTTCGGGACTTCCTTTTGGCTGCCACAGCACACCAAAGCACATCTCCAAACTCAAGACCACAGAGATTTCCTCATCCCGTTCCTCGCCTTACTACAAACTTAGCTGGGCTAAGTAAGCTCCATGTCTTCTTCGTAGACGCCGGCCATTGGCGTTACCTCCTCGAACTCCACGCTTTCGGCAAATTGGTCTCGAACGACCTCGATTATCTCCGACAACGACCTCGTCATTGATTACCACTCGTCGACGAACTCTGTATCAACATGAGTACTCACGCGTGATCTCCCTCATCGCGGAGCTTTATACTTCCACCCCCATGCAAAGTCGGTATCATTTTATTGGTGCACCTTAGGGTTTTTTGGACAAATTAACCAAAATATATTGTAAGAATTCCGAATACTGAAACTGTTGCAAAACCACAAAACCATCAACTTCATAATAAAATATGTTTGTAAACCAAAACAGTACATTTGACTGTGATTATTGCATTTGTAATACAGGTATTTGAATTTGTGATGGGAAAAGGTAGATTATATTAAAGCTCAGGTCAACTGACTGTTTGCAACCTATTCAAAGTTTGAGTGGTTTGATTCTTCGAAGTTCGGTTTCTGTTTCGTACTTAAGTATATAATTAGATATTGAACAAATTCTACTTAATTGCTTAGTCGATAATTAATTGGCAACAATTAAGTGACAGAGAGATTTCATTTGTTTAACGCCACCTCGATCATCAGCACGTCCGAAAACATGGAGCCGTATATCCCATCTTTTCAGAAAAGGAAACTAAATTTACACTTATCAATTATTATCGATAATTTTTGTCAACCACTTCATAACCTTCAAGATATTTATGAGATATTCTAATTTCAGTGGCATCTACTTCAGTCTTTACATACAATATGTGACCAGTCACTTAAAAAATGAACCACACTCCTGTAATGCCAAGTGAAGTCAAAGAAATCACTTATTTTATCTTTCTCTGATGAAGCTAGGGTTATAATATGTTTAAACTACATGGGATTGTACAGAAGTAGAGTGCCTGTATGTGATAATAGGGAAAAGGGAAGAAGGACCAGACATATTCAGCTAATGCTATGGTTGGCACCGAGGTTGGTACAGGTACAGGTCCTCTTGCTTGCCAGACTACAGCCTAAATACAGGGATGATACTGAGATCGAATGTACAAGATGAAGAAAAATGCAAGTTATGCTTATTCGGCAGGTAAACACCAGGACCCTGTTTTATGAAGAGTTATGATTTATCATATAGTTGATTTCTATCATAAGTCTATATGGCAGCCTGTGTGTTAAGAAAATTATAATCGATTTTATCTTTTGATAAAACGGGGCCCAGACTGTGTATAATGCTGACACGGTGTACCTATTCGAGTATGTGGCGTCCAGCTGTCCCTGATCAGCATCTCAACATTTACGCAGGATTTTCATTCCTGATGAGTTAGCAATACTCGGAGTCGGAGTTGAAGGGGAGGGGAGGGGGCATTTTCATAATGACTGGTCAAGAAGTGTTTCCCGAAAAATTGTCGAATTTCAGAATGTCATGACTTCCTTATTTGCACCGTTCTGCAGGGAATATTTGTCTTTCTAATGAAATTGAACAAATTTTGGAGTTGTTGTTGTTGTTGTTGTTGTTGATGGTTTTATTCATACACTAGTTAAAATACTTGCACTCACAGTCGTTATAAAAAGGCTGTTTTTAAGCAAGTACGTATGATATACAGAAAACATGCAGTGGTACAATCAGCGTATATGATAATACACAATAATCATTACAATGAAAAAAAAAGAAGGATGAGATGAAAAATGCACAACACCTTTTGGCAAAGTTAAATACAAAAGCAATAAATCGCAGAGAGAAAATTTTCTCGGAAATAGAAAATCAAAACAAAACTTATTACTAAAAGTAAAAGAAATTCAAATCAAGTAAGAAGACAGAACCGATATCCTTCAGAAATAGTGCTTACCTGGTACATGTCCTCGTGGTTTCCGATAATTGGTTGAATAATTAATGAATAGTGCTACTTTTACAGAAATTGGTTTTGGGCTTTGGTAACCATACTATTTCATTTAAAAGTACAACTTGTATTTTAATGAAATGAAAAATATTTTCTTTGTCTCGAAATAAAGTCTTGGAGAAAGGGTGGTGCCGAGCATGGCCTCAAAGCGAAGAAGAATGTTAGACATCCCATTGCAATGCTTTAGAACCTAAACACGTGTTTGCATGGATTACAAAAAGATGTAACTCCTTCTATAACACCTCCCTGCTTCTTCTCCAGCACTCAATGACCCCCCCCCCCCCACCCCGATATAAATTTCACATCGTCTTTCATTCACTACACTTCCCAGCAGTCCCAGTATATACACTGTCTCATGTAAAACTGTAAGACATATAATATACACGTCTATGTTGAAAGAATAATTTGTTTCTGTGGCCTGGGCTACATGGCACAAATGTCTCGATACAACAGCAATCTCACGTTATGTGCATAATTTCTGCAGCCCTTGCAGAACAGAGAAGTCAAGTGCTCTAGCACATCAGCAAAACAAAACACTTATGCACTAGAAACAAAGACTCGATGAAGATGGATACTGCAATTGCAACACAAGTGAAATGATAACGGATACACATGTGGTAATGGGAGTCGAAACTAAAATGATAATTATCTGTTACACATAGCACTTTTCAAATATATCAATTTGTTTTGCCAACACAATTCTCGTACACAAGGGTTTGAAATGTATAATGCGTCCTGTCAGCTATAAGACTATTGCATTTCACGGCATGTTCTGATCAAGCTACAATTGCATGTTTTGATTGAAAAAACAAAAAACAAAACCCCAACAGAACGATGTAAGCCCATGAAAAAGAGACACAGCTTTCGGTCAGGAAAGACCCCTCAAATGAACACACAAACATAAAAACAAGAGAATGATACAAATAGAAAAGCCTCTGATGTATTATTTTATATTAACTTAATAAGTCAGAAAATCAGGTAGGAGGTTATTCAAGGCTTTGTATCTGAAAACAACAAGGTCTTTTTTTTTTCACTTTGGCACTGAGGTAGTCAGTATACAACCTCCCATACAAATCTCGTGGATTTCTTCTTTAAATGCAAAAGTATCAAGGTGTCTATTTCTATGTACTGGTCTACTTGTACACCTGTATATTCCAATCTATGTGTATGCCAAACTGCAACGTCTTAGAAATTTATCATCAGCACACATAACATAGACTGCATGTAGTGTACATAGATCTGTTAGTATTCTTGCCAAAATGTCTGAACTTGTATAATACAACAGACATGAATGACGTAATGTACTGTGTGGTAAGGATGCCGAAAAGTACCAACTTAGATTCCTACCAATATGTAGTACTCTTTTGTACATTTGACTTGGTTCCTATCGACTTAGTATCGAGGTACGCTTTACCACATCCTTTGTATCTTTGAATGATGAATTATTCAACTAAAACCTATGTTCTAATAACAATAATAATGAATTATTGAACTCAAAACCTATACTATGTTCTGTATGTATTGCAATCTTTATACTGCCTCTAGACCCTCTAGACATGATCTAGATTCTATATGATAGTTTGAATAAATGGTTCAGTCTATATGTGACTTTCTGTATTCATATATCTATGAAGAGTCTGTATGAATTCCATATCTACCAAAGAGAGTGAGTAGTTGTAATTACAGAAATCTATTCCGTAGTCAAAAGCAGTCCGCAAACGTCAAAAATATCTCAAAAGACCTTAAGTCTCTATTCGATGATTTTCCCTAATCAATTATAAGAATCCCTGGATCCCACACACGCACCTCAGCACGCATTCATCATCTGTCCCTCCTTGGACGCATGCTACAATCAACATGAAAATAAATAACACATGAAACAATAAAATATAATGTCAATATACTCCTAATATTTTCTAACAGTCCGCAGTTTGGGCTAATATATTATCTCTTCTTTATCAGATATTTCCAATAAACTTGACTCATCTACCAGTGTTAATCACTCATCCTGGCAATCAATAACATCGTTGTCCTTAACAAGACAGATACATTATATAACTAATATTTCACTTGGATGAACTCTACCGACCAGAGATAATGAATTCAGACACACTCACGGTGAGTAAGGAGTGGGGGTCTCTTGAAGAAATGCAGACAAATGTGTGAGTGAATTTAGCGTAAGTGCTTCCTCGAGAAGAGATTCTGGCGAAAGTGAAAAATAAGCGTCCAGCCGGTTATACTAGGGAGCTTTAGATTTTAGACGCGCGGACGTTCAAAGAGAGAAAAAAAAAAACAGGATCTGAGCGTGCGCAGTAGCGCGGATCAAGTTACTGCGCACGCTCAGATCATGTTTTTTTCTCTTTGAACGTCCGCGCGTCTAAAATCTAAAGCTCCCTACTATCGCGGCCAGGCCCCGACCGCTGATTGGTTTAAAGTGCCGTAATACGCATTTCTATTATTCCCTACGTGAGCCCTCTACGGCCAAGTTCTTCTTCTTCTTCTTCTTCTTCTTCTCGTTAAGTCTGCCTTCTTCAATAAGCTGAAGATTCTTGCAGACTGTGTTCTTTACATTACAACACAGTTTATTTACAGATATTTACAAGCACATAACAAATATGAAGAACAAAGACTAGCCACTGTGGTCTACCATTAGTCGGTTTTGGAATGCTCCCACAGATGGCGCTGTAACAATTTCCGAGGGCAGGGAATGCCAGCGCCTTACTGTTCTCGGAAAGAACGAATGACGATGCGATTCAGTTCTCGAGTGTGGTATCTGATAGGAATGCTATAGTTCAAGGTCGTGAAGACAACTGCCAGGATTACCTTACAGGGGAACCGGGAAACAAATCTTTAAGTTTTTTTCCCAAGTCAGAAAGTTAGGAAGTGCCTAGGAAAGATAAAAGTGGCATTCTGAAATTCCTTCCCAGGAACTTCTTAATGCAAAATAAGTCATTCATATTCCTGCCCACTGTTCTTTATTAAGCCAATACGAAATGCCGTATCATAAGGAACCAACAAATGACAATCACATATCATTATGAAGTAGGATGAAATACACGTGTGCGCGGCATGTCCCATTTTTCATGCCCGTTGCGCGCGTATATGGGCGCAGTGAATGACAAGCGCCTATCACATTTTTCTGTACAATTCTGTACACTTTTCTTTTTTCTTTTCATCAATGAATCGTACTTCACTCTATTTTCTTCTTTTTTTTACGGTTATTTTGTATGTATTCAAAATTATTTGCAACGCTGTATTATTCAACTAATAATGTGATATATGTTTTTGCATTGGACTCCGATACACATAGTATGGGTTGTTGAGTAAAATAAACTTTCAAACTTTCAAACTATTAAACTTTCAAACGATGGTTTGCAGCTTACTATAATATCGTAACAACGTACTTAGGACAGGGGTGGGTCTTTCCTAAATATCTTCCTAAAATTCTTTCCTAAGTGTATTCTAGAATACCAACTTCTTCCTAAGTCTAAGAAATTTGCATATCTTCCTAGAATTCATCCTCGTTTGCATATTTTCTTAAGTTTCTTCCTAAGTTTAGGAAAAAACGTCAGGAAGAAACTTGGGAAGAAACTTAGGAAGGACTTCAGAATACCACCCCTAGGATTCATCCTCATTTGCATATTTTCCTAAATTTCTACCTAAGTAGGCCTACAGATTTGTAAAACTTACAAAATACGATATGACTAAGGAGTATTCAACTCATATATGAAACCAATTCCTGTTTTCCATTAAAATGTTATCCTTTATTGTCCAGTTTATAAATTTCATAATTACACACATTTATTACGTTAAAAACATGTAAATGTATTATGTTTAAGTTCTAAGTATTGTTTTGCTCTATGTATCTATAGCATGTATTTATGTTATTATTCAGACAGGTACTGTCCAAAGTCGACTCTAATCTGTAAAAGCCACAGAAAAGAGGGAAGATAATTCAGTGTGAAAGTGACAAAGATTTAATGTGTCATTCTATGAATCACAGGAATTTATTGAATTCACATGCATTTTATGTAATGTACAAAATATGAAATGAAGAAATAAAAAGTATTTTTTTCTCCAAGAATTCTGTATGTCTTCACATTAGCAAATATCAATGTGTTGCAGTGTGCCATTGTTATGTTAAAAACTTTATTGCAAACTGCAAACATGGAGGCATTTTGTAAAATCCTATTGGAATATCTCTAGAATTCAGGATGACATTTGGAGTAAGGTTATTCAAACCAAATATTGTGGTGTACATTGTGGGAGATTGTTGTTGAAATGTCATCTCAATGATCATTCAAAGGTTATGCCTACAGTGTAATGTCAAAAGATTTGACTTAAATTCTTTTCATGCACATATATATGTCTATAAGGCGAGGAAAACGTAATTATCCCTTCACTTTCGGGATAATTAATGCCTAAGCTGCCTGTAGTTTCCTAAAAAAAAGATAAAGTTGCTGAATTTGTAAATTCATCGTTTTAGTCTGCCTGTAACAAATCTATAATGCTTCCACCTTTAGTCTCCAGTTCAAAATATTTAAGGTTAGTTACTGGAACTTTAATTTCTCATAGAAGACAAAGGATGCCTTGTGAAAGAGAACTAATACCATCATGTAATGACTAAGATAACACCATAAATTCACAAGGAACCAATTACGTGAATTAACTGCTAGCAATGAGGCTAAGATGTCTTTGGCCGTCAAAGACGGAGAGGTTTTTAAAACCGTAATCTTTTAAGCCTTCTGTTGATTGGTACACTGTACTCTGATACTATATGGAGATTGGGAGACTATAGATTACATGGCTGGAATGGCCACAATCTACACACCAGCACACACAATGACAAATGTGCAACTATAATTCTACTAAAAAACTCCAACAAACTGACCTCCACACATATGCACAATATGTAGTTGAAAACACACCACTTTCTCATGTATCTCTTCATTCTGAGCAGTTCATTAATGATGACAAGTTTGAGTGCCTTTCATTTTTCAATACGATCATTTTAATTGTTAAGTAATAGTACCAACAATGTGATGGTAAAACATAAAATTGAGCAAAAGAATATTTAAATTGAGAAAAAAATTGTACTGCCCTCAGTAAAGCCATGCAAATCAAATATCTACATGCATACAGAAAAGCTGCTTACACATAATTACGCCTAATATCACAGATGATTGTCACGTATGTACAATTCCTACAGTAAGAATCTATGATCAATGACCCCGAGTTTAAAAAATTGTACAAATTCTACACTGATTTTAACAATAACACTGATTAGTACACTGTAAAAACATCGGTTTTAGATTTAACACCACGGGTGTTAAATCTAATACCGATCAAACTTCAATAAAGGACCACACCCACAGGTGTTAAAAATGCACTGTGATGGTGTTGAAAAGTGTTCACCTGACACTTCGTGGTGTTAATTTGACACTGTACCTGGTGTTATTTTGACACTGTACTGGTGTTAATTCAAAAATGACACCACATGGTGTTGATTTGATATTTGCTGGTGTTAATAACAATGGTTTAACACCCGTCCAGCTTCAATAAGGGACCACACCAACTGGTGTTACTTTGGTGTAAATTTATTTTCACATTTTTTTCAAAAATCTAGTATTTTAATGTAAAATTCTTGATCGTCTTGTTTAAATTAAAAACCAACAAGAAGTGCAGTTACTAAGAAACTCTTCAAAAACACAGTTTAAAATTTGGAAATGACACCCGTAGGTGTTAATTTGACACCATAAATGAGCACCGAAAATTTAACACCAGCTCGGTGTTCACTATTTAACACCGGACTTTTTGCAGTGTAATTTCAGTTTGATTGTTCTCAGCGACATTTGCAGGTGCTTTGCAAAAGCCAAAGTGTCTTTTTTACACTTAATGTATTCTGCATTTTACCCTAGAGACAAAAGTTCTAAAAAAATGGAAAGATGAAGCATCTTGATGACAGATTAAGTGGAGAAAGCAAAATACTTTTCATGCTTGTATACTTCCCACAATTTTTTTTTGCATGCACCTTGCATATGAAGTTGTATTATATGATTTGACATCGAAATTTATGGAAATGTAGGGACACTTATTGGTATACATCATGACAGCAGAGCCTACTCTTTTATTCACTGATCGACTGCATTCAATTTATAGACTCTCAGAAGAATTTTTAAAAAGGGAAAAAACGTTGCACTGTATGTTATCGCATCGATATGGTTATTTCTACGATTTCATCACCTCATACGCATGAACACAAACTTCTAGATCATGTGACATTTTCCTGCTGACCCTCGAAGCCGAGCAAAAAAGGGTTACATGGAATGTGTGTGATAGAGCAATTAAAGCTTCTATGAGAGATACACATTGATACTAGCATACTTGTACCAGGGAGGTGTTATACAAGAAGTAGTAAGCAATTCTCCCTTGAGGTCATGCACGAAGCCACCACAATACAGTACATTGTTGCTTTGTCAAAAGAGTGCTTCGGCAACTGCGAGTGGCACTCTCACAGCAGAAAAGACCTTCCCTGCTGCAGTTCGTTCTTTGTGTGTATGTGTGTGTGTGTGTGTGTGTGTGTGTGATTGTGTGGGTGTTGGTAACAAAGAATATTGTGTGTTGAATTGGAGAAGGGAGTGAAAATGCAGTGTTAAAATTACACTTTTACCTGAAAAAAAAAATAGGAAAAAACAAAACACGCTGGAAAACGCTTCTGCAGAGTACAATGTACTTTAAAGGATAAATGCGAGAGTAAAAGGTAGAAAACTTACATGTGCAAAGTGAAATCTAGGGAAAATATGTTTTTTAGAGGATTCAATTTTAATTACACTTTGATATGAACATTATGAGGAGAACAGAATTACCAGTGTATAATCTTGAATTCTTTTCAAAACTGTTTTACACAAATTCTAGTATTTCAGTTGAAATTTTCTGGTGACATACACCTTGTATTTAAATAAAATGTGAAATCTTTTGTCTCAAAATGATGTCTTGGAGATAGAGTGGCGCCGAGCATAACTTCAGAGGAAAGAGGAATGTTAAGACATCCCATTGTAATGCTTCAGAACCTAAATATGTTTCTATAACACCTCCCTGCTTCTTCTCTAGCACTCAATGACCCTCCACCACCCCCAACATAAATTTCACATCGTCTTTTACTCACTACACTTCCCAGCATTCTCAGTATATACACTGTCTCATGTAAACTGTAAGGCATATAATATACACGTCTATGTTGAAAGAATAATTTGTTTCTGTGGCCTGAGCTACATGGCACAATAATGTCTCGATACAACAGCAATCTCATGTTATATGCATAATTTCTGCAGCCCTCGCAGAACACAGAAGTCAAGTGTTCTAGCATGTCAGCAAAACAAATCACTAATGCACTAGAAACACAGACTCAACGAAGATGGATAGCTGCAATTGCAGCACAAGTGAAATGATAACGGATACACATGTGGTAATGGGAGTCGAACTCAAATGATATTAGTCTAATTTTCTCTTACACATAGCACTTTTCCAATATATCAATTTGTTCTGCTAACACAATTCTCTTACACAAGGGTTTGAAATGTATAATGTGTCTTGTCAGCTATAAGACTATTGCATTTCACAGCATGTTCTGATCAAGCTACAATTGCATGTTTTGATTGAAAAAACAAACAAACAGCAGAACGATGTAAGCCCATGATAAAAAGACACAGCTTTCTGTCAGAAATGACTCCTCAATTAAATGAACACACAAACATAAAAACAAGAGAATTATTCAAACAGAAAATCCTCTGATGCATTCTGCACAGAGACATAGTATTCATCACACCCGAAAAATCTTTTGACACCAATTCTAATTCATTGTTCTCCAGTGAAGCTCCTCATATTATCTGAAACGGTCCCAAACCGTACCTTTGATCGATTACAATTACTGCAGCATACCATTCATACCCTCGTACATCAATTCACAACATCTTCAGCACTGCCGCACACTAACCCATTTCTTTCTACTGGTCTGACATGTCTGTCGGACCAGTAGGTTCCCACTTTTTCCATTTTCTACAGGTCCATTCCTGAGAAAGTTACTGGTCCGACAGTGATTTTTACTGATTCTGGACCGTCGGACCAGTGCCAGTGTGCAGCGTTGTCTGTCTGGGGTTCCTCCCAGTTCGACATCCGGGGCACCTGATTTAACTACTAAGTGGAGAACACTAGGCAATCAAAAGTTGAAACAGTATGTATCCTCTTATTCATCATACCAAAAAGCCCCCCCCCCCCCATCTTCATTTTTTTTTCAAGGAAACATTGGAGCAAGCTACAGAACACCACCCAGAAATTCCTGAAGATCGACAATGCCTATCACCAGTGAGGAGAAAAGAGTGAAGGAGAGAGAGAACTTCAGAAAAGATCACTCAGCAATGCATTCCAACTGGAGTCTCCTCTGTCTCCTCTATAGAACCACCTTAAGAGTGCTACAAAGATCTAGATTAAATTTGAGACCATGTGATGGCGCAGCGTGGTTTGGCCGATTATGAAAATAAATGGAAAATGTTATGATAGTTATGATATGTTAATAGATAACTGTTAAGACACAAGGATACACAATGATATGAGTATGGACAATTATTTACTAAACAAGACATTTAATGACACATACAGTCATCTCAATCTAATTGCGACCACTAATAAAAACATAAAATTCACTAATGACATTGCTTTTGATTAAAAAAAAGAGTTTAATCATCTTAGAATAAATGGCTTGTATAACAATGTACCTTTAGTAGTGGAATTGACAATTAAGAAAACTGCTATGCATGTATGCATGGCAGATACACAACACACTGATGTACTTACTCTGCCTTTTTTCCATATATGTATCTGTACCTGCCTTGTTAATATTAATACTTTTTTCTTTATAGATATCTGTATAAATGCTCGTAGCTACGGTATAAAAGTACACACAAAGTAAATGATAACAATACTACACAATCACTTCACGTGATTATCGCAAATGAGAGGAATAATTTAGATTCTGACTCACCTACATATTTTTATGAGACTTAAGACACAGCTCATTTTACAATCAACATTTGACATGTGAAAGTCAACAAGTGTGTTCCGTCAGAGAAACTGTTTTGAAACAATGAACAGTATAGCAGATATTGTTGTACATGAAAGTATAAACAATTACATATCCATGCAATCTTCTATAATCTTGCTATACTTGTAGCAGAAAGTAGCAAAGTCTAGGTCAGGATTTTGTGAACTGTTTATTTTCCTAAGATCTGATCGAGTGACTCTGGAGCCTACCCTAAAAACTCTTGATTACAAATGATTATGTACATACACTGTATATGCATTACAGCAAAGGAATATAACCCAATATACAAATGGATTTGAGTGAAATGACACATGCAGCTCGTTGAATAATTCTAAATCTAAAATCCTATTCTTGTCTTGCACAGTACAGTGCATGTATATCATCCTGCACAGCAACTTAGATACAACTTACCACACAGGCTACAGGGCATGGCATGGTATGTACATTCTGACAAAATGCACAATTTCCTTGCACAAACTTGAGACTGGCTGCAAGGGTTATACAATCACACCTTACTTGAGCTAGTGTGGCTTAAACTTCAGGCACTACGCTATACGTACACGCTTGTCAGAGACCAATGTAATGTTTTCTTTGTTTTAATCAATATTTTCCAAGTACACTGTAAGTCGACTTGTTATTACTCTTTTCCATTCACCAAAGATCACAGCCACATATAGAGGACTCACTCAAATCGGATCAATGTTATTTAGGAAGGAAGTCTCATAATGTTTGATATTCTTTTTGCAGTTTTCACTCAACCACTCGACATCCCTACAAATTAATAGAGTACGTTCTCGACTGAGCTGACCTTCTTAAAGCTCATGCAGCCGTAGTAGCATGATGCCACAAAATTCAGGAAAGCCACGATGAAGGCACCTAGATTGATGAAACAGAGAGAACAAGGATATTTTATACTCTGCAGTTTCTTACTGGTACCGTATATCAAGACTCAAAAATCAAGAACAGAACTGGCAGTTATTTCAAACTGCTCACAGACAGATTCACAGATACAGACACAAATACACAGAAACTGTGACACAGGCACAGACAGAGTCACTGACATACAGAGTCCCAGAACAGGCATAGATACAGACACACTCACAGTCACAGATACACATAAACATGATGCAGACACAGATAAGTCACAGACAGACATACACAAACATAACCACAGACACAGACATGCATAGATACAGACTCACACACAGTCACATGCAGATACAGACATTGACACACACCCCCCGTATTCCCCTCCCACATCCTCCTCCAACACACTTTCCTGAATATATATTTGTCTTGCTTCTTTGACAGAAAAAAAAATGAAAATTTCACCAATAGGGTGCATCAGATCTCTGAATTTCAAGTCTGAAAATACAAAAATCTCCCTCGTGTCCCAGAAGGAAAAACCAGTTACAACCATTTGGAAATTTCAACTGGTTCTAGTTACATGCAACTGGTTCCAGTCGACTTTAACTGGTCTTTAATGCATATCAAGTGGACAATCGGTACGAGTACATGGGATTTTACCGGAACCAGTCCCCACAACCAGTTGATAACTGGTCTGTACCCATGTTTCCAGTTGCACCATTTACACCAGTACAAACCAGTAAACAATTCTAACTAATATCTATACTGGTTTAACTGGTCTTCACTGGTTGCAACTGGTACCAGTTACAACCAGTTGGAAATTTCAACTGGTTCCAGTTGATTTTAACTGGAAACAGTTATCTGCAACTGGTTCCAGTTGACTCTGTAACTGGTCTCTAATGCATATCAAGTGGACAATCAGTACGAGTACATAGTACTTGATAGGAACCAGTTCCCACAACCAGTTGATAACTGGTCTGTGCCCATGTTTCCAGTTGCACCAGTTGCATCAGTATACAAACCAGTAAACATTTTTAACTGGTCTCTACTGGTTTAACTGGTCTTCACTGGTTGCAACTGGTACCAGTTGAAACCAGTTGATATGTTGATGTCATACTGGTAGTACAAGTTTATACCACTTGAAGTTGCACTGGTTACCAGTTGATACCACTTGATCAAAATCGTATTATGTGTACAAGTTGATACCAGTTGAGGTCTTGCTGGTACCAGCTGATTCTAGTCCAAGTCTCACTGGGTACCATTCAGTTAATACCAGTTGAAACAATTGAGTGGAATAAACCAGCACACTAGTAACCTAAAAAGATATTATACTGTGGCAGCTGAATCCAGCTGAAAAAAAGTGGATAAACTGCATGGCCAATTGTACACCAGTCTGAACATTATATATATTCAATTTTCATGCAGTTGACTAAAAAAAAAATTGAAATTAAACAAAATTAATAAACTGTCACACCCACACTTACAAGTTGCCTCTAGAACATTTCAAAGCTGGGAAATTTCATACCAGCTGGTATTACTAATAAACATTCAAAGCAAAGAAAAAACAAACAAACAAACAAAGCATTGAAACATTCTTTGAAATAAAAAACGGATCCTTGTGGTAAAAGTGAATTCAGTTGGCATAAACTGAAGTCAGTTGACATTCCAACTAGCAAACTACCCACGTACTATGTGTAGATTATGTATGTACGTTTTCTTGTGTGTGTGTGTGTGTGTGTGTGTGTGGATGGGTGTGTGTGTACACTGTAAAAACTTCGGTGTTAGATTTAACACCATGGGTGTTAAATCTAACACCGATCAAACTTCAATAGAGGACCACACCCACAGGTGTAGAAAATGTACTGTGACGGTGTTAAAAAGTGATCGCCTGGCACTTCGTGGTGTTAATTTGACACTGTGCCTGGTGATATTTTTGACTCTGCGCTAGAGTTAATTCAATAATGACACCGCATGGTGTTGATTTGATATTGGTGGTGTTATTTTCAATGGTATAACACCCGTCCAGCTTCAATAGGGGACCACACCAACTGGTGTTACTGTGGTGTAAATGTATTTACAAATTTTTTTTTTTCAAAAATCAAGTACTTTATCGGAAAATTCTTTATCGTCTTGTTGAAGTTCAAAATTAACAAGAAGTGCAGTAACTAAGAAACTATTCAAAAAACAATTTTAAATTTTGAAATGACACCCGGAGGTGTTAACCTAACACCATGAATGAGCACCGGAAATTTAGCACCAGCTCGGTGTTTCATATTTAACACCGGACTTTTTGCAGTGTAAGTGTATGTGGCAATTTGTGTGTAAACAGTTTGTTGACACTTGAAAGCCATGTACCTGACTGGGCTTGCTTGGTAATTACCAGTTTATTCCAGAGTAAAACCCATTAACCATAATACCAGTTGATTCCAGTTGGTTTCTACTGGTTTCTACTGGTCATGCATATTCATAAGCTATTCAAATTCTCTTGGAATGGAAATAGATAAAATATAGTTAAAATTGTTTCTATGACTATAATAAACTTTCAACTGTGTTAAAAATTTCATTCAATATTATCGTTGTGTTATTCACAATTTCAATTTGTGTTATGAGGACGCATTTTCATTTTTTAATATTAAAAGTGTAGTTACTTGGTAATCACGTCTTAAGGCATTATAACAAAATGGCCCTATATAAGTGAATGTGATGTAGTACCAACTAGGCAGTGTTGTTATTATACATCTGCAGGTTTAGGCTCTAAGACTAGCTGTAGGATTATGATTGTGAATGGTTATTTGAATATTGATGTCTTCACATACATGTACATCCTATGTGTGTTCTGGTATATGTTCAAACATCAACATACCTCGAGAAACTATTAATTTTGTCAACGCCGGGATCCCAGCTAATTCCAGTTGACTGGAAACCAGTTGAAAGGTAACTGGTTTTGTATACTGGTCCAGTTAAAAAGGTAACTGGTTTTGTATATTGGTCCACTGGTAACTGGTAACTGGTAACTGGTTGATTTGAACTGGTTCAACTGGTCCAGTTGTAGCTGGCATTTCCTTCCGTGGTGGAAGGGGGGTATCCCCCTCCCGAGCCCTCCCCTGCCTTTTTCCTTGAATACTACTCTATTTCTTCTTACATTTTTGATAAAAACAAAAGTGAATAATCTTACCAAAATGTGCACTATATCTCTGTATTTCAAGCCTGAAAATGCAAAAATCTCCCTCTTGTGGGAGGATACCGCTCCCCTTTCTCGGTCGCTCCTGTGGGCCCTCACAGATATCTTCAAAGTCCCCCCCCCCCCCCCCTCATTTTGCACCATTTCATATTTGCTTGCAATATATCAAAAGAGCTTACAAAGAAACTTACATGTACCTGGTTGATGCGATTTGCCTGGATGACGAGTTGTTTTGGAGTATTTTGAGATCAAAGATACATAGAATAATAAAAGTCGGTATACCGACTTTTATTCCAGAAAGATCCAGGCTAACTCAGTCTCGGGGACAACTCTGCCCTATTTCAGACAATTTACACGCAGTTCGTGATCACCAGATAGAGGCACACGTTCGTTTTGTATGCGTGCCGAAGAGGTTCTCTGACGCACACATTGTATTAACATAGCCATGATAGCTGCAACTAGCCAGAACACGAAGCGCTCCCATAGTACAACACTGTGCAATTCAAAGGGACAACTCGGCCGTCAGTCAAAGCGAGGCCGAGTTGTCCCCGAGTCCGAGTTAAATGTAGCTTGACCCCGATCAAGTAAGGTCTGAGAATACAACTCCGTCGAACCTTTTTGGTTAATATTTCCCATTTTCGTCATTACCCAATAAATATCTTTATATTCCAGCACTATTCCACACAATTCTTAGGCAAACATGTACACTTTGGAGTGAAATTTGACAATTCTGCAGGCGTACTGGGAGTATGCTTTACCCTTAAGTCTATACTGCAGTATAAGCCTATTTCAGTCTTTTTGCACAGAAGGGCCAAACCCAAATCTTGCACATCTCTCCAAAACTTACCTGTCCTGACAACGTAAATACCTTCCAAGTGTGAGGCTAGGCGCTCTGTTCCAACCTAAATGATAAGGACAGACAAAAATGTAAATGTAAGTGCAAGAAACTACAGTATAACGTACAATCAGTCAGCAAAGTCGTCAGAGAAGTGGTAGGGACCATCGTTGAAGAATACGTTGACGAGCTCCTCAGGTGATTGTCAGGTGCCCCACCACTGAACAAGGCTGGAAACAACTTGCAGAAGATTGGTATCAGAGGTGGAACTTTCCTCACACCGTAGGAGACATAGATGGGAAGCACGTGGCCTGCAAAGCTCCAGCCAACTCAGGGTCCACTTATTACAACTACAAGGGCTTCTTCAGTATCATCCTCTTTGCCATGGTTGATGCTGACTACAAGTTCATCTACATCGATGCTTCAGGCAACGGTTCGCTTCAGATGCCCAGATATACAACGCAAGTGACCTCAAGGATGGGCTGGATCGCAACCTCATCATGGGTTTTCCTGGTCCAGACCCCCTTCCCAATGACACACAATATGATGTGCCCTACTTCATCGTTGGTGATGACGCGTTCTCCCTCAGAAGCTACCTCATGAAGCCGTTCAGTTCAAGATACCTCACCCGTGAAGAGAGGATCTTCAACTACAGGCTGTCCAGGGCAAGACGGGTGGTGGAGAACGCCTTCGGTATCCTGGCTAACAGGTTCCAGATACTTCTCACCACCATGCAGCATGACCCAGAGACTGTGAGGAGCATCGTGGAAGCTTGCTGCATCCTACACAATCTCATGCGCACCCGCTACCCAGTATTGCAGAACAGACTTGTCGACCGTCAACAAGGGAATGGGGACATGGATCCTGGTGAATGGAGGCAAGGACTTAACCTGATGGACACTGTGGATGTACAAGGCCACAACAGAGCTTCACGTGAAGCGAAGAAGCAGCGCAACCTCCTGAGACACTGGTGCAACTCCGCAGCTGGATCAGTGGAGTGGCAAGACAGGATGATAGATGATTAGAATGGATGCTTCCTTGAGACTGTTGCATAAGACTGATAAGATTGTGCCATAAGAACACAGCGTTACAATGTTGTTGTATATACTTGTAGCTGTTTATTGTTGAATGTATATGTTGTGGGGTCCTACAATGAATAGGGCATTAATAAACAGCTTTGTTTAATTCAAAATGTGTTGATGGCTGAATAAATTGTATTGATAATAAAGGTTCATAATATGTGTGGCAGCTGGGATGGTGGACCATACAGTCCCAGTATAGTTACACTGCCAGCGTAGGTTTCCCTATCCCACAATTTTCCAGAAGTCCAAAAGTCCTTTATTCCCCAGATAATAGTAAAGTACAACATCAATTCAATCATAGTTTATTTCCAGTCAACGAAAATCAAAACGTAGTACAAAGTATACATGTCATGAAATGATATTGTTCAAACATTTGCAAAAGATTGATGTAGTATACGAGATAAATTATATAACAACATAAGAGGAACAATTGTTTGAACAATATCATTTCATGACATGTATACTTTGTACTATGTTTTGATTTTCGTTGATTGGAAATAAACTATGACTGAATTGAATTGAATTGAATTGAACATCACTTGTGTAAACGGCCCTTTTTGCCCATCAATAAAAAATAAATAAAAACCAAACTGTGGCCAACTGATCCCAGGCCAGACTATGTTGGTGGACCATAGCATGCTGTCATGGTTGCACTGTTAGTCAGAATTCCCTGTGCCCAATTATTCACAGATAGTATATGACTTAACTGTTTTGATAAAGAAGGTAACGAAAAACAACAACAACAACAACAACAACAACAACAATAACAACAACAACATTATAATCTTTGGCCACATAACTATATCAGGGATTTTTTCCAAAATTTGAGTTAAATTCAACGTTCATAACGTTAAGTTTTACTCAAATTAGCGTTTCAAGTGTTCAAAACAAGTGTTTCAAAGACTTTACCAACACTTTATTAAGGAAAAAATGCAAAGTTTTAACCTTTTTTAAAAGTTTTTACCAACACTTTATTAAGTAAACAAAAATAGGCAAATTTTTGACCATGCCTTACAAAGTCTAGATGTAGAGATGTATCAGTGTATCAGTGTAGCCTTCTTCGTAGTACAGATGTACCGATGTAGCCACCAGCACGTCTGACTGCGTGCGTGCTGCATCCACGGAGCAGACGCAGTTCATACTCCTCTCATGCGCAGTGAACGGTTTGCATCCGATATATATCCGCTCGGCATCCCCTTTGTTTCCGTTAGGCGTACGTGATGCATCCGCTTCATCCGCTCTGCATCCGCTCCGCTCCGCTATCCGTCCGCTTCGCAATTATCCCCGGTAACCCCTTCGGAGCTGTCATCCACTTCCATCCGCTTTCATCCGCTAGGCTTTCGATGAACATCCGTTTAACATCCCCGCTACATACGACCCAAGTCCGTTCTTTTCCGTTCTGTTTTCGCAAATTTTCGCCAATTTTGTCAATTTCTGGAGCGGATGAAAGCGGATGGAGCCACCCCCGAAATTTTGCTCGTCCGCAGTGTCCTTTCTGCATACGCTTTGTATCCGTCGGCCAGTGGGACCGGGCCTTACGCTTTGACCCATTTCCACGAGTCCGAAGAAGTCCGATCCAGTGTAGTCAGTGGTCCGATCACAGTTTGATCGGCTCATGATTGGGCTGATGATGACAGCTTTAGCAAACTAATTCTTTTGTGACATCATACACAGTATGATATCTGTAAATAAACTGTAAAATAAACTGTAAAATATCTGTAAATAAACTGTATTATAATGTAAATAGCACAGTCTGCAAGAATCTTCAGCCTATTGAAGGAGGCAGACTTAATCAGAAGAAAAAGAAGTACTAAGAAGCTCATAAGCCCGCACCCTGGAATCACTACACCCTGCGTGATGCGCATCATTGCTAAAATTATGTGTTGGGCACATCTGGGCCCCGTTTCATAAAAAGTTGATATACACTGTAAAAACATCGGTGTTAGATTTAACACCATGGGTGTTAACTCTAACACCGATCAATCTTCAATAGAGGACCACACCCACAGGTGTAGAAAATGTATTGTGACGGTGTTAAAAAGTGTTCACCTGGCACTTCGTGGTGTTAATTTGACACTGTAGCTGGTGATATTTTTGACACTGCGCTAGAGCTAATTCATTAATGACACCGCATGGTGTTGATTTGTATTGGTGGTGTTAATTTCAATGGTATAACACCTGTCCAGCTTCAATAGGACACCACACCAACTGGTGTTACTGTGGTGTAAATTTGTTTACACATTTTTTCGAAAATCAAGTACTTTATCGGAAAATTCTTCATCGTCTTGTTGAAGTTCAGAATTAACAAGAAATTCAGTAACTAAGAAACTATCAAAAAAAAAAAACAATTTTATATTTTGAAATGGCACCCAGAGGTGTTAATCTAACACCATGAATGAGCACCGGAAATTTAACACCAGCTCGGTGTTTCACATTTAACACCGGACTTTTTGCAGTGTAGCAACTCTTGCTGGAATGGTAATTGTCATGACAATGACAAGAATCCGGCTTCCTGATTTGCTGTTGCTATTGGAAGTTGCCATTCCAGCAAGAGTTGCCATCCTAACATTTTTTATGAAATGGGGCCCTGAAATCAATATTAGGGAAATCTGCCATATCTCAAGTCGAATGCCTGAAAACTGTGGGAGTTGGCTAAATCCACTGTAATTTCCATGCCCTTTATTCAAAAAATGCTCATACCATGGCAACATTAAAAAAAAAGAAGTCTGCACATCTACATGCTAAAGAGATCACGTTTGCCAAATTTCATGTCAAATGCTTAAGAATAGGGACAAATCTACAATATCTTTACAAGATTTTCATTAAAAAAATGCTATTACCATGGCACACAGTGTTCAGTGTAATGAAAAGAGATGAAATTTGCACATACTATAGCTGTCACATTTCAAGTCAAATGTAAAAAACAAGGCAAGTGCCAAAATGTGTCCCGCCCATTCGCATAGAAGAAATTAATGTTTTTCTAACTCCAGAAGTTCATTGACCCCGTCTATGGCCTTTGACCTTGTGGTGACCTTCAACTTCTCAAAAGACATTTACCATCCAAGTTTGGTCACAAACGGACATAGGGATCAAAAGTTATGAGCCATAATGGAACTGCGCCGTAAAAACTTGACAATGGGACATAAAGTTCATTGACCCCTGCCTCTGACCTTTGACCCTGAGATGACATTCATGTTTGGTAAAATGAGTAACTTTGTATAACCACTCTTCCCTCCATGTTTGATTGAAATTAAAGTCCTCAGTAGAGAGTTATTCAAGTTTTTGTACAATGGACGACGGATGGACGGACAGACGGCGCAGGCGATCCCTTTAGTATCCCCTCACCTCCGATGGGCTCGACAAAAATGAGGAAATGAGCGAAAGCCACAATATGTTTGTGTGATTTTCATTCAAAAAAAATGTTGTTACCATGGCAACACATAGTTCGCCAATGAAAAAAGGTGAAGTCTGGACATACAGTGTACATACTGTAGCGGTCACATGTGCCAAATTTCAGGTCAAATGCTCAAAAACTCAGGGAGTTACAGCGGTGTAGGTCAATCCACATGTTTTTGTATGATTTGTATAGAACTTGCTTTTGCCATGGCAACTAATTTCTTAACTCTTAAGAAACTAGAACTATCAATGAATGTGACTGATATCCCAACCTAAACCTGAGGGAGTTAGCTCACTCCATAATATCTTTGTATGGTCTGGGTTTTTTTGTTTTTTTTTAACTTTAATGTGGTTGCCATTGCCATGCATTGTTCAACACTGACAAAAGATGTGTTTTGCTCACCTTAAAACTACAGGTTTGTCTCCCCTCACCTCCAATGGGCTCGACAAAAATATGCGAATGAGCGAAATCCACAATATGTTTGCATGATTTTCATTGAAAAAAAATACTGTTATCATGGCAACACAGTGTGACGACAATGAAAGATGATGTTTGCACAACGTTATTTCGAAGTTGTCACGCATATTAAATTTCAAGTCAAATGTTAAAAAATGAGATAGTTATCTACAGAGTTATTCAAGTTTTTGTACGATGGACGACGAATGGACGGACAGACGCCGCAGGCGATCCCTTTAGTCTCCCCTCACCTCCGATGGGCTCGACAAAAATGAGGAAATGAGCGAAATCCACAATATTTTTGTGTGATTTTCCTTTAAAAATTGCTGTTACCATGGCAACACATTGTTTGCAAATGACATATGATGAAGTCTGCACATACACATATTGTAGCAGTCACATGTACCAAATTTCAGGCCAAATGCTCTAAAACTGAGGGAGTTAATAGGCCACTCCATGTATTTTTGTATGATTTGTAAAAAAAAACAACAAACAAACAAACAAACAAACAAACTGCAGTTGCCATGGCGACTGATCTCTAAACACTCGTGAAAAGAGGCGTCTTGCACAACTGCACATTACATTGATGGCATGTGCCAAATTTCAGCTGAATTGCTGTAAAATTGAAAGAGTAGTTTGATCCTCAACATTTTATGACTTTTATGAAAATCTGCCATTGCCATAACAACGCATTTACGAGATACTGAGGATAACAGTGTCTTGCACATCTACCTATGGTAGCAGTCACACATGCCAAATTTTAGGGCAATTGTTAAAAAAATGAGAGATGAGTTAAAGTCACAACATTTTGCATGATTTTATGAAAATTTGCCATGACCACGGTAACACATTAGTCAATACAGACGAAAAAGGTGTCTTGCACATCTACCTATAATAGCAGTCATACTTGCCAAATTCTAGGTCAATTGCTCAAAAAATGAGACAGTAGGTTCAAGCCACAAGTTTTGCAACTGACCGACTGACCAACCAACTGCCTGGTCACCCGACCTCAGAGTGATTCCTATATACCCCTATACACACTATGGCCCAAATTCATGAAGGTGGTTTAAATCTATACCATGGTTTATGTAAAATTTCAATGAGTAAATACGATTGACAAATTGGGTACACCAATGAACGTCCAACAACAAACGCGAATTAATACACGCATGTCAAATGTACGTCTATTTCACACTTATAAATTTGTACCATGTTCTAAGTTTAACTTAAACCACCATTATGAATTCTGGTCTATATTGTATACAGTAGGTGGGGTAAACAAAGAAGTGTCTTGCACAACTACACATTACATTGATGGCATGTGCCAAATTTCAGAGGAATTGGTGTCAAACTGAGAGAATAGTTTGATTCACAACATTTCTTGTGATCTTTCTGAAAATTTCCTGTTGCATTATGCGATCCTGCCAAGAAATGTGTTTTCTACATCTACCTATGATAGCAGTCACACATGGAAACTTTGGAGTCAGTTGCTGAAAAACTGAGGGAATTAGGCCAATTTTCAAGTGAATTGATGTAAACCTAAGAGAGAGGTTCAATCCACATTTTGTAATTGTTAAGAAAATTTGCTATTGCCATGGCAATGCATTATGCAATACTAAAGAAAAAGGTGTCTCGCACATCTAATTATGATAATGGTCACACATACCAAATTTTAGGTCAATTACTCAAAAAAAAAAAAAATGAGAGAGTACTTCGAACTACAACATTTTGCATGATTTTTATGAAAATTTGCCATTACCATGTAGTAATGTATTACTCCATAAAGACAATAAAGGTGTTTTGCACATCTGCTTATGACAGTGGTCACACATGGCAAATTTTAGGTCAATTGCTCAAAAAAAAAAAAAAAAAAATGAGAGTACTTCTAGCCACAAGATTTTGAGACCGACCGCCTGCATGACCGACCGCCTGCATGACCGACCGCCTGACCTCAGAGTAATTAATTCCTGTTATACTGAAAAGTGGAAATTTTTGTGGCGTTGAAATTTTCGCACATTTTGCGCAACCAGAAACTAGTGCAAAAATAAAATGATGCGAATATTTTTGCATGCCATAATATTCAGTAGTTCATGTTTTCATTCCGTTGATTTAAAAACATGCTAAACTCATCTTACCCACCAAAGTGCAAAAAAAAAAAAAATACTCATGCGAAAATATCCACTTCTACAGTATGTGAGTGGAGGTATAAATATAAGAATAAAACAAAATAGTTCGATAAAATCATTGAAGAGTAAATCAGAGATAAAAGCCTGCAATATTTCCGTGGACTGAACAGTTTTTTTTAATACAATATGTGTAAGCATGTCTGTGTGTGTGTGTGTGTGTGTGTGTGTGTTTGTGCATGCATCACATACAAAATATATCTCCTATGCTTTGCCATCATTTTAGCAAATGCAACCTTTCATATCCACAACAGCGAAAAACATTCCAGGTTACTTTGAGCAGAAAGAATATTATATTTCAAAAGAGTAAAATCCTAAAGCCACCATTCACTGATCTCTGATTGGCTGTAGGCCTACAAGACTAGAATATTTTCTAACATTGGAAGATCATCGCAGATGTCTGCCAATTACAAATTACAGGAAATTTTATCATACAAAGAATCCTTATTCAAACTTAAAGCTCCATAATTACATGGCTTATTATAAAGAATAACATGATTCACTGCTTTGTCCCCCTGAATAATAAACAATCTTTGCAAATCTTTTTGAGTCTGAAACTGACAAGTTGCATTTCTGTTAACTACTCTCTCTTCAGCTTCAACTCAGCTATTAAAGGTCCTATGAAATCAACTCGCCTTTCAATGAAGAGTCATTCACAAAAAGCTATAAATTTTGTTTGGCTAGTTCGTGCAAAGGCTTGCCTACTGCATTTACATCTCAAGGAGGGAATAAACTACTTTTAATGCACAATAAGGAGCTGCACAGCATTTAAACTGCACAACCAATGCCAAACTTACGGTGACTCCAATGCCAGCGGCCAGAAAGATGATGCCCACTACAGCGTTCCAAATGCAACATGTTTTGGCGAAGCTGGATTCATCTGAGGAACTGAGTACAGATCTGGTAAAGAATATAAAATTGATATAGAATTAAATAAAAAATTGATACAATATGGATTGGCCTTGAGGAGGATACAACGTTTATTGCCTGATCTAGAATCGAATTGCCTGAGTCAAAGACAAGGGCAATACGATTCTAGTGATGCGAGGGCAATAATGTTTCCAAAGACAAAATTCCACTTGGCGCCAGCTTGAGCTCTACACCTCTGTGTTGCATGCATATCATGCAACACTGTGCCTATAAATGTGAAGGTCTTTTAAGGCAAACTATAAAGAAGGTTTCTCGCAATGTGAGTTGGACCACGGAGTCCTCCTACCTTATCACTACGTTCCAAACTCCATGGGGCATGTTCAGGGATGGAAGTGATGCCCTATGACATCTTTCCAGCCCCCGAGATCTTTATTTGTCATCTAGATCAAAATTTACAGGGTCTGTGGTCTACCATATGGCATGCACAAGGTCGCAGACGACATACTCATCATAGCTAGGATGCGGCAAAACAGTAGAAGAAGTGAGTCACCATTATGACCGAAATCTGCGGATGTAGCGAGTGAGGTATCAAGCTGCACTCCTCCAAATTTGAGCTCAGGGCCAATGAGGTCAAGTGTATAGGTCACGTGCTGTCGAAGGATGGCCAGGGATGAAGGCAGACCAAGATAAGGTCACCACAGTCACAAATATGCCGATCCTAGACTCAGTCGAAGCACTTCAACTCTTCATAGGTTTGGTGAAATACATAGCGAAATTTTTCCCATCAATTTTCAGACATGAGAGAACCTCTTCGTTATTGTCATATTCACAAAAACGTGTGTGGTTGTGGGGTGAGGAGCAACAGACCGCGTTTGAGGCAATAAAGCACAAAGACAGCGAGGCTCTTGCAGTACTGTGACATTTCGATCCAGCAGTTCCTACCAAGGGTCAGGGAGATGCTCCCCAGTCAGGACTTGGTTTCGTTCCTATACAGCACTGATAGCCAGTTGTGTATGCCAGCAGAACCCAGACGAGCGCCTGCTGAGACCAAGTATTTGCAAATTGAAAAGGAACTTCTTGACCAAGTCTTCGGCGTGTGGACTGATCACAAGCCGTTGGTTTTAATCCCGCAGAAACCATAAGCAACTGCCCCAAAGCGCCTATAGAGACTGTTACTGAACAGAAACAATTTTCATTTAACTTTAACTTCAAATTAGCTTCCAAGTGTGCTCAATAGATAGACAAAAATTGCATCTTTGAATTGTTTAATGCATATTTGTAACTATATGTTACAATATTTTTGCAAGAGGGAGGGTACATCAATTCATTATGAGCATCTTTATCTATAAGTTGATATACAAAAGTTACATGAAGTAGCTACATTGGCTACCAGTCGTGAAGCGCATTGCTTTCAAGATCTTGACAATTGCGTCTTCAAGGGAAAGCTCCTACTTATCTTAGATCTCTAATCATTCCATTCTGTTCTGCTTGACCTGGACTATACGCGTTCAAGTGCAGATCATAGCACCTTACTCCATGTACCCAAAACCACAGTAGAGCGGGGACAATGCTTTTGTGACGGCTGCACCGCGATTGTGGAATGATCCCTTGATGTCTTCAAGAAGAATCTAAAAGACTTTCCTTTTTAATGCTAATCTGTGACTGAATTTGTTGTGAAGTGCTGTGAAACCAGTCATTGATTGTGTAAGTGCGCTATATAAACAAATGATCCGATTGTATAGTATTGTATTGTAAACTAACAAAAATCACCTAACTGAATAGGATATTCCAGTTTCAATGCGGAATTCACTACAATAGTCACTCACAAGCCAAGGCCAAAGCATTGAAACCGAAACTTCCTCTTGCTTATATTATTCTTTTTCTTTCCCACAACTCTCTGTATTGTACATGTACTTGCATATCACATAGCATTGTGTTTTACTCTTCGTAAGATTCAGGGCTGGGTTTACATTGTTACACGAAACATTCACCTCCCACTCACAATCACATAAAGACAATGAGTTGTAGCCAGTGACATGCATCATTGTTATTTTACTGTTCAGTTATGTATCTCTACATTTTTTGCAGCAAAGGATAGTTCCCCATTGTAATGCATACTCATTGTTCTTTACACCAGTATGAAGAGTGAGTGGTTGGAACACAATAGTGTTTAGTCCTATTCTAACTGGGCTATTTGAGACCAAGTTTTTACTTGCAAAATTTTGCCTGAACATAGAGCCGGATGTCAACCACAAAATTACATGGTCATACAATAGAAAATATTGATTGTCTATTTTTAGTAAATTAATTATGAAAATTTATGCATGAAATCATATTATTTTAATCTGTAACTCCATTAAAAAGACTGAAGGCTTGCTAAATTTTTGTGTCAGAATTCCTCAAGACAACTCGAAAAAATTTCTTGTAAAATAATTAACAATAATCATAATCAATTTCTTTTGTTACCTCCGCCAAGGGAGGAGGTTATAGTGGGGCAGATATGTGAAAAAGATGCTCACATCCGGCGGAAAGTATGAAATTTTGCATATAGGGGTATTTTGAAGCGCTGATTTCAAAAATTGCCGGATCCAAGAGATCTGGCCGCGGGGTCGGCCGCCATTTTGAATTCCAATATGGCCGCCGTCAAAGATCCCTATCTTCAGTTCTGAATGACATTAGCCACTGGAATTTGATATATAAAAGCATGGTGATATGATGACTTCAATAACAGACTTATCGATATGTCTGACAAGCTGCACGGCAGCCAATTTGAAATATTATACATATTTGCCATGTTGGAGTGTTGAAAATCTCTATCTCGGGTTTGTAAATTAGGCTACCTGATTGAGCGCGCGTTTGTAACTGATAGAGTGCGCGCTGCTGTATTTACATTGTGACGTCAGTGGAGGGTGCATTATACTTCCTTTTTGCTGCACTTTTTGACATGCCCGTGAATGTTAGTCGTGATGTTTGTCTTCGTAGCCACATTGGAATTCAAAATAGCAGACATTACGTTTGTCAGACACATCACATCAGTTAATACTTTAACTCAGTATGTTAAAATACTTGTTTACACCTAATTTCAGGGTCACTCACCACTTAGAAATCCAGATAGGGATTTTGAATATTTCGTCGAGGCGGCCATACTGGAATTCAAAATGGCGGCCATTCGATGTTTGTCAGACACTCCAAATCAATCTGTCATCAAATTCAATGTGTCAAAACGCTCATGTGTACCAAATTTTGGTGCCACAGGTCATTCAGAACTGAAGATAGGGATCTTTGAATTTGTTTTGTGATGGCGGCCATATTGGAATTCAAAATGGCGGCCGACCCCGTGGTCAGATCTCTTGGATCCGGCAATATTTGAAATCAGCGCCCCAAAATACCCCTACATGCAAAATTTCATACTTTCCGCCGGATGTGAGCATTTCGACCAATTTTTGCTACATATCTGCCCTACTATTATGTTTTCGTTACCGTTGGTTTGTTTGTTTGTTTGTCCGTGTGCAAAATAACTCAAAAAGTGGTTAAAGTGAAAACTAAGTTCTGGTAAGGGCCTGAGAACCCGTCTGACACCATTTCATATTTGCTTGCAATATATCGAAAGAGTCTACAAAGAAAATTACCTGGCTGACGCGGTTTGCCGGAATGATGAGTCGTTTTGGAGTATTTTGAGAAAAATAATAAAAGTCGGTAGACCGACTTTTATTCCAGAAGGCTCCAGACTAACTCGGTCTCAGGGAAAACTCGACCCTATTTCAGACAATTTACACACAGTTCGTGATCGCCATGTTCATCAGTACTCTATTGACCGATTCTGTGACGCGCTATGTGTATTTTTGGCATGGGCGCAGCCATAGTGGGTGTATCAGCCGACCCCCCCCCCCCCCCCCTCCGCACTCCCCCACCCCTCTCCCTACATTAGCACGCGCGCAGAATGAAAAACTGCTTTAGCCAATAGGCGTCTCGTACTGAGTGCGCGAATGCTTGCTAGTGCGCGAACCTTTGTTACAAGTGCGTGATAAACATGTTGCCCGGGGGTGGGGGAGAGCAGGGGGGGGGGGGGGGGGTCGGCTGATACACCCACTATGGCTGCGCCCTGTGCCGTAAAATGTCTGCTGCCCTCAACGAACCCGAATCGGTCAATACTACAGGTACCAAACGAGGCCTTGATGAGCAGACAGGAAAGTGCGTGCTAATCCTGTACAAAACAAATGGACAGCGCGCGGTCCTCAAGCCTAAATACGCACATTACCTCAGTTGCTGAGACGCGCGGTCTTTGAAGTTTTTGTTGTTGTTTATCAAGCGTCTTTGATTGCTTTTAGAGGTGCTTGAGAGGCGCACACTAATTTTGCATGCGCGCCAAAGAGGTTTTTGATGCGCGCGTTAGGGGTAACAACTCGGACCATTACTGCGAGTAGCACGCTACAATCAGCGTGTTTCTACAGAACCCCAAATTCCGGGTCTATCGGATTGTATCCGATAGAGGGGGCTGTAGAAACACACCAGTAACGGTTTCTTTCCGATGCAGATTCCGATACCGATTCCGCTTAACTTAACCGTCTAATGAGGTAGTTCTTTCCGGGGCAGTTTCCAGTGTCAGCGCTGTAGAAACACGCCAGGTTCAATAATCCGATACTGACCAGGGCCGGTATTCCATAAACTAGATAAGCATGCTTAAGTCAGAAAATCTAAGCAATTTTGCTTATTTTCTGGCTAAGATAAAATTCTTAGCTTAAGTTCGTATTCCATAAAATTTGGCTAAGAATTTGTCTTAGCATTTTGCTAAGAATTTTGCTAAGAATTTTGTCTTACCTAAGACAGATTTCGGCTTGCTGGCTAAGCATATTTTCTTAAAAATGTGCCGTCGGTATTCCAAAACGACATTTGTCTAAGAAATTTACCCTAAATCTAAGACAGCTATTGAGCTGTCTTAACTTGGGTTCCAGTAAGAAAAAATTATGGGTGTAGCATAACAATGTAGAAAAGATGGCGGCTTTAGCTCATGATTTTTCATCTTTTTGCTAAATAAAGAAGTTCATCAGTAATCAGTAATGTAAATGAAATGAGTTCAGGGTTTGACGAAGCGTCTCGTTTGCGTCTCGTGGGAACTTGCACAGTAACAATACGGTAGAAACTCGGTGGGCCATGGCCACGGGGAATCGGGGGGGGGGGTATGTGTTGCGCGTATACTACGCGTGCCCTCGACCTCCTTCTCAGCGCGCATTAGCGGCGGAGTGGAGCGCGCAGCTAGAGGAACGCACATAGCCGCCCGGATATAAAGTCTACGTTTATGCCACAACCCACTACATTACGTAGACGTATGCCCTAGCTTGCTTATACACGTGCGGCTATCACAGTTTGTGTATCGAGACAGGCGAGTACTGTCACAAAGCGTCCTCTCCGGCTCCGTGGTACGTTATACCGGATCGGTGAGTACGGACTAATTATCTGGGCCTAGTAACTACGTTAGGGTGTAAACATAAGTACTCGCTTTGATTTTGATTCTCGTGATTTCATGATGTTTCTTTTTTCACTCGGTGTCGTACTTGAAATGTGGTGTGATGTGATTGCGGTGTGAGTCTCACTTATAAGGCCGTAACTTTGGCCGAAAAGATCCAAAACAACACGTAACTGTTAGGTCTATGTTGCCTACTACTAGTACTAAATAAGTAGGCCGTTTACTGACATTCTAGACACTGTGAGACCTAGAGTAATATGGAGACGTTGCTCCTATATAAAAAAAAAAAAGCCTCTGAAAAAGTGTGCATTAGGCCTAGGTATCTTCTTCCATGGGTGGCTAGGTAGTTGCGATTGTTGCTTAAACACGTAAAATACATAGACTTTCACCGCGGGGCAGCTGTTCGCGAACAGTGATGACATGAATATCTTGCTTATGTCAAATGACGTCATCAGAATTTAAGATTTTTGCTTAGCCAAATCGCCCGACTTAAGAAAAATGCCTTACAGTTTATGGAATACCGTTAGGGCGATTTTCTTAGCTAAGCAAAAATCTAAGACATATTGCTTACACTTAAGCAATTTGTCTTAGAAGTTTATGGAATACCGGCCCCGGAAGACAATCACCAGTTTGACATACACGTGTACGGTAATGTGGCCATGACTTTTATGTGCATGCATGTTGCAGCTATTTATCTAACGTTGAATAGTTGGGTGTCTCCAAAACGTCCGAGTAGGCCTATCAGGTTCTAACGTTACTAGTCACAATTTGCCTCAGATTTGACAAATTTGTAAAGAAAATACTCTGAATTTTAACATTTAGAAAACACACACGAACAGGGGCAGGGGTGTTATTTTTACACAGTTGCGCTGTAATTTTAAAACCAAGGCAACTAACACTACACTAGATCTAGTAACCGTTCTCATATAGTTAGGCCTAATACTTTTTAACGTTAGATTCGAGCTACTAGAGCATATAGATCTACGAGTACGACTAACTTGTTACATTCTAATTGACAATACTATACTAACTAGCGCTAACAATACGTGTGAGATGCACATAGAATCTAGTAGGGGTCTATTAAAAATAGATATTCTCTAGGCCTAATAGGCCCTACTTTTTAGTTCGGAAAAGACAAACTCTAAAGTCTAGCATTAGCAAACTAAAAGGGTTTGTTTTACGAACTTTTTGTCGTTATTCTAAAGGTTCGTTACTAGGGTCTAGTTTGTTAATCCGACAAAGAATCAAATAGAAATATGGATCTTGGTAGGGCCTATAAAAATACGACGTTTCGTTAGTCCGAAAATGAAAGGAAATTCAAACATTCATTTACTGAGTATCAAAACATAATTGAAGCACATTTTGTCAATCCAAAAGTGGAAAAAGTGAGTCCACTTGGGGTGTAACGTTAGAATATGTCTAGACCTAGTTAACGTTAGATTTAGAGGCAAGGTGCCTACCTAGCCTGACCAGACACTCTGCTGAGCGCGATTCGCGACAGCGGCTGCGTGTAGTTAGGTGCCTACCTAACAAACTTTACCGTACGTTAGAATCAACGCTATCTAACGTTAGCCGTTAACTGTTTTGTTAGGCATCCTAACAACAGCTACTTCTGTTCTAAAATCTAACGTTGACTTGGAATATAACAGTTCTTTAATGTTCCATAAACCCGAGTTTCTACCCGAATTAAATCCTACCTGCCCGAAGAAAGAGGTCTAGCACAGTTAACACAAACAGTCAACGTTAGCCCTCACGTTTAATAGGCCTTTGTTCTAACGTTACTTATAAATCCAATGACACACAGTCGATCCTTTTAGTTGTAACGTTAGGCCGTTTGTGTTTAAGATTCTAACACTAGACTATACTGAACGTTTTAACTTGTTGAGTTAGAGTGGTTCTCTAGGTCTAGGGCCTAATTTAAAGGGGCCCTGAAATTCAAATGCATGTTGATTTGTGTTGATTTAAAATACCCTCAAGTTCTCAATACCACTTTTGTGGTGAAACGGATATCTATTCTAACGTTAGAAACATTCTGTTTATTTTTTAAAGACTTTTTCTTTTCATTCTCCAGATTAACGTTAGACTCTACTTGGGAACGCCCACCAAAAAAAAAGAAAAAAAAAAAAGAAAAAAAAAAAAGAGAAAACACCTTCCAAACTAACACGTTACAAGTTCTAACGTTAGATCTACTTTAAGACATTCCTAATCAATATTATTCCTCATCTGTCAGTCATTGGTAAAGACTAGTCAGTATGTAATGCAGTAGTAAAGTACGTCTAACGTTACTGAAATATTTAACAAAACTATAAAAAAAAAAACACCTTCCAAACTAGTTCTAGATTGACTTTGAGCCATTTCTAGTCAATATAATCAAAATAGAGCCTATATAATATGGAATGTTTCTTAGAACCACCCTAAATATTCCCAAAAGTGATGTTTTCAAATAAAATTGGATTTCAGGGCCCCTTAAAACGTTACCTTGGTAGTAAAAGTAACTGTTAGGCCTAACGTTAGAATCTAACGTTAGGCCTAATGACACGTAGAAATGTGGAAATCACTAACATGAATAGTCTAACATTAACCACTGTTAGAGCTAACTTGTAGTAACAGTTAACGTGATAGTATCCAGTCGCAGTAGGCCCAACGACTCTTTACGCCTATAAAAACGTGTAACCGCTAGGCCCTAAATCTAATCATTTTTTTTTATCTTAACTTGTTAGCGTTAAATGTTAGACTAGAAATATGCCTAACGTTGGGCCTAGCCCAACAGTTGAGTAGGACTCTTAGGAGGTTCTACTTCTACTCTAGAAACTAGTTAACGTTAGAATTGATGATAGAACTTACAGAACTCAGTCAGACGCGACAGAAGCTGTGTCTCTGTGAACTGCTGTTGTCTCGTCACATGTGATAATCCAGTTATAAAAATCCAACCTTAAGATCAGTGAAAAATTGACGAACCATAGAATTGGTAGAAAACAAAACTAGTTTCTAATCCATATAAACGTTGGAACTAACGTTAGAGTAGGAGCCCTAACGTTAAGTTAGATGAAAACAAATTCGTCCAGCAGCCGGTCGTGGTTAAACTTGTACCCACACTAGGCCGGGCCGGCCGGCCCAGGGCTAGGCAAGCTAGGCAGGCCCTGTGCTCAGTTTCGTTCAATCGGTGATCGCATCCGCATCATCAGTAGATGCTTGACCCGGGCTAGGGCCCACAATGCACCAGCCAACTTTCCAGACATCCGGTCACACCTGCATTCAGGTGGAGAATCGGATTCAATCCGATTATGCGCTTTCTGTAGAAACAACCCGGTTCCGCGTTAGCGCACTGTTTGATTACGCGCTTGCAAATGCTAGGTCTATCGGATTCTCTGTAGAAACACGCTGATTGTAGTTTATACAGGCCGCTCCCATACATATGCATAGTACAACGCTGTACAATCCAGAGGGACAACCAATACAACTCATCCCGCCGTCAACGTCAAGCACAGCGCGCGAGACCGAGGGGGAAATTACAGAACACCGGTTTTGCCTCATATAAATTAGCATATTGGTGCGTATAAGAGCCGCCGGAGGCGGGGCCGAAGGCCCCGCCTCCGGCGGCTCTCCCTTAGAGATGAATTTCAGCCCGAAGGGCTGAAATTTGTCTTTCCCGACGTTTGGGGCCCCAAAAAAGGCCAGAAACGGAACGGCCGTCAAGAAGTAGGTTGACCACACAATTTTTATGAAAATTGAGTGGTTTCGGAGGAAAACTGCTCTAAATCGAGATAACTCGAGTAAATCGACGATAAAGAAAATCGACCCGATTTTGACGGAACTATTTTAATCGTGATGACGTCATCACAGCTGGCAGCCCTTCTTCCTTCCTCTTTTCGACACAAGTCATCACGATACAATCACACTACATACTAGTTTGGCAAGGCAGCGCGTATACGCGTATTGTCAAGAGACATGTGCGCACCAAAGGTGCGCACTCAACTGCTATACGTATTGTACACTGTAGGCCTACTACTAAACATGCACGCGTTCTGCAGACTCAATACGCGCTACCACTGCCACACGTACGCATAAGCTGTTATGTGTACTGTTGAGTGCATAGAGTCAACATGGTGGGCTGTCAAGCGCACCCACACAGTGCGTAAGCTCTACTGTAAGCTAGCACCAGCAATTAGATAAGTGATTGTTTTCTAGTCTCACCTAAATTGCTATCAATTTCTAGGATATGGACTATCCTCGACTCCTAAAAACGTGAGTATACATCGTAAATTCGGGTAAATTTTAACGGATAGTCTAGACTAGCATCGTCAGGATCTAATGTTAGAACTACATTATTCGGGGGACACCCCCGAAACCCCCGAGAACAACACTTCTCACCGCGCAGAGCAAAGAAAACACACGTAAACAAATGCAATCGTCGACAGCCAAATCACGGACCGTATCGCAGATCGGATTAATATTTTAATGGTTGCTATCGGCAAGCGTAATTACGCTCTTTTCAGAGCGATTTGCGCTCTCCGTGATTGGTTGCCGGTATTCTGTAATTTACCCAGTTATCCCCGAGTCCGAGTCTAGCCTGACCAAGCCTGACCCCGTTCGGGTAAGTTCTGAGACTGAACGTTTTTGGGACCCGGGGCCGTTTTTGGTTAATATTTCGGGGCCATTTTCGTCGTTACCCATCGAATATCTTGTTATTACAGCGTTATTCCGCACATTTCCTAGGCACACGTTCACATTTTGGAGCAAAATTTGACAACTTTTGCAGGCGTACCAGAACTTTCTTTGGGCTTTAACGGATTTGGATGAAATTTGCAGGAAAGATTTAGAATGATACAAGTAACAGATGATTAAATTTTGGTAGTGATCCGAGAATTAAATTTATGAAGGATTTTTGATATTTTGGCAGGTAGGGTCAATGAACTTGGGAGTTCAGGCTGCGCGTATTTGAGGTTTGCATGCGCGCACTAAAGCGCATACTCTAGTTTGCGCCGTGCAACTGAGGGCTTATGACGTAACAAAGGCTTCTATCTTGGGAAATCGGGCGACTTTCAGCACACAATGCTATTTAAAGCCCAAAGAAAGTTCTGGTACGCCTGCAAAAGTTGTCAAATTTTGCTCCAAAATGTGAACGTGTGCCTAGGAAATGTGCGGAATAACGCTGTAATAAGAAAATATTCGATGGGTAACGACGAAAATGGGAAATATTAACCAAAAACGTTCAGTCTCAGAACTTACCCGAACGGGGTCAGGCTAGACTCGGACTCGGGGATAACTCGGTCTCGCTGTGCTTGACGGCGGGATGAGTTGTATTGGTTGTCCCTCTGGATTGTACAGCGTTGTACTATGCATATGGGAGCGGCCTGTATAAACTACATTGTCGTAGCGTTCTGGCTACTCGCAGTAATGGTCCGAGTTGTTACAACGCGCGCATCAAAAACCTCTTTGGCGCGCATGCAAAATTAGTGTGCGCCTCTCAAGCACCTCTAAAAGCAATCAAAGACGCTTGATAAACAACAACAAAAACTTCAAAGACCGCGCGTCTCAGCAACTGAGGTGATGTGCGTATTTAGGCTTGAGGACCGCGCGCTGTCCATTTGTTTTGTACAGGATTAGCACGCACTTTCCTGTCTGCTCATCAAGGCCTCGTTTGGTACCCGTAGTATAGAGTACTGATGAACATGGCGATCACGAACTGTGTGTAAATTTTCTGAAATAGGGTCGAGTTTTCCCTGAGACCGAGTGAGTCTGGAGCCTTCTGGAATAAAAGTCGGTCTACCGACTTTTATTATTTTTCTCAAAATACTCCAAAACGACTCATCATTCCGGCAAACCGCGTCAGCCAGGTAAGTTTCTTTGTAGACTCTTTCGATATATTGCAAGCAAATATGAAATGGTGTCAGACGGGTTCTCAGGCCCTTACCAGAACTTAGTTTTCACTTTAAAGTACTAAACGTATGGGTGGAAATAGCTGATGTCTCTATGGAAGAACAAGATCAGTGGTGGAAATAATAATAATAATAACAATAATAAGGTCTTATTTATCCAGGGTAGCCTCTTCAGTGTTGCCACTGCTCTACCAGAGGGCCCTGCCATTATTATTACCGCAGCGTTGAGCTGCATACTTTGCGGAGGTCTGCGCTCTTAGAGTGCTTCTCTAGTTTTTTATTGTTTTGTTAATTTCTTATGTATTTTATTGTTTTTTGCCCCTTTGTTTTCCTCTTTTTTTGGCCAAAATTTGTTGCAGGCACTTTTCAAGCTCATCTACCTTAGAATTGATTAATTTCAATGATTAAAAGTTGAAATAATCTAATTTATATCAATCTATCCAAAAAACAAAAAAAACACACACAATTTGCATTGGATTTGCACAAGATATCAAGAATTTGAGCTGTTTTCGGGTTGACATGCATATAAATATGCGAAACATTACGTAACTTCAGAACGGTGTACATGGAGGTCGCAAATTTGGTCTCAAAAATATGCGGGAGACTTAAATGAAAATAGTCATGTAACGACGCAGCAAAAGCTTTGCGCGTTGTGGAATCATGGCGCGAAGTGTCGAGTTAAGATAGTTGCTGTTGCTGCATGTCACAGTTTCAATCAGTTATTGCATGTCGCAAATAGCCAAGAGAGAGAGAGAAAAAAGAAAAAATATCTCTGGTTTAATGCTGTTTCTCTACATCATAATCTTTACTTTTTATTGTCAGTTCTTCATAGAGTATTGTATCAAAATGGTATTTGTTTCGTGCAAATGTAGAGTGCATATTATTTCATGCGAATTAACTCATAGAGCAAATTTGTTTACAGCACTTCAGTTACACGACGTGGTCGTGGTTATTTTTATGATGATTTACATTGTATACATGTAACAAGTTACACATTCTAAAAGAGTATCTCAGCTGTTCCTTTTAGTCAGTCTTCTGTATTGATGAATTTTTGTCAGTTACTGGCTTTTGTGAAGATTCAGATAGTGCATGATAAAAAAAAATATTGATAAGTGCAGCGATAATTTCTAGAGTTAATTCAAAGTTGTGTTACAGAGGTTTGACACCATCATTTAGCATTGTGTGTTTGTATACGTGTGTATACAGGTGGGCCATATGACACATTTTAGATAATTAACTTTGATTAATTATTAAACGTGATCAGTTATGGGGCTGAAAATGGTGTCGCTGTATGACGTAAATAATTTTAATCACACTCTGAAGAGTTTAAAGGAGAGCTTACCTCTGTGTAAGAATAAATAAAGAATATAGGAAACTTTAGGGGAATTTTATAACCATGTCTATATGATAATTTCACACAGGTATTAGTAACTACCTATGCGTCACAACTCTCCTCGTGCATTATTGTGCTCATACTCTCTGTACAACGAAACTGGGAATCGAAGCTGCTGCAGCTGTTAAAACAGTAGTATCGTTTCTATCTTGTGCATGCTAGGCACGATGCTCTGAATTTTGGCAGGTAGGCCTACACACTAAACCTGTAGATATATAATTCTTTTTCTTCCTGTACGTAGCTTATGAAGTTGTGATGCATGCGCGCTCAGTATAAGATACAGTATTGGTTGGAATGAGTGTTGCGTGCCGATGAAACTAGGATGACAACCGGTGGTTCCGCTTAAGAAGACGACTCGTCCAGCAGCCTTTACAAGCATTCTCGAGCGGGCTTTGCTGCAACGTGGGACAACTGATTCTCTGGACGGACGTCCGACGTACTTCCAGAACGAACGTCGGAAGACGACGTACTTCAGAACGGTGCAGAACAACAAGGACAAGGACGGACGTCATGAAACGACGTACTTTCTGAATGACGTCAAAGAACGACGCACTCCAGAAACGACGTCGGGAGTGATAGTAAGAATTCACTTGTCGGTGTGTTGGATGAGATAGATATGAGAGTGAGAATGTACCTTTGAGTCAGATGATGTGAAGTGCAAGGTGTAAACTGGTGACGTACGAAGAGTGGTGGAAGACTAAAGGTTTTATCCTCTTCAAAGAGTGGTCGTATATTTCGACCAAACGGACAGTCGGCTCAGCTCGGCATAAGTGCCAAGGCCCTGTTTCGCTACAGTACAAAATTCTCTTTGATTCTAACCCTTTGTTTGTCATATACAAGTGCTTATTTCAATGCAAATTGTCCTTAAAAACTTTATTACTAAATATCTGACCAATTCTTAAATTAGCAACACATTGTTTTACGATTAAAGTTTCTGTTTCTCTATCAAAGTGCCATGTTTTGTATATTTCTTTCTGATTTTGTGCGGGTTGAATGAATCAAACCACTTCCATGTAATCTTTCTGCAATACAAAATACACGGGGACATACATTCAGAGATGCCCATTTCATTAGGAGAATATTTGCAGCACAATTACATCACAATTTGTTGCAATGGGATAAAGCATGTGGCTGAGCTGGGTGAGATTAGACAATGAAATAAATTACCCAAGTTATAAAAGATCAGATTCCTGGCTAATCTGGAATTCTCTGTGACAATTTTTTTAGCTAGGTCTAGCGAACAAAGATTTTCCGGAAGCTATTATGTACTCCACACATTATAGGCACTCTGCACATGACGTTTCTATACAATCTAAAGCACACTGTCAGTTTCAGGATAGGTTAGGAGAATCCATTTGAATTGATTAAAAGCTTAAATTCTGCTCTTTCAGAATCTGCTCTGAACTAAAAATCTATTGTATGTCTGGCGACTTTTGGTGTTGTGATGCAGGGTAACATAATCCATTATGTTAGAAGTTCCCGCGTACTGAAGATTCACCACGACAGTTATGGCCCTCTCAGCCACTCTGCATGTGGTCTCAGCGAAAAGTGATTCTCCGTAAGAACAGACTCACAGGGGCATAAGTCAAAGTGTTTCAGGCACGCTCCTGGACCCAACGTTTAACCCGTTAAGGAGAGTTTGATTTTGCTACAAGACGCATTTCTCATAGACGCTCTCCCGAGTATACTCGGGACTCGTCCTCAACGGGTTAAACTTGAATTTAAAAGAAAATAAATTCCTGTGCGTTTCCTCTGATTTGTACTCTTGGGATGAGTAAATTTCAACGAACAACAATCAACTTCCCCCTTTTTATTTCTTTGAGTGTTTGCTTTTCATCCCCAATGAAAGTTTGCACCTTCAAAAGGTTGTTAACTCTTTCTTACATAGTTACAGAGAGTAACAGTACTTATCACTGGTTAACTTACGCTTTTGTGCAGTGAGGGCATTTGACGGTTGGTGCCTGGTGTTGAGGGCTCAACTGTTGAAGTAAGAATGATGGAAAGAGAGTGCTCAGTTTTTACTTACTTACAAAATGTCTACTGCCCAAATCGTGATAACCCAAGATATCTCACTTTACTGAGCAATATGTGCGAAAGAATTCTGTTACCTATATCTTGAATACTACCAACCTACCCCCCCCCCCACAATCCAAAATGAAACATAAAATGTCACATTGGGTCTCTTTGTCTTTGATCTTCTGTATTTGAAAAGGGACGATAAGAATCACTGTAACCACAGGAAATCAGTGATTCATATCAAAACAAAAGATTCCTAACCTATACATTTGATTAAATTTTGTTCAACAGAGGCAATTTTTTTTTTCTATTTGATCATGATTAGTTACCAACACCCTCCAAGCCATTCTGACCCTTGCACATGATCAAATTAATTTATGTTTGCAGGGTTGTCCACAATCACATTACACAAAGGTTTGTGAAGCCATCATTGGTAACTCTCAAGCCACTGAGGTATCAAGAAAATACTAAAATGGACCATAAAGACGGCACGAGATAAAATCTAAAACAATTTTGCTTCTAGCCAGTGGCTTTATGCCCAAGGTGTAGCGATAACCTACTACCAGTAAAAGTGAGCATTTTGCAGATCTACATCACGTCATGATAACATTTCATGTTCTACACGCCAAATATGCATTATAGGACCCTTCAACTGAGACAAGAACAACAAAAGCAACAACCAAAGCTTGCATGATAAACAAGGAGTGCTCAGAATGCTCTTATGCCCTTATTGTGAAATCACCATTATACAGAACGGTAAACAATGCGTGCAACCAGTGGAGAGCTGCACGTCTACTCACAGTGAACCACCTGTTGCAGTGGGCGCACACAACCCTGGAGCCGGAAAACCTCGTCGTATCCTGGGGGACCATTGCAGACTGTAGGTTGATAATGCTGCTTGCTGCAATAATGAGGGATTGAATGAGTTGGTGTTGGTAGCAGTCACATAGTACTGGTGATAGTTCCAGTTATGATACAAGAAGAAGAACACTGTTAATGATGATAATGCTAATAATAACAATAATGTTCATAAGATCATTATTGTTATTGTCATCTACAGTAGCAGTAGAAGTAATAATAATAGTAATAATAATAATAATAATAATAATAGTAATAATAGTAAGAAGAAGAAGAAGATGAAGATGAAGAAGAAGAAGAAGAACAACAACAACAACAAGAATAGCGATAAGACTAACTATGAATGTTCAAATTGTATTCTGATTGACTTTACCCCAAACACCATTTAAAATGAACGATGCACGCCTTGCTATCAAGGGCTGAGAAAAGTTTCCAAGTCTTACACTACCGCAGTTACTTTGATAAAATGTACTGGAGCGATTGGCTACGAATATGTGACGCAGAGATGAATGTTGGTGACGAAGCTGTCTTTTTGTTTTTTATTTTTTTTTTTTTTAATAATTCAGTTGCTTCCTGGTGTATAGTGTTTGGATTCTATACATACCATCATACTACCTCTGTAAACTGCAATCACAGCACAGCTGGCATAGGCTTGTAGACATGGCAAGCTGGATTCACATTTCATTATTCACATTATACATTTAATGAGTGTTTCAAAGTAATAAGGAGTGGGTTACGCTTTATCTGCTGAAACTGAAAGTGTTCATGTAGATAGAATGTAATGCTTTGTTTTGTTAAACTGTCACTTTCCTCTTTTTTCTGTTTTTTTTTCTGTTTTTTATTTGTTTGTTTGTTTTTGCTGGCAATCTGCCTTTCTGTATGGGAACAAAACATTTTTGTGTGAAAAAAAAAGCCCACTGTAGAAAGGTGACAGATTAGTGCCAACTACCCCAGTGCAGTTTACCCCCTGACCTTTGACCATCTAATCAAGTAAGTGGGTGTAATAGAATACACACCATCACAAGATCTCATGTACTTTGACCCTGAACTGGCGTGCTGACTAAAAACACAATCAGTCCAACGATTCAAACTTCTAGATGCTGTTAGGTTACATAAGTTCTCAGTTCTTACATTTATGTACGATCTCTGCAACGAAACTATTCCGCACCCTCTGTGACTATTGCCAAATTGTGCATCATACTTACAGGACAAGAACAAAATGAAAAAAGAATGTTGTACTTACCAAAATTTAGAACCACACAGGGACAATTTTCGATTTCTTACTTAGGACCCAAACTTTGGAAAACATTGCCACGAGAAATGCGTGAACAAAGCAAAAGATCTACATTTCGTAAATGCCTTGCAGATTTCCTACTGTATATACTGTATCAAGTATTATTAGTTTTCTATGTTAGAAAATGAATGATGTATAAATGAAGAGTTTGTTCGCAAAAGCCGATAAGTCCATTTTTGAAGATTTTGAAGTATGGTGTCTGTCATAAAGTACAAAATAATACCTTTAAAATGATATATTGGTCACTACATAAAAGGTACATTTTTGAAGTTATGGTCAAAAGAAGCAAAAATGTTCGTATTATTCTCTTTATTTTTCTTGACCTTTAATCGCAAATATCTCCATTTGGCAAATATGGACTTATCGGTTTTTGCGAACAAACTCTTCAAATATTCACAGTCATTTCAACTAATCATGTAATAATTTTTCTTTTGTATTTAGCTTTTAGTATGAAGATCAAGGTGGCCAATCTCGACTAGCACTTGTGCTAACTTTTGGTTTCCTTGTTAACAACAGCAACTTTGTAGAATTATGCTACATGTATCATATTTAACTCTCAAATATCATCATTTAATCATGCTATTATAAAGGAGTAACAGATAAGTTTTTTTTTCACGTATGTATGTAGATACAATTGTGTTATGATTCTAATATGTACATGTTCAAAATGTTGTTGCTAATAAAACTTCAAACTTCAAACAATCAACAATGCATTTCTGCACTAGGAGAGATTTCATCTGTTTAACGCCACCTCGATCATCAGCACGTCCGAAAACATGGAACCGTATATCCCATCTTTTCAGAAAAGAAAACTAAATTTACACTTATCAATTATTATTGATAATGTTTATCAACCACTTCATAACCTTCAAGATATTTATGAGATATTCTAATTTCAGTGGCATCTACTTCAGTCTTTACATACAATATGTGACCAGTCACTTAAAAAATGAACCACACTCCTGTAATGCCAAGTGAAATCAAAGAAATCACATATTTTATCTTTCTCTGAAGCTAGGGTTATAATACGTTTAAACTACATGGGATTGTACAGAAGTAGAGTGCCTGTATGTGATCATAGGGAAAAGCGGCGAACGACCAGACATATCCAGCTAATGCTGTGGTTGGCACCGAGGTTGGTACAGGTCTTCTTGCTTGCCAGACTACAGCCTAAATACAGGGATGATACCGAGATCGAATGTACAAGATGAAGAAAAAGGCAAGTTATGCCTAATCGGCAGGTAAACACCAGGACCCTGTTTTATGAAGAGTTATGATTTATCATATAGTTGATTTCTATCATAAGTCTATATGGCAGCCTGTGTGTTAAGAAAATTTATAATAGATTTTATCTTTGATAAAACGGGGCCCAGACTGTGTATAATGCTAACACGGTGTACCTATTCGAGTATGTGGCGTCCAACTGTCCCTGATCAGCATCTCAACATTTACGCAGGAATTTCATTCCTGATGAGTTAGCAATACTCGGAGTAGGAGTTGAAGTGGGAGGGGGGGGGGGGGGCATTTTCATAATGACTGGTCAAGAAGTGTTTCCCGAAAAAACTTGAAATTTCAGAATGTCATGACTTCCTTATTTCTTATCCGATTTTGAATATTTTTGCACTGTTATGCAGGGAATATTTTGTCTTTCTAATGAAATTGAACAAATTTTGGAGTTGTTGTTGTTGATGGTTTTATTCATACACTAGTTGAAATACTTGCACTCTCAGCCGTTATAAAAAGGCTGTTTTTAAGCAAGTACGTATGATATACAGAAAACATGCAGTGGTACAATCAGCGATGATGATACACAATAATCATTACAATGAAAAAAAAGAAGAAGGATGAGATGAAAAATACACAACATCTTTTGGCAAAGTTAAATACAAAAGCAGTAAATCGCAAAGAGAAAATTTTCTCGGAAATAGAGAACTCAAAACAAAACTTATTACTAAAAGTGAAAGAAACTTAAATCAAGTAAGAAGACAGAACCGATATCCTTCAGAAATAGTGCTAACCTGGTACATGTCCTCGTGGTTTCCGATAATTGGTTAAATAATAAATGAATACTGCTACTTTTACAGAAATTGGTTTTGGGCTTTGGTAACCATACTTTAAATGCTGAGTTCCTGAGATTGTAATTAGATACTTTCATATTAACTTAATAAGTCAGAAAATCAGGTAGGAGGTTATTCAAGGCTTTGTAACTGAAAACAACAAGGTCTTTTTTTTTTTCACTTTGGCACTGAGGTAGTCAGTATACAACCTCCCATACAAATCTCGTGGATTTCTTCTTTAAATGCAAAAGTATCAAGGTGTCTATTTCTATGTACTGGTCTACTTGTACACCTGTATATTCCAATCTATGTGTATGCCAAACTGCAACGTCTTAGAAATTTATCATCAGCACACATACATAGACTGCATGTAGTGTACATAGATCTGTTAGTATTCTTGCCAAAATGTCTGAACTTGTATAATACAACAGACATGAATGACGTAATGTACTGTGTGGTAAGGATACCGAAAAGTACCAACTTAGATTCTTACCAATATGTAGTACTCTTTTGTACATTTGACTTGGTTCCTATCGACTTAGTATCGAGGTACGCTTTACCACATCCTTTGTATCTTTGAATGATGAATTATTCAACTAAAACCTATGTTCTAATAACAATAATAATGAATTATTGAACTCAAAACCTATACTATGTTCTGTATGTATTGCAATCTTTATACTGCCTCTAGACCCTCTAGACATGATTTAGATTCTATATGATAGTTTGAATAAATGGTTCAGTCTATATGTGACTTTCTGTATTCACATATGTCTATGAAGAGTTTGTATGAATTCCATATCTACCAAAGAGAGTGAGTAGTTGTAATTACAGAAATCTATTCCGTAGTCAAAAGCAGTCCGCAAATGTCAAAAATATCTCAAAGACCTTAAGTCTCTATTCGATGATTTTCCCTAATCAATATTATAAGAATCCCTGGATCCCACACACGCACCTCAGCACGCGTTCCTCATCTGTCCCTCCTTGGACGCATGCTACAATCAACATGAAAATAAATAACACATGAAACAATAAAACATCATGTCAATATACTCCTAATATTTTCTAACAGTCCGCAGTTTGGGCTAATATATTATCTCTTCTCTACCAGATATTTCCAATAAACTTGACTCATCTACCAGTGTTAATCACTCATCCTGGCAATCAATAACATCGTTGTCCTTAACAAGATAGACACATTAAATAATTGATATTTTACTTGGATGAACTCTACTGAGCAGAGATAATGAATTCAGACACACTCACGGTGAGTACGGAGTGGGGGTCTCTTGAAGAAATGCAGACAAATGAGTGAGTGAATTCAGCGTGAGTGCTTCCTCGAGAAGAGATTCTGGCGAAAGTGAAAAATAAGCGTCCAGCCGGCTATATTAGGGAGCTTTAGATTTTAGACGCGCGGACGTTCAAAGAGAAAAAAACATGATCTGAGCGTGCGCAGTAACGCGGATCAAGTTACTGCGCACGCTCAGATCATGTTTTTTTTTTCTCTTTGAACGTCCGCGCGTCTAAAATCTAAAGCTCCCTAGTATCGCGGCCAGGCCCCGACCGCTGATTGGTTTAAAGTGCCGTAATACGCACTTCCTATTATTCCCTACGTGAGCCCTCTACGGCCAAGTTCTTCTTCTTCTTCTTCTTCTTCCTCTTCTTCTTCTGGTAAAGTCAGCCTTCTTCAATAAGCTGAAAATAATTGCAGACTTTACACTATAATACAGTTTATTTAGTCCCTACAAATATTTACAAGTACATAACAAATAATAATGAAGAATAAAGACAAGCCACTGTGATCAACCGTAAGTCGGTTTCGGAATGCTCCCACAGATGGCGCTGCAACGATTTCTGAGGGCAGGGAATTCCAGGTCCTTACTGTTCTCGGAAAGAACGAATGACGATGTGATTCAGTTCTCGAGTGTGGTATCTGATAAGAATGCCATAGTTCAAGGTCGTGAAGACAACTGTCGGGATGACGTTACAGGGGAACCTGGGAAACAAATTAATCTTCCTAAGTTTTTTCCCAAGTTTCTATCCAAGTCAGAAAGTTAGGAAGTGCCTATACGAAAGACAAAATTGGCATTCTGAAATTCAATCCTAGGAACTTCTTAATGCAAATTAGGTCATCCATATCTTCGGCGATTGTTCTTTATCAAGCCAATACGAAATGCCGTATCATAAGGAACTAACCAATGACAATCACATATTATTATGAAGTAGGATAAAATACACGTGTGCGCGGCATGTCCCATTTGTCATGCCCGTTGCGCGCGTATGTGGGCGCAGTGAATGACAAGTGCCTATCACATTTTTCTGTACAATTCTGTACATTTTTCTTTTTTCATTTCATCAATCGTACTTCACTCTTATTTCCTTTTTTTAACGGTTGTTTTGTATATATTTAAAGTTATTTGCAACGCTGTATAATTGAATTAATAATGTGATATATGTTTTTACATTGGACTCCGATACAAGTAGTATGGGTTGTTGAGTAAAATAAACTTTCGAACTTTTAAACTTTCAAACGATGGTTTGCAGCTTACTATATAATATGATATCGTAACAACGTACTCAGGACAGGGGTGGGCCTTTCCTAAATATCATCCTAAAATTCTTTCCTAAGTGTATTCTAGAATACCAACTTCTTCCTAAGTCTAAGAAATTTGCATAATATATTATCTATCTAGGATTCATCCTCGTTTGCATAATTTCTTAAGTTTCTTCCTAAGTTTAGAAAAAAACGTTAGGAAGAAACTTGGGAAGAAACTTTTTTGTACGAAGGATTTCAGAATACCACCCCTAGGATTCATCCTCATTTGCATATTTTCCTAAGTTTCTACCTAAGTTGACCTACAGATTTGTAAAACTTACAAAATACGATATCACTCAAGGAGTAATTCAACTCATATATGAACGAATTCCTGTTTTACATTAAAATGGTATCCTTTATTGTCCAGTTTATAAATTTCATAATTACACACATTTATTACGTAAAAAACATGTAAATGTGATAATATGTTTAAGTTCTAAGTATTGTTTTGTTGCATGTATCTATAGCATGTAAAATATGTTATTATTCAGACAGGTGCTGTCCAAAGTCGACTCTAATCTGTAAAAGCCACAGAAAAGAGGGAGATAATTCAGTGTGAATGTGACAAAGAGTTAATGTGTCATTGTATGAATCATAGGAATTTATTGAATTCACATGCATGTTATGTAATGTACAAAATATGAAATGCAGAAACAAAGTTTTTTTTTTTTTTTTTTTTTTTTTACTCCAAGAATTCTGCATGTCTTCACATTAGCAAATATCAATGTGTTGCAGTGTGCCATTGTTATGTTAAAAACTTTATTGCAAACTGCAAACATGGAGGCATTTTGTAAAATCCTATTGGAATATCTTTAGAATTCAGGATGACATTTGGAGTAAGGTTAATCAAACCAAATATTGTGGTGTACATTGTGGGAGATTGTTGTTGAAATGTCATCTCAATGATCATTCAAAGGTTGTGCCTACAGTGTAATGTCGAAAGATTTGACTTAAATTCTTACTCATGCAAATATAAATGTCTATAAGGCGAGGAAAACGTAATTATCCCTTCACTTTCGGGATAATTAATGCCTAAGCTGCCTATAGTTTCCTACAAAAGATAAAGTTGCTGAATTTGTAAATTCATTGTTTCAGTCTGCCTGTAACAAATCTATCACGATTCCACCTTTAGTCTCCAGTTCAAGATATTTAAGGTTAGTTACTGGAACTTTAATTTCTCATAGAAAACAAAGGATGCCTTGTGAAAGAGAACTAATACCATCATGTAATGACTCGGATAACACCATAAATTCACAAGAAACCATTAGGGTGAATAATGGCTAATAATGAGGCTAAGATGTCTTTGGCCATCAAAGACTGAGCGGTTTTTAAAACCGTAATCTTTTAAGCCTTTTGTTGACTGGTACACTGTACTCTGATACTATATGGAGATTGGGAGACTATAGATCACATGGCCGGAATGGCCACAATCTACACACCAGCACACACGATGACAAATGTGCAACTATAATTCTACTAAAAAGCTCCAACAAACTGACCTCCACACATATGCACAATATGTAGTTGAAAACACACCACTTTCTCATATATCTCTTCATTCTGAGCAGTTCATTAATGATGACAAGTTGGAGTGCCTTTCATTTTTCAATACGATCATTTTAATTGTTAAGTAATAGTACCAACAATGTGATGTTAAAACATAAAAATGAGCAAAAAAAAAAAATTAATTGAGAAAAAAACTTGTACTGCCCTCAGTAAAGCCATGCAAATCAAATATCTACATGTATACTGAAGAGCTGCTTACACATAATTATGCCTTATATCACAAATGGTTGTAACGTACGTAAAATTACTGCAGTAAGAATCTATGATCAATGACCCACGATTAAAAAATTGTACAAATTCTACACTGATTTTAACAATTACGCTGATTAGTAATTTCAGTTTGATTGTTCTTAGCCACATTCGCAGGTGCTTTGCAAAAGCCAAAGTGCCTTTTCATACACTTAATATATGAACACTATTATTTTCATGTACAGCTGTAGATATTTTCACGAATGAGAGGGTCACGGACATTTTCGCAAATTGACTCAGAGACCTTCATAGGCGCACTATTACCTTTATAGTGCATGGTGACATTTTCGCGTGTTGTTAAATTCGCGGTCCAACTGTGATTCGCAAAATTCGCGAAAATAACAGCTTATACAGTATACTGCATATCACCCTAGAGACAAAAGTTCTAACAAAAATGAGAAGATAAACAATCTTGATGACAGATTAAGTGGAGAAAGCAAAATACTTTTCATGCTTGTATACTTCCCACATTTTTTTTTTTTGCATGCACCTTGCATATAAAGTTGTATCCTATAATTTGACATCGAAATTTATGGAAATGTAGGTACACTATTTGTATACAGTGTATATCATTACAGAACCTACTCTTCTATTCATTGATTGACTGCATTTAAATTATAGACTTTCATAAGAATTTTTTAAAAATGGACAAAAAATGTTACATTGTATGTTATCGCATCGATATGGTTATTTCTACAATTTCATCACCTGATACGCATGAACACAAACTTATAGATCATGTGACATTTTCCTGCTGACCCTCGGAACTGAGCAAAAAGGATTACATGGAATGTGTGTGATAGAGCAAGCTTCTATGAGAGATACACACTGATACAAGCATACTTCTACCAGGGAGGTGTTATACATGAAGTAGTAAGCAATTCTCCTTTGAGGTCATGCACGAAGCCACCACAATACAATTGGTACATTGGTGCTTTGTCAAAAGAGTGCATCGGCAATTGCGAGTGGCACTCTCACAGCAGAAAAGACCTTCCCTGCTGCAGTTCGTTCTTTGTGTGTATGTGTGTGTGAGTGTGTGTGTGTTGGTAACAAAGAAGATTGTGTGTTGAATTGGAGAAGGGAGTGAAAATGCAGTGTTAAAATTACACTTTTACCTGAAAAAAATAGGAAAAAACAAAACACCCTGGAAAACGCTTCTGCAGAGTACAATGTACTTTGAAGGATCAAATATAATGCGAGAGTAAAAGGTAGAAAACTTACATGTACAAAGTGAAATCTAGGGAAAATATGTTTTTTAGAGGATCTTATTTTAATTACACTTTGATATGAACATTATGAGAAGAGAATTACATGTGTATAACCGTAAATTCTTTCCAAAACTGTTCTTAACATATTCTATTATTTCATTCAAAATTTTTCAGTGAAGTACAACTTGTATTTTAATGAAATGAAAAATATTTTCTTTGTCTCGAAATAAAGTCTTGGAGAAAGAGTGGTGCCGAGCATGGACTCAAAGCAAAGAAGAATGTTAGACAACCCATTGTAATGCTTTAGAACCTAAACATGTGTTTGCATGGATTACAAAAAGATGTAACTCCTTCTATAACACCTCCCTGCTTCTTCTCCAGCACTCAATGACCCCCCCCCCCCCGACATAAATTTCACATCGTCTTTCATTCACTACACTTCCCAGCAGTCCCAGTATATACACTGTCTCATGTAAAACTGTAAGGCATATGATATACACGTCTATGTTGAAAGAATAATTTGTTTCTGTGGCCTGAGCTACATGGCACAAATGTCTCGATACAACAGCAATCTCACGTTATATGCATAATTTCTGCAGCCCTTGCAGAACAGAGAAGTCAAGTGCTCTAGCACATCAGCAAAACAAAACACTTATGCACTAGAAACAAAGACTCGATGAAGATGGATAGCTGCAATTGCAACACAAGTGAAATGATAACGGATACACATGTGGTAATGGGAGTCGAACCTAAAATGATAATTATCTGTTACACATAGCACTTTTCAAATATATCAATTTGTTTTGCCAACACAATTCTCGTACACAAGGGTTTGAAATGTATAATGTGTCCAGTCAGCTATAAGACTATTGCATTTCACAGCATGTTCTAATCAAGCTACAATTGCATGTTTTGATTGAAAAAACAAAAAACAAAACCCCAACAGAACGATGTAAACCCATGATAAAAAGACATAGCTTTTGGTCAGGAAAGACCCCTCAAATGAACACACAAACATAAAAACAAGAGAATGATACAAATAGAAAAGCCTCTGATCCAATGCATTTTGCACAGAGACATGATAATTATCACACTCCAACAATCTTTTGACACAAAGTCTAATTTATTGTTCTCCAGTGAAGCTCCTCATATTATCTGAAAAGGTCCCAAACCGTACCTTTATATGATTACAATTACTGCAGCATACCATTCATACCCTCGTACACCAATTCATAACATCTTCAGCAGGGCTGCACACTAACCCATTTTTCCTACTGGTCCGACCTGTCTGTCGGACCAGTAGGTTCCCAGTTTTTCCATTTTTAACTGGTCCATTCTTGAGAAAGTTATTGGTCTGACTGATTTTCGCTGGTCCTGGACCATCAGACCAGTACCAGTGTGCAGCATTGTCTTAAGTTTGTCTGGCGTTCCTCCCAGTTCGACATCTGGGGCACCTGATAGAGCTACAAGATAAGTGCAGAACACTAGGCAAACAAAAGTTGAAAGACGTCGTCCTTCCTTAAAACAACCCTTCTTGCTTCAATACACCAGTATGTATCCTCTTATTCATCATACCAAAAAGCCCCCCCCCCCCTCCCATATTCATTTTCTTTCAAGGAAACATTAAAGCAAGCTACAGAACACTACCCAGAAATTCCTGAAGATCGATAATGCCTATCACCGGTAAGGAGAAAAGAGTGAAGGAGAGAGAGATCGAAAGAAAAGATCACTCAGCAATGCATTCCAACTGGAGTCTTCTCTATAGAATCACCTTTAAGAGTGCGACAAAGATCTAGATTAAACGTGAGACCATGTGATGGCGCAGCGTGGTTTGGCCGATTATGAAAATAAATGAAATATGTTCTGATAGTTATGATAAGTTAATAGATATCTGTTAAGACACAAGGATACACAATAATATGAGTATGGACAATTATTTTCTAAACAAGACATTTAATGACACATACAGTCATCTCAATCTAATTGTGACCACTAATAAAAACATAAAATTCACTAATGACATTGCTTTTTATTTAAAAAAAATGAGTTTAATCATCTTAGAATATACAGCTGATGTATACAGTGTACCTTAAGTAGGGAAATTGATGATTAAGAAAACTGCTATGCATGTATGCATGGCACATACACAACACACTGCTGTACTTACTCTGCCTTATTTTTTTTTTCATATGTATCTGTACCTGCTTTGTTAATATCAATACTTTTTTTCTTTACAGATATCTGTATAAATGCTCGTAGCTACGGTATAAAAGTACACACAAAGTAAGTGATAACAATACTACACAATCACTTCACGTGATTATCGCAAATGAGAGGAATAATTTAGATTCTGACTTGCCTACATATCTTTATACGACTTAAGATACAGCTCATATTACAATCAACATTTTACAGGAACATGTGAAAGTCATCATGTGTGTTATGTCAGTGAAACTGTCAAGAACAATGAACAAAAGCAGATACTGTTGTACATGAAAGTATAATCAATTACATATAAATGCAATCTTCTATAATCTTGCTACTGTAGCAGGATGTAGCAAAGTCTAGATCAAGATTTTGTGAACTGTATATTTTCCTAAGATCTGAGTGACTCTGGAGCCTACCCTAAAATCTTCACTTTGGTTTGGCTCCTTGAATTATATATTCGTCTACGCTGAAGTGCATGAGAATCTACATGTATTACTGAAAAAAAAAATGCCTACTGTGAGGGAGCATTTACTGGTTCATTCACATTGAAAATGTAACAGAGAAGTATGAGACACAAAAATAAAAGAATGAAATCATTCATATTCAAAAGTGCAATATATATCTTTAGTATGTACAAAAGCTTCATTCACATTCTATCTCATCCCCCCCCCCCCCATACTCTCTCTCCGTCTCTCTCTCTCTCTTTCTCTCTCCCTCTCCTGATTACAAATAATTATGTACATATGAATTACAGCAAAGGAATATGACCCATAAAAATGGATTTGACTGAAATGACACGTGCAGCTGGTCAAATGATTTTAAATTTAAAATTCTATTGTCTTGCACAGCACAAGGTATTGTACATCATCCTGAAAAGCAACTTAAATTCAACTTAATACACAGGCCTACAGCGCAACGCATGGCAAATACATTCCGACAAAAATTACAGTTACCTGGCACAAACTTTGAGACTGGGTGCACGGTTCATATTATGCATTACTTGAGCTAGTGTGGCTTAAATTTCAGGTACTATGCTATATGTACACGCTTGTCAAAGACCAATGTGATGCTCTTTTTTTCTATTAATTCTAAGTTAATATTTGCTGGATGAGTTGACATGTTATCACTCATTTTCAGTCACCATACATTACAGGCACACAGAGGACTCGTTCAAATCGGGTCAATGCAAATTCGCCATAAAGTTTGATATTCTTAATGCAGTTTTGTACCCCTTTAACAATTTGTCATCCTTACAAATTTAGTCTGACTGATCATTGTCTATTTCTTTAAATGTATAGTTCCTCTTGGATCAGGTAGAAAGTGCTAATAAATTAAGATACATCAAGTGTATGCCAGTCAAATAAGTTGATATTAAGTTAATCTGAAGTTGGCTGGCTGAAATCGATTCTTTTCCCACATTAGCCCAAAGTTAACCTTGACACTGTAGGTGTGTGCACAATGTAATTCATTCAGCAAAATGAAAATACCAAAAAACAGATATGGTAAAACCAAACAGCCAATCTTATTCCATGGTGACATAAAACACAGTTTAAAAAAGAAATACTCAACAACTTACTGACAATGTTATCAGGAAATACATCACACATGATTTACAAGAGAGGAATGGATACCGTGTTCCTTTAACAAGCAGATTAGGGCTCAACGTGTCAAGAGTAAGTCAGTTCCAAACATGGAGACTCAACAGGCGTGGATACTGTAAAACACGATATTTTCGTGGCATTAGATTTTTGCAAATGGGAGCCGACAGACTTATTCGCAGTATGAAATTTTCGTGAGTTGCCTCTAACATTCAATGAATATAATGTAGACAAGATCTTTGGCGTGCATTTTAATTTTGCGAAACTCGACTCTCGCGAAATTAAAATGCACGCGAACATTCCTTGTTTTACAGTAGCCTGTCGTGACTCATTTCATGTCAACCTCATGCAAATTTACATACAGAATACTCTCGCCTGCTGTCGAAATACCAAGACAAAGTGTTACTCTGCGCAGGCGCCTACAAGTAGGACTATTTACATAATTGGTCCAATGAAAGTCAGTGATTATCATTTCAAAAAACCAAGAAGACAGAGAGAGAATCAACGAGAGAAATCAGCAGAATGCCGGCGATCGAAACTCAATGATTTGATCTTGAATAATCTCTGTGCAAAAAACATACAGCCGCAAGAAATTTCACAATCCCACTTACACTCTCTGGTATCATGATCAAATCACTGATTTTGTAAGTAGCTATACACATTATTTACAGTGTCATTCTATTTTTGTTTCCATTAAAAGCAACGTAACTAACGACATACATGGTTTTGTACTACTCAATCCTAGGACAGTTAAAATCTGGGAAACGATAACAGGCAACAAGATGATTCAGTCACAATGTCGCTGTGATCAAAGATATTACATTTGCATGTGAGGAGATAATAAAAGTAGAGCAAATAGAAAGAAAATATGTGAGTGTATATACTTATATATCTTACTTATCAATGCCCCCTATTAAATACACTAAGAAGGGCAGTTTTGAACAGCGTAAATCTAAAGAGCCGTAGATACATATTTGTATTTGTGTTTGAATTTGTGATTTTAACTGGACTAAATAATACAACATAGTTGCTCCAGACTGCATTTAGTGATGACCTGGATGTGAACACTACTGGTGTGCCAAAGGGTTGAGTGAAGCACTGCTATGATTTTACCGATATGTTAGGATGAACACTTGTGCTGCATGCTACTGCAGCGGCTGTCGTCACCTCACCATAGGCAGGGGGAGAAGCAAACATCAACAGACTTTTGATCACAGGGTTTGGAGGATGCGAGGGATGGTTGCCACGACATCGAGGAAGGCATCACTCCAGAGTTTGCGAATTTTGATCGTGGATGATGAAGAAGAAGAGGGGTAGGAGGGGGCTTGGATGTTTGTGCAAAAGGGGTTGGGGGAGGGGAAGGGGGAGGAGGGGACTTAATCCTGTGACCCTCATTCATTCTCGACTGAGCTGACCTTCATGCTGCCATAGTAGCATGATCTCATGAAATTCAGGATAGCCACGATAAAGGCACCTAGATTGATGAAACAGAGAGGAAAAGAAGGATATTTTATCTTGCTTTTAATCACAAGTTAAAAATCAAGGACAGAACTACTACTGATTTTAAACTGCTCACAGATAAAATCACAGATACAGACACAAATACACACAGACTGAGACATGAGGACACAGACAGAGTCACTGACATAGAGAGTCCCAGAACAGGCATAGATACAGACACACTCACAGTCACAGATACACACAAACGTGATGCAGACACAGATAAGTCACAGACAGACATACACAAACATAACAACAGACACAGGCATAGATACCAAACATGCATACAGTCACACATACAGATAAGTCACAGACATACATATACATACACATACACACAGACAATTGCAGTCACAAAAGCAGACACATGCACACGCATCCACATTTCTTATAGAGTCCACTTGGAATTTCTCGCTTGCTATACTTCCTACCCATTTACACACATCTATGCAAATTTTGAGCGAACTCACAGTCCATGTATCACATATCTGAAGCAAATGCATTATATAATCATATAAGACCATCAAATAGAACACAAGACATACGAGACGTAAAACTACACTAACCCCATAATGTGACCATGCACTTAGCAATATCATGCCATGCTTTTTCATCAGCATTCAGATCATTCCTCCAAAACTGAACCTCTATTGTGACTGCCAAGCTCAAAACCCACAAAAAGTAGGCCAAAATCAATGTCCACTTCCGGACGCAGTTTAAAAGACTAAGTTATAAGCTATAAAATGGTATGTAACTTGTTAAAATTGGACCATCCTAACCCATTAAAAATGTGATTGAAATGTGAGTAAGGAGCTGCAGTTTCATAGGAAAGGGAGAAAAAGAGGATTTAACGATTAGGGTCACTCAGGCGACCTGTGCAGAAGTATAAACAAAAACACTGTCTGTCTAAAAAAAAATATGGTCTGGGAAAACTACTGATATCTCAATTTTGGTTTTGCTTTTAACCCGTTGAGGATGGGCTGATTTTGCTACAACACGCGTTTCCCAAAGACACCTGCTCGAGTATACTCGGGACTCGTCCTCAATGGGTTAAGGGATGGTACAGTTTCGGTTGAGATGAGGCTTCAGGTTTCCAACATTTTTGTTGTTGCTTACATAATGAGAAACATCTTATAAAACATGAAAGAGCAAATAATTCTCAGAGGAATTCAAAGTTTATTTAATCAAAATTAGTTTTGAAATAGCCGAGCTTTATAAAACAAAGCAATCCTAATAAAAGATGAGACCTACCTTCTATACCTTTATAAAACAAAGCAATCCTAATAAAAGATGAGACCTACCTTCTATTATGATCGCTTTGTTTTACTTTGTTTTTGGATATCTCAGCCATTTCAAAACTGATTTTCATCACCTCAAATTTGAATTGATCTTAGAATCATTTGCTCTCTGACATTTCATAAAAGTGGTTTCTAAGTATCTCACAAGAAGTTAAAAGCTGAATCCTCACCTCAACCAACGCCATACCATCCCTTTAAGCCACCAAAATTTGACAGTAGGTAGAGAAAGGATTACTTTCCCAGGTAAGACAAACTTCAAAAAATTGAGTTGGTCAATCCAAATTAAATATTTTGGTCCATTAGAGAGAATCCTAATCTGTGACTTTTTGTGGGTTTAAGCCGGGCAGTAAGTTAGCCAGGTTGCACAGGCATAACAATGGCCTCGGTCTAACAGGAAGGACATAGTGATAAAATTGGTATTAATGGATTAGGTAATCTCCATACAATAGCAATTAATTTCCACACATCTCTGTGCCAACTGGTGAAGAACCGCTCTAGTGGACATGACCATTGGTGAACAAAGCGCATCAAGGGCGAATACTGTATATGGCGAAAACTTTGCGAGGTTTTCATTTTTGCGAATTTCACGAGTTGGGTGTTTTATGCAAATTTGAAAACACATGAAAATATTAACTCAGATCCCGAAATGAATGTGACGTGCATGCATACACTTGTCTGGTCAGTACTGTACTCCACAATTGCAAATTTAACCAAAAGCTTGTGAAATTATCGGGAAGTCTCGATTCGCGAAAAATTAGACTCGCCAAATATTTAGCATATACAGTACTGTATCTTCTTATGGTTGGATGTACCATGCAAATAACTAGCAATCCTCACAGCCAATGGAATGTTCACTTTGTTAATTGCACTTATCATGATTCTTTATTTCAGTCTATACAAGTCTGTTGTACAGCAGGGCCTATTAACTCAGATCTTGCACACCTCTCCAAAACTTACCTATCCAGACAAAGTAGATACCTCCCTGGCTCTGGGCAAGGGACAGTGTTCCGACCTAAAGGACAAAAGAAACATGTAAATTTAAATGCTCACAACTAAATGTACAGGCAGTGGCAATATGCATGCATTCAAACACCAACATTCCAAGCAAAGCAGAGGAATGAGAAAGAATAAACCCAATAAACATAAACTTGAAATGAAATATAAACTAGAAATGTCGCTATGGCGACTGATGCCTCCGCCATAATGCATGATTCTCCCAATAGGCGTATAGTACAATGTCTTCACAATGTGTGATCCATGATAGTTTCACATAACTGGCAAAATATTGAAATGACATGTTTGTCAGAAATGTCTTGAACTGGGTTTGCTATATTTTTTTTTTTTTGGTTTGTTTGTTTGTTTGTTTGTTTGTTTGTTTTTTTTGGGGGGGGCATTGAAACCTGGCCTTTGACCCTTAACCTTTGACCTTCTGGCTGGAAATTTCTCGGAGAATCTCCATTAGGTAATGCATGTATTAAGTTTTGAAACTAATTATACAAGCACTGCATATACTAGTATATGAGGGAAATAGTAAAATTTCGAGTTGACCTTGACCTTTGACCCCCTATTGACCCATGACCCCTAAATTCCCTAGATAATCCCTGCCAGACAGTACATGCATATGTACCAAATTCCACGAAGATACATTGAACCATTTGCAAGAAAAGTGATATTGCAACATTTTCACCTAACCTTTGACCTTTTGACCTTTGACCTTATGACATGAAACTCTCTCTGGAGAATCTTTACGCAGTAGTACATGTCCACACCACGTTTCAAGAAAATACCTTTGGGCATTGCATAGATATGGGGGAAATTGCAACATTTGTAGCATTTGACCTTGACCTTTTGACCTTTGACCTCTTGCCAATGTCACTAAAATCTACTCAACTAATTGTCCCATCATACATCATCCTTGGACCAAGTTTGGTGAAAGCTGCTTCATCCAGTTTTGAGTTATCACGTAAACAGATAAATTTTAGGATTTGACCTTGATCTTTGACCTTTGACCTCTGTCCAATTTCACTGAAAAACTAATCAAGTAATTGTCCCATCATACATCATCCTCCAACAAACTTTGGTGAAATTTGCTCCATCCAGTCTTGAGTTATCGCGTAAACGGATACAATTTCATGATTTGACCTTGACCTTGACCTTTGACCTTTAGCCGATTTCACCCAAAATCTAATCAAATAATTGCCCCATCATACTTCATACTTGGAGCAAGTTTGGTAAAATTCCAGTAAATATTACTCAAGTTATCGCGTAAACGAAAGCGGACGGACGTACGGACGTACGTACGGACGGACGGACAACCCGAAAACATAATGCCTCCGGCACCACTTCGTGGCGGAGGCATAAAAATGACATGAAATAGAAGTAAAGGACTGAAGCATCCATAAGAGATAAAAGCTTGCAATATTTCCATTGACTGAATTTTTTTGTTTGTTTTCTTATACAATGTGTGAGTGTGTGTGCGCATGTATCACTACATATCTCCTATGCTTGGCCACTATTTTAGCAATGCAACCTTTCACATCTACAACTGTGAAAAATATTCTCGGTTATTTTGAGCAGAAAGAGGATTATATTTCAAAAAGCCAAATCCCACAGATACCATTCAATGATCTCAATGGGAAAATATTGCCCGTACACGGTTGGCCCAATGTCTGAAACTGTCAAGTTATATTTTAACAAACGCATAATTTATATTTTTGTAAACAACTCTCTCTTTAGCTTCACCTCAGCTATTAAGAGCTCTATAAAATCAAATCCCTCTTTCGACGAAGAGCCACTTTACAAAAAGCTATAAATTTTGCTTTGCTAGTTTGTGCAAATGTTTTTCTAAGTAGTGCATTCACATTTTAAGGAGGAAATAAACTACTTAAATGCACCATAAGAAGGAGTGTCGTAGCACTTTAAACCGCGCAATCAAGATACCAAACTTACGGTGACTCCAATGCCTGCAGCCAGAAAGACGATGCCCAGTACGGCGTACACAATGCAGCGGTTTTTGGCAAAGCTGGGTCCAACGGAGGATCTGCATACGGAACGTAACAAACACAAAACTGACATGCGGTCTCCACATCCATAGGTATTGATACAGTCAAAAACAGCCGACTGAATAGGATATATGTCAGTTTCAATGGAGGATTCACACCATGGCTAGTCACTCACAAGCCCAGCCCAAAACGTTGAAACCAAAACTGGCTCTTGGTCATATCATTTTTTTTTCCTTCCTCGCAACTCTCTGTAATGTACATGTACTCGTATATCATATCGCATAGCACTGCATTCTATTCTTCGTTAAATTGAGGGCAGAGTTTACACTGTTACAAGAGACAGTCAGCTCCTATGCACAACCACATACACACAATGAGTTTCAGCAAATGATGTGCATTATTGCTATTTCACTGTTCAGCTTTGTACTCTCTACATTTTTCAGTCCAAGAGATACGTGTAGTTCCTCCCTGTAAAATAATATTCATTGATCTTTACACTGGTATGAAGAATGAGTGGTTGAGATACAGTAGAGTGTCGAAAAGACTTGTTGCTACAGCATGTCATAGACTCAAGCAGTTACTGCTTGTCACAAACTGCTACAGCATGTCATAGACTCAATCAGCTATTGCTTGTCACAAACTAAACCTATAGACAGAGTCCAAGAAAAAAACAACAAAGAAACATGCCTCTGGTTTAATGCTGTTTCTTTGCATCATAATCTTTATTTTTCATCGTTAGCTTTTCATAAAGGAAGAGTTTAAAATTCTCTTGAATTTGAACCTTTTGTTTGTCAAAATATAATTGCTTGTTTCAGTCAAAGGTTGTCTGAAAACTTTATTACAGGTATTAAATACGTAACAAATTGTTAAATTGCCAACACATTGTTTTGAGATAAAAATTCCTGTCTCTCCTTCAAAAAGCCATGTTTTGAAAACTTCTTTCTAATTTCATGCAGATTTGATGAATCTAACAACTTAAATGTAAACTTTCTGTGATATAAAATATACAGGGACATTTCAGAGTTGTCAATTTGCTAAGGAGAAGAAGATAACTATGTCTGCAGCACAATTACACCACAATTTGTTGGGATGTCACTCGTAAGACACGGAGCTGGATGATAACAATCACTGGAATAAATTACCCAAGTTATGCATGATCCCTGGCTAATTTGCCTGGTATAGTCTGTGACAATAATAGCCGGAAACGAATGTCACACCTTCTCTGGTCTGGTGAACAAAGATTTATTGAAGAGTATCGTGCACTCCACACATCATAGGCACTCTGTGACATTTCTAAACAATGCCTGAGAGCATCCACTGCCAGTTTCCCCCTTGATAAAGCCTCCATGCATACGTGACATGAAGGATCGATTGAATGCCCCTCCTGTTAGACTGACATCAAACAATTTTCCAACACGATCTTGAAAACTTATGACTCCCACCGACTCTAAACTTTGAGCCGATGCATCTTCTGAAGTTTTAATTGTCTTGTGAGATGGGCGGAAACCCCATACCTCATTTATACAGGGCATTTACAGGGCTCATGAGGTGTTCTAAAACACTGTGTAAACAGTCACCAACGTTTCGAGCACTCCGCGCTGTGGATACAGTTTTTATGTTAGAAGTTTCCGCGTACTCGAAAGTCACCATGACATATTTATGCCCCTATCAGCCACTTTGCATGTGATCTTGGGAAGAGGTGATTCTGTGCTTTCAATGAATAGACTCAAAGGGGCATAAAGTCAAAGTGCTTCAGGAGTGCTCCTGGGCCAAAACTTTGTGTATAAATGGGGTATTAACTTTAATTTGCAAGAAAATGAATACCAGTGTGCTTCCTTTGATATTTGGACTTTTGGCATGGGTTAACTTCAACATACAACCATCAACTCCCATTTTCTATTTCTCTGAGTGTGTGCTTTTCATCCCAAATGAAAGTTTGTAACTTAAACAAACAAACAAATAAACAACATGCTTAGTTACAAATAGTTACAGTAAACTGTTCACTGGGTAACTTACACTTTTCTGCAGTAAGGGCATCTGGCCAGGGCATAGTGATGAGGAAACTGTTGCAAGTGAGAATGACAAGAAGCAAGTGTTTAGGTTCTATTTACCTCTAGAATGTCTACTGCCCAAATCACAAATCGGTTATACATTGAACTTATCCAACATGTGTGATTGAATTCTGTTACATAATTTTTTTTTTTCTAACAGTAAGCACAGGAAATCAGTGATTCATATTGAAACTGAAGATTCCTGACCTAAATTAGACTAAAGTTTGTTAAAAGGTGGTGTATTTTTTTTTTCTTTTTGCTCATGATTAGTGACTGACACTCTCTAAGCTGTTCTGACCTTTGAACATGATCAAATTACATTGCATCTTCGCAGGGTTGTCCACAAATCACATTACACATAGGTTTGTGAAACCATCATTAGTAACTCTCAAGCAATTGAGGTATCAAACAATACTGTGGACCATAAAGATGGCAGGACACAAAGTCTAAAACCAATTTGCTTCTAGTCCCATTTCACGGCTAAGATGCAGCAATTGCCAGTAAAAGTGAGTATTTTGTGGATCTACAGTATGTCATAATAACATATCAAATTCTGCATGTCATAGATGCATTCAAGTGCAAACCTTCAACTAAAATAAGAACAAAAATTACAATCAAAGCTGGTACGATAAACACAGAGTATGCTTGGAATGGCACTCTCCCTTGTAAAATCGCCAGTTACACAACAGTGAACAATGCGTGACCTGTGGAAGAGGTGCATGTCTACTCACGCGGAACCACTGGTTGCAGTGGGCGCACACAATCCTGTAGCCAGATATCGTCGTCAGCGTTGTTGTGGTTGGGGCACCATGGGGGAACATCGCAGATTGCAGGTTGATGATGCGTTTGCTGCAATATTGAGGGATTGAATTTAAGAAGTAGTGTTGGTGGCAGTAGTCGTAATGGTGGTGGGAGCAGTTACAAAACAAGAAGAGCAGTGATACTGACAATGCTAATAATAATGTCAATATGATCATGAGTAATAATAATTGAACAGCAGTAAATGACAAGAACAGTAATATCATTAGTCTTCTTTATCTTTAAACTGTGCATTCATAATAAATCATCACTTAAAAAGATGACTGGATTCAAAGAAAATATTATATGAACACATAAAAATATAAATATGAATAGCTGTTTCAGATGGTGTCTATTTGTCAACTATGCTGTTTACCAGTGAATAACAGTAATTGTAAAGTGGTAACTAAATTGTTACTTTGTTCAATCAAATACAATTTTCCCTCTCCTTCACTGAAGGGAATGGCCATTTCTAATACATTTTATACATGAACTTGTAGTTGGCAAGTCCACATGCTCGAAACATGGAATTTGCTTTCAGCTATACAGTACACAGCGGCTGGCATGGAGGTTTTTAGGCAATGCAAGCTGGATCCTAATTTCACTAATCACAAAATGTACACTGTAGTGTTTCCTGATAACAATGAGTGGGTTATGGTGTATATATATGCTAAAATGTGTTTATATCTGGAATGTAATAATACATTATAGCCACTTTTGCATTATTTCCCAGCCTTCTATCTGTCTGAGAACAAAACAAAGTTGCATGAAAAAGATGCCCACTACCGAAACATGATAGATTAGTGCCACCTACACCAATGGAGTTTGCCCCCTGACCTTTGACCCATCAAATCAAGTAATAGGGTGTTATAAAAGACACACCATCACAAGGTCTCATGTACAAATGTACTTTGACCCTGAACTGGCGCACTGTATAAACACACAATCAACATGCAATTGGCCACACAGGGAGATATCATTTGTTAGATGCCACCTCATCAGCACATCCGGAAACATGAAGCTGTATCCCATCTTCTCCGAAAAGGAAACTAAATTTCAATCTGGAAAAGAACTCTCTTTCTTCACTGAAATCTACAGTACCCAGTATCAGATAGTGGGTGTGATATGCACTGAAATATTCACCAAGCTACTAAAATGAGATGACATTGGATGAATCTCTAGTGTGATCACATTTAATGGAAGAACTGTAAGACTCTCTTGGCCAGTACTAGTAGATGTGAATGCAACATTTGGGAAAGAGTATTTTGAGGAGAAAATGTGCATTCTGGTTTACATGCAATGCATGTGACATTTGCAGTCAACTGGGGTGTCCATGGCCAATACAAAATGTAAATCTACTGCTTCATTGTTGAGAGTGCATAAAGTGAAACTGAAAACAAGTGCATCAGATCTGTAGTCTTTTGTATTGCTTCATTATACGAAATAATGACGAGAATGAAAGCAAAAATCCTCTTATTCTTTCCATGCAAGTGTAAGCTTTCCAAGATAAGGTAAGCATTCTGTAAAGTCCCTTTCAACTGCCATTATATGCACACTCTTGGTAGACAGCAGAAATGTCTGGATGAGTTAACTTTAAACAGACATGTTTACACAGCAGGCCACAACTGGGGCTATTCATAAGCAAATCTGCGAGCTATTTTCATATACAACACAAGCACACAATGCAAACTTCTGTAGGTGTCGTCATGGACATGAAGTATGCGGTGTCATTTCGTGATGGACTGCAATGTTTATTTTGTGGCCCAAGGTTTATGAATATCACGTAGGAGAATCTACATCATCAAGGATGACATTATTTGGAATGCAATTCGTGAAATCAAGAGAACATGTCACTATACTGTAGGAGGTTTCGATTCAGTGATCTTGTTCAAGTTCATATTATATCATTGTTCTTTATTCTTGTGGTGGTTATATAAGGCTGCGTTCATGCGGATTTCGTAGCCAGAATCACAAACATGAATCATGATTCAAAGCGGCGTTTCAAATCACGGTCTCAGTGGAAAAGCGTTCATGCAGGCTTTCGCAACGCTGATTCTGGCTCAGCTCATCCTTTGCCATTGCGCTGCTGTGCAGTTTGACCTTGTCTCTGCAACTCGAGCCAGACCTCGTCATTCCATTAACTGTACAGGCCTTTACGTTTTTATTTCGGTGAATACTTTCCGATAAGCTGTGGCATTCAGGCTCTGCCCACAGATCGAGGAACTGATCGAGGAATAATCCTAATTCTTTGTCTCTCCAATCGTTTCCCTTGGTAGACACAGCACTGCAGCCATTACTTTTATCAACTATATCAATCGGAGAGTACTAAACAGTTAACGTTAGATACTAGCATAGAATCGGTGTATGGCATTGATGTAAACAAACAAGTGCAAGTATGGTACCAAAACACACGATTCATAAGACGTACACAAGCGCGCGAACAGAACTAGAAGCTGTGGGATACCCCATGAGACATGCATGCGCACAGCGCACAATGACGTCATAGAATCATGATTGAAATCACGGTTGCGTTCATGCGGTTTCTGCGATCGTGATTCTGGCAGAATCATGATTCAAAACGCCCTTTTTTCCGTGTTTCAGATCACCGTATTGAAACGTGTTTAAATGCAAAAATCGCATGAACGCAACGCAACGAAACACAACTACATTGTAGACGTGTTTAGAAACGCAATTCTAGTTTCGCATGAACGCAGCCTAAGTGTTGATAGTGGTATGTGTGTGTGTGTGTGTGGGGGGGGGGGGGGGTATTACAGGTATGTAAGCTGCAGCCAGACAGGTTACCTTCTGCTGATGTAACCACTAGCGCAGTGCATTTCATGCTGATGTGAACGAATCATCACAGGGCACAGTAAGCAAATGACTCAGTATACAGTTGATGCCTATGAACCCACCAGGTTCAACTGCTCCATCTTCATATAATGATTTCCCCCCCCCCCCCCCCCCATCCTTCAAGTACTATTAAATGCAAATATTTTTATAAGGCAGAGTTAAAAAAAAAAATCTATCTTTTATTTATCAAAAAAGGATGGTATAGTTATGGTTGAGATGAGGCTTCAGGTTTCCAACTTTTTTTGTGTGTGTGAGATAATGAGAAACTTCTCGAAAGAGTATACAATACTAGAGGAATTCAGAGTTTATCTGATGAAAACTGGTTTTGAAAGGGCTGAGATAGCCAAAGACAAAGAGGTCGTAATAAAAGTGGGACCCACCTTTTACTATGAGCAATTTGTTTTTGGGTTGGTTTTTTTTTTTTTTTTTTCAAATTTTGAACTCCTCTTACAATTGTATGCTTTTCATTTTCAAAGTAGTTTTGAATAATCTCGGAAAAAGTTCAAATCTGAATTCCCCCCATCTCAACCCAAACTATACCATCCCTTTAAGTTCTGAGTTATAAAAAATGCTCAATCAGTTGTTCTATTACAGATTTTTGAAAAGTCTCTTAACAGCTATTCAATTTCATAATTGGATTCCTTAATACATGTATTTCCCTCTCAAATTGGCATACAAAAAAAATCAATAATTTGATTTTGTACAGATTTTATAAATTCAACCAATTCCATCAAATTTTCTCCAATATCCAGTAGAATACACAGTAAAATTCAGTGGTGCCTATTCAATGAGATGAGTTTCAGCAACAAACATTCCCCAAGGCACAGTGGGATATAAGGAGGACATTCAACCAAGCCATCCGCAAGAAAAGGAATTGAGACAGAGAAAGGGTATGTAAAGGAAATCATGAAATTGCTTTCAAGAGATGTCACGACCCTGACATTTCCAGCGCTTTGTTTCTCTAATAAAATTGAAAGAAAATCAATGAAAATCAACAATTTTCTCTTTTCGCAACAATCTTTCTAGTGTACATGTGCAAAATGTACACCATACTTTTAGACAGCCTTTGGATAACATGCTAGTCATACACCATTTTGATATTCCTGTTACATGGACAATACAAATTTAAGACATTTTAAACAGTAGTTGTAGTACTTATTATGTAGTGGCATCTTTAAAATCCCTTTAAGTTCCCTTTGAAAAACACAACATGGATATTGCATGGCACAGTAAAGTGGCTGAATCATTCTGACAATGTAAGCCCTACATACACTGTAGCTAGTGTACGAATGATATATTGTTCAATACAGGGCAATCCACACAAGAGCAAGATGTGATGTTTTACCATTGGCTTTTACTTTTGTTCTCTTCATTTCCTTGTTTGCTTTTTGTTTTATGTTTGCATGGTAAAAGGTTTCAGGTTGCTACATCGTAATAGAGAGATATTGTAGGTCAATATTGTTTCCTACTGTAGTAGTAGTAGTAGTAGTAGTAGTAGTACAGTGAAGCCATATCGCATAATCTCGGTTTGTGATCACTTCCTTGCAGATTCTACTTGTAGTTCCCCCATTACATCATGGACTTTGTACTTTTTTATTATGAGCAAATGATTGCATGCTATAACTGCCACTCCATACTGTGTGGTGTTTCTGTCAGTATGCACAATGCCTGATGCCCTCTGAAATATGGTCCAAGAAACAACAACCTCACTGACATATACATGAGTGATGATCAACTCATTACTGTCAACACTCAGAACTAGAGGACACAATAAGAGGTTTGTCGTCCCCAGAACCCGCATGTCACAAATGAGAGGACTGTTTTTCCCTGACATCATCAGCTTGTGGAACTACCTGCCTCAAGACCTAGTGAACTGACATCAATTGACGTCTTTAAAGGGGAATTCCAGACGATTTTCATAACTTCACATCATGTAGTACATACATAAATCAACTGCTCCATGTTATAGATTTGAGGATTTTATTGTGGTCCTAGATCAGAGAAACCAAGACTCTGAAAAACTCAAAACAAATTACACTGCATTTCAGAAATGTAGCTTTGTAAATTGCTAAAAACATAAATTGTACAAACAATAATATTGTTTGTTTGTTTTTTAGAAACTAACGGATATCTTTTGTGCACTTTTATGCCTCAAGTCTCATGTCTGCATGCATGAGAGCTTATCACACGTGTAAATTTGTGAGTATATTCTCCACAGGTTCAGCACAATACATGAAGAAGCAGAAGAAACATCGAGCAAAAAGAGCAGTCAAGATTCATTATTTTCACATATTATATCTTCCACTCAATGGAATGCTTCTCTCCTTGGCTTTTAAATGTTAGAAAAAAACAAAACAAAACACACCATAGAAACCATCTAATTTTTTGAATAAGCTTACCTTGTTCGATATTGTGGGAGAGCGGTTATATAAGTTCATAACTGTAAAGCAGTGTAAACACACTTTATTAGGGTTGAAGTGGCAATTAATGCCTTGCCCTTCTATCTATTCATTCTTTACATACAGAAATCATCCACTAAAGCAAAAGTTCTGAATTTGAGGAAATATCTATGAATTTGTCGTGCTATATTTCTATGCCTGTACAATGTATCTATAGATCTATGTGTTGAGTAGTAGCTCAGTCACATGTTCACATTCATTGTATTTTGTATCTACAGACAAAGAAACAGTACATCCACATGTTATGAATTACACAAAGTACATGTACCATCATGAGGAATGTGTGTGTGCAGCACATTCCAAATGCATCCAATACTTGTGCAACAAACATGTGTTTTGGGGATTCCCTCCCCATCTCCCCCCCCCCCCCCCCCCCTCCACCAACTCTCATTCTTGCCCCTACAAGTATTCGGAAACAATTGTCATATGGCTGTTCAAAGTACATCCTGGCTGGCAATGGTATTGAAATTGAAATTGGTCTCCTCTTCTTGAATGACACAACTTCCACAGAACAGAACAGGAATTGCCATGTTGTGGCAATTCAATTCAAATGGCCTTCTACAATGTGTAACTGCATGCCTCCATTCCCGCTAACTATGGTCACATGATAATCGTGAGCTTCCAAGAAATGCATAGACAGATTCAAACTATTTATATTTCAAAGACAACTTTATACATAGTAGGTAATATTTCCATGCTTATTTTTGTATCAGGCAACTCACATAGAGGATGTACACAATTTTTTTTTTTGCGTGAGATTTTTTTTTTTTTTTTTTGCCACAAATGCTATAAGTTAACATACATACAAATGTAAACACATACAGTGTAGACAGGTATACGGTATACCAGCATACACAATTAACATTTTACATACACACATATTGCAAACTGTTCTAGAATGTACACAAAACTAAATCAGGGCACGTGCCCATTACAGCATTAACCGGTCATGTGAATAACCATGATGGTCTTTTATAGAAGCCATTATTAATAAAAGGTCGAGATGAAGAAAGAAGCGGTGATTTCCACCACGTTTTAGAATACCGGCCACTACGTGCAATTCACATCACCAGACAGTACAAGGTTCGTCTCAATATCACACAGAGTCAACAATATCTCAGCGACCTTCGCAGGTATGAAGTGAGATTCGAGCAAGATTATAGCACAGCCTCCATTTTACCTGTTAAAATTTTGCAGTGCTAAGCCCACACACTCACCAGCAGCGACTTGTATGGAGCCATTGTTGTCAGGAACAACAGAACTACAATATTGGTCTATAGATTACACCTGACAATGCCTGTTGTCAAGCACAGAGTCACAATGTTTCTCAGTAGGTAACCCCATCAAAGTCACTTATTTCACAAACATGGTAATTACCAAGTGCTCTCTATCAAAAGTTTTATTACTCCTTTTTCTATCTTCCAAAATGAACTTATGATAAATTATGATATAGCAAGTCTGCATCTACTCAAGAGGAAGAAACCTCTCGTTTCATTATGAAGCATGTACAACTGTACATGTTTAGTGTTAGTATACATGTACATTACATATATTATATATTATGAGATGTTATATATACAGATATTCGCACATGAACAGAAAGTAATGCAGACATTGTATGTGCATACCAAAGAACATGGATGGAAAGCAAAGCTTCTGCTTTAAAACTAAATCTTGCTTTACCTTAAATCATCATATCATCTTGTCATACCCACTTGGAAACAGCCTAGACCCAAGTTTCTATCATGCAAGTACAAGTCTACCAGTATTCAGCATAAACAGGTAGGTCTCCACTGCCTGTAATACAATATTTATTACTCATTTCTTTGAAATTGATGTCACTGCGATGTCACACTACTGGCTGCATCAGTACGTCATTACCAGCAATAACAATGCTGCCCACACTCTCTTTTTTCCTCCCAAGTTCACAATTTCTGAGTAAGCCTTTTATAGGCAGGCAGTGCGCTTACCAATTAGACCTCGGGCATGCGATGCGCTTTGATGAGGCCTTGCAGATCAGCAAGCAGTTGCACGGGCAACGAACGTATTTCTTTCCCTGAGGAGCTTCCTTGATGGGCTACAATAGAGAACAAGAAGGGGGGGGGGGGAAGAGAGGCGAGGGGGTGGGGTGAGAAAAATGAAGGACGTGAAACTTTAACAATAATCATAGCTGGCCAAACCCTGCACTACTCATTTGTACTGCTGTCCAAACTTTGTTTTCAAACAAGGTGATTTACGCACATTATTGCCATTTCTGTCTCGTTACAACATGAAAGGGGGGGGGGGGGAGTAAAATACCCACACTAACTTATGGAAATTGATCACAACAAGTGATTTTTTAGCAATCAACTATTTAGCCAATTCAATGAGAAAGGTGTCACAGAATAAGAATCAGGTGCAGCCAAAGCACAGAGCATTTTCCCTCATTACCATTATCACCTTCATTTCTCATGAGGAATGAAAAATGCCATAGCCTAGAAAATCTTAATTATGGAAGATATGCATCACTTATGTAACCAAAAAAAAAAGTAAATATCTTTACAATGTATGTACTGAAAACATGAAGGGAGTACAATATAAACACCCGAGGTCACAGTCCAATCTTGAATAAATATAACAGAGACTTTTGATTCATGTATTACATATCAAATTCATATGAAAATACTTTGTGGTATCAGTTTGAATGTAAGATCTTATGGCGGTGAACTGCAGTGGTTGGTAATTTAAATACTCTACACAGCTGACAAGGAAGGATATAGACTTGCACAATTGCAAACATCCTCATATTTACTTTAACCACTCTACTGACATGTGTGAATACACACACATGCACACCATGTGATGTCTGACTGAAGTCTTTGTCACTGTAAACCAACAAACTCATGATTATTTGAGTAACAATAACATCCAATTCTTAAATACATCATCTATCAGTACCTACATACAGTAATCCTATGCCACAAATGAACACTTGAGACTACATGGCAGTAGTTGCATCAGCTCATCATTTTCAAACAGATGACCAGATACTTGTTTCTGTTTTTGTTTCATTTTGGTCTTTAGCATGCTTACCAACTTGTATGAATTTTCCTTCCTGATAAAATTTGATGGTTCTATAATGCTCAGGTTCTTTAATAGCAATTCGGTTATTTGTTCAGTCTGCAAATACTTAATATACAGTATTTCTCCAGTTGCTTTGCAACTGATGGGCAAATTTATTGCTTAATGTTCATCTGTTTCAGAATCAATGCAATATGAAAGATTATGGAGTTATAAAAGATTATAAGTTATAGAGCTACTAAATGAAAAGTTTAAATACTTCTGCTTGTGAGAACAATTAATCACCTCCCTTCCCACTCTCCCCTCCCCCTTCATATTTTTCGGTAATCCATATTGACTCTCACCGTTGCTTCATGGCATACGCCACACTTGACAACATGCTGGTGCATCTTCCCTTCCAGGCTGATCATGGCTTGGCACACCCTGCAGTTGATCATGGGCATTGACCCCGGTAGCCCTGGGGTGTAGGGTGGGGGCTCCTCTCCCGGCATGATGGGTGGAGGGGGCTCTGCATCAAAGGGGGGTGGGGCAGAGGGCAATGCACCAGCATCTGGACATAAGAGAGAAGAAGAAAACAAATCTTACTTTTATGCTGCATTAATCCTTCGAGGACGAGTCCCGAGTATAGTCGGACAAGTGTCTATAAAATGGGAAATGCATGTTGTAGCAAATTCAGCCCGTTCTCAATGATTAAAGAGCAACCAATCTTTAACAAGTGCTGCCATTACTACATACGAGTAAAATATAGTATGTGACAATGTGTCTCATAAGGTTGTAAATATCTTTTTCTTTTTTTTTGCAAATGTCAAAAAAATTTTGCATCCTAGTAGTTGAAGAATAATGTCTCCCAACATTGTCTATGATATCTTGCAGGAGAGTTTTTGAAAACGAATAAAGAATAACTCCAAATAACTTGAGAATACTCTCCCTTTTGTATACGAACAATGGTTGGAATTCTTTAGGGTTCAAATAAATTCACTGCAAATCTATATTGTATTTATCCCCCCCTCTACATCAACACAAAGTTTCCAGTTTTATCATTCTGAGGAAAGGTCTGAATTACCTACCTCTATGATATACCAGCTCATGAAATGAATCTTATGTTCGAGGTTGCAAAAGGAACACACAAACACACAAACTTCAAGTGTACTTTAACCTGCTGAGGACAAGCTAATTTTGCCATGAACATGCTTTTCCCATAGACACCTGACCGAGTATACTAAGGATTAGTCTTCAACAGGTTAAAATGGCTGCTGGTTAATCCTGTTTAACCTTTCATGTGCCTGGGCGCTCAGCTTAAACTTGCTTAGCTCTTTCATCCCCATTCAGTAATCCAATTCAAACTGACCTTGCTGTAAAGTCAGCAAGTTCATTCAGGTGTAGCAATGTGTCTCCATCAGCCCAACAGGAAGGCTGATGGTGACACAATAGGGATTTAGGGGGGTTAGATTTTCTCTCTGTTCAGTGACAATTAGTGTCCAGACATCTTCACTGATCGGTGAAGAAAGTGCTCAAGTGGCCTTGCCAATTGATGAACAAAGCACATTATGAATAAGAGTTAGCAAGGGGGGGGGGGGGGAGATACAAATGTATGGGTAAGATACTTCTTGCCAATGGTTTCCTTTTTTCACCTACCAACAAAAAAGAAGAAAAAAAGAGGACATCTACACCAATGTACTTGCTAATCCCCTTTACATAAATACACTGTATCACACATTTTTTTTTCCATCCACTTCCTCACTTTATATGGTTTCACTTGAAGATTCCCTCCCTCATGCATACCTACTACATTTTTTGTGAAGGCAGTTGACCTAGTACAATGTACATTGCACGGTTAAAAGGCAAGATTCAATGGTACATTTTACTTGATTGCTGCAATGCCGAGATTTCGCTGTCACAGCCAAGTGCTTGTGGGCATGCCAATTTCTAGTGCCCTACATCAGTGCGCAGCTCTTCTTGTGTATGAAAAGCCATCCTGCCTACATAAGGTTGACTTGGGCACCAAAAAGATTACCCTTCTGCTAGGCAAGCTAATTAATGAGAACAAACATCAGCCTTTCAGACAGTGTAATGGCCCTACGATTCTGGCACATAAGAGAATTTTACATGTAAATACAAAATGCATTTTGTACCAGCCTGAGCTGAAGGGGAACCCCCATATTCCTCTGCCACTTCCTTTTAAATGCTACCTTCAGGGCTTTAACATGTTCAATGCATGACTTAACCATTTCTTCCATCCTTTTCGACTTGTTTAACAATGGCTGCAAAACCCCAAGCACTAGCCTTAAAAATTCAGATTGAGACTTACAATGATGTGTATCTTCCTTTAAAACATGCCAGTAGTTTCTACCCCTTATGGCTATGTGTCTCAGAGTACTCAGTCAGTTTATCAATTCCATGGATCTTACTGTTGAAATATAGAACTTACACTGCTAGCTAAGCTATGCATTTCGTCTATGGGCAAGGAAAACATTCCAATAAATTCCTATCCTGGACAACATACGGGAGTCCTATATATATGTATGGCAGATACTAGTGTTCATTTTATGAATTGTCTTTGAAATTGTAGTAGGTCCCTGTTGCATGATTCATGTTCGAAAGCAAGGTACATTGCATGTATTTAGTTGTACTTTCTTTTTCTTGCTTCTTTCTCTCCCTACATGCTACTCATCTTGCGTAATCACAAAGCATGCTGTAGAGCACTAACCACAGCGTATATTACATGCACATCACACATCACGTGTACTGCACACCCACAAACACCTGGAATCTACAACATTCCCAGTGGTGGACTTCACCCTCTATGCATGCATTATACAAAGTAATGAGTACCAGTACGCTGAAGGGAGTAAACTTGTGCACTGGGACAACACTGTTGAAACAATTCTGTGTCTAATGCAAAGGAAATGAGTCAGTCTGTATGAGTGGAAATTAATGTAAATAGATCCTCTTTTTTTTTTAATGGTTGATGTAGTTTGCCAATTCTACATTTCTTTAGCTATGATTACTGACATTTCTACAGCAATAATATATTGGTAAAATTATGCGGATAAAACACCACAAAACATGACCACAAATTTTAAGTTCCAAATTTTACAAACTTTTTCCATCTCAAGATGGCTAGACCATTTCCTGTCAGAGACAATCTTACACCAAAGTAAACACTGTTGCTTTTGTTTTTCTGAATTCTACCCAACCCTTCATACTTCTTTAATCTTATCTGTGGAAATTAAGACAAAAATTAAACAAACTATTTCATGTTTAAAGTTTTGTTCTTCATATGTCAAAACAAAATATAATTTCACAATTAAAGGAACAAGGAAATTAAAGGAAAAATTAAATTTCATTTTGAATTTCAAATGATCAATTGGGCCACCAAAAGATAGCCTTTAGGGAACATGGTGGCCCGACATCAATTTTAAGTGGCCAAAGGCCACAGGGCCACCACTAATGTCAAGCCCTGTTAAGGAAAAATCTTGTTTTACATAAATTTGTTTGTTTAATGCCTGACAACAAATGTGGATGCAATTGCATCCTATGGTGTGTGGATGTACTCGATATGAGGCTGAATAAGAAATCTTACAAAATAGAATATGTTTGTCCTTTATCTATTCAAAATCTATTCAAAAGTCTTTCTAATCATACTGGAAGTCCATTACCCTTTACAGTTTTTCAAAAAAAAAAATAGTAAAATGTTATTTTTGTACACATTATGTAGGATGAAGTACAGCAAACAAACAGCATTACAGAAATCAATTATGAGAGTTTTTGCAATGTACATTCCATAACCCCCCCCCCCGGGCTTTGAGAAAAATGGGTACATATGTGTGATACATGGTATAGGGCATTGGCGGGTAATTACTAATAGTCTCACACCAAGCAAAACATGATGGGAAACTTGCAGCAAATACCATACTTTGGGACAAATATACTTTTTTGCTGGTTATACCGGTACACAACATGCATTTTCTCAGCAGAATCATGTTCAAGGCCCCATCTGGTAGGTGGGGGTCAGTGTTTGGATAGACCTCCTTAAAGGGACTGTACAGTACTGGTTGAGGTGGGGATTCATGTTTTGAACATTCCTAAGTGAGATAATGAAAAGCCTCTTATGACATATGAAAGAGCATGTAATTTTAAGAAGGATTCAACATTTATTTGATGAAAATTGGTTTTCAAATGGCTGAGATATCCAAAAAAGTGCTAATAATAAAAGGCGACATGCCACATCTTTATTAGGATCTCTTTGTTTCACCTTGTTTTTTGATATCTCAGCCATTTCAAAAACGTTAAAAGCTAAATCCTCCCCTCGACCAGAACTGTACACACCCTTTAACCTTTGTACGTCCCCTCCCCCACTAATTTTGCCATACCACTTTACACTACCCTACCATTGATATTTTTTTATGTAATACGCACAAGATGTAAGCACTCAAGCACATTTGGCAAGTGGTGGGGTACGGAGGCATAAGGAAGTCTTCTTTACAATGCTACATCATGGACTTAAGTAGGTCCATGCTTACATGCATGTCCCCCTTCCCCATACCCCACCATTTGCCAATGTTTGTAGGACTGTGAGTACAGTGTACATGTATCTGTGCGTTAGAGGTAACAAGGATAGGGTAGGGTAGGGTAGAGTGGTATGGACAAAATTAGTGGGGGGGGGGGGGACATAAGGAAGTCTTTCCCAAACACAGTTGATAATAAAATTCTCAATTCAACGAAGTAAAATTTCAGGATAATTCACCTGATTTATCATTACGGTAATATTGTTCTCTTTCAAATCAATGCATGTACTTTGCCAAGACAGCTCATGACCGATGTGCATTTCTTTCAATTCTGATTTCTCATTTTTGTCTTTTCTTTTCTGCAAATTTCTTATGAAAACTCTCTGCCAAACCACATTACATGGTATATACAATTTAGCACACTACCAAAAGGTGCATGTTTAGAATATCTACAATGTACATCGACAAATGGCGCTGAGACAGCTCACTACTGATGTACATGCACTTTTTGACTTACAGATGATTTCTCATTTTTACTTCCAACAAGGAAGGAGGTTAACATCTTTTCAGCAGTGTTTTATTGTTGTTTTTTTTTTTTCATTTGTCCATGTGCAAAATAACTCAAAAAGTTGCAAATGCATTTGAAAGAAACTTCCAGGATTTTCTATGGATTTTTAAAGGATTTTTTACCCTTTGGTAGGTAAGGTCAATGAACTTGAGACTTGAGAGTTCAAGTTGCACATATTTTTGAGGTTTGCATATACGCCATCTAAAGCATGTGCTCTGCTCGGAGGAGGTGCCGTGAAGCTGGAAGCCGATGACATAAACAAAAGGCTTCTACATTAGGAACTGGGTTATTTTCAGCATGCATGTATGAGTGAAAATCACTTATTTCTGTGGAAGAGCAAGATCAGTGGTGGAAATGACTGCTTGGCAGAGGTCTGTGCTCTCACGCTGTTGCTCTCGGCTGGGATATATTGCTTCTTCATTCGCTCAGAAAAAAAAGCAATACAGTGAGAAGGCCTTGTGAAAAGGCTACATTGCACTCCGGTTAGCGCACGCGCACAGGTTTCAAATCCGTCGAACGGTGCAGTTGTCATTCTCACAGATTCCTCTTGACCGGATCATTTAAAGTCTCCAATATTTACAGAAAGGAACTAGGGTAAAACCCCTATAGTATTCGGTCATTTATGCTTTTCTGCAATATTTTTTAAACTAAAATAATACATGCATACATCATATCTACAGCAATGTAGAGTCTATGTGAAATATATAAAATTTCTTTAATCTCAATTTTCATTTTGTTAAATATCTCACAGAATTGCACAAAATCCCAAAATATATCACCTTGAAAATCCCCAGAATACAATCACCGCAACCAGAATTCGGTCACGCGATATGCGCGTTCAAAGCCAATGCATGTGCAAGGCAGCTGAAAAATGCGCCGCGCACTACCTTGTTGGCACAAAATTGCATCGGCGGCGTTGCGGCGCCCGTTGGTGACCGAATACTGGTAGGCCTACTCTAAGTCTTACCCTCCCTACTGGATGAGCAAAATGTACCCAGGCAAGTGTTATCAACAATTGAACCAAATCTGTAACTGTAACGTTAGAACTAGAAACTAAGTATTCAAATTGAAGAAATTCTCAGTAACGTTAGGCCTACTTAAGTTGGAATTTACCCACAATACTACATGATACTACTTCGCAGTTAGCTAAGGTTCTATTATATAGGAAAGGTTCAATTCAGCATCTCCAAAATTTGAACGACATTAAATGTCAGACTGAGAGTCTACAGTCAGTAGGACGCCTAGATTTGTACGTAACAAAAAACGAACTGGTGTGCATTTCTACACAATTGTAGGCAGGCCTAACACGCGTACCCAATTACCTTTGTACTATTGTACTTTGTCTATACAAATCTGGTTAGGCTCTAGAATCTATATATTCTAACTGTTAGTTGTAATAATCTAACACTTGATGTAAACATGTAGACCGATCTAGACTGTAGTGTAGACCTTGGATGGACTACTACTCACTCACAGTCACAGTTAGATATGAAAATGCACTCCTTTAACACACAGATTTGTGACAGTGGTAGAAAGATAAGTGCGACGGTTGCGATCTTCTACTTACTCCCATCTTGGATAGCGACAAGCGGCGGAGGTTGTGACGATATACGTTCGTCCTCTTCATGATACTCTTCTTGACTACTACTCAACAAGGGTTCATTTTCGTCCCTCCTGTCCGCCATGATTGTAGTGTTCTCGACTGCAAAAATCCGTCACAAGTCGTAAGTTTCACATGACATTGGTCTCCAAAGCCTCTCTAGACGTCAGGCATTATCTCGAACGTAATCTGTGTGCGATATAGTGTGTATATTTTTGTGTAGTGTAGGTACATGTATACGTACGTACAGTAGTCACGATGCAGTGGTAATACACAGACACACTTCAGCATTTCAATGAACTGAACGCTGCGCGCGCGACGCACACACTCAGTAACGTTACGGCACCGTCGAGCGCGCACGCAAAATTCTATTTCTCGGTAATGTGCATTGGAATCGTGTTTAGTTCTGTGATGCGGACGCTACACCGCGACAACCTGTGTGTTCAGCACTGCTATGCCAGTGATCGCGATTTTTTTCGTTGTTGTTGTTGTTGTTTTTTTTTGGTCTATGGTCAGCCGAACAGACCACTTTGAACATAGCTAGCTATACGCGGTAGTAGCCAGCACTTTTTCTCGAAAAGAGAATTCCGCTTTCTTATTCCATCAGTGGTTTTCGATCACTAATACAACCACTCAAGAAATGCTCTTACAATTCCCTATTCGCAAAATACAGTCACGCAATATATGGCGTATCATACAGAGTACATCTATGGGCCAGAGCATCAAGCTATGGGTAAAGTAACTTTTATACATGAAAAGGATGGTATAGTTTTCTTTGAGATGGGGTTTCCAGATTCCAACTTTTTTATGATTTGTTTTTAAGATAATGAGAAACCTTCTTATGAAATAGGAATAGTTTTGAAATGGATGAGATAACCAAAACAAAGTGATCCTAATATTAATGATAATGATAATAATGACAATAGGTCCTCGTAATACATGTATAAATAACAATTATATAGCACTTAATACTGACGTTTTTGGTAAAAGGTGGGACCCACCTTTTGTTGATATTACTTTGTTATACTTTGTCTTTGGACATCTCAGCCATTTCAGAAGTGATTTTCATCAAATAAACTTTGATTTCTTCGCGTAGAATTGTTTGCTCTTCAGCATTGATAAAGTGGTTTCCAAGTATTTTTCAAAAAATTTGAAACTGAATCCTCATCTCAACCAATAGGGCCTACTATATTATCCCTTAAAGTAAAATAAATAGAACTATAGAAGTTAAAAAAAAACACAAGAAATTTATGGATTTCAACATTTCATACATTTTCTTGGAGCATTAACCCTCAATATTAGTTGCAGTCACCTTTATGCAAATTGAAACAACCTGATATAGTCGTAGCATCACAGGTCTTCCATTTGTCTGAATACATTTTTTTTTTCTTTATAGTATATTCCCTTTTTCTAACTTCTAACTTGAATTTGAGGAACATTATATCTTGCATGAGTGGCGGATTGATCCAGAGGGGGCGCATCGGGCACGCACCCCCTCTTTATTTTGGTTGAAACAAAAGAAATAAAAAGAAAAAAAATGGGGTGGTGAATGCACTCCCCTTTAATTTTGTAAAGGGGCCTCCCCTTTATAATTCCTGGATCTGCCCCTGAACTTTATTGTACATCTGTAACCTTCAAGCAGTGTCTTTACGAACAAACCAATGGGAAGTTGAGAGTCGATTACCTCATCGCCTTGTTTAATTTACATTTTGTGATTATCATCATATTCATTCTTTCATGAAAGGTGGGCACCTTTGAATTCTCTACAGATAAATGGCACTATATGAATGTTGTTCGTCATCATCATCATAATGTCATCACCACGATAATTTCTGTCATGTATCTTTGTTACTTTTTTTCCCGTTTGCTTAATAGAAAGCATATGTAATTGTGTCAGTCCATAATGGAATGTCTGTCATGTGATATAGATTAGCAAGAAATAGCTGTAACCCGAAAGTGTTTTGTGTTTCCCAATCATAGCAATAGTATTTGATTATAGTTCATTGAAATTGTGTAAAGTGGACTCCGAAACGAAAAATGCATGAAATCAAGAGAAAATGGTCACTTTGCCAGATGCTGAGGGAGATGTATAAGCTTTAGTTTAGAGCTGATTAGATTAACACTCGTAGTTCGGCCTATACTTTATCTCGATATGATGTTCAAACAGAAACTTGGGTACTTCAAAATATCTAACATGCTCTGAAATACACTGTACAAAGCCTTCATAATTATCATGTAGCATTCGATGCTGTTATCGTCTGTGGACAGTGACTGAAACTTTTTTATTTTCACCCTTAACGCTCCTTGTTTCGCGTTATTGACTTAAATAAGTGAAATTAAATAAGGGGAAGTTTTGAAAGACAGAAAGTAAGGCACTTAGGAAATTCCAAATTTGATCCTGAGGTGTTTAAAAAAAACACACAGTATAACACTAAAGTGACAGTCTGCAAATATATGGTCCCAAAACTGACGCATAAAAAAGACGGATAAAATATGCTGCGACGCTTTTCACACGCAGCCTCTCCAGGCAAATACAGTCGTTTCTATACTATTTTCCCCCTCTGTGCAGTACGAGAGCTTGATCCTCCAAGGCAATTCACTAAAACCTGCTTTATGTCCAATGAGCCAACCATAGAAACTGGCGAGCGGACGGAGCGCGCTATCGCTCGTGACGGACGTGGTTGCACAAACTTACTAGTAGTGTCATATGACTACTGCCGTGATTATGAGAATGCGTGCGGTACTTCTACGGGAAAGAAACAGTGCTGTACCACCATTGTTTGACGGATATAGTGACATCATAAGATATCAAAGTTCATTCTATTTTTAGAGATTCACTAGTTTTTCGGTACTTTACGCTACAGTAGAGTTGTTATCGATGTTGCGCTCTGGTGGGTTATGGGCTGATCTCTTACATGAAATTAGCAGTATGATACTTAACTCTGGAGACTGTTTTCACATGCACCTTGATGATAGACTGATATATTGCTGTCAAATTAAATTGTTCATTGGAATTCTGTCACACTCACAGACTCAATAACATAGTTTTGATATGAATATAAAAAACAACACAACTGCATTCAAACAGTCCCAACTGAATGTCAACTGACGTCAATCATATCATATGACTACAACTATTATTATTATATATATATATATATATATATATATATATATATATATAATATTATACACAACATTCTATCAAGATTTGAGAGACAAAATAAACAAAAACACAAATAAACCCAAATATCTCTGACATGGATGAACATGGATTACAGAGACACTAAACCAATTCCTTTTTTTTTTTTTTTTTTTTTTTTTTTTTTTAGTCGAAAGTGTAAAGTGTAGGACAAGGGGGAAGGGCATGGGTGCTTCCTTCAAAAGATGAATAATACAAATTCAAACAAATTATAACACGTTCTGCAGCCCACCTAGGAATTTGTGAAAATACATATTTTCTTTTTATATTACACTTGAATTGGTAGCAGTGCACATTACAGCATAGTACTCTCGCCTGCTCTATTTCCCTCATTTTTATCTACAACTAAAAAAAACCACAAACAAAACAGAGAAGTTCATCTCTATTACTTGCTCATGCTATGATTATATCCTTGAATCTTGAATCCCTGTTAAAATTGTCACTGAACTCATGACCAGATAGTGCTATATTCATTAATTGTAAAATGTCACTGTCATTTACAAAGCTCAAGATGTTTGCCTTATTCAAATACCCAGTAGACAATTTGTGGATGATGCCAACCACTAAATAAGTATTAACCCATCATGTAAAAAAAAAGAAATAGTGGTTTGATACTGTATTTGTTTTATGATAATTCTTATTATTCTTGGCTTGTACAGTGTATGTGCATACATCATTTACACCAGTTGCAGGACCCTCAAAACCTCTAAACTGATTCATTTGTATAACTGATCCCTTTAATAGTAATCATTTACAAACTCTTAAATTTTGAAATATCTGTCTGGCAAATTGTAATAGATTTTTGTTTTTCATTCAGCGAAGACTTTAAGAAGTTTTATCAAATCCTTCTACCATAAACAATATGTGGTAAAATGCAGTGTTGTCTTTGCAGCAAATTACTGCAGAGGTTGAAGGGTTACAGATAAGCACAGCTGTAAACCAGTGTAAAACTCAAGTTAAAGGACAAGTTCACCTTCATAAACATAAGGATTGAGAGAATGCAGCAATATTAGTAGAACACATCAGTGAAAGTTTGAGGAAAATTGGACAATCGATGCAAAAGTTATGAATTTTAATTTTTTTTGTGTGTTGGAACCGCTGGATGAGGAGACTACTAAGGCTCGTGATGTCGTATGAGTACAACCATATAAAGAAAATGTAAAGAAAATTTAACATATTTTTACTTTTTTCGCATAATAAAAGAGCACTTGACTTGCCTCTTTCTAAAGGCAATGGGAAAAATATTACCCATAACATATGTCAGTAACGAGTCAAGGGAATGTGTACTTTTTTCAAAAGATGAAATTTTGTGAAATTCTCTTTATATTTTCCTTATATTGTTGTACACAGGTGACATCATATACTGCAGTAGGCTTCTCATCCAGCAGTGACTGCACAAAATCTTCAAAAATTCATAACTTTTGAACAGATTGTCCGATTTTCCTCAAACTTTCAATGATGTGTTCTACTAATATTACTACATTCTCTCAATCGTTATGTTAATGAAGGTGAACTTGTCCTTTAAAAAGAAGGGGAGATAAACATGTCAAGTTACATAGTATACCTTGCATAGTTGTTTATCAAATTTCCAAAGTAGCACTCACCACAAGTGGACACAGAAACATTTCTTTACAATGATTTTGCAAATTGCAAATCACTAATATAAATCAATTTATTTATTTCAGATTTAACTCTATAAAGAAGTACTGACAATATGTACACATGAGATGAATGAAATGCTATATGAAAAATGAGATAATGGCAGACAAATAAGGACACATACAATGTAGAGCAACAATGTGAAGGCATTACCACTATTTCAAATACAGCATAATTTTATGTGCATGTTCTAACATAACTGAACTTACACTTGAAGTCTTACAAATCATAAAATCAACTAAAACAGACAACACTTAAATAATTGAATTTCAGATTGCATGTGAATGTTAACAAATTACTGGTACATAAAATGTCAGCTGACAATTTTGAAGATAAAAGATATTGACTGATTTCGATTTCAGCTCACATTAGGAAATCAATGGCATCATACACATACTTTGAAATGAGCAAGCAATTTGTCAGATCACCAGAAGAATTTACACGTGTACAAAATTATACAACAACAACACTAGAATATCTTCTGAAACATTCCTAGCATGTGTAACAAATTTATTTTGCTGATCATGTTTACATACTGTGTTTTGTGGTCCAGTCAACATGGCCAACTTGCAAAAGAAGGAGCTAGGTGTACACGGATATTGCAGTCAGACAAGATGCATGCATTTTTTAGTAAAAATTCTAACATCACAAATACAACAGGAGACACTCTAAGGTCAATATACATACATTGTTTATGCTAAGGTGAGTGCACAGAAAGCTCATTTTCTGATCTGGAAAATATTCTCTTTTTGCATCTTTTTTTTTTTTTTCTTTTACTCTAGCCTGCAAAAGATGTAAAAAGCACAATACCACATACTGGTATTAAGTACCTCTTGCAGTGTAAAACAGATATATATATATTATATATAATATGAAGACTTTAATCGCAAAACAGGTTAAGCACTATTTTCAAATATTCTAAAGCAAGTGTATCATCAGAGAGATGCAGATTTGCAGAACAGCTTTGCTGAAGCAAATTTGCTGTGATTAAATAAAATAAACTGAACTGAACTGAACAGACAGAGCAAAATAAAAGTCTTTCCACTAATACTTCACTTGTTGCATACAAAGGAATATCTTTGAAGTTATTATTATTATTACCCCATATCCTCTAATCATTTTCCATGGGTTTTTTTTTTCCGAGATCTAATTGCAAATATCCTAATTTAACAAGAATGGAGGTACCATGGCAACTTGTTTTGCAATCAAACTGTTCATATAGAAATAATGAAAACATTATCATTCTTAATGTATTCCTATGTCTACAGATCTTCCACAAACCACTTCTGAATAATCCAACTAGAATTTATTTCACTCCGAAAAGGCAATATTCACCAATATTTCACAATACATTAAAAGGGAAACAATGAAGGCATATCTCTCAATGCAGCAGTTTTGACACTCTGTGAGCATACAAGTACTATACAAAGATGTAAGAAATTAAACATTTTTTTTTTTTTTTTTTATGTACATGCTCGTTGGAAACTGATATAGGCCTGCTGTATATGCCATATATTTTTGTGAGTACATGTATAATCATTATGCAAAGTAGGGCTCGTACAACAATTTCACAACTAGTTAAATATGTTATTGAGAACTGCATTGGAAGTGGAAAGAAGTGTTATATCACTTTTTGACAGAAAAGTTGGCAACTTCCCATTTCGGAGGCAATACACAATGCACTTGCATTACTGTATAAGTTGTTATTTTAGCACACAGATATTTTTGCAAATGAGGAGGTCACAGACATTTCGCGAAATGTTATTTTCATGAATGGACCCTGAGGCTATCGCAAGTGCACTATTACCCAAGCACATGGTGACATTTTTGCATTGTTAAATTCGCAGTCCAGCTGTGATTTGTGAAATTCGCAAAATAAACAAGCCCTTGCAAAAATAACAGCTTATACAGTCCGAAAGGCAATAACATGACTAGTGGTTAACTTCTGAATACCAGTTGACTCATGAAATTGCGAAAATAAACACACCATGAAATATAATATGCATACAGTGTAGCAAAAATAGAGGAGTTGAAAGACAATTTTGATATCAAAATAAGTTGTCACTGCCATTTCTGCTCTTGCTTCTATGTATTTCAGTAAATACATACCTCATATCACAGTTTCTATCAAATAATTGCAAACCATAGCAACTAAACTGACGTCGATAGTTGCAACATTTCTGTTGGATAACCTCAGAAAACTCTAGAGGGTCATACACATTGTCTAAAATGCCCTGGCAAAGAAGGGGTTAAACAAATTTAAACTTCACCCTATCTCACAAATTGCCCAATTACAAAAGCTACAAAATGCCGCTGCACGTATTGTTTCTTTGTCAAGTAAACGAAGTCATATCACACCTATCCTGAAGAGTCTTCATTGGTTTCGCTCACGCTGGACCAACACTGTGGAATTCACTTCCTCGTGAACTGAAAGACTCAAGCTCTATAAGATCTTTCAGGAGTAATTTAAAATCCTATTTGTTTAGCAGTGCATTTTGAAGACCAGTGCCTTTTGAAGACAGACTTTCATGCCTTTTTTTTTTTTTTCTGCTTCTTCATCTTCTTCTATTACGGTGATGTACTTGTATCTTCAGTCTGTTTGCTCTGATGTACAATTGTAAAGCGCCTTAAGCATTTAATCAAAGTGGAGAACGGCGCTATAGAAATTGTATGTATTATTATTATTATCATTATTATTTGCTCCTGTGGACTGATGGGATCATTTTTTCTTCCTTGTTCTCAGCTGCATTATGGAATGATGAATAAGTTGATTATTTGATCACAAATGTTAATTGCACACACAATACTTTTAAAGAACAATTATTCAATGTGATTTTCTTCAAAGAAGGCCTGAGACCGCAAGACCAAATTTTGAAAAACTTGTGGATCTTGAGCCTGCTTTGTCTTGAGTTGAATTTGTGAAAAGCTTTGTTACTTTGTATGGGGTGCATATCTCAAACATAGGGCAAGCGTGCAAAATACACGCTAACAGGTTCTTCAGACAATATATTGAGTTATGGACAGTCAACTGCAGAACATAAGAATAAATATGAATGTCATACACTTTGCAAAGCAGAGATATATGAAGTTGACACAGTATTAACACTTCTCACTCAACAGCAATTGCTTGTGTATCACTCCACCTTTCCATATACATAACCAAATATATGAGAAAATTTTTCACTTACTACACATAGTGACAGCTGACTCATGTTGACAAATGTGATTTTCTAAGTTGTAATATGATATATGAGGACTAACAGACAGCTAAAAGATCTCACAGCAGGAATGTTTGACAGCTGAATTATGTTAAAGAAATCTATATATAAATATATATATAAATATATATATATTTTTTTTAATTTTTTTTTAATTTTTTTAATTTTTTAGTTGCAATATGAACTGGAGTAGCACTCTGAGAGCGCAGACCTCCACCAAGCAGCTACTTTCCACCAATGATCTTGTTCTTCCATAGAGATCAGTGATTTCCACCCATATGTGTGCATGCTGAAAATCACCTGATTTCCCAATTAGAAGCCTTTTGATACGTCATAAACCCTCAGCTGTGCGGCATGTCTCGCCCTAGTAGAAACTAGAGCACACACTTTAGTGCGCTATAAAAACCTCAAAAATGCGCAGCTTGAACTCCCAAGTTCATTGACCCAAACTGCTAAAATATCGAAAATCCTTCATAAAATCCATAAAAATTTTCTGATCACTACCAAAATTTAATAATCTGTTCCTTGTGTCATTTTCAACCTTTCCTGCAAGTTTAATCTAAATCTGTTCACAACATTTTGAGTTATTTTGCACATGGACAAGCAAACAAACAAACAAACAAACGGTAGTGAAAACATAACCTCCTCCCTTGGCGGAGGTAAATATCAGCACGAGCAGACAACTACATGATCCCCCACTAGAGATGTGTAGAACAAAAGACAATAACATAGTCATTGGCAGAAATCAGCCAAATAAGAATGAATGGCTTATTACCTACCACAAAGTCTGGCTCAAATGAACCATTATAAAACATACCATGTAATTCATGAAAGCACTCAACACCTACACTGTAGATAATTACACTACTGAACACCAAATCATAAGGCATTTCACCGAGGAAGTGTAGAGTTGACTGAGAGAGAAAAAAATAAAGGGGGGGGGGGGTCCTCCAGTGTCAGAATTTAAGGCTCTTGCAGTGCTACTGCATTACTGCAATTTAAGGTCTGAATTGGCAATTCACCAGTGGTGGTATACAGCATGGTTATGCCATGTAAAGAGTACACTTTGATTCATGACACAGGCTTTGATCACATTGCACCATCCATGTGAAGCTATACTTCATATACAAGACGGCAGAGTCAAACCAGGTCATAAGCATATTTGACACTCAAAATGATGTCTGAGCTAGAATACATAACCTAGATGAAAGACGATTTTTCATTAAAATCAAGAATCAATCATTTTGCTGAGTTCTAAAAGGTACACAAACAATCCCCCCCCCCCCAAAAAAAAAAAAAAAAAAAAACCCACTTAAATATCATATGAAATATCATATAGTAATCTCTTCAGATTAAGTGCTGTGACTGGCCACAGTGGAAGCCTTACACTGTCAAAATTTTCTTGCCACATATCTTTTCACCCCGCGGCCCCTGCTTCGATGACCCCGATGACACGGGCAAAAAGAATGGGGGCACGGGGAGTTTGGTCATGCTGTCATAGAGGGGGCACTTCTTGAACTGGCAGGGGAGGTCCCGCCAGATGTACCGCACGGCGACACCTTGTCCGAACAAACAGGGGTCCTTGATGTTGATGGTGGAGTTCTGGAATGAGCTGGTGATGTTGGAAGGAGTCCAGGACATATTCCCCTGAATGGGACAATCTGTTACAGTCTGTGCACAGCAAACCTAGGAATGAAGACACATATTGAACCTTTGAATAATTGATTACATCTTTGGAATGTACTACCATTTGATAGAAAAAAGGTCATGAAAACAAAATGTCATATTTTGGGGGGTGTAGGACCTACTGTTGACATGAGCCATGTCAAACCCATCACATACTTGTTTCTATTAATAATGATAATAATATGAATTTATATTGTGCTAAATCAACTTTGTAGAGTGCTCAAAGTGCATACATCCTATTATTACACTGGTTTCCGGATACATTATTTCCTGCCAGCACTGAGTGTTCACTCTCCACTCCCTGGGGAGCAAATCTCTTCAAATTTGTTCCCCAGTACTTGCCTATCAAAGGTAAGTGCAGGGGACTCTCACTATAAAGAAGTCCTCGGGACCAGCAGTTTTCTTTCATTTTATTGAAATTTTGCCATAGCTGAGCAGTCATGCAAACAAAGATATATTGATGATAATTTTTTTTGGACCTGAATTTTTACTTTGTTGTAACAAGAATTCTATTATAACCCTGTTTGTCATAACAGGAGTGCACTGTACTTTGGAATAATATCACATGTGTCTTGTGAATTATTGTCATGACAACCTCATGATGTGCAAATGCTTCCACATGTGTACACATGAATGTGTACTTTGGCAGCATGGCAAGTCATGAAAAGACTTCACTTCATAATAAACATTTCCCTGTTTCCAAACAATATCATTAGGCCATTTCTAATCAATCATTCTACATGATGAATATCACAAGGAATATAAAAATGTCATGGATACACTTTGAAAATCAAATTCAACTTCATCTAGTCCCAATCATCTCATGGCATGCAGATTCTAAAAAAGATGACAGTACTAATAGATAAATAAATAAACAACTAGAAATGTCGCTATGGCGACTGGTATGCCTCAGCCATAATGTATGATTCTCCTATAGGTCTATATAGTATGTCTTGATAACGTGTGATGACAGTTTCATCTAATTGGCAAAATATTAAAATGGCATGTTATAGTGTGTTGAGTGTTCACTTTCCCTGAACTAGATTTAATTAGATGAATGGCTACATTTTCTATGACAGCATATATTTGGGGATTTGAAGACTTTTACTCGACTTTTAACCCTTTTATAAGTCTATGCATTGGGCAATTTCAGGGTATAGAGAAAAAATGTAAACTAGACTTGGAATTTGTCAAGACTGACAAATTAGGTGATCCGATTTGTTTTAATCGATGATTCGAGTCCTGATCGCAATAGGCATGACCATATAGGTTTCATCTGTGTTTAGAGACATTGGCCGTGTGATGTTTGGATTCTTATTTAGAAAAGAGAGTCAGGTCTGCCATCTTTGGTATCAAATTCGGTATACACTATAACGAAGATACAGAATGAAGTATATTTGACCATTGACCCAACTTTGCACAGCCAAGATGGCATCTGAGCAAAAAGTGGTTATTTTGTGAAATGGTTCTTGTAACATGGTCTTTGCGTGTGGAAAATATGGGAAAGATAGGACATGTATTCACCAAGATACAGGTTGAAACATTTATGACCTTTGACCCTAATTTACATACCCAAGATGGTGTCTGATCAAGTAGTTGTTATTTTATGAAATAATGTACGTGACATGAACTAAACATGTGCAAAATATGGGCGTGATAGGGGCTGGTTTTCTTGACTTATTGCAAAGAAAGTTGCAGAAAGAAAGAAATATCTCAATACATCGAAGATAAGTATAATTTCAACCAATTTTTTTGACGTGATATCGGCGCCGTATGAAAAAATGGAGGGTATAGTGACGATAGCCCAAAGTCTGAGCTACAACATATTACAATCTGGGAGAAATTTACAGAAGAGTAAGTGAGCTAGTGTTCGATAAAGACCGTCATGTCAATTTTCATTTCCAGAAAAATTCCCTCCCATAGAGATAACACGTAAACTGGTTAAATTTGACAAGGTTACATTATATCTATTTTCACGAGGTGAAGACATCATCCGATTAAAACTTTGATGAACAAAACTTAAAGAGTATTACATTGGCTACAACATACTAAAATCTGGAAGAAATTTACCGAAGGGTAATTGAGCTAGTCGTCGATAAAGACAATCATGTCAATTTTCACATCTAGACAAATTCCCTCCCATAGAGATAACACGTCATAATGAAGATAAAGAAAGAAGTACATATGACCTTTGACCCTACTTTGCACAGACAAGATGGCATCTGAGCAAAAAGTGGTTATTTTGTGAAATGATTCTTGTAACATGGTCTTTACGTGTGCAAAATATGGGAAAGATAAGACATGTATTCACCAAGATACAGGATGAAACATTTTTGACCTTTGACCCTAATTTACATACCCAAGATGGTGCCCGATCAAGTAGTTGTTATTTTATGAAATAATGTATGTGACATAAACTAAATATGTGCAATATATTGGGCTGATAGAGCTTGTTTTTCTTGAGTTATTGCAAAGAAAGTTGCAGAAAGAAAGGAATATGAAAATACATGGAAGATAAGCTTTAATTTCAACCAAGTTTTTGGGCATGATGCCGACTCCGTATGAAAAAACAAAGGGCACACTAACGATAGCCCAAAGTCTCAGCTACAACATACTAAAATATGGGAGAAATTCACCGAAGCATAAGTGAGCTAGTGCTCGATAAAGATAGTCATGTCAGTTTTCATTTCCAGAAAAACTGCACTCCCATAGAGATAACACGTAAACTGGTCAAATTTAACAATGTTACTTTTAATCCCTTTTTACGAGGTGATGCCGTCATCCAATCAAATTGTTGTTATTATATATCTGAAAGACCATTTAATAAGCTACAACATATTGAAATTTGGACGAAAATCAACTAAAAAATAAGTGAGATATGCTTAAATGAATTTGAAATTTGATGACGTCATTTTGAAAATTTACTTTTTTTACTTTATTAAGAAATTTGATATATTTTAATCATTTTTCCAGCATTGCCAACCCATGAAATGACATGTACAACTCATCAGCTTTCAGAATATGTAAAAAAAATGGGGGGTCACCGTCCATCCTGACGAGTAAAATCGGATTTAAAATTGGCAGTTTTTTTGCATTGTTGCACTGTATATCGCCATTGACGCGCGCGCGGAATTTCAACTTTGACGGACCCGTATGATGTCATTTTGAGTGGGATTGACTTGAAACTTGGTAGAAATATTCCTTGACATTTCAGACATCCGATCAAAGTGAAAAAACGGGAAATTTTCATTGCATATGAGCTGTGCGTGCGTATATGTGCGCGCGCGTACGCGTCCGTCCGATTTTTTCAATTTTTCAAAAAATGCTCCAAATGGTCTGAAACGTGTGCAAAAAAATTTTGAGCTCGATTTGAGCATACAAATATTTCAACGCGCGCGTACGCGCACGTTTTAAGGGAAAATATGAATTCTGAAAATATGAGTAGAATGCGCATAATTTGAAATATATGTGACGTAAATTTCATCGAAAAATTCCATTCCATTAATGACATATGATTGAGAATGTGTTTTTATATAATGACGTCATAGTGACGTCACGGTCGACTGATAACTTTGATTTTAGTTCGATTGCCGTCTTTGGGACATGATACATATATGGTATGATTTTGACATTGATAGGAAGAGGACTTTTTGAGCTAATCCATACACAACTTTTGAGGAGAAAGAAGAAAAAGAAGAAGAACAAAGAATCAGTACAGATACAGAAGGTGATCCCAGAGGATACTCGGATCACCTAATTCTGTATTAAATAGAAAATTTTTAAAATTTTGACGTGGCCTTTGACCCTATGACCTTAAAATTTCCAAGAGAATAACTGTCAGGCAGAACATGCATAGATATCAGTTTCATGATGATATTGTACCTTCAGCCACTTCCGAGATACATGTATGGAGGAAGAAGTAAAATTTAGCACTTTCATTTGACCTTTGACCTTCTTGACCAAAAACTTCCCAGAGAATCTCTAGTGGGTAATACATATGTATACACCAAGTTTCAAGAAAAAATCTTGCAAGCATTGCATAAATATGATGGAAAAAGTGAAATTTAATGAGTCGATCTTGACCTTTGAGCCCTGATCTTTGACCTCATGACCAAAAAATTCCCAAGATAATCACTGCCAGTCAGTACATGCATATGTACTATGGTCCATGAAGATACCTGGAACCATTTCTGAGGTATGGAGAAAAAAAATGAAATTTTAACATTTTCATTTGACCTTTGACCTTTGACCTCATGACCCGAAATTCTCACAAGGGAATCTTAATTGGGTAATACATGTATGTAGTAAGTTTCAAGAAAATACCTTCAGGCATTGCATAGATTTGGGGGAAACAGTGAAATTTTGAGCACTTGACCTTGACCTTTGACCTTGAGCATCTGGACCCAAAGGTTGATAGGCACTACTTCACCCCCTCATACATATACCTGCCAAGTTTCATTAGCACCTCTAACTGTTTTTTAGTTATGCTGTCCACAAAACTGATTACAGACGGATGGACAGACAGAAGGATGGAAGGACGGACAACCCGAAAACATAATGCCTCAGGCGACACTTCGTGGCGGAGGTATAAGAAAGAACTACTTCACTCATGCTTCAGAATTCTTACATCAAATCCTTCATTGTTGATCAAGTCCAGCTGGACCTTTCCTGAGTTAAACTGGATCTGGATCTGGTTGGTCATCCCGACAACGGAGCTGGGGAAGGGGCCCTGGAAAGTGACGTAGGACTCATCGTAGGCCACAGCACGAGCACCCAGCAGGAGCCGGGCTGAAACATCCTGCTTGTCTCGTGGATGAACTCTGTGAGAGAGGGAGACATAACAGGAAATAATGGCTTGATACCAGACCAGTCAAAAGTCTGCACAGTAGGAAAGAGCAAGAAGCTAATTTCTTCCTCCTCCTCAACATCTCTGATCTAATTGCAATAAATTTCCATCATGTATTTAATCAATATCAAAGAAAACACATCAGCACATCCCCTATTGAAACAAAAGGGCAGAGTTAAGCTTCTTCATTCATATGGGTATTGAAAAGCTGGAGAAAAATAAGATTTCAGCATATGTATACCACGAACTATTGCAGTGGCTGGGCTTACCAATATGCTGTAAGCTCCAGAGTGTGGTACCAACAAACTAGCAAGGATTGCTCTTATTATCATTATTATCAGTACAATCTGAAGTAATAGAATATATACAAGCACCAGCAACTGGACTGGTAACTGACGCAAGAGACAGCTTTAAGTAAAAACAAATGAAACTTTGGCGTACGGTCCGTAGGGAGATTTGACATCGGGCAGATCAACGGCAACAGTCATGAAAACACCGGGCATCATGGGGTTGGGCACGTAGCCGTAGTCTGCTGTCTGGTGCCAACGCAGGGACGTGAAGTTGGCGTTGCCTGGTTCTGGGTGCTCGGAATTGCACAGCTGTAAGATGGATGACAAATGTGACAACATCACAGGCACTGCCCTGATTGATGCCCATTACGGATTGGTCTGATGGCTAGAATTAGTGTCAGGATACTCCTCATCACAAAAATCATCCCTTTTAGAGACTGACCACAATGTCACATGACTAAAAAATGAATGCCTGGATGATTTTGGTAAATAAAGCAAGATTATCACATTCTTGACCCAGGAACAAAAACAATGTATACTAAAACAAGGCAAGTTAGAGTAGTGAAAATAGCCTCAGTTCTTTTTTTTTTCCATTCTGATGAATCAGAAATAAAGAGGAGAAGTAGAGTCGTCTTACTCCGTTAATATAATTTTATTCCTTCAGAATCAGTGTACTTTACATTGACAGGCAGAAGTGCAAGTATATATGCCGTAATTTTAAGATTTTGCACAGCCACATCATATTCAAATTCTTGGCATATTTTGTCAATAAAGCCTCAAAACTTCAAACACATTTCAATGTCTCATTCCCTAGATAAAATCCTGAGAGTGCTTGTGCAAGTTCTTCATTAACATTTCTTTATTTCTTTATCATAATTAATGAAATATACTCCCACAGTATGAGAGCAGGCTATTGGACGGAAGATAAAAGCTGGCCATACCTGGACAAATCCAAACGGAAACTGGTCACTCATGTGCTGACCAGTGCCGATGTACCACTGCTCACGCCAGTCATTGATCATGGCCGGAAAGAGACAGTTGTAAGTCGATGGGTCAGCAACAGCATTATCTTCACCTGGACATGAAGCGAAACAAGCAGTTACAGTTGTATACATCCTACAATGTACGTGTACATCCAAAGATAACTTACAATTTAACCCGTTCCTTCTGCAATTCTGAAAATACCTTTAATGTCCCCAAACGAGATTCTTTTTGCCCTCGACAGAGAATGGACAGGTTGGTAATCCTCCTGTGCGAAAGCAGTCAAGCAATGCATGTATCCCAACCCCACGGTCAACTACATGTGCCTTTGAACAATGGAAATATTGATTGGGTGCGATGTATGAATACAGCATTCGTTAGTGGGCTCACAGACTCTTTTGTTCTACACAAAACCAGGCACCTGAATGTGATGACTGGGGTTCAGCGAACGCAGAAATCTACTGACCTCAGCTTTGATCGCTTATGTACATGTTCATACGAGTTTTGTAGCAGACCAAGGGAAAACTAAATCAGAAAAAGGTAAAAAGTGCTGATAGAATAAACTCTAATCTTTTAATCAAACCCATTTTGGGGGACATCATAACACAAAGAGACATGAATCTAGGCCACAAAAGCAGGCACTATTGTCTTTATCTTGGGAAAATGGTATACAGGGTTCCCATGTATCAGTTGCTCCCACGGGAACCTGGCATACCAGGTTCCCGTAAGGAACGGGTTAATTGTCTTAATGACTGCAAAAATATCAAACATCTCTTCTGTTACTACTTTCCTGTTCCTTTCAGGTTTCCTGTCTTTATCAATAATTTTTCTTTAAATTGAGGATTGGAGCCCATTGACTGCATTCAAGCTCAAGAGAGTATCACAAGTTCACCTTCCATGCATTCTGGCAAATTATTACATGAGGACATAGCAAACCTGGGGGTGGGGGCAGCTTTGAGGGCCTATCGGGGAGAGGGGATGGTGTTCATTTGTATATACATTATATTCTATCATACAGGTAAAAACTAGCTGCAAAGTAGGCCTAGACTGTAAATTTGTCACACTACTGAAAATGCCTCCTAAGTTTGGTGACAAATTTAGACATGTGTTTTCAGGAAGAAAAAGAAAATGTGAAAATCAGGCTCCATTCCCCCCTTCCCCCCCCCCCCCCCCCCACCTCAGGAACTGCAATGAACAAACTCAAAACTGCAGTCATCAATCTACTTAGTCATAGCACTACTTTAGCTTATCACTTCTGGTTCTAAAGAAGCTTTGTAAAGATTCCATCATTTTGGGGCTCTGTTCCCCCCCCCCCCCCCCACATATGCATGCAGCCCTGTGCCCCTGGGGGCCCCATAATGGGAAATTATGCCCATTTATACAAGTATATATTTTCTACACTCAAGCGATAACACCTGTCAAGTTTGGTAAAAATTTGAAAGTGCCTGTTCAAGAAGATGAAAATGTGAAAAACGGGACCAAACTTGAATCTTCAACATCCCCCTACCCTACGGAACTGCCATGAACAAACTCGAAACTACAGTCACCAATGTACTTAATCACAGCAATAACATAGATTATCACTTGAGGTTTCAGAAGAAAAGATTGGTAAAGATTCCTCAGTTTGGGGTTTTTTTTTTTGTCTGTCTCCCCCTCTCCCCAAGCCCAACCCCGGGACACTGACATGGTTCTTGCTACCTGCCAAGTTTGGTGAAAATCTTTCATGGGTTTTTTGCCCCCTCCCCCCAAGCAGCTGGAAACTATAGTTATGAATGAACTTAGATGAACTAAAAATTGAACATTTGTATTAATGTGCACTCCTATTGTGAAGTCCATCACCTTTTTCTCCAGTGTAGATGATTTTCTAACATCATCTCATCTTTTGCCTGGCATCTTCTCTCTTGTTGCTATGGAAACAGCATGATTGCACTGACCTTGATACCAGATGGCTCCCTTGATACTCATGTTGAGGAGAGGGTGGATCATGGCATTCCACAGGATGTAGTGTGCTTTTGGTCCATCAGAGAGAGATGGCTTACCATTGACCCTCTCCTCAAATTTTGTTTCATTCAGCCTCAATGGATGAGAAGACCTTTATGCATATAAGGACAGAACAAGAGAAAGAATGAAAAAAGTTACATTGATCCTTTCCTTTCCTATGTACCCTTTCTGTGCCAGAGACTTTGGACAGTGTGCACATTGCAGTGGCAGTGGCAGATTGAGGGGAGGGGAGGGGCACTGGCTGTGTGCCCCCCTTAATTTATTTTCTTTTTTCTAAATAAAAGAAAATAAAATGAAGGGGGGGGGGGGGGCACACCGGGCCCGCACATTCCCCCCCCCCCCCATCTATAATTTTGCTCTTTAAAAAAAAAAAAAATACAAGTATGCACCAGATAATTGCGCTTAAGCCTTTTTCTTTTAACTTAATTTGTTTTCTTTTTTTGAAATAAAAGAAAAAAAACAAAGGCTGGCGCACCGGGCCAGCACATTCCCCTGTATAATTTTGTTCTTTTTAAAAAACAAGGCAAGTGCCAAAATGTGTCTCGCCCATTCGCGTAGAAGAAATGAATGTTTTTCTAACTCCCAGTAGTTAATTGACCTCGCCTATGACCTTTGACCTTGTGGTGACCTTCAACTTTCAAAGGGACATTCACCAGCCAAGTTTGGTCACAAACGGACATATGGATCAAAAGTTATGAGCCATAATCGAAACGTGCCGTAAAAACTTAACATTGGGCCCTAAAAGTTTGTTGACCCCGTCTGTGAGCTTTGACCTTGTGGTCACCTTGAACTCCCCAAGGGACATCTACCATGTAAGTTTGGTCACAAACAGACATATGGACCCTGTCTGTGACCTTTGACCTTGTGGTGACCTTCAACTCCCCAAGGGACATCTACCATTTAAGTTTGGTCACAAACGGACATCAAAAGTTATGAGCCATAATCGAAACACGCCGTAAAACTTAACATTGGACCCTAAAGTTCATTGACCCCTGCCTGTGACCTCTGACCTTAAGGTGAGCTTCATGTTTGGTAAAATGTGTCACTTTGTATAACCAATCTTCCCTCCAAGTTTGATTGAAATTGAAGTCCTTAGTAGAGAGTTATTCAAGTTTTTGTAGCGTTACAGACAGACGACGGACAGACGCCGCAGGCGACCCCGTAGTTTCCCCTCACCTCCTGTGGGCTCGACAAAAATTAAAAGTATGCAACAGAAAATTGCGCTTAAGCATTTTTTCTTTTATTTTTGCTTGTCAGCCGCTCGACCCCGGAAGTGGTACAAGAAAATTCCTGTTAAGGTCTAGGTGATCTGTCTCTTTTTTCTCTTCTTCTTTTTTGCTTGTCAGCCCAAGAACATAAAAATGCATGTTTATGGCACTTTGTGATGAAATAATATTTGCCATACAATGCTTAAGAAGCTGAGAAACAAAAAAAAAAAATCAGGTGTGAGTTTAAAAAAAAAAATTACAAACAATTATTTACCATTGCTTGTAAGCAGCTTCAGAGCTCAATGGTGCTGTCATATTACACTGCTTCAACACCCGTGTTGACGACCAAGATTCAATGGGAGTCCCTCCCCAGTTTACCGAGATCAGACCGATGGGGTACTGCAGGTGATCGAACAGGTCGCGGCCAAAGAACCAGCACACAGCTGAGAAGTAAAGCTGAACTGCTGCATTGTTTGCACCTAGGGTAGCTGAGAGTGATAAAGGCAAGGAAGAGAGATTAAAAAAAAAATGTAGTTTCCACAAACGCTATTCTACCCACAAACAGTTTACACACTGTCCTGTTTCTGGCTTTCTCAAGTTTTACTGCACCGGTTACTTACCAAGGCCGGCGCCATGTTTTCAAAAGTGGGGGGCCCATTTCGGGGTTTCATGAGCTAATAAGCAACAAAAAAAAAAAAAGCCTTCAGAGCAACTTCTGGAGTGCCGATTCCGGGTTTCTTGAGCTGTCTTCAGCACATCTTTTTCATTCCATTTCCAGATTTCTTCAGCTGACAAGCAAAAAAAAAAAAAGGTCTTCAGCACAAAATCAAAGGCCTTTTACGGCGCTCAAAATCAAAAGCCTTATGGCGCTCAAAATCCAAGGCCTCACGGTGCCCAAAGATTTCATTCCATTTCATTCTATTTTTTTCTAGTGCCACTTCCGGAGTAAAAAAAGTGGGTGGGGGGTGCAAAGTGGTGACAACTTCAGTATTCCGATGTACGGGTGCTAAAAGAGTAGGGGGGGGGGGCGGGCGGGCAAGCGCAATCCCTGACCATCGCTGCAGAATTCAAAATACCAGATTTGAATGATGTCGGTTGTGCACAAATGCGTGATCAAAATCTGTGCGTGCGCCACATAGAGTTCTGTGGTGTGCGCTGCTTGAGTGTCTGCAGCACGGTCGTTAGCGTGACCTTTGAAAGTGCAATGCCGATCATGCTCCCGATTATCCAAATATGGCCATGTCAAGAAGACAGATCTACTGTGCTCACACGCTGCATTTAATCTTCGTTTTTGGTAAGTTGTGAATTGTGTATGTCAATATCGATAACAAAGATGTGAAGTCTAGTTAATGAAGATTGTCTTTAATGAGTCTGAGGTGACAAAAATTATGTCATGAATCAAAATTCAATGCGATCAACGTGCATTTCTGTGTGTTTTAGATCCCAACTGGTACAGTCCTGTCGCGTTGTGTACAGTGACAGGGCTGTGTATAGTTTACAGCAAGCCTTGACATGTCTCACCTGGAGAGGGCAGGGACCAGGGCTCGTAGATGCTGGTGAGGTCATAGAGGGGCGTGGTGGACATCACCTCCGTGACGGCTAGCAGCCTGATGTTGGTGTATTGGTAGGACTTCTCGAGCTCTTCACTGCTATTGAAGGCCTGAAATGTTTTCACAACATGGGCTATTTGATTTCATTTGTGGAACTACACTGCAAGTGCCAGCTACCAGTACAGATTCTACTGAGGTATTGTTATCCACTGAACACCTTGCATGAAAGAGTAGTTTGACAACTGTCTCAGCCAAGGGCCTATCTTTTCCCCTTAAAGGTAAAGTTCAGTGAATGTTGGTTTTACACAATAGATTGAAGTGACTAAAATAATATAAAACATAATTTTTTTGTTGGCTCATTTTTTTCTTCTCCTCTCCTTTGCTTTGCTCCTTTGTGTCAGTGCATAGAAATATCGTACTAAGTACTTTAGACATATGTGACCCGCTACAACAAAAAGGTCCTAAAGTCGCGCACTGTCGAAGCCGTGAAAATCGAGTTTGAAGTCAGAGCATTAAAATTGGTCAAAACTTACGATTTTCTGATTTTGATATATTATTGGAGTCTAACATGTCTTCTATCATCTGTCGAAATTTTGAAGCAAAATGATCAAAGGAAAGATAAAAAAATAGCGTTTTTCTGAGCCATGTTTTTGGTGTTTCAACGAAGCAGAAAATGGTTCGAAAATTTGGATTGAGCGCCACAGATAGGTTCCGCCCCTAACAACGACTAGAGTGATCTCATTGGTCAGTTTGCTGCTTGCTGCTAACCGAAGCGTGAAGCTCGCACACTGCCCAGTCGACTGGTGCACGTGCAGGCGGGGTGCGCTATGCTCAGCCACTTCTCACATCCTGGTCACTGATTGGTTGGTGAGGAGACTGCCGACGCTGATGTGTTTGAATGAACTCTTCGGGGGTTGCTAGGGCTTACCTTCTATTGTCCAGAGGTGAAAACTGACTTGTGTGTCTCTTGATGGTGATTGCGTCGAAAGGAAAACTTTTGGGGCGCTTTTCTCGAAACAGTGCTTTTCCAGACGTCTCAACATACTCTCTTTTAAACATCAATATCTCCGCAGCCGATTATTTTTATAAAATGTGTTATATATCAATTTAAAGCAGAAAGATTAGGGGATTATATCATGCAATTTTCAAATAATCGACCTCGCCCGACTTTAGGATCATTTTGTTGTAGCGGGTCACATATATGTGTCAACATTGGTGTTACCATTAATCTGCTGGTTTGAAAATACTGGGTGGGTGATAATACTGATGTTGTATTATCATATGACTCTAATGGCTTTCTTTGCCCAGTTTAAAACAAAAATTGTTGCACAGGATAATGTACTCTGGAAACAGAAATTTTTGCATGCACAAAACTTTTGAGAATTTCAAGAAGTGCCAAGATTTGGGAAAGTGAAATACACATGAAAGTTTTTGTCTACACAATGCATTGAATGCCACTTGCCACTTTGTGAAAGTTTCATGGCATGAAAAAGGCCATCAGCTCCAATTCGCGAAAGTTTCATTCAACGAAAGTGTCTGTTTTTTTTACAGTAGAGGCCGGATGGGCTTGCCATTATTGCTATCTTAGATACTGAGATTGACAAGATGCTGGTTGAAGGGGGTTTGGTCTACTCACAGCTTTGACATCCAGCGCCATGTTGCTCTGGCCACTGCACACCCACACATCCCCAAACAGGATGTCCTGGAGTTCAATGACCTCCACCACCCCTCCATTGTCTGCAGTAATTTTGATGGTGAAGGGTCCACTTGGGGGCTGTGGTTCAAGGGTCACTTTCCAGACACCCTCTGAGGTGTAGGAAACTATCACAAATTGAAAAAAAAAATGAATAATTGCATTTGTTAGTAGAACAATAACTCTAGCTAAGAAGAGTGCAATCCATACGGTTCCCTTTATTTAGTTGCATTTCATTTCATTTTTTTTTTTTTTTTTTTTTTTTTTTTACAATTGTGTACTTCTTTTTGAGCATAAAACACTGGTCATTAAACTACTAAAAAACTACTACCTACTGATCCCCTATTTGTAGGCTGATCCAGACCTCACTATCTGAAAGATCTACTGCTTAAACAAGGTCATTTGACTATGAAACATCAGACTCATGTAACAATAAGCTCACCCCTTCTTTAATATAAAGTTTGATTAAAACATGATTTATGGTTCTTGCATGACATCAAAACTGAGACGGATACCTCAAAACTGACGGATGTACATGTATAACCCATAACAAATGACTTGGTGTAAGAATGAAAGGTTTGAGGCAAACATGTCACTACATTGCAGTGAAAACTGAAGTAGAAGTGAAAATACTAAGAGTAACAATTTCATGTGGGCTCTGACATCTTTACCTGTGGAATTTTAACCTTTGTCCCCATTATCTTTGTCAGTAGTGAGAGACGTTGCACCACCAGACTTTGGTTGATTAAAATACCTATAAACCTTGGGATACTCACCAACTTCAGCAATCGCTGTGTATTTCATTTCCTTGAATATCAGAGTGATGTTGGTGGCTAGTTTAGCAAAGCCCCAAATGACAGCACTGTCTGGAGCCCTCTGCAGAACCATGTGATCAGAGTAGTATGTGGCCAGTCGAAATGTATCTGCAAAGGAAAGTTAAACAGTCCAATAAGTATGACACAAATCCTGGATGGGACGTGAATTTCATCTAGCAAAGATTCAGTAACATCAATACAATACCAGTTTTCGAAGCATTGAGCTTAATGATGGTATCAGCATCCTTCCTGTAATTTTAATGACTACTATTGACTAGATATATTGTACTGCCAAGTTTAATAACATCTCTATGTGTTCTGCTAAATTGTAACCTTGAGTGGTTGAACAGTGTTATACATTCTGGTTAATACAAATACAATCTCTATATCTCTTTTGCTTGTCTGATACTTTCTGAACAATTTCACTGCTACACTGTATATCTTTATTAAAACAGAAGATGTAACTGTCAAAACATGCTGAACAGTAAGATAGCTGATAACAGCAAAGTTATCAGGGTCAGCACAGATTGCGACATCCCACGACAGCTACGGTACTTCAATTGATTGCTACGGTCACTTTCACTGCACTGCAACAGTGACGTGTATCGCAATTGTGATTCATATAATTAGGGCTATATTTCAAATGTATTTTTCTTTACTACATATTTGACATCCATAAAACGAGGAAATCACTGCAACCACATCACATGAAAGTCTCGTGTCTGAAAGAAAAATCAAATGAGCTTTTTTACCCCTCTCTACCATCATGATCATAGTATCATCACACTATAATAAAGTTAATTCACTACTCTATCTGCGCTGATCAGTAGACTATTAACTCTCAGTCTCAGTCTCACTCACTGTCCTCAAAATTGTCACTCCTATCTATGGCTATGTGCCCCCAATTCTCCCATGATTTGGCTCGAGTGCAAAAATGAATAACAGATCCTGTACAATACATGTACTTCAAAGAGCTACGAGATACACAACTACACAGCCCTGTCGCTGTACACAAGTGTAAGTCGCTAGCGCACGGCGTCTGGTCGGGCTAGGAGATACACTAAAAATACTGTCACTAGAATACTTAACCAATTGTTAACAGCTGATGATGGAGATTAAATGCCACAATTACTGTACTTCCTTTCTTAACTATGCTATGGGAAGAGATAGATCAGTTCAGATGTTCAGTCAGTAGAACTGGCATTCATGCATTACCAAAACAGATTCAGCTCAGATAGGGGCCTAGGGCCTACATGTATTTTAACAAATCTAAATTAAGTTTACCCTGTTGCGCTGCTCCTGAGCGTGCGGCAGATGTCCATGAAGATGTTGTTGAAGTTAGGAACACTACCAAGCAAATACATGTTGATGAATACGTTGAAAAGAGCATGGTTATTACGAGTCATATAAACGAGCTTAGATTAAATGGGAGAATGTGAAAACGCTGATAAAGTAGGCCTACGAATCTACGATGCGCGACGTTATATAGGTTCTATGTCTCGACTGACTGGAAAAGTAGGCTTACGAATCTACGATGCGCGACGTTATGTCTCGACTGACTGGAGTTTGACTGACTGCTGCTTGTATAATCGATAATTGTATGTAGGCGATCGCGGGCAATCGCGGGGGTGTGTGAGACGCTGTGCGTAGTAGCTTACGCCCCGCCGTAGCTAGCATGCATGGAGCATAGAAGTTGCTGCAGAGAGGTACATGTACTACTAGTACTGTACTAGGTCTCGTGACTCGCCGTGAGACAACAAAAAGATCACATGACAATACATCAGGTGACAATAACACTGTTTTTTTTTTCCGCTTCACTGGCTATGTCCTGATTCTATCGCACACTGCCATTATTCATTAAATTACATAATTGACTGTCTTCTGCAGAGAGGCGGGCTTCAGAAATACATGATGTTCCTACGTGAATGACTCCTCCGCCTGTATAAACCTCTGTTATGGCTTTGTTGACGCTATTGCTACGCGCTAATCGGCTAATGACAATAGTTTACAGTCCCGCGGTATCCCGTAACGTTAGACCGTAGTACCCGTACCCGGTACCCGGTACCATTTTAGTAAAAATTAAGTGAGTCCAACTTTCCAAGATCGGAATCATAGAACAATTTGGCTAGGGAAACGCGGAACGACACAGACCGACACTGCTGACTGCGATAGAAAGAGCAGAGAAGTAAAAAAGAAAAGAAAAAGAAGTCAAAGCAACAAAAGAGTGAAGAAGCACCCTGCAGTAACCATCCATGACGACTAAAACAGTTCTTCTCCTGGTTGTGTTGTTGTCGATGCTGATGTGCCATGTTTCATCAGGTGAGTTGATTGCAGCAGCTGCAGCTAGCTGCTAGCTGACTGCATTTCTTTTTAAAATCTTGCTATTACAACATGTATTAAATTAAATAATTGGCCCACAAAATTAAATTTGAGATCACCAGGCCAGGTGTTGCATCGAGTGCTGAGTATGACATGACATTCTAGTACAACTAGAAACTAGTTAGTACTAGTTAGGGAGATTAAACACAGAAACCAGAGTGTTAGAAGAGATGTCAAATAAAAACAGTAATCAGTAAAATAAGTTAGTTATCAAGCAACGCTAATCGCAATGACCAATGAATAACAAATGAGAAAGATCAATCTTGCCAAGTTAGCATTGACCATAAAGAACACCACCTCCTCTCTTTTAGGAGCTAGAATATAATAAAATGATGAGTCAATTACCCTAATTCCTATCCTCAAAACAAGAAACTTTATTTGTCTTTAACAAAGCAAAGAATATAAAATTAAATGTGTAACTTTGGCTGCTATAGACTGGAGGAGATTGTCAATAAATAAAGGCACGTGTACAAAGAGCATCATAACACTCCTATCAACAGGGACCCACTCTGCAGCTGAGCAGAAGAGTTATGTTACCCACAAACTTTGCTGTGTGCATCATTGGCACCACACTCTCTATTCTCTGTTAATATGCAGCGCCGACCGCCAGCAACTTCAAGTTGGCAGCTTACTACTCGGATCACATGGTTCTCCAAATGGAGCCTTCCAGGGCAGTGGTGTGGGGCTATGCTGACATTGGAGCCAATGTAACACTGAAGCTCAAAGGAAAACGTTACCCAACCATTGCAGGAGGAGGTAAAACAACAAAACAAAACAAAACAAGACAAAACAAAACAAACCCTGGTTACTAACTAGTGTAGTGATACCAAGCCCCATTTGTTGTATAGTGATGAGATGACATTCTTCGGCAAAATTATGCAAAAACAAGTACATTTACTGTCACCTTCTTACTTTGATTTCTGTAGTTGCAAACTATGTGCCACTTTTGATGATATTGGAGAAAAATACAATTTTTTTTGTAGCTATACTCAAATGACTTCACATGTACCAGTAGTACAGTACAGTATAATTCTGATCATAACATCATGAAAAATCATGTTGTCCTTTTGTCTCTTTGAAGCTGCCTTCACAACCATTGGAGTGTGGAAAATAACCCTTGACCCTCAGCCACCCAGCGGCCCTTTCACCATTAAGGTGACCTCTGAGAGTGATGGGGTCACAGAGGCCATTAACCTGCAAGATGTGATGTTTGGAGACGTCTGGGTGTGCAGTGGTCAAAGCAACATGGCCTTTGATGTGAAGCAGGTAAACAGGTGATAGGGTGTTCCTTGGGTATTTATTTCAACCTGCCATACTATAAGCAGGGTGCAGGCACTTATATTTCTTGGTTAAGTGGTACTTGATATTACCTTGATAGATCTCCAGGGCTGTTTTTGTTTTGCTTTAGTTTTGTCATTTTTTATGAAAGGAGGCAGATGTCCTGTTCTTAACATTTAGCCATTGCCAGAATGTAAATACTGTATATACCATATATTTAGCAAGTAAAATTTTTCACAAATGGGGACTTTCTGACATTTTTGTGAGTGGTTACATACGCAATCAGAGAGTACAGAAATGCACTGAGAATGTGTGCAGGAGTGTTGCATTCATGTCGGGATCAGAGTTTCTATTTTCATGTGTTTGTTGTTATATTCGTAGATGGCACCCGACTCGCTAAATTTGTGAAAATAACCCCCCCCCCCCCCAAAAAAAAAAAAAAAATAAAAAAAAAAAAAAAATATGACATATACATGTGTACAGTATGTATTTATCAGATCATTAAATAAAATCATGTGAAGTGACCTGGTAACAAATGATTGAAACAAAAAGAAATAGAATGTAAGAAGCAATCACACTGTCAAAGGAAATTCGTGTTGTCCTCAGCATTTTTGCTTGTGGACAAATGCATTTTGATTTATTTTTTCATAAATTATGAAGACAAGAATGACATTGATAATAAGGAAATAATTACTATGTGTGATCCAGTAAATGTCTGATTTTGCCTGTTCCATCCTTTTTATGCAACTGTGCATAATCTGCAGGCTTTCAATGGCTCAGTGGATCTGCAGCAATCCTACCAGTACACAGACATCAGGGTGATGTCCGTTTTTCAGGAAGATTCGCCGACTCCTTACTATGACCTCATGAAGCTCTACAAGCCGTGGTCCAGACCAGATCCTGGTATACAGCCAAAAAACGATGTAGTTATTCACAAAAGCATTAGTATAATGAATTCAATATTATGAAATTCAAGCACATTCACAACAAAAGCACATTGAGATATGTCTTTGATGGTGGGATTGTTTTGTTCTAATTGAGTGCAATTTAGTGGATCTGGACACCTTGGAATGTTAAGCAGGGCTGCACACTAACCCATTTTTTTTTTTTTTTTTTTTTTTTTTACTGGTCCAACAAGTTCCTGTTGGTCCACTTATTGATCTACTCTGCTTTTATAAAATTTCCACAAGCTTGGCCTGGCTGGCATGGCATGGGTATCAAATTTCCTTCTCACCCAGCATGATACACATTGAAGATGTGGGATTTAGACGCTGATGGGCCATTATTTTTACATCGCTACTGTATTCCAGACAAAGCTTGATACGACCACTTGTGAAGAACTTGTTGAACAGTGTGATTGTCCTTCTATCTTTCCTTCATCCGACTGGTTCTTTTTTTTTTTTTGACTGGCCGCAACAAAGATTTTTTTTTTTTTTTTTTTTTTCACTGGACCAGTATTTCTGAAGAGTTACTTGCCCGACAGTGATTTTTACCGGTCTGGACCATCGGACCGGTGCCAGTGTGCAGCCTTGTGATGAAGTTTGCTGTTTGGCCTCCCTAACAATATGAGGGGGCATTAGATACACTTGGTTTGCGGTTCACCATGTATGTATAGTCCTTAGAAGGACTGTTGAAGTGACAGGAGAAAGATAGAAAGAAAAGTTGGATGAGAGGTGAGAATTGAGTAAGAGTACTCTTTCTGGAATGAGTGTAGTCCTGAAAAGGACTGTGAACCAAGGAAGTATAGGAGAGTTAGAGAAGACTCAACGTTTCGGACAGTTGACTGTCCATCCTCACATGAGGACCTCTCATCCAACTTTTCTTTCTATCTTTCTCCTGTCACTTCAACAGTCCTTCTAAGAACTATACATACATGGTGAACCGCAAACCAAGTGTATCTAATATACTACGCCATGCAAACACCTTCTCTCAAAAATAAGGGGGCCATGTTGACAAGTTTGCAAAGAATGAAATCATTGTGAATATTAGACCATTAGACCATCACCTCACTCAGTTGCACTTTCATATCAACTTTTCAAGAAATATCTTTGGAAAATTTAGTAAATCTTTAAAAATGTCATAACTTTGCTACTTTTAATCCAATTTTGGCCAAATTTTCATTGTTGTGCTTCAGACTAACTTTGAACAGGTCCAAAATTCCCCTGTAATGTTCCAAACATCACTGGTTTTGTTCGTTTGAGAAATGTGTAATCTATGTTTTGTGGTCACAAATATGGATACAATTAATCTTATGTGTACATGTATGAGCCCTGTCACCATGGTACTCTGATGAAGTTGTAAACATTCCAGCTGAGGAAATTGCAAATTAATGTGATTTTGATGATGAAAACTTCCCCCCAAAAGAGAGAAATTTTTTAATTAGGAATCAAACATTGATATCTTACTACCTGCTATCTCAAGGGTCGTGGGAGTGTTTTGGAGTGGGGAAACTTTTCGGTTCTTAAGTGGCATGTTTGCATTTTGGTACATGTAGTGTTTGAATTAACTTGTCATGCTCACTTGCGTAAGTGCCAGTATGCCTGCCTGCATTCTTGACTTCAAAGCTGATATGCTTATTTGAATTTTTTCAAAAAAAAAAAATAAAACTATGTTGGTCTGGTGACTGGTTTCCCTACTGCTTCTGTGGTAGATTTTGGAAGCAAAGTGGAAAAATTATATAGATCATGGAAAAGTTTGGAACAAAAAAAAAAAAGAATGCAGCATTTGGCACCAAAATCAGAAAAATTGAATGTTTGACAACTTCATCAGGTTTTGGGGGTTTTGGGTCTGTTTGTTTGTTTGTTTGTTTTTTTGTGGTGATGAGGCACATACCATACTAACCCTAGTAAAAAGTCATTGTATCTTTGTGAAAACCCTAATCCATGAAGCGGTGCTCGGGCAAGGGGAGCCAGGCTTTTACTTCTTCTCAGCCCTCTGCTGGCTCTACGGTCGCAATCTCTACAACCACCTGAAGTACCCTATCGGTCTCGTTTCCTCAAACTGGGGCGGGACCCCAGTGGAGGCCTGGTCCTCGCCCTCCGTGCTGGCAAAGTGCAATGTCACATCAGACAGGTACAGATAACTGTGTGCGACATATGTGACCCACTACAACAAAAGATCCGAAAGTCGGGGGAGGTCGATTTTCTGAAAATGACAATACATTATTTCCTTACTCTTCCTCATTAATTTCACATGTAACAAGACTCATAAAAGTGCTCGGTTGCGGAGATATCGATGATTTTATGAGAGCATGTCAAGTGGTCTAGGAAATCAGCGTTTCGAGAAAAACGCTTTCAAAGTTTTCCTTCCGACTCAATCGTGATCAAGGGGAGGTAAGAGAGTTTTCACCTCTTGACAATAGAAGGTATGTTCCTAGCAACCTCTGCGATGTTCATTCAAACTTAGTACCAGCGGTCTACACATGACCAATCAGTAACCGATGCCACGCACTGACCAATAAGATCACTCTCTCGTTGCTAGGGGTGGAGTCTATCTGCGGCGCTAAATCCAAATCTTCGGACGTGTTTCTGTGCTGTTGAAAGTTGGAAAATCATGGCCCAGAAAAACATTAATTTCTTGCCTTTTCTTTAATCATCTAGCTTCAAAATTTCAGCGGATGATAGACAAAACATTACACTACAAAAAATTTGATGGTTTTGACCGATTTTGATGATCTGACTTCAAACTCGATTTTCTCGTCTCAGCTGTCAGCGACTTTTGGATCCTTTTGTTGTTGCGGGTCACATGTATTGTAGGGAGTCTAATTTTTTAACAAATTGGGACTTCGCAACAATTTTGCGAGTGGTTATTGTGGTAGGCCTAATTAGGTGATCCGAGTATCCTCTCGGATCACCTTCTGTATCTGTACGGATTCTTTGTTCTTCTTCTTTATTTCTGGACAAAAGTTGTGTATCTACGTACTCAGAAAGTTCTCACAGTATCAATTTCAAACTAATACCATATATGTATCATGTCCCAAAGACGAAAAATTTTATAAAATCATAGTGATCAGTCGACCATGACGTCACTATGACGTCATTATATGAAAACACATTTTCATCCATATCTCATTAATGGAATAGAATTCTTCAATGAAATTTACGTCACATATACTTTAAGTCAAGCGGATTCTACTCATATTGTCAAAATTCATATTTATTTTAGAACGCGCGCGTACGCGCGCGTTCAAATATTTGTATGCTCAAATCGAGCTAGAAATTTTTTTGCACACGTTTCAGACCATTTGGAGCATTTTTTGAAAAATTGAAAAAATCGGACGGACGCGTACGCGCGCGCACATATACGCACGCACAGCTCATATGCAATGAAAATTTCCCGTTTTTTCACTTTGATCGGATGTGTGAAATGTCAAGGAATATTTCTACCAAGTTTCAAGTCAATCTGACTCAAAATGACGTCATACGGGTCCGTCAAAGTTGAAATTCCGCGCGCGCGTCAATGGCGATATACAGTGCAACAATGCCAAAAAACTGCTAATTTTAAATCCAATTTTACTCGTCAGGATGGACGGTGACCCCCCATTTTTTTTACATATTCTGAAAGCTGATGAGTTGTACATGTCATTTCATGGGTTGGCAATGCTGGAAAAATGATTAAAATATATCAAATCTCTTAATAAAGTAAAAAAAGTAAATTTTCAAAATGACGTCATCAAATTTCAAATTCATTCAAGCATATCTCACTTATTTTTTAGTTGATTTTCGTCCAAATTTCAATATGTTGTAGCTTAATAAATGGTCTTTCCGATATATATTAACAACAATTTGATTGGATGACGGCATCACCTCGTAAAAAGGGATTAAAAGTAACATTGTTAAATTTGACCAGTTTACGTGTTATCTCTATGGGAGTGCAGTTTTTCTGGAAATGAAAACTGACATGACTATCTTTATCGAGCACTAGCTCACTTATGCTTCGGTGAATTTCTCCCATATTTTAGTATGTTGTAGCTGAGACTTTGGGCTATCGTTAGTGTGCCCTTCGTTTTTTCATACGGAGTCGGCATCATGCCCAAAAACTTGGTTGAAATTAAAGCTTATCTTCCATGTATTTTCATATTCCTTTCTTTCTGCAACTTTCTTTGCAATAACTCAAGAAAAACAAGCTCTATCAGCCCAATATATTGCACATATTTAGTTTATGTCACGTACATTATTTCATAAAATAAAAACTACTTGATCGGGCACGATCTTGGGTATGTAAATTAGGGTCAAAGGTCAAAAATGTTTCATCCTGTATCTTGGTGAATACATGTCTTATCTTTCCCATATTTTGCACACGTCAAGACCATGTTACAAGAATCATTTCACAAAATAACTACTTTTTGCTCAGATGCCATCTTGTCTGTGCAAAGTAGGGTCAAAGGTCATATGTACTTCTTTCTGTATCTTCGTTATGACGTGTTATCTCTATGGGACGGATTTTTTTTTTATGTGAAAATTGACATGATCGTATTTATCTAGCACTAGCTCACTTACCCTTCGGTGAATTTCTCCCAGATTTTAATATGTTGTAGCTGAGACTTTGCACTATCGTTATATGCCCTTCGTTTATTCATACGATGTCAGAATCACATTAAAAATCTTGGTTGAAATTAAAGCTTATCTTCGATGTATTTAGATATTTCTTTCTTTCTGCAACTTTCTTTGTAATAACTCAAGAAAAACACGCCCTATCACCCCCATATTTTGCACATGTTTAGTTCATGTCACGTACATTATTTCATGAAATAACAATTACTTGATTGGACAACATCTTGGGTATGTAAATAAGGGTCAAAGGTCATAAATGTTGCATTTTGTATCTTGGTGAATAACTGTCCTATTTTTGCCATATTTTGCACACGTATATAGACGATGTCGCAAGAATCATTTCACAAAATAACCACTTTTTCCTCAGATGCCATCTTGGGAGTGTAAAGGTGGGTCAAAGGTCTTATGTATTCGTTGCTGTATCTTCGTTATTCAGTGTATACAGAATTTGGTACCAATGATGGCAGATACGACTCCCTTTGCTAAATGAGAATGCAAACATCACACGGCCAATGTCTCTAAACACAGATGAAACTTGTATGGTCATGCCTATTGCGATCAGGACTCGAATCATTGATAAAAAAAAATCGGATCACCTTAATTTGTCAGTGATGACAAATTACAATCTCTAGTGGTAATTTGGGATTGTGGAGTACTGTAATTAATGGAGAAATGTATGTGAGCATGTCCTTTTAATGTCGATTTTAAAGTTTATGATTATTGTCACATGTTGTTGAATATGCAAAAAAACCCAACTGGTGAAATTTGCAGTAATAAGAACCCTGCGAATTATATGGTGTATAAAGTAAATTGATGATGATACAGACAAACCTGATAAGAAGTAGCCACTCATGGGAAAACATAAAGAGGTGGCCTTTCCAGGCAGGTGGCCATAGTAGATGAGTGACTTCTCTTGATAGTGTGGACACCAAATCAAATTGCATCACTATTTTTTAGATCATGTTAATCATTGTATGCATGATAAGACATCTTGTGTATGTCTCCTGTACACATACAGTGTGTCCCCCCTAAAAATTACAATCGGATTTTCACATTGATAACTTCCAATATGATTAAACTGTCTAAATACTACTTCAGGGTCTTAAATCATAACATCTTAGCTATATTGTGCAGAAAACCCCGTTCAATTTGGTTAAGTGGTCACAAAGAAATGTGGATCATTGTAAAGCATGTCCTGGTTCTGATTCTTCTAAGTCTAGCACTTGGATGCTCTTGGAACTGCAAAATGTGTGAACACAATGGACAGAACTTGGAGGGAAGGGATTCCTGACATGCTCTACAAAACTCCTCATTTCTCTTTGACCACTGAAGCAAATCGGATGAGATTTTCAGTAAGATGTTGGTAAAAATTTATAGTTTCATACCCTGAAATTGTATTTGGATTGATTCCCCATTTTTAAAGTTATCATTGCAGAGGGTCCCATTGTATTTTTTTTTGTATTTTTTTTTTTGTATTTTTTTTTTTGGGGGGGGGGGGAGGGGACATACAGTACAGTGTATATGCATGAGAAAACTCACATGGACATTATTAATTTAGTTATCTCCAACAAAAATGACTAGAAAACAAAAGACAAACAAACAATGTCAGTTCGACCTGAAAAAGGTCATTAAAAGTGAGATGCAGCTGTGGCACAAAGAATTATAGTAACTTATCACTACGCCAACAGATAGGGCTCTACAAGGAATCTGTGGTTGCTGTGCACAGTCAAATACTGCACACAGGACACAATAGCCAGCCTGTAAGTGATTCAGTGGGTATTGTGATGGAAATTGTGTCAACTGGTTGAGCACAAAATTTTATTTCAATGCGTGGGCAGTGGTGTCATTGCCTACAGTTTGACCCTGACCCGCCTACAGGCCAACACAATTCAGTATTCAGTTGAATAGAGGAAGTGAATAAATGAACAGAAATGCTTGATACCTACTGGTACATTCTCTGCATTCACTTTACATTACCTGCCCATATTCGAGACAATAATAGTCAAGAATAGTCCCATGTGAAATTCCTTAATAGTTTGAGGTGCTAGAAGTACTTACCTAATTGTCATATTAAGCTAATCTCTCCCCCCCCCCCCTTTCAGACTAGAAAGTTCTCGTATGGATATATGACATATGAACATATGACATTTTGATATATGGGATGTCTTCTGCACTATTTTTATATGTCTGAATGGCTGTATATATATATATAATATTGATATGAAGTATGTGGCATGTGGAAAGTGTGGTTTGAGGATCAGAACATCATAATTCATTCGAGGTATATGATTGAAGATAATGATGATTGATTACTTTATTGTCCACTGTGGAAATTCTTTGTACATTGGATATCTTCACAAAACAAACATTAAAATACATCACAATATACCACAGACATATCACAGAATGCGATTGAAACTAAATCGTATTAACGTACAATTATATACACCATAATAACATAGTACATTAACCCGACATTTACAACTATACGAAAACTATCAGTATTATATTTGTGTCTGAATGCCATTTTCTACGTCGAATAAGTAGGCAGTGCAATAATTAAAAGGAGGAATCCGGGTTGATCTGTGATCATAATAGCAACCGCTTTATTGTATTGACCCAGCAGTGGTACATGTAAAAGGTATGATGTCCCAAGCACCAGATGGCGCTGTTGCACTGTGAGTACCAGTATAACTGCACAACACTTAAACTGGCGCAGGGCTTAACAGCGCACGCTCACGTTGGCACAAACTACTGCATTAATGTACCACAAAGTATAAATGCTATGTGCAAAGTCCTTTGCAAAGTTTATTCTGTGCAAGGGAGAGACCCATACATGACAATGCGTGAGGTGTGATGCAGGTAAACAATTATGGTATATTAAGGTGTTGTGTCTCAATGGTCTCGCATCAATACATCGTATATCCATACGTCATAATTTGTGAATATACAATACTGTAAAAGTGGATATTTTTGCGCGACTAATTTTTTGCACCTGGCAGCTAGGTCAGAAGAGTTTCGCGTGTTTTTCATTCCGCGGAATCAAGATATCAACTACTGGAACATAAGGCAAGCAAAGATATTCGCATGCTTTTATTTTCGCACTACCTCCTGGTTGCACAAAATGTGCGAAAATTTCCACTTTTAGAGTAACTCGGTGTGTCTGAAAGAACTATTCGTCTCTTAGGCGACAGCCCTGATTCACACCGCATATTTCATATATGTGTATATATATATATATATATATATATATATATATATATATATATATATATATATATATATATATTTCATATTTAACATCTGCACCAACAAATGCCATTCCACATTCCTGTAACATCGCTCTTTGTTCATCCTTTATCTGTAAGACTCTAACTTCAGGTTAAGTAACACCAATCTAGGTATTTTGGTATACTTACATTATCCCAGAGACATTTTGAAATGTTTTGTTCCATTCTTTTAATTTTTGTTTTATGTTTATTTTGTTAACACCCCCTGCATAATACATTTATCCATTGGTGATGCACTGTACCATACCTTTGATACAGAGTAACATTGAATACAGTATAAGATTTGTATAAGAAGTGTATTTCATTGGGACTGATGAAATCAGTTTGTTTTCACCAGGTTTTGTTATATTGGATCTATTTACACTCCGTTGTCTGTCTATCGATTTTCCTCTGTATAGTGCCGACAAACCACTCTGTGTGTGTGTGTGTGTGTGTGTGTGCGTGTGTGTGTGTGTGTTTGTGTGTGTGTATGACCAATTGATGCTCTAGCACATTTCAAATATCATTATCAGCGGGGGGAACTCATGTTATCTTTAATGTTTCAGGTTTTTTTTTTTTTTCCCCCTCGTACATCTGTATATAAATGTATATATGTTATGCCAAAGAGCTACTACATAGCTCTTTGGTTATACAGTGTGTCCCATCAGGAGGGAAACTCATGCATAGATTTATCTTGCCAAGGAACTGTAGTACTTTACTGGGGAGGATTTACATTGTTCAAAATTTGTTTCTGGTGCATATGTATGTGATGGAAGAGGAAAATAACTGGTGATATTCATGATGGAGGGTATGGTTTTTCTTCAGTCATGAGAGGCAATGGAGATGTCACATCTATAAATCAAGTTTCCTTTCTATTGGGTCGCACTGCACATTAAACCTTGCCATTTTTAGCTTTGTATATTATCAAGTTGTTGTTCTTGTATGTACTTCTCGATCTCAGCTGGCTGGCCCTGGGATCTGCTTATTCTTGGGACTCTGCGCTGTGGTTGGATGTTTTAAAAAAAATATAAGTTACATGTTTATTTGTTGTGGGTCCCTTTGCTGGTCAGCTGGGATTGAGAAGCTCTGCTTCTTGGGGACTCATATCCATTTGCTTCATGTTCATTCATTACTGTGACTATGTCTGGTTTTCTTTTTTTTGAAGATATAATATTTGCATTGTTTGAATATATGTGTAAACATTTAGTGCAAAAAATATAAAGTTCATAACAATATCAGGGAATTAAGATCAAAGTTTGATGTTTTGCTGTCATATATATGTGTGCTGAAATGTTAACATTTAGCATTACATGTCAGAAGAAGTCAAGTTATGCTCATACCGTAGCATAAATTGTATCTTATATATACCAGGGTATTTCATGTTTCATTATGCATGTACTTGTACGCTGGTTGTTGATCTCAATGTTCTTGCCACTTAATGGCTGGCATTTGAATGTGAGCTTCTGGTAGAAAAGAGTGAAGTGTTTGGCAATAGTCTGACAGGACTAGAAACATTTTTACTGATATTCCTCTACCAAAACCTCTGCATCTGCAGCGCCAATGTACTGTTCAAGAAAGGGATGAGGAAAGAAGGACTGCTTGGTCCCCATGACGACAGCGGGCTGTGGAACGCCATGATCCATCCCCTCATCAACATGACCATCAAGGGGGCCATCTGGTACCAAGGTGGGGCATCCCCAAATGTCTGTTTGTTTGTTTGTTTTATTTTCCTCTTTTTGTCACTTTAAAAGGAAGTCACTCCCGTGACCCAATAGCTGAAAATTAGTCACAAGCAATATGCATATATTATTATACATGTCTAAGCACCCTGACCATCCCTCCTTTTGCTCTAGTGACTCTCCCTAGATAGCTATTTTTTTTCATTATTGTCAATCTATTCCTCCATCTTTACCTCATATCTCATGGTTTTTGTTGTTGTTGTAGATGTTGTTGTTGTTGTTTTGAGGGGGTGGATTTTTTTTCCTTGAATAAGGCAACCTCGAGTTGCATTAACCCATTTAGGACAAATCCAGAGTATACTCGGGCAAGTGTCTATGGGAAATGCATGTTACAGCAAAATTGGTCCGTCTTCAATGGGTCAAGATGGCAGAAAATGCCACTTTCTACATGAAAGTTGTTGGGAAGACCTTGAATCAATTCTGTATTTGATTTTACAAGATAAATTGAATTTATTGTTCTAGTGGGCTTATATCAATGCAATGTCAGAATGGATCTTATTTAAGGGATGAATCCCTCCTCATAAAAAAAAAGATTTTTTTTTTTTTTTTTTTAAATCAAAATATTGCACTATGCCCAAGTCCATAAACCACAATTATACACACATTTTTGTTTTTATTTTTTATTCATTTATTTATGTATGTATATGTTATGTATGTATGTATGCATGTATATATTTATCTATTCATCTATTTATCTATCTATTCATTTAGTTTGATAGTTAGCTAGTTAGGTACAGTACTAAACCAGTACTTAGTTATATAATCATTTTTTTATTTTTTTATTTTTTTTTTTTGGGGGGGGGGGCATTGTGCCTTAATCAAGGAAGTGTTGAAATGCATAGTAAATCTTGTGGAAAAAGATTGACCACAACCAATTTTACAAGAAAAGGTCTGCTGCCCTCAACTTTACAGGTGAAGCCAATGCCGTCAATCCCTCACCCTACAAGTGTCTGTTTCCCGGGATGATTGAGGACTGGCGCAACAAGTGGTACGAAGGGACCGGTGGACAGACGGACCAAAGTTTTCCGTTTGGCTTTGTCCAGGTAAACAATATGGATGGAGATGACTCCTTTTTGTTGCTTTATAGGCATGTTGATAAGAGTGGATTGCCGGGAACCTGGACCCCTTTACTAAAAATGTTGTGTTTAAATGCAACTCAAGAAATTAAATGCAAGTTCCCTCAAATCACACAATACTGTGCGTTATTTCCATGTAAAGTTTCTATCAACAGTTTCCCGGTCTCCAGCAGCTGTGTTTGGATGTGGTTCTTGAAAGTTGGTTTAATAACCAGGGCCCCGTTTCATAAAACTTGTTGTCAATAACAAGTTATGATGGTTGTTATAAGCTAATGAAATCCTTGCATTTGATTGGCTGAGAGCAAATTTGTCATAGAAATATGGCAGTTGTTACTGATAACAAGTTTTATGAAACAGGACCCAGATCCCACGTTTTATTGAGATTCATATTTTTACAATACAATTTCTATCAAAAATATTTTCAGAACTCTGTCTATATGAAGACTTTCATAGCTTCATCTGATTTCCTCTTTTACTCCCTCTAAGATCATCTGATCTCCCTATAACAGGGGATAGTGAGAATGAGGGCAATCAGGCCAAATGGAAACTATGTTTTACCTTACAGCCATTAAGGGGGGGGGGGTCTTCATCCCTTTGATATTATATTTCATTTCATTTCATTTCATTTATTTCCACATTAAAAACAACAATCATTACATTTCAAGTCATAGTATAAACATATTCATTGTGGGGGACCAATCAAAGCCTTTCAGGCTTGTTGGGAATAGACCCCAAAGTAAATACAAGACTTTCTCAGCTTACAATATATAGGTACAAAATCTATAGAACACAAACAGTACACAATCAAAGCAGGCTGAAGAAGGAAAAAAGAAAAGAGTGCAATACTGGCAAAATATACAAAACTATGTTGCTATTAAATACAGAAAGTGTGTCTAAAATTGTTTCTGAACTGCTGTAATGATTTGCAGTTTTTCAGTTCCTTTGATAAAGTATTCCACAAAATGGGACCTTGATAAAAGATTGTTAACTTGGCTAATTCGGTTCGGTAGAGGGGAGGATGAACATTTTGTTGGTTTCTTGTATTATGAGAATGAATACTGCTGTTGAGATGAAAATATTTTTGTAAGGGGGCTGGTAATGCACCAAATAAATATTATTACATAAAGATTCCTGTTTGGAAGCAGATTATATCTTGAATTGGTAATATATTCATTTTTTGGAATAGTGCAGAAGTTTGTGACAAATAATGTGAGTGGGTTATGATACGTATAGCTTTCTTTTGCAACAAATGAATACGTTTCACATTCTTTTTAGTTGAATGGCCCCAGACGAGAGTACAATAACTCAAATGAGATGAAATGAAAGAATGATATAACAATTTCAACGCATGCATAGGTAAGAATTTCAGTTTTCGCAATATACCAATATTTCTCCACAGTGTGTTGCAAAGCATATTAACATGACTATTCCAAGATAGTTTATCATCCAACATAACACCCAAAAACTTTATATTTGTTACACGTTTGATCATATCACTATTATAATATAAGACAAAATTATCAGTACACTCACGAGTCCCAAATATCATAAAATTAGTCTTTCCTGCATTCAAAATTAACTTATTTGCCTGCATCCATACATCTGATTTCTTCAATTCTATATTCATGTTGTCAAATAATAATGAGAGGTCATTGTTACGCATAGAAATATTTGTATCGTCAGCAAACAGTATATAATGTAGCAATTGAGAACAGTTTGGTAAATCATTTGTGTAAATCAAAAAAAGAAGAGAGCCAAGAATGGAACCTTGAGGAATCCACATTTTACAACCTTATAATCTGATTTGAAACCTTCTATTACAGTATATTGTTGTCGATTATGTAAACAACTTTCAAACCACTTTAAAGACATACCCCATATACCATAGTGACTAAAATATCATGATCAATAGAGTCAAAGGCTTTTGACAGGTCAATGAAGACATTGAAGTAAATTCTTTGTTTTCAATCCCTTGAATGACATTTTGCATAAATTCTAATACTGCGGAAGAAGTGGAGTGCCCATTTCTGAAACCATACTGATTTGGGATGAGTGTATTTGAATCTTGAAGAAATGCAGTAACTCTATTGTATTACATCTCTTATATTACTGTTCCTTGTAATTGTTATTGAGTGTAATTTTTAATGTACTGCACTAGCAACAATAACATTAAAAATATGCTTCATGGTCTGCTCTTTAGTAGTGGGCATCTAAATCTTGTAGGATCCTATATACAATGCTTCTAGTTTCAGGGTACTTAACAGTGTTGAAATCCTGTTTTATTTCACATATAGACAGTGACACTTGGCTGAAATCTTGGCCCTCTGTCTCTTTCTGCCTTTGTGAAGTCTCAAAACAGACCTGATTATGTGTGATATTTTCTTTTCCTTTTTTTTTCCTTCTCTGCAGCTGTGCACCTCAGAAAAACCCACGACCGAGCCAGACCAAGAATTTTGCGCCATTCGATGGCACCAGACCGTCGATTACGGCTACGTGCCGAATCCGAGCCAACCCAATGTATTCATGGCAGTCGCCATCGACCTGCCCGATCTCAGTTCACCATATGGCCCGTAAGCAGCCCAACATTTGTATTATTTCTCTTGCAGCCACTATCCCCAAAAAGAAGGAAAGAAAAAAAGGATTGTGTTATTCTTACATCTCTGATCATTTTTGTTAACTGAATGCTTAATGACTCACTTGGAGCTCTCTATTCAAGAAAGGTAACGTTCAAAAATTCATACACTTTTGGTCAGATTTTCTAATGAAATGCATCATGGTTTAGACACTGAAAGGGTTACTGTATACGCTATTATTTTCGCGTACAGATATTTTCGCGAATGAGGAGGTCATGGACATTTTCGCGAGATGTTGTTTTCGCGAATTGACACAGAGGCTTACATAAGCGCACCACTACCTTGGCGTATGGCAACATTTTTGCGTGTTGTTAAATTCGCGGTCCAACTGTGATACGCGAAATTCGCGAAAATTAAACCGTCGCGAAAATAACACCTTATACAGTATTGGGACATATTCTGAACAGGAAGTCTGTTTGAATTGAACTGTAGTAAATCATGTACTTATTTTCATTCTGATTGAAGCCTCTTTGTCATCTACAAATAAAGTTTTGTGATTCTCATTGGGTTTCCAAAATGATGACAATAATGCCTCTTGCAGTGCTCTTCCTGCAGAGACCAGTGCTCTTCAAAGCACTTTGTAATGACTATGCATCTCACAGCCTGCTGACAGGATTTCTACAGCCATAACAAGCTGTGCATACTCTCCACTACCTAGGAATCATTCTATTCCTGTTGCTATATTTTTCAAAGGATATGTTCCAAATCTACCACTGCGGTACATCCATTTTGGGTTCTCATGTCGTCCGTCTTACAGAGCAGCTTTGTTAAATGGCATGCTATGGCCATAGACAGAAATGCAGTGATTTGTGAGGTATTAAAGGACAAGTCCACCTTCATAGACATATGGATTGAGTGAAGGCAACAATGTTAGTAGAACACATCAGTGAAAGTTTGGGGAAAATCGGACAATCCGTTCAAAAGTTATGAATTTTTTAAGTATCTGCGCAGTCACTGCTGGATAAGAAGACTACCACAGTGTGTGATGTCACATGCGTACAACGATATAAGGAAAATAAAAAGAGAATTTCACAAAACTTGACTTTTTGAATAAAATTTCTTCAACTAGTTACTGACGTATGTTAAGGGTAATATTATTCCCCTTGCCTTCTGAAAGAAAGAAGTCGAGTATTCTTTTGTTATGCGAGAAAAGTAAAAATATGTTGATTTTTCTTTAATCTTCCTTTATATCGTTGTACTCATGTGACATCACAAGCCATAGTAGTCTTCTCATCCAGCCTTTAGTAAGCAGAAACTTTAAAATTTCATAACTTTTGAAAAGATTGTCCGATTTTCCTCAAACTCTCACTGATGTGTTCTACTAACATTGCTGCATTCACTCAACCCACATGTCTATGAAGGTGAACTTGTCCTTTAAACCCATAACCATTAAGTGAAGAATTATGCATTTTTACCTCATGACCACTACAGACCCATATCCACATGGTATTACTGAAGAATAGATGGATAGGTAGATAAATAAAGGACTAAATAATAAGATGGGTATATAGATAGATGGATAGATTTTTGGATGGGTAAATAGATGACTGGATGGATAAATACAGAAATTGATGAATATAGAATGAATGCTAGATAGGTAGATAGAGGAATATATAATGAGATGGATAGATAGATAGATAGATAAATAGATAGATAGAAAGGTGAATATGTGGATGGATGGATAGATTGAAAAATGATGATGGAATGATGGATGAATAGCTAGACAGAGGAATGTAAATTGAGATGGATGTAAAGAGAAATAGATAGATACCAGTAGATAGATAGTTGGATACTGCAAAACCAGAATATGAAGTCTCAGATAGTATGATTACCCCTGCTGGAAACCGATATATGTTCCATTGAATTTACGCTTTTGTTTTTGTCTTCTCTTTTGTCCTATTAGCATCCACCCCAGATACAAGCAAGATGTGGCAGACAGACTGACCCTCGGGGCCCGCTCAGTGGCCTACGGAGAGGAAGACGTGGTCTTTCAGGGTCCCTTCCCCTCAGCGGTGCTGCGGGTGTCCACCAGCGACATCTTCGTGGAATTCGACGACGGGAAGGCCATCCTCGCAGCGAGGGGGACAAACGGATTTGACGTGAGAGCTTCTTATGATTAGCTTTTTGATATATCATGGATGGTGATGATGATGATTGTGACAGTGATGATGGTGGCATTTAGAATTGCTTCACAATTCATAATTGAGTTTGAAAAAAAAGATACATGTCATATGTAGGCTGGCTATTAATCATTGCATAGAATACAAAGATTTATAGGTTAACAAAACCTTGCATCTCCAAATCATGAATTTTCAGAGGAGCGAAAAAAAAAATCTTCATTGGGGTATAATTTTGCAGAATAACATCAATGTTGATGTCAAGTAGTGTAGAAACTAAAAAAAAAATTTTTTTTGATATAAAGTCTAAATTCAAGGACTGCATACATTTTATAGGCAATTGGAAAAAAATGCATTTATAGTTAATGTCACAAAGAAACATTTGGGGGGGGGGGGGGGGCAGCTGAGACTAAACTTAGGAGCCTTAACCCGTTGAGGACGGGCTGATTTTGCTAAAACACGCATTTCCCATAGACACCTGCCCGAGTATACTCATGACTCGTCCTCAACAAGTTAAAAAAAAAAAAATAAATAAAAGACCGGAAATAATGTGTTCTTTCTCTCTGAAGCCTGGAAACTCACACGATGTCCACCTTTGTACTGTAGTGTAAGAGCACAGTTTCATCAGAATATTTTTGGTTTAAGGTCAGACTATCCCTAAGGTGTTTGTTTTTTTTCTTCTAATAGGTATGCTGTAGCACAGCACCTGCAAACTGCCCTCTTGCGGGGATCAAAGCCCCGTGGTTGGAAGTGGAAACCACGCTGGAAGTTGGGACATCGTATGTACTCTTGGAGGATCCCTGCATAGCATTGGGGAGCCGGGCGTCGGCGGTGCGTTACATCTGGCGAGACATGCCCTGCACGTACAAAAACTGTCAACTCTACGACGCCCGGTCCGGCCTGCCCGTTCCACCTTTCATCAAGGAGATTGAGGATGCCTACCATCTCAAATGGACGCCTCCGTAACAACGTGGCGTCCGAGAAGTGTGGAAAGTTGGTCATGCGCATATCATATTTCATGTGTGTGTATGTATGTGCATGTTCAGGTATGTCAATTAGCACCGTTGTGTGTCATAGCATGTAGGACATTCGTGCTATACAACATGCAATGAATGATAAATGCACTATCATGTTGATGCAACAAGTGTCGAGGCAACAAGACTATTTTATATGTCTTTTATAAAATGGAATTAAGTTCCTAGATTATTTTGTTAGTTTCTTTCTTTCTTTCTGCATTTGCAGCAAATGTAGATGCATCAAAGAAAATATTGAGATTATCAGAAATTTTTACAATTCTTTCATTGTGTATATTTTCTTTTATCAAGATAAGAGTTGGTTAATCATGTGGCAGGGAATTTCACATAGAGTGTGGAAACTTGTGCAGCTTCATTGTTTGCTGCAATTTGTCAATATACTACAGTGTTGTTCTTATTCATTCACCAATCCGATTAATTTTGCAGCCCTTCTTTTACAATTTGCCAACCGCGATAAAGCCATGGCCTCAAATTTTACCGGTACATACAACTCATGCATACAAAGTCTTGCCTACTCACAAAGGGCTCTCTTATTCTATGGGTAAGATTTACAGATGTAAATTTCCTTTTCTTTCTTTGTTCATTCTTCTATTGAAATTTATGCAATATAATGCATATGTTACTTGTGAGTAGAAATATTATCAAAAGCTATTATATCATCTTGTCTCACTTATATCAGTGCATGCGTCATCATAAAAACAGCTGAAAGGAGATATTTACCTCCGCTAAGGGAAGAGGTTAAATATGTTTTCATTACCATTGGTTTGTTTGTTTGTCCGTGTGCAAAATAACTCAAAAAGTTACAAACAGATTTGGATTGAACATGCAGGAAAGGTTGAGAATGACACAAGTAACAGATGATGAAATTTTGGTCGTGCTCCCGAAACTTTTATGGATTTTATGAAGGATTTTTTATATTTTGGCAGGTAGGGTCAATGAACTTGGGAGTTCAAGCTACGCATTTTTTATGTTTTCATATGCGCACTAAAGTATGTGCTCTACTGTGAGGTGCGCCGTGCAGCTGAGGGTTTATGATGTAACAAAAGGCTTCTATATTGGGAAATCTGGCGATTTTCAGCATGCATACACATAGGTGAAAATCACTGATCTCTGTGGTAGAAGAAGATCGTTGGTGGAAATTAGCTGCTTGGCAGAGGTCTGCGCTCTCAGAACGCTTCTCTATTTCTTGTTTATGTTTGCTCTCAACACAACAGTCTTTGTAGATGTTTGCTTCTTGGTTGTGTTTTAATTCATGGTGCAAATCTATTAATGCAGTGTAATTCAGGTAAATACGAAACACAAAAAGGAATATGTACTTACAATCGAGCCTGTCTCAACAACCTCCACAGAGACTCCTACCCCAAACACCTTCTGATCTAGAGATTCTCCCACGTGAAACCCCTAGCAAACTGGAGACTCCAACTTGACGTGTGCAAAGAGCACACCATGAACGCAAAGCACCAATTAAGTCCCTTGCGGCCTGGGTCCAGGGTCTAGGGTTCTAGATGCTCTCTTGTGCTATCTCAGGCTTATTTTTCAACGTATGATGGCACTACATGTAAGTAAGTAATAATTCATTGACTCAAATCATCTGTGTTTTGGTGTGACAAGCGGGAGAAAATACATCTTAAAGGGAAGATAAACCCCAAGAGCAATGTGGATTGAGTGAAAGCAGCAACATTAGTAGAACACATCAGTGAAAGTTTGAAGAAAATCGGACAATCGATGCAAAAGTTATGAATTTTTAAAGTTTTGGTGTTGGAACCGCTGGATGAGGAGACTACTAGAGGTTATGACGTATGAGTGGACAACAGAACCAAGAAAATATAAAGAAAATTCTACAAAAATCCACTTTTCATGAAAATTGCGAATTCCATCAACTTGATATTGACATATGTTAAGGGTAGCAATTATTCCTCCTGCTTTCTGAAAGCGGTTGGTCCATTGCTCTTTCATGATTCTAGAAAAGTGATTTTTTGTTGAATTTCCTTTATATATTCTTTGTATTGTTGTCCTCTCATACGTCATATCCTCTAGTAGTCTCCTCATCCAGCGGTTCCAACACCAAAACTTAAAAAATTCATAACTTTTGCATCGATTGTCTGATTTTCCTCAAACTTTCATTGATGTGTTCTACTAATGTTGCTGCTTTCACTCAATCCACATTGCTCTTGGGGTTTATCTTCCCTTTAAGTGGGGGACATGAGCCAGGGCGGGAGAAATTAAATCACAAGTGGGAGAACGAGAGATTTTGCGAAAATGGGCCTTCGATGGAAGATCTCCCGTCGAAAGCGGGAGAGTTGGAGTCTCTGCCTCCAACTCCATAGTGACTACACACACACACACACACACACACACACACACACACACACACACACACACACACACACACACACACACACACACACACACACATACACACACACACGAATGTCCATGCACAATACACTGTCAATGCACATTATATTTTAGGTAGTTGTTAGCACAGTCAAAGTATATTGGGGGGGGGGAGTTTGAGGTGTGAAACTCCTGTCAGATTGATAAGATTACTTACTACAGTGATGGCTGTCAGTTATGGTGGCTTGAAAAAGTAAGTAAAGAACTCAATGCCCGTATCACCTGCTGTAATTTGTTCTTTGCTGTAATACAGTGGAACCTCATTAGAATGAGGTCGGATAAAGCGAGATATCTGATATGATGAGTTAATTTTGTAGGTCCCAACTCTGTTATATTCTTTTTATTCTTATCCCTGATATAACACGATAGTCTAAAAAATATGTTTTAGTTGTCCCGAGCAGCTTGTGATAATGAAGTTCCCTTGTATCTTATTTGCACAAGTCAATAGCATGAATTGTATCAGTTGATTTTCCTCTTTTTGCGATGATCCCTCGTTTTTCCGTTCTTGTCTAAGCAGGTTTGATCATTATACATTTTTGTGCTATTACGTGGATGATATATGTATGAAACATGACCTCTATTAAGATTTTTTTTTTTCAAGAATGAAATGAGTGCTGCCGCTTCCTGAAATCAGAGAATAAGTAGTGTACTTTATGTAATGCTGCCCAAACATATTTAGCTTGCTTGCCACAATGAGGCAATGTCATCTTGTGCGAAGTGTAAGACTGCATTGATTTTTAACTGAAATCTTCACAGTCACATATTCGTGACAATGAATCATGTGAGTACAGGAGAATTAGCAACTGAAGATGATATATTTCTAAGATGTTATTCAGGCTGTGTTGAAGTCATTTCTGTTGCTATTTTAATGCTCTTACATCTTTGCAGTTTTGATGTAATGGCGTACTGTATGTCGATGTGTATATACTGCATAATCAAACATAAATGAAAAATCTATGGTGTCTCGTGAAAAATACTTGCACTGTTCAAAATATAGTGGAGTTTTCGACTTGCGTGGTGCACCACTTGTGCTAACAGAGCAAGCAAGTTTGTGACAAATTCAAAGTGTCCTTAATAGGACTCCATCATATTACTGCTTCTGCCTTTGTTAAATGAGTGGAAATCGTGGAGATCCGTATTAGTTAGCCAGCTCCATGTGAAGATGAAGGAATTCAGCACCATACCGTATACTGCAGTCCTTCCACAGCAAACCAAGAATATTACCATGGTTACTGGTGTGGAGACTCTCAGACCAGGGCAACTGTATTTGCAGTTGAACTTTGTAAGTTTGTGCAAAGTGCAGTATGCCAAGATGTTAATATTGAATTCTAAATTGTTTGGCTTTTTTCTTAACTTTCTTGACAGGGGGCTAGTCAGGCTCATGGCTGTGGCATATATTATTTTTGTTGTTTTGATTGGTTTTGGATTTGCCCATCATTCAGAAATGGAATGTAACAATTAGCAATCAGTTCTCACTATCATGATCATCTTCTTGTACCTGCAAGTACCAAGGATTATCTTGCGTTATGAGCAGAAATACCTGGTATCAACACTCTTTGACTACACAGACCTCTTTTTCACTATCGTTTTGGATATCGCCAAATGTGATACTGTACCATGAGAGATCAAATCATTGTCGTTTTACAGGAAACTAACTTGGTAGGATTTTTTCAGGTATTATTGTGCACTTTGACAGTGCCAGTTGAGATATTCTCACTCTGACTATCAACACACATGACAATGCAGTATATTAAGCTGCAATGATGGGTGACAAATTAGTGTATAATTATAGTTAGTACGGCACATACTGTATATGCCATATATTTCGCGAGTCTACATTTTCGGGAATCGGAAATTCCTAACAATTTCGTGAGTGGTTAAATTTGCGATTGTGGAGTCCTGTACTGAAGGAGAAGTGTACATGCGTATGTCACGTTGGCATCGGGATCAGAGTCAATATTTTCGCGTGTCTCTAATTTCGCAAATAGCACCCGACTCACAAAATTCACAGAAATAAAAACCTCGTGAAATATTCGGCGTATGCAGTACTTGACAGGCTCTGTTATAGAGCGGAGACAGGCCAGGAACACACAACCCACATTGAAGAATGATAATATATAAATGAAGTCTGTTTTTTATTGTAAAATAACAATTTGATTCAGTGCTTTCAGTGTCTTCCATTACAAAGTACTTCTGTTCTCCACATAATATGCCATGAACATGTATATCTGTGTGAAGATGTTCATACGAGAACAGAGTTGTGCATAGGCTATGATTTTTTAAATCTTGCTGTTTGTTGTCTGCAGTTGAATATTCCAGGATCTCTATTTGTAGTTCAGCCTGCACATGATGCTCAGGATCATGAAATCATTTCTAATAAATATGGTATCACAATGACAGATATTGTGTCAAGCATATGTCATCATGAATGTGTAATACATCAATTTACTATTTGTTTTCTGGCCATTTTCTGTATCAATGTATGTGCTGTGCTATACTGTGCCTTAGTATAGTGTGGCTAATGTTGATTAAGTAAACAGCAGCGACATACGGTATGTTATGAATATTATACAAATAATGAATGTTTATAGTGCAATGGACAGAATATTTCATGAGGTGAAAGATGAAATGATCCATTCAACAAGGTGCAGCTGAGTTGAATGGATCAATCATTTCATCTTTCACTGAGGAAATATTCTGACCATTGCATAAATGAAAAACATTTATTATTTGTTTTATATAATGCCTAAAATAGATCTTTGTCATTTGCTGTTTTATGAATTTACAAAGAAGAGATGTGCGGGATCTGAGATTGAGATAGTACTCACTGAACGCTTTACGCTAGCATACACACTGCAAACGCAAGCGTTTTCCATGCATGGTGTGCCGGGCTCTCGAAATGCGTGTAATGGAGCAAATCGTATGGCTCCAAGAGTGCACCAATGATGATGTAATAGCAAAATGGGACAAATGATCAATAGCAAACAGCCAATCAAATGACAAGGATCTATCTAGGTGTTATATAATCATGAATGAACCAGGTGCATATTGGAATGTACAGGTCAATGTGTATTCATGAATGAAGCAGGTGTATATTGGAATGTACAGGTGAATGTGCATTCGTGAATGAACCAGGTGCATATTGGAATGTACAGGTGAATGTGTATTCATGCATGAACCAGGTGTATATTGGAATGTACAGGTGAAAGTGCATTCATCAATGAACCAGGTGCATATTGAAATGTACAGGTGAATGTGTATTCATGCATGAACCAGGTGTATATTGGAATGTACAGGTGAATGTGTATTCATGCATGAACCAGGTGTATATTGGAATGTACAGGTGAATGTGTATTCATCAATGAACCAGGTGCATATTGAAATGTACAGGTGAATGTGTATTCATGCATGAACCAGGTGTATATTGAAATGTACAGGTGAATGTGTATTCATGCATGAACCAGGTGTATATTGGAATGTACAGGTGAATGTGTATTCATCAATGAACCAGGTGCATATTGAAATGTACAGGTGAATGTGCATTCATGAATGAACCAGGTGCATATTGGAATGTACAGGTGAATGTGCATTCATGAATGAACCAGGTGCATATTGGAATGTACAGGTGAATGTGTATTCATGCATGAACCAGGTGTATATTGGAATGTACAGGTGAATGTGTATTCGTGAATGAACTGGGTGCATAGACTATTGGAATGTACAGGTGAATGTGCATTCATGAATGAACCAGGTGCATATTGGAATGTACAGGTGAATGTGCATTCATCAATGAACCAGGTGCATATTGAAATGTACAGGTGAATGTGTATTCATGCATGAACCAGGTGCATACCGGTATTGGAATGTACAGGTGAATGTGTATTCTTTTCAACCACATACACAAAAGTCACTCTTGCGGCACTTGTATGTATATAAATTACCAATTTCTGCTCGACTGCTTTCAACTGCTCTTCTAACAGATTATTCCGTTTTGTAAAGTCTGTGGTTCCAGAGGCCACTGCAGAATTAAATACATGTAGTGCCAACTGTGAACTCAACTGGCTCATTCAAGTGCATTCAGTGCAAATATGCATGAAGATACAAAATGTACAGCTGATATCCCCTTACAGCCATACATCATCACTTTGATGACCAGAATACACCAATTGAATGACACAATATCTCTGTACAAACATATACACGCACACGCACACATACACACAAACACAGTGGAAGTGTGGCTGGTGTACAGCACCATGCCTCAGCACTGATGGCTTATGTGTACAAGTATGATTGAACATGAGCATGTACATGACAATATGAGCTTGAAATGACGCACATCCACATAGATCAATGAAGAAGCACAGGATAGACTGCTGAAGAAAGAAACTAAAGACTCGCATCGCTTTCTGTCTTCGACAATATTATTGAAAATTGTACCTAAGTCTGTACACTGTACACGCATCACTTGTGATGCATAAATCACAAAGAAAAAACATCAAGGTTTAAGCTTGGGGGAGTTTGAAATGACGACGATTGACCGACACAAATGTAGCTACAAATGCAGGGGTGGGGCTAAGTGTCAATGGAAACATCAGACTGAGAACCAACAGCCCCTGTGATATGTTGCCAGCGACTGAGGCTGGCCGCATCTTTCACCGATTTCTCTGATTGAAATATTACCATGCTTCTACAGTCAACACATTTTTTGTAGAGAGTAAGTGTTTCTTCCTCTTCACAGAAATGGATTGGGAATTATTGGTCACAACATGTCTCGTGAAAATGTTAAAAAAATAAAAAGAACAGGCAAAATATTCTGGTAGTCCCTGTGTTGCGACATGTGGTCTTTCCAGCAAGATAGAAGTTGCTTTTTCTACAATTCAGAATTTCCCCTGTGAAATATGGATTACTAGTATGAGTGATCTTGTCAAAAAAATATAATTCATTCTTGCTCTGGTGCAGAGCCTGTGCACCATGTGTTGAATGAAAATAAGGTACATGTATTGTACATCAATACTGAGCGCTAAAGGTCCGTTTCAACCAGGAGAAACATTTTGCAGGACCCGATGAACAACATGAGATATTCCCTGCTCAAAACTGGTTGCTTGACATTGGGTATTCTACAATTCCACAAGTATTTGAAGCAACATAATGATCAGATGTCACTTTCACTGACAAAACTGGTTACAGAGTGTATCTATGCATTTCAAAATGACTTTTCCTTCTGACCACAATCTGCTTTAGTCAAGAGCTAGATGAACAGAACCTGGTCATATCTCTGTATCAATAGATATATGTTCATAAACAATAAAAATCGATTCACATTACAAATATACTTCCAATATCCCAAATTTAAAAAAAAAAATAGCAAAATCAATTTGAAAACATTTATACAAAACAAACATTAAGTTAACCACCAAAATTAGTAAACATACTACTTTTTTTTTAATATTACACCTCACCATAATGTTACCTTAACGATGAAGAAATCAAAACGAGTACTTTTTTGGCAATGACATTCTATAAACATAACATACAACAAAGGCACACATAAACTTGCCCAGAACATACTGGAAAAAAATAAACAAACAAACTGAAAGATTAAGAAGCTGAAATTAACTATGGTCATTTGGAAATTTAAGATGCAAAATCTATTGATTTTTTTTTTCTGACTCTCAGTGTCAATTTTGTCTTTAGCCAGCCTAAATACAGCCTTGATGTATTGTTCACAATGAAGATAGGAAAGTGAATGTACCTCACTTCTTTCTGCACATAATGCATCTGATGAACCATAGTTATTACTGCTGACAGAATATAAGATACCCGTTTATGTTCTTCTTTTTTTTTTTACATTAGCTGTCTTCATCACATAATGAGCTTGTTCAATTGTTTAAACTGTCTTCTCTGTCAAAACTTTTAACACCTGACATTGAGCCTTGTCCAATACTGTATCCTTTATGTTCAAAAAGAAAATAAAAAAGAAGAGGGAAAAATCCACGAGATGTCAATGTTCAAGCTGTTACAATCAGGGTGGCTACATCTTTTTAAAAGTTTTGCACATTTCTGTTCACACGCTACCTGTATCTTATGATTTAATTTCAATACAGCAACTGTGAAATTACACTCCTACAGCCCATTGTAGTAGTACTGTGGTGATGTGCACTCATGGCTTAAATGTTTTCAGAGCCCTGTATAGATTAAGTGATTAAAAAAAACTAGAAATGTCGCTACGGCGACTGATGCCTCCGCCATAATGCATGATTCTCCCAATAGGTGTATAGTACAATGTCTTGACAATGTGTGATGACAGTTTCACATAACTGGCAAAATATCGAAATAACAGGTTTGTCAGAAATATCTTGAATGTTCACTTTCCACGAACTGGGTTTGCTATAATTGTCTATTAAAGAGTGCAGGTACACATATTTGGGGAATTGAAAATTTTTACTTGACTTCTGACCGACCTTATTATAAGTTTATGCATTGAGTATAATTTTCAAGGTATGAAGAAAGAGTGTAATTACAGTACAAAATATTTTTTTTTTTCATTTAAACCTGACCTTTGACCCTTAACCTTTGACCTTTGACCTTCTGACTGGAAATTTCCAAGAGAATCTCCATCAAGTAATACATGTACATATATTAAACACTTTTAAAACTAATAATGCAATCATTGCATATACTAGTATACATGTATGAGGGAAATACAGTAGTAACATTTTGAGGAGTTGACCTTGACCTTTGAACCCCTGACTATTGACCCATGACCCCTAAATTCCCTAGATAATCCCTGCCAGTCAGTACATGCATATGTACCATGTTCCATGAAGATACATTGAACCATTTGCGAGAAAAGTGATATTGCAACATTTTCACCTAACCTTTGACCTTTTGACCTTTGACCTTATGACATGAAACTCTCTCTGGAGAATCCTTACGCAGTAGTACATGTCTACACTAAGTTTCAAGAAAATAACTGCGGGCATTGCATAGATATGGGGGAAATAGCAACATTTTTAGCATTTGACCTTGACCTTTTGACCTTTGACCTCTTGTCAATGTCACTAGAATCTACTCAACTAATTGTCCCATCATACATCATCCTTGGACCAAGTTTGGTGAAAGCTGCTTCATCCAGTTTTGAGTTATCACATAAACAGATAAATTTTAGGATTTGACCTTGATCTTTGACCTTTGACCTCTGTCCGATTTCACTGAAAAACTAATCAAGTAATTGTCCCATCATACATCATCCTCAAACAAAGTTTGGTGAAATTTGCTCCATACAGTCTTGAGTTATCGCGTAAACGGATACAATTTCATGATTTGACCTTGACCTTTGACCTTTGACCTTTAGCCGATTTCACCCCAAATCTTATCAAATCGTTGCCCCATCATACTTCATACTTGGACCAAGTTTGGTAAAATTCCAGTAAATATTACTCAAGTTATCGCATAAACGAAAGCGGACGGACGTACGGACGTACAGACGTACGGACGTACGGACGTACGGACGTACGTACGGACGGACGGACAACCCGAAAACATAATGCCTCCGGCACCACTTCGTGGCGGAGGCATAAAAAAATGAGTTTGAGAGAAACTGACTAAATGGGCCTTCTGCCCTGAATACTTTCCAAAGGTAAAGTCTCATAAATGTTCTCAAAAGATAAACAGCTAGCTTAAAAGAATCTTAGGAAAAAAACAATACCCTCTGGTACCACCCATGAGACAAACATGGCCCTCTCTTGCCACTGTTAACCATCAGGGGGAAAGACTTGTCTACTGACATTTGGGCCCTAAAAATCCATGTCGTTATCTTGACCTTTCCGGCACGTACAGCATGTCTCATTGGCCCAAATTCACGAAGGTGGTACAAATAAAATCATGGTTTAAACCATGGACAAAAACCATGGAGCGCCAAGTGTCGCATGGAATGTTTCGTTACGAAATCAGTCATTTCATCAAAGAAATGATTATTTTGTAACGAAATGACAACATTTTGTAACTAAATGAACGTTTCGTCAATGAAATGATAATTTCGTTAACGAAACGGTCATTTTGTCGACGAAATGACCAATTTCGTAACGAAATATTCCGTGCGACACATGGCGCTCCAAGGTTTTTGTCCATGATTTAAACCATGGTTTTATTTGTACCACCTTCGTCAATTCAGACCATGGTGTTTCATTTCCCGACCCAATGATACAAATAGTTATTCTACTCACGAGTTGTACTTTTTTTTTTTCCCAGTCAAAGACATCATTCCCCCTATCCACAATGATTTTAAGTTGAGGGCAACTACTACCATGCCCATTTCCACTTCCACCTACCCCCGCCAAAACAAATAAAAACAAGGAAAAACTTGTGTGTATACTTCAAATATTAAGCATTTTAAGTGTTGTCATACAATGTATATCTCTCAAGTCACCAGTATAGCAGTGTAAAACTGTAAGTACTTCATGCACAAAGTAGGAATTAGATTTCCATAGAAAGAAGCAAAGAATGCATGTCAGAGGCATGCACATACATCTCTCAGAAATATCAAGGCATAGAGCAGGAATTGTACGATTGCCAGCTGGGCCAAGTACAGTGACAACATAAAACTTTGTCATATTGTGTATAAATATATAGCCATCTGTGTTTCTGTGCATTCGTTTCACACAGCGAGCAATTCCTGTTTCCATGCTCATTATACAAAATGCCATAGAGCTCAGAGTTGACACATCTTAAGTTACTCTCCTAATACGAGCTTTTGAATGCAAAATCTGAATGTATGAAAATAGAACTTGTGTATCCACCTCATTCTTCTCACTTCGTTTTTCGTTAATTCCTTATTCCATTAGAAATAAAATCTTTTATAATGCCGACTGGCAAACAGAAGTTCAACTGAAGTTGTTCATACACATTATTGACGGACATAATAAAATTAATGCAATTTAAAATGAAACAGACACAAAATTTCACTGTCTTGTATAAAATGACATGCAAGTTCTCTTGGTAAAATTCTGAGACAGCCTCAGAGGTGGTCGATTCAGTCCATGTCTGGTAGCAACATACAACTCGTAGCAACATATATATTAAGACATTCAATTAGCAACTGATGTAGATAAGGTGTTGCGAGTTCAAGTGTTATGTACAAAACAACGCTGATTATAATTGCCATAATCCCTGTAGCTGTTTCTCTATTTACAGACACATAAAAATTATCAGAAAGGATGAATGGATATCAAACACTATGGCTGCGATTAAGCTCTCAACAGCGAACTTAACTGTATCCAATCAAACCATACCGTAACAACAGCAAACTGAACTGTATCAAGCCCAACCGTACCATACCATACCACACCATACCATACCGTGCCAGACTGGGAGTGTTCAAGTGCTCTGTGGAGACAGCGTACTTCATGAGTTACCGGTATGTTTGAACTTGAGTGAGAGGAGTCATACCTTTTGCAGCAACAGGGTCATGCACCTAGTGCATTTACACTACATACAGGGAATCAACTCTTTGCATTATGACATTGTGTGTATTACATGCATTCTTCTCATGTCATTCTCAATGCAATTTCTGGTGCAGTATGCTTTTGGACCACTTTGCGTTTAAGTGCTCTGTAGGGCGGTACAGTACCTTTAGGAACACAAGAAGTGGTCCTCTAGTGGTCCACCTTTGGCACGGTTAGGTACGGTATGGTAAATTACACGTTGCAAGCGTTGGGAGTGGTCCTCTGGCACAGGTACGGTACAGTACGGTACGCTTCTGGAGAGTGCTCAAACGCACCCTCAAACTTTAAGTTCCAAAGTATCATTTCTGGTATGGAAAATAAGATTATTCTCCCTAATTGACCTCACAATTCACTACTACTTTGCTTTGTCCATGCCTAAATGAGCTCCCCATTCTGGAATGATTTATCGAAATGAATGAAATTCCTTTCATGTAAAATTCCTGAAGGTCCTCTCATTCCTCTCATAGCAATCTGGCACCAAGAGAATTTCACAAGAATAAAATATGAGAGACGGAGTGAGAGGATAAAAACAGACATTTGCTAATGCAGCTAGACACAACTGTCCCTCACTTCATCATTCAAAACCTCACATCAGAACGGACATAAAGGAGCATTCCAGATGATTTTCATACTTTCACATCATGTAGTACATAAATCAACAGCTTCATGTATAGATTTGTGGAATTTTTTGTAGTTCTTGAGCAGAGAAACAATACTTTGAAAAACCTTCAACAAATTACACTGAACAAGGATGATGACATAAGAGGCTCACATATTTAAGAAATGTAGCAGTGTAATTCCATTACAATACCGCCTGCTGTATGCATGCCTTCTTCTTTTGTTCTGCTTCCTTGAGCCCCTACTCACGCATTCTTAACCCTAAAGGGGCCGGGCTTTTTTGGCTATGCTCAGACCGGGGGGGCGGATTCCGCCCCCCCCTGAGATCTCGGCCATCGGTGGTGCGATCGCGATGAAATTTTGCATGCGTGAGACCCGCGTCATAATCTACAAGATTGTGTTATAAGATTTTTTGAAACAATCAATTTCTAATTTTAATTAATTAATTATGCAAATTAAGCTCAAGGTGATATTTTAGCATAATTAAAAGCATTGAGAGTCTAATTTTTGATCTGTAAATCTGTTTTAGCATATTCAACAATTGTACATCACAAAAACTTCCAAAACTCATTTCAATTCTTATGTATTTTATTGTTTTCAGAATTTCTTATGTATTTCTTTGTTTTTCAACTTTTGTTTTTTCTTTGTTTTTTCATTGGAAATTGTCACTGACCACTTTTCTACCATAATTAGCACAAAATTAATCAATGAAAGTGATTAATTGTAAAAATAATCAGGTTTTTATGCCTTTCATGACAGAGCACTGTTTTCCATAGGAAATGTACACAAAATCACAAAATTGTGCCCGTTTTGGAGTGACATTCCATTACAAAAATGGGCGTGGCTTCGCAAAAGTATGCGCGGACGTTGCAAATTTGGTCTCAAAAGTTGCGCGAGACTTGAACGAAGAAAGTCAAGAAGCCTCGCGATGAGGCCTTCTCGCGTTACAGAATTATAGCGCGAAACGTCGGGGGGGGGGGGGCGGATTCCGCCCCCCCGGCCCTTTTAGGGTTAAGGTGACCCTGCTATGTCATCATCCTTGTTCACTACAATTTGTTATAAATTTCGAAAGTATTCCATTCTTCATCCCAGTTATCATAATTTCTGAAACTCTGTCCTCAGTATGACTAATTTTTAGTTGTTCAAATGTAAAAATTTGAATATCATCAGGAAGTCTCCTTTAACAGTGACAGAAAAACACTACGTGGAATGTTCCCTGAAGAGTAAAAAGGTCGGTGAGTGAACTTTGAAAGCGCAATCATACTGTAGATTTGACAGAATCTAAGAGGAATTCCAAGGAGGTACTATAAAACCAGAACTTTATATGTGCATGAAACTTTCATGAATTCCAAGAGGAGCAAACATTCGCTCATTTAAAGTAAAATGCATGCAAAAGGTTCCACCTACACAATCACCATTGAATGCAAGTGGCAATTTGTAAAAACTTTGTGCCGCAAAAGACGCTGTTGGCTCAAGTTTGCAAAATTTCATGTCACAAATATTTCTGGTTTTTGACAAAATTACAGTCCTGGTAAGAAACATGACCTCATCTATGTGAATGAATTCAGATCTGCAAAGCAATTTCTTGTCCACTGGATTCAAAACATTGATGCTCAGGTACCATTCCTCACAGAAGCATCTTTGTTAACGGAAAGAAAGAAGAGAAAACAAACAACAGCAAATTATGATTTGTAGAGATCAGTCCTATTTTCAAGTTATGAACTGAGCTTGAGCAGACTAACAGACTTTATTCCATTCCAGACTATTACACCTTGAAGATTAAAATCACTCTGAATAGCAGAGGGCCTCAGTTTCCAAAAACTGGAGGCCCGCTTCCATCTCGGTTGGGGAGACACATCGAAGACATCCATTCATCCTTTCGCTGTCATGGATTTCAAAGAGTCTGTGGGTGCCGTGACCACGTTCACCACGCTCACACAGCTGGCACCTTGCTGTGGAAGTGGGACGATAGCGTCGACGAGGCTGAGTGGTACACCCTCTTTAAACGGTGGTGGTGCTTCCGCCGCCGCGGTCTCGTCCTCCTCTGGTGAACCTGGTAGGCGAAGAAGGCGAGGACCAGCACCACGCCCAGGACGCCAAAGAGGGGGACAGTGCCGAGCTGGTCGAGGGCAGAGGCGGAGAGGGCCGGATTGACCCCTCCCGGCCCAGGGAGGGCAGCGTCTTCGCGGATGTCCCGGGCCGCCGGTAGCCCGTTGGGGCGGTTTTGGACGACGGGAAGGAAGAGAGCTTCCGGTACTGACAGCAGCTTCTGATGCTTGTAGAGATTACTGCAGAGAACAATAAAAAACGGATGCTGTTAACATCATTGCAGACTTGGCAAAAATTCAGGAAAAAAACCCCTTTTTTGTGTGTGTATTGAGAAAGAAACTATGTATATTTCCATCCAATTTCAATTTCATTTTAGAGCAATGGAATTGAGTGCTTCACTTAATTCATTGCTCTAATCTGGTGGGGGGGGGGGGAAGCGGTTATGACAGTGCTCGAAAGTATTCCTTGCTGAGGAAAGTTGAAAGCTGAGGCACTGATGGGTCTTCATAGAATTTCACTTGCTTTCATGAACAGTTTTCAGGACACATCAATCACATGCACACAGGATGACCTTTTTAGTACACAGGACTATCAACTACTCCATAAAATGTAAATTATAAATACACCCACACACTAAACAAACAGGTTCATTGTAAATAATGGATGTGAACATGATGGAAATGGGTACATCTGAATATCAATAACAGAGTGTATCCTTGTGACCAGCCACGACATGTTAACTAACCTCGGCGCAGAGAAGTTGAGTGATTCTCCAATGGCCCAGGCCAGCTGGGGGCAGGCGGGGAGTGGGCGGGGCTTTGGTTCCCCAAGATGGGCCTCCAGCACCTTGGAGTAGCGGTGGAGGTGGTTGCCTGCAAAGCAAGACGAGACAGTAATGATTGACTTGTGCTCCTAGTATTGTACATCACAGGAAAAACTGCGAATGGTTTAATCATGTCTAATTTGTCCTTTCCTCACCAAGAATTAAATTGCAAGGGACAAAGCGGGATGATACATTTAAAGAGAGGTACACTTTTAAATGCCTTCTCTGGGCAGTTGAAAATTGACTGTAGGACCTCTTTTCTTGTTCAACTGGTCTATTTTTTATTGGAACCCCCCCCCCCCCAATCAGTTCTCTTCAAGATCAACATGTGTGATGTACAGTACAAAATTTGTGATTGTTTCCTTTTCCTTGTGCAAATCTCAGAACAATGCTCAATTCTCTCTAGGAAAATTTGAGGATATGAGAATTAACAATGGCCTATTTAAAGTACTGATACGACATGGAGATGTACCCTGGTACATGTATGCATAGGAGAGTGGGGTGTATCGTACTGTCAAAAGTAGTGTGACATGGTGGATGGCATGGAAAGAAATAAACCCTGTCTGAGATCACAGGAAAAAGGAAAATATATTCAGTTCAAAATAAATCTCTACATTAAGATCGGCACTTGAGTTAACACCATCGGTATTTACTGCAAAAAAAAAAAAATGTGCAGTATCCCCTTCGAAAGCACTGACACAATGTGTATGTGGCTCTAGTCGGCAGGATCTCACTGAAATCTATTTCAATCTAATGGCAAATCAATGACACAATTCTACATTAGGCAAACTGCACATAATATGGCTATTGAATAGCCACCAGAAACAGACTTGTGTGGAAATATCTGCCTGCTTACCTTCCATTCGCGTCGGCAAGGAATCCACCGGTGGAAGTGAGGTAGCTATGCTTTCATGTTCAGAGAACATGGGGGAGAGGTTGCTGTAGGCGGTGTACTGAAGGAGTGTTTCCAGTAACCAGTAGCAGTCTGGGGGTGGGGATGGAAGTGTGTCACAAAGAAGAGAATTTCAAGTGAGACAGGAATCACGATGGAAAACCAACAACTTCAGCTGCACACCTCTTTTCTTCCATTTCTAGGAGCCGTGCACAATCACTTCTTGTGGCGCATTGTCCAGTTTCAATATAGAACTGGACAAAGTGGCTGACACAGTCAGGATCACATGGACTAATAGAAGCCAATCAAATCGAGAGATTTGCTCCACACTACATATCCTGACACCAACGGAACACAACTAAAAGCATGTGAGAGTATTCATTATTTTGTGTTTTTGAAAAGTATTAATGGCGGCTTTTTGACTATGAATATTTTGTCCAGCATTTCTTGTCTAAACACTGCTATCATGGGTGGTTTACAATGCTCTCTATCATGTTTGTAGCAGAATAATAAAAGCAGGTCTGACCATCTTTTTTAAGGCAGTTTCTCTAAGTCACTCGTAGACTTCAATGCAACCTAATCATTGCCATTTGCAACAACAAAAAAAAATGTTTCAATTTACATCAGAGCACTACTATTTTGACATTCACATGATGTCTTTCACTGAATCAGGCTACTGTGAAAAGACTTGAGATTGAGTCTCAGCCCATGCACTTTGAAAATTTACCATGCATCAAAAACGCAAATGCTGAGAACAAAAGCCTCACACACATCTCACGTCAGCATCTGCACAACATGAAGTCTTAGTGTACCGATACCTCGAAATCAAATTTGTGTACAGCTAGAATACACAAAAAACAGCCATAATTTACCTGTGATAGCCCTGAAAGTATACATATTTCGATAAATCAGATCTTATCTCTATAACAATTTGGCACTTGTGCTCCACACGTTTAAGTTCTGCTCTGTAAGTGCGGTACTGATGTGTGCATATTCCAACTACAGCTGTATACGCGTACATTTTTACGAATGATATCAAGATTCCATGTCGATCGGTTAGCTGATCATGCACATGCATTGCATATCACAATCATTCAAGATGTATTTGGAAAAAAAAATATCAATCAAAATAGCGATCTTTTGATTGAAAGAATCAGGATCAACTCGTCTATTCCACATCAATTTTGTTTTTGGACACTCTTCAAAATTTACATTTGATCCTAATAAAAAAATGTCGGAGTGACAAAAAATTATAACATTTTAAAGAGGGCATGTCTCACGTATATTCAACAAACATTGCAAACATGATACTCAGGGTATTGGTACACCTTAAAAGTCATGATATTCTGTAATGATGGCATTGAAGAAACTGCTACAGAAGTGTCTGTTGAAGACATCCCCTCTTGGTTGCTAAGCAACACATCCATTCACTAGGCATAGTGGTGGAACTCAACTGACCTGTCTGCATGTGGCTGGTGTCCAGGCAGTTTGAGTCGCCGAAGAGGACAATGCGGCCCGCACTCTTGCTGTGCTGGAACATGCCCAGGATGGGGACGTCCGAGGCGGTCTTGGTCTCCCCCTTGAGCACCTCGTAGCCCTGGTCCTTCAGCGAGGCCTGGATCAGGAGCCCGCCCTCGGTGGGGAACTTGACGATGCTGCTGCCCGACGTGTACTGACCTGCAGCATTCACAATTAACCCAAAGGAATGAATTTACATCCACAATTTTGCCTTTTCACTTCTATACAAGGGACCATAAAGGGACACTCACGTTGTAGCCGATGTAATGTTAGTTTGTGACTGTGCCCACCTGTGTGTGCGTGTTGGGAAATGGCAGAGAGTTGTAGGTGTAATCAACTGTTTTGCAAATAAGCACTGTAAAGCTATTTAATTGATAATCACATCATTTTCATGGAATCTCTGCCGTGAATATTGCATAAGATAAAGACTTTATCAGGACATGATCTATTCTATTAAATGGGCTAACTGAATATCAAGAAAGACATGTATAAGACTGCAGGAACTACTAATTCTGAGAAGCAACCTAGAAAAGAACACTTGGTACTATGTACACCTTATGAACACTTGGTACTGTAGAGAAAACAGAAGTATTCTATTTCTGTTATAGAATTTATCATACGGCTTCATGGTTGCCTCAACATACATGTACAGCTGTAGTTCTATATGTTGAATTTCAATAGGTCGTAGGCTAAGCTTAGCCTAAACTTACTCTTTCTTCCTCCGATTGAGAACTCTCCTTCATACACCCCATCACCAAATGCCATCCCCCATGGGGCGAGGACTTCATTGAGGGCTGGTATGTTGCTGCCTCCAGTGTCTGGCATCCACCATTGTCTGCATAGGGGAGGGCAAGGTACTGAATGTCATACTAAAAGATCGGCAAAAGCTTAAATCATATTCTCCTAAAAATCACTATTGCATTTTTCTCCATGACTGTAAGACCACAACCATATACCGCAAAAGTGGAAACTTTCACAATGTGGAAATTTTCGCACATTTCGCGTAATCAGAAACTAGCATGAAATTAAAAGAAAACAAATAATTTTGCTTGTCATACATATCACTATAGAATGTCTTGATACTGCGGCATTAATAACACACAAAATTGATCTAACTCCACAGAGTGTGAAAAATTACTTGCATGAAAATATCCACTTTTGCAGTAACATATCGAGGGAAGTATTTTTTTTTTTTCCAAAAGACCTTGTACACAAAAACTGAAGTTCATTCACATTGTGAGCACTTCGTCACAGTTAGACAAATAATATTTGAGTACATAAGTATGGCCATGTTTGAGCACTGCACAGCAAGAGTGCAAATTGCCCACACCTACCTCGTGTTTTCGTCGTAGAACTTGACTTTCTTCATGACAGTAGTGTTGTACCAGTCGGCAAAGATCATGACGGAGAGGCCGTTGTCGATGTCCCGCTTCAACTTGCTGATCTCCTCAGGAAAGAATTCCTCCTCTGGGTCCACCACCAGGAGGGTTCCTGGAAGATACAAGATTTTTTTTCTTTAAGAAGACATTTCTAATATTGCAAAAAATTTATATTTTCACACATTTGGGCAACATAAAACCAGCACAAAAACAGAAGTGCACCAATTTTTTTTTTCATCTTGTATGCAATATTACTTTTGTGCATCTTTGTTTTCAAGGCAGGGACACTGTTATTTGAAGTTTTCTTCACGTTTGTTAGTCCTGTAGCATGGATGTATGTGCATTTGTAATTAAGATCAGTTACTGCCAAAGCCTTTAACTGCTATGGCAGTGGTGAGGTGTTTGAGGTGCTCGCACAATCATTAAAAACACATAAAATTAGGAAATAACATAGAATAATGTGAAATTGTTGCATCAGCATGTTAGTGATTTTAATTGTGAGGTAAACTCCATTTCTCACATTTACATCCTTCAGGCTCACTGCACAATATGGAATCCAGATTCTACAAAGGCTTACCATACTGCTTAGCATCAAAACATGTGAATGGAGCACCCAGAACTTCGACGTAGAAACCAGCCGCCCTCAGACGCTCATACATGTCTTTGAAGTTAGTGTGGATGTGGTCGCCATTCCTGTGGGAAGATATTGACAAGTTCACAATAACGAGACTTAGTAAGCAAGGTAGCCTAATATCTGGAAATATTAGTGAAAACAAAAATGAGAAATATGATTTCTCTAGTTTCTCTGATACACGCAATATCCTTTGTCTTGAAGGTTAAGTCATCAGTTGAGAATGAGAAGGGCGTTAAGTGGTCTTGAATACTATGGGTTTTGTGGCAACTTAACGCTCTTATCATTCTCAGCCGACGAAGTAACAAAGCATGACAGACATCACTTTTGCAGACAAAAGATGTGAAGATGTGGTTTCAAAAAAAAAAAAATCATTTTTAGCTAAACATTTACAAGTATAATAAATGAGAAATCATGGTCACATAACCAAGATGCATCTCGTGCTGATATTTGACATATAATTTCTTTAATATCTAATTTGTCACATCTGGTCATAAATTTCATCAATTTGTCATATTTCAGTTGGAACAGTCTATGATATGACATGACTTGATGATATGTAAAATTGTCATAACTTATATAACATTTATAAATAAAAAGTATTTGTAAATTTTATCACAAAAGTCAATATGTTCTAATCTCCTCATATAATTAGTGGGACAAATTTCTCCATGAATTATATTCATCTGTAAAGGTAGAGATTTTCAATTTTTCATGCACCTCCTCTTATAAAAGGTGAAGAAAAGGTGGTGAAAAACAAAATAATAAAGCAGGGATGTTAACAAGGTCTATGCAGGACAAGGGCGAGTGTTTACGGCAGCATCAACACAAAGTCACTAGTTCATTGTGTATGAATGCCGTAGATGGGACCCTTACCAGTCCAAAGGGTCATTCTTCATCCTGAGGTTGTCCCTGGGGAAGTAGCCCGGCGGGTAGCGCAGGTTGTGGTACTGGTCCCAAAGGATGCGCTGGCTGCGGGCTGGGGTGGGAATGACCTTGACTCGGATGGGGAGCTTCAGTGTGCTCCGTCTTGGAGACTCTTCTCCATTCTGTGCAGATACAAAATACATAAACATGAGCAGAAGGAACATGAACTATGTATTTACTTTAGTGTTACAAGGCCTTTCATTTCACAACACTGCACTCTCAAAGATATAGGCATGCGCAGAAAAATTGATAAAAACAGACTTGGGTGCATACACACAATAAATCGAAAGAAGGTGAGGCAACATACTCGAGACATAATTCAAATCTATACAATGGACACATGGGACTCGGATTTCCTTAAGTATTTCAGCACATTAAACTCTACTTAAAGAGAATAGCAGCTGAAACAATTCAATGAACTACACTAAATTAGTGTTGTGCATCATACCAGAATTTGTTGATTACCGGTATCTAGCAGTATTGGCAGCCCAGACTTAGAGTGTGTTTGTGCTTGGATGTGTTTTACGTGTCAATCAGGAAGCATTATATACTTTGTGTGCAAGCAATCACATGATCAACTGCTTCAAGTCCCTTGCGAAGATTAGACAATGGGGACAAAGTGCCTTGCCTTCGGGCACGATCACTGTAGCCAGGGGACTTGAACCAGGGACCTCACAATTAAGATTTTGAGGTTCTTAGACAATAAACCACAGTGGCTGTGGATGGGGTTATGAAGGGGGAAGAAAGAGCCACATCCTGAGTCTACATAGACCATCATTAATACAGCTCTTCCTCCATGGCCGACTATCACTGTTTAAACCGCATAAATCACAGTCTAACTACATCCAAACATTTTATACAAATCATTTATTTACCGCAAGTGAAATAAAATGATAAAATATATACACTCAACTATTTCTACCACTGTTTAAACTGCACAAATCAGTCTTACCATATCCACACACTTCACACAAAGCATTTATTTACTGCATGTGAAATAAAATGATAAAATGTCTAGGACTCAACCATTTCTACCAGACATGCAAATAGCAAGAAATAATATTTTAATCACACACGAGATTGGACAAGTGAACACTGTCAATGCACTGACCTCCGGTGGCGACTCAACGGTCAAGATGATCTGACCCTGTGCGATGCCTTCCCATGATGCAGCAGACGGAGCGGCAGTGATGGACACTGCCATGTAGCCAGACCACGGCCAGAGGACAGAGGAGTAGGAAATGGCAACCTGGACGTAAAGAAATGGAGCAGCGAAAAAGTGATACATACGTATAAGAATGGATTGTATTAGATGGAGTGAGGCTTCCAAATCTGTAATAAAAGGCTCGCGTTTTGCACACTTTCACTCTGGGAGAAGAGGAAGGCAGAGGAGTGGGGGATGGGGGAATGATAGCAAAGTCATCTTGAATTATGTATAACAACAGTTTTTTTACTGTCAAATGTCTCATATTTCATAGACATTATCTTCAGAACTGTATTACCACTTCAGTTAAGCTGGACTGGGTGGTCACATAGACTGATCTGCACAGAAAATCACTATTTCCAAAATTTTGGCAATATTTTGCTTCTTCTTTTTGCTCACAAGCAATAATAGACTTTATGAAAGACTTGTCACAAAACTTGTTAGAGTTTAACATTGAGACAGTCATCAGACTGGACTTGACTTCTTACCTCAATCTGGGCGCCATGCTGGGGTGCAAAAGGCTGCCACACTGGTTTCTCCGCAATCTTTCCTGTCACTCCCATACCATTCAGTATGGTCACCTGCATAGAATCACACACATCATACAATTATAATACAAGGTTCCCACAGAAATTGAGGCAACACCAAGATTAAAGATGAGCACAAATTAAAACTGAGCCATAAACTCTTTGGAGTAGATCTCAAAATGCTGTTATATGCCAGCTTGGTTACATCATTATTACTAAAGAAGGAACAAATATTTCCCCCCTTTTTTTTAACAAATAAGGAAACAGATTGGTCAAGTAGCTTTGAGCTTAGTTATCAAATCTATCCAAATTTATGATGTTAAATATGTACACATGCATGTTTGCATTTATCCCAAAATAAAGGATATGTGTCCATTTCTATTCTTCTATCTCTCTGTTTATGTTGTTTATTTTTATTCTCTGTTTATGTTGTTTACCAAAACATATGACAAAGAAAATACATTTTGATTACAATTTGTTCTATGACAGCTCACATATTGGGGAATGACAAAGTGAATAGATTTCAAACAACCATTTCCATGACCTTTTCTATGACCTTTTCTATGAATTTTGACAACATAACATGAGCTTGCAATGATTATCAACGACGACATTGACGTGTCTACAAACTTACGTTGACTATCACGGGTATGCCTCCGTGGTAGATTGGCTGTGTGCAGTAGGGCCAGAAATACGGACACTCCGTCAGATCCACATAGCTGGGACTGAAACTGCAATAAAAAATTAAAAAAAAGGACAAAAATCACAAAATGAAGAAATATGCATCCTCTGCTCATTACGAAGAGAAGCTGATTGGAGAATAGCAAAAGATTATTCTCACTGGGATCAACACTCAATGTACACAACCTAGATATAAGTGGATAGTACTTTCACATGGTAAATTTACAGTTTGAAAATCAAGATGGTGCATATGGATATTTGTAGTTTTGTAAATACTCAACTTCACATACTGAAATTCATTTCACTGACAAAAAGACAAAGATAAAATAAGATTTTTTAAACTGACAAAACTGTGTAAACAATATCTATACAGAAACATCAAGCACTCTTTTTTTATTTTTTTTTTACTAGTGCATCAAAGCTAAAACTAACCTTGCTTGTGGTTTGTAAGTGCTGAGAATCTGGTAGGCCTTGATCAGATCCAGTTTGCCGTGTCCCTGCTCAAACATGTTAGCAGCGGGAAGTCTGCGGGCTGAAGCCATCAGGGCCTGCTTCATGCTGGCCGGGTTCAACACCCACTGGCGTTCCTGGACAGAACTGGGATGAACATACAGTTTCTTGGGATTCATACCTTTTTCCCTTTAATACACTGTGCTTTGACATTTAGAGTTGGGAAAAGTGAAGTAATGACCCTCTTTTCTAATCTTGACAATAACTTTCCACACTAGGCATTATTATTTTCCACAGTAACATTGACATCTACGAGCCATTCTATAAAACGTTAAGCAGGAATGTGGTTGGATTTAGTTATCTGTGAACTGGAAAGTGCTAACTTGGCTGCAAAATTTGAGTAAGCGCATGGTAGGTGTGAGTTTTATTCCAATAATGGGAGGGGGATGGGGAGTAATGTGGCCGAAATACTTCACATGAAGCAAGATTGTTATTGCTGATCTATCATTACTAATCAAATCTAGGAGTTAGTCAAAGAGGAAAATACAAGACAATCACTTGATAACCCCCGAGCCTACAGCTCGAGACCAACTCACCTCGCCAGCAACGTGACGGCTCCTGCAACTACAGGAGAAGCTACCGAGGTGCCAGACAGGGTGCGGCAGCCGTTCTTGAGACCCGACCCCCTGACGGCCGACCCGTAGGTCACGATGTCCGGCTTTAGCCTCCCATAGCCTCCAGGCAATTCCTGAATTATGAAATAATATATATATTTTTGAAAATGAATTTTAAGCTGACCATCATACCCAAGAATTCAACTGCACACATCTGACACAATGTGAGCTGTGATATGAAATGAAAAAGACAAAGCCATGTCTGTATACATGGCTCCAACTAGTTGAGCTGCCAACCCTCAACCACAACAAGCAATTTTGCACACACACACACACACACACACACACACACCAAAATGAAAAAAAAAAAAATCTGCAAAACAGGAAATTTCATCAAACTCACATGACACATTAAAAACAAATGTTCAAAACACAGGAACTTGGGGGGGGGGGGGATAATCCATTTTTTTCCCATTCCTACAAGGAAAAAAAAAGATTTTGTTTGCTCTACATGAAAGCACTGGGTCCTGTCAACATTGCTACAAGTAACAGTAAGAAGGGCACACAACGCTCCCCCTACAACATTTATGCACGCCAAGGGCGACACTGCAAATCACATTAAGAAGGAACATCTTCAAAGTAATACATAAACTATACTGCCTTAATACTTAAAAGAAAATTTTCACTTAAATTAAAAAAAAAAGTATAAAGCACATTTGGCCAAACTGATTCATAAGGAGCTGGAATATGATAGGGAGATAATGAATGAGAAAGAGACAGAAAGATAACCGCGCGTAAATGTTGAAATAGACCAAACTCTAATCGTATCTTTGAAAACATACCCAGGTCGTCATTCCTCTGGATGAGAACTTGGCGATGGAGTCCTCAAAGTTGATGCCACCCACTCCAATGACATCCATCTGGTCTGCCGGATTATTCAGGGTTCTGCAACAGACAGAGATGCATGTACAGAAAACCTTCATATTTTTCACCTTTCTCATTTAGAAGAGCATGCCTAAACTATCTTATAAGCTAATTGAGCACTGCCAATCTACATATACATGCAGAAATAAATCACAGAGAAAACAAGCCAACGAAAGTGAAGCGAAAAATACCACGGTCACATTGTTACCCACCATGCCCCTCATACATTGTATAATTAAGCCATACAATTTTGTCCATGTTGAGGCAAACATAATAATCAGCATTGACTAAATGGAATCTAAAGTGACTTTTGTCAATTTATTTTTTCCTTCTCGTAATGTAACATTAAATTGACCTTGCAAGAGCCATATTTTGCCCAAGTCTGATAAATCAATTATCCATGCACTCTATTCATATGTAAGAGTAGACAGATACTGCTTCAACCACTTTGGAAATTTCACTGACACTGAAGTCCCTTACTGTGAGCAGTACAGAAGGTGAGAGAATCTTGACAAACTGCAAGTAAAAGATTGAAAAATCTATTTCAGAGATGCCAAACTTGTAATCTCAGGGTTGAAAAGACACATTTTTGGTTTAAAAAAACAACAACGAACAAACAAACAAACAATAGACATGTGTAGTGACATAACTGGGGAAAAACAGTATTTCCATGAATCAAGCTGTATTATTGGCAAATAAAAGTACAGAGTACTGCAAAAAAGTAGCAGTTGGTGTCTCTGCTAATTCTTCAGCAGTACATATCAATCCTCAGACACATGCACGCACAGAAAAGGAGTATGTGTAGAAGAGGAATAATATCAAGATCTGCTCACCCATATAGTGGTCCATCATTGCCAATGGCAGACACCATGATGACCTTGTTGGCGGTCAGTTCCCAGACCTGCAATTCAAAGCGAAATCAGATGATCACTGTTGGATGATGGGTAGAAACAGGCCCAAGGCAGGGATTGTTACAACACCTATACACAATATGGTATAGTCAAACCTAATTTAGCAGCCATCTGTCTGCAGCGTCATGCCATATGGCTCCACTAAAAAATGGTGCTGGTGTTTATGGGACCAGTACATTGAAAAAAAAAAAACAAACAAACAAAATAGTTACAGTTCAACCTCTTACAAAAGCTCCATCCAAATACAATCATTGATGACTTCTTTTACTGTAACTTCTTGGAGCTTCTTCAAGATGCTGTGTGTACTTGAAAATGAATATGTTTCAACAATTTGTGAAAATACAATTTCAGACACACAAACTGTAAGATGTCTCTCTATAGGTTTGTCATGAGAAATGACCCAACACTCACCTTATCAACAAATGGATGATCCATGAAGTCAGGCCCACCGATGCTCAGGTTCAGAACATTGATTTTCTTCAAAATTGCATAGTTGAATGCATCCAAGAACCAGGACGTATATGAAACCTGAATAAAAATGTAGAGAACACAGAAAAAAATAGAATAATTGAGGCAGTTTCCATCTCATCACCTTCTTCTTTTACATGCCTATATGAGTGCAGAGTGGTCTTGTGGCTTTAATAAGCTTTAGATATTTTACAAACTTTTCTTGAGTAAGTTCAGAGCAAAAGGTTTGCCCTATACCTGACCGCAAGCTCTCATTAACAAACAGCTAAACTTGTAAGTCAGCCTTTGCAGCATGCTGTTCCAGTCAAAGCCAGTCCACCCTCTGATTTTGTCTTCCAATCGCTTTCTCTGTCAGCCTCTCCATCTCCTTACTTGTACTGTTCCCTGACTGGAACAGCACACTGCGAAAAGCTGGGAACTGGGGGGAGTGGAGGAAACTGGTTTTAAAATCTACAGTGGTGCCCCCCCCCCCCCCTCAACAGTCAGCCAGACTAAGGGATAGGTGACAAGTGACAAGTTGGTCTTACCTGGTTGTTGGTGAACACTCTGAAGATGTAGAGATCGGCGTCGGGGGCAAAGCCGAGGCACTCCTTGTGACTGGCAATGACCCCCGCCACGAACGTGCCGTGACCCAGGCCATCGTCCAGCGTCTTCTCGTTGGTCCAGTTTGTCCGCTCTTTGATCTTCTTGAAGTGCGGGTGATTTTCGCTCAGTCCCGTATCAAATACAGCCACCTTCACTTCGGCACCTGTAGGGGCATATAAATATGTTGACTGCCAGTTGCAAGACATATGAAAATAGGTTGCCTGCCCATTGCACGACATATACAAATGTGTTGACTATACATTACCTTTCTCAACATAAAAAGGCCTAGTACTTCTTACAGTGTAGCTCATTTAACCCATTTGAACTGAACCACCCCACACCTCCCGTCCTATTACTCCCGAAGCCACCCGAAACCACCCATCCCTTTTTAATAGTTTAATGGTTTTTACAGTTTTCATATTTAATATATAATTATGTAATTTGAAGAAGGTTAAAGGTCAACAACAAGTGTGTCAGAATTATTTCTGTGACACACCAGTCTCTTGGAAAACTCTTAATAGGCTTTCAAATAAACATATATTATAATAGACAAAAATAGACGTGCAGTGAGCTATTTCACATCATTTAGAAAATTGTTGAAATGACAACGATATTGCTATACCTTCCAGGGAACCATAGGCTATTTTGTACAGAATCTTCAGTTGTTAAAGGGTTAAGTAGAAGTCATAGCCTTACCATAGAAGCCCATATCCCACAAGAGATCTGCTTCCAAGGCGCTGGTGATCTGCCTCGGTACGGCCCTGAGAAGACGTCGACTTGTGTGGCGGCCGGTTGAGTGCCAGAAGTTTCCATTCTGCAGGGTAAAAAACATGGATGCACATTTAATACAACATCTTGTGGCTTGTTTTGAACCTAGCCTGTGTGGTAGAGACACCTTGTAACACAATATCTTAATGGCATTGTTTAATGCTTTTGGTGCAAAGGAATTTCAGTTATCCTGGATGCTGATTAAAAACAGTACATAAAAAATGCCAAAAATTACCATTCTGCATGATGGAAATGTACACAAACTTAGTACTATAGGGTCTTATGGCAGTTAACCCTAACCCAAGTGCTATGAATACTTTTTCTCCCATAACCGCATTCACATAATGAATCACATCAAGAGAGTGAGTTAAAGATACCATAGCATGTTACCCTGCCCAGGCAATGGTTCAATATTTCGTAAGTAAAAACATACAAACAAAGAAACAAACAAATATGCAAGTAGGAATGCCAAGGGAGAAGTATACTGCTGACATGGCAAATAGATTTATAAAAAATGCATTTTTGACAGGGAAGTGTGGGTTCAATGTATCAAGAGTACCCTGACATAGTAAATAGGGGCAATGACAAACAATGTCGTCATTACTACAGTATGACTATCATTGTGATACACACAGAAGACTATTGTGTGTATCGCATGGAATTCTAGAAGAGAGGAAAATTCTCACATCTAGAATTAAATGTGTATCACACAATAGTTGTCAGTGTGTATCACAAAAAACAACAACACCCAAATAATAATGAAAATACATTCTATGCTCAAGCTTGAATGTTGCTGCTCGATATTTTCATTATTTTTTTTAATATTTTATCAACCCTTCAAAATATCTTAAAGACTTGCTAATGACAATGTACACAGCTGCTCGGGGGCACATCAACCAGGCACAGCTTGTGGATACTGCAAAATGTCATGCTTGCAAAGAGTTCACAAATAGCAGCATTCAGACTGGCTGAGTGATTATGAGTCAGAGTGTTGTGGTAATCAGTTAAAGCCAACGGCAACTGACTGCACACCAGCACTGCACCAGGACTGAGCACTACGAGCATGTACATTGTATGTGCCGCACGGTGCGACTGAACACCATGTGACTAAGTACTGTGAACAAAAGACACCTTCAGATCATCGGCATAGTGTGTCTTGTGTATTCATTCACCTTCATGTTAAACAAAAACAATATCAACTTTTGAAAAAGAAACATGTCACAAGCAATTAGTAACTTTGTATGTTTTGGCAAAAAAAAAAAATTGGGGCAAAATCTTCACTGGTTAAAAGCTCTTATTTCAATGCTTGGATCAAAATTACTCATTTTTATGCCAAATCTTCCTCTTTATTTTTTAAAATAGCTACACTGAAAATCAGACTCACCACTCCCAAGCTGGTTCTAGATATTTTTCTCGATGACGTCCAGTTACGGCTGACATAAACATCATTGTTCTCATTGGGATTTACTTCCACTTCTGCATCTTGTGTACCACCCGTTCCATCATCTGGTTCTGTGGGATCACAATGTCATGCATGAAGATATCACCAGTGTGGAGTTTCCCGTGTTCCATTGCAACTTTATGATTTCTAATGATTTATTAGTTCCTTAGTCCATTCATTCGTTTGTTCGTTCATTCATTCATTCATCCATTTTTTCATTCACCTTATTACACTAGACCTATTTGCTTTGAATGGCTAAACCACTCTCACTTTTCTGTTTTTCTCTCCGTGTATCACTTGAGTCAATCTACTGTATCATATATCCATCTTCTACATGTATCTCTTATTGTCAAAGGAACAATAGCCACATTCCCACACACCCAAAATTAACATTTTTTGACAATCAATCTTTTGCTATGCGATGCAAAAAACCATTCATTCTTGTGTGTAAACACAAAATGACAATTTGATAAATGGCATCGTTATTCAGTGACTGAAATAACTGGCAACAACACCAATGTGCGGGTTCATGGTGTAATATCTACACTCATTATGTGGGTACAATGTGTGTGCATGTATGTCCTATGCAAGTGGCCTAATGGCACCAATATGACTTAATGTGTTTGCAAAGACTGTGACTGTTAAAGGGGGAATTTACCCAAAATATGTGGATTCAATGAATGCAAAACTATGAATAGTACACATCAGTGAACTTTGACGAGAATTGAACGATCCCTGCACTGTTATGAATTTTAAAGTTTTGTTTTAAAAAATACCTAAGCCCTCATGACTGGAAAAGAAGACTACAACGATTTTCAGGTAACACTGCTTGGGCAACGTTAAGAAGACAGTATAAGAAACTTCCACAACATTTTATCTTTTAATAAGAATTGCCAATCCTACCATCAGTGACTTACATAAAAAGTTTTGTTAGGAACAGCATTCAGAGGCAATCAAATTCTGCTACCTGCACTAGTACAAACATACAAGTACAGTAGCTGCTTCTAATGTTTTGGCAAGCCTGGGGCTACTGGACCAGACAGTGAGTGGGCTTTTTGTTATCCTGGTGTGGTTGGTTGTCTGTTTGTTTGTTTTTTTCAAAGCCTAAAAGGGCACATACCTTCCACCTGCTTGATGGAGCGAGTGACCCGTCTTTGTGGGGTGACCTGCTTCACGGCCGGATGGTCAGACAGGGCAGCGAGATCAGCCTTCTCTGCTCCAGATATCTGGGAGGTTTGGGGTGGAGAAAGCAATCAGAAACTAAAGAAATCAAAATTTGATGAAGTAAAGACACAATTTGCACAAAACAAGCAAACTAATAATACCGGTAACTAGAAAAGCACTCTGAGAGCGCAGACCTCCGCCAAGCAGCTACTTTCCACCGATGATCTTGCTCTTCCCAAAGAGATTCTTTTCCTCTCCACCATTGGGGAAAGCTCTTCAGTGATTTCCACACATAGGTATACATGCTGAAAAATTGCCCGATTTCCCAATATGGAAGCATTTGTTACGTCATAAACCCTCAGCTGCGCGGCGCGCCCTGCCCTAGCAGAAAGTGGAGCACGCACTTTAGTGCGCGTATGAAAACCTCAAAAATGCGCAGCTTCAACTCCCAAGTTCATTGACCCTACCTGCCTAAATATCAAAAATCCATCATAAATTCCCCCAAAATTGTAGGGTCACTACCAAAATTTAATCATCTGTTACTTGTGTCATCTCAACCTTTCCTGCAAAAGTTTCCTCCAAATCCGTTAACTACTTTTTGCTTTTTGATAAACAAACTACTGTAACTAACAAACGGTACAGGAATGAAAACATAACCTCCTCCCTTGGCGGAGGTAATGAAAATGAAAGAAAAAAAAAATGCCAATCCAAAAGCACATATACATCACAAGCACACACACAAATATATCACAACCATGCCCAACACACAAACAGTACTATTAAACACACATACTCAAGTTACAATCAAACAAGATGTAAACAAGCACATTCACACACAACACATACCACTAGTATGATTCGAAACCTAGCATGATATCGTACATGCATGCTGCACAATCTCACTCAAAGAGCACACGAATATTCCCTGCATGACCCAACTGTCTGTGACACAATACTTCCTGGACATCACAATAATATGATCACTTTGTTTTTTTCTCTCTCTCCTACTATGATCAGTTCTAACCGAGTGTGTAATATCTAAACTGTGGTATTCATTAAAGTATGGATGCTACGTGTAAGTTGACTAGCTAAATACAACAAACTTGAATAACAGAATACAATGTAGTACATTGTAGAAGTACATTACACTTTCGTTACAGGATTTGTTTTTTGTTTGTTTTTGTTTTTTCAATATTGCAGTCTACTAAATAACTGCAGGAGTGTCGTGAAGTGATAACATTATAATCGTACAATGTACACTGTAGCTCACCTATGTTTTGTGACCTACCCTACATCACTGTGAAAACACTGAAATATTTCACCTTCTTTTATGTTACAACAGTAGGTTAGATTTCAATAAAGTGTTTTGGGTTTTTTTTTTTTCCAATCTGCTTGACAGGATTTCACTTTACACATCTAAGTCAACTTGGAGATACTGTGACATTGCACATTGTGTGATTGATACCTACATAAGACTTGAACACTCTACTTGTTATGAATTGCTTCACAATGCTATTTTGTTATGCAAAGGAAGTGGGGTATTTCCACTATATAAAAGGGTAAGCTGTAAAACACAATATTTTCGGGGCATGAAATTTTCGCGAATTGGAGTCAACGGCTTTTTTCGCGGCATGAAATTTTCGCGAGTTGCCTCTTACATTCAATGCATATAGTGTAGACAAGAACTTTCACATGTATTTTAATTTCGCGAATCCTGGCTCTCGCGAAATTCGCAAAATTAAAATGCATGCGCACATTCCTCGTTTTACAGTACATTTCAGGGATGTTGCTTTATGTTCTGTTTCCAATGTGCATTACCACCCAATACAATATGATCTTTTAAATCAGTAAAATGAAAACTGCCCAAAAATTGCTTCAAAGAAGCATCTACTGTGTTAGAATTTTTGCCCAGAATGAAAAATTTGGGGATAATATATACCAACACTGGACAAACATCTCTGTAATAGCATGTATACCTGTATGAGCAGGGGCGGATCCAGGGAGGACCGCAGCCGGCGCACGCCCCCCCTTTATTTTTTGTTGAAACAAAAGAAATAAAAAGAAAAAAATGGGGGGAGGGGTGCGTGCGCCCCCCCTTTAATTTTGTAAACACGCCCCCTCTTTACGGAATTCCTGGATCCGCCCCTGATGAGGGTCAAATAACGAATGCTCAATGAAAATTTGTTGTGTTTCAATTGAATGGCCTAATATTGATTAGAAAAGAGAATAACAGCCCTCACATTCTGTTGAACACTGTGTTTTATACCATTTCTAAAACTTGGTGGTGAACGTACGTAACATGGACAAACAAAACTTTTGCATTTTTGTACTGTACATGTACTGGTCAGCACATGGCTTTACCTCTTGTTGACATTTTAGCAAAGCCTTTTGAGTACATAGTTTCACTTACAAATGTATGTACTGGATGTGGTTGTGTACCTGACACAGGGCTCGACCTTAGCGGGAGCCCGGGGACCATTGGCTCCCCAGAATCGCTACGGGCTCCCCAGAAATGTATGAAAAAAGCCCGGCTGGCTCCTTAAGTTTTTTTTGCCGCATAGACTCACGTTTCAAGACAGAATCATAATTTATGTACACACCCACACTATGTGACGAGCGCGAGCGGCCCCGGCGCGTGCAGCGAGCCCTGACGCTCGAAGTTATTATCCCTGCAATTGCAATATAGACTACACACTGAACATGTTTCGTTCTCCAGCCAGCCCACGTTGCCCGCATGTATGTGTGTGTGTCTGTGTGTACCCGACGTGTGTGTGTGTTCGTATCTTCTATTCAGGGAGGTGTTCTATTGTAGAATACTCGGTAGTGTGCGCACATGCAATTCGCTGCTTGCGTACTGTGTACACCGAACGGAACTTCGCGCGCCTGAATCCCTGTCGCCTACGGACCCTGGATGTTTACATCGATCGCCGTGTATCCCCATGTGTGGCCAGCTGGGGAGCGTGAGTATAGTAGCTTAGCTACACACTGTAGCCAGCTGCCACTATGAACAGTACCCTGTTTCGTTTTGAGTCGGGGTAGAAGCACTCCGTTGTGCAATGTCTGCTTCTTTTTCTCTACTTCTTCCGCTTTTCCCTTGCCTCCCAAGTACGAAATGACTTTTAGAGTGTTGTGTGTCTTTTTTTGTAACGTTATTGCATCATTTTTCTGCAAGGAAGAGGTGAGTTTCTGTTCGTGTATTGATGAGCACTGCAGTAAATGTGCAGGTGAAAAGCGTTCGAACTTTCTTTCGTGGAAACTCGATGTATTTCTAGGCCTGTTAAAGCTAGGAGATCTCATATAACAGAATACTTATAACAAGCTATTTTCCGGTCAAAATGAATTAATTTCCTTTGTTTTGTATCGTTTATTGACGATCCCAAGGATCTCGTCGCAATACAGAGTTTCCGATGTGTATTAATTTTCGCGTAGCTTTCGATGCTGCAAACTTTTGCTAGGGCCTAGAGTCTAGTCCTACTACTAAACTTATCGTTCTATTTCTGTCGTTTCTCACACCTCGTTTGGTACGATTTCTTCTATTTTATATCACTTTATCCGTTCCCTTTATACTTTGAAATATTTAAACGTAATGTCTCGCACTGTTATTTTCGTAACAGCGATTTCTCCGCTTTGCTGCAATACGGTACCTTTTCGAATCGAAGCGACGTGTGTTGTCTTTTCTAAATATTTGTGTTGTTGGGAGGTGTCGATACTTTGTATTTGTTATTTATTTTCCTCGGTTTTTATCTCGAGGGACTGTGCGTGTTTCTTAATGTTGATAGGAAAAGGCTGAAATGATCTGAGTGATGTCTTATAGTGATGATGAAAACTATGCTGGTATAAAAAGACGGCTTACTGCAAATGCTGAGTGACGTGCCGTTCGTTTTATTTCACTTTCCCTCTTATTCTTCTTCCCCCCTTACTCTTCTTTCCCCTCCAAAGAATGATAAAAAAAAGAAATTACATAAACCTCACAACAAAAATATGCACGATCTACCAACCTTCGTAAAGTTAAATCTAAATGTTCAATATCAGCACAGAATAAGGAGAAAGCATGAATTACAATAGATTACAGCGAAGAGATTGTGAAATACTGAATACATGCGCGCAGTCTCTTCGGCTCGAAGAAACTTGACACCCACCCCTCTCCCCTTGTGGAAATTTCCACAAAAGCAGGTGCCACACCCAGGTGCGTGCCAGACGAAAGAATGCGCGCACTGGAATAAATAGCGTGTAAATATCCTGGAAATATCGATCGAAGAACCAGCTCATTAGTTGAATTAAAGGAATCATTGCAAAGATATCGTGATTCTATAGCCTTTCTTTTGGCGCATAGCAGAAAACATCAGTCGAATATAGTGTACTTAATCGAATATCTTATGTTTCCTGAACAATAAAAAAGGATCGATTAATCAGTCAATTAAAAAGGCAATCACAGAAATACTTAAAAGGTCTCATATGCCCAGACAAATTCACTATGAGTAGGTCCAATGAGATGCAGTCATCACATGGTTAGACAGCAAAATCATGACAATTAATTTCAGTTCATGCTCATCATAACTGCTTATTACTTTTCAAAGTTTTGGCTATCAACATTCGTTCGAAGGTGTTTTTTGTTTGTTTTTGTATGTTTTTCCTCGTGAAAGACATAATGACTTCTTCGTATCGAATGTAAACTGCATGTTAAATACCGTAAACAAGCCATCAGCTCAGCTATGGCGCATTCGATCCATTGAACTTGCAGTAACCTCTTATTAGGTAGGAGCACATTCCTTTAAACTTGAAAGTACAACCACGTGTTTGCACATTGGCGCAACCACACACAGCGCGGCATTTTGCGATCATCGTTATAGCAGACTTTCCGATTCCAGTCAGGGTAAAAGAAATTGGAATGCCACGGTACTTTCGGAAAATACTGACGTTTAAAATCGAGTAAAATTAAAAAGCCTGAAAACAACGCATGATTATGTTTTATAGTAAACAATACTCAGTAGTTGGAAACACCGAACAGAGTTTTGCATTCACTCACACAGAAGCTTTCTTGAGAAGATGAAAGCACCCCCTCCCCTGCTAGATAGTGGAAGCTTCCATAACCAGCCCAGCAATTTCTGGAGGTACATGCACTTGTAGTCTTGTACACATGCATTGAGAGAAAGCAATCAATCAACGCTGAACATTGCGTAGTTTGGATTCTTTATCGTGCTGGTGACCAGCTCGATACTTCGGCATGTGTCGTAATGTTTTGTTAAAGAGCTTGTAGGCCTTATAAGTCGACAAGTTTAATTCAAAATGGCAAAAAGAGGGAGATGGAAAAAATACAGATTCTGGTGGAAAATACGGATTTTGGAGCTGCTGAGTACGGATTTGTGCTTCCAAAGCTTGGCAGCTCTGCTGATCAATCAACATGTGGCGTTACATGAATGTTTCTACCCACACCTTGCAGCTAGAAAAAGAAGAACCGAGAAAGAAAGACAATAATTATGAACAGACCAGGGTAAGAAATTACACAAGGGAATGGGAGAGGGACCACACAAAACACCTACACAAAACACCTACACACACACACGCAGGTGCACGGCAGGCACAGGCACACACACGCACGCACGCACACACACACACACACACACACACACACACTGTGACTTTGCTAAAACCCGTTAGAGACTAAGAACCAGGTATCTCCGGCTTGTGTCAGTGGAGAAATGAATGTTATATCTAAATAAATGAAATCTTCTCCACCAGGTTAATACATGTAATAGACCTCTACTGCTGATTGTGACTGAGGGAAACGTGGCTCCCTAAAACTCAATTTGGCTCCCTAAAAAGGTCCCTGAGGAGCCCGGCTGGCTTCCTAGAAAAAAAGTTAAGGTCGAGCCCTGCTGACAATATTTTAAAAAGTCATGTATGATGTACAGACAGCTCAGTGAAACAGCAAATTGGCAAAAGTGACAAAAATGTTGCTAATCTAGTAAATGGCATAGTGCAAATCAGATCTAAAGAGAAAAGCAACTGTAAAAAAAACTTCAGAAAAAAAAAATAATGTAAATGCCCCAAATAACTATTTTCTTTTCGTGATAATTTAGATTGTAGTTGTGGAATCATTTCGTTGCTTTCCAGTGATTGTAGGCTTGTTGAGAGACACAAACTTACATCTGCTTCAGGTAACACACAGAAGTAGGACAGGAAATAGGGGATATCGGGCACATGTGCTATTCCTATGAAAGACTCACAAACTATCAGGATTCGTCTTGCTCTATCATTCCTGGTACATTGTCTTTGGGCTATGATAATGTACAGAAACCATAACATCCACAAATTACCTTCAACTACTTGTGTTCGCTATAATTATATCTTTCAGTTTCAATAAAAACAATAATAACTAGAAAAGCACTTGTAGAGCACAGACCTCCACAAAGCAGCTCATTTCCACCGATTATTATACAGTGTACACACATGCTGAAAATCGCCTACTTTCCCAATATAGAAGCCTTTTGTGTATGTCATCAGCTTCTAGGTACATGTATGTGGCGCCTCGCCCAAGCAGAGCATGCACTTTAGAGCGCGCATCATGCAAACCTCAAATACATGCAGCTTGAACTCCCAAGTTCATTGACCCTATCTGCAAAAGATAAAAAATCCCCCAAAATCCCTGGTTCACTACCAAAATTAAATCATCTATTTCTTTGTACCATTTTCAACTTTTCCTGCAAGTTTCATTCAAAACCGTTCACAACTTTTTGAATTATTTTGCAAACAGACAAGCCAACGCCAATGAGCACTTTGTAAGCTCCTACTTCCTTGGCGGAGGTAATGATAATAACAAAATAACAGTAATGACAGAGATACTATTACAACTACCACTTACATTACAAATTCTACAAAGTACTAACAAACATAACACTGACAATTCTAAGTACTTGTATAACTTTTGTCTAATATTACAACTTCTATTGCTAACAAACATAATACTGACAATTCTAAGTACTTGTATAACTTTTGTCTAACATTACAACTACTATTACCACTACTATCATTGTCATTAGTATCATTATTATCATCTTCATCATTGCCATTATGAGCAGCAGCATTATCAATACTACAATTTTTATGATCATCATCACTACAGCAACATAAACAGAAGAATGAAGCATAAAGTACAAAGTAAATTATAACTATGTACACAGTATCTCACCTTGACAACGTCAAAGTCACTGGGATAGTGAGCTGCGGGGTTGTCTCGTGAGACAATCTGCCGGGAGCTGGCATTGCTGCTTTTCATGGCTGCACAGAGGTATTTATGCCGCGCCTTGGCCGTATAGTATTTGTTGAATACAACGATGAACTCTGCCAGATGAAGGAAGAGAAATCGAGAGGGTACAATTGTATTAAGAGGAATGGAAAGCACTTTCAGTTTCAAGCAATGACACATCATGTGATGTAAACTTCATTCTCTCCCCTTGCCTCTTTTTTCTTCTCTGTTTCTGTTTTCACCACTATCTTTCCCTTTACACTGCATATTGTGGCCCACTGAATATCCTCACTGAAAGCTGTACATGCAAGGTGCTATGCACTTGTCCCTGATTGCCCATGGCAAGTGAAAATCAAAGTCGGGCAAGTGTTATGGAACAATGAGAATAAAATGCTTGCCTGAACTGGGAAAGGAAAAAGTTTTGATGCCGCCTTTTTTTTTCACTTTTTCCTCCTTCAAACTCATAAAGTCAACCATGCAGAAGCTCAAACATAATGACTGTTTAGTGATGTACAGATGTAATGCACTTTAATTTCATTTCAGCAACTTCCCAACACCTGTATGTGAAGAAGCTCTATTCCAATGCAAAGTCAATACTTGATAGAATTAAGTTTGTTACTCAGTGTGTTTAAGCGCGAGAATCAACATACAATGTACATGTGCTGTTTGTTCAAACAATAGTGTTTCATCAAGCCTTTGACCTCCATTTGTACAGGTAGTTTTCTGTAATACTTTCCTATATTTTTGGACTTTTTTTTTTTTCCAGCCAAGTAGAATTAATGTTTGCAAATGGGAAGTGTTCTGCAATCATTTGAAAATCTGCTTGCCTGACTGGGCAAGTATATTAATAATAAAAAAAAAAAAAAAGTTATGTAGCACTTTGGTACTACTTGTAGTAATATCATTATTATTATTTCAAAGTGCACATCTTGAAAATACACTGTAGGTGCCTTCAAAATGTTCTCTGCTCATTCATGGAGGAATATCCAGCAACTCCTTGACCTTTGCACTCATAAAATCATATTCTAGTACAATTTCATGACACAATATTTGAGGTCTACAAATGTCAGGTTTGATAAGATAGTGCCCCTATGCCGTACATCAAACATACAAACACTTCAACTCTGCAAAGGTACAACTTGTACACAATCTGACTCACTCCAAATAAGTGAAGCTCAAGTATTCATTTGATATAATTTTGAGACTCTGATCCTCATGTTCAAAGAAACAAAAATAGAAGCTCCAAATCTTGTAATTATTTCCAATGGTACAGTGTCAAGCTCCAGTGTAAAGCTTCTCTTACAGTATGACAGCAGTTCACCTACTCAAATCATTTATTTATACAGTATTACAAAAACTCTACACAGTGTGTAGATATTTGAGCTTTGATATCGCGAGCAACTTTTAAAAAAAATCAAATATGTGCTATTCATCAAAAGTCAGGTACAGACAGACACAAACCGACAAAATTGATGTGGTTTTGTACATATAAGAGTACATTACCCTGTAGTAAGGAGAAAGGAGGGTGACATCTGTGACATTTAAATGCAGCCAGACACAAAAAATAATTGCATGCATTCCGATGCCACAGAGTTTGATGTCTGTGTGTGTGTGTGTGGGGGGGGGGGGGGTAGTGGTCAAACACACAGAGATCTTTCCTGCAGGCAAAAGCAGGATGCAATGCAACTCTTGAAATATTAATTTTCAAGTACTGTGACCTTTACTCTGCATTTGTGTTGATTTTTAGTGGAAGACACATACATTGTAAAACACATATTTCTCATTGAAAAGTAATCATCATCATGCAATGAATCAAACCAAAGTCCAGAATTATGGCTAGAGCTTTCTAGTGACTGACTGTTCAGTATCAAGTAGAAACTGTGCAAATCATTGCTCTGATTCAAATAACCATGGAGAATATAGTGTAATGCTGTGCACAGTCAATAAATGTGATATACTCATCTTGCGCACACACCAAACATTATGGAAAGGACTGTAAGAATCAACAGAAATGCTGTCTCACCATCTTGGATTCGTTCTGTGGTGTAATGAGTATAAACTTTTAAGTTCCTTGAGGCATGTGGCGGTTCTCCTGGACAGGTTGCCGAGGACAAGTGGAGACTGGAGTCCAGACTGAAGGGCGAATATTGCACGGATCTATCGAGCTGAAAGCTGACTTCGACGAGAGCTGTCAGTAAGAACACCACGTAAAAGAGTCTCCGACAGTTAGCGTCCATCCCGGTCCCCCGTGACGAGGAACCATGGCCACGAGGATGCATGGTGAACTCTCGGAGCAGCTGCGGAAGAGTCCTATGTCACAAAAAATGTCTGCTCACAGAAGTTCTTCCACACGTGCAATGGCTGGAAAGTGCTATGCTCCACGACTGATGATGGCTATACACCATGTTGTGAGTTATCATATCAGCCTTCCATGGTTCTTTGAGGTCAGTTGGGGACAGCTTTTCACTGTTGCATGCACAAAGCAGCTCTTGCAGTGAGCCTGAAACTAAAGAATACACAACAGCATTAAATAAGTTTCATCTCATAAACATCACAAACAGTCAAATGCAGCTACTGCAGCTAATGTAATACCATAAACTACTTGTACAATAAGGTAATGTATTGTCACACATTCCAATTTTTTTTTCTCACTGGTCACAGGACACGTACAGTCGCTCGGTGTATTGACGCTGTGGACACACAATGTATTTTGCATTGTACGCACAGTGGACGCGAGATGGTGTTGTTGTTTGTTCGGCGTTTTCGCGAAAGTTAACTTCCTGTTATCTACCGGCCATTGATAAGCCTATTTTCTGGCGGCAAATTTGACGTGATCACGAGGTGACCGTGAGAGATAATGAAAAAATATGAAAAATGGAGGTGCTCTCTCTGTTCGAGGTCATACAGGTCATCATATTTATTGATGACTGAAAAATCAGTCCTCTTCCCCACACTATACTGTACATGGTCGAACTCACAGTTACTTTTTTATATTGATCTTCACACAAAATTTGCCTTTTTTTCAACTTCACCCACACACACAAACCAGTTTTTTTCAAAGTGGTTTTGTGTTATACTCTTTGATATCTGAGCTTCAATTTTTAGATTTATGTTGACAAGTCTATCTCCACCAATTTTTTGTTATTTCACTTTGAAGGCAGCATATCTGCCGGTGCTAGCACCAGCGACCCCTACACGTACCACAGCGCCCCGCGCCGAGGTTACAGCGACGCCAACACGCACCGACCGTACTAGTTGCAGCGCCCCATGCCGGGGTTATGTTACCACTGGCTTAATTATACCCCTTTCATAAACTCAATAATGCGGATAATATCCGCAACATTTGGTCGTAAAATCGGAGAGGGGAAAGAATAATGCGCATTATTTCGACCCTTCTATTATCCGCATAATAGCAGCATCGGGACGAGATTTTGAGTTTATGAACGCAAACCCAAATAATGCGGATAATTGCCAGGGTGCGGTCAAACGTCACCTGTCTTTCCCGCAGAAGGGGGGTGTGCAGTCACCATGACGATTATCCGCCTTTTTCAGAACGGGCGCTCGTAAAAATAATGCGGATTATTTTCAGAGTTTGTGAACGCATTTTTTATTGAATTGTCCGCATTATTCTTATGCGGATAATAGGAGGATGAGTTTATGAAAGGGGTATTAGATATGCACATGTGGCTTATCTGTCCAAATTACGCAGAATATGTGGGAATAGGCTTGGAAGATAAGAAATATCACACATGTTTTGGATATTCAGAGGTCTTTAAGGAAATTAGGAGTAGTACCACCACAGAAGTGTACAAATAATACCGAATTGCAATTTCTAGGATCGAACTTATGGAACTTAAAGGCATAATTCATTTGCTTTTCACTTCTTAATGTACAAGTGTACTCATTTATTTATTCATCAATCAATTAGAAATCAATCTATTCATTTCTATTTGTTTATTCATTTTGTTCAGTTAACTTTATTTGTACTTTGTTTTGTTACAATCTTTTCATGTTATGCTTTTTTTTTAATGGACAAATCAATTTTTATCATACAACAAATGCATATTATTGTTTGTCAAAATGTATGCCAACTGATGTCGGATACACTCTTGCAGTACTCTTGCCAATGAATTGTGTAAATTCATTGGAATATACCTTATCTCTGTGCTAGTATATCAGGTGTATTTACACAGGTTTGTTTTGTTTGTTATGGTCATTCATGGATGTCTAGGCGCGAATATTATACAGTCAACTCTTCCTAAGTAAGTCAAAGTCTTAAAAGTCAAATAATAGCTTAAGTCGAATGCCTATAGTAGGCCCCTTTCTTTCATTTTTTTTCTGTTTTGTATTTTACCCCTACTTGCTCATAAGTCAAATTTTCTCTGGGTTGAAGCTTTTTCTTCAGTCCCAAAAGATTTGACATAGGCAGAGTTGACTGAATGTTGTTGATGATGCTGTTTTTTTGTTTTGTTTTTTTTTTTTTACATAATTTGGGTGTCATTTTTAATAAAGAAATCCTCTATTCTAGGTAAGTTACACTGGCTTTTACAATTTAGGTATTTTTCACCTTGTTTACTTTCTCAGAATCCATCCTCATCTACAATACATGTAAAAGTAAACAGGAACACATACAGAACATCACAAATCACAAGTTCACATAAATTTACAATTGAGAATCTCTGCTGGACTGGGGGATCATCATTTATGCCACTAGCCATCATATCCACTGACCACATCATAAAGCCTCTAAGCCAGTATTATGCAATGTAGAATCCAAATCCATCCCTAGGCCATCTATGATTCTATAATAATGATCAGCGCATGAAAAATCAACATTTCTCACAAAGTGAATAAAGACATGCAGACTATATACAATTCCTTTCATAAAATCTTGAAAGAATCACAAGCAATTTATAGTCTAGGTTTCTATCCTCGCGACATCTCTATCTTGAGTAGATTTCTATTGTGCATGGTTTGTATGAGCGTAGCCAACTGCGCGACAAGCCCAAACACTTCGGGTTCGGTTACGGAGCGCCCCAGGGTAAGAGCGTAGCTACAAATGTAGCTAGCCTATTTTGAAGCCCATTGATGATTACTGTTTTGACTTTTTTGGATGGTTATATTGAATAAATTTGACAAAATTTCATTTGTTAAATTTTCTACAGTAGCTAAGGAGAATAAGAAGACACGAGTCATGCATCCATTAGCTCATGATTCTCATTAATGTAATTTTAGCGGGCCTGAAAAGCAATTTTTATCATGTTATTTTTTGCCATTACATATAAAGTAGCAGATGGGACCGCCATGAATGCAATTCGTGGTGGACGGAAGCGACGTGATTATCCTTCGCGTCTCGATAGAAATTGAATTCCACTGCTTTTAATGCAAGTTTTGACACATTTAAAGTCACTTTCGTATCACCCTTTTTCTGAAATTTTCATATAAAATAGTAAAATACATTCCACAGGGTCAGAATTATCGATCAGACTGTTGATTAAAATGGTGGGTCGGGAGATTTGAAGAAACCGTTGTTTCGATGTCAAAAATGTGGCACTTAACAGAAAAATGTAACGCTACTTTGACTGAACATACATCTGTAGCAGAAAATCTAGCGAGATAGACTTGTTCGATCAAATGGCCGATTTGAAGAGCAAATTGTTAATTTTCATAATATGTAGATAACTAAGACAAAATAAACTGGTTTGAATTAAAAATAGCAATTTCAAGCAGTACTACATTTTTTTTCTTCGAAAAACTGACAAAATGAGGCTTTTTTAATGATATTTTATCGTCATCAAAATAAGAAAAGATAGATAAAAATTGGCATTGCTAGGTTGGGTAGGAATAGATGAAAAACGTGATTCTAAATTCAGATCATGACTGTTGGCGGCCAATCAGCAAGGAGAGAACGAATACACCGGAAGCGGAAAGACATACACTGTAATCTCAGGTAAAAATGCGTCGAGCGAAGATTTTAATGGGCGTGTGCATGTTGTGCCACCCAAGCGAATACGTGAGGATACTTACAAAACATATCTAAACACATTTAAATATAAATGTATTAATATTCCTTTGATGACACTGTCACAGAGAGAGAGAAAAAAAGCTCTTTCGGTCAGGTATGCTTACATAGTGTACATGCACTGTACATTCTATCTAGACTAGAAACCTTCTCAGACTTGGTAGTTTCATCCTTGAGGCCCACTTAAAATAGTATAATACAAATGTGTAAGTATCATGCGGCTGACATCTGATACACACAGATTGTACAGTACAGTAGTACACTGTAGATGGGGGGGGGGGGGGGTTGTTAGGAAGTTTATACCCTCCTTACTGGTTTTGTTTTTCTTGGGTTTAGGGGAGGGGGTTTAACCCCCCCCCCCCCCCCCAGCAAAAACATAGATCCACCCCTGCAATACATGTGTGTACAAGTAAAGATCATAATTCAGTCTTAATAATTATCCTGGTTTAATATTGTGTCAACAGATACACTTTCACATGCTTCATTTACTAATGCTGTTGAGACCTCTTCGGGCGAATTGGCACTACAGTATGTGCAGTATAGGGGCAGTGTGGGTGGTGCTGTATAACTACATGTATGAGCCCATGAGGGCATGAGGCTGAGGACAATTGTCGAATTTATGCCCCAATTAAAACCAATCAGAATCAAGGATTCATCAAATGAGGCATAGACATCTGTGCAAGTAGTTAAAAGTAAGTTGTATTCTCGGCACTAACGTACAAAGTACCTTTGTACCCATGTACATGTTAGATAACTCAAATTCCACTCAACCAAACTGCGCTAAAATCACAGGATATGCTTAAATTTCCAATCACTCGTGTAAATCTGAATTAAACTGGTCATCAGAAAGTGTGGATATCGACATCGACTGTCGTGTCATCGTTCAAAACATTTCGCCTTTCAGGAGTGATTGCGGCTTGTGCTGCCTACACAATCTGAAACTGAAGTTAGTCTAAGGCCAAGTAAAAAAAGAAAGTAGTTTCTCGTCCGGGTTTTTTGAGCAAGGCGATGAGGGAGGTCCTTACTATTTGATATCTTACTATTTTTTCGAGGATTGTCAAAATGAAAGTAATATGTGTTTCTCGTCCGGTAATTCTGAGAAAGGTAACGAGAGAGGGCTTTACTATTTTCTATATCCAATTTATGAAATGAAATATCACTCTGGTAGCTGTGTTATGAGAGACCAGGTCCCAAGTGTATGTCTTGCCTGCACTCTGTGCATTTTCAAACAGATATATATGTGACCCTGCACCTCAAAACAAACAAAAAGTCGCCAGACTTGTATTTTTAGTTAAGAGCATATTCTGAAAGAGCAGACTTTAAGCTTTAAAATGATGTATAACTCAAATCAAATGGACTCTCCTAACCTATCTAAATATTGGAAAGAAAGCACAAACTCAGGAAAAGTGTGAACTGAGAAAAGAGGCTCTGAAGTGCAGTGTCTATTCAGGGAGGTGGTCCACCTCCCTGGTCTATTCAAGCGCTTAATCTTTACCAAACCGTGCTGGCTGTGCGATGAATGGGACAAAAACAGGAAGTAAACCACCAGAGTAACAACAATGAAGGGATTATCAGATTAATCTGAAATTAAGCATGCCTCATTAACAAATTCTGTCCATAATTGATGCCAACTTTCAGAGCAGTAGCACTATCCTTTCAAAAGTTATTAGAGTTGAAAGTGAAGAGTGTGGACAAGGTTTTTCAGAAATGAAAAAGGGATTCTAAAACACACCTAATCACACTAATTTTCAAAAAATGTTCGAGATAAACTGCGAAAGAAACACAATTTCCTGCCCGTTTTATGATACCAAATTTTAGCATAATGTAAAAGAAGACCCGCTCTTTCAGAAGATATGAAAAAGTCAAGTTCAGCTAGGTTGACCCATTTCACTTATTTTCAGTCCTCAACCAAAATCAGTGTGTGCGACTTTTTGTTCGTTTTGAGGTGCACGGTCACATATATACAATGTATGTACCATACTTGAAATGAAACTTCATGCATGCAGAAATACATTTGCTATTTCTTTCCACTACAGATGTCAAGGGAAAATGACCATCTTAAAACTGGTATTTAGTGTTGTAATGGCATTTCTGATACCAGTGTACTTGCAATTCTGATGTATTGTGCTATTAATTGAAACAGGTATAAAACATGTCTTTCAACAAAATATATACGACTGAAATAAATTCCATGATATTCAAAACACTGCTTTATTTATCATTGGTGTTTGTGACTTTTTGTGTCCACACAGCTGGTATGTATCTGCATTTCTTATTCACAGTACAATATTGTAGCCAGACATTCAACTGGAAACTGGCTTGTACAATTGCAGATGGATGTCAAAATGATACTGATATGGCATTATAGCATTAAACATTTAAAGATGTTTCTTCATGTTCTAAAAAGACATTTGATAATCACTCATCATTTGGATGATGAATGATTGTATACCACACTACAGATGATACGACTCACAGCGGTGTCCGTGAATTTTCATCGTAAAGAAAAGTTTCCCGCAGAAATACGAGACAAACCAGAATCCGTGGAAAAGTTATTTATTTTGTAGATACACCCATTTAATAATTCTACATTTGCTGGAAAAGCGCATTCATTTTATCTTCAAAATATAACAATACATCGCCGTCAGATGCAACGTTACAGAGCAGAGTGTACGGGCCTCTACACAGCTACAGACACGCACACTTTGCCAATAAACGGTGCGGCACGGCCACTGCATTACCCTACCTTCCGACACTGCACTGACGCACATGCACATAGTCACAATGACAGGAAAACGTATACAAACTCCATACAATCCTCACAAGCATTTGTACAGTACAATTCATCCACCTAAAATACGAGAAACGGGGAAAAATACAAACAATGCGCGAAAAATGCGTGGAATATCAGCGATTGTTCGTAAAAATGTTGCCGCTATCGCGTTCACGACGTACCGAGTGCGCTGTACATCACAGCCCAGGCCCGCCCGCGGCCCGCCCATCCAACTACAGTTCGACTAGCGGGACTGCTTTGTGGAGCAGTGTGAAATGCATGCGTTATTACATACGCACTACAGAAGCTACAGCTGTACTACAGCTATTAGTAGAGGACGCAAGGCGTAATTAGAAATGAGACATCACCATTGGTAGGTGAATATCATTGTCAATTTCTTTTTTTGGCGGCCGAAAAAATAGTAAATATAAAAAAAGTCGATTCGGCAACTGAAAATCGATGCCGGTGGGGAGCGGGCTGGGATGAGAATTATGAATTTCTTGGTATTTTCAGCGCCATTTTGAAAATAGTAAATAGTAAAAAAATCGATGCGGCGGCCAAAATCGATGCGCGCGAGGACGAGAAACTGGTTTCTTTTTTTACTTGGCCTAATCTTACAATGTTGAATATTATGTGACAAATCTGCAAGTAACTGAAGCAAAAAAAAAAAAAAAAAAAGAGAAAAAAATCATTATGTATGCATGATTGACAGTGCATGGGAAGTTAAATAAGTGGGATGAGTAAATACAGTTATATCGCATAAGATCATGCACATATACGCTGTACAGACAGACAGACAGAGACACTCGTGCACACAGACATGCACACTTATTTGACTCAGTCATCGTCAACTTGCTACGTGTTGAGTCACCGTTTACAAATGTTATAAGAATTAATTTCAATTTCATATTGTGCAGGCACGATCACTCGCAAAGACTTGTGAGTGACACGATGTGAAAGCAACGCTGATATTGACACTCCTCGATGACTGATTTGGTTCAAATTCATGTGAATCAGTGATTGGAAATATACTATTAGCTTTAAATTTATTCTGTGATTTTGGTGCAATTTGGTCGAGTGGAATTTGAGATATCTACATTGTGACATGGACATGAAAGTACATCAGTACTATTCTCTCAACAAGACTTTACTCGAGTCTCTGTTTCTGCTAGAAAATCTGCCACTATTACCCGAGTTACCGGAGTGCCCGTTTTAAAACAACTTCAACAAATCTCGGGTTTGAGGTCATCAACTTCAAGCAGTTCCCATTGCTGCTTTACCATAGCAAGTAGCACATTGTTGAAACGCGAACGTTAGTTTTTATCCTCTGCAAAAGATTTCGGAAAACTCGTATTTGGTCATTCATGCGTGGTAATGTGGCATTATTTCCAAGCCTGTAGAGGTTGTACTACTGTACAGCTTGTACATTTCACGCGAGCTGCTTGCACCTGCTCTCGACAGTTGGCTACATTTTCTTCGAATCATGTTCGCCACGTCGGCTGCCCTGGCCGCCGTGCCGCCGTCAAATCGCGATGTTCTCCACTCAGCTCCCCGCATTTTACCGGTGGGGCTAGCTACGCCTAGTGCCTGCGATACGACCATGTACCATAGTGAGCACGTACGAACGCACGCAGCGCACTAGCGCACACTGGTATGACAACACAATTAGGGGGAGTGGCTTCTGCGCTGGTTACGCGTTTTAGCTTACCACTGTGCGCTCATTAACCTCTCGCTCGAGATCCGCACGCTCAAGCAGCTTCTCAGCGCTATTTGCAAACATGATTTGTGCCGTGTTTTGCTCGTTCTCAGCGAGAAAAAGTTCTAATATTGGCGTAATTTCAAAGTTTAATTTCTCGAGATAGGATCATCATTTCGTCATGAAATTTGAAATATGTGACCCGCGACAACGGTTTCAGGCAAAAGTCGCAAGAGCAAATTCCCTCCTAGGCGGGGTGCAAAGACTTTGACCATTATTTTTGTCGATTTAGGTTTTTTGCAGAAATCGAATCTTTGATATGTTTTCTACATCTACACTAAATTTCATAGCATAAGACTAAGTTTTTCCTATCAAAAATGGAATTTTAAGCACCCTATGTTAGATCGCACTCGTCAGTTTCGAGCTTTTTTCGAACGCCGCGCCAATATCCCAAGCGTTGCTACGGCGCAGGGTCTCGCATGCGATTGGCTGGTGCGTCGCATACATTTATATAATTCGGCTTTCGCAGACACCAGTTGCAGCGTTTGGGGAATGCTTTGTCCACGCGTGCACAATTACATGCTCCATTGTTCTTGCTATAGTGGTTTATATACGCTCGCTCTGTAGTGCGTGCTCTTCGTTTGGCGTTCTATCCAAACTATTCTAGCGCAATGTTCGACAACGGAAGTGAAACAAAAATCATGTAGCATGACATAACCGTGTGAAAAGAAAACTAGATATTCTCCAATTTGTCTACTTGTACATGTAGCAAAAATTATGACAGCAGACTGACTCAATGGAAGGGAGATGAGAGGAAAGGAGTGGTCACATGCGACTAATTATATTCAAATACTACACGTCAAGATCGCACCAAACTAACGAGTCGTGTTTGTTTGTTTCTTTGTTTTAACTTGATTAGCACCACCGAACAAAGCAACATATGCCTGTCTTGTAAAAGCAAAACAAACAGGAAGCGTGACCCTTGCCAGCACTGGCAATTTTCTGCCTTCAAAAGGGTCGCCAATGATATAGACAAATCAACAACAATGAAAACGCGATTTGTAAATGTGTGGATTCGCCACCGCTCCTGTTACATGCACACGGTCATGGCGTGTGGATGCCATTGCGTAATGCGTGCACCAAATACACATGTATATACATGTACACCATACAGCTGTACGTGCAATTATCGTATTCGCTATCTTGAAAGACGTACTGGTAAACAAACCCGAGCGAAACGCATTGTTTTTCGGCTCCATGCGCTGAGCACCGAGGAAGGTGCCCGGGAAATTTGACTCTCTCAGTGAGCCAATTAGAAGGCGATGTGGTTGCTAGAGGCGGAGCTTAACATCGATTGGCACCATCGTACGGATGGGTGATTCTCCCTTCGCATCGCCGCTCCGAAATTGTCTTTGAGAAAGAGGTGAATCTTCAAAGCCTGTTTTCTCGCAATTTTGTCAGGCTAACATCTTAAAAAGTGCATTTTATTTCTCTTTCTATGCCCACTAATGGTGCCGGAGAATACAAGTGTTTTATATCAATGCAAAGCTTAGGAAATGGGCAATGTGATTCAGTGAAAAAACGAATTTTCAAAATTTCCGACTTTTGCCTGAAACCGTTGTCGCCGGCCACATATGTCTTAATAACATAATTCTCTTTCATATGAAATTGTTCAAGATCGGCTTTTGAAAGAATTTCAAAAGTTAGAAAAATACTCCAGACACCCTAGTCTAGGTTCTATATCCACAGATAGGCAATGATTTGACTCTTTTTTTAAATAAGATTTCACGACAAAGCTAAAAACTGCCTGGACCGACTGTTGACCATGGCATGGTTGACATATGGAGTTGTCGAGGGTATACGTAGACCAAAGCCTACCAAAGGGGTAGGGCCTAGCTGCCTAAATTACAACACTGCACACTGCCCACACATGCCACGGCCATCACACAGGAAAAACATAATATATATATATATATGTACATAGCACCATATTCATTAACTATACACAGCCCAGTCGCCGCTGTACATACGTAGCGCGACAGGGCTGTACCAACGAAGCTCCAAACACGAAGAGGGTCCAACGATCGCATGCGATCGGATTGAATTTTGATACTTTAGATCATTTTTTTGTCACTTCAAACTCATCTGACGAACAAAATGATAATGAGACTTCATATCTATGCTATGAATATTGAAATTTAGATTTAATAACTTACCTAAAATGATGGTTATATATGCAGCATGTGTGAACGGTTCACGAACGGTATGGTTGAGGGGTCTAGATATCGCGCACGAAAATTTGAAATGCTCTTATAATAGAAGTTATTCCATAATCGTACCTGAATTTCTCAATGAATGTCACGAAAATGCAGAAAAATCACCTCCCAGAATCTCCTGATGATACGATGACGGAGTAGTGCGCTGTCGCCGTTTGTATGTCGGACTTTTTTTTATGCGTTCACCTTATCGGGGTATGTAAAGATCGCGCAGCTGCCCTATGTAGTTTCATGCGTGAAAGTGTCTGCCCCTCTCTGCGGCTGTAGCGTGCTTCGGCTTTCGTAGAATATCATCAACGATCGATCGAACAAATTACGAATTCTATCGGCTACGATCATACGAACGAGACAAGCGAGACGACACGTCTAGGCTACAACATCCTTAAAAAAGATTTTAAGCAAAGGTAGGTAAATTATAAGGTAAAAAATTGGAAATTTAGTGAAAAATTTGTTCCAAAAAATTGGAAATTTAGTGAAAAATTTGTTTGAAATCAAAATTTCTTACCTGCTTTCTTCTCATGTTTAGCGGTTGTCAAGTATTTTTATTCCATGGGCGTATCGGCAAATTTTGCGCTTAGTCCTACGCGTAATATCGCAGTTACGCTATGCGCGATCATTAAGTCCCTGCGCGAGACCTAGTACCCTTACTATACATCGTCTTTCACGCCAGGCCATTTCCAATACTAGTATCCGGGAGGTCACATGATCTGAATGCCCTTTCAAAAGGTCGCGCTGTCGACCGTGCTGCTACACCAACACTCAAGCAGCGCATCGCACGCACGCAAAAGATTTCCGCAGAGATCAAGGCGCCATTTTGAATTCTGCAACGATGAACCCTGACGGTGTCAGGGAATCCGCCAGAAAGTATCATTTTTTGGTTCCACGGACTTATCACGAGGGCTCTCAATGGACTTACGAACCTTCTGTAATACAAGCATGCACTTAAGGTGAGTAACGTTTGGTAACGTGTACATTGTTTATAAAGAACGTATAAATTTTCATAAGTTTTGTAGTTGTGTTGTGGTTCCCCACTTTGTAGGTGCCCGCTCGTTGGTCAGACGCTGTATTCGCGTAGCGTATTAACAGCGTCTGGTCGGGCTACATATTCATTAGTTTCTACCTGTATCGTCGAAAATGGCCCAAGCATATAAATAATAATTCATGGAGTAATGAGGATGACACACAAAGCTATGCGCACAGCACTGCAAATCCGCACAGGTAACAGGTGCAAGTTGAACCTTGAAGTTGAGGTTCGATTCCACACACTCTCACAAACGCCCATTCGTATACATGTAACTGTTAGGTCCTATTAACTCCTATGTGTAGTACGTACATCCTCACAGTGTATAAATGGTAATTCATCACGATGCGCATGGTACACATTCAGGCATCTTGAATGTATTCTTTCACAGGTATGATCAGATATTCATGAGAGTTTACTATATCTGAAACTAAATGCAAAGCTATAATTGTATTTCAAGGCATCCATATCCAAATATTTCCCATAAATGCGATAAAGGCAATACTACTCTCACCTGTTGTCAACAAAAGACCGTCCTTTACTCAGTATCTCGCTCTCGGCTGGCTCAGACGGACGGCTGTGCTTTTCATGCATGCTGTGTATGTACAGTGTGTGCCCGTTCACAAGACACGCAAACCACTGTACATGTACACACATCAGTGACACACACACTTGTATTGTGAGCTCGATCTCTTACCGGAAATCGTAATATGGGCATAGCGCCATCTAGTGGTGATCCATACTACATACACGTACGTATGTACGATAACGAACGGCAGCGCAGCAGCAGCAGGTTGCTAGTCCCATTATATTGTAATTGCTGTGGGTGTACGGCAGTCACAAAAAAGTCTGTGACTTTGATGGAAAGTTTCACATCTTTGGCCTGATCATCCCACCCGCCACTGATTTTTGAAACCGTTGTTGATTCAACAAGTTGAATTCAGATGGCAAATCAACAGAATATCATGTTAAATCGTGGAGTAGGGAGGCGACACAAATGGGCCATCGACTTCACAGCAAGGTAAATTCAGCCAATTTCAGGCATGGCATGGGCCATGGCATGGCATTAGCAACGATCTTTAGGTTTTTAACCAAAACCTCATGGCAAGGATCATTTGCAGGATTATGTAGACTTATATCAGTGAAATGAGTAATGTACAGCCGCACTACAGGTAACCGTAGTCACTAAATACCAGTAGGGCCTACTATCACCAAGACTGCAAGAGACATTTGAGTAGAGTAATTTTTTAAATAATCTTCAGAAAACAGGTTGTTGTTTTTTAATAAGAGGAAAAAAAAGAAAAAAAATGTAAATTTACAGTGTAAATAGCAGCTTTGAAGGTCAACGCAGGACAGGTCAGGCTTGGTCTGCATCCCTAGTATAGTGCCATGATAGTCAACCTATTGATTGTGGACATCTTCGGCAAGACAAGACGAGACAATTTACCATACGGTCGCGGTACGCCTACTCCACTGACCACTTTCACTGACAGTACACAGTGTAGGTCTACCACCAGGAGGACCAGTCCAGGTGGCATGCATGGCACCAGTTGCTGATAAATTTGCCAGCCCAATCACTTCTGGCCCCTGCTCTGTCTTCAGTTTTTCCACTTCCTGGTTTCCACAGTTAGTTTCCACCAATGGCATTGCCTTTTGTTTGTGTTTTGAATTTCACTTCTTGTACCAAGGAAGTTTAACGATTTATAACAGGGGAGAGATGCAGATAGAGTTCCAACTTCAAACTGCCGGACCATCCCCGGCCACTGGCACTGCACTGGCTGACTTTTTCAGTTTTCAGTTTTCAATGGATGTTTCTAAAACTTTATCAAAGAATTCCACACAGCAGTTGTGAATTGTGGTGTCTACTACTACAACTAGAAAATGTACTTGTAAACATACCAGGTCCTGTATGCGCATGCACCTTGCCCTTGATGATCGGGGTTTGATGCACTCATCTTTGTTAGCAATCTGAAGATTCATTTTGAATGCCAACACAGTGTTGGCTGCCCATGATTCAACTAAACTGCTGTCCCAAATTCTACCACCTGCTTTGTGATCTACAATGTAGACACCCATTTGCTATTGCGCTCGCGTGGTCAAATTTTGTCACTAGAGGTTGAACCTAGGTGAGGGTTTTTTAAATGAAGTGAAATTGTGAATTGTACATAATGATAGAGCAAATAAATTGAAAGTAGATTTCATTCAGAAATATGTGCAGAAATGTGAATCTTAGCTGTATAATATGACAGTATTTGAAATGGTATCACTGGAAAGCCAATTTGTCATTTTTCTTATCACTTCTGACTAATGAAACTGATATTGTGTATTAAATGATAGTAGATTTTACAGTTCTTTATTCATTTGTTAGGGTAGTGTGAAGACATAAATTAAAGCTGAGTACCCGGTACTGGTAAACTTCATTTCTATTTGCTCATCAAGGTGCATTCAGTGCCATGTTCTTGAATGGATTCAGAAATCACATCTCTTTTATGGAAAGAAATGTCAGCACAGGACAGCTTCACGAGTCACAGAAACAACCTTTTGAAATTCCTGTAGTTTAACTGTAGATGGATTGTGTTCCATTAAATGCCATCACTATTGAAAAATGTTCACACAGAGAAAATGATTAAATTGGCAACTTTGTTTGTCGCTAGCATTGCAACTGAATTTTAGTGTTTACATGAACAGGCATATCACTTCCAGTCAACTTTCTAGAAACAAGACCTCGACAGAATTTGTATTTGATTCAAGTGATTGATACAATGTTCTCTTCAAAATGAATTTCAAAATGTGTTTTTTGGTTTTGCTGAGATGGTTAATTTGAAAAGTTAGATGTAAACAGTGAGATGCAAGAAGCATTTGCAGGCAGCTTGTCTGCTTACCAAATCAGCATATCAGTACGACTCTCATTGTTTTTTTCTCTGTTGCAATCACGAATACCACTTCTAATTTTTGTCATGCAGGCCAAGAAGTGAAAGGCAGTTACCGGCCATTGCTGACCTTCCTGCACCAGTCGGGTACTTTGAGCGTTCTGTGCCTGATACTGCACAACATGACAGGGACTCAAGTTTGGTAGTCAAGGTGAGGTACAGTAATCCTGGCATCATATGACAAAATCCAGATTGTCACAAACATTTAACTATAAAAATACGCCCTCAACAAAACCACCTGTGATTTCAAGCTCTCCATAGTTTTCTTTGCTTTTTTTTTTTTTTTTTTTTTGAAGTTCAGAATCAAAATAGCAGTACAAGTTGTACATGAAGTTCTACTATGGTATGGATGCAAAAGTTAAACTGTGTTACATGTACTTGCTTCTTTGACATTTTCCATTTGAAAATAGCTCATATATGTGATAACGGGGGCGGATCCAGGAATTCCGTGAAGGGAGGGCACAAAGCGAGGGAGTGAATTCCGGTATTCATTAGCTGACAAGCAAAAAAAAAAAAAAAGAAGAAGAAAAAAAAGAGGGGGATGGGGGCTTAGTGAAAACTTCTTGCTTTCTCGTGCCACTTCCATGTTTCATCAGCTAACAAGCAATGACAAAAAAGGCTTTAGCACAATGTCCCCTGATATTGTATGATTTCATTTATACTTTTTCTTTTTCTCTTCTTATATAAAAAGAAATGAAAGGGGAAAGGGGGAGTGCGCCTGGTGCCCCCCCCCCCCCCCCCCCACCAATCCACCACTGTGATAAGGTTTGGAATGCACTTAGTTGAGTTTAATTCACTTTTATTGTCCATTTCTTGAAATCTGTTTTGTGTGCTGTATGCATACATATTTGTACAAGACACAGGTATAGCATAAGTTTATAGTAATGAAAGGTGTGCATACACTGATTGTACAATACTAAAATATCAGTTTCAGTGATTGCAAACACGTGACATTAGTAAAAGTACCGTTATTGAGTTGTACTGAGTAGAATTTGTGTGTGGGTGTAATTTACATGCATGCAGGTGTGTACATTTGTATGTGTGTGTCAAAGTGAGGTGCTGTATTTAAGAATTTGAATTTATTTTTCCTGAAATTGCTTTTCATTATGGTGTTGTTGTCTTATTTGTGGTCCTCCTGTCTTCAATAGAAATGCTGGGACATAGCACTGGCTCCATTAAAGCAGCTACCAATGAATCTGTTCCTGATGTACATGGCAGGCAGCTCCATCTCCATCTTTCCCATCATGATGGTCGGCATGATGCTATGGCGACCCATCCAGGCCCTGATGTCCCTCAAAGCAAGTGGGTTCAATGAGTGCACACCGAGAATTTGGTTTTGTTTCATGTCCCATGTAGTTTGGCATGTTCCCATTCTTTCTCTCTCTTATGAATATGTGGGACATCAAGACCCAGTACCGGTAGCATGGCCGTGCCATGGACTGGTTAACCTGGCGTGACTGGGATACACAGTCAACCTTGCCTAAGTCAAATCTATTTGGACCGAAGAAATAGCTTCAACTTGGAGAAAATTTGACTTATGAGGGATTAAAATCAATGGAATACATGTATAAAGAGAAGAGGACTTGTAAAGACCTTCAACTTAGGCAATTATTAGACTTATGTGAGGTCCACTTTTTAAAGCAAGATTGACTGTGCTTTAGAATCCCCAGAATGGATTCTGTACAACTTTATCACTGATCTCTTAGTATGACAAGTACACACACAGCCGAAATTCGTTCGACTGGAAAATATGCGCTTTGATGCACATATCAACTGACGGTGCTATTCTTGGTTTTCGAGTATACCTTGGTAGGCAGCCAGCGAATGAAGATCAATTCAATCAAACCACCCATGTTTTCTCAGCCTACTGGGTCTTTATTGAAAAGCTGCTGCTGTGTCACACATATTTTGTGTCTTTATGCCATTATATCTAATATCATCTGTCCCATAAACTGTTGCTGCAGAAGTGGAGATTGTTCTTCCTGAGACAGAATTGGCAGAAGCACTTGGTTTAACACAGACATTATTTTCGTCCCCCCCCCCCCCCCCTGCTGAATTTAGCATACAAGATGCTGGAAGGTAGTCCCCAAGCTCTCATTCAGAAGATAGTGTACTTCATAGCCAACCTACTGGGTATAGCCCTGGCCCTCTACAAGTGTTCATCCATGGGGCTGCTACCGACACACTCATCAGACTGGCTGTCGTTTCTGGAGCCACAGCAGGTGAGTTTGTGCAGCTTAGGCCTGTTCATTAGAATGTATCCGGGAAGTTAGTTTCAATACATGCAGTAATGGATTTAGTATGTACATGTTCACCACCTGTGTAATCAGACTTTTGTATTTATTGTGTGGTTTAATTTATCAGACGTAGACTATCTAATATGGAAGGACTCTCCCCCTATGTTTCTCATTTTCTTTCAGTCAATGACCCTTTCTGCCTCTCTGTGTACCAGTTTTTGCCTATTAATAAATTGTTACTTGTGCCTATTCATGTGATTCCTATTGTAATTAGTTGGGACTTAAAGGATGTAAACTGCCCAAACTATGGATGAGTTGAGGCTGTCCTATGTCCAACAGATAAATGCATGTGTTTGTTCACATCTTACATTCTGAACCTTTCTGGTCATCAATAATATTGTCGTCGTCGTCATCATCATCATCATCCCAAACATAATTTTGGTTTGTGAGCAGCTGTGTAATTGATTTCCAGTTGATGCCTCAATGTCTCAAACCTATTGAAAACTTACGTACAGCTTTGGGATTTCACAAAGTGTCAGTTTATTATCACCTGGATGTATTGTTTGTATGTTTTCTTTTGGCCTTTCTGTTTTTATCATTTACAGAGAGTGGAGTATTCAGGAGGTGGAATGGTTCTGTAATTGGAAAAGAGAATGAAAACTTGGAGCCAGGAAATGAACACAAATGTTTAAATAAACCCTGCTGTGCAATCGATGTAGAGTTTGAGGAGGAAGTATACTACTGTTGCCAGTGTGAATCCTACTTGTGTGCAGAAATGGTATTGAAACACACTTGCAGACAGGAGATAGGGTGTGCGTCAACCGCTAGGGATGATCCACTGCACTTTGCTGACACTGTTTGGACGGTCCATCCCAAGCCACTAGGCCACTTTCGTGGATATTGTGCGAGTGTGAATTCTCAGTTGAATGGTTATGAGAAACAAATTATTTCATTCTTTATTCAAAGCAGGCGTTTTATATCAAACAGGATTTTTCCCCTTTTTTCACTTCAACAGAATTTTTCTGTGATGTCATATAAAAACATGCCATGGAAATCATAATTATAAAAATCCCATAATCATTCCATTGGCTAATGTAAATTGTCTAAAGACATAACAATTTTTCTTTCCTTATTCCATTTGTTCCCCTGCTAGCAAAATCTGAAACCTATCTCATAATATATTTCATAATACCTTTTATCAATTATTTGTTATACATGTATTATTATGTGACTGTTATAGCATATGGTGTGCAAGTGCTTTGGTAAAGCAATTCACTTAAAGTCCCATTGTGCTTGCAACAATGGGAGTTCTCTGTATATTTTGTGATAGATTGACTGGCAGTAAAGGAGATTGCATAATGCATTGACTTGTAGGGGAAGATCGAGAGTAGTACTGCTTGCTGAAGAGAGAAAATCTCCACAGTTATTATGCATGTCAAGCTGCAGCACTGGAAAGACTAGATGGGATGCAGTATAGCACAGCAGTCAGTATTTAAAGTGGAACAGAATTAGTGATACTCAGATGAGCTGTTTATGGTGTAAGGTGCTCATTCCGGGCAGCCTTCTCTTTATACAACATTTCATATTGATGCTTGATGTGCTACTGTGTGTACAGCATATATCCTGCTATGCAGGGCAAGTTTGTGTCATAAATGGCCAGTCATGTCATGTGTTGCATGGTATTGAGGTGATTAACAAAGTGAGGTTTGGACCTAGATACAACAGTGTGTGACCTTTGCTCTATGGATATTTATTCAGCCATATACGCCGAACCCATATCACTGGAAATACCAGTTTCTTGCTGAGACTTTCTAGAAGTGTTTAGCGTGCTTACTTTCACTGCTTTTGCATCATAAACAGTACAAGTGTTATGCCAAAAGTCATGCCCTAAGTAAATTCCGACTGTGTATTATTTGATAGAAATATTTCGAAATCAAACTTCTGCACTGAGCATTTATGGCCATATGCTATAAAACAGTGTAGCCTTTTGAAAATGGCTTATGTGTTTTCAGTATTGTCTTGATTAACATGAACGTTTTGCATGGATTTTTCTGTTTGTGTCGTTTAATACTGCAGATCCTGATTTGTATTTGTTACGTCAGTATGTTAGTGTATACACCATATTATGATAATAAGCACAATAGTTGTTTGCAGCAGATAGGAAGTCAAACATCATTTTAGGGAGTTGGATGAAGAACGAACATGTAAATGTGCAATTGATGCTCGAATGATACTCTGGGCAACGGTAAATCTGCATGTCAGAAAGTGTCTGCATTTATTTGTAAAGAGAGTGATAATTACACTGTGGGATATTAGTGCTAAAATGTAGATTTTCTACTGAAATGAACAAAAACAAACAAGCAAACAAATAAACAAGCAAATGTTTTGTTCCATCCTGTCTAATCAACTCACATGTATGTAACTGTGTAAAATCAAAGATTCTTGAAATCCCAGCCCTGTCTGTGATCACTACTTCATGTATGCCTAGGTTAGATATGTTTAAGTACAGTGTATGAATTCACAGAGTTCTACAGTACGGTATTTGTATTTTGGGTAGAAATCTTTCTTTAATTCCAATCAGTATTGCCGTATGCAATGTTACACTATACTTCTGGCGCAAGCTGCTCTGCCCAAGCCATGAGATTGACAAAATTTAATGTGAATGTAACACTTTTGGTGACAGTCATTTAGAACCTGAATGAATTTATTTCACTCTTCAAATAAAGTCTGTAATTGTATCAAAGGCACAAATCTACAACTGAATTTGAGTCATGTTTGTGTGATACGTGTATTGGTGCATGCTGTTCAACCATTAGCGTTGTGGGTACACATATAAAATAATACATTTCAACCAAAGAGCTAAATTGCTCTTTGCATTAACAGTCTATAGTTAATTGTGTGTGAACCCTTAGGGATGGTGTTTGGTGCATACCATTCCCAGGCAAAGGGAATTATATGAAATTAGAACAGATAACCTAATATGTACTTGTAATGAACATACATATGCTCATAAAGAGTGTTTTTTTTTTTTCTTTAATACACACAAACACATACGTGTACATGTACACAGCACAAAGCCCACACTCAGCAGGGGTAGATCCAGGAATTCCATAAAGGGGAGGTGCCTTTACAGACATCCCCCCCCCCCCATTTTTTCTTTTTATTTCTTTTGTTTTAACAAAAAATACAAGAGGGGGCGCGCGCCCGGTGCGGCCCCCTCTGGATCCGTCACTGCTCAGACATTTGTACAATGACGCGTACCACTGCACACACACAGCCCTGCTTGTGCATGCACACTCTCAGTCTACTTAGTGTCGGCCTGAAATGGAAAAAAAACAAAACAAAACAAGGCTAAACGAGGACAGACATGATGTGTGGACACATAGCCCTCTGTCCACACATTGACTTATTTTTCATCAAAATCAGATAAAAGATTTTTTATCAGTCTAATAATCAATAGTTATCAATAGTTATTCGTCAATCTGAGACAATTATAATTGCATTCACATGTGATATACACATTAGATGAGGTGACATCTTTACCAACAACAAGTAGCTTTCACATATATAATGCAACTTTATTATAAACTACAACTGATTTCCGAAGAAAAAAAAAAGAGTAGCAGATAAAACTGGCTGAGCTGTTCAAGGAAAGCAATTCCACATATTATATGTTCAAGTTGGTTGGCATACACTCACATTGAAGGAGGGGACATTGTATTGATCAAAGTCAGACCTACAATAAGTGTGTGGAATTCTAAATTTTCACATGTTTTCACTTAACATGTTTGTACTGTAACAGGGTAATTATGTGAGTGAAATGAGGTGATGATATCATTGCCTCACAGTCTTTATTGACTACACCCAAATCATTTTTTTTTTTCACTCTACATTTAAAAGAATAAAATTGTAGCATTCCCATCGTTTACTATTGTAGTTTTGTTGCAATAGCCTAGCAATGGTGGCTTTATGGGGAAACAATTGCAGCTGCTGGATCAACGAAAAATACTTTTTTGTTGTTGTTTTTTTTTCTCAAACTGGTTGTCTGGAGTCTGGAGTTTAAATGACATACATGTAATTCACTTTTTCTTTGCATCACCTCTGGTTAATTTGCATCGGTTGCAATATCACTACAGGTAGGCCTACAGTGTAAGTACCGTACTTGGTGAATACATGAGGCACTTCGAAAGTCAATAACATGCATTTTCCTTTTCAGATCTGTTAGTACATTTTCCCATCTTACACTGGCGTGAAATTGGAACAGCTAGTGCATGCAACTCGGGTCCATGACAAATAAGAAATGTTCTTTTTTCTCCATCATAATTATGTTTCCAAATGAATTCAGCCACGATCACCTCTCCTAATATGCATGTATGTGACCAATACAAGTGCACCGGTATGTTGCAGTAATGGTATAGTATGTCCTCGAAGCGAATATTATTCACGGGCGGGGGTTCTCTTTTAACCCATAAAGGTACACGACTTTTCATGGGTTTAAATTAATCAGCTTTCACTCCTCAAATTGGCAACAATCATTAATTTTCTACCTTCATACATGGTCTGAAAAATACATTTTGAATATTACACGAGTTATAACAAATTATTCTTTTGAAATTTCAAGAAAATATTGCCAACTTTTATTTTATAATAGTGATTACATGTTTTCACTGGTCTTGCAAATTTATAGCACATCATGATTAGCTGAATTTAAATGGCTTTTACTTGAAAACGGTACGACATATTTGAACGTGGTATGAAATTGATCAGTACATTTTTTTCTTTCTGATCATATATCATTTATACTTGCTTCCAGACAGGAATAATAGAAACTGTAAAAGTGCTTTAGGAAACACTGTACCTCTATGGGTTAAAAATGTATTTTTTCATCTTAGTAAATTTTGTTGATATTGGAAATTAGGAAAAGTATTTACTGAATGATTGCTATGGAATTGAATGTGGAAATAAAATAAAATAAAATAAACAAGTAAAAGGCCTCTGGCAGTCTCCCCTTCATTATACAATTCATAATAGTAGTTGTCTTGACTTAGAAACAGTTGAAATGTCACAGAATTCTTTCTTTATAAACATGTGCATAGAATATTCTTTACCTGGTATGCTGCAAATTATGTCATCACAATTGTGATATCTGATAACCATCTTCTTTCACAGGAATTTATTAAATAACTTTAAAATTATGACTAATATAATTAACTGTAAGTTTACAACCTAAAATGACCTTTGACCTTCATCATTCAAGATTCAAGATTCAAGATCATTTATCAAATAACTTGTGAAGTGTAATTCTCATTACATTATTGGTTATAACTGATATAAATTATGTCCAAGTTCAATACTATCTTGAACAAGTTTCTTAGAATTTGATGAAATGATTTTATAATCAAGACTAAAATATATAATTTTCTGTAAGTTGATAGACCTTAAATAACCTTCGACCTTGATCATGTGACCCCAAAGTCTTGTCACATGATTGGAATACCTGATAACCATTATGTGCTAGTTACATGGAAAAAGAAGCAATACTTTGAAAATAATTTTGAAATGAAGACAAATTATCAAACTTTCTAAAATTTTATTGACCTGAAATGACCTTTGACAATGGTCATGTGACCTGAAGTTGTCATCACATGATTGGAAATACCTGATAATCATTATGCTCAAGTTATAAGGAAAAAGAACCTATACTTTGAAACTTATTGTTAAAAAAACAAAATCAAAATGAAAACAAAATCTTAACCTTTGGTTAAGTTTTTGATGTTGATGCCCCAAAACACTCTAAGTTTACTGACCTCGAGTGAGCTTTGACCTTAATCATGTGATCTGAAATTCATATGGAATGATCAGTGATACATGATCATCCTTAATGCCAAGTTTCATGTAATGGAACAAAATACTTTTGAAATTGTGATGACATTTCAAAAATTTAACCTCCACGAGAAGATTTGTGTTGACGCCGCCGCCGCCGCGGAAAAGCGGCGCATGTGTCTCGCCTGCATGGCAGAACAAGACAAAAATCAAGGAGGTACATTCTAAAAAATTAAGTGCTATTTTAGCACTTTTAAGGGCACGTACAGGGACGTGCACTTTTAGTGCTGATTTGTTAGCACTTGAGGTGCTAAAACAGCAATTGGCATACAACAGTTAGCACCTTTAAGTGCTAAAAATTCAGCACCAAAAGGGCAGGCCCTACAATATGTGCCCTTAAAAGTGCTAAAATAGCACTTCATTTTTTAGAGTGTATTAGGGAAAAAACACACTTCATCCTAACAGGATGAAGTGTGTTTTTTACCCAGTGCCACATTCCTCTCTACACATTGTGATGGGAAATGTGGCGCTGGGCGCTGACTCCTTGGAAGGACGCCTCTCTTGACGGAGCCCTTCTGTCTCGCATAACCATGTTCATTTTGGGTTCCTTTTACTAGGCGCCCAGTAATCAGATCCAATCTTCCACCCACTGCAGTCTTTCTCCTGCTGACTGCAGTGGGCTGGACACCAATTTTTGTTGAGGTGAGCATCGCTCGCTGGCTGACATGTCTAGATTTCTTCGACAAGGCATGGCCGTTATACTTGCCAAATGTCGACAAGGCAGATACAAGAGCACTGTCTGTAGTGATTTGTTCAAACCGCTCAACGAACTTTGTGAGTGGAGTGTGGAAGGATTCCTTGTCCTCTTGAAGTTTGAAACGTAGGGTTTGAAACATATCCTCAAGCTTGGTTGAAAGGCTCTTAGACCGCGTGTTCTTTCCTCTGTGAAGGAAATTATTATCAAGATCCCTCTGCAAAGAAAGAGAGTCAAGCCTTTCGATCTGAGGATCATGTGATGTAGAGACAACCATCATCTCGTCAGCATCAAGAGGAAACTTGGCTTGCTCGGCAGGGTGAAGGTTAGCAAACCATTCATTGGGTACATCATCTCTACCTGAAAAAGAGGAACAAATAATGTCTTATAATCATGCATAATATTATTCTATTTTTATGCATGTTCTATTGCAGATATCAAGTTAAGGACGTCTTGAATTGAAATTATTGCTGTGATATTAAACTAGATGAATCTTAATATGGCCTAGTTTTCTATTTTCGTGAACAACATTACATATTTTACCTTGAACTTTGATCTTGTGACCTCAAAGTCTAAGCCATCTTTTGTCACTTGAACATGCAGACATGACCCAAATTTCATGACGAAAGACTCTCGTTTGATGCACGCGAACCCGCAGAGAGCAATGGAGCTATTCAAGTCAAGATGTAAAACACCTGTTAAAGGACAAGTCCACCTTCATGTACATATGGATTGAGTGAATGCAACAATATTAGTAGAACACATCAGTGAAAGTTTGGGGAAAATCCGACAATCCGTTCAGAAGTTATGAATTTTTAAAGCATCTGCGCAATCACTGCTGAATGAGGAGACTACTACAGTGTATGATGTCACATGGGTACAACAGTATAAGGAAAATAAAAAGAGAATTTCACAAAACTTTGTTTTTTGAATAAAGTGCAAATTTCTTCGACTCGTTACTGACATTATGTTAAGGGAAATATTATTCCCCTTGCCTTCTGAAAGAGAGAAGTTGAGTGTTCTTTTATTATGCAAGAAAAGTGAAAATATGTTGAATTTTCTTTATACTTTCTTTATATTGTTGTACTCGTGTGACATCACGAGCTGTACTAGTCTTCTCATCCAGCTGTGACTGAGCAGAAACTTCAAAAATTCATAACTTTTGAAAGGATTGTCCGATTTTCCTCAAACTCTCAGTGATGTGCTCCACTAATATTGCTGCATTCACTCAACCCACATGTCTATGAAGGTGAACTTGTCCTTTAATTGACCCTGGTCTAATCTAAACAGCTAGTCATGACCACAGCAGGGGTCTCTGGGGGCACATGAGAGGGGATGGTATTGTTTTGGTTCCTCATAATGTGTAGTGTACACATGTACTGTGCATATCTGTCTGTGTGTGTGTGTGTGTGTGTGTGCGTGTGTGTGTGCAAAGAGGTACCACTACCTCCTTGCTGTGTGTGTATCGACATTCAGTGTTGGTGCGAAATGTGTGTAACAGACTGAGGGTGCATTTATCAACTCTTTTTCTTGGCAGAAACAGGTTTTCCAAACGGCTTTCAGGGAATTTTTACGAGATGATAAACGCAAAGCTGTTTTGATTATGGGGTCCGGAAAGCCTTTTTGAAAACAACAAATTTGTGCTTTCCTAAACAGGTTTCCAGAAACCTGTTTCTAGAAGCCCTTTGAAGCGAGATAAATGCAAAGCTGTTTTAGAACGGCTTTGTACTGGCTTTGTACTGCGGTTGCGGGTCAAAATGCGCAATGCAGCTGCGCAGTGACAAGGCCAGTTTTTGTTTTCGGGATGAGTTGATAAACACAACTACTTTGGAAGCTGTTTCTAAAGGGCTTTGGAAACAGCTTTCGAAGGGGCTTTGGAGATTGCTTTTGAAAGCCGTTTCAAACAGGGGAAAGATGATAAACGCAGCCTGAGAGCTGCATGGCTCACTCCCAATTGCAGTGACTGGAACTACACGTATCTTCCACTCTCTCTCTCTCTCTTTCCAGCATTTGATTAGCCCTGTATTTTCCTTATTTTGGGGTCGATTTTTTTTCGTTCAAAATTTAAAACAGATGACCATTTAATTTCTTAAAAGAATATACATAAAGCAACTGAATAAAAACTTGAGGAAATTTAGTTCATTTTGAATGATCTGCCACAGGCAGAGATCTGTATCATGCTCTTACGTAATATGACAGCTGTTGATGTCATGAAGCCATGGAGTGAGCCTGAGGCTTGCCAAGCATGGATAAAATCTTATCTCATAAGGGAGAAGTTCTTGGAAATGACATCTCCAATTTTCAAACGAGAAAAGGGAAACATAGGGTTACTTACCCCATCAAAAGTGGGGTTTATATGTATGTATTTTATTGAATTCTGTGACCTTGACCTTTAACCTTGAGACCCAAAAAGCTAATCAGATCATTGTCACTTGTATATGCACACATGAGCCAAGTTGAGGTTGATCCGTAAAAGGAATTTGGAGTTATCGCGAGAACGGTGCATTTTTATGTATTTTATTGAATTCTGAGACCTTGAACTTTGACCTTGAGAACCCCGAAACTTATCCGCTCATTGTCACCCCGATATGTATACTCAAGCCAAGTTTGAAATTGATTCGTTGAATGGCTTTTGAGTTATCACAAGAACGAAAACAGGACAGACGGACGGAAGGATGGACGGACGACCCGAAAACATAATGCCTCCAGCAACCACCTTTGGTGGACGGAAGCATAAAAATTATGATGTTATTTATTATTATTATTATTATTATTATTATTATTATTATTATTATTATTATTATTATTATTATTATTATTATTATTATTATCATTATTATTATTATTATTATTATTATTATTATTATTATTATTATCATTATTATTATCATTATTATCATTATTTTAATTATCATGATTATTATCATTATTATTATCATTATTATCATTATTTTAATTATCATGATTATTATCATTATTATTATCATTATTGTCATCATCATCATCATTATCATCATCATGATACACATACATGCATTTTGCTGTTCAATAAGCATTATTTCTTTTTTAAAACTGAGCCTTTGAGGGGTGTCTTTAATTCAAAATGATTGTTTTCCAAAATCATAATTACCTGTTGCGATTGTATACAAAAGTTTCCTGAGATGCGGCGTTATGGTTGGCAGAAAGTTCGTGTTGGTCACATTGAACTTCTTCACCACTGCATACTGATGCTTGCAGGGCCCACCACTCTCTCCCTTAGGACAGGTACAGGTCTGTAAGTTGGTGTTGACATGGTACACATCTTCTGAATGCGCACTGGGTACAGTGTAAGTTGAATCAGTTTCCTATGTAAGATAGCATTGATAATGAAGGTAATAATAATAACAATAATGATGATAATAATAACAACAACAATAATAATAACGATAACAATAATAATAATAATAATAATAATAATAATATTAATAATAATAATAATAATAATAATAATAATAATAATAATAATAATCATAATTATAATAATAATAATAATAATAATAATAATAATAATAATAATAATAATAATAATAATAATAAAACATTTATAATGCATATTATTGATCTAGTGTAATTGTTCTGAGGCGCAGAGGGATAAAGAAGTTAAAGGAGTAAGAAAAGACAAGGAAAGGAGAAAGTGTAATATTAATACCAATAAAATCAAGATGATTTATTACCATAATTTATATGATGTGAGACTTTGTGGAAATATGTTAATTGCAAACAAACCTCACACCTGATGTTTACAAACTGATTACTGTGAAATTCGCATTGATCACTTTGATAATCAACATATTTAATTCATCAAATGCCAAAGGAAGTTGCGTCTCTTTGGCTTGTATATCAAATTCACATGGAGTCATAAATCAGTTTATTTATTCATTCATTAAAATTTATCCATTTGTTTCCTTATGCATGCATTTACGTTTGATAGTTTACCTATCATAACCTAAGATATCATATCACATAAGTATTTTTTTTTAGTTCACTTGATATAGTACCCTCTTATGATGTATATATTTCTTTTTATGTAAAATAGATTAGAATGCTATGGAAACGGTCAATGTATAAAAATTGCCATGTAAAAAAACATAGTTTAAAGGTTTAGGTTATGTTTTTCCTTTTTTTTTATATTTACACTATTTATGAGGTGTATACCAAAAGAAATGGAATACTGGATGTTGCAATACTGGATATTTTGCAAGTAAGAAAAACTTAAGACCACAATATTCTCTCCCCATTTTTTCTTCTCAATCTGATTAATTATTTCAAAACTGATAGTTTGTGCGTGCATGTCTCTTGTCTTACTTTTTACAGTATTTCATCTGTCACTTAATTTTATCAATCTTCTGTTGCCCTGCATCACGTTTGGCAAGAACAGATAAAACTGGGTTTATTCTATTTCCTTTAATGATTTCTTGATCAGCAAAATGTGATTTATCTTTTTAAGATACCTTTGCAATGGCATCTACGTTGACGTCTTTGACATTCCCTGTGTATTTTGACTGAGCTGGGTTCGTCAACCGATTGTTTGACACATCTACCAACCTGCGCTCGTAGTACGCAGTAAAACGGGTGACTAGGAAGTGGAACAACTGGGTAACGTTGAAGGCTTTGAGTCTATTGAACACCTTCTCCTTGATCACCCGCATCGCACTCTCAACAAAGTTGTTCGAGACATTTCCTCTCAGCAGCAAGTTAGCAGTTTGGTGGAGACAAAGTGCCCAAGCGTCGCGCCTTGCGAAGATATCTGCTACGTGCTCCTTGAATTTCGGATACCTTGAAGCGACTTTGTCTTCCTGAATCTGTTGAAACCGGGTTTCTAGTTCCAAGGAGCTGTTGGCATAAATGAGCTCCTTCGAGATGTTGAGGAGGTATGGGCGATCCCGCTTGCGAATTTGGTTATGTACATCCCATAACCATCTCCAGAGGGCCTGCATCAGGTGAAAAACGCACAGGATCAACGCTGACTGGGGATAGACCGCATGTAGTCCTTGACGAAGAGCTTTGCAGTCGTGCGTCATGACAACTTGTGGCCCCATTGCACCTCTTCCAAAGAATGCTCTCTCTGGTAGGATAGATTGGAGGAGACTGAATCCTGCTTGGATCGTGGGCATTGATTCAGACGTCATTATGATCATTCCAAGTGGCAAGTCCCCAGCACATGAGTGAGTTAATACTATTACTACAAAGATGCGGCTGTCGTGACGGTCGCAGTTCCCACTTGAATCGACGAAAATCATCTCGCCACTATTTTTTATGTTTTCATGTACCCTCTTCATAAGGGGGGTACAAATGGCAACAATGGTTTGACTTTCGGGTGTCACTTCAATTTTTGCACATAACTGGCCCTGTTCTTCGTTGAATTCGTGTACCTTTCTTTCAAGTTCAACATACATCTCATCGCCAGATGCTGCTCCATATCGTTTCCTGAAGATTTTAGCATACAACCTGTAAGGAAATGCAACAAATACGATACGACAAATACTATAACATCAAGTGCACGAACTACAATATACTCTTGACTTCAAAACTGTAACAAACAAGTTTGAGGTTCTAAACGTATAATAATCTGTATCTTGGAAATTTCTCCTATCAGTCTGCCTACTTTTTTTAAAATGATATTTAGCAGCATATTTTTCTTGGCAAAAATTCCCTGCATGTTGAGCACAGAGTGCATTTCTTTACTTGCTGTTTAAAAAGAGACAATAATGTCATTTAATCTAACAAATCAACTATTTCTCAGGCTATTTGTGTTAGTGGTTTCAAGTTTTAAAATGTAAGATTTTAAATTCAGAATTGGTAAAAAAAAAAAATTAGATGAATCTTTGACGACACATGGTCGAAATCTATGCCTCCTTTATGCGAATATTTTTCCTCCATTGCCAGACCAGATATATATGGCCTAGTTTTCTATTTCCATAAACAACATTACATATTTCACCTTGACCTTTGATCTTGTTGACTCCAAAATATAGTCAGATCATTGTCTCTCCTAATAGCAAATATATGAGCAAAGTCTGAAATTTATCCAACAAACTGTTCTCAAGTTATTCCACGAATATGCTATCTTTATGCATTGAATTGAACTCAGTGACCTTGACCATTGACCTTGAGACCCCAAAATAGAGTCAATTCATCATCACTCATGTAGGCATACAGGAGTCAAGTCTGAAGTTGATCTGTTTAAATGACTTTTCAGTTATTGCGAGGACAAATCAATTTAATGCATCTTATTGATCTCTGTGACCTTGACTATTGACCTTTGAGACCCCAAAATCTTATCAGTTCATTGTCACTCTGATATGCATACATGAACCAAGTTTGAAGTTGATCCATTGAACAGTTTTTGAGTGAGAACGAAAACGGGACAGACGGACGGAAGGACGACCCGAAAATATAATGCCTCCGGCTAAACACAGTTTATTTTCAATTGGTCTAATGCCAATTCGTCCAATTACCAACTTGTCTACTATCATTTGGTCTACCATCAATTCGTCCACTATCCACATGGTCTAACTGCCATTTCACCATTTCGTCTAATAACCAGTTGGTCCAATAGTCATCTAGTCCATATACTGTTTGGTCTAATTGGACTAAGTGTTAAAGGTATTAGCCCACATTTGTAAACCTGCAGCAATTGGTCTCATAGTTAGCATGGAGTTTGGGTATGATTGCAGTAACACCTGTGCAAAATTTCATTCCAATTAGTCCATTAATTTCATAAAAATAAATGAAAATGCACCGTAATCCGTATGCATGTGCATAACGCTCGCTAGCTCCGGTCCACGTACGTGTTACACGTACAATGTACGTAGCTATAGCCCGCGCTCGTAATTCGATTTTGGGTCGGGTTGACCCGGTTTGAAAATTGATTTTAAACCAATGATTTTCTCTCTTTTATCGAATGGTATAGACAAAGAGCGACAGGTGAGGTATGTTACTGTTATAACTTGTACTTGAAGTCATATTGGACCTGTTTTATGCAGTTTTGATTTTCGTGGGTTTGCAAATGTGGGCTAGTACCTTTAATTGGGCAAAATGAATGAAAAGAAAATGGGTATTAGATGAACTAGTTATAGACGAATTGGTCATAGACGAAGATTAGACAAAGTGGTTATTGGACCAAATGGTTGTTAGGCGAAATGTTGATGGACAGAATGGCATTAGACTAAATGAAGGTAGAAAATATGAGTGGACGAGTTGGCAGTAGACGAATTGGCAATTTACCCTACAAACCATTGTAACTTTACCTGTAACAAAACTGAACATCAGGGCAGATGGACCTATCGGCAGAGGCGTAGATGTAATTGTCTCCATGTTCCTCCTGGAGATCATATTTCAACAAGTCCAGAGCGGATCTTGGTGTGTGCCCATGCTCGAAGAGACTTCTCAGCTTCTCCTCCGTGGCTTCCGATACATCGTTCCTCCTCAACGCATCTGCACAAGACAGGGGATGGTTGTGTGCGTAGTTCAAAGTCACAATGAACAAGAGTCCTTCCTCAAGGTGGGAATCCTTAGACCTAAAAGATGAAATGTAAAGCAAAATGTACATGATCTATGTAATCAAAATTTTAAAGGCAGTCTGCTATCATGGTGTCGGAGGGCCTGAGCAGGTAGGCAAAGCCAAAGGGCATGGTTCAAAACTTGCAGAGAATACAGGACTTATACACCCTCACTCGATGATTGCCTGAGTTGAACTGCCCTGGGATCACTCACTTTAAATCTCAGGGGTTTATTTGCATATATACATATTTACATATTCATTGATATAACACAGGTAAATAATAGACATTCAAATGATATAGATTGCACATAAAGAAATATATGAATATACATAAGATTCTGTGAATATAAATATGTTTTGAATATTAATGAACTTAGCTCCAAAGATTAACCAATCTTAGAAAAAGGAACATAGCTATACTGAAGTATGAGCGAACATGAGCAGGAACAAAGGATAAGGATAGAAGAGTGAATCTGGCATGTAGAGAGAATGTAATGAAGGTGATGGAAGAAACAGATGGAATGTGATGACTAAGAGATGAATGTAAGTAAACAGAAAGAATGGGATGATGATTAAGTAAACTATTAGGGTAACCTGTTCACACTAAATATAATGACCTGTTTACACTATAGTTACAAGTGTACAAACAATAACAGTGACCTGTTCACACTACAGCTCTACAATGGTATCATTAATTTATCCGAATTGCAGGGGGCGAGCATAAGATTTCGAACAAAGGATCTGAAATGTCTTACTAATGAGTCATTTAAAGTTACTATTATCCGATTAACAAACCCATGTAATGCATTGTCAAGTAGAAAAGAAAATCGTGCCACCTTTATGCATCAATCAATCCATACCTGGAATGCTTCATGAATCTTTTGAGCACAATGAATACTGAGGCAGGACAAGATGTATTTTTAGTCACTTTCCCACGTGTTGAGGTGTACCTGGTGTTGTGGTGACATCGTAGATCGACCTGATTAAACAAAAGTATTAAAAACATTGATCAAGAGAGAAATTCAAGATGGTCTTTCAGTGTAGTTAAATTCTATAGAATCCTTACTGTTATTTACAAAAAATGCATAGGTGTAGGTTCACCCCTTTCACATCACATTCTTACATTGCAGTAAAGAAAACCTCATCCAAGAATGAAAAAAATATTTAAAAGAATAGGAGAAACAAGATGTGTTTGTGAAACGCTATGCCCCCGAGGGCAGCTATGGTGAAAATTAAAAGATTTAGTAAATTGAGGTCAAAGGTCACGGTGAAGGTCACAAGGTCCTTGACTTTGGTGTTAGTCGTAAGAGTTTCATAAGAGTACTATGCATGCCAAATATGAAGTCTCTATCTCTTAGCAAAGATATAACGAAGGTTAAAGTTGACAACTGACAAACAAACAGACAGACAGACAGACAGGATGAAAACAATATGACCCCGAGATCTTCAATCGGGGGCATAAAAATGACAGGAGAAAGAGAGAGAGAGGGAGTGGGAGGGTGGATGATAACCCAGTAAATGGAACAATTTAGGGTTATAAAATATTATTATTATTATTATTATTATCATTATTATCATTATTATTATTATTAAGATTATTAATATTTTTATTTAGGTTTATAAAGGTTTATGGTAACAAGTGTCATGTTTAAAAGCTTTCTGGTTGAATCCTCATACATAATATAAGATAAGAAATGCAAGTTTTAATTACATTGTACAATTAATCTAAACAGTAAAAATGACAAGGATATACATTACTAAATCAACAATTGTCTGCAAAGTTAATGAATATTGCTCTTCAAAATAATTATGATACCATGTGAATGTTACTTCATAATATGCAGTGATGGAGGCCTCACCCTAAATGTGTTGAATTTGCCAGCATCTGGGTAAGTTCTAGCCACCTTCCATGTAGTAGAATCAGTCCCAATTTTGAAGTCTTCTAACCAGTTCTTTGCTTCTTCTTCCCTGCTAACTTTCAACCTGACCTGGCACTTGAAATTATCCCCATCGAGAGGCTCAAAGCTGCAAACCACATGTTCATGTCGTGGTGGCAGAATTCTCTGCAACGTAACAAAGAGAGGGAACAAATCTCTACAACATACGATATAATAAAGAATCTCTATAATTCCAGATAAATTTCCAACTTGTATTTAAACAAGAGTATAAACAAAATGCCAGTTCTGAGACAAAACTCTCCTTCTTTTTTTGAAGTATTAAAAAAAATATATATCAATGATGATGATGATATCATTGATAATAATTATCATCATCACCATCATCACTGTCATCATCATCATAATAATAATGATAATAATAATTAATATTATTATAATAAAAATATATTTTGATTCGTTTTATTTATTTCCAACAGAATTACAATACATAAATGAGAAACAGGTGAAAAAATTATACAAAAATATTATTGAAAGTTAACAGTAATAATGAAAAAAATAATAATCACAATAATAATAATAACAACAAAAACAACATTAATAATAATAATAATAATAATAATACACATTAATACTAATAACATTATAATTGATAATAAAAAAATGATTACAATCATTACATACTATTTCACGATCCTTATTTCTTGAGGGGGGATTGTTAAACAGATAATTTTATAAGGCCATACTCATCTTGTCTCTCAGGTTTTACCTTTCCTTCGTAATTTCTGTATGTATATTGGACACTCATTCCCTTGTCCTCCATCGTTACCAAGAAACGTCATATGAGTCATATCAAATAGCATGTAGAACATATTGTCCAATACTTTTGGATTAGTCTCAGTCTCGAAGAGGGACGTTGATACGGGGGGGCACAATGCCCTCCCCCTCTTTTTTAAATACCCAAAAAGTGCAGCAAAGTGCCCTTTACATTCTCAGAGAAGCATGATGTTACAGACATAAATGACAAAGAAAGAGTCTATTTTTAAGGTCAAAATAAACTTTTCCTATTATTCATTCACATTTTTTTTTTCAGCTCTCTCGCTTCGCTCGGCACATATTATCAGGGCTGCCAACCTTGAGTGAGAGTTTGGCGTGAGACACTGCGAGGGAGTGGAGCGACCTCCTGGCTAGCGCCTGGCGGCCTGCTGTGTGACCGTACGTACCACGTACACAGTCAGTGTATGTAAAGCGATGTAAAGCACACGTCATAACCGTACTGTAATTTGCCAAAAGTACAAGCTACGCTCACGTGGTATAGGTAGAAACCAATCGTAATCCAATAGCTCGTCTTTGCGCGCGAACCGAAAACGATTATTATTGGTTAAGCTTTACACCCGTGCGGGAAAATCTCGAAATTTTGGGCTTGGGCATACATGTGTATCGATATTCGGAATATCAGAGAATTTAGAGATATATTTATTTTTGTAGTCATGTACATTCCATTTTGGGGGTTTAGCGTGAGATTTCGTTTATCAGAGTGAGACAGTCAAAATTGGTTGAATTGCGTGAGTCTCACGCTCAATGCGTGAGAGTTGGCAGCCCTGTATTATCAAATATACCCCTTCAATGCCTCAAAACACATTGCCCTCGTGACCTTTAGGTTCTCGGCCCCCCCCCCCCTCCCCCCCACCCAATCATAACATGAAATCGTTGCCCTCGCATGCCTCCATACAGTAGTAGGCCTACTGGGAAGCTTAGAAATGCCATTAAAAAAAGTAAAAACAATAAGATACATGTAAATCTAACTTAGTGCCCTTTTTTGCTGTGCCCCCCCCCCCCCCCCACTTTCAGTTTTGCTTTGACGCCCCTGATCTCCAACTTTCACTTTACTTCAGATCGGCTTCGAGTCATCAAGCCCAAAGCCCGTATGACAGTAGCAAACTTGCCCATTTCAATCAATATTGTGGTAAATGGAAATGCGGTCTGTTATTGTTGCGTCAATGCGTTAGGCTGCGTTCACATAGAAGTATTCGGTATTCGGTATTCGGTATTCGCTATTCGGCATTCGCTATTCGGGCCCCGAATACACCATCACCCGCACCGTCAACTCACCATCCCATGCAGTGAGGATTTCTTCCTCCTACATCCTAGCAAATCTTATTAACAATTTCTAAACTGCATCAGAATGTCAGTCTACATGCTTATTTTTGCTAAAGGGCAAATCCAGACCAAAATTGTCATTATTTCATAAACGAGAGACGGTATACGCTGCAAGAAAATCGAACAAGTTCGATTCCCACTTTGCTATACTTTTCGCAGCTATTCGGTACTTTCGAATAGTGCCCTCCTATGTGAACCGGTGTGAGGAAATCCTATTGTTCGATTCAAGCTATTCGCGTGCCCTCGAAAAACGAGCCCGAATACCCGAATAGTATACTTCTATGTGAACGCAGCCTTAGGGCGCGTTGTGACCATGCCAATGGCGCAGCTTGCGTTTGGTTGGCATGGGCACAACGCAACTTGTATTTTCTCGGGAATAACAAAGACGCAGGTACTTGATTCTTCTTTTCTTTTTTTTTTTACTTGTGAGACAAATGGACATAGTCTCTGCGAGCTCTTTGATGTGGAATAATCAAAATAGAATTTGTTACTCTACAGGTATAGATGCATTTCGACATGTACGCATGAGGATGATACGGAGTTTATACATATTCTATGTATCGGCAGACTGAGACTGTTTGATTTGTTCAATAAAATTTATGCAACGTCAACTGGAGACTGTCAGCGTCATCATTAATCCAGCTTACAACAAATGGTGTCAGGAGTGGGATGGATTGATGACAGCCTGACGGAGTGACTGGCGTTCATCTAGTTGAGGAACTCTGAGGGATGACAGCCTCGAGTCTGACAGAACAATGATCCAAGCTTCGCTCCGAGGAGACCTGCTGTTTTGACTACACTTTGGTAGCGGACAGGAGTATGCAGAGTGCTGGGCAATCTTGATCTTGATCTTGATGGTGTACGTTGATCAGCCCTGGTAGAGCAACACTACTCTGTGAGGCAACTTCAAGATGATCAGGCTCGTCGGTAGAAGACTGGAGACTGGAGCTGATGGTGCATCGAGAGTTTGCTGTAGACGTCGGAGTGCTGGCGTACGTCAGGGGCAGCTGAACATCGATCAGGATGCGACGGTTGGAGCTGCGATGGATCTCACGCACTGAACAAGTATTTGATAACTGAAATAATGGGTGATACTGAACTTTCATTTAAACCAATTGGACTTCATGCAGATTTTGACCTATGATGCCATTTGGGCATTACGTTTCATGTTTGAAAATGACGTGTCTTAATTAGTCAGTTTAACTGCGTAATTAGTCATGTGTGAACAGTTTGTTTATAAGGATGTGCAAATTGATAATTGCTCTTCGACATCATTTCAACAAGCAATAGGGTTGTGTGTAAATCTCGCTCTAGGCAATGCACAGATTGAAAAGTTTAGTGGGTATTGTGAAGATGACACAGGAACACCTTTTTCTAACTGGATGGAAATGTTTAATCTCACAGTCGAGCCTTTCAGTTTAAGTGATGAGGAAAAGGCTAGAGTATTAGTGAGCAACCTCACAGGGCCAGCAAAAGAGGAGATTCTCTATTGTTTGTCAAATGAGAAGCGGAAGAGTTTTACAGAGGTTGTAAGAGCTCTCCGTCTGTGTTTTAGTCGAGAGAATTCTCACTATTTGCGATGTTTGTTCTATAATCATGTTCAACATGATAGTGAAGACTTGGCAGACTTCAGTAGGGCTCTCATGCATCTTTATGCAAAATTGGTAGATGCTGCAGACGATGAGAAGGAAGCTGCGGCTTTGAGGGAGCTTAGAGATGAAGCTCTGTCCAGTCAGTTTGTCAGTGGAGCACGGGATGAGAGGGAACATATTTTGTTGAGGCGTTTGCACATGAAAAATCGGGGAGGCCGATTTGAAGTGCTTAGGAGAGAAGCACTATTAGTTCTCTATGATGACTATGCTAGAGGGAGATGGGTTGAAAACTGGGAGTGCTGATGCTGGAACACAAGGAGTGTTCACTGACCCAGTTGCTCAGCAGCTAGATCTTTCCTCGGATACAGCTGAACTGGAGAAGGAGGATGTCATATCTACTCTTTTGGATGGGGGATCGCAGATTCTTGGTTGCGTTGATGTAGTCGAGGGTGGTGCAGAAGTTGATGCTGGGGGACATGGACATGAATCATGTGATGGATGGGTTGATGCAAAGGATTTAGATGCTGGGGTGCTTCTAATTGCAAAACCTGTAGGAGAGGGTACCAAGAGGGGCCCCGAATTTTCACATGAAGGTCAGGATGTCCAAAAGCATCCAAAAGTGCAGCCAATAGGCACTTACGTAGCGCCAAATAAGTCAATTTCAAATGAGGGGAATATTACTGATGGTAACATTGTTGTCAATGATGTAATAACAAGGGAGGCATGCATACATATCTGTAATGTGTGGAAGAATGGATGTCATGTTCAGGGAACGGCATGGGGGCCCTGGGAGTCCAATTGGAGACCGAATTTTCATGGAAGCTTGGTCGCTGCAGGTTAGAAATTTGTTGTCCGTTCATGGATTTGTTGTGAGTTGATTCACTTACAGTGTATACGTTCATGACTGTTGAAACTTGTGTAACATCTCAGGTATCAGTGGAATTATGGACTATGGACGTTCAGAGATCCAATATCAATGCAAGAAACCAACGATTGTTTTGATATGTGATTGATACGAATTTTTTTTATGAGATATTAGAAAAGTGATATGAAATTATTAGAAATCACTTTTACATGGAAAAACGAAGGAACTTTAGCTATTTTTATTGTTTTGTTGGAAGCTGAACAACATGGCATTCTGACAATATTAGTGGTTGTTCAGTGATTCAGGAACTTTTGATAATGAGATATAGCTGGTTGAGAATTCATGCTTTGAATGCTCCCTTTTGTGTGAAGTTTTGTCAATGAGCAAATTGTTGACCGTGACGATACGAGTTCATAAGACACATAAACATGATAAAGCGGGGAAGTTACCTTTATTACTATATGCTTGCTAAAGCGGGGAAGCTCATTTTTGTTAGTAGTGAATTCTAACATTTATATAATATTGACTGGCCTCGAGGGAGATACCAGAAAATATTCTTTCAGTGCGGGCAATATTTATCTACCAGTATCTCCCTCAAGGCCAGTCAATATCATCATTATTACCTATCCCCTAGGTAAATTAAGAAAATATGTAAATACGGCAATACACTATATAGATCAAGCCACGTTTGACTACCTGTAGATCATCAACATGTCGAATAATTAAAAAATTGTTCATCAATGTATATCATTCAACTCCAACTTCAGAGATATGTAGTTGTAACAGGCGAACTTCAAACATCTGAACGCTTTTACACTTTATTTTTACTTCTGTTTAAATTTGGAGCGTTGTAAAACTGATGGTCACTCTGCAATTATTGAGCACAAATGGACTAGTCATTGTTTGACGCGTAGTGCTGCTGTAAGTGGTCGACCTTCTGCGGTGCGTGTAACCGACACCCAGCGACGTCCTGGAATGTTTTCTTCGGAATATTTACATTTAAAGCAGGGAGGTGGGGAGAGAGATCCCACTCTTTCTCTTCCCACCTCCCTGTGTAAAGTGAATGGCGAAAACTGGAAGATTGCACTGTTTGCACACATTGTTTTGTGTACAGTACGGTGTGCGTAACCGACACGCAGCGACGTGGCGAAAACCGGCAGAGGCGAACGAATATTGCCTGCTGACCTTTAACCCTGCAAAATAACAACTGTTGACCTTCAACCCTGCAAAATATCAACTGCAATTGCCTCGCAAAAACTACCTCGTAATGAAGTCGTATAGGTTATAATCTGTGATATTTCGTGATGTGTTATTTTGATTCATTGAGAGAAATATTACTTTTAGAAAATAGATTATTATCATACGGGTTGTATGATATAATCGCAGGGAAGTTTTGTGTTTTTGTGTGCATTTGGCATATGTACTAAGAGACTTGTCTATATCGTGTGTCTCGATATAAATTTGAATTACTACAGGCATTAATGTATGTTTTTATATACGACGTAGAACATGTTCTGCTACAGCATGTTTGGCGGGCTTGTATGCCTTATTTTCTCGGATACTCTGTACATAACTGACAATGTGGGACGGCCGAGTTTTACATCGAAACGGAACTGAAGAAAATTGTAACATATTGATGTATTATTCTCTTGGCCCGGAATTTTTATTACCATGTATCAAATATGAGTATTCATGATTAACTGTACTGTTAATTTGGAAGAGGTTCAAAAGTTTCAGCTTTTGGCAGATTTCATATACAAAGTTCAATCTTGCAGTATTTCGACGTTTGTATTCAAAAGTGGGGAACACATACTTTCCTGGAATATACTTTTTGTAATCTTCCACAGTGACTGTTAATCCGCTCTGTATGGAATTGCTGTAAATTGTAATGGTTTGATATGAAGAGCGGGGAATTTTTCGTTATGTTATGTACAATCATGGTATGAAAATAATATGATGTAATTGGGATTATATAACACATGGTTGTGTTATACATGTATAATCGCGGGGAAGTTTGTGGTAAATGGAAATGCAGTCTGTTATTGTTGCATCAATGCGTTAAGGGCGCGTTGTGACCATGCCAATGGCGCAGCTTGCGTTTGGTACAATTTGATTATTTGACATCAAAGAGCTCGCAGAGACTATGTCCATGTCCATTTGTCTCACAAGTAAAAAAAAAAATGAAGAATCAATCAAATACAGGTCTGCGTCTTTGTTATTCCCGAGAAAATACCATTCCGTTGTGCCCATGCCAACCCTTGGCATGGGCACAACGGAATTGTATTTTCTCGGGAATAACAAAGACGCAGACCTGTATTTGATTGATTCTTCATTTTTTTTTTACTTGTGAGACAAATGGACATGGACATAGTCTCTGCGAGCTCTTTGATGTCAAATAATCAAAATAGAATTTGTCATACTTGCCAACTCTACAGCATTTGGCAGTATAGACTACCGCTTTTGAAAGATTTAATTAGCATTCAAGCTAGCGCTGCTCGCATAGGCATCCTGGATTCTACCGCTTTCTCAAATGAAAATGTTGGCAAGTATGATTTGTTATTCTGTATAGATGCATTTCGACATGTACGCATGAGGATGATACGGATCGGAGTTTATACATATTCTATGTATCGGCAGACTGAGACTGTTTGATTTGTTCGATGCAACGTCAACTGGAGACTGTCAGCGTCATCATTAATCCAGGGGCCCGTTTCATAAAACTTGTCATCAGTGACAATTAACTGCCACATTTCTATGACAAATTTGCTCTCAGCCAATCAGATGCAAGGATTTCAGTAGCTTGTCACATCTATGAGTGACAAGTTGTCACTGGTGACAAGTTTTATGAAACGGGCCCCAGCTTACAACAATATATAACAGTTAGTCAATATCATTGCACGTTTGGCTAAATATGTTACTCTTTTAGGCTTACATCAATGTAATTTCCATGACCAAGACCAGCATTAGTTAACTGACAGTAGTTTGTATCAGATAATGATAATCTACATAAATGGATCGACGTTTTGACGACATCTTTCTACCAGTCAATGGATTTGAAATTTGTGCGCATGTGATGTGTGCGCATGGGCTGGCCGTCAATTCACTGTACATTGTAATTCTCCCAGGTAATTCCTCTCGACCGAGTCACATTAAGTCATCAATTCGAATAGAAAGGGACTATTAGCAGAACCAAACGTTGCACGTTACCCGTTGTCAACACTTCAACTTTACCTGTAAATCTTCAAATTGAAGAAGTTTTTCGATTTTAAGTTGATATTTATCCGCGATACTAGCTTTGTCATGATCCTGAATGCTACAGTCCGCAGCCCCATTACGCTTTGGGGCTGTTGGTCGCAGTTACGCTACGCGTTTCGGGCGGCTGGTCGCAGTTCAAGTTCAAGTTCAAGTTTATTCAAAGTTTCCACAATACAAAAATTTACATAAAAACAATAATACTGTATGTAACAAGGAATACATTGTTGAATATGCGATTAAAACAATTTGCAGAATATTTCAATATAAATTGACAATGCATGTAGATGCATTATAGATGTAAAGTGGAGGGGTCTTAGAAAAGCAAGCTTGTATAATAAGACCCCTGAAAGGCAAGTTAAGATATGTAATATAACAACTCATTATATACAAACATATTAAAGCCACAGAATAATTTTAGTGGAATCCCTCAAGAAGCGCAGCAACCACACCCCAGAGACCAAAAAAAAATTGACACCAAATCTATTGCCCCCCCCCCCCCCCCCTTCGAGTCAATTTAAAAATTTATTTTATCGGCTAGTGATATATGACCACAAGAGGGAGCAGTAATTCATTTATTTTTTTTTATTATTATTTTTTTTTTTTTACTTTGTGGTATGGTCTCAGAACCCTCACTTCTCCACAGGTAAGAACCCTTTCAAAAGGAGAGTTTCTAATATTTACCATAAACCAGAATTATACAGTGGCTTTAACATACATGGATGGATTCTAAGTGCACACACACACACACACACACACACACACTACCTATGGCATTTTAAAGCAAAACATAATTGGCATTTAGGCCTAGACTATATGTTACTCAAGTTATGGAAAGCGATGAGATGAAGTCATGTAGACACTAGACCTATCTCGCAGCATCAATGAGACTGAGAATATCGATGAAGCAAATACTTCCGAGTCAACACTTTAAATCTGGAAAAAATGGTACTATCTTTAACATCTGGGGGTAACACGTTCCATATTCTTTTATGCAAGACACATAATAGGGTAATAGGCCTACTGGTAGCTACATGATCAATGATGATAAGGTAGATGCAGAAGGTTTTTCTGACGTGTATTAAATATGCCATGGGAATGAACAACTATAGATCTATATAGATCTATATACCAGGTATAAACAAACAAGTCATAGATCTAAGTCATCTCAATGTTTCTCAAAGTCTACTACATTGCAACTTACCTCTAAAGTACCGAAACAGTCAACATCAGGTGCACACAGCCCGCATTTAGAAATCATGATGAAATTTGACAGTTCTCGATCGCATATACGTTCCATGTCAGATGTGTAACGTTACACAGAGAGAGTAGGCCTGTGCGGTCGCGAGCGAGTCGATAGGAGAGTCCGTAACTTTTTGTAACGCTCTTGCGCACTTCAGTCTTTCAGCTTATGAATGATTCATGACATGTCCCACAGCGTTTCCATGTACGGAAAAAATATTCGCGTCCTGCAACAATATACCACCCACTGAACTCTATCTATTGGAAGCACCACCTCTCTGTGATTGTACCACCAAGGTTGCATTACTATAACGTTAGGTGCTCTTACTTCAAATAAGTGTTTCATTTTCGTCGCAAGCGAGCATTATTATTTTGTTGTTGATGTAGCATGCACGTGGGATTTGTTAGTCTTTTATCCAGTCGTCTGGCACCCCCGTTGCACTCGGACATTGAAGCATCTCGTGTCCGTATGAGCAACAATAAGAGAAAACGAATGGCAACGGGCGGTACTGTAAATCTGATGTTTATCACTGTAACTTTGCCAACTGATGTTGCAGCAGGGACGACACACAGTTTGCTGTGCTTCTTGTTCAACTTTTGGTAGGTATAGAGTGAATTGTAAACAAATGGAATATAGGCCTATTGTGCATGAGCTGCATGCACGTGAACGTTTGATCAGATTCAGTCGATATTGGTCGAGGAGTGCAAGACGCACGCACGTGTGTCAGATCTGCGTGTTGTGACCAGCCCCACGTGTTCAATAGCGTGTATTGTCAATGTCATATTGATCATAAATGATCATGATGATGATGATGTAGGCAACCTACAGTAGGTTAATGTGGGAAAGCGAGTGCGCGATCAGAGGCCAACCAAGTCACTAGCAATATTGCCAGTGCAGTGCAATGCCAATGGAAACCACTTCATTCACTGCCTTCCCTTAAACCATTGTCACCTCATAAATGCCTAGACTACCTGTCAGCTGTGAAACGCGGCAGTGAACGAGTTCTCAGCACTTAAATGAGTAAGGCCTATGACAATGTGCTTTTCTATATTAATTGTATATCGACGATCATGACGATGTAAATTTATGTCAATGCTTCAAATCAAATTCCACAAACTCTATTTCAACCAAAATTTGACAAAAATGATTGATGGAAATGACCAATATTTCCAATCTGCAATCGCTCAAACAAGCACAGTTCACTTAGTCTTATAATGAAGTTATATTCGAATCAAATTCAAATTGCTTATCAGGAAGTGCTGATCATGTTGATATCGACGTGACGCCGACTTTCATGTCATCGCTCAATTTGGGGGGGGGGGGGGGGGCCAACAACTCGCTCTTTGCTTCACAAGCCTCTAACCATGCTAACGTTAAATCTAATTTGCAATCATGGTGTGGCATATATTGCCTGCACAAATCACATCTTAAAGCTATAAATTTACTTTAGCCATCTATACATGTATGCATGCAACACATATCTTCATGAGCTGTAACTACACGCAGCCGCTGTCGCGAATCGCGACAGCGCTGCACCTCTATTCCTTCGCGGACGTTGTTATCATTCACTGTTTCCTTCATGAATATCTTTATTAATCGTGGAAAACTAAAATATAAGGAATTATCGTAATCTATGACCATCATTCAATAACCGGTATGCGATTTTTTGTTTAATTACGTCTAAAACTTACCGAAATCTATGGCTGAAATCAGGGGGGTGTTTCATGAAACTTTTTGTCAGTGATTTACACCAACAACTGTTAAAAGCTACTGAAATCCTTGCGTCTGATTGGCTGATAGCAGATTTGTCGGTGAAAACCTCCGACGAACTCGTTGATGAAACGCCCCCCAGGTCTGTATACTGCTTCACTCCTCATCTGCGTGTTATATGAATGGCATTCACTCTCGTATACTACAACGTAGGTAGTCGGAGATAGTCGGATGACCCCGACTAAAAAAGGTCAAATCATTGCCGGTGCAGCACGCGCTGATCTACTACAAGTTTTACGTAACACATGAAACGCACGGGCGCACGGGCGTAGGTAAAAAGCAACCACTTCTGAATGCGCATGCGTGGTAGTTTGTTGATTTTTTGAAGCTCTCGAAGGAAAAGATGCCACCGCACGATCTATACTCCGAAAAATTCAACAATAAGGTCTGGATACCAACAAAACGCCGAATTCAACTCAACAATCAGGAAAATATGCTGTAGGTAAGTGTTGCAACTATATTACTCTTAAAATCATACAAAATAAAAGGTATTTTATGTGATTTTGCCGTCAATAGTGATGGTCGTTTACAACGTTGAAACACTAACACATGTCAGACCCTGTGTGCAGCACAGTGTCTGGTCAGGCTACATGAGCTGTAGCTGTATTGTGTGTATAAACCAGGAGCTAAAAGTCAATGTGATGATTTAGGCAAATTTTAATGAGGTCATTTAGGAAATATAGTTCCCCAAGACTGCATGTACATTGTACGAACACGTACAGACCCAGACAGACATTGTAACTAGGCAGATGCACGCGTGCATTTCTCAACTGACTCATTGATTTTTATAGCACCTCGTTACTGGAAAGATTGTTCACATATGGCTGACGTCAGTTTAAATTGTGCTTGCAGCATACACCACAGCACAAGAACCCACTGTCCTATTCTGTCTCAACACAACATCAAGAGAGCACAATTTATTTTGTTCTTTTTTTTAAAGGACAAGCTGTAATTGCTGTCAAATGTGCTAACAGTGTAACAGATGACAAATGATGTTTTTACCAAATGATGCACCACGCGCTACCCCGGGGTATCGTAGTAACCCGGGGTACCACGTTGTGTAGCGCCATCTCACGTTCACTCGAGTACAACCGCAGAGTTACTGCGTTACGTATGCGCACTGTACTGACCCGTGGTACGGTGCGATACTCAGTATAGCGCTTCATGCACTGACTACACGCACTATTATAATAGCCCGCTAGCTGTGCCAAAGTTACGATCTCGTAGACGTAGTTTCGATCCTGTAATTTTGTAAGCTTTGTGCACTTTGTGCCGAACAAAATATGCATAAAAGACAATAACATTTGATTATTTAATGTTCTTTTTTATTATTCAATTGGATTGTTTTTTCTCCAATATACATGAAATTATTATGACTGTTGAACATAGATAGCATCAGTACACAAGATAGCTATTTCATGGGGAATCAATATAAATAATAATACAGGGTGTACAAGTATCATAACAGCATGAAACAATATCAATGATACACTGTAAAATAGTTACTCATAACGTTAACAAGGGATTAATTGAGAAAACTACAGGATGAAGAGGGTTTTTTTACAAGAACAATGGCCATAATTGAATGTTGAAGAATTAATCACACACAAAAAAATTAATTTCCCACTTTTTGGTAACCCAGGGTACAGCCCTAAAAAAAAAAAAAAATAATTCAACAAAATGGCCGATTTTTTTCTGGTACCCCAGGGTACCATTTATGTCATCAAATGTTAGTATCAACATATTCTATTATAGAAATGTGCAGAGCTCATTATGATATTTTATTGACAGCCTGCCAAGTTCACTCATATGGCTTGAGTAATTTCGCCAGTAAATGGTGAGAGGAATTTTGTCTATCTGCCTGAGGACCGCAAGACTTGCTCGTCTGCACGCAGTATCGGACGTCACACATCATCTCCGCATGCACCAAAGACTGCTGGCATCTTCGTTCTCCAAGATGGTGCTGCCTCCCATGTCCTCCCACGTCAACCCGACGACGGGAGCTGCTGAGTGGGTGGTAGAGGATGAGAGTTATGACTTCCATCAGGAGATCGCGAGGTCCGCGTATACGGACATGCTGCATGACGATGAGAGAGTAAGTTCGAGTTCTGTTCTCCCAAATTTTAAAAGCGTCAGTAGGACCCCAGTCAGTTATTACCAATACACATGGTGATTACTCTTGCACGTGACATGGTTGCACGGGAATGATGCATCCATGCAACTCGCTCTTATTGTCGTTGCAAGAGGAAGAGTGTGTCATTATGTGGAGTAGACTGGAAGATGCCATATATCCCAGTAGAATCAAAGGACTAAGCAAAAAAAAAAGGAGATACCAACAACAACAACAACAACAACAACAACAACAACAATAACATCAGCTGGTAGAATGATTGAATATCCCAGAAAAGAGAATAAAAGCAACTGTCTTCCCATCATTTCTGTTGCAGGTGCTATATGCCCAGGTACATTTTATTGCATGGCACAAGGGCAACATTGTTGCAAATGTGTGTTTCATATGATTGTATGTAATTATTGTTTAGTATAGATGTGAAGATGGCCAGCAACATGGCAGTAGCTTTGTAACTGCATGTGGGACAAGGCTTGTTTGAAGTACCGGGTAATTCTGTTATGTTCATGGTGTCTGACAGAACAAGAAGTACTATGAAGGGATCAAGCGTGCCGTGACCATCATCAGGGAGCGGGGCCAAGAGGTGCGGGTACTCGACATTGGGACGGGAACTGGCCTCCTGGCCATGATGGCGGCGTCCTGTGGTGCAGACTCGGTCCATGCCTGTGAGGTAAACCCTACCTTGCTGACTTCTGATTAACCAGTTGAAGACGGACTGATTTCGCTACAACGCGCATTTCCCATAGACACATGCTCGAGTATACTTAGGACTCTTTCTCAACGGGTTAAAGGATAACTAAGAGCAATTCTGATAGGGATGCCTCGTCAGTCATGTGCCAACGCTATGCTTGGTTGACAGGACTTGAAGGAAAATAGCATTGGATAGATTAAGTTTCAAATTTCTCAAGTTTATTTGGCTTTAAAGATACCACAAGCAAAATACAACATATGTCAATATTTGGGCAATTCCGCAGTTAGGTGGACATGACATGGATAAAAGAAATGTGCCTCTTTATCTTACTCTTTAATCTAGGTATCAACTAATACCATGGATGTTCATCAATCATTAAGGTCTTTCAAATTCAGTAGATTTTATTTTTCGTATTTATTGATTTTGCGAGATCTAAAACCATCAGTTAAAATGTACATGTGGGACTGGGGATGCTTAAATTCACTTAAATGTAAATTACACTGGGTTCCTTTGAAATTTTTTCCTCCAAGTTTTGCTAAAGGGTAAAAGATGAATACATTTAAATACTCCAGAAGTCATGTGACATTTTGTCAATTACAAAAGGGTGAAATGACCTGCGGAATTACTACGGACAAATGTAACGTTACTAACCGTAACGTTACTAACCATGCTTTTGGGGGTCTAGCTAAAAAATCATCGGTCGAACTGCTAAAAAGATTTGCATGAACATTTGTCATGTTGCAACAATTGAAATTAATGGAACACTTTGCTTGAAGTAACTTGAATTTTTGCACACTTTTTGTTACAAGACATTGATTTTTTTGTCATGTCCTTTTTTCGTAACGTTACTAACCAGCCCTTTAAGTTGCCATAGCAATTCTAATATTTCTTGGATTGTATTCATTCTTTTTTGTATCATAAGCCTGGGAAGGATGAACATGTTTTTGACATAATTTTGACTTGAAATGAACAAATGGTAATTTAGTAGTAAAAACAAATATCTAAATTTGTTCAAATGTAACGTTACTAACCGCGGAATTGCCCATTTAGATATGAAAGAAATACAAAATGTGTTATATAACTTATATCATGTATCATGGTAGAATCATAACTAGTATACAATTCAAAATATAACATAGAGATAAGGCCAGATGACATTTTATCTGAAACATGAAAGTGTAGCAAATTTCGAGAACTAGCAGAAGCCCATGACTAATCCCCTTTTTTTACTACTCTTGATACAATTGTGACAGACACAAGCAAATCAAAACAAAACCAAATATATGCATAAAACCAAGCATTTGCTATGGCTGTTTTGTTTGTTTGTTTGTTTGAATTTTTTCTCTTTTTTAAATTTGGATTAACTATGAGGATAAAAGAAATTGTCCATGAAAGTAGATCTACTATAGTAGAACATACCCAGGAGTTAATCTCTGAAAATAGCGTCTAGAACTTTGTATCCATGCATGATTCTCTCTTATGATTCAATGTGCCTGGGCTTTGTTTAACAGGCATTCACACCAATTGCTGAAGCAGCAAAGAAGATCATTGCCAAGAATGGATTTGGAGACAAGATCACAGTGATACCTAAACGTTCCACAGAAGTCACAGTTGGTCCAGGTGAGATTGGAGCAGTCTTACTTACCAGTAACCAAATGATGCCGCATTTGGTACCCTGGGGTACCAAATGAGAATCCCTTATTTTGTTTAATTACTTCCCCCAAGGGTGAAGAATCTGTTTTCATCAGCGTTTGTTTGTTTGTTTGTTTGTTTGTTTGTTTGTTTGTTTGTTTGTTTGTTTGTTTGTTTGTTTGTTTGTTTGTTTGTTTGTTGGTTGGTTGGTTTGTTTGTCTGTGCAAAATGACTCTAAAAGTTGTGAATAGATTTGGATGAAACTTACAGGAAAGGTTGAGAATGACACAAGGAACAGATGATTTGAATTTGGGTAGTGATCCAGGAATTGTTGCGGATCTTATAAAGAATGTTTTATGTTTCTGCTAGGGTGAGGTGCTGTCAAGTGCTGTGCAGCTGGCAGCTGATAACATAGCAAAAGGCTTCTATATTGGGAAACCGAGTGGTTTTCAGCATGCATATTTTATGTATGAGTGGAAATCACTGATCTCATTTGGAGAACAAGATCAGTGGTGGAAGTGGGCTGCTTGGCAGAGGTCTGCACTGTCAGAGTACTTCTCTTGCTATGTGTGGATTTTTTGAGCACTCTACACTGGGTTACCATGAACTGGGTGATGGTAATATTTGTTGCTTAGTGCAAGAAAAAAAAAGTTGTGTTCGGGATCTCAACACAACAATGAATAAATTCTAATACATCAGATGAGTCATAAATTTGATTGCATATTTTTCTCTTTCTAATTATGGTACCAAACAGTACCTGTATAACACTAGATCCTGTTGCTATCATGGCAGCATTATGGTCAGTCCTCAGGAGAAAGTAGCCAATCATGGGCCAAGCCCGTGGATTGAACAAATCATTTTGTCATTAACTGTCCAAAATTCTATTGATATTTTGAAATAGAGATAAAAAAGGAATATACATAGTGCATTATTGTCATTATTGTTATCAATATTCAATTACACTTAAATCATAACAGGGATTGATTGGCACTGGGATCATCAACTCCGATCTCAAAAATTTGGCTGCCATGATAGCAGTATGTATCTGTAAATCTGTAGAACATGAGATGGCACTATACAATACCATGACCCATGATATAACGGTATCTGGGGTTAAGGTGCGTGCCATATCAAATGTTAATTTACTGGTCTGTGATATATTGTGAAAATCCCAACATATTCGTAGGTCAACTTACCAACGACACTTGTGTACTGTAAAAAGTGAGGAATGTTCGTGTGCATTTTAATTTCGCGAATTTCACGAGTGGCAACATTTGCGAAATTAAAATGCACGCGAATGTTCTTGCTTACACAATATGCATTGGATAACAGTGGCAATGCACAAAAATTTCCTGCTTCGAGAAAGGCTGTCGGCTCCAATTCACGAAATTTTCATGCCGCGAATATATCGTGTTTTACAGTACCCTTGTGTGGTACTGACCATATTTTGAGAACTGCCAGAAATTTGAATAGGATAAGTTGAGGGGATGCATAATATTAACATTTACTGGCATTGTTTATTTCATTATCAGATGGCGACATGCCTGCCAGGGCAAACATCTTGGCAGCGGAGGTCTTTGACACCGAGCTCATCGGCGAGGGGGCTGTTCCAACATACCTACATGCTCACCGACATCTTTTGACGGTAAGAATTTGATGGAGTGCTTTGTACACCATGTGCCAGTGTGTTCAAATGATAGATGTAGCTTTCAGCGTAATAACTTTCTTCTGTTGGTGCTTGGGATATGTAATATAATTTCAAATAGCAAAGTGACGAATTGAAAGATGCAGTATTTTCCCATTTGCAAGAAGAAAATTTAACAATCCTACCCCCTTCTCTCTCGATCCCCCCCCCCCCCCATACACACACACACACACACACACCTTTGAACCCATATTCATTGGAGACATGTTATGGGAAGAAATGTATTGGCTTGTAGTTGATTTTGCAAAAATCATTCGATATATGGCAAGTCACACATACAGTGCAAAAATTTGTTTGAAAGAAATTTGCTATTCAATGGCCATGCAAATTTGTCAGAAGACCTTACCAGATGAAATTGTATGATTTTATAGCTCTGTGATCCCAGACACAGAAGGAGGGCAAGCTATGACATACCAGTGAATGTGAATACCCAGTTCATAGTAAAAACGGTTACAGCTCGTTATTCCGAAGGTTCGTTATTCCGAAGGCTCTTTATTCCTAAGATTTGTTATTCCGAAGATTCGTTATTCCGAAGGCTCTTTATTCCTAAGATTCGTTATTCCGAAGGTTCGTTATTCCGAAGGCTCTTTATTCCTAAGATTCGTTATTCCGAAGGCTCTTTATTCCTAAGATTCGTTATTCCGAAGGTTCATTATTCCGAATTTCATTTTCGGATTAACCAATTTTCGGAGTAACGAACCTTTGGAATAACGCCACAAATTTTCGGATTAACGAACCCTTTTTCATTTTCGGATTAACGAACCTCTAGGTATAGGGAATTTGCGTGTTTCGGATTAACGACCCTTCGGAATAACGAACCTTCGGAATAGCAAACCTTCGGAATAGCGAACCTTCGGAATAACGAACAGCACCCGTAAAAACACTCTTACATTGAACTCAACCAGACAGATTATAGGGGTTATGAGACCCACGTTTCAATCGTTTCTTTCCATATACATCCCTTTCTCCCACTTCACCTTTTTATGCAGGATGACTGCATCTGTGTTCCACATTCAGCAACTGTCTTTGCCCAAGTTGTCCAGTCGGATATCGTGTGGCGGTGGCACAAGCTGCAGCCAATCAGGATCCCCAGCCGTGGCGACATCATCCCCCACCCGGAGATGGACTCATGTGCAGGAGCGGCTTCGGTGCATGACCTGCAGCTCAGCCAACTGTCACCTGATCAGTTTCGTCCAATCACGGATCCTTTTCCCATGATGGACTTCAACTTCACCAAGGGAGATTTCTCCGAGCACAGAGCTAATAGCATCACCAGCAGAAGTCTTTTGACTGGAGAATGTCAAGGTAACATTTTCTTATTTTTATTTATTTATTTTATTTTGTGATCATGTACACCTTAAACACATTGATCTGTTGATAGACCAAAAGGATGCAAATGAAATCCTGATGCACGCTCTTCTTTGCAGAGTAGCCCATCACAGTCAACCTCGCCTAAGTCGAATGCGAAGGACCTGAGAAAATCCTATGACTTGCCATAATTTTGACACACAATAAAATTGACACCGGATATTTATATCCATCCAGCATAGAATTATCTTTGACCTAGATGTTTTTTTGACTTGTGCAAGGTCACCTTAGGTGAGGTTGATTATATTTTCTTTAACATACAAATTAGTTGCCGGTAGTCTTTACAAGAATTGTGCAACCTGCCTCGACTGCACAAATTCAGACAAAGTTAGTTTCATCGATTATTGAGGAGTTGTTTAATGTTCATCACTACCGATAATTAGTGAGCAATATTTGAGCTTAAGTGATTGCTCCAAATATATTTGAGCGGCTTTCATCACAATATGTACAAAGAGGTGCACACCGATCTGGAAACTTGCATTTTGAAATGATAAACCGATCGTATGGTCACAAATGGCAGTGTATTTTCTGGTAGGTATGCATAGTACTTGCTATTTGCTTCCTTGGAAGATCTCAATGTGTGTTGTGTCAATCCACAGGAGTCTTCATGTGGTGGGAGCTGAGTATGGACACAAAGGGGGAGGTGACTCTCAGCACAGCCCCGTCGTGGTGTCATGTGGAAGGTGACAGCGCCCCCTGGAGGGATCACTGGATGCAAGCAATCTACTTCTTGGACCAAGCAGTGCCCATCAACAAGGGTCTGTGTCAAAGACTAACTGTCTTCTGTTGTAAACAACAGATGTTACTTGGCAGGGTTCAAGACTTGGACCGGAAAAAAAAAAGAGACCAAAAAACATGGAGCAGAACACTATCTGACAACAGGCACATCTTGAGACTAAGATAGGATTTGTGTGCATTGACAACAACAGTAAATTGTGTCTCCTGTACATGTAGTTTCACATGCAGGTACTTGATGCAGATACAGGAATTGATGCAGATACTTGATGCAGATACAGGAATTTATTTACAAAAACAAACAAACAAACAAACAAACCATATTCTTATGATATAACTTTTAACAACCACTAGGTACAGCTACTACCTGTTTGATTGGAAAAGTGATGACAAATCAAATGAATCTAACACCAGAAAACTAAACAAATCAGAAGGGATAAAACTTCAGGTGTTTCTTGGCTTTGGATATTGCAGATGTCCTTTTGTTGTTTGTTCTTTTGCTGGTATAATTGTGTTTGTAGGTGTTGCTTTGTGTGCAAATGCCTGTGTAATTGTGTGTATATTTGTTTGTAGGTGACCCAGTGACCTTGAACATGACACATGACGAGTACAGCCAGTGGTTTGAAGTGAAGAAGGAAGCAGATTCTACTACCATGGCAACGGACAGGCCTATATGTCGCTGTGGTGCCCATGTAGTCTGGAGTCGACCCAGGTTCGGCATGCTGAATGACAGGAGACGGATGGAAAAGTTTAACAGAGCGCTAGAAAAGGTAGGTGTAAACAGTCATAATGGATTTGTCGATGTACTACTGCAAGCAACATCAAATACTATGTATGGGACTATTCGACGTGCTAGCGACATTGCCATTTAGGTAATTAAGGTTTATTCATTTGCTGTAGCATTATATTTTGCTGCAGTTGCACGTAAAAAGTGATTAAGGAGCATCCAACATGTCTGTCATTGTTTATTTTCCAGTAACATTGAAATGTACCACAGATATACAAGGTAGTTGCCTGGTACTCAAGTTCTTCAAGTTCTTCATATTCTATTTTTGATGACTATTACTCTTCTTGTATTTTTACAGATGATCACCAAAGATACAGTGTGTCTGGGTATCGGTGATGGTTCCATATTACCTCTTGTTGCGGCAAGACTTGGTGCAGAAAAGGTATGAGCTTTCTGCTCAACTTTTTCCATTTTCAGGAAACTCTCATGCTTCAAATTTCTTTATCAAAACATCTCCCACCAAAATGATGTCACACAGAAAATGGACAAATAGAAGGCAACATCTCCCACCACCCCCATAGTACTATGACTGTTGCTGTACATTTTTTATTCAATTAAATCACACTAAATATGGCAACCTGTATGGTAGTTTACACTTGTACAACCATGATATGTAGCGATATGTGCAAAACAAAAGCCTATAAAGTCTACCGTTTTGTTATACTGATAGTGTTGTATAAACTAAATGTCCTTTACAGACAAGTCCACTCTATGTATAACCTTTATATGTAAACATGGTTATGAACGTCAATCCAAATCCTGCCTTGCATTGTTAGTTTGTTGTTGTTGTTGTTTTTTTGAATGACTTATGGCATAATTTTTGTGCTGATGATATTTTCTACTGCATCCTCTACAGGTGTACAGCCTTGAATCATCCTCGCTGTGTCACCGGGTCATGAACTCTCTACTCAGGGCCAACGACCTCAGTTCAAAGGTCAAGCTTCTGAGTGAAAGAGCACAAGATCTCGAGGAACAACACTTGGAGGGAAACAAGGCAAGTCAGCCCACAATTTATTGTGGCAGTGGTTAAATTTTGTCTCAAACAAAGGATCTAATAACCATCGGCGTCACCCTGCCATTCTTTTCTGCTTGTTAATGCTCTAGGTTGGTGTGAATGTTATGATTGTTCTGAAAAGGGCTCTTTCTGTGCCTATTGCAGATTTGCTACATACTGTAAAAGTGGATATTTTTATGTAACTAATTTTTCACGCTTGGTGCGGTAATAAGATTTTTTTTTTTTTTTTTAATTCCGCAGAATCAAGATATCAACTACTGGAACATATGGCAAGCAAAAATTTTCACGCGCTTTTATTTACGCGCTAGTTTTAGTTGCGGAAAATAAGCAAAAATTTCAACACCGTGAAAATTTCCACTTTTACAGTAATCTGAAAAATCATTGCAATTGTGTTAAAGGAACAAAAAATGTAGCAAGGGATAGAGAAGTCTGTTAATGTTTAGACATAAAGAATGATACTGTATCATCTACTGCCATTGAAGGACAAGTGCACTGCTTTTTCTTACACCAGTGGTAATTGTTTTGGTAATTTGACTAGTTTGGGGTGCAGATAGCATTTTCTTCATACATGTATGTAGAAGAGCTTCTAAGGACTGTGATGCTCCTATTCCTGTTCACAGAGGACTGAGCATCGATTGTGCAGTGGTTTGTCAACACATTCGAACTTAATTTGCATACCATTTTTAATGGAGATTGTTTTGGACAACCACAAAGCTTATCAGAAGCATTTGCAACATGACAGCAATAAAAGCAAGCACCGAAACGTACTAAACAGCAACATGTGACTTAAACAACTCTTAACTTTAGTGAGGGAAAAATAGTAATAGCTTGACTACAAAAGTAAACCAGCTGTTAATAGGTGACATTATTTATCCTTGAGGAAGAAAGTTCATCTCGAATAGTGATCATTTTACCGTCATTTGTGCCTGCAGGTTGACGTAGTTCTCTCTGAGCCGTTCTTCATCACCAGTCTCCTTCCCTGGCATAACCTGTACCTCTGGTACGCCATCGCCTCTCTGCGGCCCCTCCTTGCGCCAAACGTGAAGCTGCTTCCCTCTAGGACCAGATTGATGGGAGTGGCCGTTCAGTCCGACCACCTGTGGAAATTCCACGCTCCTGTGGAGATACTTGAGGGATTTGATGTCAGGATATTTGACGACCTTGTGCAGGTTAGTTTTAGATGCTTCTATAAGATAATGAAAAGGTGTGCAGTAACCCAGACACTGACTGTCTGAAGATGCCTTCAGAAATATGTGGGCAAAAGTCTTACTTGAGTAAAAGATGTGCTGATTGTGAGTGCTGAAATTCTGGGCATCATTAACAAGGTTCTTGTTTGACATGTATTCATACAAGTTATTGAGGCAACTCACAATACTTTGTGATAAATAATAAACTCATAATGATATCGAAATACAGGTATGGTACCGTACTCCAAATTTCATCATGCTTAAGACTAAATTTCCCTTTCCTCACACCCCCACAGTACTAATGTACAATGGCTGTGACTTATTATTTCCACTTTCTTCTTGGGTTAAATGACTCTGTTGTCTCCCAGTGGTATAGTTTCATGCAGGACAGTCTGTTTGATATTGAATATTTCAAATGCGAGATATTTATAGTCATAAGAATCGGATGTTGTAAGAGGGAGATGTTGAAGAAAATGTTTTCAAAATTGTTCTGATAAAATGAAATATGAAAGGTTCCTCATTTAATGTTCACTTGGCGATACCATAAATGTAGTTTCTATTCACTTTCCTTTGAGAATATAAGACAAAATTTGTTGTTGTTTGTGTGATTTTAAGGCATGGTTAATGATCCTGATACTAACCCTAACTTGGAAACAGGGTCGTTGATCAGTGCCATATCTTATGATGGTCACTTAACCCGGTGAGGGCGAGTCTAGAGTATACTCGATCAGGTGTCTATGGGAAATATGTGTTTTAATAAAATCAGTCTGTCCTCATCGGGTTAATACTCTAGCTCTTTCATTCTGCAAGATATAAATGTTAACACCTCTTTCCATGCACCATTTCTGTTCCTCTCTTCTTCATCCATGAGCAGAAAGCCTCAGAGTGCAGCGACGCGGCAACGGAACCTCACCACCTGTGGGAGTACCCTGGCCGACCCTTAACCCAGGAGTTCGAGGTCATGACCTTTGATTTCTCTGAAGACATTCCAACGGACAAGGTGATCAAAAGTGGCAGAGTGGACTTCAGGAGGTGAGACCTCGTACTCTATCACAAGAATTTTCTGCGTGCAAACTTGTTCAAGAGATCCCTTCGCTTCACTGTATTAAAAGATAAATTAAGGCTGGCTGCGTAGAAGGATTTATTGTGCATTTTGATTGAATGGCTGTTCAATATCACAGGTAGTCTGTAACACACAATGCGGATGAAGATTTTTTGCTGGACTTGTAGCCCATTGTACCGAAACCTGCGCCTATTTCTACAGTCGGACATGATCAAGAAGGCATCCTTCGTTTGAAGAGGGGAGGGTAAGGGGATCCCAAAGTCTCTGATGATGATTCTTATCCTGGTAGAGATAGAGAGCAGATACTAACAGAACCAGGTTTATGAAAAGTGCCTTGATTGCCTACAAGAGTGAAAGTTTTTCTTGATGCTATAGTGATGGCTGCAGTTGCTCCCGTAAGTGTCATTTTGTGTTGCTTTGTGTATATTGTTACCTCCGCCAAGGGAGGAGGTTATGTTTTTGTTACCGTTGGTTTGTTTGTTCGTTCGTTTGTTAGTTAGTTTGGCCGTGTGCAAAATAACTCAAAAAGTAGTTAACGGATTGGGATGAAACTTGCAGGAAAGGTTGAAAATGGCACAAGTAACAAACGATTAACTTTTGGTAGTGATCCGAGAATTTTGGGGGAATTTATGAAGGATTTTTGATATTTTGGCAGGTAGGATCAATGAACTTGGGAGTTCAGGCTGCGTGTATTTGAGGTTTGCATGCGCGCACTAAAGTGCATGCTCTAGTTTCTGCTAGGGCGAGGTGCGCCGTGCAGCTGAGGGCTTATGACGTAACAAAGGCTTCTATATTGGGAAATCGGGCAACTTTCAGCACATGTTGTCATGCTATAAGTACGTATGGGTAGAAGCCACTGATATCTTTAATGGAAGAACAAGATCAGTGGTGGATATGAGCTGCATGCTTGGCGGAGGTCTGTGCTCTCAGAGTGCTTCTCTAGTTGTAGTTTGGTTTTTTGGGGGGATGGTGGGCATTGAAAAAACAGAAGCTTAATTTTCAACCCTGTTTCGATTCTGCATTTAGAAACATATGCAGTAGTGTGTCTGTTAATGGACAATAAATGTTCCCAGGTTGGCCCTGTCATTCAGATTCAGCAAATTATCTTTGAAAGAAAGTCCATTGTTGCTCACATATGGTGCTGCATTCTACAGTGTTTCAAAGGTGAATGTGTCATGCGTACTCAAAAAGATATCAGTCTGATTTAGGCCTCATGGTTCATGTGTTCATCTCCCTCCCTCTCTCTCTCACATTCACTAGTTCTGGAACATGCCATGGAGTAGCCCTGTGGATGGAATATCAGCTGGATGAGACCACCGTCATCTCTTCGGGACTCCAGAATCGGTTGGAGGGGCAGGGAGGGGAGATGGTATGGGACATGCACAGCAAACAGGGCGTACACTTCATCAAAACCAACCCCCGAGTGGAGGCGGAAAACAGAGACAGCCTGGACTTTGACGTCACATTCAATCCGTCCAGCGGCAACGTCCATTTCAACTTCATCGTCCAGTCAGACCCCAGGTGATCAACCAGTGGGGACCCCATTTTGAGAGGTGAAAGGAAGGAGGAGACAGACAGACCTGAAAATAGAAGGATGGAATAAGAACAAAGTTTTCCATGAAAAAGATTTGCCTTGCATCAATTGTGGATCATGGAAGCAATGATGAAATTGCAGTTCACGTCAGCGAAACAGTGGAATGGGTATTTATGTGCACAACAATATAAGGACGCAAAATTTTACTACATTACTACGTCTTGCTTGATGCCCAAAGTAGTGTTGCTGAATATCAACCCATACAAGGAGATCACAGTGAATCATAAATGAAGACAATTTGATCATGGCAGTGCAACTAATATTACACACCTAGACCTTTATCTGCTGTCTATCACGTGTAAAGACAAGCAAAATGATTGCTCTGCACTCCCAAGACATGTGTATATGGCATATTCTGGTGTTGATGATGTCAGAACATTAGTTCAATTACAAGGATAGCATGAACGGAAAATTCACCTTGGTGTACATGAGCAAGAGGCTACCTTCTTTCAGCAAAACTAAATATTAGACATTATTAGTAGAACCTATCAACTAACAATCTTCTGGATACTGTTATCCTTAAGTGACACTAAGAGCATGAAGAGATATCTCTGTAACTTGTCTCTTGTAAGACATAAACTTTAATCTCCTGTGAGACATATTGAATTAGCATGCTGCACTACAGTACTTCCTTTTTATGCCTCCGCCAACGAAGTGGCCGGAGGCATTATGTTTTCGGGTCGTCCGTCCGTCCGTACGTCCGTACATCCGTACGTCTGTACGTCCGTCCGTCCCGTTTTGTTTTTGTCGATATCTCAAGAACCGTGTGGTGGTTTTGCATCAAACTTGGTATGAGGGTATATCCTTGGGGGATGATACTTTGTGTGGATTTTAGGGTCACAGGGTCAAAGGTCAAAGGTCACAGGTTATTTTGTGAAAAAAATTGAAATTTCATGTTTTTCTCCATATCTTGCAAATGGTTCAAGGTATCTTCATGGAACTTAGTATATATGCTTGTACCAATGGGCAGTGATTATCTAGGGAAGTTTGGGGTCATGGGTCAAAGGTCAAGGTCAACTCCTCAAAATATAACTACTTTCCTTATATTTATGCAGTGCCTGAAGGATTTTGTTAAAACTTGATGTATGCATGTATAACCCAATATATATTCTGTGGGAAGTTTCTTGCCAAAAGGTCAAAGGTCAAAAGGTCAAAGGTCAAGTGAAAGTGCTAAATTGCACTTTTTCCTCCATATCTCAAAAATAACTCAAGGTATTGTCATGAAACTTACATATTTATGCATGCTCTACCTAACAGTGATTCTCTTTGGAACTGTGGGGTCAAAGGTCAAAGGCCAGGTTTCGATAATACTATTTTACCATTTCATACTGAAATTATACTTTTTCTCAATACCTTGAAAATTACTCAATGCATAAACTTGTAAAAGGGTCAAAAGTCAAGTGAAAATCATCAGTTCCCCCAAATACCTGCACTCTGACGTTTTAATCATTCATCCAATTGAACCTAGTTCTAGGAAAGTGAACATTCAGCACATTTGTGGCAAACCTGTCATTTTGATATTTTGCCAATTGTGTGAAACTGTCATCACACATTGTCAAGACATTGTACTATAGACCTATTAGGAGAACCATGTATTATGGCGGAGGCATACACCAGTCGCCGTAGCGACATTTCTAGTTTGATATTAATCTTTAACGTAATCCTCCTGACAAACTCTGCTCCATATTCCAGTTGATAGTGCGCTACACTATGTATTCCAGCTGGATTTTCATGCCAAAATTGATTTTTTTTTTTCTAACTTTGTCAGTTTGGGGTCAAAAAATTTGCCGTATGAAGCACAATATATCCTGGTAAACCTTCATAATGCCAATGTTACAATTTCCCCTTCAATAGAGGCCAAATGAATTCAGATCTACAAGACATCACCACGTAGGCTTACACATAATAATGATAATAATAATAGTGAGACTCTTATAAAGCGCTCATTTCTACCTAAAAAAGATACTCAAGGCGCTATATAACAGAGTACATATTATGTCACGTTACAACAGTATCACAGAAAATAATAAGAACAACAAACCAACAAACAATATATACGTACACATATACATACAGGTATACAATTGTCAATTTAAATTGAAAAGGTAGGTCTTGAGATTCTTTTTGAAACATACATTCTTACATGCTCAGTATACTGATTTCAACTGACCTTTAGGGGCTTGATTGATAGAATACAGCTAATTTCCCATCCGAGCTTGCTTGAAGACTGTATGTCACCTCCTTATGCTAGTTTCTATGGACTGAAGTCTTCTTCATTACTCAGTTGGTAATCCATGGTATTATGGCAGTTTCTACATTTACACAGAGCTGTGCACGGCAGGTCATTCTTTCGGCAGGGACAATGACCCTGGCATGTGCCCTGGCACACACACTTTACAAGTTCTGTTACAGCTTGAGGAATAGGTGGTTCCAGACATTTCTTGGGAGAGAATGTCCCATCTGTTGATGTTTCCCATCCATTTTTAGATAGAGGTGGTATTTGTTGAAGTGGCTCTTTGTAGCTTTTCCCGATCATTGATACAATGTATGCTCGCTGAATGTGTGGTTTGAGTGCTCCAAAGTGTCGGTGGCAATGTCTCTGCTTCAAGGTTTTTTATGCCTCCACCAACGAAGTGGCCGGAGGCATTATGTTTTCGGGTCGTCCGTCCGTCCATCCGTACGTACGTCCGTCCCGTTTTGTTTTTGTCGATATCTCAAGAACCGTGTGGTGGTTTTACATCAAACTTGGTATGAGGTTATATCCTGGGGGATAATACTTTGTTTGGATTTTAGGGTCATGGGGTCAAAGGTCAAAGGTCACAGGTTATTTTGTGAAAAAAAAACTTGGTACAATATTTTACATACTATGAGACATGAACGTTTAACTTGGTGTGAGGGTAGAGTATGACAAGACAAATATTCACTGGTATTTTGGGGTCAAAGGTCAAAGGTCACAAAGGTCCTTATGATATAACAAAAATAAAATGTTTTTTAATATTACAGATGTTAGACCCATAAACTTCAGTTTAAAGCCACTGATTAACATCGTGTTTGATCGATTTAAAAAAATTCTAAAACTGAGCTGCCTGACCAGTCTAATTATGTTCAGATGGATGACAAAACAAACAAGAATGCAAAAATAATGAAAGTAACACATTAACTATGAAGATATCTATGATAATTGCATTTATTCTCGGTCCGAGAATAATTCTAGCACAGTAGTCTATGGAGGTGATTTCAAATTTTTACTTTTTTGAAGTACTAAATGATGAGTTTGAAGCAAAATATTTTCACAGCTCATTTTTTACACCTTATCAGATATTCTGATAGCATTTAGGACCATGCAGCTCAGATTTTTTAAACTGAACATAATGTTAGCCAATGCCTTTAAGTGTATGGTTATTGGTTAGAGTATATTTAGCCAAATATTTACCATTAAAGGTCAGCCAGAATCCAGATGATGTCATGGTCACTGTAGTGCACTGCACTCTGCCAGATGGTGGTAGGGATGTTTGAGTAGACATGGTCTAGCAGGGATCCACTGATGTGTGTGGGTTTCTTCATGTCTTGGTGGAATCCACATTCCTCCATTTTCTTCTGGACATCCTGGCTGAGACTTCTGGTCAGGATATTGACATTGACGTCCCCAAGGATAAGGGTTGGCAGCTTTGTTGCTGTCAACGAATCAAGAAGCTTGATGAAAGCCTTGTTGAACTGTTGGAGGGGTAATTTGGGGGACCTGTAGAGGGTCACCAGGAGTAATGGCTTGTTGTGCAGATCTACAGATCTCCAGTGATGGGAAAATTACTTCTGTCTCCTTTCTTGAGTATTCTAGAGAGGAGTCGATGTATATACATATCCCTCCTCCTTGTCTTCCTGTGGATCTGTCCTTTCTTAGCTGCTCATACATTGGTAGGGAGTACATGTGAGTGGTGCATTTTTCATTAAGCCAGGTTTCTGTAAGGCAGATCACATTGCATTTCCCCTCATTTGCGCTGTTCAGCTAGCATTCCAACTTGGCATTATGATTTTTATATTTTGGGCAAGGAGAACACAATTCCCCGTGAACTTGATAGTTTGGAACTAAAGATTCTGGTTAAATTGTGTAATTGAGGCGATTTTGCAAAACAGATAAAACAGCGAAGCAGGTAAAAGTGTAAACAGTTTCAGCTGAGCAGTACTGTATTTCACTTAGGTATATTTCTTATTATCATACAAAAATAAAGTATTTAATTTTAAATTCAGTAGGATGTTTGTATGTTACCTTTGTACTGTTCAGCAATTTCAGTCTGGTTTCTGTGAAGTTCTTGTAATAATACAGGTTACGCGAGGCATTACTTCACTGAGTTGGGGCTGTGCGTACAGTAAATAAACAAAAAATTGAATATCTTATTTCTTTAAAATATGGAATAAAACATTTAAATGAATGAAGTAAAACATTTATCTAAATCAAAGCTCCACACTTACTGTTTTGGTGATGACCCGTTCGGGCCACCAAATTCATCAAATTCTATTTTTTGTGGCCCAAGAGTGGAAAGTGGTGGCCCGGAACAATGAAAAACCTATAGTTTATGTACATTATTTTTAAAATTTGGGTTGCCCGTTCGGGCCACCAGATTGACCAGAATCAACATTTTATTCAAATCTAGTGGCTCGAAGCCAAGTTTCGGTGGTCCTAAACAATAAAAGGCATAAAAATGAGTGTTGAATTGACTGACCTACTTAGGCCAGTTGACTCACATTGTGGTTGAATCTGGATGTATGCCTGGCCATTACCTTGGCTAGCCACGGACTTGTTAATTTTGAGCCCTTCTTAGACATTAATTTATGGGTTAAACCCATAAAATAATGTTTACATCTATTACACCTTGATCCCTTAGCCATACTACTGACTACCTAATGATATACTGATTTAAGTCATTTTACTTTGAGATAGTAGTAGTATGTTACCGGCACCACGACGGGGACGCGGATCAAGTTGTCAAGCCATGTGCAACATGCTTTTATCATTTGTTAAGAGCTATCGCACATAGCTTGACAGGTGCCATGTGGTTTTTTTTATATTTTTTTTTTTTATTATACATTTCATTCAACGAAACATTCCAGCAAAAAAGTCATACATAAATACAGATATATGCATACTGAAGTTATGAGAAATCTCCCGATTGTTTGTGATACTGTCAATACCTTTTTGACATTAGCAAAATTGATTTTGAAACAGGTTGCCTTATATATTGTAATAGAAATCCATGATATATGTCAGTATTTGTCAGTTCCCTGATTATTACTTCAGGAGTTCTACAATGCAAAGTTCTTATTCATTTTTTTTTTCAATATGACTGATTTACATGTATTAAGTAGTAAGTAGTAATTTTGCCTTTCTTTGTAGTAGAGATTCCCATAACTCTACATCATTCAAACAGATTTCTGATCTATACCTGGACATTGTATTGAAGTAAATATTCCTTTCTGGAAATTGATACAGTGGAGCCCCATTGCAACGAGGTTGGATGTATCAAGGCCCTTTTATGATGAGGTACTGTATGAGCTGGTATTTTCGTGAGGATTTTATTTTCGTGAATTTCGCAAGCATTCTGCTGATCACGAAAATACCATCCCATCATACCACATGTACAAAATGATGATAAAGTGCATTCAAGGCTGGCCAGCTGGCCTGTATGGCATGTAAACATGCATACATTTGCATTGCTAGTAATGACAGTGACCCGCTGCTGCGATCGCCACTACTCCATGTACTGTTTCATAGTACTAGTACCCGTGTACCAATTGCGAATTTAACAACGTGCGAAAATGCCACTGATACCGGATTCAAAAAAAGAAAAAAAAATAACTGAACACGAAAATATTGACTTATACAGTATATTGCTGGTCCCATTTTGTCATTTTCATTTTAACCCTGGTACAATGGGGTCAGTCCTTGTTATGATGCAGTTCCACTGTATTGTACATTACATGTACACTGTATACATACACTCAAATATAAAAGTATATATATAAAGTAGGGCATTGACATACATGATCAACACATAAAAACTACTTCTCTCTTCTATAATAAACCTGACTGTTCACAATTAAGGAATATATTGATCCTTTCATGTAAATCATTTTCAAGTTAGCACAGAGGATTATTACACAATTTCCATTTGTATATTATCCATATCTGTTAGGTATTGGGTCATATAAAAATCCAAAATTAAATTCTGCAAATTTGTTTTATCTAATTTTGTTTCAATTAAATATGTCACTTTCCAATTTGTCACTTTGCTCTTTGTTAAAATGTCTTCTCTTTTGTACCATTCTCTGAGTTTTATTGTTCAATGGTTGGATATCATGCCATGAAACAGAAGGTTTACCTTGAAATCGGGGGGGGGGGGGGTGCATTATACTGGCCCCTCCCTTTGCTCTAATAAGGCCTGAAATACCACAGTTTTTAATAGAAGAACAAAATGGCTGTGAAAAACATGTGAGTCAAATTAACAGGATTAAAGGATATGGAAATTAGACTTCAAGTCTTCTAAAAATCTGTCGTAAATTATCAAAATGTTATCAAAATTCATAACATGAAAAAAAGTGTAGTAAAATCTTGTTTTATTCAATAGAAACATGGATGACTTTTCCATATAATCTCAGTGTGTACACTTATCCATATAAATACTCATTTTTATTTACACCATAGTTTAGAAGGCCTGTAACTATTTTTTCAGTGCTATTTAGATCTTGATAGGCACAAGTAAAGCAAAAAAAAAGTAACCCCTGGTCTTAGAAGAAATAAATCTGCTTATATAATCAGTCCTTGGGGGCATCTTTTTCAACTTCTTCTGTATCACTCCATTCAAAAAGACTCCTTTGGGACGCATTCATGTACCTCCTTCAGTTCATTCTCTTTTTCTTTGAGCTGTGTTCTGAGCTCTTTCTGCTCTTTCCTCAAATTGAAATTTTCCTGCGCAAGGGAACAGTTTTTTCTTCTTAGTTGTTTTATGGCTGATGTTGCCTTCAGGAGTTCGTCCTCCATTTTTTCCGCTGCAGTCATCATTGTCTCTGCAGCTTCTTGCAGTGTACATCTCCCCCTTGTTAGTTTAGTGCAATTGCCCATAATGCTGACAACCTCTTCATTTCAGCCAGGTGCTCCATACTTTCTACGTGTATAAATGACAAAACAAAATCAAAACTTTAATTATACAGGTATGACTATGGCCTTCGTTACGAAATTCTTGTAATTCCCATAGACATTGACAGGGATCATCCGTATCCCGTAGCCAACGGGTTAATTTGAAATGCTGCACACAAGTATGAAATAGGCTTTGGCAAGTTAGTCAGTTCCTGTCCGTGTCAGTCATGTTCATGTTCATGTTGCTTCTATAGTCCTGATATCCTATTGTGCCTTAAATGTTATTTATTCCTATGTGGTCCTATCTAACAATATGATTTTTAGGCTTGGAAGTGTGTGTATGCTGATGTATGTGGTTTACTTAATAAGTAGACTATATTTAATGTGTTACCCCTATGTGATCCTACCATGTTCTTCTTTGAGCCTAACTTGGTTCTGTTCTATTGGGAGCAATGGCGACTTACAGCTGTGTCATGACCTATGTCTAATGTAGCACCACCTTGCTCCTATACTAAGAACCATTTGTATCTATATTCCAATTGTGTATGGCCATGCAATTCTGTATTCGTTCGCCCTATTAGGACTGTTGGATGTCAGCCACTGGCTTTGGCACGAACTAGCCCAGAATTCTTCCTTACAGGCCATATTCACAGGATTATACTTACCAAGTTGATCTGCTTGTAGTTGAAATCCAAGGAGTAGAATGAGTTGCTCTCTGTATTTCTGATGCAAGGGTAGAATATGGATATGTTGAGAAATTCACCTTTATTGTCCCCGCCAAACGAGTTCGAGCAGGGGACTATGAAACGGGCTCCGTACGTGTGTGTGTCTGTGCGTCCGTCCGTCCGTCCGTGCGTCCGTGCGTCCGTGTGTGATCAAAATGTTCAATTTGCTACTTCTCTGTCATTTATGAGCCAATTTTGATTCTGTTTGCTTTATATGATAGCACTATATGGGAGCTTTGAAACTTCTACACAGAATTTCAGTCGTGACCTTTGACCTTGACCTTTGACCTATATTGTACATTTTGCTACAAAATGCTACTCCTTCGCCATTTCTAACCCGATTTCGATTCCGTTTGCTTTATGTGATGGCACTAGGTGAGGGCTTCAAAACTTCTACACAGAATTTTGACCTTTGACTTCTTTGACCTTTGACCTTGATTTTTGACCTATATTGTACATTTTGCTACAAAATGCTACTCCTTCGCCATTTCTAACCTGATTTCGATTCCATTTGCTTTATGTGAAGGCACTAGGTGAGGGCTTCAAAACTTCTACACAGAATTTTGACTTTTGACTTCTTTGACCTTTGACCTTGATTTTTGACCTATATTGTACATTTTGCTACAAAATGCTACTGGGCAATCTCACAATAAGTGGGGCACATAAGCGGGACATTCAGGCTGCAAATTAAGTTTTGTTAATTAAATGCCATTTTATTATTTTCATGTAGCAAAATATGTGTTCTGCCATAATCAAAATGTGAAAAGATAAGTTAGGACCACCTTTTCTTTCTACTGGACCTTGGATCATCATGTTCACAAAAGTGAAGGTACATGTACGTAACATGGACAGACATTGGTCCCCTTCAGCAGTATATTTTATTCATAATTTGAAGAAGCTGTAATTAATATTTTCAGGTACCATGCACAATGAAAGCAAAGTTGAATATTTCCGTGGTATGTACATTATTTTAAGAAATATTGTGAAATGTTAACATTGATTAATCGTAACATTATTTACATGTTTAGTTTAAATTCTCTGTTAAGCCAATGTGGGAAGCAAGGGCCTTTCAAAACAACTTTTGTTACTTTTTATACTGTGTATGAATTACTTAAAGTAAATGCTCTTCATAGAAATACAATTGTTTAAAGTTACAACACAATGTTAACCATGTGGTCAAGGAGCTTGTGTCATTGAAGGTACAAACATGGACAGACGTCTGTCCATGTTCGTACCTTCACTTGTGTAATGGTTCAGAATTTCTAACAAGAGACATCTGTATGCTCTGATCTGCTAATAAAAAAAAAACCGATTACATGAAATGAAATTATTTTGACCATGTAAAATTACATCACCTGAAGGATAATAATCATGAGGGGAATCTGATCTTGAAGGTACAAACATGGACAGACATCTGTCCATGTTCGTACCTTCACATGTGGAATCATCCAAAATTTCTTATTAAAACCATCTGAGCTCTCTAATCTGCTAATAAAAGTAGTGTATGACATGAAATGAAAGTATCCAGATCATGTTTAATTCTATTATTAGAAAGATGTCACCATCATCTGTCAAGGAAGGTACGAACATGGACAGACACATGCGTTTACTGTACAGGTTGTCTGTCCACACACGAAAAAATTAATTCACACATATTTTTGAATGATCCTCAAAGGAAAGTGATTTCAGACATTGTTAGTATATGATGTCTTTCTGAGGCCATAAACCTTGATGACTCATCTTTCTGCATATTTTATTAAATTTTATATTCAATGAAGGTACAAACACTGGTGAAGGTATGTAACAAAGTGGACAGACAAGTTTTTGGCTACTGTCAAGTCACGACAGAAACTTGTGGGACTTCCCTAGGGAGTGGAAGTATACTGATTATGTAGATGCTGGCCTGGCATGTCTTATGAATCCAAGCAACTGCACTGATATGGCTTATTTTTCAAAAAATGAGTCTCCTTGAAAATCTGTTACATACCTTCAAAAAGTGGACAGACAAAGCAACACTTAAGTTTGATTGCCAATTGCATTAAATTTGCTTTCAAGCTAAGTTAGTTTTGGTTAAAACATTTCAACTTATCCCGTAATGAAACTACTTAATCACCAAAACTCTCTTTCTGCCCACTGGGAACAAAAAAAAATTAACAGGTGAAGGTACGTAACGGGATGGACAGACATGCCTATATCATACAGGCTATAACTGAAATCCATTTTCATTTAATAAATGAAGTAAATCTGAAAGGTAGAGACATTTCTTATTTCAAATCTGATGTAGATTGTACAATGGAACTATTCTGGATTCGGTTTCATTGCTAATTTTTTTTAGATTACTGTTTAGATTTCTGATACTTAAAATGTCCCGTTTTCTATGCCTGTTTTACTGTCTAAATTGACGTTTAATGTGATATAACAAAAAATCCGCCCATTGAATGAACTCAGTGTTATCTATACTATCTCTCACACTTATTCTTTTCAAGAAAATATATAAACATAAAGAGGCAAATCTGAATTACTTTTATCATCAAAGCTCAAATATCAAAAGTCGAAAAGGGAATAGTTATTGTGGGATTGCCCTACTCCTTCGCCATTTCTAACCCGATTTCGATTCCGTTTGCTTTATGTGATGGCACTAGGTGAGGGCTTCAAAACTTCTACACAGAATGTTGACCTTTGACCTTTGACCTTGATTTTTGACCTAGCTTGTACATTTGGCTACAAAATGCTACTCCTTCGCCATTTCTAACCCGATTTCGATTCCGTTTGCTTTATGTGATGGCACTAGGTGAGGGCTTCAAAACTTCTACACAGAATTTTGACCTTTGACTTCTTTGACCTTTGACCTTGATTGTTGACTTATATTGCCCATTTTGCTACAAAATGCTACTTCCGGCGGGGACATATATTACGCACTGCGTAATTTCTACTTTTCCTTGTTTATAGTTGAAATGGATGGCGGTGACAGCATATTTTATGCAAATGAGCTCCATGGGTGAAAACATCATCCAATCAAATTGTGCATCAATTAAATTCCAGAGTCAACAACTTCTAAGTTTAGTGAGAGTTCATGAACTTGTTTACAGTGAGGTGACTTTCACACCTTAAAGGTACAATGTGAATATTGAACCGAAATATTTCAGTATCATCAATAAGTATCTATGATTATTGATAATACTGAAATATAGTACAACATGGATCGGAACATATTATGAAGATATCTATGAATATTCTAATATGTTAGAAAGTAATATATCAGCAAATATAGGCTGATATGATTGAGATTTCTGCTGTTTAATTCTACTTCTTACCCATGACATCAATGTACAGACCAAAATTTCCTAGAGACTGATTTACCTAAGTTTATGGTTTCCTTTGTTTTGGGCCACCACATTCCAGTCTTGGGCCAACAAGAGATAAAGTTTGTTGAATTTCATGGCCGCACTGGGCCCTGCCCGAAAAGTTACTGTGAAACCTTGTTGCAAGGTAGTATAATGTTACTATAGTCTTAGAATATTCTGAGATTATTTGTAATCATAGTTTTCTGTGTACCTTTAAACCTTAAAATGGTTCATTTGTAAACATGTTTACAGATTTTCACTCTAATATGCTAATTAGGCACCAGATGCTAATGTATGCAAAAATCCCCGAAATCTGCCTTAGATAGTATAATTGGTGGGAATTTAAAGCCTGTGAATGGTGCTTTAACCCTATTCTAACTGGGCTATTTGAGACCAAGTTTTTACTGAGGGGGGGGGTCAATTTGACCCCCCCTTCAGATCTCGGCCGCCGATCGTGTGATCGCAACGAAATTTTGCCTGAAGATAGAGCTGGATGTCAACTACAAGATAACATGGTCATACAATAGAAAAATATTGCCTTTCTATTTTTAATAAATTGATTATGCAAATTTCTGCATGAAATCATATTTTCACCTATAACTCCATTAAAAAGACTGGAGGATTGCTAAATTTTTATGTCAGAATTCCTCAAGACACATCAAACAATTTTCTTGTAAAAAAATAGCACAATCAAAATCAATTTCTTTTGTTTTTATTGTTTTGTTAATTTCTTATGTATTTTATTGTTTTTTCGACCTTTTGTTTTCTATTGTTTTTTGCCAAAATTTGTTGCAGGCACTCTTTCAGGCTTATCTACACTAGAATTGATTAATTTCAATAGTTAAAAGTTGAAATAATCTAATCTATATCAATTTAACCAAAAAACACAATTTGCATTGGATTTGCACACGATATCATGAATTTGAGCTGTTTTTTGGTTGACATGCATATGCAAAACATTACGTAACTTCAAACCGGTGTACCCGGACGTCGCAAATTTGGTCTCAAAATATGCGGGAGACTTCAATGAAAAAAGTCGTGAAACGACGCGGCAAAATCTTTGCGCGTTGCAAAATTGTGGCGCGAAACATCGAAGGGGGGGGGGGTCAATTTGACCCCCCCCCCCCCCCAGTTAGAATAGGGTTAATGAATTTTACTAGATCGACTGGTGCTGTGAACATGTTTACAGATTTTCACTCTAATATGCAAATTAGGTACCAGATGCTAATGTATGCAAAAATGCCAAAAATCTGCCCATAATCAATGGTCATTATGCCGGTGAAAATATATATATTTTTGAATACATACATTCTTATCAATTTCAAAGTTGTTATGCAGGTACATGTACATCATAACAGTTCACATATTTGATTATTTTGGGTCAAAACTATTGTGGTTATTTCAAACAATGATTCAGATTTGTACAGTTATTGATCATGCACTCGGTGGAAGCATATATTTCGAATATCCATCTAGTTTTCTCTTGAAGAGCTTCCACCTACGGTCTTGACTGTCTTGCATGCACTGGTTTTGGCATATCTGTGCACACAAAATCTTCAATGATGATTTGTCATGGTGTCCGTGTCAAAACCACTGCCACCTTGTATCTGGAAGACACAGATTACATCAGAACTTGGCTCAAGGTTGAGATAGTTCTTTATCCATCTACTCTTGGACATGCCTGCAAACTTCCCTCTCCAATCAGCACCACTGGAAGCATGGAGGCCAAGTAGACCTTTGCTTTTCTCACATCCAACAGCGGCACACCTTTCTTGTATGTCAATTGTTTGATTCGCCTTTCCTTTACCAGTGATGAAACTCGGCTTGCCTTGAATGTTGTTGTTGGAACACAAGCCCATCATATATATGAAGACGTCTGTGTCATGGGGAATGCACGTCTATGTCTCTAATTTCCCTACCGCTTCTTGATGCATCCAGGACATGCATAGGTATGAAGGTGTCTGCATCTTCATGAGAGTGCTTGGCGATACTAAACTCCTCAAATAAAGTTCTGCAATTCAAGTTTGAGGGGTAATATATCTCTTGTTGCCCCATCATCGTACGTGAATGTGGTATCATTAGAAAGCTTGATTATTCCTCTTACAATGATGTGTCGCTAGTGATGCTTATACTTCATGGAATGCACAGTCTCTCTGAATATGCAGCAAGGTCAAAAATGAAATGTTGCAAAATTTGTTGTTTTCAATAGTGAATTCATTCAAACTTCAATGACAAAAGAATGAAGACACAGACAATCTTTTCTGTCACTGTCTCCTCTCCATGTATTGGGAAATGGTTACATCTCATTAGGTCAGTAGTGGGTAGATGACCCAAGCACAGCAACAGTTTGATGGTTGTGGAGTCTTTGATGTCAAACTTTGGAGGATCAATGCCAACAGATCTTTTTTTCTTTTTTTTTTTCGTGTCTGAGCCTTCAAGGAATTGTCAGTGTATCTGTCATATATGATGTATCCTTCTTCATATGCACATACAATCTTTTGAATGAAGGCTTTAGCAAAGTCGGAGCAAGTAAGCATGAATGGATCCTTGTTATTGGTTTGTACAACTGCCATAGCATTGATAATGCACACTTTGCCTCGCTTGTCCATCTTGGCTGACTCACTTCTTGTCAAATTGACTTCTGGTTCAATGTTTGTAGATGGTGCATCATATTCTTCAATGACATGAATGAAAGCTCTCTTGTGAGAGGGAATGAGAAGACTTCCATCTGCAGGGTGCGACAGAAGCGCTTGCCCGGGGCGCTCCCACAGTATAACTGTGTACAAGGAGCTCCCCGGGGTTAGGGGGAGGGAAGAATAAGGAGCGCTATTTTTAGTGCTCTTGACATGGCTTGAGGAGCAAGGTACGTAGTCCTCCTCAAAAATGAAGCCCTGATAATTGACGTCAAATAAGGCTATTTCTCTCCTTTTTCATTTCTTATCAGAATTATCACTACCTACCGATAAAAAAGAAACAAATAGGCCTTAACCGATGTTAAACTTACTGTGACGCATACGTGACGCTGTGGGCGGATTGAACCTCCAGTCCATTTCTTGTTGCAGTAGGTGGTCATGAATTTTCCTTTGATTCCATCATTTCAGGCCCTCTCTCAGCTCACGTTCTGCTCCAATGAAATTTGTACCATTGTCAGACCTGATGATTTCTGGTCGTCCATGACGTGAGATAAATCTCTGCAAAGCATTCAAGAATGAATCTGTATCTAGTGAATGTAGTACTTCAATGTGTATTGCTCTGATGACGAGACATGTACAGATACACCTGTATCTTTTCACCAGACTCCTTCCTTGCTTTACCATGTAGGGTCCAAAGCAATCCACTCCTACATGACTGAATGGTGGTTTCTCTGCTGCTACTCTGTCTGCAAGTAGGTCTGCCATCAGACCTAAATCAACTTCACACAGTCCCTGAATCTAAAAAATACAAACTACTATCTTACTTAATATCCTATGATGTATCAGCATCACAACCAATTAATACCCTAGACCTACATCATGCCTTACAACTGCACTCATCAGTATTCACATGCCATATAGCCCTGTTACAGCCTTGTAATGATTCTATACACCAAACTTAATTGATTAATCAATTTCACTTATTGATTCTGATACACCCTGTTGTAATTTATACATACAGTACGGGCATTATTCTTCCTTCTACTTTCATCTGCCATATCACAGCACCTTCATTTTCATGCTTTATACACAACGAACACAACCTATTGTACACTGCACATCCATACGCTACGTATTGACTTGCACGTAACTAACATACAGTGGACTCCCGTTATAACGAAGTCCTCGGGACCGGCAGTTTTCTTTCGTTATGACGAAATTTCGTTATAACCGAATGAATAAACAATAAAAATACATAGAGTTGATAATGTTGCTGCCCTAAATTTTATTTCGTTGTAACCGGAATTTCGTTATAACCGTGTTTGTTATAACGGGAGTGCACTGTACATGCTCTTGCGTACATGCACATGTAAATCGTTCACACTTTTCTACCTAAATTTTCACATGCAATTATACTTTTTATCATCTTTATACTCGTACATCATTTCAACATTCCTCAACAGATATCTTAACTTTGCAATACTCACAACATTGGACTTAAGCCGATTAGCGTGAATTTACATGCAGAAATCACTGTCAACAAACACCCTGGTCTGTGATTTTTTAGGCTGGCAACCAACACCCTCTATCGACCGAATAAATCAATCTAGACAAATCCTCGCTTCTGTCACTGGAAACAAACACATACTTAAAACTTACACGTACAATAACTTATTTTCCTGCTCTAAATACTTCTGATGCGCCTGATGCGGGTCATGGTGGGGGGGGGGGGGGTCTGTAGTCACCTGAGGGGGGTCGGAGTTGTCAGTAATGTGACCACGCAGTCAGGTTAAAGTCGCAGTCCGGGTCTGGGTAAGGTCGGTCGGTGAGAGAAGAGGAGAGTCAAAGCTGACTCTCCTAAAACCCAATCCCACTACATTCCCCCTGTTTTATTGAAAGGAGGAGACCTCATACTGCAATTAACCTACCCCAATTACAGGCCTATAAAATCACACCTTACGGTGAACATTTAAAACATTACCCTACCAACCATAAGGGGAAATCTCGTCCATGGTAGACAACCATAAAACTTTCAAACGTTAACTATTAAACTTGCGGACCAACATATCCACATTCAATGCTGTATAAAACACTAACTAGGGTAAGAACTGTGGCCCAAACACCAAAACAATCATGAAACACTAGAATCTCTTCTGATTTTAATGGTTATCCGGGATTGTGATTGAGTCCCCTTTCTCAATTGCGTACACCTCCCACCATGTAGGGCAATGCGAATCCCTTGGGTATCCAGAGGTTGTTCGCTTACCCATAATCCCAAATGTACCATCAAAAAAAAAAAAAAATACCCAATCACATATTTTTTCCTCCTTCTGCAAATCAGTGCATTAAAAGATGTACTAAATCAGCCTCCAATAAGAACTGGAATAAGAACAAAATACGCATAAATACCTCTGGAACCCACAAATGTTTCCTCTCAGGCTTATGCAGCCAGGCTTCTGCCACCAGACTAGCGATGTCCATAAAGTTGGAGGGCATTTTCCTTGGTGGCACCGATGACCTGTGCCACTGACATCCTGCCTCACCTCTGCCACCAGTGCTGCACCTTCCCCTATGTATGCAGGGGTGTTGATGGGCACGTCACTGTTGGGGCTGAGATGGGGGAAATCAGTCTCCAAAAGGAGGCTTTCTGCTGATCAGTTCCCATGTGGGAGATTGATGCGTTTTAACTGAAGTATGCATGGGGAAAAGCCTTCCTCCATGCCACTGCTTCAGCTGGCAGCAATGGATATGGACCTGCTGGTGACGGGAGCAACGCTTCTTGAGTGCTACCCATACCAGCCGGTTGGGTTTGGTTCCTGCCGGGTCCACATCCTCGCCTCGCATGTGGAGAACCAGCACACGGCTGGACACTCCCATGCGAAGGATCCTATCCAGGAGTCCTTCCTGACTCTTGAATGTCTTGGGCGGACATGAAAAGTCCAGCCCCACCTCCGAAACTGCATTCAACCTCGGGTCGCAGATGAATGCCTTGAGGCGATCAAGAGTCAATGCCGTAGCATAAGGGGCCTGTTTGGGGTGTATTCCCACCGCTACCTTCCACCTGGAGTCCAATGGGAAGACGATCTTGCCGAATTGTCGGGGGTCACAATAATGAGGACACCCCCCACGACCTCCACTGGTACCCGGGGTGATCACTTGTCACAGTAGCGGCAGAAACAGAGGGGCATGTGGGAGTAGACATGCCACTTAACCTTCCCATCCGCTGCCCACAGCCCGCCACAGGGCACAACTTTTTCCTTGTTTTTGCTGGGCGGCCCTCATCACCCTGCAGTCGCTGCCGCTTACGGGCGCTGGATGCTCATTTCACTGAAGGGGCAATTTTTCCTGGGGGCAATTTTTGCCACTCAGAGTACGGGTGAAGTACTGGGTCTTTACTGCTTCATGAGCACCCACACCCCCCATGTCAGATCTCACACCCAGGGCATCCTGTGGTGGAAATCCCTCTTGCCCATTGACGTCCCTTGGGGTCCCAACCCGCTCATGCCTCTCTTGGGTGGCGCCCGATTGAGTGGCACGGGCACTTGGCTCGACCACAGGGGAGCCTCTCTGTCCATTGGGAGCTGCAGCAGGCCCGGAAACCTCCCTCCAAGGGGGCGGAAAGGGAGTCCGCACCCCCATAGAGGGGTCCCAATAGAGGGAACCCGACCCGCTGTGGCCACGTCTCAGCCCAAGCCCAAGCCCACCCCCAAGAGGTGCCTCCCTGTTCGACTCCGTGTGGGGCACATATAGATGTAACCACTCCCGTGACAAGTCAGTGTGGAATCGGAGGTAACTATGGAGGCAGCGGATCCACTCTCCATCACCCCTCCTCATTGCTAGGGCATGCTGCTCTCTTGTGAGAGCAGTAAATTCCCTGCGCGGGGGGCCTCATCAGATCATACCCACGACAAAGCAGACCGCGAAAACACAGTTGTCCCGCCCAGGTTGGCCCCCTGATATAATCTCTCAAAACGTCCTGGTCGGTCATGTTCGTCAAGTAAAACTATCAGTAGCTGTGGCTGACCGTTTCCGCATTGTACGATCTGGTGTAAATAGAGAGAAAACAAAATCAGTGATTAGCCTTACAGCAAGGGCAATAGTATTTATCCATGGCAGTGCTTTCTGCCACCGTTACATCTACGCAGCGGCTGTGGTACCACTCATCCTATTTGTCGCTTTGGATCATAAGACTCCCATCATCCGGTTTGTGGCATAGGCAATAGCCCATAAAGTCCAAATGGACTCGTTCCATGGGTGCTCCTGCATGATAATTAATCATGGGGCTTCTCCCGTACCGGGCGGTCTTTTTGTTCTGATTGCATACAGAACAAGTGCGAATGTACTCCTTGATGTCCAGCTTCATCCCATACCGAAAATACCTGCTTTGAATCTTGGCAATGGACTGCTCCCGTCCTACATGCTGATGAGCTCCTCCCTAAGTGACCTAGGGACTAGTAGAACCTTTTGATCGCCAACCCTCCAGTGGGTCCCATAGCATCTTAATGGCATCACTAAGTTCAGCGCCAGTGGACATCCATTCGCGCAAAGCTTTGAATCCCTTGTCATTTTCCTGTTTTTCCTTGAACCCCTCCTGTACTGACTGATCAGTACTGGGAGGGTCATCTGGAACCAAAAGGCTGACCAAGGAGTTCCTCGCAGCTCCATTGAAGAGCCACTGGAGCTCCCCATCCACCTCTTGCACCAAGGCATGTGTGCCTTTGCACTCCCCAAGGTGATATTCCTCTACCTTGGCTACTTGAACCACACGTCCACATCGTGCACCCTTTCTACAAAGGGCGCCCATATACCGTGTGCTTTCCTACAATATGCACACCCCCTGCAGGGCAAGTCCCCCAAGTAGAATCCCAACCTGAATTCCTCGCAAAAGGGGGTTCCGGTGGGGATGCGAGAAAGGGCATCCGCGTTTACATGCTTCTTGCCAGGACGGTGCTCCACCTGCATATGGTATTGACTCAGTTCTTCCATCCAGCGGGCAAGTTGACCCTGTGGATACTTGAAGTTCAACAACCATAGCAGACTGTGGTGATCAGTGTGTACGGTAAATTGCTTCCCTAAGAGATAGTGACAGTACTGGCGTGTAAATTTTACCACTGCCAGTAGTTCCCTACGGGTAACACAGTACCTGCGCTGCTCAGGAGACAGAGAGATACTCCCATACGCTATGACCTTGGGATTTATTCCTACTTTACGGAAATAGATACTTGCCTTATGCCCACAGATTTTCAATGAATTGCATGTGTACACATCCATGGCAAATCTCAGTCCAGTCCATCAAGCGTAGGTCATTGGTCATGGGGGGTCCGTAGTCACCTGACTGGGTCGGAGTTGTCAGTCATGTGTTAAAGTCGCAGTCCGGGTCTGGTTAAGTTCAGTCGGTGAGAGAAGAGGAGAGTCAAAGCTGACTCTCCCAAAACCCAATCCCAATACACTTCTTTCCCATTTTATATCATTTCTGTTCCGAGTTATGACAAAAAAGAAGAGAAAACATGCACTGTTCATTAATCTGAAAGTTCTGTATTCCGAAAGTTTGTTAATCCAAAGAATAAAATTAATCTGAAAACTAATAATAATTGTTTACAGATTAACAAACCTTTTTCTTTCCATTTTCAGATTAACGAATCTTCAGAAAAATGCTACTCTATGGAAAATTGCATACTGTAGTTCCAAACTAAAATTTGTTATAACATTCTTGCACACTCTCTCTCTCTCTCTCTGCATTACTCCAATTTAGGATTAACAGGACTTATGAATCAGTGAACTGCATGCTGCACTGAAGAGGAGATGTAATTATTGTTACCTTTGCACTTGATAATCATGTACAACCCTAGAGCTTGAAGGACCCTGAAGCCCTGGGCCTCAAGGGACTAGCACTAAGCGCTCGTGATGTGCGCTCTGTGGGCACACGTACAATTTCAGATTCACATTCAGAGCTTGTGACATGCTCAAATTGTGTGCTGTTTGCTCAAGTCATGTGTTGTTTATCAACATGATTTTCTTGTATTAATTAAGACCTTGATAGACAAGTGATTTTTTGTGTTATTTACCAATATTTAAATGATTTATTTTTGGGCAAGTAAAATTCCTGTTCGGGCAAGTGATTTTAAAAAAGTTATGTAGCACCCTGCATCTGAGAAAAAAAAAGTGACCGTGCGATGACAGACAACTCCGACTTCCCAATTGTTTCACTCAGAGGTTCGATCATTCCAGGGCAAGACTGCTGTACTACAAGTAATCGTGCCAGAAGCTGATAATTCTCTCTCAGCTCAGCTACCTTATTACCAACTTTGCATTTTGTTTCTTCTTGCATGTGCTGAAAGTCTTCAGATTAATGTTTTTTAATTGGATTCCAAACACACTCACGTAGTTGCTACCATTCTCTCTTTTACAAACTCTTCAAATCTGTCCAATCCCTTTCCATCTCTGTGGAGTATGTCTTCTTTTGCCTTTGCTGGAACTGCCGTATTTGAAACTTAATTTCATTAGATCAATGCTCTTGTCTGAGAATGGGTTTCCACAGTGATTGTCCTTTCTGATCAAAGAAGAATGGCTAAACATTCGAACTTCCATTGACCCACTAAGCTGATAGTGTTCCTTGGTTGCTGTTTTGTCTTTGCTCATGCAATAAGCATTCTGAAAGACATATATTATGATGACAAGTTGGGAACCAATTAGGGAGAATCTTTCAAGTGCTTCCTCATTCTCAGTGAGTCCAATGGTACCACCTACAACCTTCAGTTCCCTGATAAGTTGTTCCAGTGTTTGATCTACGAAGAGATTTGTGAAGTGAATACCTGATTTTGCCACCCTGGAGTCACCTTTACTTCAGAGCATTCCAGGTTTCTTTATCAGTCCCTGAAGCATCTACATTTCAGCAAGGTACACCAGGACTAGCCGAGCGTATTTGTAGAGGTTGTTTGCAAAGTAGTACTTCACTTGCTCCTCCATGGAAGCAAGATGTAGCTCCCATTCTCCCTGCCTACTTGCAGGGATTAAATGAAGGAGGCTTTTGACCTGCTTCATGTAGGTCATCAGAAACTACGCCATTTATTTCTCGCTTTTCTTGAGTAACAGTTTCGTCAAGCTTGTCTCTCATCGTTTCCTTCACTTCATAGATTAGTGTTACCTCAGCTTGCCTCATGTGAGGTTTGTTGCATAGTTTGTGGTATTTCAGCATCACAGTTTCTAAGCCTTTCTGCTTCAAGGAAGCTTCGAGCAAGAGTTCATGGCAGGCCATGATGTTATAGTCAAATGGAACTCAATACCTTGAACCCTTTTCCAGTGAAGATCTAACGAACTGTTGTTGGGAAATACAAACCAGCTTCAGTACTAATGAATTCAAGGCCTCTATCTTCCAGGTACTTTCCAGTGGCATGAAGTGAAGTAAAACAAGCATGAAGCTCACCTCTCCCCAAGATCAAATTCAAATTGCCTGTGGAAGATCTAAGTTTTACTCTTTCATACAAAGTCAAGATCTAGGGTTATGACAGTTTTGTGATTAGGACCAACTACAAAAGCTGATATCCCTTGAGCAAGACACAGCACTGGAGATAGCCATGTAGTCAGAGACAACAAAAGTGTTTTGTTGACTGATGGCATTTTTGTCCCGGCCGAACGAGTTCGAGCAGGGGACTATGAAACGAGCTCGGTACGTGTGTGTGTCTGTCCGTGCGTCCGTCCGTGTGTGCGTCCGTGTGTGATCAAAATGTTAAATTTGCTACTTCTCTGTCATTTATGAGCCAATTTTGATTCTGTTTGCTTTATATGATAGCACTACATTGGAGCTTTGAAACTTCTACACAGAATTTCAGTTGTGACCTTTGACCTTGACCTTTGACCTATATTGTACATTTTGCTACAAAATGCTACTCCTTCGCCATTTCTAACCCGATTTTGATTCCGTTTGCTTTATGTGATGGCACTAGGTGAGGGCTTCAAAACTTCTACACAGAATTTTGACCTTTGGCTTCTTTGACCTTTGACCTTGATTTTTGACCTATATTGTACATTTTGCTACAAAATGCTACTCCTTCGCCATTTCTAACCCGATTTCGATTCCGTTTGCTTTATGTGATGGCACTAGGTGAGGGCTTCAAAACTTCTACACAGAATTTTGACCTTTGCCTTTGACCTTTGACCTTGATTTTTGACCTATATTGTACATTTTGCTAGAAAATGCTACTCCTTCGCCATTTCTAACCCGATTTTGATTCCGTTTGCTTTATGTGATGGCACTAGGTGAGAGCTTCAAAACTTTTACACAGAATTTTGACCTTTGCCTTCTTTGACCTTTGACCTTGATTTTTGGCCTGTATTGTACATTGGCTACAAAATGCTACTCCTTCGCCATTTCTAACCCGATTTCGATTCCGTTTGCTTCATGTGAGGCACTAGGTGAGGACTTCAAAACTTTACACAGAATTTTGACCTTTGCCTTCTTTGACCTTTGACCTTGATCTTTGACCTGTATTGTACATTGGCTACAAAATGCTACTCCTTCGCCATTTCTAACCCGATTTCGATTCCGTTTGCTTTATGTGATGGCACTAGGTGAGGGCTTCAAAACTTTTACACAGAATTTTGACCTTTGACTTCTTTGACCTTTGACCTTGATTTTTGATCTATATTGCACATTTTGCTACAAAATGCTACTTCCGGCGGGGACATATATTACGCACCGCGTAATTTCTACTTTTCCTTGTTTGACTTTCAAAGTGGCTGCAAACTTAGAAAGTTTTAACAATGAATTTTCTTAAATTACAAACATGAATATATTCAAAAAGTTGAATGAGCTGTCTTACTCACAAGCTGACATAAGGGGTAAATTGCCTACCTGAATGGCGGCCCTACTGAAATTCAGCATGGCCACTATATATACCTAATGAGGTTGAACAATAGCTACACTGTATGATTTAAATGAAATCCTTGGCATCACAAACATAGGTATTGCCTCCATTTTTAATGATTTTCATCACTCTCAAGTCAAGATATAGAACAAAACCTATTTTAAATTGGCAGCCACTTTGGATTTCAAGATGGCTGCCAAACCTGATGAGGTAGAACAAAAATGATGACTTAAATTAAACCTCTGGCATCATAAACATGGGTAATGCCACCATTTCTAATGATTTTTATCGCTCACAAGTCAAGATATAGGACAAAACCTATATCTAGATGGTGGCCATTTTTAAATTCAAAATGGCTGCTGAAGATGTGTTTAGAAAAAATGGTACCCTAGACTTTTGGATTCAGCAGCCCCAAATTGGCAAAGCTAGCCAATAAAATCACTTTTGGCACAAAAAAATAACTGGAGCCATAACCCTGATATAAGCATCTGTACTGTGATGTGAAGAAATGAATCAAACTGGAGCAAATGAAAAAATAAAAGCTTTATGAAAGTCAGACAAGATTAAGTTGGTTATACAGAAATGGTATCCGCAGCACAAGTTTTATCATGTTTCCGTGGAAGAGTGCTGTTGGTCTTCACTCTTTCCCTCAAAGTCAACTCAAATGATGATTAGTAGAGTCTCCCTTTAAACCAGCTTCATTGAACTGATCTTGTCTTGCCATTTATCTGTGATGAATTAACTGTCATTCTGTCTATGCTTTCTATTTGAGGAAACCCAAAGAATAAGAATTAAAAATCTAATCATCTATCATTTTTTTTCTTTTTTTTTTTTGGGGGGGGGGGAATGGGTAAAGGTGTGGTGGAAAAAAAAAAGTCAGCAAAATCATTGTAAATTTTATTTTTGACTGTACAAGGTAAGATAAAATTGCAATTCTTGAATCATGTGCATTCCAAAAGACAAATTATTGATAGAAAATTAGATAGTGATTACATATTCATGTAATTGTGTGATTTTTAATGATGAGAATGGAATGTGTTATACTTGTGTAATCACCAGGCAGGCAAAATTGCTTTAGCCTGTCCAGGAACAGCATCCCACACACCTAGCAATCACAAATTAAGAAATGTCACCGCCATTTATTGTCATTTTGAACATATCAGTAGTAGTGTGTCGTAATGTGTTTGGCTTGTTGCTATGGAGCACATGACAGCAATCAAATTTGGCATGCATATTGCCTGGGATATAATCTACAAAACTGTAATTGGATTTCAGAAATCAATTCACTTTTAACAGTAATTAATGAATTATTCCCATTTATATTATTTTGGCCTAAAATACTCGCTTAGGCAATGGGTATGATGTTTTTTGGTGGAAAAGCTTACTAAAACAAAGTCTATCATTGTACAACATGAAAAAGAGCTGCACTCAAATCAATTCTTATGTATTTTATTGTCTTTGCAATCTGTTATATATGTCTTTGTTTTTAAAGCAGCAACAAAAACAAAGGCTACTTTAGGGTGGTTTTTTTTTTACTCCCTTTTGCACTTTTCTGCAGATATCTGTCAACATGTAATTTCTGTGTCATATCATCAACAACATTCCTTATTGAATGTGCGTGCCACTTGAAGAGAACTCGAGTGTGTCAAGCACTTTGATCATGGGAAATCAATCATTAAATTGTTACCTCTCAAGGTAACACTTTTCAAGAATTTTTTGTTCCTTGAGCTGCGTTGTTACTTATTGTTCTCTTCATGGAGTGTATTTATAAGATAGACACACCTTATCATAGTTATGTGTTTATCCCAGACTAAATGCTGATAGTGTATGCCAAAATATCAATACATAATGCATGGTGATTATTATGATGGTGATGGTAGTGTTGTTGCACGTGGTGCACGTGGTGATGATAATGGCAAGAAAATTGATGAGATAATAATGCTACTGACAAGACAAGGATTCTTTTCAAATTGCTGCTAATTGTGTGATTTTGATTTGATTTAATAAATCATATAAATAGAAAAAAAAAAGGAAAAGGATTATTACTTCAATAAACAAATGGATATCGTGACTGGAGTTATAAAGGCTTTGCCAGCAAATTCCAAGGTATGTTTAGCTGAAGGGCACATGAAAAGGAAGTGAATATTGAGGAAAATATGTCTGAAAGGGTTATATGCATACAATTTGTGCGTCTTTACTTTAATCCATTTCTGCAGAACAGTTGAACACTCAGAGTGAAATACATGTATTGACATACCCAAAAGATATAAGTTCAGAAGTCTGAATAGGGAATTGTGTATTTTTATCTTTTTAGAGAAGGACAGACACAGAAGAAGATGGTGATGATAATGCATAGGAGGAAAGAGAGAAAAAGGATAAAATGTAAATGTAAGAGAATGAGCAAGAGGAGAGAGATAGCGAGTGAGTGTATGTGTGTATGTCTTCAATTTTATACTGTACTATGTGCGCGAGCATGGACGATTCAAAGCGATATGACTAGTGACGTATGGGGCAGTGTGCACTTTGTCGAACTGAAATGCATTCAGACTGAAGTAATGGTAACCACAATTCTCCGTGCAAACCTTCAAACAACACATAATTACATGCGTTCAGATTTCAAATTTGATTTGCCAAAGCATTCGAAGTTTTTTCAGAGGACCTCATCCATTGCTCGCATTCGTCTAAATTACCCTGGCTGAAAAAAACAAATGGGGGTTGGGGGCGTGCCTCCCTGAAAGTCAACAGGGCCGGCAGAACCGAGGTAAAGGGGAGGCACCTTTTTTCTTCTTTTTTTTTTTTTTTTTGATAATACATAGGAATACATAGGCCCGAATTCACGAAGGCGGTACAAATGAAACCATGGTTTAAACCATGGACAAAAACCATGGAGCGCCAAGTGTCGCACGGAATATTTCGTTACGAAATTGGTGATTTCGTCGACAAAATTACCGTTTCGTTAACGAAATTATCATTTCGTGGACGAAATGTTTATTTAGTTACAAAATGTTGTCATTTCGTCACAAAATAATTATTTCATGAAGTTGCGGTGAGGCCTTTTTGTTTGTTTGTTTGTTTGTTTGTTTTTGTGTTGTTGTTGTTTGTTTGTTTGTTTGTTTTTTGTTTTTTTTTTGGGGGGGGGGGGTGCTTGGCAGCTGAAGAAACCCGGCGGCAGAAAGTTGCGCTGGAGACTTTTTTATATTGTTAGCTGATGAAACCCAGAAGTGGCGCCAGAAATACAAACTGCCCCCCCCCCCCCACACACACACACACTTTTAAAAACATGGCGCCGGCCGTGGTCAAAACGAAGTAATCTTTTTAAAAGCTGAACGATATCAAATGTTAAAGGTAACTACATAACAAAGAAAACAGAAAATAAAACAAAATAAACACAGCTTTGAAGTTGCACGTCAGCACAATTGAACAACTGTCAACTGTTGTCATGAAACAGTGGCATTGATCACAATCATATAAATCATGCAAATTTGGCGGTGTGGTAATAGCTCTCCCACTTATATCTTACTTTAAACGAATATCCGTACACCACACTCAATTATTTTTTTACATCACATTGCAGAAACTTAAGTAGCTCATCTTTGCTAATGTATTAAAGTGAAACGATCATCTGATGTGATGAATACATCAAATTTGATTTGAATTCATGGAGGAGGTATTATTAGTTGAAATGAATTTATCATGAAAGTTGATATAATAACATCACTTTTAATTCTCGAAAGTGTATGCGAAGACTTGATTAATGGGAATCTGTGCGATGATGACAACTGTGCTTCGTAAAGTGTGCAAATGGCTGTCAGATCGTCACGTTTCATGCAAAACGCACATATTCAAAAACTCTTTAATTTCTTGCTTTTCCGTCTGATTTTGAAGACACTTGCCCGATTCGCTTGTGACACTGTCCCTTCAGAATGCTTGTTTTTTGGGCAGTAAGTCGACAGGAAAACGTTGTGGGGTTTCTCTTTAATGTGCATGTCTCCTCCAAGTGGCTCCTGTTGACCCTTTCTCAGAGAAAAAGATATGATATATGATTGCACTTTCTGCGGGGTTTTGTTTATTTTTTGCGACAGCGAAATATGTGACGTTTATTATCAATCACGACCTTTACCACCGTATACCTCAAACGAGCTGACAGTAGAACCAAAGAGCTACTACCCACTCTTTGGTAGAACTATGCTGAACCTAATAATAGATGCAGTTATGACTTGAGGGGAGTGCATAACAGCAACCCTATCATGCCTATAGTTGCTAAATCTCTGTTCGCGTATGTCGGTCTGTTTAAACAAGGACTTTCCTACCACCAAAAATAATATTTTGTTTCCTTAACATACACCGCAATGAACGATTCCCTGCAAACTTCCTTTTCCCCTTTTTCTCCCTTTTAAGGCATCCAGAAGCGGCTGAAGTGCGCAAAGAAATAAAATGAATGGCCAAGATTGCGTCTATTTTTGCCATTTTATTTAGATATGAGCAATCGTTAGCATTATTGAACGCATGTTATTCACAAACTGGATGCCATCTACCCTTGAAACTTGCAGGAAATTGGGCGTTTTCACGAACGATTATTCTAACCATCATTTAATGGTTGCACAGCAAAGAAACATTGAGAGATGAATACATTGGTATGTTGTTTTCCGTTAAAAGATTGTAAAGTACATAAATCATATCGTCGTATATATCCATGCCAGAACCTGCCTGAATATGATCCTCCCAGTTCACCCTTTCATCAAACTCATATCAATAGAATGTGTGATATCATCATCACTGTTGAAGAAGATATAAAAACGAAATGCTGATAGATGTGATTAGGCAGGAATTAACATGGTGAAGTTTTCTTTATTCTAGGCGCCTTTTTCAGCCGTCATGGTCAGCAAAATGCTGTGTGTAGCTTTGTTGATCTGATTAATAATGATTTTTCTTTAACAACTATTGATTGTAGTTTTGTAGTGGTGAATATTAATGGGAAACATGATACTACCCCGCATGTGATCAGTCTCTTCTAATTTTGGCAAAGGGAGAGCATGCAGGAGCCATCTGAATTTCTATCTGATCCATATTTTAACGTGAGTATTATACGCTCTGTCAAATCCGTCAAAAACCATACATACATTCCGTGTTCTCAGATTACAGGCACAGGGAGTGTATAGGCGGGGGGGGGGGGGGGTTATTCTCTTTGTATGTGGGCCTACATTATATCATATTTGCCATTGTTCGCAAGTAGTTTTAGTAGTGGTAACAATGATTGTCTGATGTTCCTTTTCCGTAACCAAATCCCTGAGCGAGCCGTCTATGCAACTGGCATGTGAAATCAACAATACATGTACTGTATCACTCTCGGAGATAATTACCACTTGTTACACACTAGATGCAGCTATATGATCGGGGGTTGAGTAATATGTTATGTATATAGGCAACTGTGACGTATGCAGCTATTTTTCTTTAAACTGAAGCGATTGTAGTTCATCGTACTGACATCAATCGACGATTGTATCCTGGTGCGAGAGAATGAACGAAAGACTCCTATAACATGAATAATGAATTTGTAAGGTATATAGTAAGAGAAATATAGCTGGCAGGTGTGTATTCGGTAAAGGGGAAATCCAGTCCAAATATAAGTTAATCTGATAAGAAAGAGTGAAATATTACGAGTTCAACGGTATAATTTTGATCGAAATTTCGATGAAAAATAAGGAAGTTATGACATTTTGAAGTTTCGCTATGTAGGGGGGAAACAGTTCTTGAACAGTCAATATGAATATGCAAATGGCAAAGTGAGCATGTCATACCCTCACAACTTACCATATAAGTTTGTACATAAAATTTTGAAATTTCCAGTTTTTCAGTCAAACTCAATTATGGCCGAGGCTTAAATCCTCGTATATCTAATTGATCACTATTCTGAAGTTATTCAACCAGGAATAATATAATGTTTCAGACGTCAGTGACAGAAACATTGAATTTTTGCCTTTTTTTTTTTTTTGGTACACGATCAATGGAGGGTATGACATGGTTAGCTCACTCATTTGCATATCAATATCCACTGTACAAGAACTGTTTTGCAGAAATTAGCAAAACTTCAAAATGTCATATATTTTACCGTTGAACTTTGACTCTTTTTTTTTTATCAGACTAACTTATATTTGGACTGGATTTCCTCTTTAACCATAACGGAAACGTGTCATTGAAAAAAAAAAAAATATCAATGTCAGATAATACCAGTCAGATAATCAGGTGAACAGGTAGCAGTGGTAATAAAGTGTATTTGGGTTGAGACTGTGTGTTTACATATGTCTTTATCATGGTTGAGTGTGTTTTTGTGTGAGTGTTAGTTAATGTGTTTTATCATGGAGCTACAGTCTGCTCCAAATGGTCATGTGCCTGCATGTAAAGTGTGTTTGTATTTTGGGAACATATGTTTTTGATCGGACGGAGAGTGGAGGGAATAATCTCCGCGGGATACTATAGCGCACACAAATTGAACATTTCCATTTGATATCATGGAAGAGAAATTGTGAACCAATAAGGAGCAGACGAATGATTGAGGTCAGAAAACCACAAGGAACAGATTTTAAGAGCTACTATCGATGAACAAGAATTGAGCGACTATAAAGAGAAGGGAAACGAAGTAGAGATAGATATGGTAATAGAGACAGAGCGAGCGTGGGGGGGGGGAGAGAAGGGGTCATCGAGAAAGCTCCCGTGAAGATGAGCAATTTAAGGAAAAGGGTTGGAAAGAGAGAGGGAGGGAGCGCTGGTCTGAGGGCATATGGAATCTGTGTCACGCTTGAAAGTAGACTATGATTTCCAGTCTGTCGAGGATTCACCGTGGGCGCAGATAACGGATATCAATATTTCCGGAGGTACAATTGGTCGGTACCGTGCATACCACACGGTACTTTGAAAGGTTCGACTATTGTGACTGTCACAGGTGGAACTCTGAATTATCACATCCTTCGTCAGCCGCTTGACAAACTGGTGGCTGATCATGTGCTGATCGAGCTCACAGTACAAGTGGAGAACTCAACCGAGTACGTCACAGAACTTGCAGTATATTGGGGATTATTATTATATGATGCTACCTGCCGGGCATTGCGCTGCATCGGAGTAATTTCAGCCGACTGCACTGGAACCAAAACTCGTATTCTGTGGTTGTATTACATGTATCAAAAGGACAACATGAATGTGCTTGTGTCTGTTACGTTGCTCTGTTTCATCATGAGTAGTTGCTTAAGTCAGACCACTCTGTTATCAGAATCGACGACCAATACAAGCAATAGCCCTACGAGCTTCGCTAGTAACGGGACAGATTCAGCCTCGACTTCCAATAGTCCGGCAAGTAGCAAATTGAATAATTCAACGACAAAGTCTACGACGAGCTCGTCCGCTAAATCGACAACCAGTGGGATGACGAAGCCAGAAGGTATTACGAAGGCAGCACATTTGACGACCACGTCAAGATTGAAATCAACGACCAACTTGGCTAACAATGTTGCAACTGAGTTGACGACGAAATCCATTACCAGTTCAAAGACGAATTCAGAGTCAGCAGCTGCCACGAGAGCCAATTCGAGAACGAGTATGATGTCGAATTCAGCGGTTAAATCGACGGCCTATGCCTCTGCGAAATTGACGACGAAGACGACGGGCAAACGGACGAGGAAATCGACGACGAGTTTTTCGACTCCTTTTACGACCAGGCGAAGCGCTGCATCTCCCACCACGCATAGTTTAGTCATGAGAACGGCTGGCAATGTCGACGAAGCCGGTGGGGGTTCGTCGGTGAGTTCATCAAATAAAACAGAATGTTACGTCATGTTCATTTATTCAGTTTCAATAATATGATAGGATAGATATACCAAATGCTGACCCTATATTTGAATGTTTCTGCACCTTTTTTTACTATTCTTGTAGGATCCTGGCACATTTTCTTTTTATATCTAAGACGCTACGTTAAGACGATTGACCGTGACGATTTTAAGGAGATTGAGTTCCTAGGTCAGCGTCATATTTGGTGTTACTATAGTGCCCCTCCTGTTTACATCCATGCTGTTATTTTTCATCGATTTTATTGATCCCTCAAAACTTGTTTGATCGGTGATAGTTTCTCTAATTGTTACAACATGATTTGTGTGTTTTTGTAAGTGTATGTGCGTATAGTTTTATCAGGGAGCTTCCTTATTCAATCAGAAAGGGTGACAGTAGATTGGCGAGATGTATGTAGGGTAGAGGTGGATATACCTATAGGTCAGGTTGCAACTTTTTTACCTGTTTTCATAAACTTTTGTCGACTCTTCACAACTTGATTGGTTTGTCTCCCTTGATTGATCAAACATGAATTCCCTAAATGTCTCAACTTTCATTTTTATACCTAAATATGAACTTGAAAAGGTGCTGCAGAGCAAACAAACATAAAACACGCGATGTGAATGGTGTGGTGGTTCTTCCTCGATCGTGCGAGTGGCTATGATAATATGCTTTCACTTGATCCACACGGTAACGGAATCACATCACACACAGTTTTGACAAGACGGGGGCTCCCGGGGTCACACGGGTTGTGACGAGACTCGACAGACTCTCCTTAATTCGCTCCTTCGATCCATCTCGTCGTGTTATCAAACACACGAGCCGAGTCTGCGCCCGGGAGTCAAAGCGAAGGGTTCCAAATTGGCCTTGACACGAGCTCAATATGTGAGCGGTGATGGCAGTAGCATGTGCGTTCTCCGCAAGGGTTTAGAGACCTCTGGGTTATCCTTATTGTGATGTCATCATCGATGGCTTGCTTCTCTTTCTTGCTTCTCTTTCTTCAATCGACCGTTTAATACTAACAAAATCTAATGCATAGTGCAGGATAATTGGAATTCTATTGATTAAATCAAACACTCTTTCTCATTGTCTTGTTGCTATGGGTTGATTTGAGGTGATATAAGTTGTATGTCAATTATCTTCAGGTGAAGTAAGATGTTGAAATATTCAGTTCACCTCAGTCCAATTCAATTCAATTCAATACAATTCAGTTCATTTCAATTCAATTCAATTCAATTCAATAAAGTTAATTTAACTTGAGTTAGCTTAATTCAATTCAATTCTGCTCCAAAGCATGCAACCTTAACTTAGGGAAAAGTCAACGTCGTAGCGTGAATTCCCACTGAAAGTAATAACATGTGAAAAAATAAATTGCACACTAAATTGAGAAGACATATTTTGAATGTATATATTTTTTCATGTGTCTTAAAAAAATTTATGAGATACATTTTGTAGACCGCTTTTCTTTAGTGTTAGCATCACTTGTGACGGTGATGTTGTCTTAACAGCAATACTTTTCACGTTTACCTCCATGATTATGGTATGCCATGCCGACGTTTGTTGAGTATATCAGCGGTATTCCACTATTCATTATCATTTCTTAAAGAGATCGTATAGTTTTGGCTGAGACCTAACTTCAGGTTTCCAACAATTAGGGGAGATAATGAGAAACGTCGTAAGAATATGAAACAGAATGTAATTCAAAGAGGATTCAACATTCATTTGATGAAAATTGGTTTTAAAATGGCTGAGAGCATTTCTAATAAAAGGTGGGACCCACCTTTTAATAGGATCGCTTTGTTTTACTTTGTTTTTGGACATCTCGGCCATTCCAAAACCAATTTTCATCACATAAACTTTGAATTCCTATTAGGGTGCTATGCTTTGTACTATTTCATAAGTGGTTTCTTGGTATCTTGCAAAAAGTTAAAAGCCCAATCCTCATCTCCACCAATACTACACTATCCCTTTAAGTTCCTAAAATATAGCTATAATATGTTCTCAAATATGTACTTACGCTACTTCATAATCATGATCTGAAGCAATTTAGTTGGTTTCCTTATTTCAACTATTACAACATTTCACACCAAACTATGTACAAACTTTTCATCAAAGGATGATATCAGTTGCACCCACATGGAATTATTTTTAGTCAAAGCTGATATCATCTATATTGTGTACTTTTCTCTTAATGATCCATTATCATCTGATTTGGTAGCTGTCCTAGGCATTACATTCAACAATAAATACAACATCTAACAAATTACAAAATGATGCTTAACTGGTCTATACCAACTGCTACAGATTCAACTTGACTACTAATAGCTGCTAACGATAGGTCGTGTATCCAGTCTGTAGTCGCTTTGTGCTTATGTTCGTGAGTTACAAGATTCTTGTCAATCCCTATAACGAAGCAGCTATTTAAGAGCCACGAACACTCAAAACTTTCTCCTTTGTCTCCTTTGCATGTGACCTCAGACACGGGACTCTGATTGTCACTTCTCATCCAAACTGGGCCGGTCAAACAAATCCTGGGCCCTGTTTCATAAAGCTGTTCGTAAAGTTACGCATTACGAACGACTGGAATATGGAGTGCCAATGTGTGCCCATTTTTTCCCTCACGTTTTAACAAAGTACGACTGTATGTCAATATTTCATCTACATTGGAGCAAAAATACACTTTCAACTAAAAACGTGTGTAATTAACGATTAAGAATAATCATTACCATCTGCAAATTTCAATTTTAGCTATTGAAATTAACAATGATTAGGAAACTCACTTGGCTTGCCATATCTAAGTTGTTCGTAAAGTCGTACGTAACTTTACGAACAGCTTTATGAAACAGGGCCCAGTGACATTTCATAATGGTGTCGATTTCGTCATGCATGTATAGATTATACTATCGCAGAAGAAGACTTCTTTATATATATATATATATATATATATATATATATATATATATATATATATATGATACAACGGTTAACTATAGAATTTTCAGCACTAGAAGAACGGGATGCAGCCAAAAGGGGGAATGCGTCATCACGGGCCCATAGCATATTTTAAGGTGGTGTCCCCTTTCTCCAAACTGTTTAAAGTAAATGTCCACCAAAATTTATCCGGAGATGGCAGGTTAGCGGCTATAGCGCTGAACAGTTAAAGATAAAAGTGTCGCACCGATATGCCTTTGTGTCATCGAGTGCACAATCACATGACATATTTCATTGGACTTGAGATGGGTCTTTCCAACAGCAAAAAACCTGAGAACGTTTTACTCACGAAAACCTTCATATTGAAGTGTAAAAGAGGGCTGCTCAATGCTTTAATTCATCAATTCCATTTCTATCTTGGACCTCGAATATTTAGATAATGTATGCATGTAATAATAAATATGATCATGCGAATGTTTTAAGCTTGATTTCTTCATCGTAATTGCACACGACACCCTGGTAAACACACACATCCTCAAGCATACACTGTTGAAAAGGTTGCATTTAGTTATTCCGAAGATTCGTTAATCCGAAAATAAAATAAGTTTCATTATTCCGAAGGGGTTTCTTAATCCGGTAATGAAAGGAAAAGGTTCGTTTTTGCAAAGGTTCGTTAATCCGAAAACGAAATAGATTTCGTAGTTCGTTAGTGCGCACCTTTTTCATTTTCTGACTAGCAAACATCTAGGAATGTGTATGTTTTGGAACAAACGAACCTTTGGAATAATGAAAATCACGCATTGAAAATCGAGACAATGACCGGGCATCCCCAATCATAGTTACGTTGGCAAGAGGGCGGAGATGACAATCAGTGAAGTTGTAAGCAGTTGTGGCCACCAAACCACACTCCTGCGGATATTTCATTAACAACAAATTCGTTGGCGAGCACATCGGTAGATTACTTTCCTACTAAACTATGATGACACATAGTCTGTATACACTGCATCGACAAAAACGAGGTCATAAACACGAGATAATGGCTGGAGTTCGTTGTGAGTAGAAAGGGAATGAAGAGTCCCTTATTGGGTGTCTTCAACAAAACACTTCAACGAACGTACCAACATCACGGATTATACAAAGTGATTGATGATTATTTTTGCTCTTCTCGCCTTATACGCACTGCATAGCGTGATACGGAGCTTCAAAGTGTCCCTGAGGAGGCGAGATCATTAAATAATTGGAAGGAATGCACCCTACAAGCATTGCTTCTTCAGCATTCATCCCAATCACTTGTAAAAGTGTAGACAATATCATTTTATGATATGTATACTTTGTATTACGTTTTGATTTTCGTTGATTGGAAATAAACTATGATTGAACCTTGAACCTTGAACCTTGAATCTCCTGCATTTTCAAAACTTAAAAATGTTTTGTGCTTTTTTTTTTCCACCTTATCATTTGTTTATCCATAAATATCATTTATCATATTTTGTAATTGTTGACACATACATGTACTTATGTTTTATGTGAGAAAAAAATATATATCTACAAGTTCTGTTGGAGATGAAAAAAATAAATGAATGAATGAATGAAAATTATTGTCGTCGTCTCACCTTTTCGGGTCTGAGAAGGCGAGATCCAGAAATCCCTGATCTCTTCCTCGCGACTTCTCTGGTCCGAGAAGGTGAGATCCGGAGATCCCTGATCTCGTCTTTTCATCTTCTCGGGTCCGAGAAAGTGAGATCCAGAGATCCCCATCTCGTCTTTTCGACTTCTCGGGTCCGAAAAGTGAGATCCGGAGATCCCCCATCTCGTCTTTTCGACTTCTCGGGTCCGAGAAGGCGAGATTTGGAGACCCCCGTTCTCGTCTTTTCGACTTCTCGGGTCCGAGAAGGCGAATTGTGAGATATTGTCTTCTCGACTTCTCGGCTCCAAGAAAGCAATTAGATGGTATCTATGATAGTAAAATCCTCCAACTCGCCTTCTCAGACTCAAGAAGTCGAGAAAACGAGGTCTCGGATATCTCTTCGCGCCTTTTCGGAGCCGAAAAGACGAGAAATCATCTCGTCTTCTCAGTGGAACTTATAAGCTTCTTTACAGCGTGAAGTCTGACTGCGTACGAATGCGTCCGGTGATTGAGCAACATCGAAAAATAAACCCAGTCTAGCTTGCATGGTGCCTGGTTGTTAGTGACGTGTTCCATGTGTAGAGATGAGCTTGCATAGGGTGAATCATTGCTACCTGCTCCAACCAGGGCAGAAAACGGCATACTGGCATGACAGGTGCATGCAGACAGGCAAATGTCCTTCACTCGTGCTATACGTACGGAGATTTTTACTGCGTGCAAACACTCAGACCCAACATGTAAGAAGTCATTTCCCCAACTACCCGTACCGTTGTGTAACCGAGGGCGCTGAGCTTTACTTTGTAGAAATATAGTAATAATAACTACATTCTTGCATAGTTATTTTTTCCCTTTTTTTCCTTCAATAAACCCAAACCGTTGTCTTGGACATTCCCACCGAGGAAAAAAAAAAGTGTTTTTGATATGTTGTGAGCATACATACCCAGATCCCCGTATACTGGTATTTTCCTCCGTGGAGTCTCATTATTTTACAACGTATCTGCCATTAATCAACTCAGACACTGTGTCCCTAATTGGCATGAATGCACATCTCTTTACAAGATGAATGAACCATTGACATTTTTCTTTTATCTCTGTGATTTAATCATTTTCGTTGTAGCCACAGTCAAGTACAACACCGTCACCTTTTACAGAGATCAGCTACAGCTCCGGCGTACCATCGTACCTCACGAGCGACTTCATCTATGACAGCTCTGGTAAGAAACAAACGTGGTATCTATAGACACCCCTTGATCCCCCTGCTATGACAGACGAGAGAACGAATTGTCATGATTTTAGGAAGGTCTTTGACTTTCGACAGCTGCTAACGCGGAACAGACTGACGAAAAAGAGAAGGGGAAAAAAGCATCGAAAGTGAGAAACATAATAAACGTGCGAACATCAATCTAGCAGTCAGCTACTTATAATGACGCCTGCCTGAAGTTGTCACGTATTACTGCGACTTTCATATTTTGAGAGTAAACTTTCGGTATCTCATCGCAGTCAAGGAATCCTAAATTTCCAGCTGGAGAGGCAATTAACCCTTTGTGTGCTTTCGGTGCTGATTTGCACAGAAAATCCCATAGCGTTGTTCACTCTAAACAAAACAAAATCAGTGGGGGCGCTGTGGCATAGTGGATAAGACTCCCGATTCCCGATCGGAGGACCAGAGTTCGAATCCCGCCCAGTGCTTACGTCCTTGGACGAGATGATTTTACCCACTGTGTCCCTCTCGACCCAGGTGTATAAATGGGTACCTGGCAACGCTAGGGTAATAATAATAGCAGGGCCCTCTAGTAGAGCAGTGGCAACACTGAAGAGGCTACCCTGGGTAAAGGAAAACTTATTATTATTACTCTGTCACACTGTCCCTGGTTCCTGTCACAGAAAGGGTTAACCGTTAGTGGTGTAGTTGTTTTGGATTCTATGCTGTATGTACAGCTCGCCCCTCTTTCGTTCTTAATTCTTCAGCGAGGCTGATGGGGAGTGTCTCCAAACATATCCTTATTCCGCGAATGCAGAGAAAAAAAAAGTGAAATAATGAATGAACATTGGAGAAAGATCGGTCTGGACATTCAAAGGGTTACTCGTAAATCTGTCAAGTTGTTGGTAAGATCAATGTGCTGCCTCACCTAGGTCAAAACTTTATAATAATTTGTCGTGTCATGATAAAGGAACGAGAGACACACAGACAGACAGACATAATTATATCAATGAATTTCGAGAATCTTTTTTTCTTATTGAAAAGTACACGCTTTGTCTTGATGTGTTGTCAATTTTCATGCCTTCTCCTGGAGGAGCTAATCAAGGTTAGGTTTTTAGACACTTTATAAGAATGTGAGGCCTTTTTAAATTTCTTCAAAGGTTTTTTTTTTTTTTACTTTGATATCGTTCTACTTTTGTTACCTCAGTTTTGAAGTTTCCAGTGACGAACAGTTGACCAAAACCCGAGAAATTAATTGTTCTTTATCCATTCTAAGTGAAATTTTCACAGTGATTTATTGGCTGAATAGACACAATGTTATCATAGGGAACCTCCCCTTTGAGTCGGCCACTGCCGCTGCAACTGCATCTGAGGTAGTGCGCAGGTGCACCACTGCGTCGCGTCGTCTCATCAAGGAGGTAGGCCTTTACTAGGCGAGCTAATACCTCCTTCGTCTCATCACCTTACACGTATAAACCTGAATTCAGAGGACTGCGGTTGTAGTGCGGTGAGGGGGATTGAGTTTCAGAGTCGTTCACTTAAAGTGAAGATATACTCCATTTTCAAATCATTACAGTAACGCTGAAAAACTGAACCCTTCTCCTAAAGTATAAAGAAACAACGAAAATTCGATTTAGAAAATGGTCACAAATTTAAACTTACGGGAATTCTAAAATTTCACATGTTTCATTAAACAATGATATATATGAACGCAGTCAGCTTCTCAAAGATTCTAACGCGATGATGTCATTGTGAGCTCACAAGTCTCCCATTTGCTTAAAATAATTCTTCACTAAATTTACTTATTTGATCTGAAAATAAGTAAGAAGAAAGAAGAAGAAATTAAACCTTTTACATCCAATTTCGTTTTGAGTTTTGATAAGGTACAGAATCAAATTATTGCATCTGGACTTGTCGTTTTGAATTCCGAGGGTGGTTTTACGTCCGATCCTCGGAATTTAAAACAGTAATTCCAGATGAGTTGATTTAATTTTGCACCATCATTGAACGTGACCTGGATGAATCAGAACTTACATCAATTGTTTTGAGTTGTAGTAGACGGTCGTGATAGATGATATCGGTCCTGTCGCTTAAGTTTTCTGGGTTAATTCACGATCAGAAACCGCTTCCTCCAAATCGGTGCTGAATATCAGAAACATTATATCGTTTGGGAAGTGAATCAAGGCGACTTTAGCCATTATGTCGTGTTTGACATGATTTTAGTGTTCGCTATTTTATCTGTATATTTACCCAAATGATGCTGTTCTTGAATGAGGATGAGAAATTGGTGTAAGAGGATGTTGTGTGACTCTGAACATCCATCAGGCCGGTGAACTTATCTTCCGTTGTTGAGGGTAAAAGTCTCTGATATACGCCCAGTTTCCGTGCCCTCCATTTCCTCGTACCGTGCTGTATTTCCATTATTCCTCTACGAACGTCTCTATATACCATCCAGATTTCCTTTCAGCATTGTTTATTATTAATTATAAGGTGACACACACATCACAAAATACAACGTCAGCTCCTTTTCCTGTGTTGTAATATTCACGGTTTCTTTGTTTCCTTGTTAATTACAGTGTGAAGTCCAAAGAAAGTGAAGGAAGCACATGTGAAATCGGCTGTAAAGGCGACTGTATCATTAACACACATGCAACACACACATGCTTCGTATGCGCACACACTCACAAACACACACGAAAATGATACACTATATACATACATATGTATACATGTAGATATTCATTTAGGCCCTATGTATATATACCAACATACACTCACACGCACACAAGTCAATAAACACCCCTCAAGACTTATGCTAAGCTCTTTATACAAGTCCTTGGTATTTCTCCCTATTTACAGTCGAGCCCTGTACCGTTGAAAATGGTGGTTGTTCGGATATTTGCTTGCCCACCGGTTCGGGAGGCTACGAGTGCGCGTGTCTGGACGGGTACACACTATCTTCAGATAACCATAACTGCACAGGTAGGTTGCCGCATGTGTCTGTCTTCGTATAATTATTACCTTCCAATACACAACACTTTAAGCGTCTTTCGTTAGTGAAAATAAATTCCATCACATTTGGTCCAGCATCAACCACTTCTCAAATTTGCATTGCGTTGTATGCCACTCAGAAGCATGTATGTAGTGAATAATTCTTTATCGTCATATGAATATATTCAAAATGCACATGTTCATAGACTGTATACGTGTAAATGCAAAGAAATGTAAAACAAACATATTTTTTTTTTTGGATAAGATAGGCAAAGTATTAAGATAATCACATTGTCCTGACATCTCTGAACATTATGTAGATTCGTCCATGTCAAGACAGAAACGAATATGAAGGGGACCTATAAAAATTATCATAATTTTTGTAAGTTCTTTGTATGGTGAACAGAAAGCTGGAAATATCTCTAAATATATTGTATCATTATATTATATCACATCACATTATATTATGTTATATTACATTATATCATATTATAGCATATCAGATTATAGTATATTTTCATAACATTATATTTCATTATTTTATATTTTCATATGGAAAGATATAAAAGATAAGTTGAATTGAATGAAATAATAATGGTAAAACTAATCCTTACCCTTGGCCTCTAGTTATATTGATTATGTAATACTCCCAATGGTGTAACGGCTAGTCGTCTGCTAACTCTTGTGTTGACTCTGTCCATCTCTTATTGTTTAGATATCTCTTTGTTTCTTTATCCCCCTCCCCCCTCTTTCAATTCATATATCTATCTACCACTGCTTTCTTTCTCTCTCATTGAACCTGTGACACACGAAATCGAACAGACATCGACGAGTGTGAGCAAGAGAATATATGTGACCTAAACGAGGAATGCACCAACAGGCCTGGTTTCTATGTATGTCAGTGTGCCATGGGCTATCAACCTGTCGGCCATGAGGGAATATGTACAGGTGAGTAAAGATTTACAAATTTCGAGCTTCTGTAGATTATTTGAAGAAAAAAAGATGATTAACGCAATAAAAGCAACAGCAAACATACACACAAGGGCCGCGGAACGATTTTATTTTTTTGAGGGGGGGGGAGTGTGTCCCCCCCCCCCCCCCCCCCCCCGCTTAAAGGGGACGAATCTGAGAGCGGAACCTTTGGACATTCGTGAGTGTTCGGATTTGTTGTTTTTTTTTTAAGAAAAAGCCCTCGACTCCTTTCATTGTATTTCGCTGATACGTAATTTTACTTTTGGAAGCTAGTTTAATTGCAACCTGTAGAAGGGAGCGACTGGATCAGAAAAGAAAAAGAGAGACGAAGAAGTGAAACCGGAGAAGTTTCTCGAACTTTCTTGGATCTTCTTTTGACTTGTCAACAAGGCGTGTCTTGGAATGGTCATGGATAAAAATGTTATACCACCTTCAGCAGTAAACCAGGAAAGTCTGTGTGAAGAATCAATATCGTTTTCACGTTTCCTCGAAAGTGTGTGAACAAACTATTACACGGGATTCCACCCTATTATCGTTAACGAGAAATAGAAAACGTGTCTGGGGTTAGGATCTCCCAAACGCCGGACTGCCTGTTTAATCTATACGACAGTCAGTACTTTTTTTTTCCTACTTAAGCACTGCAGGAACGTTTCCGACGTTTTGTGTTTTTTGCATGGAATGTCTGTCACGTGACATGCATCCGAAGTCTCCTGAATTTGTATCATTATCCTCTGTAAGAAAACAAAACCAAACAAAAACAAGGACAAAAACTGCGGAAGCATTCTAGTTGGGCTTTTACAGATGGGAATGGTATGATGACGCACAGTTTACCCTATCGAGGCTGGAACCAGATTTGTTGTAATACCAACATGAAAATCAGTACAAACCACTTTTACCTCATTATTCTTGGAATGTTCCATAATGACATACATAAGTTATAATTATTACTGTTGCTTCTGTTATTGTTTCAGACATAGATGAATGCACAGAAGACCCGGATGTCTGCGGTATCGGAGCCGACTGTGTAAACTCTGACGGTGACTACCAGTGTATCTGCAAGGCTGGGTTCCTCTCATTCTTTGGCGACGGGAATTGCGAAGGTGAATATTTCGTCTAGTCTTAAACCTTGTAACAAGATAGTTGTTTAGATAGATAGACAATTAGATAGATAGATAGATAGCCATTTTAGAGACCGCGCAGTTCATCTTTCATGAATGAAATTGGCAATGTCAATAATCATAAAGTTATAATAATAATTATACCGTCATCATCATCATCCTTATAATCATTGTAATGATGGTGATGATAATGATGATGATGATGATTATTATTATCATCATCATCATCATCATTATTGTTATTATTATTATTATTATTATTATTATTATTATTATTATTATTATTATTATTATTATTATCATTATTATCATTATTATTATTAAATGCCTGAAACTTGCCGAACCAAGAAATTGCAACCAACAGAAGCGTCTATAAAAATTCGCAACAGGTGTGCTAGACAACCAGTGACCCGAAGTTGTCGATGTACTAAACAGAAAATGGAGACCACTCTATAGCACGAGCAGTGTCGGATAGTCCGAGGTCACTAGGCGGACAGAACCAGATGCTCTGTCATGTCAATTCTAACACATCTCTATCTCCCCCCCCCCCCTCTCTCTCTCTCTCTCTCTCTCCTGATTATGAAATAATGACGAACAAATTTGGGGACAGTTGTGTATTTTCATTATTCTCACCTTCATGTAATGTCAAGGGAATCGGCATCGTTCTTCCTGGTTAAATATCTATATTGCTTCGCTATGTTTTATTCTATTTTGTTTTATTTTATTCCCCTTGTTTGATTAATCAACCTGCGTCATAACACACGCACACACACACACACACACACACACACACACACACACACATATATATATATATATATATATATATATATATATATATATATATAATATTTGATATATGATATATATATGTATATATAAAGTGTGAGAGATCGTTCCTGTCCAAAACGTACGCGATACCCATTGTGGGTAGCATATAGTGAAAGAAATCAGAATTATTCATAATAATATGTATGTATACATTATTTTCTATGTGTTTTTTTTAATATGTTCGGCATGTGTTTGGTTGATTTTCCTCTCATATATATTATGTATTATGTATATTACTATGTACCATATATCGCATTATCCTGAACGAATCATTTTCCTACTTAGACGTGGACGAGTGTGAGTTCACCGAGCTACTTCACATCCTGTGTGGACCGAATGCCGACTGTGTAAACACACCCGGCTCGTACGACTGCCTGTGTCTGGACGGATTCGCGCGGGACTCGGATGGGTTTTGCGTGGGTAAGAACAGGGGAAACTGAAAGGAGAAGAAAAAAACAAAACAAAACAAAAAACAAAGGAAGATGACTTGAGGGAGAAGAGGGAACGGATGAGAAGAAGAAGGAGAGGCGGAAATGTAGACAGACATAGATTTTTGTACTGCAAGAGGATATCCTTCTACAGACCGCACGGATAGAGACTAATGAATCTCAAGTAGACGGAGGCTACTGTAATCCTCTAACCCTTTCTTCGGCAGTGAGTTTAATGTGCACAATTAATTTCACACAAATACCAAGGGACAGGAGATGGTGGAACGCTGAGGGTTGGGCCTAATGCATGAGCTAAATCTTGGGTCACAGACTCTTCAGCACTCTCAGATCGGACTGCAAGAAAGATCAGAGGGATAAAACTAGAGCCATGTCCATTTCTCTACTTGCTAATTCTTCAAGATTTACAGGATAGACAGACGGGGCGGAGTGAGGGAGAAGGAGAGAATAGATTCTGAAAGTTTCCATCTCTTTGCGCATTTTCTGGCAATAAATTCAACAATTGACATGTACATGTATACTATATAATTCAAATTGATCTAATGTAAAATATTTGTTACGATATTTAAGTAAAAGTGTCAAATAATGTCTATTATACAAAGATACCAGTTACCGCACAGGAATCGTGTGTTTTATTGCATATTTCATCTAGTGTCATATTTTCATTGACATTTTGTCCAGATTTTAACGAGTGCGAGGTGGAGAATTTCTGTGGAGAGGGGGCGTCCTGTGAGAACCTGGACGGATCGTACCGCTGCGTGTGTCACGATGGCTATGAGAACACGGCTGCTGGTTGCGCAGGTATATAAAGAAGCGAAAATACAGTTCCTCACTCGGTTCAATTAAAGAGTCCTTAAACATGCCAGTACCGCTTGAAACTCAACTATCTTTCATGTTAATGATACCTTAAAGTAATATTCATAAGATGATTTTGGTTTATAGGTTTAACATCCGAAGGGATCCCGAACAAATGCTCTCACCATACAGTACCCTGAAATTACGAATTATGCGACAGAACGGTTTACAGCATTAGATTGCATTCCGTCTAAGCGTATGATATATTCACGACGTATTGAAGTACTCTCAACAATTGGGAAGAAAACAAGAACAACTCAAAGACATCGTTAATCCCTCAGTAATTAACAGATTGAGCACATGCTTGTCAAACTGGAAACGCTATTTTTACTTTGATAATAATAATAATAATAATAATAATAATAATAATGATATATAATAATGAAATTTTAATAGCGCATATAACAAATGAATATTCCCTATGCGTTTTACAATCTCATCACAAAACATACTGTAAGTAACAATTTACTTTCAATACACACACATATACAAAAAATGTCAATTCACAAATAAATAAGTCTTTAAAGAAGATTTGAATGAGACCAATGAAGACGACTGACGGATATGTTGTGGTAATAAACTCCATAATCTTGGGGCAGCAACTGAAAAAGACCTGTCACCATAAAACTTTGTATTAACTTTAGGAATGCGGAGAAGGGATTGATGTTGTGATCTACGACTACGTACTTTAAGTCAGATAAAAGTGTTGAAGAACAGCGTTCTGTCAAATATGTGCCCTTAAAAAATACTATGGCCTTCCAGTGAATTGACGCATCCGTTTGATAGTAAGCAAGTATGGACAAAGTTGTTCCGTAATATGTGTTGCTATTCCAGTCTGTATTTCAAGTTCATATCTAAAATCTGGCAGTTACACAGATTCTTAATCATTAATTCAAATATCTAGGTATGTCTCATCTTTAATTGAGAGAGCGCTGATTTTATTCATCTCTTTCTCATATCATTACATTCCCTTGTTTTTATTTGTATTTTTATGATTTTATACTTTTTTTTTTTGTTCCTCACATCAGATATCGATGAATGCTCTCGAGGTGCGGTGTGTCCCGGAATCTCGCTCTGCGTCAACCTGGTCGGCAGCTATCTGTGTGTGTGTCCGTCGGGATTCGAGGGCAACGCCACGGATTGCCAAGGCATGTGCATTAATTTATCTGCGCCATATTAGCCCAATCGTTGCTTCATTACACCGTGTCGTGGGTGCCTCATTAGTGCATCCTGGCTCGTTGACCTGTTGGTATTTCTATGATGAGCCCTATACAACTGGTCCTGTTGTCTTCACTTTTTTTTGTGGCGCTGATATAACTGATTGCGGCAATTTTTTCAGCCATCAAAAGTTTAGTCATAGCAGTGTTACACGAAAATGAAGAAAATTACTGATAATGATGATGATGATGATGATGATGATGATGATGATGATTATGATTTAAGTCAAAACTTAAATCATATCAATATACTGAAACTTAACCTAGTAAGCCTCTGTTTATTAGCAGGATTAATTTGTTGTGACTGCTTCTAAGAAGAGCTTGAATGAATATATAAACAACACAATGCATGTATGAATACGCAAATACATAAATCACTGTCATGCTTTCCAGAAATTGCTCTGTACGTATAAATGTCGATAAAATAAATGATAGAAGAGTAGGCCTAAGTAGAAAGTCAGGTTTATCTGCTAAAGGGTTCATAACTTAATAAATCAATAAAAATGAATAAAGATTTAAAGAGATTGAATAATAAATCTTAAAAGAATACGGGATGAAAATAAAATTACAATATCTCAATTATCATTCCTTGCCGTAGATATCGATGAGTGTTCCACTGGCCGGCACGACTGTCACACCTTTGCCAGATGCGGCAATATCGTCGGATCCTACTTCTGTCAGTGCTATGCCGGTTTCCATGGCGACGGGAAAAACTGCGATGGTATGAAATGGCTTCAGACAACACTGTCACCATGATTTCTATTCTCGCGTTTCAATGACTATTTGTTTTCCTCTCCCGAAAGGGCACTACTGGGGAGTGAAAGAGAAAGCAGAGAGGTATAGAATACGAATGAAAAAAGAGAAAGTATTTCGCTAATTGATTGGCAGTTATGAGAGGTTTGTATCACAATATATCAAGACATCTTGTTCTAGAGATACGTTTTATTTCGTTCAAAATGCCTTGCGTCTTGCCTCGTTGAGAAACCCAAGTTTTTCAAAGACTGACGGATGTGACGTAGTAACCGGTGATGGATCAGAGTAACAGTAATACATTTTTTTTTTAATAACAATGCCTACTTGATTGTCCACTTAATTTTGCCCATTCAGGTCCTTTCTTTATTTTATTTTTTTTATAAGTCTAGATGTTTGCATATAGATGTGCATGATATGTACATGTATGATATGACTGTGTGTGTGAATGTGTGTTTGTAGGTAGGTCCTATGTATGTGCATATTCATATAATGTAGTGCCTACGTGTTCAGTGGTGTTTGAGTCATCCAAATTTCTGTCTGTCTCTCTGTCTGTCTGTCTCTCTGTCTATCTATCAATGTAGGCCTATCAGTTAAATCTACTTATCTTTTGATGTGTCTTTGAATGTATTTAAACAATGTCCCCTTCTGATTTACTTTTTGAATCTTTTTTTTTTTCATTTTAATTTGTGCTTCTCCCTCCCTCTTTCATATACCTTTTTGTTTTCCTGGTCTACTTACTCAATAGATGCGGACGAATGTGCGTACAACAACGGGGGTTGTGACCAGCAGTGTATCAACCAACCGGGGACCTTTAGCTGCGACTGCTTCCGAGGTTACGAGGTGGGGCAGGTCAGCTCGCAGTGTCATGGTAAGATAATGCGAACATTTGACATTCGAGTAGATACAGGGGTACATGTGCTCTACATACTGAGTAAAACATCTTGTCAAAGGATGGACGCACTAGCCGGGCAAGATTCCAAACCCAGACCTTTTGTTTACAAATCATTAGGCTTGTCCACTATATGCCACGGTGCTCCCAAGTTAAGTTCACATCCGTTTAATTTGACAGCATGTGCGAGCAATATAAGGAGGCTGTAATCATGCACTGCTCACTATAACTTTACTAACAACAACAACAACAACAACAACAATGCAGTTAACAGTGGCTAGTTTGTACACTATGAAATAAAAGCATCACACAAACTCTCAAATTTTGTAGCGGCAACCTTACACACGAACTGTACATCTATACCACTGCATGCCATCACCTTCTGATAATGGACAAAAATATGGGTAAACAACTTAGAAGGAGTATAGAAAGGTTAGATTGGTTATGCACACCACTTTTTCGTTTTTGTTTTGTTTTGTTTTGTTTTTGTGCTTGGCTTTTGCATACGGCATAACTAATAACTGCGTGTCAAACTATGTATGATTACAGACAGGGACAAACACCAATCAGCATTGAGCAGTACATGATGTGTGAACGAATAAAGTCATTACCAGCAACTAGAGAGAATGATTAAACTTTATTCTTTTTTTTTAAAGAAGCGATCATCATTTATCTTCTCTCGGGCTTAGTAATCTTTTCTTGAGTTAGAATCTAGCTCAGCTTTCCTAATCAGTGATATTAATTTCCATCTCAAGAAAAGAATGCCACAATTTTGGTTTTTCTATGACAATGTCCTGTATCCATTAACTTGCCTCATATTCATTGAAAGCACTCACTCTTTACGATGATTGTATATGATCGTCATAATCTCCTTCAAAGTTGCCTGTACCTCACAGCGCGAATGTCCGTTGTCAGCAATTTCGTCTAGTTCACAATGATGACTTGTTTGTTGGATGATATATGTATTGGTCCTGCTTCAGGGAGTAGACTGGTGCACATTTAACCTTCCAAAATAATCTTGTAAGTTTCCCGCGCACCCTGTCATGTTGCTTAAGGAAGTGTACAGTTTGGTTTAGATAGGGCTGCAGCTTTCCAACTTTTTTGTATTTTTTTTGAGATGAGAAACCTCTTGTGAGAAATTTTTAGAGGAATTCACAGATTGTTTGCTGAAAATTGGTCTTAAAATGCCTGACATATCTAAAACAGCGATACGAATAAAATGCTACAGGCCACTAATTTTATTAGGATGACTTTGTTTTACTTTGATTTTGGGTATCTCAGTCATTTCAAACCGATTTTCATCAAATAAACTTTCAATTTCACATAGAATTATATGCTCTTGAACCTTTCAAAGAGTGTTTTCCAAATATCTCGCAAAAAGGTTTAAGCTGCATCCTCACCTCAACAAGCACTATACCACCCCTTTGTTATAATTCTGTTGACAATTGATTCGTGATACACAGATATAGACGAATGCTCGTCGCAAGAAGAGATGTGCCAGCAGCACTGTTCAAACCAGCCCGGCTCCTTCCGGTGTTACTGTGACATCGGGTACCAACTCCATTCAGACGGATCCACCTGTATCGGTATGAAAGACAAGGGGTCCCCGCCTGACAGTAATATTACATTGAAAGCCTTCGGCTACACACGCTTTATTTGATATCGTTGCCTTCCATTTTTTTAGCTTGTTGTTGTCCATTTCTTTCCAAGACTTTTATTCGTTTAAACTAAAGTTTGGCATAATTTGCGTCATAGGATATAATTTCTTCGCCCTAAACTCAGTGTTGTTGATTCTCATGTGACCACGTATACAGAAGGTCTTTCTTCTTTATTTTGCTGCTTTACGTTTGTACCCGCTCCATTAACTTCTGTAAAAACAGGTTCACTGCTTCATTCTCATAACTCGCAATGGAGTGTCGGTATTTTATGTGGATAAGTATACATCCGTTGATAGAATTATTATACATTTCTGTTCTCCTTTCCGGGTATGTTCTATCTTCTCGAAATTCTTCGTGCGCAGTTCTTCTTAGCAAGTTTCATAGAAGCTTCGTTCTTTTACATTTTGTTCCTCTATGGGGGAGGATCACTGGTGTTTTAAACATGTCAAACAATTTCCATCTCTTTCTTTCCCCGTTCTCCAAACGTCGCTCCTGCACGACGTACACAGACATCAACGAGTGTCAGATCAACAACGGAGGATGCCAGGAGGTATGCATCAACACTGACGGATCACATCACTGCGACTGTGGCCCCGCCCATGCATTGGTGGTGAACAGCACCAGCCAATGCGAAGGTGGGTCTGTATTTTCTTTTTAAACTTTTACTGTGTACCAAAGACTGTGGGCAGTGTCTCAACGCTACGGGTTTCTCTCCACCAATCGGCGCTCAAAGCCCGTAGAAGATTGATTATCGTTGTATAGTTATTGCACAATCACAGGCGTACTCAAACTGGTAGAAGAAAAAAAAAAGAACAAACATGATGAATGAAAAACAGTGGTTTAAGCAATATGCAGAGAAACCATCTGTAGCAGTAAAATGAACTATTTGAAGAACTATATAGAACTCTATAGTTGTATTTTGTATAAGCCCAACATTTCCCTTATCATCTCAATGCATATATTTTGCTCTGATCTATGTACAATTGAGTAGCATTTTTTTCCCTCGGAAAACGTTTAATTTTCTTTTGAAAATTTGCGATTAGTGTCATTAGATAAAAACAAGAGTAATTTGGGTAGTGTGAGATCTTAGACTCTCAATGTTTTTCTTAAGATAATCTGTCTTCGTTACTAATCCAACCATCAGTACGTAGATCCCCGTATAATGACCATTTTTCTGACTTTTTGCTCTGATATCAGCTCTATTACTTCAGTATCGTAAATGAGCTATCGAGCATTCTCTTGGGAGAAAATTGTCTTATCAGTCTAAAAGCCGTCGAATATGGACAGTGATCGTTGCTGGAATTGTCCAATCATGTTCATCCAATATAGCTTTGACCGCCATAACCCACATTCACTTGGCTGTATAGCAATCAGATCAAAAGGATGTGCTTGGTAGCGCCATCTCTCCAGTATTTTTGTTTCTTTATAGCAGTAGTTGTAGTCTGGTGAGTGCGAGACGAGGTCCGCATCTTTATTACCTCGCTTTCAACGAGTCATGACTACTAATAGTCAAACAGTGGTGTACAGCAAGAATTTGACACTGAGAAAAGGGAAATAGATAAAGAGGAAGTGGAAAAAAAACAGCAGTCAGAGACATCCATTAAAAAAGGTAATTGATTTGAAATATAGATAGATAAAATGATTTCAATAGATAGATTCAGAGAAAGGAAGAGAGAGGGGAGGGGAGAGTAGAGATAGATAGAACAGTATCGTACACTGGGGATCGACGGTAGGAGAAAAATGTCGAACCCTGAGCGACGGATTTTCAGCGATGTATTCCGGACACAATGGTACACCGCCGGAAAGCGGGCAATAAACAAAATGCATCAAGCTTTTTGAGCAGCTTAATTAAAAGTGGATGTACAGGTCTTTGGCAAACACGGTGAACACGTGAGAGACATGTGCCCTTACTTTGGCACACATGCATCAGAATTACGTCGCGAGAAGAAGATATAGTGTGCCTTGAAAAAAAAAAAAAATCTTTCACGAGGAACTGGACTCACATAATTATAGAAAAGAGATGCGGTGCACCCACTTTTTGGTTGAAGCTCTGGATATTTTGCTTTTTATCGCTCCTTGAGGGCGACGGATGTGTTCCAGGGGAATGATATTCTATTTACTTTCTTCCAGAGAGCTACGCTTTTCCGTATTCTTATTTTCATCATTTCAATCACGTTTCCTCATATTGTGTCAACTTCGATATTTTTTTTTTTTTATGGTAAAGGGGAGATGCCATCAAATGTAAGGAGGCCTATATACTAAATCTATATGGCATGTGTATGTAGATAGATAGATGGATAGATAAATAGATAGATAGATTATAGATAGATAAATAGATAGATAGATAGATAGATTATAGATAGATAGATAGATAGATAGATAGATAGATAGATAGATTATAGATAGATAGATAGATAGATAGATAGATAGATAGATAGATAGATAGATAGATAGGTCTCAAGGCAAGGCAAGTTTTGGTGTGTTTTTTTTTTTTGTTTTTTAATCACGTAAACTTCACGTCTTCTCACCTTCTTGCTCTAATTATGTATGATTCAACTGTTCCAGTCATCATCCCTTGTCTGTCTCATTCCTCTTTATTATCATTTTGATAATCAATATGGCCCCTATCATTCAAGTTATATCCCAAAAATGGAAGGTAGAACGTGTGGAGGCAGGATTTTTCTTTCACTCTTAGAATGTCATGGATTCTGTTGTCTCATTGAGGTGAAGTCCATTGTGATTAATCATCCCAAAATCTTAAGCCAATGCCGCGCCATGAGCATTGTTTATCCTTGCTACCATGGTGACTGGCTAGAAACAATCAGACCTAGGTTAGAGGTTGACTTTGTCAATCATTAATGTCGTCGGGTGCGGCGGGTACTTGGATAAACAGTCGCCTGCTGCCAACACACGTAGTTTTGTCATGACCTTAAAATAAATTTTGGAAGCAGGTTTCTATGAAGATGACGTCACATTGTTACTATCAGCTCTTATCCAATGACGCGTCTTGCCTTTTGTCTCCTCCTCTCCCCCCCCCCCCCCCCCCTCCTCCTCCCCCTCAAGAAATCACAACATGTGCCGTGAAGAACGGAGGCTGTGCCCAGCTGTGCCGAATGGGCCAGCTGGGGATCCAGTGCAGCTGTGGCCCGGGTTACGTTCTCAACGAAAACGGTCGGGATTGCGACGGTGAGTCCAAATAAATGCTGCATGGATATCATCAGTTGGCTAAGACTACTTGGTACCCACGTGTCAACACAGAGATGTACCACTGACATTACACACAGTTCATCAAGAACGATGTGTTGAATTATTGTAGTCTGTTTTTAATGTTATAGTGGTCCTCTTCTAGTAATATTGCGGAATTATTTCTCCCACAGTGATGTTCTGCGAACGTTTATGCAATTACTCCCAGGTTATCACTACATCATAGAAGTGGCTAGTCTAACCCAAACGGTTGGTGGCTGGTAACTGAAATAAACATTGTTCTATGCGTCTACCCCTGCCCCCTTCCCCTTAGAAAATAAAAAAGACAAAAGAAAAAGCAAAACAGTTAATCAACGGTTGTTGTTGTTTTTTATGATGACGGATGACGGGTTCCTCGAACGGGACTCGAAGCCAATAGAAGGTTGCTCATAAGCATCTAAGAGCTTCCTCATCAGTCGCGTTAAAATATTCAAACAAACGAACGAACAAACAAACGAATGAATGTAAAGACTACTTGAGCCTTATAATGAGCAAAGTGGTGTGTCCATATCAGACGGCCTTTCAAATACATATTATTCTATATAAGATGCGCATGCACCTTTATCCATCTGTCACATTAAGTGTCTTCTACCACCTGTCACAGATCGCAACGAGTGCGCGGACGCGAACGGAGGATGTGAGCAGTTCTGTGAGAACACCATCGGGAGCTACCGCTGCACGTGTAGAGATGGCTTCATGGTTCGACCCAGACTGAAGTACAGGTGTGAAGGTAAGTATGATACGGTCTCCATCTCCTTGGTGTTTCATGTGTACAATTAGGGTGATCTTGCAATATGATATCAGTCATGGATATTACTTGTATCGAATCTGTAACTGTTCGCAAGCAGGCAGGAAAAGCCAGAAACATATTTATTTCAATATCTTTGGTACGAATAAGCCAGTTCGGGATTCCACTTTGAGCATGAGCAGAAAAAGGTCATCAGTACCGGCAGAGCATGTTGGTTTTTTATTCACTGAGATAAGCATCTGTGATGTAGTGATTATTCAAGTGATCATTATGAGTGGTGCTTGCCAGCACATCCACCTGACAGCAAAAACGGAATTTGACAATATCAATAGAAAAAGATTGTTAATACATTCAATGAGAAATAATGAAATGGGTGCTCTCAAAAGTGCTAATTGATGGATCATTCTGGTCACTTGGTCTACGCAAGTTCATTCTTTGTTTGAGCATGACTGATGAATTCCATAAATTGTTACGTCAGGTAAGCTGAAATACCTTCTCTCGCTTGAAAACTCGTGGAGTGCCTAATCAACTGAGAAAGAAGAAAGGTCATTTGTACCGATGTGCCCATGAGGTAACCCCGAACTGGCTTATTAAGGTGACGAGGTCCGGGCTCGCCCACTTAACCTGCTTAATGAGACCGCTAACGTTGGATGCCCAAGTGAGTAACGCAGAGGGGGGTATTTCAATAATTCTGAAATCACACCAAGGACGCTCCTTGGACTCACACTTAATGAAATTACTCTTCCCGAGCCCCTAGCACTTTGCAGTACCAAAGATGGTGAAGCACTAATTATGATCAAAACCACTTTGAATGCCAGCTTGATCGATATGGATTAGCCGACAATAGTTGATGAAAATGAATTCCTCTTTGTAAATGAGCTCATTTTGGAGGGTACACAAAATGCTCACTATCATTGTTTCGACGGAGATTCTAAAATCACATCCAGTTTTTTTAGTCGTAAAACCTTATAGTTTCCCGTCATGGACCTCCGAAGAAAGTTCGAGCAGAGCACTCACCCCATGCAAATTGCAGGAGTGACATCAACAAGTTGATTTACTTGAAAATCAAATACAAAACACATTGAACCTTTCGCTCATGTTACAGATTCTTTTTCTTCTTCTTGTTTGTCTTTGGTAAAAATATTATCCTTGGTAATATGATGTACGGACAAGAGGTTTTCATTTATCCGACATTCCCCCCCCCCCTTTCAATTATTGTTGCCCAGCTATATGTGACCCGCCGTGTATGAACTACGGTGTCTGTGCTGGTTCCAACTACTGTGTATGTCCGGCAGGCTACGGCGGACCGACTTGCACTCGTGAGTATACAGGGAGAAAATGAGTGAAGTGGAGAGTAGCGTATTGACGCAGTGGGGACTGAAGATTATCGTTTTTTTCAATATATCGTTTCAGTCGGGAGGTTTTCGTAAATCACTAATTGTTGTACTGGCAATTCATGACATTTGTCTTCATTGGGGGCACTAAAAGATGTCAAATAGCATGGACAATTACGAGCCAATCAATTTTTCCTGCGTCTTCATCTTTTTGAACACAATCATGAAAACATTAAGTCTGCGTCGCCCAGATTACTTTCACACGTTGTTCTTGCACAAGCACACCTTGCCGTTGAAGACTGTAGTCCCGAGTATGAGAGAGCAGGTGTCTGTTCAAAATGTCTGTTATACCAAAATCAGCACGTCCTCAACAGGCTAAAATAACTGTTCACGGACTAGTCCTACTTCATTACACTGTAATCTCGATAGGCCAAAGTTGTGCCCGAGATACATCAACTAGCATATCGTACGTTTGCTTAACGTACATATTGTTAACAATGTATTACTTAATATGGCTTAATTTATAAATGTATACTTTATATATGCATCACCTTTCTGTTGGACACGTTGGATGGGGGCAATACAATTGAATTGAATTTATATCTATATCACGGCTCTCGACTTTTTCAAATAAAAGTATGACAAGTCTTTGTGGGAAGGATATGACATGATGAATTTACTTTTGAAAAGTTTAATCTATGATTTATAATTCAAAATAATCATAATTTTTGTCTTTCCTGCGCCTAATCAGCTACCTGCAATCCACCCTGTATGCACGGCGGCACGTGTCTCCGATACAACAGGTGCTCATGTTCCAGTGGCTACTCAGGCATTGGCTGTCAGCGACGTAAGTTATCACCAACTATTGTCTGTCTCTCTCTGTGTTTGTCTGTCTGTCTTTCTGTCCCTTTACATTACATACGAATATCTCTCTCCATCTGATTTTGTTTCTCTGTCCCTTTTCGGTATGTATCTGCCTGTCTGTCTAACCGTCTGTTTGACTGTTTGTCTTTATTTCTGTCTGTAGTCTGTCTGTCTATGACATGCCTATTCTAGTTTATGGCTTGATCAGTTGATATTAATGGTTTTTTTTTTCTATCAAAACGCATTCGCCAAAATCATTGTACGAAATCAGATATGCCGTAAAAGTGCACGAGTAATGTTTGGTGATGACTGTTGTCATTGATGGTGCATGTACTTCGAAGAATAATCCCCATTTATCCATCTATCCCCATCAATGTCAGTTTGGCAACGTATTAACGTGTGTAGTGGAACGAGATTAATCGAAGATATTGCTGACGTACTGAATGACTTATGTTCACTTTTTTTTTCTAATCATGTGTACTACTTCACACATAAGACCCGCTTCGCTGACTATAGTCCTCTTCAGCATGTTCTCAAAAGTCCTTCACGGTGTTATAAGATTTCCCTCTCATGCTAAGATTGATTTATTGCACTTACTAACCCTCCAAGTACATTAGTGTACATTCTTCAACTTGTGATAAACATTTATATCCCACATAACAACAGTTATCCTTGGCAATAAGAGGATTAATTAGCTTCTCATCATGTCTTTTTTTTTTCTTTCAGCCACCTGCGAGCTGCCTTGTATGAACGGAGGAAACTGTATTGGGCCGAACGAGTGCCAGTGTTCCGCTGGATACGAGGGCGACCAATGCCAAACGCGTGAGTTGAATTGAATGGCGTCCTCACCGGTTGAAATCGGAAACTGTTCAGCTGTCGACAATAATTGTGAAGCCGTTTACTTTCTTGGATTTTTTTCCTTTTCATTCCGCCTGTCATTTTTGATGAGGAGATATTCAACAGTGGATTATATATTTTGCGAGCTAATTCACAACGTCTACTGTACTTGACCATGATACTGCCTTCTTTGCCGATACTTTTTGAAATATTATTTGCATATCTAGCGTTCATTTCAAGTAGAATGTAGTGTTTAGCAAGGACGTTTGAAAAAAAAAAAATCTGCGCCAAGAATATGTTTTACGCAGTATTTTAGAATAGAATTCCGAAACATAAGCTTTCTTTGATCTTTCTTTAACCACCTTTTCATCTCGGAATCTTTCAAAAGAAGAAGAAAAAGAAGAAGAAGAAGAAGAAGAAGAAGAAGAAGAAGAAAGAAACAATCCAAGGCCGCGTCAGTTCAACATCATGAAACGTTTTCACTAAGTTTGTAGCATGAACGTTCCGCTTTCACACTGAGGTTCACTCTTCAGTAGGCTGTAGCACATGAACACATATGACCCTGAAGAAAAATCATAGTTCAAACTACGATAAATTAGACAAACTGAAACAGAAACTAATCGGTTGTGCTATTATGATGCAAACGATAATCCTTTGATTCTTTTGGCTACGTCAAATTGTGAGAAGGTAACATACAATAATATAACATGTATTTATATTATAGGCCCTATATATTTTTCACCTTGCAATACTGTACACCGATGTTTTCCCAACATACTAATGATGTGTATTTCTCAGCTATCTTTTGAAATGTGAACTGTGGAAACTCATCTGTGATAACGTGAGAAACAAAACCACATAAGGGCATATTTTGGTTATCTTTCCCCCAGCCCAGTGCCAACCATCGTGTGAGAATGGCGGGACGTGCTACGCATCGGATACCTGCATCTGTCGACCGGGCTTCTACGGGCCCAGGTGTCAGTACGGTGAGTCCTCATTAAACCCAGGCCCTCACTCGCTCACAGACTCTATCCATCCCGTAGCTACAGAATGCTTATGGATTCCTACTAGGTTACTTTTTATCCGAAGATGCGAGTCCTGGTTTCTCCTAGGTGTCAGTACGGCGAGTCGATCCTCTTCAGACCGGGCTTTCGTTCACTCTATCCGTCTCGTGGCTATAGGATACTTATCGGATTCCTAATCGGTTACATTCAATCCTAAAATGCGAACCTCTTGTTTCTCCTGGGTCTACAATGATGTAGACTCCGCGAATTCCAATCCGTAATTGCTGCCAAATATTCGCTGGCTTGTATCAGCTGGATTTACCAGTGTCATAGATCTGACAAAATTCTATCAAAATTCGCTCTTGGATAAAAGAGATATCAGATTGTGTGAGACCTTGCTCCCACCGCTCCAACCCCACCTCTCCCCTCCCGCTCTGTCGACCCCCCCCCCCCCCCTCCTCTCTCTCTCTCTCTCTCTCTTCCTTTCACACTCTGCAGTGAGCTACATCATGAAATCATTTACGTTAACAAAACTAGATGTGCTATCTTCCAAGAAAATTGATTTAGTCGCCATTTGTTTTTTCGTTCAGTTGGCGAACCAGTATGAGGACTTCTTGTACAGCGCCATCTTGCGGTCAAACTAACACATTTACGATATTTGCTCAATCTCAATCTCGTGCCATCAGAATACTCAAGTACTTAAGTATATCCAGTATCATTAATAGTTTAGTATACAGTGGAATGTGTTCTCTGTACTACTCAGTATTTTGATATTGCGTAAATCATGCTCATAGTCAATGAAAAATGCGTAAGAGTGACACATATTTCGTCAGTATTAACAATACTACAACAGCAGATACATATGTATACATCATCGTCATACACAGTCTTTAGATTTTTCAGGTATTCATGGACACCGCTCTATGAATTTCCGATATTGCTCCGATGTTATTAAGACTGATTTATATCTATTCACAGCAACACGAAAGCCATTAGTATTGTGTTGCTCACGTAGCCCCGTGCAATCAGTAGCTAAGTCAGACCATTAGCCGCGTTTTCGTAGTTCCTTCTTATTTTCTCCTCTGCAGTGTTAGAATAACGTTCCCCCATACATATTTATCGCTCCTTTAGTGCCCCCATGTTGATTCTTGTACGTACACACAAATCGATATCTATACGAGCATTATGTGCCTGACGAACATACTTCGGGGATCCACGTCGATGTAAACACACTAGACCTACTGTGCCACATTGCGTGTTCTTACGACAACATTGTTGTCGTGTCCGCGATCTCAATCAATAAAGCTGGAGCAGTGATACTTTATTTGTCACCTATGATAAATTATAGGAGTTTCCGAATCAGAACTTCCGGCCATATTCTTTTGTATTTTTTCCTCTTTTGTCATCAGATATACGTCAATATTGTGCTGATGAATGAGAGTAGGTTTCAGGGGAAAAAAAGTGATTTGATTTGTTGACATTCTTTTTGACTTATGTAATGTTGTGATGTAAGTTCACATTATACGTTCAATATCTTAAAACTCTTAATCATCTGACTGAATTGAATATGCTACTGGCGACTCTTTCCAATATAGTATATTCTTTCTTTCTAAAATACACTCTGTACTTTTAAACGATTTATGAATGCTAAATGTCCCTTTGCAAAAGATAGGTGTATATTCAATTTCTTAGTTAGATAGCAATATCTTGTTTCTGTACTGAGTAGGCCTACACAACGGTCATTCAAAACTGTGCGGAAGTTTTCAAACAATTTCTAACTCAGCTATACCCAACAAAATCCACTACATCGTTCATAGAATTGAATTGAGAAGGTCATAACTTTGAATCCACTGCCACATCTTCACTGCCGAGAAATCTTGACAAGAATTCGTCTTCGTTGTTGTCTGGACAGAGCGCTCGTATTGTCCCAGGCCGTGCAGAAACGGAGGAAGATGCGTGGGTATCAACAGGTGTAATTGCCCATCCGGCTATTACGGACTTCGGTGTGAACATGGTGAGAAACAAAAACGTGGGCGTGGCAGGGTGCTTGGAATGCCGCGTTTAACCATGGGAATTGTCACCGACATTATCATATATCATTAGATGGCAATAGTGTATGCATGTTTTGGGTGTAAGAGGGTTAATTATTGTGACAGACGTAGCGACGAATTAGTTTGTGATAGTCTGAGTCTGAAGCATATTTTCTTTTATCTTTTCTCTATGTTGGGGTTTGTTTGTTTTTTTTAAATTATCATGATCAATGCCCAGCTTTGCTGCCAAGCGTGACAACGATGTGTACAAAAATGAGTTCAGATCTACTGATGCTATGATTCTTGGGGAGAAACTGGAATCGAAGAAAAAGGGGATGCACAATTTGCTGTAATTGATGATGGCCTTGCTTTGCTTTCAATAATCAACTAATATTATACTGTTTGATTAATGTGCTAAATCAGCTTTCGATAGGAGATAAATCGGATATACAATACAATATACAATATATAATATATAATGTATAATGTATAATATATAATATACAATATATGATATATAATATAAAACATATAATATATAATATATGATATATTATATAAAATATATAATATATAATATATGATATATTATATAAAATATATAATATATAATATACAATATATAATATATGATATATAAATATATAATATATAATATGTAATATATAATATATAATATATAATATATAATATATAATATATAATATATAATATATAATATATAATATATAATGTATAATATATAATATATAATAAATGATATATTAAATATAATAATTCAGGGATAGACGTGACGGTTGTAATAATCTGATGTGTGCATGTTTGCTTGCTTGCTTTTAAGTGGGTGCCGTTCGATGTCGGCCCGCCTGTCAAAATGGTGGGACGTGTATGCCTGGCAACAGGTGCGTTTGTCCCACCGGAACTTCGGGGCTGCGATGTGAGAGACGGTGAGTTCAGACTGGTAGGGAAGTATCATTTTTTTTTTAATCTTGATTAAAAACAAATCCAAGAGGAAAAGACGCATGATAGTGTTTAGGTAAATTCAGACAGACAAGAAAGTGATTGTACATTCCTGATGAAAAACAAACAAACAAACAAACAAAGCCAACCTCACGTTAGAAACATAATGAGTAATCATCGTTGTGTTTTTATTATTATATAAAGCTAAGACAGACAAGATAGACATGATAATGAAAACAATGACTACATCAAGTAGAAAACACCACACATGACTGTGTTTGGATAAGCTGAGACTGACTAAGTGTCTAAAACAAACAACTAAACAAAATCATCGAGTAAGGAATAGAGGATCATGTTTATTGATTATCACACGACATATGAGTGCACATTTCCGTTAAGCTCAGACAGTGCAGGATGCTGGGTTAATGCTGTGCAATAAACTTCGTTGTTGTAATGGGTTACCAATGCAACATTCAACGGTAGATTTAGAGTGCAAGTTCTGTTATGAAATCTATCTCATGTGCTATTGCAGAAAAAAAGAAAATCCCATTATATCTGCTCTCACTCCACCCACTTAAACTGCTAAGCGTGTTTCACATTTGCATTATTGTAAGTAATAGTTCATTGTAAGTAATAGTTCATTGTTAACAATGTGGACTGATATCGATTAATATCATACGCATAATAGGCGCAATCCAAGTAGCGCCCTCAGTGTTGGCCACAGCCTGTTCGGCAAATTGTCCTAATCATAGTTGTAAGAAACTCTTCAACCGACAATGAACGCTGGCTGCCTACACTGAAAAGACCAGGGTTAAAGTTTATCAGACAGATGTTGGGTTTCCCGGAGATTAGAATCACACTCGATGACTCTGACGTAGCATGCATGGGTAGATCCAGATTTCATGCTGCGTTAGACTGCACAATTACACCAAATCGCAGTCAGTTGAGATGCTATCGATGATATGATGATGATGATGACGATGACGATGATGATGATGACGATGGTGATGACGATGATGATGATGACGATGATGACGATGATGATGATGACGATGATGATGATGACGATGATGATGATGATGATGATGGTGGTGGTGGTGATGATGACGACGACGATGATGATGTTGAATGACGATGGCAATTGATGATAATGCATGATAATGATGACATAACATTAATTCTTGAAGTAAGGTACATTTATTGTTCTTCGCCTCGGTACAGTGACTGCCCTCTGCAGACCTACTCACAGACTGTACGCCGAGGTTCCCGGCGTTTCGTGAAAGAAAGTTACACGTCCCCGTGCGGTCCCTTCGGCTGGAGGACGTGCACCTTATACAGGTGAGAAAAACAAAACATAGGCCCTATTACTGGAATGTGACAAAATCATTACTGTCTTTGACTCCTTTGCAAGGGTCTCATAGAGGGGGTATACATTTTGTATTCAATTTTCAAGAAAGACAGAGTTAGTAGTCGTTCAAATATACAGCACCAAATTCTACTTTCTTTCTTTTTTTACATTCACTTTTAATACGTCAGTTGATACTTGCTGGGTATTGAAATTGATGTTGAATCTTTGAAAACAACCAAACAGAGGGAGTCATGATTATGACTACTTTCGACCATAAAATAAAGTCAGTAAGTATAAATGTCTATATGAATTCTCAGCTCTGATGGTTGTTTCTACATAGGAACAACTGATGAGTTAGAGTAAGAAAGCATGGCTTCATGTGTTTTCATGTTTTGTGATTCGCTGCTGTCTTATTGTTGTTTGTTGCATGCAATTAATAGGGCACTGAATGCTTTGATTTTTTGAGTTGTCGTGTGCAACGTACACCTATTGAGAAAAAAAAGTCTTTGTTTAGGTGCAGATACAAGTGATAACATGTGGAAAATTCACAATTTGATTGGATTTGCCTACAGAAGAAAATGTATAACATGACTAGCTGATTCTCTTGACTTGGTTTGCAGGACTATCCAGAAACACATCTACGACACGGTGACGAGGGTGGGATACCGGCTGGCGTGTAGAGCAGACGGACGATACTGAATCGATACTCCCCGTTCTGGATCGAGCACAGCCCGCGCTTCAAAGAAAATGTGAAGAGGAGATTTTCTGCAAACCAAGACCATGGCAGAGATTCAATTATTCAGGCTTTGAATGGTGGTCCGAATAAGTTAACCAAAAGGTAGCTGGTTTTGCACAAAGCCTAGTTAGTTGGATACAGTCGACGACGACGACAAAAACAGCAACAACAACAACAACAACCCACAAACAAACAAACCAACATACAATCAGGCAAAGGCAATTATCACCGCACCATGTAATCATGCAGCGCCGTTGGACATCCATAATTAATGTAATCCTGCGAATGATATCTATATTTTCATGTATACTTTTTTGAGCGTTGCGTTTGGTGAAGATTAAATGAAACGAATGTATATACATCCTAACTTCATGTTTGGTTCACTGTTCGCATCAAATATCACCTCCTATTTCGGACTCATTATGATGGCGGCTCAGTGAAGAAAATGTGGGTTTCGTTTTGTTTTTTGGGTTTTTTTAACCAAAAAAAAACTTAGAAAAACGTGCCTTTAGGATTTCTGATGCGATCGAAATTCGTGACTCTTGATTTCATAATGTAAAAGAGGCTATATAAACAATAATGCATCTCTTTTCCCATTCGTCGAATCGCTAAAATCAAGCATGTCTCTTCAAACAATGAAGCTCCTTTCATCACCAGCAGGTAAGGAAGCACAGTGTAAATGGCGTCGATAGGATTTTGTAGTGGCTTTCACCCTATGTACATGTTTCCCCATACGTATTGCAGGATTTCTTGCCTGGATTCTCATGGCATGGTTTAATGTACTGATAATCATTTCAGAACGACATTACTCATAATAGGCATATCAAATGTAATGTACCTTGGTAACATATTGATAATGGCCCGCATCGAACCCCGGTATGCTCAAGTTTGCGCTATAAAAACAATAAAGTCCTTCTGTTGGAGGAACATTACTGATTTTCCCTGATTATCCATTGAGTCCAGTCAATGCGCGCAGTAGAGAAATCCCATTTTCAGGTTTTAGTATTGTATTTGATCAATGGAGAGCAAATAGTTACAAAGAATATTGAATATTAAAAAGAATAATCTTATGTAAATCACATAATGTTTGTGGATATTCTTTGTTCAGTGACTGAACGGGTGACGTGTTTCGAGAGAGAGAAGGAGGAAAAAAGCCGAGTATTTGAGATGTCCCCCTATTATTCCTTACAATTAGAAAAGAAAAGACATTTTTAATCTTGAATGTTTTTCGTGATTAACTGTAACCCTCATGAAACAATACATACAATGGTAGGATCTATTTACAGCTGTCAATGAATACAGAATGATGTATACAATCGGTCTTCAGAGAGTCATAGATCTTGTTATTCAGTGTGAGCTAATCTTCTATCACGTTGAGGTCATACATACGATATATTTACCTTCCGATCTCCATAAATATGATTCATCAAACACACGAACACATCAGGCATGTCAGGGTTTATTTTATGTGTCATCACAAAGTCCTGCATGTAATTTCGGCTTATTAAGTCAATATAATTTTCTTCAATTAGGGGAGGGGAGGTTACGATAAAGCCGTTGAATATCCTTCACTACATAAATGTTGATAGTTTACCTCAAATAAACAGACATTTTTCGATATTGACAATGCTGAATATCCATCCTGGTTTACGTTGCCACGGTAACATGGAATACCTCCAGAAGACACTTCGAGAATCCACGCTGAAGTACCGTTGTACCAATATTTCTATCTTCCCTCACGTCTGTCTGTCTATCTGTCTGTCTCTCTCACAATCTGTTCTTTTCTCTCTCTTTTCTGCGTCTATATAATATCTCTATCTATTCCTCTCTTTCTGTCATTTTTTTTTTTGCTCATATTCAATGGCTTCACTCAAGAATGAAAACATGTTTAATGTTTACGTTTCTCAACGTACTCGAGAGGCCACTTCAATACCAAGACCCGTCTACAGTGTTCTGCCCTGCCTACTAGTATACCAGCCAAGTCTACAACGCGTCTTCATCTTGCCCTGCCCTGCTCTCTCTCTCTGGTTCCTCTTTGACTTTCGGTAGCATATCATATCGTGAGTGAGCTTTAAAGGGGAGACCCTGTCAAGAGCGCCAAACCCAAAATCGTCTCTCTTCCACTGACTGGCGTTAGCAGTGGATTGGCGTAAATGGCGTCGGATTCCAAAGGCAAGGAAGATGCGGACTTCTCAGTACGCAAAGACGAAGACATAAAGAGAGGGAGAGGATAGAGGTAGCTGAAGGGAAGGATGATTTCTTCCTTTTTTATGTCTGCGAACGACATACTGTATTTTGTTTCTAGCACCTTTAACGGTTTGAATGCGGGCAGGCATGCATAAAGACATCTTTCCGTCTGTGACTATTGATGACAGCAACGCGTATACAATTTTCACTTCCTCATAAATTATAGATTTCCCCTTTTTATGACAAATCTCAAATGTATCAGAATATAAATTTTCTTTATAGAGCTTCGACGTAGACATAATCCGAACTGCATCTTTAATTACCATTTTAAAAGAGAGAGGGTGGTGGAGGGATTATCTATAAATGCTGATAAGGAAGACGTTTACATATACAATGTATATTTTAGCAGGACGTAGTGATTACATCACTACGGATTCAGATAGCACTCTCACCACAAAAGGCAACATCACTACAAAACAGATAAAAAAATCCTCAGCCTTATTTGCAGTGATTCACGGAGGACTGTCCCTGTCTTGTATGACATTTAAGTGAATTACTTTAGTATTTTCTAAGTGGCAAAGACATGGAATGCATATCAAAATGAGAGAATGAGGATTTTTTTTTTGTGGCAGGAACTACGGATCTGATGTAATGAAATCACCTTGTATGTAGGTGTTTCAGACTGCAATATAAAACAATTTTGAAAATGTACAATTGATGTTCTGTTGATTCCTTCCCCTTCTATCGTTAGATCAAAGTTCAATTATCATTATCAATTCAATTTATTTCACTTTCTTCTTCCACAGAACATAAGAGAAAAAAATCACGAATGACCTTGACTACATACGAGTTGAATGCTCCATGAAAATTATGAATTAAAAACATGTACAGTGTATACATAATAACAAATCAACCCTGTTACATGTTATATCATCAATGCTCCAGGGAAAGAAAAAAAATGAGTAGTCCACTACTCAACAAAGCTTGTACATTGTGGACAACTGATACAATATACAGACTCAAAAACTTACAAGAGAAAAAAAAAAGTCATTCTGAACAAGAGAGACATTACAGGATAGACAGGACAGGAAGAACAAACAAACATAAAAACACACAAATAAGAAAAAATATCACAAGAACATGACATGTTTGTATAATGCCTACAAGCTGCTATTAAAGAATCGGAACAGGGATAATCAGGAACGTTGCTTGAATAGCTGTCAAACTGTGCTGATAGTATAAAGTGTGCATTTTATTATCTGAGGATGGTGATAATATTCAAAATCAGTATAGTTTAATGAGAATAACTGCCTCGGTAGGACTCCAACAAACAAATTTAAAATTGCGTTTGAAGGATACATCGAGAAAGCGATTCGATTTCATGTTACCAATCAAAGAATTCCAAAATTTAGGAGCTGTGTATATGAGTCTATTTTGAGCTAATAAAGTCCTAGATAGAGGTAAATGAAAATTATTAGACTGCCTGATATAAGTATACTTGTGAACTGATTCGTTTCCATCTCGGTAACATTGAACATAAAAACCACGTTAATAATTATCATTGTAATTAAACATGATTTATCTCAGCTAAAACAAATGCGAATCTTTAATTCTTAATATTCTGTGACTAAAAAATAATGCATCTGAGTGGGAACGTGGGGCGAGTCCACAATTATTCGTAAGGCCTTCTTTTGTAATAACAAAAGTGTGCAACGGATTGACAAACTGCACTACATCGATGTAAATAAGCACTGGAAAAAAAAAAACTGAATTGATCAGTGTTTTAGTAGCAGCCATGATAAAAGAAATCATGAGCGCACGTACTCGAGCAGGTTTCGAACCTACAACCTTCTGATCTTCGGACAGGTGTCATCTCTACCAGACCACCGAACTTCTGGTCTTTCATTTCTTTTTGATTTGAAAGAAAAAAAAAAGCTTATTGTCTCTCAATGATTTCATCCAAAAATGCGTAATCGATGTAACTGAAAGTGTATAGATTGTAATGTGATTGTAAATGTGGTTGCCATGGTTACCAATGTCCCTTGAAGAGCAACAGGTGTCGTCTGTGTGTTATGATTGTGTCAAGTTGATCACTTTTTTGAAGTAACAAATGAGGGGAAAATAACAAAGGTTAAAATCAAACAGTAAGAAAAAAAAAGTTAGCGAAACAGCACACACAGATTTACGCGATCAAGAGCATATTGCTAAATGGAACACCTTTAATTCACTACAAAATGCGATGTATATGAAGAAAAGGGGAAAAACTAGATATATATTTCTTCACATGATGTCCAACGAAGTGGCCGTGGTAGGGTTAAGGAAAGGGGAAATCTTTGGATGCGTTTTCTTTTCATTCAGGCATTGGTGGTCGCGATAACATTGAAGAAATACGCGTCCTTCGCCATTTATACTCTCTGTGATGCCCTAACTTAATGTTCTTTACCACTAAGCTCAGCGAATGATCTCTCCTAGTCTGGAATCTACAAAATGAAATGCAAATAATGAGTTTACGATGAATGTGTGTTTGAGGTTATTCTATTGATTACTTTAACAGAGAAAGAAGGAAAAAACTTTATTTCTAAATACCACTGACTGCCGAGGAGTCGTGATGACATATGATTCAATCAGTGGCATTTACCATTCAGAGGATGGTTTACTTTAATCACGAGACGCAAATCAATGCAACTCGGAATGATGCAAAAAGAGAGAGGGGAGTGGAAAAAAAATCTCAGTGAAATGACGAGTTATTCAAACTGCAAGCAATTGTTGAATTGTTGTATACACTCAGGCAGAATGACGCTCCCGTGATGCACATTCGTCGTTTCAGCTCGCCAGCATACAATCATTCCAAACGTTCGCGATTACGCAACACAATGTATACGATCCTCAACCTTGCGTGCATTCATCCTCCATTAATGTCCTCGGAACAGGAAGAGGAGGAAGGAGAGATCGCGCGCGAGAGAGGGGCGTCTGGTGGAGAGAAAGAGATAGAGAAGGGGGAGTGGGTGGGGGAGGGGAGGGGAGAGGAGAGGCGGGGAAGGAGAAGAGAAATGGTGATACAGGGAGACAGCGAGATGCAAAACTAATTTGGAGTCATAATAATTATATACCACTAAAAAAAAAAGTATTATACATGAATAGTTAAAGGGAAAATTCAGTCCAAATATGAGTTAGTCTGATAAAAATGAGTAAGAGTCCAACGGTAAAAAATTTGATTGAAATCGGATGAAAAATAAGGAAGATATGACAATGTGAAGTTTTGCTAATTTCTGCAAAACAGTTCTTGTTCAGTGGATATGAATTATTCAAATGAGTTATCTAACCATGTCACAACCTCACAATTTTCCATTGATCGTGTACAAAAAAAAAGTGACCACAATTCCATGTTTCTGTCATTGAAGTCTGAAACATGATGTTATTAATGGTTGAATAACTTCAGAATAGTGATCAGTTAGATATACCAGAATTTGAGCCTCGGGCATAATTGTGTTTGAATGAAATATTGGATATTTCAAAATTCTATGTACAAATTATATGGCAAGTCTGTGAGGAGATGACACGCTCACTTTGTCATTTGCATATTCATATTGACCGTTAAAGAACTGTCTCCTGAAAAATTAGCGAAAATTCAAATTGTATTAACTTCCTTACTTTTTACCCAATGTCGATCAAAATTTTACCTTTGAACTCGTAATATTTTACTATTTCTTATCAGACTAACTTATATTTGGACTGGATTTCCCCTTAAATATAACATTTCCCTCTCCGAGTCTCAATGTTCAGGTTGAGGTTCAGGTTCAATGACATTTATTTGCAACTAATATAAAATATATTTAAGTACAAGTAACATGCGATCATTTTAAGGCTGTCGTATCTTCAAGCTTTATGCTTATTTGACGACAGTCTTCTGCATTCACACTCCCAATACATGCGCCATAATTCAGTCAGATCATTTTATTCACTATATCCCGAGTGGTTCCCAATTGACGTGTTCTCTTGCTATTTTCTTCAATCTGTACACGTATATCTCAATTATGTTCGGATATACACAGTGTATGTTTTATTGTCTTAAAAATAAAAAGAAATGTCTGTATTTCATTCGTAATATATATTCAGTGCAGAAAATTCCTAATAAATTCATTTGAATTTGAATTGGATCGAATGTTGAAAATGCTGGGGTTACAGCTCTAGAAGTACAAAAAGTTGAGACGAGTGTGCCCTTAACTGTAATGAGTATGACATTCCATGATATGCAGTATCATAGTAAATAGAAATATAAAACGGAGGCAAGGTCAGTGACAAAGACAGAGACAGGGACATAGGCAGACGAAAACAGAAAGAAAGACAGGAGTATATATACGGACATTGATATTGTTTGCAGAGATATCAATTTCGACTACTGTAACAATGATAATGCTCCAGACTGACAACACAGCATCGGAAATACTATAGGTGTTGATATCTTACCGACTGCAAGAAAGTTATGATTTAAAGCGGTAGTAGTTGTTGTAGTAGAAGTCGTAGTAGTAGCAGCACTAGTAGAGTTGTGGTTATTGCTTTTAGTGTCTTGGTGGATAGCAGTACTATATGCAGAAGCGCTGAAATTAGAGTTATCAGTTGTGGAAGTACAACAACGAAGGACATAGTAATGATATGGAAATGATTTACAGTTGCTGATGAGTAGAATTAGTTGCAGTGATAATGTTAGTTGCATATATGTGGTCGTCGTAGTGGTAATAGTCATAAGTAGAAGTAATAAAACCGGTACGGGATTGTTTGGCATGGATATAAAACCACCAGCTTTATCAAAGTCGCGCCAGCCTCATTCTTCTCATGTTCCAAAATCCATCAGCTCATGGTTTTAATTACGCATCATTAAGGACAACTGTTGGATATTTATTTTCCATGCGATAGTGGTTAAGGTCCCACAAAAGAAATAAGATCGAATCTCGAGTTAATGGCAAATTACTCGGCACCTTAATTTCATACATGAGACGAATTCAACAGCGCCATGCAATTCAGCAGATCTTATCTGCGGAAAGCTTTCTGCGCGGTCCCGTGTCATTCAGAAGTCAGTATTACCCACGACCAAACATCTGACGCTATTTGACTGACAATATCACCAGTTTATGCCCCTTTATTCTAACATAATGCTCTTCCTCGCTCTATTATCCGCTAAAATCTACAGTCCCGGTATACAATTTCATGTTTATACATTCAAAACTTAGCTTCGGGCCAGTCCTCAAATGCGACTTGACAATGGGGAAGGAAAAAAAAAAGTCGTGAGGAAAATTTAAAAATCAACGATCGCACATATTAGGGGTCTTTTAGACGTTTGCACTAAGCTTGGATGTTTGTTTTGCGAGAGATTAAACAGTTCTTTCCTCCCTTTCTCTCGCTCTCAAGGAAAACTTTACAAAGTTTACACACACTCCCAGTCGAATCTTGAGGAAGGATACCCACTTGATCACGTCAACTGGAGTGATACCCTCGACAACTTGCTCTCATTTCACACGGAAAATTAAATCCAAAGGCGTCGTATCATGTAGATATGTATATTATTAGAGTTTTACAGGAATCAAATATATCAATATTTCACGACCATTTTCAAAATTACGTTTGACTCCTTGAGGTTGATAAAACATTATTCGATCACCTGTTTTCTTCTTTCATAAAGAGATGGACTTAATGTAATTTTTTCTCACGGTAGCAGTGCCGTGATGGTCTTCGATACATTTTTGGTGAGGTTCTGTTCTTTCAACTAGGCCATGTTCTTTTTGATCCAATAAACGCGGAATGTTTATTACATTTCAGTGATACGAGATGATGTCGGATAATGATGGTTAGATTTTTATCGAGTAAATGCAAACATGGTCGACTTCTTCGATTTATTCCCACTCGCCTCGATTTGTCTAGCGTAGCACCCACTCTGTGAATGCATGCATGTGGGACCGAAACACTGCACAGGTTGTTCATCGAGTATTGCCACTACCGTCGTGTCACTTCTATGAACTTCGGGTGATGGCCAATCTAAGCATTTAGGTGTAAAAGGCGTCCAGAGGCCATCGGCCAACGTGTGGAAGACACGACTGTCAAGGTCGACGCCGAGAAGCTTTTCCGCGAAGATTATTTGATCAATCGCCAACCAATGACAGCTGAAGGGGTAAGTTGTCGCCAGCAAGCAAAGAGTCAAGTTTGCCCTACGTGCTAACGGCTACCGGTAGCTGGGCCGTCTCTCGGGCCAGAAGTATGTCGATGACACGATCCAACTCAAAGAATCAACAGTTAGTCGATCGTCACACCAATTATTGTACCCCTCTTAAAAGATAACCAAGGGGGAAAATATATTGCGTGCAAGAAGAAAAGTGATCTCATGTTCAATACGGGATTCTGATTTTTGTGCCAGATATTGGAACAAGCCATGCGAGGTCTTTTGTTCGGTCTCTGAATAGCCGTTTACTTAACGCTGTGGAATATGGTTCAAAATACAAACAAGTTCAGGAAGAGAGATAATACGACTGCAGTAAGTGGTTCATGTCGACAAACTGGAGGAAAGAAAGGAGAGGTCTCATGTAAACGATTATAGCATGATTTGTCAGCTTTACTGTGGTCAATAAAACATATACAATTTAAACATCTCCGTTTGCGTTACTGCGCCACTGAAGAATGACTGGGACGAATCTTTAGTTTGAACTCAACTGGTTGTGTGACGAAAAGAGAGAGAAAAATAATAGCCGTTTATGTCGAGTGCTTCAAATCCTCTTGCATTCGATAAATATTGATATGGTCGCTATAAAGATGAGTAAACTAGTGGGCCTAAAGTCCGAAGGATCTAAGAAAGATTTGGTATACATGTCTTAAGTTTGTTTGTTTGTTTTATTTGTTTGTTTGGTTTTTTTTTAGATGGATTGTGTCGTAAATCGTGTAAAATGTTTTAAGCGAATACTCTCCACAGATACCGATCACAACAGCACGAATTTGAGTCAGAATATTATAGATCGTTAGCACTGTGTATTGATGTGTTGGATTTGAAGGCATACTGTAGCGTGTCACTTTTAAACATCGACTACTATGCCTGCCGCTGAGTCAGCCAGAAATGCTTACACAAATCAATTTCATGCACCATCAATAGCATCAGTCCATGTTGGTAGGACCTGCGACATAGCATGTATCGATAAATGAATTCAAATCAATCAAAGCAATGATTGTCTGCAATAATGGTGACACAACATTTGCTCCTGCGACAATTATTCTTCCTGTATTATTTTCTCCACGGACCGATAGGGTTAGGGTAAGGGTTGTGACAGGGTTTAAGGTTTAGTTTAATGTAAGGTTTACAATTCATAGGGTTAGGGTTATGTTTGTAGGTATAATTTTATTTTTTGGTTAGCGTGCAGACGTTTCATGAGAACAATATTATCGCAGGAGCGAATGTCATGGAACCGCAATAAAGTTTATGATAAAATGATGCGCAGTACAGTCACACAAGCCTAATGTGATGCAGGTAAAGAAAATGCATTTCGAAATAAATAGATATGTCCCTCTACTAATCCCGTGAATTTTGATGGACATATCATAAGCGTACGCAAATGAGACTTTTGAAGAGGACACGCGCCCCACCTGTGACTACATCTTTTTCGTTTTTTCATTGTCTCGATTCAGCACTTTGCTGTTCCCGTTGAATACTTGAACTGAGTGTTTTATGTCGTCTTCTGTAAGATAACTATGAAGGCTATGAATTATGATACATTGTTTTTAGGGCCCTTCATTCCCATCAAACGCAAATAAAACGGCCGTTGGAATGTGTCTTGAAACGAGATGATGATAGTGACAAAAGATTTCCATTGTCGCCATACGAATCACAAAAGATATAATTATAATTTCGTAATATGGAAGGGGGCCAGCGAAAAGGTCAAATATGGTACTGTGTTGCATCTCTGCAAATGAAGAAAAAAAAATCATGAATCCAAAAATCGTATAAAGAGACTGAAGATGAACATTACTAGATTGCTACGTTGTTAAAAACCTTTGTTAGGTAAACATAATAAATTGACATGGCTATATGCGCGTGTAATTATATGAAGTAAAGTTCACAAAAAAAAAAAAACATGAAGAAGGGAAACACTGAAGCTGAGGAAAAATGGAAAGCTGACGAATCCGTTGCCAGAAAAAAAAAATGAAATGAAAAGGACCTGCAATATATACGAATTTGAAGGGTGTTTGGCAAGCGTACACTCCGACTTCGTCTGCGGTTTCTCTTTGGACAATGGACATACGAGAAAAAAAGACTGTGTACGATCCACGGATTCATACGACGGTGTACGGCGTAATATATGTGGAATAGATGCACTGCAGTGCTTAACAATATCAAAACTGACCGCAGAAAATATCAACGAGAAAGTGTCTCGCCAGCGAGTTGGTTTGCGGTCAAGTGACAGCATCGCGCGATTTAATAGGAACTACAAACAAATGAAGTGTTAACGTATTTCTTCAGATGGAATGTTAAATTAGGGCCTCGATTGCCTTGATCAGTCGTGGAGGGTTGTATTACGGACCAACCTCCTCAGCACCCTGAACCTTCCTGAGCTCTTCAGGCATTCTCTCCACTCTCATCTCTTTCTTTTTTCTTTGGTGGTGGTGGGGGGTGGGGGAGAAAAGCATGTAAGTTCTCTAACTTCTCAGAGTCTATCACACCCACATTTAAGGATTACTGAAGCATGGTGTTGACTTCAAAACGCCATATCATGAAGCTAGCTCCACGTTTTTTTCTTTTTCAAAAAAGGCGGCGATATTAATTTGTATTTTCTTTGCGGCGTTTCCTCACTGTGTCCCGGCACAATAGGAGCATTGGCGCGAGGGGCCGTCACACGCAGGTCGGGAAACCGCCACACCCCAGGAGCGTAATGTTCTCCTCCGTATCTCGATTTCCTCGACTCTACAACTATGCCTCCTCTCCATAACACATGGCATTGTCCTCACGTAAGTGACTAGTAAACAAAGTAAACTGCACTTGTCTTTCGTGTAAATCAAACTATAAGTGCCCTTTGAAGTTCAGGGAAAAGTCAGCATGTTTATCAGGATGATGTTGAGATGAAGAGTGGATGCTTTGGTAACGATGACCGTGACTATTTAAACCAGAATGACGTCGTAACGAAAACCTGGTAGTCAGACGTAATCCGTATGTTATGTACGTAACCCTGGCTCCTGTTTGCAATTCAGTATGACGTCTAATAAAGCCGGTACAGAAAGAGAGAGTGTGTAAGAGAAAACGGGGAATGCGAGATCGATGATTATTTTCTGGTCTCATCGAACGACAATATTTTGTCGCTCCTATTCAACGCGGCAGCAATGCCGTCGGATATACTGTAGGTATTACCTAGCTCGATTGTAAACTAAACACAAACACGACGTTTGAAAAGGCAAGGATTCTGTATTATGGCAAACGTACGGCATTGCTTATGTTGTAGACCTCGTGACATTCCACAAAATGTTGGCGTCATAAAGGTGCTGTTTACCAGGTGATCTTTACACCTGTGTGTGTATATGCATGCGCTCGCAGTGCAGGAATTGAGTTTTGTAGGTCAAAAAGCAAAATGACACAAAGATCGTGGAGAATTGACGTCATTCTAGCACCCGTGCCCAGATAGGGGAGCATCACATCACGTCCTAACCCGCGAAAAACACGTCCACGTTCAAGGGCATGTGACATTCATCCAAGTCCAGCCTCACGCTGTTGTCCGGGATGTATCGTGGCAGAGTCTGGCTCCTCAGTGACCGCCGCGCGTGTTCTGCATTGTTGAGTTGAATATCATGGTACTAATCAGTGAAGTATCTTCCTTACGACATCCCCTGGCGATGACGTGTACCATGCCGTGATCGCATGACGCAAACTGGGCGATTCCCGCTACAAAGAATATGCCTCGATGGTCGTATCGCACAGGAAAATTCGGACCGTTATCTAACATTTAGATTTCAACACCCTGCATTGCCTAATTATGAGGTAAAGAGAGAGAGAGAGAGAGAGAGAGAGAGGGGGGGGGGGAGGAAGCGAGGAGGGAGAGATACATCTCTGCAAACCAACAATATTTCACGTCTCAATGTAATGTGCAAATTCAACTAGCAAATTTGCTGTATAGAGCTGTTCGTATTTTTCTCCTGTGACTTCTTTGATATTTACAGGAGGCACCAGGTTCACATGAAATGATGTATTGAAGCATCAAATGTCATAGTACCACCTGGAACTGGGGAGTATGGTATGCTTACCTGGTATGTCAGTATTGAATGTTACTGTTAACCAATTCGATCCCGAAACTCTACAGTCTCTTGCATTACTGGTTGCTTCCACTTTTCAAGTAAAGTAGCCCTGAAAACATTGTAGAAACGGAGCAATCTTGCACAGTAATTGACCGTGTGCAGCTACGAAATGTCGAATCATGTGACAAACATGCCTAAATGATCGATTCATGAGCAGATAGTTGCATAAAGTCGAAATGATTTGAAAGGTTCATGGACAAGGGCGCCGGAAGCGGGGGGGGGGGGGGGGGGTAGGGGTGGCACTTGCCCCCCTCCCCCCCCCCCCAAACAAAATGTTGGGGGGGGGGGGCAAAACGAGTTTTTGCCCCCCCCCCCAAGTGCCCCCTGTAACAAATAATTAATCACTGATTTAAAGACCAAAATGAACAATAAAGGCATATTTCTTGTCTAAATGTTGTAATTTCATAATTGAAAATGCAAAAAATTTTCGCCCCTAACGGGGCGAAGATTATGATACACTAACAACATACATTATTGTATCTATTAAGTTAAGAGTAAATTTAATGTATAGATGGTAGCCTCGTGTCCTCGAGTGTGCCCGCTGAAACATGCATTTAGTAAACCTTACATTTTTCATTTTCTTCTTTGCTTTCTAGCAGTATAAGAATATTTTTTATTGTTCGAACGATGCGATCACGTTTAATCTTTTAATGAGTACATTTCACATAAATTGCAAAGTGAAAGTGGCTCGCTCGTTCTGCCCGTACTTATAGTAAAATGAAAAGTTTTCATATAAGTTATATCATAGTCCTTCGCAGTGATTTCTTTTCCTATGTTTAATTCCTCAGAAATTTAATTTAAAATGCTCTATAAAAGCGACTTTTATACTCTGTTTTTACAAAAAGTCCCTACAGTGGGAGGGGGTATCCCCCTCCCACACCCTCCCCCGTTCGGTCGCTTCGCTCCCTCGACGAGGATCGCACCATCACATAATATATCCCCGTATGTTAAGATCATAGTCCTTCCAACTGATTTTTTTCAATATGTTAAATCCGTAGAAATTTGCTTTTAAATGTTCTATAACGCGACTTTTATACTCTGTTTTTAAAAAAAGTCCCTACCGTGGGAGGGGGTGTCCCCCCTCCCACACCCTCCCCCCACTCGGTCGCTTCGCTCCCTCGCCGAGGATCTCACACCATCACATTATTAATGTACTGCCGTATGTTATGATCATAGTCCTTCTAACTGATTTTTTCAATATGTTAATTCCCTAGAAATTTGCTTTAAATTCTCTATAAACGCGACTTTTATACTCTGTTTTTACAAAAAGTCCCTACCGTGGGAGGGGGGATACCCCCTCCCACGCCCTCCCCCCGTCGGTCGCTTCGCTCCCTCGCCGAGGATCTCACACCATCACATTATTATGTACTCCCGTATGTAATAATCATAGTCCTTAGCACTGATTATTTTTTACTGTGTTTAATTCCTTAGAAATTTGCTTTTAAATGGTCTATAAACGCGACTTTTGTACCCTGTTTTACAAAAGCTCCCTACAGTGGGGGGGGGGGGGGGGAATCCCCCTTTCCACCCCCCCCCCCGCTCGCTCGCTTCGCTCCCGCGCCGAGGATCTCACATCGTCACATAAATGTGCCCCCGTTGAGATCTTCCCCCCCCCCCCCCCCAAAAAAAAAAAAAAAAAAAAAAAAAAAAGAAGTGTTCCGGCGCGCTTGTTCATGGAAGACGCCATCAGACAAGAAATCAACTGTCGCGGCACGGTGGTGTGGTGAATAAGGCTTCCCTGAGGAGAGGATCCCCACTTCGAAGACGGCCCGCGGTGCTGACAACCTTGGCAAGGTGTTTTGCTCTGGCAATGCTGGGGCAGTAAGGTATAGGGCCTACGTATAGCGCCTTGTGATGGACCAGTGACATCTCAGCAGAGACTACACCCAGAGATATGGACACCTAGTGGTGACAATGATGATTATTGATATCATGAAATCAAATTCCCGAAACGCGTTCGTCAAGCTATAATTAGTTTGTAAATACATTTGGCGGGCAACTGCCATCTTCAAGCGAAACTTAGAGAGACTTGCCACTATAGTGACCTTAGTCCCCTACAGCTAACACGAACAAATATAATTATATTATAATAACTACGTGGTCGGTACTTAACAAGTTGGACAGTTCCAGCTCTTTGTTTTGAATTGTTTTGGAAATGCATCCGACTCATGTGCGTGTTTTGTTAAAGCATGGAATTCGAGAAGGGCAACTAAACTGGAGCTCTTCAGTTGCCGGTATCTCAAGAAGACAAGGCTTGCTCAATCAAAATCTCCACGGCTTTGACACAAGGGATTTCTTTCTTCGATAGAAATTGGGTCAGGTTAATGTATCTGGAAGTAGATTTTTTTTTCTTCAATAAAGACTTCATGCTAAAACAATTTTGAAAAAAAAAAAGACGTTTATTCATTTTTTTTTGCAAAGTATCTGAATAGATTTGATTGAAAGGGAACTTACGTCAGACTGCAAAAGATAATTATCGACAGCGTGTGCAAACGAGGAAAGCACCTGCAAAATAAACGCAACATTAGATGAAAATTTCCAGGCGAGGAAAAAAAATGTCAAAAGACAATTTAAAGTTTTATTGGTAATTCCATGTCCATAAAAGAGTCGCAGCAAAGCCTCTAATTGATTCGAAATTCTATTGAAAAGTAGCCAGGCGATCTCAAAGCGCGCGCTCGCCAATATTGCGGCATTGTTGGCGCGCCGGCCGAGAGGGAGCGAAAGTCATGAGCGGAAGAAGGAATGAAATTGTAACATCGACGAGAAAACTCCGCGATATTATATCGAGATTAAATCAACCATCACCACATTGTTATGAAGTCATGAATAACACCGTCAGAACACTGGGGACTACCCTACAAAAGCGCATTGTACTTATCTTGTTTGAACAAGGGACTGTAAATTTCATATTTAGCTCGTAATCGCCGATCTCAACTATCAATCATTTTGGGCGATGCGCGCGGGTAGCCCAGTGCAGGTGCATTAGGGGGTGGTGCAGCCGATGGTGTACGGCAGTGTACTCCAGTGAGATCCACGAGCATCCTCTCCCAGTTGCTTCCTGACATTTAGTATTCATGAAACACCCGCTCTGGGTGTTGGTCGCCTGGTTCGGGTGACTGTCACACCAGCTCCGGGACCCGTCGGCCTACCCGCTAACCCGCGGCTCGTATAGGCCCTTCAGTATAGGCCAGAAGGCACCTCACCATGCTAATATGCATGTGAGACTAGTGTCGCTGCATCGATCGGCAACAAGGTTGTTTTTCAGCCGACAGCTAGCGGGACGGCATCGCACAGCTTCGGGCCGACATTAACCTAAGCCAGAGAGCTAAATAACATGCGTTTTTTCCCTTCCTTCTTTTCGTCTTTGACTTTCAACCGCCTCCCTCTCTCCCGTCGCCTGAATAGGGGAGCCGCTTCCAACGGGGCGGTACAAGCCCCGCACGCGAGACTCCAGGCCCACTCGTATCACCTATCAAACCTTCCACTAAATGTTCATTTGCTGGTATTTTCATCGCCGGGATCTTGCCCAGAAATTGATTAAGATTAATTTAGGCTTGGATGAGCAGACCTAACGACCGTTAAATATGACGCTAATCGCCTATTTCAAACCATGTCACTTGATTGCACGGATCGGCACGTGCGAGACAGTGGAGAATCGCTTCTCCCGTGGGTTCCCCGTCGTGACGGACGAGAGGAGACGAGTGCTGGCTGCTCCCGGGCTCAGCTTCACCCCGAGTCACGGGCATTGTGAGAAACCAAATAGGCTGAAGGAGAGGCCCGGGGATGCACGAGTTGCCATCAAAGCAATCCTGGGGATCGCCCCAGTCTCGTACACCGTGCATTTCTTGTTACAATTACGGTTAAACGCACACGGGCTCTGAACTCCACTTCCACAAGACGTGAAAAGGGGGAGAAAGGGAAATTTTACAAATAAACGCAGACACGTAAAAAATCATGTTTCGTTAGGATTCAATTAACAAAAAGTGAGAAAAATGGAGGGAAAAAAGAGCGAGAGTCTGACTATTCTTAGGTTTAAATTACCAGTGAGTTCCTCGATATAAACAAACAGGCGAGGCAAGAAAGTTAGATTCGGGCACACTGGCAAGTGAACCATCAATTGGTATAGTCGCTCAGATAATCGTTGTTGCCACTTCATCAGACATCGCGAGAGATGAGAAGAGAAAGCAGGGAGTTGGCAAGATGGACTGAGAACCTTGGAGTAGTTTTGTTTTCTCTCGTCTCGGTTTTTTTTTTCTCTCACAAAAATCACATTGATTTCCGGAAACTTTCTTTTAGCTGTTCCCACAAGTTTTCACACCAGAGGACATGTACATGATTCTATGTGTAACGTCGCGCCCAACGCTAGCTCATTATTAAATTTGTCTGTGCACAGCTGTTGACGAAATTTTAATGACTTTCAGTCAGGTTTGAAACTCCGTTGATATCTAAAATAAATGTTAATGACCACGATATCCACTAATAAAAAAACAAAACAAAAACACGACGGAAATGGAAAAGGGAAAGTAATAACGCAAGACTCAGACATGTAGCTCCCTACTTTATACAAAGTAAATCTATTGTTTGTTTGGGTTCTTTTCAGTCAAAGCAATTGTTGGGACACTGTGGAGTAGTGGATAAGACTCCTGACATTTAATTGGAAGACCAGAGTTCGAATCCCGTGTCCAGCATGTCCAGTGCTTACGTCCTTGGACAAGATGTCCCTCTCGACCCAGGTGTAAAAATGGGTACCTGGCAACGCTAGGTTAGTAATAGTGGTAGGGCCCTCCAGTAGAGCAGTATCAACATGGTAGCCAGTGGATAAAGAATACCATAGCATCATTATCATTATTGTTATCTTCACTGTTGACAGAATTGAACGTATTTCTTTTGGTTTGCTTTGATAGCTTTTTATATCCACATGGCCTACATTGCGTTGCTAGCAGATTATATCTCACATTAAGGTCTACTGTTTGAGAGCATGTTCTGGATAGTGTTTGTAGTCAACGAAATCAACTGAAAGCAAACATCCTTTGCTTCCTCTCTCAGCTTTGATTTGCTTCCAAATTAAGATCAAGCAGGGATGCGATCAGAAAATTTTATTGGAAGGAAACGTTCAGAGAACTGTGAGTCTTACCCACAGATGAGAAATCATGGGTGAGCATTATACATTACACTGGGAAACATGATGAACTTCTGGCATTAAAGGTTTGTTTGCTTGTTTGTTTATTTCATTTCCATCTGAGAAGATGGCTGGATAGCCCATATTCAGCTGCAATTGCTGGTCTTCCTTGGGGTCGAGTTGGATGTCAGGTGGGACCACTTCACCGGGTTAAGCACTCTGCTCTTTGCGATGAATAAATGAAGCGGAATCTTTTACATGCATGAGTTATGACTCTCCTCACACACGGGACCTCAGTTTTATGTCCTATTCGAGGGACAGAGTGTTTTGCCTCTTGCTAGATGGGAAGGTATGATTACGCACAACATTGCTCAGTAGGACTTGGGAATTGAATCGCGGTCCTGTGATGGCAGACACACTACCGACTGAGCTAACTCACCGCCCATTAGAAGTTTCAAGTTATTTCCAGGGCAACTTCTATATCTCGTATAAATGGTACATGTGCCTGGATGATAACATTCGTTGAATATTGGTAGTCATCTGGGACGAACCACGAGGTGTTGGCATCATTCGCCCATTTTTCTTGTGTGGGTATAGGTAGGTAGACCGCTTTACTGGGTTAGCATCCTGCTCTTGGCGATGATTGAATGTATGAATGAATGAATGAATGAATGAGTGAATGAATGAATGAATGAATGAATGATTAAATGAATGAATGAATTAATGAATGGAAGGATGGAATCGGGACTAACTCACACACGGGAACTCCATTTAATGTCTTCTCAGAGGGATCATGCACCTATATTCGTTCTAGGTCCATGAAGGGATAGGTGCTTTCCCTCTTCCTTTACAGGGGACGGTATGATGACGCACAACATCGCACGACAAGACTCGGGACTCGAACCCGGGTCATTTGGATTGGGAGGCAGACGGGCTACCAACTGAGCCAAATCAACGCCCTTCCGGGGTAACCGGAAGTGTGTGTGCGGAGGGGGTGGGGAGTGCGGTTGGGCGGTAAGGATACCAACAGTTACAAAACTTATTGGAATTATTCAAAACAATGTAAATTTTGACGAAATTAACTAAACATTGAAAATGAAACGACTCAATGAAACAATAAAATGGTAAATAAAAAACCTTCAATTCAAATTTGGAAGTATGATAAAAGGCTTCTTATTAAATGCCACATACCATGACTAAGTTCTCAAATCGGACAGAAAATATTTGGCCCTGAGGAAAAAAAATAGTTTGGCTGAATCTGGCCGTAAAGTAAACTAAATTCACTGTAAAGAATAGCTGACGTCATGCACCCCTGGCTGCTGCAGCTATTTAATGATGTAGCTGAAATGCTTTTCACTACTTTTGTCGATGAGAAACACACATAAACCCAATGTATACACACTCTCAACATTTTGGGGCCACCAAAATATGTCATATCTAAAAAGGTGGTGGCTCGACATCTATTTCTGGTGGCCCCGGGCCACCGGGCCTCCGCTAATATATCACCTTTTGTTGAATGGAAATAAAAGCATACAAAATTGAAATGTCGAGCCTCACATATGTATTTGTACATTACAAATGCATACACACACACACACATATATATATATGCATATATATATATATATATATATATATATATATATAGTTACAAAGCTACATTACATTTTTTTTTTCATCAATTTGTTTCTTGTGTTCAATTTGTCGGTGCGCGTGTCTGAAGACGATGTTAATACTCACGTGTATGCCGTCAGGGCACGTTTCGATGTGAAAATCTCAAGAATGCACGTGTCTATCATGGTGAATTACCTATCCTCATTCGGTGAACCTATGCGCTTGGCGGAAAACTCCTTCAATGGTAACAGAATTAATTAAAAGAGGAATCTAATTCAATTCACTTCGATTATATACATATATATATGTATATAGATTAAAAAAAAAACTCGGAGTGTGTCCTGAGGAATTGCAGAGAGAACAATGAATATGAGATTGACAATGATGCGAAAATGCCACGATATTCAAGGCTACTGAATGACAGGTTATCCTACGGCTACAATGGCGTCTCATTGAGGCGAGGGAAGCCACAGTTCTCGGGAGTCGAGATGGAAAGAAAAGGGCGTTACAAGCGCAGACGGATGCTGGTCGCATATAGAGAAGGAGAGAGTGCGCGGGAAATCAGCCCGTATATTGAGAGTTCGTTCTCAATAGAACAATGCGTATTAATCTCTACACCTTGACATCGCAGGAAGTACACGTAAAGGAGGCAGCGAATCAGAAAGAAAGAGAGAAAGGAGGAGAAATACAGAGGAAGAAAGGAATAGGCAGCGATGACATTGAAAAAAAAAATCAAATATCATACACGAAAGGGAAACGCATTATAATAATGATGATGACACCGTGTCCTCACCGAAGTACAAATTACAAAGACAACCGGCAGGTATGGGAAGGTGTAAAGATCTTGCCCGTTGACCGGAAAAACTTGGAAATATTGATGAAGATATAATAGGTAAGAAGTGCATAGTTTCAAGCTTTTGAAAAATCATCAAGATTTTCCTTGACTTTAGCACCGATATATTGTTAGGGTGATATAGAGAAGATATATTAAGCCTACCAAGCATGCGACATGGTGCCTTATCTATTGAATCCCGTCGGGACGTCTACCTTTACATACACCATTAACATCGTGCACACCGTCGCTACCTCGGTAATGACAAGGTTAAAGAGAATCCGCCATAGTATCATTCATTGCGAATTGCGTCCACAGTATTTGGCATATACTCGTGGATTCATGGAAGTCACTGGAAGTAAACCATTAAAGCTAACGAGGTAGGTACATTGAGTTGTAGAACATAGTGAGCGATGAGAGAGATATACAGACGAATGGAATAGGAAGAGGGTGTAATTCCATTCGTAGATGGAAGATAGCAAGAAAATATGAGAGAGGGATAGTCAAAACTAAAGATAGTAAGAAAATATGGGAGAGCGAAAGTCAAAACTAAGGAAAGTCCGTTATCATTGAACCAGACATGTACTGTAGGTCACACCCTTACACTCGCAAGCGAACACATGGTGCACTTTCCGCAATGTGTGCGTCGGTTAACTTAAATACTGGATAGTAAGATCGTAAATACTCATATTGTTTTGACCATATCTATGAATTATGATGCACAATTCATGAATGTTATTCTTAGAATCAGACGTGGACAAACCGGTGGCTTCCATTTAATTAAAAAAAAAAAGTCGCATGATTATACTGTCTTACTATACTATGAGTTTACTCTTGCAAGAAGGAGATATATCAAGAAGAAGAAATATTGATGAAAGGAAGGACAGTTCACTTGACAGAGAGGGAGAAAAAAAATTGAAGATCAACACCTCATCTTTACGACGCAGTCTCGTTAACATGACAAAAGGTTAGGAGCGGAAAACGGCTGCGGCTCGCTCGGCTTACTGGCGCGCTGACTGACTCGAAGTGAGCAGTCAAATAGAGGAGCAGGGAAGAAAGGAGGCAGAGGGAGGGAGGGAGGGAGCTAGAGAGAGAGAAAGATAGACATACAGAGAGACAGAGAGAGAGAGGGAGAGAAAGAGAGAGAAATGGCAGAAAAAAAAAATCACTGCTTTCTTATTGGCTTCTTGGGCTGTCTTAGAGCAAACAATACGACATGGCTAGCGGCTGCGCGCATTGGCCGGATCTGTGTTTGGATGTGCTGCAGCGTTGGCGTGGTTGTTGAGTATCATTGTTGAGGATATGACATGGCGTTAATCTGAAGGCAAAAGCACCCGCTATAAAGAGTGGCTACTTCAACTTGTAAAAGACAGTTTCTTTTTTGTCGCTGCACTAGGCGAAAATTAGTCAAGTGCTCATGGCAATTTACTTCGCAAGAATAGCGTGGCACTTGGGGGACGAAAACGGGCTAAACTTTATGTCAGCTTTCGAGATAAACTAAATGTTTCTTTCGTAAATGCCACATGAGAGATCGGATTTTCAGCGTCTTGATTACACAATTAGACCTCGGTTTTCTTGTTATGCAGAGCTGAAAAACTGAATCATAACTTGTTCCATCGCGTTCATCAGACTGAACACTGTAACTCAATGAAGATTTTGTACGTTTTAAATCACGTTTTAACTGTGATTATCAACTCTTACAGCGTGTGACAAACGGCAGATGTTGCTTCTATTGCTTCACTGAATTTTCTCTCTCTCAACTTTTTTGTTCGTGTGACAGCTTACTTTCATTCGATTTCAGACACTTCTTGTCAATTATCATTGACGAATTATAGGGCCAAGAATGGCGTTTGAAGGGGCTCTTCATTCGAAAGTCGTCTCGCCAGCCGATGAAGGAGGCTTCCCGAGCAATATTCATGACACAATGCCCGAGGATCTCCGCGTCAAACATCGCGACAGCATGATCTGGTGTCCTGCCGACGATGTCATGGATGCAAAGGGCGACGAGAGGAGATCGAGGAGTGGCAGCGACGACGCGACTCCGAACGAAGAATCGTTTTGCGAGTCGATGACGACGCTCTCGAGCCACGGAACGCATATCATGAACACCGATTCGAATCACACGCTGACGGCTGCAACTTCACAGAAACCAAAAGGCAAGCCGACATACCATCGACATCCCAAGCCACCGTTCTCGTACATCGCTCTGATTGCAATGGCGATCAGGGACTCGCCGTCGGGAAAGCTCACCCTTGCCGAGATCAATGAATACCTCATGAAAAAATTCCCGTTTTTCCGAGGCAGTTACACCGGATGGCGTAACTCGGTTCGTCACAACCTTTCCCTCAACGAATGCTTTCGCAAGATTCTTCGGGACCCCTCTCGGCCATGGGGAAAGGACAACTACTGGACCATCAATGAGAGCAGTGAATACACGTTCGCAGACGGCGTCTTTCGACGTCGTCGAAAGCGACTGTCAAAGCGAATGAGTCAAAAAGCAGAGGAGAGACGAGAGCGAGAGTTATCGCGGAGAGCCAGACAGAAGATATCGAAGTTTTCCGGCCCCTTCAGCATAGACAGCATTCTCGGCGAGGAGGAGGAGGGGAAGGACGACGATAACGACGGCGACGAAGACATCGCATCGCCTGAAAGTGACTGCAAAGACAATAAGGATTCGGTGAGTGTTTCGAATCCGTCGTCATTACGCGCAGTGGTAGATCAGCGTATTCGCGACTCGGCAGCAGCCGCCGCCGCCGCCGCCGCGGTAGGATCACCACCTCTCATGAATAGGGTCATTTCCGCAGGGTTCCCCCGGAATATGTTACCCATGTGGAGCTCTCTTTACCCGACTGCCCGCCTACCCTCGCGGTCGCCGTTTTCCGGGTTCGGCTGCTGCCCGGTGCCACTGGCTCGCTACCCGGCGCTCGAGGCCCTTCAGCAACACGCGCGACTTCAGTTTCAACACGGTTCCGCACTTCCGTTCCCCGTAGCAGTTCCAGCGGGCCCAGTGCGCCCGATACTCTCCCGTCCAGGTCAACTCATCTATCCTCTATGCCAGCCTGCCTACAGGTCCGAGAACAGCAAAACCGGTAAATTTTGTACGGACCATATGGTATCGTGATGGCACTATTCAACAATGCAAAAGTTAACCAACTTTTATCAATCACGGTCGTTTTGAATGAAACGTGACGTTGTCTTCATTATCTCATTATCCTCTATTGACACTGACATCGTGGTTTGTTAACGTCAATCAATCAATAGAGAAAGGAAACGTTCACAGATGATTCTATTGTGGCCGAGGGTGTTCTCCAAAGCGAATTCACGGCATGTATCGTCATTGTACAGCTCGCGAAAGAGATGAAAGGGTCTGGAAGGAAACGGTTACAGATGTTAAACTAACCCACCCACACACGACACGTTGCCCACAGGTCGTCGTCAGAGGAAGCCTTTTGGAATGTGTGAGGATAAAGCTTGTTCTCGATCAATGGATGCCGTGGGATAAACGATCTCGCTGCAAGAGGCCAAACGACGCCCACTCATAACGCCTGGCTCGAAGGACTCCATTCAGCTCAGTTTTCCCACCTTCCTCCATTCACTGATGGCTCTCACAATCCTGAATCTGAATCAACCCATTGTGCTCACTGATTATAGCTCTTCCAGATTAGTTTTTATAGAAAAATCACACTAGTCGTAATTGTTTCATTATTTTCGAGCCTGAATTATTTGAAAGCAGTCCAACATTTACTCGTACTCATATAGTCATTTTGGCATCAAAGGAAATTTCAATGCCTTTATAGAATACGTCACCTTTTTCATGTGAATGTGATTCCATATTTGATTCATAGTGTCGTCTTGATAATTCCCATTAACAGTAAGTAATAAGAGGCAGACATCATTTCAAAAGAAATCGAGTTTTCACTGATCTACACAGATAATCGTTATACTTAAAATATTAGCTTTAAATATCGAGATATTGATAGATTACCATGTTGACTTCTTCTTGAATTTTCACAGCCCTATACAGATAATCGATAGCTCATAAGGTGATGAATTAAACATGGAGTGATAGAATAGTTGTATTACATTTGTGCTATAGAAGACGTAAGGTAAATATATCTGAAGATGTTTCCCTCTGGACTCCCACTTTTTTTTCCCAATTTTTCATCTTTTAGATTAATTCCCGCAAATCGGTGTGTCTATCTGAAGAGGATTCTATTTGGGTAAATAAACCTATTCTTTTTTTTTTCAAAAACAATGCAGATATTGTCAATGGTACTGAAGGCTATACTATTTGATGACCATACATTAGATTGATACTGGGGAAATCGACGATCCGGATTTTTGTAAATGCAGAATAATGAGGAATGCGTCATTTGAAATGTGCTTCTTTATTTTTTTTTTCTAACTAACATCGCTATGCACATGGTCGCGCCTAGAACATTTGATTTTAAATGGAATTATTTCATGAAAGTACTGCTTGCATTAGAACTGCCAATACTAGAGTGACTGGTATGGATTGCTAATAACGTAATACGACACAGCATCGTTACAATAATGATAATATTATCAGCACTGTTAATTTTCATCATCAGTCTGGATTATGTTGGTTTAAAGTTCTTCACGTTCTTCATGATGTTATTACGGGTGGGATTTTGTTTTAAACTGACTTATGTATGTATTGTGCATGGATGCATAATTAATGCACTGATTAATGTGATAGGGCGCCATTGAGGCGCCATGTACACTCATCCTGAAAAGGGGAGAAGTTCTTGTTGGCCATTAAGTGTATAAATCACATTTTTTGTCCATTTCAAATACCTGAAAAAGAAAAAAAAACCCTCATAAGCCCTTTGATGATAAGACCACGGTGAGAAGATATCGCGTATTGATTATTCAGCAGAGAGATATAGCGGTTTATTATACGATTTAATTGTGCTCATGGTCTTATATGAATGCTTCGACTTATTGGCGTGCGGAAGTCCAGCTGCACATATCTTGATGAATACCACAGTTGAAGATTGAGTTCTTCAATGCTTTACAAAGTAAAGTAGCAAATTTTTAACATTTTGACTGATTAGATACTATAGATCTTGCCTTGAATAGCATTTATCAATGTTTCAGTATTAATTTTCATTAGCCAATTGAACTCTCTTAAAAAAAATATCAAGCGAGTGCTTAATAGTGCTTTTGTCAGATGTGCAAGTGTAGGAGAGAGAGAATTTGATATTATATAATTTGATAAATTGTATTAATATACATTTCTTTTTACCTAAGACTGCCATTTCATTACCTACATCATTTACTAAAAAACACAACTGCATGCAAACAGAATATCCCAGAACACAAATTTTCAAATGATTTTAAAGGTTGTATAGGTAACTGAATACGGCTACTCAGGAGAGTTTTCTGTTCGTATGTTGCTTCTCGTATTGAATACAATTCATCATCAACCTTTTAACTAAAATGTTGAAATGGAGATGCAAATGTTATCTATGTAGAATGTGACACGGGCTCGTGGACACATATCACTTAGCATAGATTAAGATCCTTAACTATGCAGTCGTTGACTTTAAAGGTTACTACTCGATGATATGCCAGGCTACAGTCTCGTATGACAATAACGGTGACAATGGTAGTGGTGATGATGATGACGGTAATAATTATGATAATAATGATAATGATAATAATAATGATAATAATAATAATAATAATAATAACAATAATAACAATAATGATAATGATAATAATAATAAATAATAATAATAATAATAATAATAATAATAATAATAATAATACTAATAATAATGATAATAATAACAATAATAATAAAAACGATAATGACAATGACAATAACAATATATGACATAAAGGAAAAGAAAATATTTGTGTATTAAGTACCAAACATTCGTATTCCTTCATGCTTGTTCTTGCGACGCTTTTTGACATCTTGACCAAGTGGAATATGATTTAGAATGTGGGTTATCTATGTGGGTAAATACTGAGTTAAGAGACAGTGACACTGAGATATTATATTCCTCTTCATATGACGGTCGTATTCAATCCCTGTGCGACTGTTGTGCTGAAGATGCACAAATTCAAGACACACTGAGCAATCGCTGACATTTTCCGTCAACCTCCCGGCCAGGTAGAGAATGCTGTTAAAGTACACCAGGACTATCAGACTGTAAGGATCATTGTTGACTTGTTGACGATCGACAATGACATTTTCAGTCAAAATCTGACAGGGAAAACGTGACCTCTGTAGCCGAAATATCAGTATATCGCTCGTTTACACGGTTTTACATGGCTATGGTGTTACCTGAGAATTTTCATGCCAATCCACAACAAAGCATAATAGCAAGGCATGAAGGTATAAATGCGTTTGTCTGAATGTTTCTTAAACTAGTATTTGTGATAATTACAAGGAGAGGTTTATTGATTTGTGTTTAGCCATTTAGATAAATGCGATCTTTTCTTTTTCTACATGTTGTTATGAATGCATAGAATGTTTCATTTTTGGTACTTTTATATACTCGTATGAGATTAAGTTGAAAACAGTTTATGGTTCATACAACCAATGTAATGTACAGAAAGCGAGATTGTAAAATAATTAATAATAATTGTGAGCAATGACCCCCTGGTTTTATTTGTCATGTAAATGATGTACATCTCAAAAATGATTGTTCATGGAAATTAAAAGTTGGTATTGGAATTTCCCCTTCTGCTAACAGAAATGGTGCTAATTTTCTGTCTGTCATGATTCAACATGTCTGCATATAGTTATGTCTTATGTGCAAATAATAGCACACCACTATTTTGATTCTGTGTGATATGTATAGAACTGGTCGGTCTTTAAAGCTTCGATGAACTGTCAATTAACGATAGGGAATGCATGCATCCTACGATATAATAGTATCTCTGTCTGTCTTATTCTGTCTCTTTCTGTCTCCCGTCTCTCTCTCTCTCTTTGTATATATATATATGTGTGTGTGTGTGTGTGTGTATATATGAATGTATATATATATATATATATATATATATATATATAAAGAAGGAGTGTCGAATACGCCATCTGTAGTTCCAACAAGAAGGAACTATACAGATGGCAAATTCGACACTCCTTATCTTCTTATATGATAACATTCGAAGTCTAAAGCGTGGAAAATTCCAAGATATATATATATATATATATATATAAGTATTTATACATATGTATTATACATAGGTATTATATGTAAATCATATATTTTACATATATATATTACATATATATATATATGTAGATATATATGCATATGTATTATGTAAATATAACTACGTAACGATACGTATTGCACATTATGTCTATCATTTCTTAATTAAGGCTGTATGTGATTGCGTCTGCCATAATATAGATACGAATTCATATAATGTACAATATTCACACGTGTTGACAAACAGATATGTACATGTATGTGTGTGTGCGTAAGTGTGTATATTGTATACACATCCATCTATGCAGTGCCTTGTAATGTCAAAGAGTACTAAGGCATGGGAGAGAGGGAGAGAGAAAAAAGAAGCTTCTAAAGATCAAAGTTCATGCTTGTCTTCAATACCTTTTAGAAATTGAAATGTTATGTTGACGAAGATGCATGATGGTAATGACCGATGCGACAATGTCAGTGGAGTAGTGATAAATGCAGAAAATGTCTCCTGCAGGAAACTGACTGCACAACATAAAATTATGTATAAATATAATTATATATTTACCGTGTATATCATTTCAAGCTCTATAACCTGCAGAGACAACATGAATATGACTGTCAAGTTATTATGTGCTAGAATACCGGGGAATGAAAATCATCCGGCACCTTCTTATGGTATAGAATATTGAACACATTTTCCCAAGATAATTATTATTATTCACAACGAAATGAATTTTGTGAATGACTTCATTCTATGTCAGAATTTTTTTCTTTCCAAATCCGGTTATCATTATCCGCTGAAACTGTCAATATACCAGCGAAAGTCTTTTCTTCTGAAACATTACATTAAAAAAGAAAAAAAAAATCTGTCTATGTAGACGTTATAAAGTTGATTGATCTTGTAATACGATATATCCTATAGTGACGTTTCACATCCGTCCGACTATCAGGAATTGACACATGGTTGGATGACTTACGATATATCATAGACACAGCTACATCAGGAGCGAGCTATAATGAAAAGATCTATATGTATTCGTGGCAGAAGAGTCTCTCACACGATTCCGTTGCATCGCCACGGCTTTAACGCCCTCAAGCCTGCAGTCTCTCTCTCTCCTTCCATCGTTATAACTCGGAAAAAATGGTCTCTTTTCTTTCCCGCCATTGAGACGGCTTGCTTTCCTCCAACTTCCGCTTCCTTGAGTATTAAATGACGATGACCTGCGGTATTTCACGCGGAAGATGATCTATGGAAGAAACACAACAAATGGGTATAATATGCGAAGAGGAAAAGAGCTGTGAGTATATAGGAATAATGACCATTCAAAGCGAAAGGCAAAAGATCGGGACAAAAAAGTCTTTAAACATGGGTTTCAATGGGGAAGGTGTGGCTTTGAACTCAACGTAAATCACCGGGGAGTCACGTGACTGAAGAGAATCATTTTTCTATATTAAAGCGTCATCATAATGGATGTAGAGTATGTAATTAATTAAGAAAATAAAAACGTTAATGGTTATCATCTGTTGCTTTATTTCCCAGTGACAAAACAGATTTTGATTGCCATTCCAATCAATAATGATAATAATCATAATAAATCACATTTATATGGCGCCTAATACAAATGTTACTAAGCGCTTTACAGAAGATGAACACTTATTTAAAACGTAGAAAATATTAATAAAAACAAACTACAATACGATAAACATACAAGTAAAAAAGAATGCAGTAATGAATATGCTACAAAAAACTGAACAGTCATAAGAAAAATCCGAATTACTTGCTGCAAATAAAAAAGATAAAAATTCCTTAAAACATACTAGGTCCTATAAAAATGGATAGATATAGTAACAGTGAAAACATTGCAGTTTATATTAATCCGGATACATTGTCCGTAAAATTACACAGTGCTTCAGTTTCAAAATGCCATCGAATTACAGCCAATTGATAGAAACTGAAACTAGGACTGAGTTTCTTCCAGGCTGCGATCACCAAAGTAACATGTGAGATTATTTTCTATCTTTGAAAACCGGAGCAGCAAATTTATCAATGCATAGTTACCACAAAGTCTGATTATTCTTGCCTACCAAGACGTATGGCAACAACAACCTATGAATTCTATGTCCTACATGAGTTACTGAAATTAGAAAGTAACAATGAACCCTACAATTCTCATGCTACATGACTACATTGACTGAAATTAAAAGTTGCAACTGTGGTGCGAAATGAAAAAGGCACACGAATTTCTAATTGGTGATTTAGAAAATAAGGATGAACACTTCTGCTTGATTCGACCAACTCCTGTATTTTTGCAATGGTATTTTTAACTCGTGTCTTCTTCTTTCCGGTGTCTTATCGTGCAGCCATCGTCCAACCATGCCGTATTTCCATTCTCGAACAGACGCAAATCTATACAATTTGGTCTCAATAACATTTTATCGGCCACACAGACAACGCATACATTTCAATCTAAACATGTCGCTACGGTATTGTATAAATATATATATCTCTGGTTCCCCGCCTCCGTGTAGAACAACGGTTAAAAAAAGAGAAAGAACCAAGAAAACAGAGTACAAACTCAGCCAATCTTTGACTTTCAGATTTAATTTGTTGTCGGGGAACAATGGGAGTCCGTCACCGATTTACAGATTGGTTATTTTAGTCCCTGTCATCCGAATGTCGGATTTGAGCCTTGCACTGGGTGTCTTTAAACTCAGACCATTCTTACGCGCCGGTCTAAGCTAACATTGGACCCATCTCACTCCGCCGGTGAGTAAACTATGCCTTTGTCCGACGGGGACTCTAACCGCACCAGGTCTGTACAACTGTATATTTTGACTCGCACCAACTGATCCGTCGACTCCGCCCCATCTCTCTTCCCCTCCTCCTTCTGTTTCGGCTTCTCTTTCTACACCCCCCCCCCCCTCCCATCTCTTTCTCTCTCTTCTTTAACCACTATCGTCTGGGATATAAAGGCAGTGTTGTGTGCGTAGACGCGACTAGAAGTATCTGACACAAGGTACAAGTTGGCGCGTAAGCGGTTGGGCAAATATTGTCTGTTCAGCGGCGAATAGTGGCGTGTTAGAATTAAAGCTTAGGGATCTTGTAAGTTAGCGGGATGATGGCTACTTTGCTTGGAGACCACGGTCCAGGCGAGGTCATCACCCACCGCATGTTGGGTTGACACTGCACCACCGACGAGCCTTAACCAAACTTAGGATCCCACGATTTTTTTCTCACAGTCCAGTAAACCGGAGGAGAAGAACATCTTGATAATTATTATGGGGTGTCCTCTCTCACTATCGTAATTGTTCTGATTTCCTGATACGGGGCTTTCCAGACCTGTGTGTATAAAGCCTTTACTGACAAAATGTGCCACATCTTCACACTTTCTTCAAAATGGAAATGGAAAATGACCTACATAATGATAACCAATAAACTCCGCGTCTTTTGCTTCCCTTTTTTTTTTTGTTGCCTCAATTCCAATTTTGTCTCTTTGTCTTCCATTGTTTAGATAAAACATTACAGGCCCACACATAGAGTCCTATAAGGAATAGTGGACGTCCGCTATCACATCTCCTTCTCCATAGACACATCCCTGTTGCTAGGGCGCATCCACGTGCGTCATTGAATCTGAAAAAAAAAAACCAAACAAACAGATATTGAATACATTACTATACCGTCCTGAACGATGTGGCAAATAATTGTAAGACTTCATACTCAATATACAAATACCATCCACTTTTTAGTAAATTTCTGACTGCATTTTTCAATTGTAGATTATTTATGGTGCTGTGCAGTTATCATTTTTTTTTCAGTCCAGGAGTGAGCAAAACAATTTGTGAAAACCCCTCAAAACCAATATCATGACTTTGATTTCTTGATATATTACTTAGCGGTTGATAGAAAATTGTCAGATTTCTTCTCAAGAAATTTAAATTTTACAGACAAGAAATAAAATTTCAAATATCAATACGAGAAATCAAATGTTTAAACAATCTGTCACTGTGCCTTACTAATGAAATTGAGTTCTCAATTTCTAAAAAAAAAAAAAAAAAAGGTACTGTAGAAACTATTGCTTATAGCGGATATGAACCTTAGACAGCCCATTTTGATAGAGCATAATATTATCTACTTTGGATATGGAACAACATCTAGGTCGTCATTATTAAGCCCAGAGTAGGGAAAGACTAATGACGAAATGTCTTTGGGAATGATCCATTTCTGATTCTCGCTTTAGAAGAGACTCTTAATTAGCTGGATTAAAGCGGCTTCTCGGGATATGAAGAGGAAAAAAAATCTGTCCAGGGTTAAAAACAAAGATAGCTCACTTTCTCTGTTGGAATGATAGTGCTTGCCTGGCTGGACGAGATATTTTGATCGCGCTTATAGTTCGCCGGCAAACGAAGCAGAATAGTTAGGTGTCTGAGTGGCGGTGAATTAATCCGCATAAGGGTAGTCTATTATTATTTTGTTCTTAGTGATTGCAGGCAGACGGCACAGACGTGGGATAAACTAATTTGGATCATTATTGATCGCTTCACACCGTTTCATCTGTCTTCAGTAAACATCGCCAAATTAAAGCCATGTAAACTGCAGTCGGTGATCTCGCCTCGCGCGTGTGGCTCCATTCTGAGACGTGGTTGTTTGATGGCCGATTATTGCGTGGCGTAATGGATTTTCAGACCTGACGGAATGATAAGGAAATCCTTGCCGCTAATGATTCGTGATAGATAATGACCGATCCATTTCATAGCAATAACTAAACGTGAACGCCATGTTGCCTTTAAAAGCTGTCAGAAATAACTTCTCGTTGTTAAATAATACAAAACCGTCTTCAAAATTGTCTTGGCTACTGCAATCGTTGGACCTCAGTGTCCTATAGCTGTAAAAATGAATATATAAATGAATAAAGGTATGAAAAATGAATAAATAAACCGATGAATGAATGAATGGATGAATTTATAAATAAATAAATAAATAAATAAATAAATAAATAAATAAATAAATAAATAAATAAATAAATAAATAAACAAATAAATAGATAAATAAGTAGACATAAGACTTTAGCGTTGAGATGATGTGTAAGAGATGACCATGTTAACAATATCAGTGCTGAAATGTATGTAAAATCCCTTTTCATATCATCAATCAAAGTAATAGAATACTACACCAATTTATATACATTCACTTATACATAGTTTCCAATCTATTCATGTAAACATATAAATATATGCATCTATGTACATACATGTATATACATATAAATATATGTTATATATATGTGCGTGTGTGTGTATGTGTGTGTGTTCGTATGTGTTTATGAATTCGTTTATATCGGGATACTAAAGAGAGAAAGACATTAATATCTTACAATCTAAATATAGAAATGACTTCCTTCTTTTGATCAGAATTTTAAAAAGCGTTTCAATCTTAAAGCTGCCCAATGTAGGTGTGTCCAATATTTGAAAGTATGACAGATACATAGGCTGTATATTACATATATATTATAATTACTCAATACACACACACACACACACACACACACACACATTCACTCACAAACAAATCATTTTATATTTCATTTATAACATACTGAATTGATACAATCTCTTATTTTATTCAAATTCATGAAATTCTTCAGTCGAGATACTTTCATGCAACTGATTGACAAATTGCCCTACATCGACGTAAATAAACACTGAATTGATCAGTGTTTTAGTAGTAGCCATGATAAAGAAAAAATAAATCACGGGCGTATATACTCCAGCAGACATACATCGATGTAAGGCAGTTTGTCAATCAGTTGCATCTCTTATTTTTCTTCTAAAAGAGGTCAGAAGGTCTATCTGCATGAGGGAATTCGGAAAAGATTTCCATATGTCAGGTCCATGATGTCTGAGGGCTTTACGCGCTAATAACATCTTAATAGGATTGTTCAGATTAATGTTGTTGCACGTACTAGTTGGGTATGAATGCAAAACATACAGCCTGGAACTAAGCCTACGGTCGACTTTATGCAGGTGCCTGGATTTGTTGGTGCATTGTCATCTTGACAGAAGAACTTCGCCGGAAGATACATAGCTGCGAGTCAAGCTCAGGTGACGTCTCACGCGTGTAACCACATGAGTTTAAGCCGACACAGCGACCATACAACCAAAAATACAGCGCATCCTGACAAAGCGAAATATGTCAAGTGGCATTTTCTGACTGCCGTCGACTTTGATTGGTGGCATCACCGTATTATTCGGACACTAAATAGACGAAATACGGAAGACAAAAAAAGACGGGATTACAGGTCGTTTGGTGACCTTTTTGAAAACAAAGCTAGGTATAGAGAGGTGGCCTTTTCCCGCCATTGCTTTTGCGATGAGGGGAAAATTGTATTAAAGGTTATCGAGGGCAACTTGAAAAAAAAAAAAAAAGATGTTGACCCAAATGACATATCAGGTGTCTTCAATAAGGTGGCAAATCTTGAGACCTTGCAAAATGGATATCTTTGATTCGAACCCCGATAGACTGTGATTATCTCATTTCTTCGTTCTAATGATGAAACTATAGCACGTCAGCCCAGTAAGACGAAAAGAAATAGAAACTAAACCTGCTAATCATTTTCAAAGTGTAGCAAAGGTTCGTTAAGATATCTCATGTAAGAACCAATTTTACAAAGATGCTTCCTGAATTTAGAGGATATTCACCAAGTTAAAGAGAAAAGAAAAGATGAGCACGCTACAAAGGACAACAATGTTGACAGAAGATGATATATATTAAATTGCATGTAAATATGATCGCCATTCTTTACAGAAATGCTTTGTAGAAAAATTGAACAGTGTTAATTGAAGAATTTAAGAAAGACTTTCTATTCCGTCGTGGGTGATGATTGTCGAAACAAAACTCAATTGCACCTCGAGTCCACTCCCCGAATCTGAAAATAATGAAATCAAGACTTTCATGTAAAAAGAAGTGTTCTCTACTAAAGGATATTTATACCATGATGACCTCGATCTGCATGGAGAAGAAAAAATGTTTACCCAGGTTAGTGGATTAGATGGAAATGCAAATTAGATGCAAACTTCGTGAGACTAGAGTGGAATAGCATCATCACCATCTATGTAAATTCCGTTAGTTACCACGGCAACATGAATACATCCCTATTATCCCGTCTCAAAAAAAAATCATAATCATAATGATATCATGGAGGAATTTATGATGATTATGATCATTTGCACCAATACGTTGATAGCTTTTGTCCACAAATCCATAATCGCTTTCTTCGTCTGTTATTCACATCGACGTCGACGCAGTGATCGTCGTAATCGTCATCACCCCTCGGCATCTCTTGACTGATAATGGGACCTACTTCCAACTTTCTCTTTTAAGTTTGTTTCTGCAATTTATCATATCATTTTTCCGCATCGATATTTTGAATTCTTGTGTCTTTCAGTATACAATTGACAAGTTGCTGGTCTTCCCTTTCTCCCTTTTGCCCGTTTGTGTTGTCCAGAGATGCGCGTACCACATTGGATAGGGGAACAATTAAAGGACAGGAATCACGGAACATTGACCTATTCAATGGCATACGACAGAGCTAGATATTCCTCAACGCGTTCTCGGAAAGGTTAGTCGAGATAAGTGCAGATGAGATAAAAATGGAGTTCCGCATTACTCCAATTCTTATTTTGTTCCCCATCCCCCATTTTTTTTTCTCTCTCTGGGTAAAGTTAATACGTATATGGCTTTTATGGTGACAAACCATAACAGTGTTTGAAGTTTCGGTTAGAATGTCACATCACTGACCTCTATACATCCAAGATTTCGCGCTTGATATTTCGAGCTCCCGTTCAATTGAAAAGGTTAGTCGAAATAGCACGGAGATAATATACAATGGTCATGAGAGCGGAATTAAAGGTTTATGAGAAACTTTCAGCAGAGATGGGAGAAGAACTGGTTGACATCAAGGAATATTCGAATGGAGTCTGTCCCACACCTTCCTTGTTTTGTTTTGTTTGTTTTTTAATCTAGAAAAACTAAATGAAACGTCATGTAGTGAGACGATGAAGACACGTAAACTGTCTTTGCTAAACATGCTAAAAGGGCCTTTAATTTTAGTGCTTGTCACTTGGACATCTTGTTTTCTATAATCAATGTAAATTTTGCTTGGAGAAAGAATACAATTACATTATTTGCAAGTCCATTATGGCAAAAGATCATTCACATTATTTGTCTTCATAGTATAGTGGTACTTTCATTGTTGGAAAGAACACAGTGTCCCACAGTGTGAGAAACACAGTGTGAGACACAGTGTGAACACAATGTGAACCCAGTGTGAAATCTCTTCATACTGTTAAATTCGAGCGTTTAACACTGTGATCAATTCACAGTGTGAAACAAAGCATTTACTATGAACACTCTGTGAAAACCACACCACAGTGTGAATTCATCGTCACACTGTTAAATTCGAGGGTGAACACTGTGAACAGAACACACTGTGAACACACTGTGAGACACTGTGTTCTTTCCATTAGGGTTGGCTTGGCGAGAATATGACTCTCTGAACTTATTCACAACCTAACTATGACACTGATAATAATCACACGCCTAAGATAGTTTTGCAAGGAAAATAATAGATTCTTTCTATACATAACAGAAACTATAATAGAGTCCCTATCTCAGCAGACACTACGTTCAAATATGCCGAATCACGTTCAAGAAGAGAAATAATTATTGCTCAAGCCAAAATAGAGTGTACAGTAGAACATATTGTTTTACCTTGTTCATTTGGTAAGGCTTTGATTTCATAATTTGGCATGCCTTACTCTGGATGCATCCAAAAGAAAAGAATGAGTACACGTATAGATCATCGATCTTGAGTCAACGAAGATACGTTCTACATCAAACACGTCAAGCAGATCGAAGCTTACAAGTCTATTTTCCAGAGAGAAGAGTCAATTTTCCTCTTATTGCTTAGAAATTTGTTCTTCCATCTACAGCAATGATGGCTCCCTATAGGTGTATCAGTTTCCTTTAAATGGTACCGTCACGTCAGTTTATCATTGCCGATTGCTATGTCGGGAAAGCCTGACAGACGAGTAGCAATATTCAGCCTTTGTCCTGGATCTTGGCGCCAATTGTTGAGGAGATGAAGATATTATATACCAAAAGGGTGGGAGACGGCGTTGCGGGAAGAAGAAAGAGCGCGAACGGTAAAATAGTCGCGATTCTTTTTGCTTTGCTCTCGAAGGACACCGCGACATTATACCGAAAGGTTGGGCTTCATCAAAGAGAAAGAAATAGAGAGATAGAGAGAAAGGAAGAAAAGACAAGGATAAAAAAGAGAAAGACGAGAAAATAGAGCAGGCCTTTCATGATTGTTGCTGTCTGGGTGATATTAGTGCTTGATTTTTCCATCCAATTCAACGCGAATATCTTTTTTTTTTTTCTTCTTCTTCATACACAGAAATATCACAGTTGATAGTTCCTGTCTATTTTTATAAAGAAACTCCGTTTGTGCTTTCTGGCAAGAATAATGGGGATACCCTGCGTGTTTCATTGGCTGCGAAGTTGGTGATCTTGAAACATTTCTCTTGTTAGTCATGTCACTTGTTGATAATGACTATACTCTGTAAAGTCAAATGCAGGTCATATGATGTGCATTGTTAGTCAAACCTGTCGAAATACACATTTCTAGTTTAACCTATATACCAGCAACAATAGTTTCTCGACTCGTACTACCCTTTCAATATAACATGTTTGTATGAAAAGATCAATATCAATCATATAGCTTTTTCTGCCTTCTCTTGTTTCTTTTTGTTTCATTGTTCAGTTCAGTTCAGTTCAGTTTCATTCTATATCTGCATTTTCCCATGAAAATCATACAAGAAATCATCGAAAAAAATTTATGTAAGGGATCAAATTGAGGTTCACTTAACCTGAGAAATATGTTCAATCATAAATTTGAAGTGAGAGAAGCAACTCGGAACACTTACACTAATGCCGCATTATCACTTACAGTCAAGCAATTTTCTGATTATCAGCCATGAATATGAAGACACACAAATGTATATTTTCCACCATGCAGCTACCATAAAACAACCCTTGCATTTTGCACTTTCAAAAAATAAAAAAATGTAGTTGGTTGTAAAAAGGCCATCTTTTGTACAGAAGCAGAAGAATACAATATAGATCATATTAATTTTCATACCTATCAGTGGCATATCGGGAAGCTGGGGGTGCTAGGGTTATACCTATACCCCTTTATTTTTTTTTTTTTGCGAAAATAAAAGAAATAAAAACAAAAAATGGCACCAGAAATACTTTTGCCTCCCACCCCCTTTACGGAATCCCTGGATCCGTCACTGTCTATACTTACCACCCATTTGATTTCTACTTGATGTGCTATAGACTTAGGAGCATACTTGTATATTCTTGAAAAACGACAACTCGTGTGCATCAATTGATATGTTTCGCATCCATATTGGAAAATCAAATTAAAAGAAAAGAAAAATATGATAAAGGAATGACAAAGCAATGGACATCAACAGTAACATATAAAATCTCTCCCGTGTTATTCTTTTCTCTCCTTCTCTCTATCTGTCTCTCGTGTTTAGGCTACGGGCGTATCCTGGTTGACGTGTATTAGATCAATCTAACGTTAACTATTGGTGTTTATTATCTATTTATTTGTATTTTTTCTATCACTCTCTCTCCTTCTCTTTCTATTTGAGAATAAGTAAATTGACGATAAAATGTCAATATCATAATGTCAATAATCATAATACTGTATCATGATTGAATGATTATGTTTTTCCAACATCTGATGTGCGTAAGGGGGAAAATATTAAGCATTATCATTGAAGGATTATGTTTTTCCAACAGCTGATGTGCGTACAGGGGAAAATATTAAGCATTTATTTACAGCATGGAATGAATTGGGAAAGAATTCTTGGAAATGTCACCCAGACTGGGTCATCCAACGAGAAAGTTTGATCGTCCACGCCATGCCGTCCAATGCCGCGTCAGACACGACGTCATAATAGAGAAGTACTTCGCATTCAGTTAGCATGCGAAACTATATACCCGACAACTCTTTTTTTTTTTTTCACAAAAGAACATTACCTGATTATTTTCTTCGTGGCTATCATGCTCTGCACAGTATAAATGAGGAGTAAGTAGATAGTGACGTCAGAGTCACATTACGTGAAGACGCCAAAGTGACTGGCTGACAATGGTAATGACATTTTGAGACCCAGGCTCTCTGAGCAATGCTGAGGGTAGATCAGAAATATCTACTGAACACGAGAGGCGAAGCAGTTGGTCGAGAAAATTACTATGACGTACTAATAAACTGAAAATACTTCTGAGTCGCAACTACTTCATCATAATTATATCTATTGTATGGACAGAGAAACTTTTTCCCCTAAAGTGTTTGTGTGTGGGGGGGGGGGAGGGGTAGAGGGGTCAAGAGTAGTGCTCGGTCAAGAGTAGTGCTCGTGGATGAACCAAGGATCAATGGCTACCCTTCTACCCCCCCCCCCCCCCCCCCCCATGCTTTGAAGGGAATAATCTCAGGGCGGGACCCTCGGAAAGTCATGGGTTTTGTTGTGATTATTCTTTTTTTTTTCTCCGTTTTTTTTTTTTTTGTTGTTGTTGGTTTTTATTCTGAAAAGCGAAGAAAGTGTATGTGTATGTGTGTGTTGGGGGTGGGGTTTCCGTGCTCCTGTAATGTAGTTATCATTACTGTTACAGGGGGAATGTTGTAAAACAACAGAACAGACTTCAAAGAATTGTCTTTAGAAAAGGATACGATCTGTCTACAGCACATGATTATAAGGCCTACCATATAATTTCCCATTTAGATCAAAGTCTCATGCACAAATACAGTCATTCTGATGATCTAACAGTAATATTCAATATCAACTTTTGTTTTCATCGTTTTATCGGCGACTTTAATTTCTACTTATTTCAACACTTTAAGCTAATTTATTCTATTACCATTATTATTTATTTCATTATATTATCATGTTACCATTTCCAGTGTTGAATTTTGCAAGTAAGTTTTGCTTGTTTTGCAGCTTACATGATTATAATATTTCTGAGAACCCTCTCGTGCTATCTTTTTAAGGTAACATTAAATCTTTTACCGCAATATCTCATTGACTCTTATCCGTCGGGGTATAAATGGCTCAGTCTCTACAAACGTCCGACAATGTTGAATTGAATTTATTTCCACATTACACATAAAAAAGCAACATTGATCATATTATATACAAACAACGAACATACAAAATGAAAGTGGAGGAATCACAAAAACACACCATATAGGCTTGTGCACACTGATCCCCTAAATAAATGCAAATAACATGGATTTGATGTACAAAGAAACAACATCAGTCAAAATCACGCTCAAAGCATATACAATACAAAGGGCGCATGACTAGGAAAAGAAGGAAATCTCTCCAGTAAATCTCATAAGTTATTGAGTCTTTGAGTTTATCAAACAATTGTTTTTGTGTTTTTTTTAAATAAAGAATTTTGAGATGATCGAAAGACTCTCTTCACTTAACTGAATGTGACAATCTATTCCAAATGGTTGAACCATTATGAAATATGGAAGATTGTGACATTGAAGTACGAATGCATGAAGGGCGGATAGTTCGGGCATTATTTAGTATTATGATTACGAACGGAAGAGTTCAAAATAAGATTCTCATTAAATACTTTAGAAAAATATTTACTTCATTCAAACATATTTTAAAGATATCGATTCATTAATGGGCATCGCTTTTTTGCTTTAAAAAATAGTTATGATGCTGGACAAATGGTATGAGGAGTGAGTTATGCGAATAACCCGTTTTCTAAAATTCGTTAAGATGCTCTATATCTTTCCTTGAAGTAAAACCTCAAATGACATTACAATAATATGGATGGCATGAAACAAATGAATAATATAAATCTTTAGGATATTTTGTATAGAAGAAATTGCATTCTTAATAAAGTCCCAAAATTTGTAGACAAGGTTTTACATAAATCAACAATCATATTATGATAATTCCGAGGTAGTTGTTCATCAAAAGAACTTGGTATTGAACACTCTATTCATTCTCTCATTTCCGTTATTTACAAATTCTAGTGTATACAAATTAGACTTCAAGATTTAGAATTGTGGTTCGAATTTCAAAGAACAGATTTCTTTTTTATCAATATTTAGAATTAGTTTATTTGCTGTCATCGAGTTTAATACTAATTTCATATAACTGCTCATCAACATGACGAAATAAGATTTTAGAATCAGAATCACTTAGAAAACACTATCATCTGCAAATTATTTGGAGTGAATAATGGAAAAGACACGAATTATTACAGTTGCTTATAATGAAACAGCACTCTTCGTTTAAGGTGAATTAATTGAGCAGAGTAAAGCGTATGTAGATTTCCCTGAAGTGGTCACAACAACACACAGATATTAGCTGAGGGTATAATAATGTTATATTCTCCCAAGTCTCTCTTTGCCCTGAAAACAGATCGTCACAAATTTTCATTTTGATTGATTAGATTCTATTGTTCCACACCTCAAGCACAAATATAATGATACAACCGATGAATTATACAAGACATAACGTCGTTATCAAGAGAAAAGACAATTAGACAAATATGAAATGTGAGGAACCTACTAAAAGGCACAGGGTATATTGTATAGGTCCCTATCCAATAGGTTTCTATATCATTTTCTGAAATGATACGAAATCGATTTTTTTTTATTGTTGATCTTTCGCATCGAGTCACTGTACAGTTCCAATCACTTAGCGATAAAAATTTATGGCGAAGAGATTGATAGTATGTTCGTAATATTTTTCGAGTGACATTTGTAAAAATTCAATTACTTTATTTCTATCCAACAAAAAAAAAAGATATAAAGTTTAAATTTGACAATTTATCTTATAAGAAGTGCAACACAAGTCAAAAAGTATTACACAAAATTCATGAATGAATGCTTTAATGCATAATGTCATGACAGAAATAATGATTTGTGGCAAAGGGAATGGTAATATGTTTATAATCTTTCTTTTTTTTTGTTAAAAAAATTAATTACTTTATTTCCATGTAACAAAAAAGAAAACAACAAGATATCAGTTTGACAAATTATCTCACAAGAAGTGCAACACATGTCATAACGTGTAATACAGTAATCTCATTTGTTATAATACAAAATGTATGTACGAATGGATATTATTATGAGAAAAGTGATGCATACTGTGCAAAAAATGGCAAAGAAGTATAGAATAGGGCCTATCTAGATGATAACAGCGATGGAAAAGAGTGATCTATTTAAACGTGGAGCTTATAAGACGTGGATCACTCGAAGAACAATATGCAAATTGACTCCAAAAACAAACAAACAAACAAACAAACAAATAAATTTTCCTAAACATTCCATGTACAGAACGATGGGATATTTGTGAGGTAATCACCTCATCTTTTTTTTTTTTAATTATGGCTAAAATTATTTTGTGAAAACATGTCAAACTAAAAAATGTTGACATTTTCTCACTTTATATGTCCAATTACCCTAACACACCGTCGAAGTTACTTAATTTCCTGTATTTCTCCACGTCAGTTTGAAAATGATGAAGTTCTTTACTTGAAATTTGAACTTTCCACGTGAAATAAAGAGTTAGTTAAACAATACACACTCGAGGAACGCTGTACCGAATGTCCCCTCCCCCAAATAAAAAAAAAAAAAATACAACGGGACCCTCCACAACGATAACCTTAAAAATACTGAATCAATCCAAATACAATTACAAGGTATGAAACTATAACTTATTACACACACCTTATACAGAAAACCTCATCCGATTTCCTTCAGTGGTCAAAGAGACATGAGGATCTTTGTAGAGCAAGTCAGGAATGCCTTTCCTCCAAGTTCTGTCCATCTGTGGCGTATCTAGGGGGGTGGGCAAGGGGGGCACGTGCCCCGGGCGCCACTCCTCGGGGGCGCCAAAAAAAGAAAAAAAAAAGAAAAAAGAAGAAGAAGAAGAAGAAAAAAAAAAAAACTCGCCCGGACCCCCCCCCCCCGGGAGGGGGGGGGGGGAAGAGGGAGAATGGGGGGGGGGGGGGGGCAGAAAACAAAACACGATGATGACGCGGACAAAATGACAATGTTTATTGTGTTCAAACAAGAATTCCATGTTTTGTAAGCTGAAATACATAAATTTTCGGCTCGCTCGCTGCGCTCGCTCGCCAAAATTTATGTACAAGAAAGAAGATAAGAACAAAACGTCGGTGATGATGACGCGGACAAAATGACAATGTATATTGTGTTCAAACAAGAATTCCATGTTTTGTAAGCTGAAATACATAAATTTTCGGCTCGCTCGCTGCGCTCGCTCGCCAAAATTTATGTACAAGAAAGAAGATAAGAACAAAACGTGATGATGACGCGGACAAAATGACAATGTATATTGTGTTCACACATGCCATCTTATCTTTAGCAGGCAAAATGTTACACGGAGCAGCGGCTGCATTTTCTTTCGTTCTGAAGCGATTGCCGATTGGATCAAGAGAGGGCACCAACGGTTTCAAACATACGGGGGGGGGGGCAACCCCCCCCCCCAAATCAGACAAGATAAGAACAAAACGCAATGATGACCCCGAAATATACAAATTTTGGCTCACTCGTGCGTACTAATTTAAAGTATTTTTTCAAGTCCTCAGTTTGTAGGTATAGATCGTTATCTATAAGGCCGTCACTATATCTTGATTAGAATTTTAAGATTTAATAATCAAAAAATGACAAGAATTCCATGTTTTATAAGCTGAAATACAAAAATTTTCGGCTCGCTCGATCGCCAAAATCTGTCCAAAAAAAAAAAAAGAAGAAGAAGATACGAACAAAACGTGATGATGACGCGGAAATATACAAATTTCAGCTCACTCGCGCGTACTAATTTAGAGTATTTTTTCATGTCCTCATTTCATTGATATAAATCCTTATCTATAAGGCCGTCACTATATCTTGATTAGAATTGTAAGATTTAATAAGCAAAAAATAACAAGAATTCCATGTTTTGTAAGCTGAAATACAAAAATTTTCGGCTCGCTCGCTGTGCTCGCTTGCCAAAATTCATCGAAAATTTATATCATTTAAATCACCCTCAAAAGACCCCTTTTAAGTGCTTGAAAAGGCATATCATGTGGACTTCTTTTTTAAGTCTCTACCGGGATGGGGTCGGGGTTGAACACTTTTTCAGAAATTAGGGGCGCAATTTTTGCGCTTGCCCCGGGCGCCGTTTTCCCAAGATACGCCACTGCTGTCCATTGTGTTCACAGTTCCAAGAGCATCCAAGTGCTGAACTGGACCCATGGCATGCTTTACAACGATCAACATTTTTCTGTGACCACTTAACCAAATTGAATGGGGTTTCCTGCAAAATATAGGTAAGATGTTATATTTTAGACCTTAAAACAGCATTCGGACAGTTATCAATGCGGAAATCCGATGGTATATACAGTATATATATATATATATATATATATATATATATATATATATATATATATATATATATATATATATATATATTTTGACATTATGATACTGTATAACATTGCACTTGACGTCGGTTAAAATTTCGTTGAATTTTACAGCTACGATGAACAGCGCCGTCACTCGGTCGGGAAGGACTACATATCTGGGGGGAAAAAATACGTAAAAGGTTGTTGGATGTTTTAAAACAGAAAAATACGTAAAGAAGTTGTCAAATGTTAGAACTCTCATTTATTAAAACAGGTGGGTGGAGGAGAAGGTCTTATACCGCGTCGATTGATAATCATTCTGTCTTTCGTTAATATCATTTATCACTTTCAGTCTGTATAGAAAAGGCGCTATGTAGATATTGGTTATTATTATTATAATGATAATTATCATCATCATTATTGTTATTATTATCAAGACATCACCATCATACTCATAATGTCATAACGTAATGAGTATGTATTATACACATAAGTATAATGTATTTGATTTGATTTATTCACAAAATGCGTATACATAGTTTGTACATGGAATATATCATACATTTTACATGAATAGTCATACGCTATTCAAACCTGACCAGGCCGTCTAGTAGATATAACTTATACATCTCTGTACAAAAACATTATATATATATATCAGGGCTCGACACTAACGGTATAGCCCCGGTGGCCAGGGGCCACTAAAAACGGGCCACCAAAATTTCAGAAATGAAGAATTTGGTGGCCTGATCGGGCCACCAAAAATAAAAGTTAGTGTGGATCCCTGTATATATATATATACATATATATATATATATATATATATATATATATATATATATATATATATATATATATATATATATTTCAGGTTTTCAAAATTTGGGATGTGATAGAGGGAGAGAGAAGGAAGAGAAATCAATAGGAAGATTAGTAGAAGAATACTCTACATTGTGATAGTTCAGGGTATATAGATTCAATCATCCTGGTTTTCATAGAAAGACTCGTTGCTATACAAGTGATACGATAATCATGTTTGTATGACGTGTGTGTTTACATGTGTTTGTTGGACATTTGTGGCGTGTAAACAAATAACGGTAAAGAAGAGCACATTAGAATGGCCTCTAAGTGGCTGTTAGGCGCCCTGTGATAGCCAAGCAAAATATATTATCAATGTGACTTTTTGAAGTTGCCCATACAATGTTGCAATATGAAATGTACGATAATATCAACGAGTTATATAACATAAATAAAATATTCTTAGGGACATTACTTAGGCTTATGGAGTATATAACGTTACGAGATACTTTATCAGAGATGTATTGCACATGAGTGTTCTATTTCATATTTTCATTTATATAAATTCCGAGAAATTTGATACTTTCTTTTTGTTCCAATGGTATACCAGCCACCATAATATTCAAATGTTGCATTTCGTTTTTATGCTTCTCACTATGAAAATAAATGAAATTTGTCTTTTTAAAGTTGAGTGATAATTTATTACTCTTAAACCATGTGTGTATACATACATACATATATCACGTTATATTTACTATTTTACATATATATATATATATATATATATATATATATATATATATATATATATCATACAAAAAGAGCCTGATCTTCAAAAATGATGTGCCAATGGAGGGGAAAGCAAAAAGAAAAAAAAATGTGGACTATACTGGAAGGAAATCATAGGGCAAGTAAATGAACTGAACTGAAATTAAATGATATGAATCGTTCACAAGATAATTTTAAGGCATCTGCAGTGAAAATGTCATCAGTGCAAGGAGAAAAAAAAATGTATTATCACACTACGATCATGAACAGGAGGTCATTAATATTTACCCGAGACTGAACACAATGGGTAGTGCGTAATAGCGACATTATTTTTTTCCCCTCTTCTTCTCTCACGATGAGTCGAAAAGTTTAGAGCTGAACAAGATGTTATTGATTTTTTTTTTTAGCATTTCTGTACTGAGAATATAACCAAAACGACATCTCAATAAAACTGCTCCGCGTCCTTCCGTGACCCGCTTTCAATCCTAAAAGACAATGGGCGAGAATCGCGAAGGGGAAAGTAAGAGCGACGAAGAGAAAGGATTAGCGAAAATCATGAGATGTTTTTCTTTTTTCTTTTCTTTTTGTCGTTGCACATACGATTTCGTCTTTGCCGGAAGCTGAGGTTGGCGAGCGGTTAGGGGCGTACGTCCCTCCATGTCAATGGAGCGGCAAGAACACGCTGTGCCGCCGGAGCGGGGGGACTCGCCCATCGATCGAGCTGCAAATTGGGTATCAGAAACACCATACAATTCTCACTAAACCCCCCAATACGTCCGAATGTCTTCACTCTCGGTTCACAGTCCGTTCTTTCACCAACACTGAACACGGCAGCTACACGACAAAGAAGAGTATATTAACTCACGATGCTGTTGTCCAACAGCTCTCATTCTTTTGCGCCTTTTCTTTTTTTTTTCTCTCTATACCTTTCTCTCATCTCTTTTTCCCCTCGCGTCTTTTTTTTTTCCTCTCCCTCTTCTTTTAAAGGAAAATTCAATAAAAGCATTTAAAGAGAAACAGAAATTCAAATGATACAAGATTCTCTTCGATCCACTCGCCATTTTTCATTCTCGTATGCAAATGATGGGCTTTTTCCGGCACCGGAAACTTGACATTTTGTGAACTGAGTTATAAAGCGGCGTTGTATCGTGGCCTTTCACGAGACTTCTCTCACCGAGTCATCTGAAATATCACCGCTTTGTCCCCTTATGCCGGGAGAGTATACACCATAAATAGAATATACACTTTTGATGGAGACGTGTGTTTTATAAACGGAGGTCAACAAAGCGAGATTCCTTGTAGCAAGGTAACTTTTCTTCTCTCTCTCTCTCTCTTTCTCTTCTCCTTCTTGTCATTTCAAAAGCGCGGGAAATTGAAGGGTGTTCAGACAACAGCCTCTGTTTTCTCTGAGCTACAGGAGATATTCCTTAGCACAACGATGGAGATGATGATCTACATGAAGCAAAACTGGAATACCAACGATATACTCCCTGACATCAACTCGTCTCTGTTGTAATTTTGTAAGGCCCTTTGAAACTTTGTACTAAGCACGTTAACAATGTGAATTGTTATCATCTTTATCATTATTATCATTATTATTATCATTTGTTATAATCATTCATTTTCAGTGTAATGTACGTATCAAGTAAAACCAGATTAAAAATAGACATGTAAATTTCCTTTAAAAAAATGATTTTCATATTGTGTCTGTTCTGCTTTGGGGTCGTGTACTTTTGTCTGACTGTGTAACAAAGTTTGTTGACATATTCACTGATGAGAAAAGTGCGTGATATTGAAATATAACACTTAGTAGGACTCGAACTCGGGACCTCCGTTCTGAAGTCAAAAACCTTATCCACTATACCACAATTCCCTCACATTAAACTAATACTCAACAAATACTAGCTACCCTGAGACTAGTGTTGGCACTTATTGAAATAATGATAATGTAATGTTGATAGTCTTCATGATACCAGAAACACTCTTTCTATTACCACATGCAGTTATAAAGCAATGTATGACATTTTTAAAACGTGATAATGATTAACAAATGTTTAATCACAGATTAAGACCCCGTTTATGTTTTACTGTTGATTTGTTTCGTAGACAATACTATTATGGCCACATTATCGACGGCAATAGTCAGAAAGACGGGTACATTCGTTCATCACAAATTCAAAGGTGAATCATTTTGCTTTTTCTGTGGTAAACAACTTTTTTTTTCGTCTGCACGAACGGAAAGGTATCAACAATTCAAACGGTAAATATGAAAAACCTAATACACCTGTATAGGACAAAAAATAAAAGATAAAAAAGATAAGCGATAATTTCTTACTTATACTTCCAGACCGACATTATTGCACCAGAATCATATTGTATTTTTAAAGAGTGGAAAAAATGCGAATGGCTGAATAAAGCTATTCTGCTTAAAGATTGAAGCATAGTTCTTATTTTAACAGTTCATTGATTATGGATTCAAGGAGCTCATGAGGCAAAAGTTAGCATATTGTCGAACCTCCAAAAAAATAATTTCATCTATATCAAAAACAAAGAGAGAAGTGAATATAGAAATCAGTTGTTGTTGTTCTTTTTTACATAAATGACCCCGAAAATAGACAAAATGGATAGTATCTGTTTTTACTCCAGTGCTCCTCAGAGAAAATGTTTAAATTGTGACATTCTTTTAGTGATTGTTTTTGATGCAGGGTTTATTCTTATATCTCAAGCAATTCCCTCCGTTATCGGGGTTTTAGTTTTGTTTCAATGTCTTGGAAAAACGCAGACGTATTCACTAGAAGCAGCTAAATAAACCTTAAGGGACTTATCTGTATCAAAGGTCCTTAGACGATAGATTAAAGTGTTCGAAAAAAATAACACAACTTTCAATGGACGTCAACTGAGAGCTAATAATGATTGAAAATGACTCTGTCTCCCGTCTGAACACGCTCCACACATCTTAACTCGACTGAAATTGATATTCCCGCGCTTCATTTAACATGCTCAAAGAGCTGGAGAGAGCTTGCAAGACTTTTCCCGCCAAACCCGAATCGTCTGTTTTCACGAATCATCACATTTCCGCGTTAGTCATGCCCCTCCTCCCGAGATTTATCAATTTTAGCCTGTCGTTTAAATTACACATATTTTATATTTTGGTAAGCATTATTACGACATAGCATTAACCGCGCGCGACTGATTTTTTCTCCGTGCATTTTACACACCACTTGCTTCTCCATACACACGCGCGGATTTTCTCAGAATAGCAATGGTAGCGCAGCAGTCACATAGTCTAAGTTGTGCAGACTGTTTTACGCAGTTTATGACATTAACCAAAGAAAGTGTCAATTTGAATAATGACCTTCACAATGATATTCTGATTTTCTTCCTCCTCATGCCCAAAGAAAGGTAAGGAGAAGGCAAAGTTAAGTTTTTTTTTTGTTTTTTGTAGTTAACCTTGAAATTTAGTTCGAACATCCGTTAAACACATTTCATAGGAATCCATGTACAGTTTCACGGTGAATACATTTACTATTACATTGTACATGGAATTGAATAATGTTATATTCACTTCTCTGCCAAAAATCTTAAATTCTTCAAAATCAAGCAAATAAAGAAACAATACCTGTCTCGATGATGCCGCACGATTCACTCGAAGGCACGCTCATTTAAGCAACTTTCGGAACTGTTCCAAGATATATTTCGGTGTCGTTCTTTTCTCATCTTGGAAAAATTAGTCGAATTCAGAGATCTTGAACATTGGCACTGACAGAAAGAGCATTGTTTCAATAGACACACACGCCACTTTTTGCCACAATTTGAAAGTCATTTTGTTTCAAGAGGAGGGACGGGTGTATGATTAAACCAAAAAGGGGCAAGACTAAGAAAATGCGTAAGCTGGTATTAATAAGGCAGTACCATCGACAACGCGATGAAAAGATCGCATGCTCTGATTTGCAAAGAACAACTTTTTTTTTTTTTTTTTTTTTAGTGCATGCTAATTGATTAATAAGCTAATGAGTTTCAATTAACCTGTAGTGCACTAAAATCGCTCTGGAATAGTAAGACTATTTTGAACGTCCACTGAATCTCGACATTGATAATTTGCTGAAAAGAAGCTAACACCGAAAAGGGATTTTTTTTTTAATTCTCTTCTCCGTTTTAGCGTCGCTACGCAGCTTTATCGATTCAAGAAACGCGAAAAGGTTATCAAAACCAGAAAAGTAAGTGTCGCTCTCCATGTCCAAATCTTGCATTACCTCACCAAAGTGGGGTGTTCTCAGATCCCCGTTCACTTCTCTCCCTCTCTTTCTCTGACAGTCGCTCGGTGAGGGATGAAGAATATATGGTATGTAGAGATTGATTTTCCATCTCAGAAACACGACAACATTTTACAATAAACCATTGCATATTTATTAGGAGTGTGTGAGTTGTGACGCCTCACTACGATAAACGGCAGTAGAATTATGATGTTTTCCTTGTTACGACATGGACAACAATCTGATTCACATTGATGAGCACATAAACCGAGTACAACATTTAGTCCGCTAAGACATTCTGATTTTGTGACATTTAAGGAGAACCATCATGTTGATGGGTTTTTGTTCGTCTCATTTTCAAAATAAGAGTCGCTAGATCTAAGGGCATTTTGTACTGATACCTTCTACATGGAGATCTTTACGACAATTTGAAGTATTTAAGTAAGGCTGGCTGATGATTGTATAATAAAAATTGTATAATTTTGATCTTGCCTAGCATTGCGGCTATACCATGGCATTATTTTTGTTTTCTTTGAACTTCTTGAAAGACAACGTTTGATAGTTGTGTGTGTGTGCGTGTGTGTGTGCTGGTATAGTTTACCTGTTTTGATCAATAAGTTTATAAGGTTTGTTTTAGAGAGAGAAAAAAAAAATCCCTAACACACACACACACACACACATACAAACAAAACAAAACAAAACAATAGCGATCGATGCGTCATTCCCAGCCAGAACACATTCGTTAATTTGCTTTTCATTTTATGTTACCACGATTACAAAACAGTTCTCTCGCAGTGCATTAATGAATGAATGGATTAAAGGAGCTGGAAGAAAGAGGGAACAGGGAGAGAGAATGGGTAGGGGTGAAAAGGTCATGTGACTTTTTACCGCTATAAGTGTGCGAAGTCATGCCAGGGTTAGAGCTCAAATATTGACGAAATAGATCATGGCTTTGCAGTTACGCTCTGAAACAACCTCAGAAACAATGGAAATAGAGACGAACATGTTATCTTTTGAAGACGACCAACGGTATCTAAAGAAAAAAAAAAACCTACCTCACTTTCCGTCAGGAATATAGGCTCCCTTTCTGTCTATCTGCATATCTATCTGTCTGTCTGTCTGTCTCTCTCTCTCTCTCTCATATGTATATATATATATATATATATATATATATATATATATATATATACATATACATATTGTTTATATACTCCCTATGGATAAGCATAAATATATATATTACGTAACATGTATCACGGCATTGCTCATTGCACTCTAGCTAAAAGAATAATGATTATTATTTACGACAAAATTCACCACTATGATTACGATGACAAAATTTTGATGTAAGGTGTTATCATCTGTTTTGAAGTAAAATTTAGCACTCCGAAGGCAGAAATGTATGATTTTTTCTTCATGATTTATTTTACTAATATCAATAGACACAAAGCATTATCATAGATAATCGTAGAAAATCATCGATAATAAAGAACAGTTGTCACAAATCATAGCAGTATGTAACTTCAACACAGCTATTAAGAATGGATGAAGAGAGCGTAAGAAAAGCATTTAACCGGAAAGATTATCATTCGACATAATTATGCAATGTAAATTTCGTCGGCAAAAATAGTAATGAGGGACACAGAGGTATACAGAGATAAGATACTAACAGTCATGATATGATATTTCAAAAGCATAGATATTTTCAATGTAAAATTTCAATTATACTTTATGTCCATCCAGCAAGAAGTAAATACAAAACAAAGTGTACATTTGACAATTTGTATAGTCTAAAATATGTAAAAAGTACAAATCATAGAGTGTGATACAAAAAACAACAACATGTAGTTATATAATGATAAAAGCAATGCATATTTTGAAACACAGAAAGAAAATATAGCGATGGAAAATAATATTTGATGGAGCATACAGAGTACAGCGACATAAATTTTACTTTTGATCCTGATTGGAAATCTTTAACTTTATAGATAAATCAACTATCACTGATAGTCACAAATCTGAAAACGTCTTTGATATCCAGCCGTGACACAGGTTTCAAATATTGCTAATGTGCTCCGTGCATGCCAGAAGGGGCCTCTGTAAAAAAAAAAAAAATGCAATAAACATATACACACCAAGGAGTCTATCTCTTACCACCACGATGAATTCATTTAGGTTTTGCCCCTATCCATGCACTCACCCCTCACAATGGTCATGCAGCATCTGCTCGGCAAACAAAACTTTTACAAATGCAGAGACATCTTGATTTTATACGTTTTAAAGCTAACAAGTGTTATTACGCATTAGTCTCTAAATTATCTTAAATTCTTTCAGATGTAAGAAATATCATGACGACACATTTAGCAACACATGTCGTCTTTTAAGAATTTTCTTTTTTTTTTTCATGGGCTCATGTGCACATAACCATGATCCAGGATATAATTAAACCATATAATAATTACTGTTCATCTTTAAAAAAGGATTTATCTGCAACAAAATCAACGTGTTTCTTTATTTTGATTGAATTGAAGATTCAAGATTGAAGACAATTAACAGAGCAAATGGTATGCTAATGAATTCAAAGCAAAGTTAAGAAGGAGTGCATTTATCATGGATTCCTGATATCTCGTGAAATTACAGTCATTAAACATTGAATACTCGCGTCTAACTTCTATTCTACAGTGCCACGTCAATGTAGTGATGTGCTCAGTAGTATGAGAGCATCACACAAATTTGTCGAAATCTGAAGAAATAAAACTATATTTACATCATAATTAATATTTTGTAGCTCGTCACGGTGCATGGTAAATGCTGACAGTTGGCAGTTACCTTTCCAGTAATTTCTGTCAAAGTCTTCGAATCACTTTACTTGTGAGCAGATAGTTATCCCCAGATGAGTCTTTGACTTCTGACATAGTACAACTGGCAAAGATTGTAAAACGAAGGGGAGGGGGCATGTGGCATGGTTATGATTTTGAATTCAAAGCTGTGCTCAGCTCCACGAGCTTTCCGCTCAAAGATTCAGCCCACATTTTCACAGAGAAAAGCGCCAGATATTGCGCTGAACACCCTCTCAGACTTCATCAACTGGATTCATTTTCCAAGTCATACACACCTCAAGCGAAAGTAATATGCTGGCGTTCTCCATTTTAAACGAGCGATGCATTTATCTCTAGACTCTGGCTTTGATCACGCATGATTGGTATTCTGAGCGTGAGTTTGTCGTACTCGACGCGATAGGTACCGATCCATAAAACCGTAACAGTATCGCACTTGTGCCGAGATGGAGAAGAGAGCGAACTGGCGGGAACCTTATTGAGATGCCCCATGTTTTTTTTTTCCTTCCCTCCCGTCGATGTAGATACCCTCTCTTCCCGCCCTCTCTTCTCTTCCTCTGATACTATTCTGTTCCTCCTTTTCCTCCTCCCTCGGTTGAGACTCTTGCAAAAAGAGAGAGAGAAAAAAAAATCGATCGAAGATTTCGAATTCGGGCTCCTCAACAAGTCAAACAATAATGATGGAGCGTGATTGAATCTTCATGCCCCAAACCCAGCCAACACTTCCGGCTTGAAGTCGAGTAAGATCGATTTATAAATTCACTTCCTCTCGTTTGACTATGTCGGTAGTTTCTTCATTTGATACATGTCAAACATGCCTTCAAGTGTTTTGTGCTCGTTCTATCCCCCAAGAGGGCGATCAGGAGAATGAGTGGGAGGAGAAGGAGGGATGGGGGACAGAATTACAAATGGCTTGATAAAAATACTGGTGATTTTTGAGCACCAAGGGGCACTTTTGACTTCATTAAAACTTCGCTTATCATCTATCTAATCTCGTCCTGGAGAAATCCTCGTCGAACACAGAGAAGCGAAATGGCAGATCGAGCGTTATTGCCAATAGTCGTTCTCCACTCTTCGCAACAGTTTTGTCACTACGTTTTGATTTGCATGACGTGGATGTTTACTTGGTCACGTGACATGTTTCTTGTCGTATGACAGTCTTGCCTCAACTGGACTCCCTGCAGAGCATCAGTGTTACCATGGTTACCGGTGTGATTAGCTAGCTGCTTCTTCCTACTGTGTTTAAGGGCAAGGTTGGCTGAGAAAACCCATCAAGCGAAGTGTTATGTGTGCATTGTGCGGTTGCTATTTTGTATGCAGTGACGAGAGAACTTGACAGAATTGTACGATATATTTTCCATAGTTCCCACAATAGTTATCCTTATGCCATCATTAAGTGTGAGTTGTTATGAACTGTGTTTATCTGTTTAGTCCAATATGATTGATTTGTTTTCCCGTTTGAGGTATTTGTCGGGTGTAAAGTACAAGGCAACGTCGCTCCGACTGATTCAGGAATACATTTTTTTTTCCTCACAAAGTTTTTCCTCTGGGTTGCGTCAGAGTTCAAATATCTCCATCGCAATCATGGTGAATGTTCGGATAACCGAAATATTGATACTGCAGTGCGATTGCAAGCAAAGGGACAGTAGTGGCGCGTCGGTTGCGAGCCGACAGGCCTCGGTAGGCAAACACCGCACAGTGCACGGGTGTTTCTTTGCGGAGTCAATATCATAACTCGTAATGAGCATCCGCCATATTCTATCTAACGAGTAAAGTGATACCCGTTTGCTTTCGGCTAGGAAACAATTAGATTTCTATTTGCCGAACGATTAGTCTCTTCAGAGCTCGGCTGGGCGAGGCGAAGGCACGAATTTGCCAGTGATGTAGAGAATCGATTTCTCCGATAGGCTTCTTCCATCATCCAGAGTGGCGCGACAGAAAGTCCCCGGCTGAGCGGGGCGCTCGCTTCCTGAGCATGCACGGTCCCACTCCCGTCCTCTTTCTTACCCGTATACGTTTGCTTCCCAAAATTTCGACGTCAAGGGAGCATGCGTTCCATTGCATGCTCTTTTGATAATAATATCTTGCGTCAACTTCCTGAACAAACCCTCTCGCCTGAGCTTCAATACCGGGGGAATTTAGGTCAATGTGTCGACACAACAATGGAAAGTACTTCGCGAAGAAACAAGATAAAAGAAGGAGGGCAGGCTCCGGCCAAAAGACGAAGGATGAAGAGGAAAAGAGGCGGGGTGAAGACGGGGGAAGAAACCAAGAAGACAAACCTCGATGGATGTGAATTATCGCTAGAATACACTATAATCTTGTTTGCTAATTACAATCTAATCTTCGCAAGTCCTGAGGGGTGTGTTTTGCGATAAAGAGAGACAATATATGTCAGACTCATGTCGACAGTTATAAAAGCGAGAAGAGTAAACGATTGGCAAACACGTCCAGTATATGAGACGGGCCCCCTTGGTTGACAAAACTTCAACAAGGGTTGACGCGATCGCATCGAGAGCATTGAGGGGAGTGCCGAAGGATTCTCGATGTGCGGCTTTTGCAGGGAGAATAAGGAGTGCTGTGGGGAGCTCAGAGGTCTAACAGTACGGGGACTCAGAGGAGTGGTCGAATGGGTGTGACTGGGCGTGGACTCTGGCTTGTCTGGCGAGGTTCCTCGGACATCATCAGGTGTGGTATGGAAAAAACATAGTACGAACAGCAAACTGCGATGGACATCCACTTGCAATAACCATGCCATCACAATGTGAATTGCATCGACTTGCATGCGCGAGATACTGGATGCTACACTGACAAAGATAATTTAATCGCACATAGAGAAGCACAACATTTAACACAAAGTTTATTAGTGAATTAGGGTCCCAAGATAACAAAGTAACACACAGTTAAGGACACTAAACCATTTTCGCTGTCCTGTGATCGATGGACCCATTTCGAGTGTAGTTGGGTCGAAGAAATCATACCAAAGTGATAAGTGAGATTATACTTGTAATGTCTGATATGATGGGAAAGGAAAGGATAATATTTAGCATAAAACGAGCAATCCTTAGCCCATAGTTGATGTCCGAGGCCATACAGGAGCGCGACCCTGGCCCGAGCTGTTCGTAAAGTTACTCACGACTTTACGAACAACTTAAATATAACAAGCCAAGTGGGTTTCCTATTCATTGTTAATTTCAATAGTTAAAGTTGAAATTTGCAGATGATGATGATTACTCTTACATTTTAACACACGTTTTTAGTTGAAAGTGTCTTTTTGGCCCAATGTAGATGAAATATTGATAATAAGTCGAACTTTATTACTAAAACGTAAGGAAAAAATGGACACACATAATTGGCACTTCATTTTCCAGTCGGTGGCAAAGTCGATGCTAACTTTTTGTACGAACAGCTTTATGAAACAGGGCCCTGGTCTGCTAGAGATACAAGGTATATACTATTTCATCCTCTCTAGAAGAAAGGAATGCTGAAGGGCCTGCAATGGTACTCCTCCCTATAACTAAAGATTTTTAATAGCTTGATTTATCAATTTGAAATCCCATATCTAGATCTATAATGTCTAGATTTGAGGATTATGGTTAAAACGGCTTTAATGTTCTGCGTTCATCCCGTAGAATGAATGGAAAGAGCCTAACCGTGCCTTTGTCTTGCAGTATCAAGGGCGTGTGATGCAATGCCGTTTCTTGAAATGCGAACTTCACCACCTAATGAACATAATGCCTTACTGATGAGTTTTTGCCCTTTTCACTGAGCATAATGATGTTGAAACATCATGATGTGTCAATATATGCATGACTTATAATGAGACCAGTCCGTGTATATGCTTCACCTCCGATGTTTAAATATTGAAGTGACGTATAAAGCACGATTGTGCACTTTCACACAATCCCTTTCGTTTTTATTCCAGTCCATATCCCCACCTCTCCCCCTCATAATGTCCCGATCCGACCCCTTGCGCGTCCGCCTCGAATCAAACACTGCTTCTCATCCTTTCCACTGACATGAAATGATGAGAGGGATGAGGTGACCTAATGAAATATGGATTGCTTAGCAAAGAGGAGAGGAAGACGAGAAAGAAAGGGGAGAGAGGGGGAGAGGAAGAGGGGGCGAGGGAGGGAGAGAAGAAAGATTTTCTCTTAACATTGCCGCTAGCATAATTGCTCGTCACTCATGATGGAGGCCAAAATGAGCCGGAGCAGCCAGCGGCTGGCCGGTGCCTCGGCGGATCCCCCGCCAGTGATGGATGGCTAGCAGCGTCGATTTGTTATCACCGCAATCGTCAACGAGCCCAATATTGAGTTTTAAGTCGGACTTAAGAGCGAGGAAGTACTTGATCACACCGCACGATATATGTTTCCCATTTCATCAAAGCTCATTCGTTTTTGCTTACATAGATCTGAGGTGGAGGAGAAGAAGAGATGGGCTGGTCTGATGCCAGAGCTAGAGTGCAGACAGAGAGAATTCAGGGAGGGGAAGGGGGAGACAGGAAGAAAAATAAAGGAGATGATGATGATGATGATGATGATGATGATGATGATGATAATGATGATGGTGATAATGATGATGATGATGATAATGATGATGATGATAATAGTGATGGTAATGATGATGATGATGATGATGTTGTTGTTAAGAAGAAGAAGAAGATGATGATGATGCTGATGCTGCTGCTGATGATGATGATGATGATGATAATGATGATGATGATAATAGTGATGGTAATGATGATGATGATGATGATGTTGTTGTTGTTAAGAAGAAGAAGAAGAAGAAGAAGAAGAAGATGATGATGATGATGGTGATGATGATGGTGATGATGCTGATGACGCTGATGATGATGATGATGATGATAATGATGATGATGATAGTAGTGATGGTAATGATGATGATGATGATGTTGTTGTTGTTGTTGTTGTTGTTAAGAAGAAGAAGAAGAAGAAGAAGAAGAAGAAGATGATGATGATGATGATGGTGATGATGATGATGATGATGATAATGATGATGGTGGTGATGATGATGATGATGATGATGATGATGATGATAGTGATGGTGATGATGATGATGATGATGATGGATAAGAAGAAGAAGGAGGAGAGGAAAAGGAAGATAATAGAGGATATGATATTAGAGAGGGATGAGGAATGACTTGAAGACAAACAGTAGTGGTGAAGGAAAAGAAAAAAGAACTGGAGAGGGAAAAATTGAAATATGGAAAGAAAAAAATGAAGCCTTTATGCAATGCACGAGAGCAATTTCTCGTTTGTTTTGTTTTGATTTATTTCTTGTTTGTTTGTTTGTTTGTTTTGGGGGCTTGCTTCATTCTCATTGTACATGATGTTTATGTAGGAAGCATTGTGTGTACAACCTTCACATATGCTTGGGTTTGACGCAATCTACGTATACTGGACTCGCTCATTACCAACAGACAGAAAGACAAACACACACATTCAACCCTCGCACACTCGCATACACATACACACATACATACACACATGCATCCACCACTTGCAATCGACCATACTTCTGTACGCATCAGTCCACGGGGTGCCAGCAGCAACACTTATGAGATGATCGATGTCCTGTCTTCCAAGCAAAGCAAAGATTAGCAGAACGATGAATCAGATGCTGAGATCCCGCTGCAATCACGGAGCAAACATCGTCATATTTCGGTGAAATAACAACTGTCAAATTATATAACATTATCAGGTATGCCTTCGTACTGACATTTCTTGGCAAGGTTTCATGAATTTGAGGCAAATATCAATCGTCAGCGGCATCTTCTCTGCTTTCAATAATATACGTATTTTCCTCACTGATCTCTGAGGGTATAATGCGGCACACCTACATGTATATCCGTGAATATTACGGTTTAGGATATAATTATCTTGTCTAAATATCTATACTATCCACATTAACACATGCGCACACACACACCCACACACATCTGCAGACACGCAAACAAATACACAGACACACCCCCACTTCTATATGTAATATATATGATGTGAATATTTGATAATGATGTCAATATCGGGTACCTCAAATTGTTGTAAAATACAATTTTTAAAAGATTTTGTGAAAACATTTTACTACATTCATCAGATCATTGTCGTAGTTTTGTTAATGAGGACGACTATCATATTTGTTACGAAAATGAATACTATACAATAACGGTCTATTGTTCAATTATTGTCATTTCACCATTCTCATCAGCGTAAAGTGTCATAATGTTACAGACGATAATGACGATTTTGATCGTATTCATCGCTGTTGAATTACCATCATCAAACTGCCCTCATGGACGTTTCTTATCGAGTTCTCTCAAGTTCGCTCTCCGAATCCAGCCATCTCATTTATATTTCATTTGATCCTTCTCGTGCTTGAAATTGACTTTGTGAGAACCCTCACCTCATCGCACTACGGTCGTGAAGTACTTCAACTCCTCTCGAGACCTCCAAGTGTTGGAGAGAGACAGAAAAAAATCATTATTCAAAGTTGGTTTGCGTCGGTATCAGACAAAAGAAAACGATCTATTAATTGCACATGACCATGTTTAAAGACGTTCAGGTTACTCGAAGGGGGAGCTGCAATATAAAAATTTCCCTTTTTCTCCGAGAGAACGGCTCAAGTGTTCGACGAGAGATCTTGTTGGCCCTCATAAACGTCTCCTTTGGTTGTCGTTTGGAGCTTTTTTTTTTAATGAGACCACGGTGCGGACGACGCGTGCTAGCCCGCAGTGGGACCTGCCCGGCGCGTGGGTGCTTGCGTTCGTCTGACTCCGAGGGAGGACAGAGCGAGCGCCTCGCGGGAGGGTCACCGGCAGACGATCAGGGCGCACGGGGTATGGGGAGCTGCGGTGGACGTTTGGCGCGTAAAATCTAGCCGAGGATGACTCTCTCGGTCAATATCGGGTCTATCAATTTGGCTGAAGCTTACCAGTACCCATTTTCACCGTGCCACTGCTGCTATGTCCAGCCACAGCCGTCGGCGCGTGCAGCAAGAGGACTTCGGCCGGCCGCAGTGATTGACGCTCGATTCCATAGGAGGGGGACAATTGGGATTTTGCCCACAATGCAATGAATGGCAAGATTATTCACTTTTTGATTTGATGAGCTTATTCCTACAGGTCAGAAGTGATGCCTGAGGAAATAAAGATTTTCTTCAAAGAAGGATGGAAGAAGCCAATAGCTCGAGAAGTGAGGTGGCCAGAGCAAACACCAGCTAAAGAATATCTTACTTATTGGTGAGGAGTGTGCTTGAAAATTTGCTGAATAGTCAGCCGACAAATATTTTTGAAGGTTTGTCTATATCCATATAAAGCCAGTAGGAATTAAGGTCAATAAAAGACTCTGGGAGCATATCAATAGATTCAGTCCTAATGTACACACAAATAGAATAATCTTAGTGTAAGTGGTACTGACTCCAATTTTGTGTTACTGTGCATAATGTTATTTTGCCTTTGTGATGATAGTTGAACATATTTATCCATTCTTTTTTTCGACCTTGCGATTGTTCCATTCACGTATAGTAGGCATCTAGAAAGTCAATGACGCGAAGCCTACAACATGCGATGTATTGCATCTTATTTTTTCTGAGTAGATTGGTGAGTTGTGTTGTTTTTTCCTTCTAAAAAAACAACAACAACGATGGAGTAGTAAGGAAGTGTACTTCACAAAACATTTCCATCCAAGCTTTACACTATAAACGGACAGGAATTTGGAAACTTGCTCATTTTGATAGCCATGTTTTCCCCGGACCGGTAGTTGTAATTGTTCTTTTGCCCTGCAGAGGTTCAAGTTTGTCTGTTATGGAAACCTGTGTAAAGTCATGTTCACGTGACTTTAAAGGCATCAAAGCTTCAAACGTATACTTCGTGGAGGCATGATTAAACCCCGCAGTGGCAGTGCGTTAATACATCGTCTGACGTTAATTTCTCCCGCCGATTGAGAAGGGGGGGGGGGGAGGTGGAGAGATGAAAATTCATTGAATCTGTTAAGAGGCAGCGAGATATACAATGACGGGATCTCAGCCAATATCTCGCGGGCACAATGGGCTCTTAGCTACAAACGAGTAATTTATTTCTTTCTCCTTCAAGTCGGTGGAGGCCCCTGACAGTAGCACCCCCCTGTGCCGACACGTGCCCCCTCAGTTCGCCGGACACTAGGCGGCGCTGTCAACAGCCTCCTCCTCCTCGCTATGCGGCGGGCCAAACTTTGTCGACGAAATCATATTACTTGGGAACGGGTGACCAAGTACGAGTACTCTGCCGGGGAAAAAAGTGCGACGAATCCGGCGCAGTGCCACTCGCTGCTGCTGCTGCTGGGTACTTCATCCGCACACCCTAGCCACGATGTATACTGAATATGATGAGATGTAATTGACACCTAAGGTGAGAGGTTCTATAGTTAGCAGAGTCATCTTCATTTCATTTCCTATCATTTCTTTTCATTTTATTTTATTTTATTTTATTTTATTTTATTTTACTTTATTTTATTTTATTTTATTTCATTTTATTTTATTTCATTTCATTTCATTTCATTTTTATTTCATTTCATTTCATTTCATTTCATTTCATTTCATTTCATTTCATTTCATTTCATTTCATTTCATTTCATTTCATTCCATTTCATTTCATTTCATTTTATTTCCGACAAAAGTACAGAATACAATATGGCATTTGCACATACAAAACAATATAGTACAATGTGACTTATGCATATTCAAGCGAAATTAATGCAGTTAGTTTTTGTCTTGTTTTGTACAATAAAACAAAATATAGTTTAAGGAAATGCATATAAGGCAAACTGTAATTGAATCAAATCAATGAAAAGATGGCGATATAAATGACAAGTAATTCAATTCATGAGTATATAATCGGTTGAATTTCTATTTGATGTTTATCCACTATCACGAGGTAGCAAATGTGGGGCCTGTTGCGTAAAACCGTAGCTTAGTACCTTCAGAGCTTTTCTTTGTGTAAAGTCAGCGGGGAGGGGGAGGAATCATACTAACCTGAATGTTCGATTCTTACCAGAGTTTTTCTCAGGTTCAACGTTTTATGCAGCAAGCCCTTGGTCATATATTTATATATAGGCCTACAGAGTCCGCAGTGGACTAACTTCTAATAGAAACTCAACTGATTAACGCATGAATCGAATATTCATGTCATTTATGTATCTTCATGAATATATTCCAACATTAGCTAATAATAGAGATAAGATTAACAACTCAAAGAAATTCTTCTTTAAAACATTATAAGACACTTCCATTTTCAGGTAAAGACAGGTACCAGTCATGCCATTTTGAGATCATAATAGGCCTACTTACATTTGATATCTATAAACATAAAGGATAGAGAGAGCAGCGGTATCAGAAAATGGCATGCAGAAATAGAATGTTTTGACAAGAAAAATAGTTAGCCTAGCCTCAAGATATTGACAAACGTAATTTGACAGAGGACAATGACACCATAAACATGGACAGCGATCAACTCATTGTATACGGTGACAAGTTTAACAATTGGGAAAATGCCTTATTTCTAATCAACGCCTTCAGAAATTAAATCGGAAATGTTCTATAGAGAATAAGATTCTTTGTTTCAAGCCATCATTATAATGACATTTTTATGAAGATAATTGTATCTGACAGGGGAAAAGAAATAACGTAATAGGCACCGTAATCAGCCTGAAATAAAAAAAAAATAAACAGCAACAAAAGACTTTGAAAAATTGGCGATTTACTTTCGAATAAAAAACAAAACAAAAGAAAATACAAACGCACAAAGTATTTACATTGGAAAAGCAGGACCCAATCCTCCCCCCCCCCACAACATGAATTATGTTAATAGCCATAAAACAAACCATCAAAGGAAATCTCTCATTCCGAACAGAGACAGCATTTTTTTTTCTCCAATTCGCCATCTGATGAAGGTAAAGAAGCGTAAAGATGCGCTTGCTTACGTCATCAAATTAGGCACAGACGAGTCAATGGCATGAACTATCTGTGCATAGCGCAGACTTTAATGAATTGGCGAACATCGCCGGAATTTCTGTCTATGTGCAATCCAGGATACATTTTGTTTCCTCCTCAATTCCGTCGTCTTGCTCTCTAGCATTTCAAACAATGACACGTCGTGAAAGCAGAGGGAGACGATTTTGTGTATGGTTTCTTTTGACGCCGATAATAGCCTTTAAAAGCTTGTGAGGCTTCTCGTAATACGCCTTCTGATAACATTAACTTTAGTCAACAATAACTATACGTAATATCAACGGCATTCTTGCTCATTTTAATTCTTTTTTACACTTTTTTTTAGCTTTGATATCATAACTCATGGTTGAATAGAGAAGCCGGTGACTGTCTTCAGTTGACGAGAACGCTTCTAGCTAGGCCCAAGTATCTTTGTCTTCCGTGCTGCCTTGTATACATTGTTCGTTTTCAACAAAATGATTTTAAAGGCTGTCACAATATAGTTTTGTCATTCTGTTATGGAAGTGTCGATTCCCGACGGTGAGGAAATCAAGATCACGACATCCGGTCTTTGCGCATGCGTAGAGATGGGCCACCATGCGAAGTTCGCTTTGACGTTGATTGCACCGAGAAAAGGCGGGAAAAGGAAACTCCCAAATGGAATGATGATGATGTGATAATGCAAGGGGACGCCCAGCGGTTTTATTGACATGTCTTAAAGGGGCCCTGAAATCCAAATGCATGTTGATTTTTGTTGATTTATTTTCCGGTGAAACGAATATCTAGAAACATTCCATATATTTTTACGATTTTTTCTTCTATTTTTCTGCAGATTACTTGGGAACGCCCACAAAAAAAATCCTTCCAAACCAATATTCCTCAGATGACATTATCACCTTCCCCTCGACTCAGCATAACTTGCATGTTCCCTCGCCATGTCTTTTGTTAGTCACATTAATATCACAGAAACATGCAAGTTTAATGCTGAGTCGAGGGAAAGGCGCATTCCAATGTCTTTTGTTAAACATTTCAGTACTTTAGCAATGATTGACAGATGTGGTCATCTGAGGAATATTGATTTGGAAGGATTTTTTGTTGGCGTTCCAAGTAATCTGAAGAAAAATAGAAGAAAAAATCGTTAAAATATATGGCATGTTCCTACATATTCATTTCACTGCAAAAGTAATGTTGAGGGTATCATAAATCAACACAAATCAACATGCATTTGGATTTCAGGGCCCCTTTAAAGTGTCATGTTCACGTTACTAATATTGTGTGCTTCAAAATAATGCATAATCTCAGCTACTTATAGCACTTCAATTAAGGAGCTAATTCTGATAAGTTTCTTTGCTGGCATCATCATCACAACATCATCTTCCCTGTCACACCTTTCCGGGTAAGCTAAGCGGGCTTGTTGCGAGTAGAGATTTTCCAGCACGCAGGAAAATTTTCTGCAGGCGGACAAGGATGATGGCGAGTTCCGTACTTGCGTCTTACCTGTTAGAGGCGTGCTATCTACCTGCTACTTGCGTGTACTCCGTGTGACCTCTGTGAGAGCTTTGAAACCGATCTATTTTCAGCTACGAGCGACATACGGGGACTGCGAAGTACTTGCGTTACAGCTGCGAAGTACCTGCGTGATGGGGGTTGCCTGAGAGGTGCTGCCGCTAAGGGCCTCCTACTGGTGTTCTGCGTGTACCTCTGAGGGCAAATCCCCGCGATTCACCAGGAAAGAGTTTTGAGCATGCTCAAGGCCTTGTCACACAGCGTCTGGGGAAGCCTTGCGGGTTGACTTGCGGGGAAAAAAAATTGCTACCCGGACCTCCAGCAGTTGGCCCGCACTTGACAGTACCTAGCGCGTATCTCGCCCGTATTTGCCCGGAGGTGCGCACACAATTCCGATTTACCCGCAGCCAAGTTTTGAGCATGATCAAAACTTCTTTTTTTCCGGGTGAGTCGCGGGGATTGCCCGCAGAAGTCCACGCAGAACGCCAGTAGGAGGCCCTTAGCGGCTGCACCTCGCAGGCAACTCCCACGCAGGTGCTTCGAAGCTGTAACGCAGGTACTTTGCTGTCCCCGTATGCGGCCAAGATAATGACATTCTGTGGGACTTCTGCCATTCCTTCAGTGGAATTCCTTCACCTAGTTGTCAGCCCCCCACGCACCTGACACGCAGGTCACACAGAGTACCAGCAAGTAGAACTTAAGTAGAACGCGTATAGCAAGTAAGATACATGCAAAACTCGTCCAAAATCCTTTTCCGCCCTCAGAAATTGTCCGGTATGCTGGAAAATCCCTACACGCATCTAGCCCGCGTATAATATCTTGCCCAGAATGATGTGACAGGGCCAAAACTTGGCTGCGGGTAAAGAAGACTTACGTGTGCGCAACTCCGGGTAACTATGGGTGAGATACGTGCTAGGTACTGTCATGTGCGGGTCATCTGCGGGGACCTCCGGGTAGTAAAAATTGTTCTTCGCAAGTCGCACGCAAGGTTTGCCCAGAAAGGTGTGAATGGCCTTTAACTAAAACTCACACTCCAATAGTAACGAAGAATTGCACACGCCCCTGCTACTGCTGTTCATTTATTCCGCGATCAATTATGACACTTCTTATCCCAAAGGCTACAGTATAACAGAAAGACATCACACCACTCGTATCATAGTAGGCCTATCCTTGCTGTTTGTATATCACTGAATGAATAACCTGTTTTCAAAGGCGTCACTTCGTAAGAAAGAGAGAGAGAGAGAGAGAGAGAGAAAGAAAAAGAAAACGCTTCACGTAGACACCCAGCTGACTGAAGTTTTCTCGACCTATTCTCGTGCTGAGGTCCTTTCAAAGGCATGAAAGGAATCTGATTTATTTCTGTCGTCACCACTCCTGATACACGGATGACCATCACAACAGAGTAGTGACCACCAGGCAGGCGATAGTCCAAGTAAAATACGACTCACGCCGTGTCACTGAAAGCCGTGGTGTCCGTATACCTAACCTTGAGCTCTTTTAAGGTTTCTCGTTCAATACTGGACTCCTATTCCATTCTTCATACCATTGCTACGTGCTCAGCTATGCTGCGGTGATTCATGGAATAAGTCCGAGTTTGGAAACACACTAAGTAAACGATCACTGAGAGAAACACAAATAATATGTATTATATAAATGTGAATAAATGTATATGTCTGTCTTTTTTTATCATAATTTATGTATGTTAATTATCTGCCTTTTCTGCCCTTTTTTCAAAATTTCAAAGAGAATCTGAATGTCTTTAACTTAGAATTTATCGTTGTAAAGTGAGAGTTGAGGGTGCTTCACTTGTGATTTTGAAGATATGTGGAAAAATTAGGACGATGATAATGATAATAATCATGATGATGATGATGATGATGATGATTATGATGACAATACTAAATTAATAATGATAGTGATACTACTACTACTACTACAACTACTACAAATTATTATTATTATTATCATTGTTATTATTATAATTATAATTATAAATAATAATAATAATAATAATTAAAATAATGATAATAATAATAATAAGAATATTATTATTATTATCATTATTGTTATTATTATTATTATCATTATTGTTATTATTGTTATCATTATTATTAATATTGTCATCGTTATTATTATTATTATTTTTTTTTTATTATTATTATTATTATTATTATTATTATTATTATTATTATGTATGGCACAGACTATAAAAAGCATGCGGTCTTTGTATGTAGGTGGTACACGAGCAATGCAAGTTGCAGCTTATGAACACATTCCTCTCCATATACGCATATGCGTTAAACCAGTTTTACGTCTCGTACACGAGAAAAGCTGGTGTGCGTTGTGGAAAGTCAATTTTGGATATCAGAATCTAGCAAAGACGACTTGATCACTGTCCCTATCATTCCATTTCCAACAGCCTACCTGTTTACTCACTGTTTAATACAGTGTTACTTAAAAGTGTTGTTTACCTTGGGAGCAGTGATTTAAGAATTTTTCGAGTTATCACATTGTTTGATGCATAATCATGTGTAAGTCAGATGTATCACAAAACATCCTACCGCATGAAAAAAATCACAATAAAGCATAAAATATAAGGAGATATCACTATTTCCTTTTCTGTAGACGGTTTAGTCTATAAACAATTTTTATCATGGATATTGTTCACATTTTGTATATTTAGCAATACTTAACATTGATTATGATAATTACAATTTTTACGTAGGTAATTTCTATCCTGAACTCACATTTATTTTTCTAACTTTTTTTGAAGCACTAAAGCTGGGTTTTCGTTTTACCTACAAATGGTAAATAATGCCTTTAATTCCATATGATTCAGCTTAATTTTTACTACCTTTATCACGTAACAATTCACTTACATAACATGTAAATACTTAGAGTATTTTGTGTTCATATACCCATGTTGTGTTTGTGGTTTATCTTATAATTTCGCTGGAAATGAAAAATGAATGAAACGCGATGATAGCAACACTGTTCCTCATCGGAAACAGCAACAACAATTCTTTCCTCTATTTAAATCTAGTTTCAGCGTTTTCTAGTATAAGATTGTTTGAATAACTGATGGGTTTAACCTAAGTACAATACGCTGATATCAATCAATACAATATGAATTGAACTAGAAATGAAGGAATCGTTAACGGGTGAAAGCCTCTTATCTCCCCAACCTTCTCCATTCACACTGTGTTTTCACGTTGATAATAACAGCTGATGTCAGAATATCTGATATACTCTTTTTCTCGGAAGCATTTCAGTGCAAAAAACGGAAAGGAAAGAAAAAAGAGAGAAAAGAATGGCCAATGGATTTTCAATTTCTCTCGTTGGGTCAAGGCGTTGGTGGTCTTTGAAAATAGCAGGAGCTGATACGTCTTCTACATGCTGAGTTAATGCAGCGTTATAAGCCAACGTTTCCTGGTGTTGTGGTGGGTGTTTATTTTGCATTACGACGAATACAATTCCATTCTCAACGAAGCCATCCTCCTCCCTCCCTCTTTGACGTGTATCATTGAAGGTTCGAGTTTCTTCAAAGTATAATGGCTCTCATTTTCGAAAACACAATTTTATGCTTTTCACCTTATTTTAGTTCCCCAGACTCACACTTGGCTTTTATTTGCGAAAACACGATAGGGGGAGAAATTTAATTATGCACACACGCACACATACATAACATCTAATATACAATATATACAATCATACGTTTTATATACACATATGCATATACGTATGTATGTATATATCATATATATGATATATATATATATATATATATATATATATATATATATATATATATATATATATATATATATTATATATATACATATATATATACACACATATATATGTATATATATATATATATATATATATATATATATATATATATATATATATACATATTTATATACACGCGTGTATACATATATATATCATAAACAGAAACGGACGAATACATACAGAATACCTGTGCTATACGATATACTTACCTCTTAAGTTTGTTTTATGCTTTTCACATTATTTTAGTTTCCCAGACTCACACTCTAATTCATCACAATCAAATACTTCAGTTCTTGTGTCGTGTGCGTCATTGCTCGGATCATGTTGATCATAACACTTATCTCCTACACTAAATACTTATTTGCTAAGATTGTACAATTTGGATATCTCTAATAATTTTGTCTATATCCGTATAATTTGAGTTGTTTTAAATACTTTTATTTGAATGTTTTCACAAGACTACGTCATTCCATGCCATCTTAGTAGGATGAAGCAATGACAAAATTTTGCGAGCTGGTAAAGATGAACATTGTAATAATACGTGTTTATGGGCGTGTGTTTGTGTGTGTGTGTGTGTGTGTGTGTGTGTGTGTGTGCGGATACAACAGCTGTTACCGCTGTAACTCCGAAAAGTTAAACTTCCAATGCCGCAGAGCGAAAAAAAAACCAACAAAAAACAAGAACGAAAGGTTCATATTCTGCGTCAAAACTTGTATAGGTATTGATAGAAAGGAAAAAAAAAATAACCTTAAATATCAGAAACTCCGTCAATCTCTCTTTGCCCTCGTCACAACGGATGAGGCAGAACATCTCGCACACACAATCATCACTCCAGGTGACAAAAGCAACGCGTGTCTACGCAATCATCTGCGTTGCATAACGTCCATCTTACAACTTTAGCATGCAACACACGATGGGGAAAGCAGGAGAAAAAATATACGTACGGTATTTCTCTTTATGTGTTAACAACAAGAGGAGTGAATTTTATTCACTGGTGTAAAATATACTATCATGTTCAACAAATATGGTAACACAAAAACATCGTACATCATCAGTATAAGTACAAAGACCTTGTTAGTATATTTCCTGTTTGTATACTTTGTCAAAATGATTATCAGACAAGCGAAGCTAGGCAGGACTGTTTTACTGTATTTTTTTTTTCAATACGTCATGAGCACCGCTCAGCGGAGCTGACACATATTTACATGGCCTTAATCCTTTGTGTGCCTTGGGTGAGGATTGGTACAGAATAACCAATATAATATTGTACGCACTGTTCAAAATCCCTGGAACCGAGTGGTTTAACCAGAACAACTTTAATGAACACGTGAAACACTGACACAATAACAAGACTGCGGGCTTCGCGAAGATCTCAGTCGTATTGTGAAGGCATCACATCGCCCAAACTCTTGACTAGCGGAGAATGTTCGCTCTCAATCACTGATCTTACACTAACAAATTCTTGAAATGACTTTGACGAGTACGACTGTTACACATATTTTTCCTTTTTGATTTCTAGATCCTCGATCATTGCTAAGCAAAACGCAGCCCAAAGTTTTAGCACGTGCTCACGAGGATCAGTTAGATACCATAACAGCTCTCATCAGTTTTTGTACATTGTATTGTATTTGTTTTTATTCAACTTTGTTCAACTGCTTAATTGCACTTAAAAAAATTGAAACACTCACGTGTTACCATGGTGATTCATCGGTAAGACAGTTAACAGCTTTTTCAACTCTCTGATCATCACAATCTTACATTCACATTGATCTTCGAATCGAAGAGATTGCCAAAGTTTACGACAGGGTTAAAGTGACTGCTGATCATTACAAAAAACAAACAAGCAAACAAACAACAAACAAGATGCTGATTTCAAATTCCACACAGAAGATTAATGAGTGTAATAAACTTAGAGGCCTACCTGTTTTTGCAGTCGTTTGATAATGCTGCTGTGTCAAACTAAAGAATTTAATAACAGGGTTCACGAAGACTACGATGTTTGTGTTCCTGAAAACACTGCTTAGTTCGTAAGACTTTGAATGACTGAACTTCTGCGTTTTATTTTGTTAGGTCCTCACGTTCCTACAGGTAGGGCCTGTAGGGGTTCCTTGAACGTTGGCAGTAAGTGATGTTTACGCATTTCTTTGAATGCTGACACTAGATTTGATGTCGACATTAATCGGCATTGGGTTATACAAAATGTTACATCTAAAGCAGGGATGGAGGCACAGCTATACCAATCTGGAAAGAAGAACAGTGGCCAGTGCAACCACCAACCACTGCTGCAGAGACCAGCGGCCGCTCGCCCCGTTACCGGCATAGAGTTGCTCCGGACACATCCCGCAAGTCGACGGGCAAAACATGTTCATGTACTCCGGCTTGCTCTCGCACATGCCTTGTGATTGGTAGATGGAGCAGTAACCGTTGGTGTCCTGGCATTGCGCTGGATTTTGGGGGAGAAAAAAGGAAAGGTGGAGTACATAAATGTCTGTGTAAAGCAGCTACGACAAAAGTCGATGCACAGAGAGTGATTATGCATTGAATGCTCATCAGATAAATGAGATGCATATCAGCTTATTCTTGTACATCCTTGTTTGTTGAAGATGAAGTACTCAAGGATTATTTGTCTGAAAAAGTCAGACTCGAATGCTAACGACATGTAGAAGGGTCATTTTGACATTGTAGGATTCGTGCGCTGATTTTCTTCTTTTTTTTTACCAATAATGAAAAAGGAAAAAATGGATGCAAGTGAAAGTAATGCTCTTTCCCTGACGTAGATGGCGTTTATCTACTAATTGCATTGCGAGTCTCTTGAGCTGAGCGCAATCCTCCGTCACTGCGAAAGTGTATAATGACGATGATAAAAACGAATGAAAATGATAATTATATTGATTACCATAACTAGCACAGTATTGTAATTTGGTTAACTCTCATCATGCAGTCATGATTAGCCATACTGTCAATAATGGTCCTGTAAAATTATGCATCAACATTTCAGTTCCTATGCACGGGAACGTTTCTTACCGACTACCAAAGTACATCCTATACTGAACCGTCAATGAATGATTATACATACCCACCATAATAATGTGGCAAATCCTATTCTGCCTGAAGACAAACATGATTATTATTATTATATACTGGGGCTCGAGTCCATAACTTCAAACCGTAATGTCGAGGCTTACAGAGTTACAAAGACATTTGCATTTTCTCTCGACCTCCTCTATTCCATTTTTTTTTTTTCAATTCTAATCAATCTCATCACATTACTACTCCCATTTTCTTTTCTGTCAATGGACTCATCGCATTCTGATAACTCAGATCATGGTGTAAACAGAATTCTTCGTCACCATCCTTTGCGTCGTCACGTTTCCTTTACATGTTCCACGTTACTTGTGTCACTTGGCCAATTATTAATCTAATCATGATACAGCTATGAGGATAGAGAGGGGGTTTATTGGTTCAAAGCGGTAAGTGAAGCTACGAGTATAGAGGGCCTTTCTTTCGTTTTTTTTTTGTGTGTGTGTTGTTGTTTTTTTTGTGTGTGGTTTTTTGTCTTGTCTTGTTTTGTTTTTGTTTGTTTGTTTGTTTGTTTGTTTTTTGGACCCGGTGTCATCTGGTCATAATTATAAAGTTTGTCCAACTCTGCTCCACTGGGTAACGATTTGGCGGCATCATGCTCTGTTACGCAATAAAGTAGCAAAGGAATAGCTATACGCCATGTTGTGCCCAACTGAAACCGAGTCGGCCAAATTTTGTGTACGGATAGCTTTGTTTTAGCCTACCTTGCGGCACGAGATCAAGAGGCGAGCTGGCCGTGCAGAGTCCGCAGCTCTTTCTGCAGTTGTAGTTCATGTAGCCCGGGTTTAGGTCGCATTGGTCGTAAGCTGCCCAGTCAGGACAGTTTTCATTATAATCCTCGCAACCTGAAAAACAAAAAAGAAGAGGGAGGAAGAATATGAGGCATAAATCAAAAGTACTAATTAGAGAATGTAAGACCAAATTTTGTTCTTGAGTTGCCTTTTCCTTTTGTTATTTCATTTTGCCATTTGAGACGATGGGCGGATATTAAATAATATTCAGCTGCAGGAGCTGGTCTTCCATGGGTTCCAGTTGAATGTGAGGACGGGACCACTTCACCGGGTTAAACACCCTGCTCTTTGCGATGAATGAATGAAAAGTGCGATCTTTTAACGTACATGAGATGTCTTTAGTTTTTCTTTTGATGCTGTTGTTGTTTGCTTGGTGTTTTTTTTTTTCTTTTGTGAGAATCGCTTCTCTACAAAATGATATTCTTCCGAATTTCGTCCTCGCGTATGGGTCTCGGAAGACATTATCTACACTTCAATATACCTTTGAAACACGAATGACTGAGAGAGACACGAAGGTGATTGATGTGGCGACGACAATGACGACGACGACGACGACGACAACGATGATTATATTAATCAAAGTAATAATAAGTGAGGCAGTTTCGTTAAATTTGAAGAAGAATCATCGCTTGTCTTTTCTCTCATTTTATCGCTGTAAGCTGAATCAAACTCAACGCTCAACAGTGGGTTTGATACCACACAAAAACACCATGAGTTAAATGACAACATTATACTTTTATACTTAAAGGGGTCGAATAGTTTTGGTTGAGACCTAACTTTGGGTTTCTAAATTTATCTTTTTTTTGGGGGGGGGGGGTGAGATGGTGAAAATACAATCTCATAAAATATGATACAGCATGTTATTCCAAGAGGGATTCAACGTTTATTGAAAGAAAATTGGTTTTGAAATGGCTGAGATATCAAAAACAGAGCAACCCTATACCTAATAAAACGTGGGGCCCACCTTTAATTAGGATCGCTTTGTTTTACTTTGTTCTTGGATGTCTCAGGTATTCCACTACCAATTTTTCATCTAATAAACTTTGAATTTCTCTTAGAATGGTATTCTCTGTATCATTATTTCATAAGTGGTTTCTTGGTATCTCGCAAAAAGTTAAAAAGCCCAATCTTCACCTCCACCAATACTTCCTAAATTATACAAGTAATAAGAAGTATAATTAGAATTCTATTAGTAATAATGAAGTATAAGTCGAAGAGGTTAGCATTTCCCAGGTGTTTAAGGCAGTGAAGTCACATAATGAAATTCAAAGTAGGTAAAAATTCCAGGCAGTCCCAGTTGGCTATAAATACCCGTGTCAGTGAGCAGTAAGCATCTTTTCAAAGGGAATACGGCTTTAAACAGACAGACCAGCAACACCATGCAGTATTGGGTGCAATGCAGACAATTAGCTCACTGGTCCTTCTCATCATACAGACAAGCAATAAATAAAGCACAATCATTGCTGTTCCAAAGGCACGGAGCATTCTTATACGTATGGACATCTCAAGTCAAGCAATTAAGCAGAACATCAGCATACAGTATAAGGGCCCACCAGTTTTGACTTCTGTACAGTGTTGTAAAGGGAGGGTTCAGAACTGAAGAGTATCGATCAAATGAGATGCTGGGTGGGAACCTCTTCGACTTATACTTCATTATTACTAATAGAATTCTAATTATACTTCTTATTACTTGTATAATTTAGGAATTCTATTACGTAATACTCGTATAAGTCTTCAGAGGTTAGCATGTTCAAAGTTCCGTACAGAAGTCAGTCTAGTGGCATGAGTGAGGGCAAGAGGACAAGAAGGATGATGGACAGTTTTCACAACAAGGTTGAAACTTTGGTCATGACTCCTCATGCATAGAGAATGTCTATCGATGGTGACACACATTGTCGCAAACAAGAGAAGAACTCGAGCAAAGTTTGCTTGAGAACCTACTAGTATAAGGTGCAAGGCATAGGTTTTGAGTATGATATCATTTTGATACCTTGCGTGCTTTAACTGGAGCAGGATTAAGCATGATAGCGCACAGACAAATTAATCAAATACAATGGGCCTCTTGTACCGATTTTCCAATCAAGACATAATCCTAATCATGTTCCTTAATATTCATGTACATTTGAAGGAAGAATTAGACATTAACCAGTTCATACTCGGCATAGTAATATTGCAGCAATAATTAGAGGCAAGTCCATTGCATTTTGGGTTGATATTAGAGTTTAAATTCATCAGTTTGGTGGACCGAATCTCCTAAACGAGTGGCCGAATAATGTGTCGCCATTTTCCAATGCACAACGTAACGTGATTTATGGTCTTGTGTCTTATCTGACTCGTATTATGACATTGTTCTTAACTGAGATATTAATATACAGGTATACACATACTAACACAATTTACATGTATCTTTCTAACTCAGCAGAACTGAGAATTGTTGAACTAATGTGGAATCGATTGTTAGAAGGTAGAAGGTGCAAAATGTACCAGCGTTCGTCCAGTCAGTTGTGGACAAGATTTCATTATGACCTTTATACTTCATGCGCGAAAGTTTAGAAGTTGCGGCGCTTCTGTAGCTATGAGCTGAGAATGTGATACAACTTTCATATTAGCATCCGTGGATGTCTTACCAGACCAGAGTCTGGGATGAACGCGGGATGACTGTGCTCCCAAATCCTTATGTATATGAACACGAGGTACGTCCTGTGGTACCCTATCATACTGATCTCGAAGACAGAACAAACTCGGTACATGTTCCCATAGCAACAATACATTCATACCTAATTGTATGCAGCAGTCAGTACAGTGTACAGGGATGTATACGTACAGCTATTGACAGTATATTAGTTATATTTTAAGTGTTTATACAAGCAGCTGCGAGGGACTGGCTTTCAGCCTCCGCTCCAAGGTGCTTGTCGTCACCGATTTGTTGGGATGTTTCGGAGAAATTATGAGTTTGCTTTCTGAACTTGCTCGTTGGAGATGTTCTGTGCATTTAATATACTCATGAAGAGTTGATCGGAACACAGAGTTTAGGGTTGGAGGTAAAAGAAGGCACTTTAATTACCTGGTTAGAGATATACCTTCCATATCTCTAATGTGCAAACGTGGCATCATCTTCCGGTAATGCCATAAGAACTAGATGTCTCAGCATTTGTGTACGTTTTGCCGAAACGAGCTAGGAAAGTTGTTTTTGGCTCAAGGCACTGAAGGAATCTGTAGTTCATAGGTATCTTGAAACGATAAAAAGTGATTCAATACAATTGAGACATCCCAAGCGTTGTTGTATTTAGGCTTGCGAGGGTCGGAGTTAGATACGCCCTTCATAAGTCTGACTATAGGGGCTGTTTGCCTATGTCATAGCTCTCGGTTTCAGGTAGTATGGAAGACCGAGCAGGTCTATGAGTAAAAAAAATCGTGGAGTGGGCTTTGTTGAAAGCTATGCTATAGGCTTAGATGTTGACAACGTGTTCTGTAGACGGGTTAAAAAGGATCACAAGATTGTTCAGAATACAGACATTGCTACTGTCTTCAAGCACCCTCATTTGTTTTGTTTATTGGTATTGTCTCGCCATGACGATGAAAGGAGTTTTGCAATGTGCTGCGATGTGTCTGCCACTTGTCATCGCTAGCAGAGAGCACCCATGCAGGCGGCTAGTGTGAGCTGGAGGCTCGTCGGTGGGTGAGGGTGTGGGGCAAGAATTTTCTCTTGGAGTAATAGAGGTGGGGCTATTCGCATTTTGAGCGATAATGAGACCCATGGCTGCCGCCACCATTGGGGCAGTGAGGATTGCTCAGGTCACCTTGTTCAGTTGAAGCTTGTGGAGGACTGAAAACATTCTAGGGTAAGGAAAAAGGCATCAAAATTCAGGGCAATAAAACTTGGCTTCCATTGCCATGAGGAGTGTTGCTAATCCATATGTAGAGTTTGTGGGTTGTGTGGTGAAAAACATGTAAAATAGTAATTAGTTGTTCATGTCTCTGCGAGACAAGCAGAAAACTTCAGAATTGTCTACATCTGTTGAATGTGAAGCTGATATCCAATTGCTAGACACCAATGCCAATGTTGGCCGTGAATTCGTTCGGGTCAGGTATGCTACTAGCTGTAGAAATGTCTGACCGAATTATGAATAAGCACATTTTTTTGTACACGAGCCACACAGGGCTTCAAGACCGTTCTGAATTGCAAGAGGTTCACACACATTGCTATGCGGGGAATTCTGTTTGGCACTCCAGACTCTCTGGGCAAAGGAATTGTCATTGTTCAGAATTAACTATTCTCCATACTGAGATGCAAGCATCGCTTGAAATTATCATGCTAATGAAGGTGGAAAATAATTCTTTGTCTTGCGAGACAGCCACCACCAAAGAATGTTTTGTATCGCATGACTAGATAACGATACCAAACTTCGTGTCGATGTCATCTTCTGCTTTACGCAGAGCATTAGTTGATTTATTTTTTCTAGTCCCAAGTGACGAGAATGTAAATTTCTTTGTGGAAGGCATTAAAATCCCGAAATTTGGTTTCGTTGCCATACAAGATTGAATTTCCAAGGGCAGTAACCTTGTCAATCTTGTTCTGAGGAAAAAACTGAAAATCATTTGCTGGGAATTAATATGAGAACCAAGGAAGGTCTCGACGTGCTTTGGGTTGAAACTGGATTTGTCGAAATCCTTACTGAAACTCTTTAAGGGTGACAAGTTGATCATTGGCTTTGTCAAGACACTCTTCTCTGGTGTGAGAAAGAATATGGATATCATCGAAATAGGTGATTGTTCTAATGCCACTACTCACCGAGGCAAAGACAGGTTTCATAACTTTAAGGAAATTCTGTGGGGTCGAATTAAGGCCAGATGAAAGGCACTGAAGGAATGCAGTGAAAATACTACTTAGTATTTCCATTTGAAAGCTTGATGAACAAGGTGAACGGATACGGATAAATATGCACCCTTTGGAGGGGCAAAATTAAGGCCGTAATAAAGCGAAACTGTTCCACTCTGCAGTGTTCGTATGTTACAAATTTGTTCAAGTTTTTCAAATTTATGATTGGACTTAGGCCGCCAGTCTTTGGTAGCGCTAGAATAGAGTTGATACTCCATGTGAGGAATCTCTCTAATAGCTTGCTTTGCGAGAATGTTCGGAGACAATTCTTCATGGGTTGCCTTTTCCTCCTCGGCTAGATGTACACTTTGTAGAGGAAAAATTTATTGGTATGGGGTTAAATGAAATTATTGGCTTCATAGCCAAATATTGTGGCCAATATCCAAGGCTCGGGAATTATTTTGACCAGTCATCTTTGGAAAGCTTGAGATTTCCAGCACTGAACGTTTTTGGACAGTACTCATCCTTTTTTTTTTTTTTTACTTTTTTTTTTTTTGCTGGCTTGCGTAGAGACATTCATGACACACGATGTATGCTTATGTGACACTTGTCAATTTTTCTCAGATGTCTTTCTGAACAACTTTCTACCAAGTGGAATCGACTTGCTGCGCAAGTGTTGTTGAGAAGGGTTGAGAAGGGGTTTCAAGATACCTCGATGGTGCATGCTCAGATCATACGATAAGCAAAGCCCGGGAGTGTCAGGCCATCGATGGTGACATGAGTTGTTAAAATTCTCGTTGTGTCAATTGCATGGATGATTATCCGTGCATGATCTGTGGATTTCAGAAAGGATTTATCTATGTGGTAGAAGTCCTTTCACTACATTTTGTTGTAGAAGTTGGGAGCTCACAAGACCCAAGGCCTCGTGAAGGAGGATCGCCCAAATTTTGCTCTTAATTTTTGGTGTGAGAACTGCTTGGGCATTCGATGGCAATTGAGCATTTGCTTCGCGATTTTATAGAGCACTTACCTTCTGATATGGGCAGTGTGACTGCCGTCATTAGCAAATCAGCCAATTTTTAAATTTGGCCCAAATGAGATCAGAATTTAAGTTAAAATCAAATTTGGTACCAGGCTTTGAAAGAGTTTGGCTGTAAGGACATGGCATCCGGATCAATTCGGTTGTCAAAATGACCATAACCACAAGGGCAGAGTCAAGGTCACCCATACAGGGCAACGCAATCAGTTTTGCCAGGAAGGAGGCTGACATGAGAATATCGTCGTCTGTTGAGCTGCCGATGGGGATGGCTAGCTCGCTGAAGTCTTCGATGGGCGGGGCAGCGCCCCTGTCCCCGCGGACATGGCTCGCATGTCCGGACTAATCGCCGGGAGGAGAAGCTCTCCTGCACCAGCTGGCATGGCTCGCATGCCGTTTGTCATTACCACGGTGTGGCTCCGCCATATCCATGAAGCGGGAGAGTATCTCGGTCTCTCTAGTTGAGCTTCAAGGCGGCCTTCCATGCCCTGATCTCCCCGCGGGGATGGGGGCTGAGAGGTAGCGTCGTCTTCCTGATCACTAGACATTGGAGTTTGAGATGTATAATCAGGGAGGTGTCTCACCTCCCTGGTATAATTCACTGCCGTCACACTTGAAAAAGATGCTTACTGCTCACTGACACGGGTATTTATAGCCAACTGGGACTGCCTGGAATTTTTACCTACTTTGAATTTCATTATGTGACTTCACTGCCTTAAACACCTGGGAAATGCTAACCTCTGAAGACTTATACGAGTATTACGTAATAGAATAATTATCATCCCTTTATTAAGTTGAACTTTCGACAGTAGATGGCGCTATGCACTTACTTTTCATGAGGCCTTCACTGCACTGCCCACACGATTTCGGGCAATTCGTCAGCATGTAGTCTGGGTTAGCCGAACACTGGTCGTATCGAGCCCACAGGGCGCAGTTGTCGTTCAGGTCCACGCAGTTTTCTGTGCATAGAAGAGAGCACACATCGTTTTAATAAGGGATGATTTCATCGTAACGACATTCAACCCTGTGGCCAATTACATGCCAAAACATGAATTACTGCTTTACAATAAAATCTGCAGTCAGTGGTTGGGTGCAGTGATACCACTTATTTCATCGTGCGAACGTTCACAATTTCGTTTCTTAGTTTAGTTGCTACTATTCAAATTGCTACTTGGCATAAGTTAACATATTTTCATAAATTCATTGTTTTGCACTTTCAAACTAAGTACATGCACCTGTTGTATCTAATTGGTATGTTTAGGACTGGAATTATCTTTATTCCCTATATCCTGAACTGACTTCCGCTGACAATTGTGTCACGGTTTACAATTATTATTAGAATCACAGTCGGGGGGGGGGGGGGGTCAACTCGGTTTCAGTCAGTCACAATATCATGATGGCGTGTGTATCCCTTTGTTACATGCTTTGCCTAACAAAGGATCATGTCGCCATCATGCTACACATAAGAGCAGAGTGCAGGTTTTCAGCCAACCTCAGCGGTGTTTTGATGGCTCTGGTTAAACTTTAAGAGTAGCGCCCTCATAAGAGCATAGAGCTACTATAGAAGCTCCATGATGAGAGCTTGGACTTTCACCTGGCTGTTGCTCGTGGAAGTGATCTTTGTGGCCACTGGGGTCTAGGGCAACTACCCCCTGGGCAATTACCCCAAACCCTTCCCCTGATCCTAACCCTAATCTTAATTCTGAACCTAATCCTAAACCTAACTCAAGCTCTAACCCTAATCCCGATCTTTACTCTAATCTTATCACTAACCAGTATTTAGTCGGGGGTAATTGTGGGGGGGGGGGGGGGGTAATTGCCTTGATACTGGCCACTGGTAGAGAACGTTATAAAGGGACTCTTGGTCTCTGGCTGCAGGATGTGTGAAGCACCCTCTTCACACACTCATGAAAGCGTATCAGGGCAATTGCCCCCCGAGGACAATCACCCCCCCCCCCCCCCGGCTAAATGCTGGTTAGTGATAAGGTTAGAGTAAAGATTAGGGTAAGGGTTGGGTTTTAGGATCAGAATTTGGGGTAGGGTTAGGATTAGGTTCAGGATTAGGATTAAGGTTAAGGTCAGGGGAAGGGTCTGGGGTAATTGTCCAAGGGGTAATTGCCCTAAATCCCATGAAAGAGTTTCGGCTGCTTTATTGGTGCCTTTTGATTTTGTCTGGTGTCTTTGTTTGTTTGTTTGTTTGTCTGTCTGTCTGTCTGTCTGTCTGTCCATCATTCTCACCTGTTACGACGTCACACTGGTTGCAGCTGACTTGACAATTTGGCAGCATCCACGACGGATTGGCTTCACATTCACCAATGCTTGCCCAGTATTCACAGCTTTCGTCCATATCCCTGCAGTCTATCAACACGAAGAAAATAAAGCAGAGGAGATGTTAGACCGAAAAACAAGGTAACAAAGTTTCAAATAAACAACGGCGCCTTTCAGATACAGGTCATTATAAAAGCAATGTCTTTTGTATGGTCACACTTAAATCATTTTCAAGGTTTTAGTGAACATGAAAATAAAAACAGGACGGGAGTTTTGTAGCGTCAGTAAATTGAGATGAAGACTCGTTTCAGTTTTCTCTTTGGTGCTTGTGATTGCACCAGGCGATTTATTGTTTCCCCGCAGTAGTTTTCTTCAAGTACACAGAAATTAATGGGTTGAATTAACTTCACAAACTAGTTTATTACTCTGGGATTGCTCGAGAACGCAAGCCCATAACATCATAATATGGGGGAAAAATCATACAATCATATTAAGACGTCATATGATTGAAAGGATTCTATTATAATTTGATGTAACGCTAAGTAATATCTGAATAATTTAAATCTGCCTCAATACTCACTTTCATTGCCTCCGCCGGTGCCTGATGAGAAAACAGGAAGAAAAAAAAAAGGGATATGAGAGCGATTCGTCAAAAACAAAGATCACAGAAGAGTCTACGCGTTCTGCTTTTGAGACATGTTCGTTGCAGTACAAATTACAGCATTACAGATTAAAGTTTACTACTGTTTTCAAAAGGGGTGGGGCGTAGGTGTGATGTCTCTCTGTTTTTTTCAAGCGGAGAAAAAAAGAACGGTCATTTATTTGCATATATTCCTGACATCGGTAACCATGTATTCATTCATTCGTTAGTTCGTTCCTATAGTTTATTCATTCATTATCCATCTCCAACAAAACATGTAAATATCTTTTTTAACAGAAGATAAGTGCATATATTGACATTTCAAAGTATATAATAACCTTATGCCATTGACAACTTAAGTGAAATTAAGAACGACAAAAACATTTTGAATCTAGGAAAATGCTGGGCTGGGGAGGAATGCTAAAAGAGCAGCATAAGATTGCAATTACGACCGCATGAGACATGAGGCATGCACGAAGCCACAAAAATTACTCTCTGATACCTGTATCGGGTTGGCAGACGTCGCAGCTGATAAGACAATTGGCCAGCATCCACTGGGGGTTACGCTGACAGAAACCCGCTTCGGCCCAGTCCGGACAGTATTCATTCTTGTCAACACAATCATCTGGGTCTAAACAATTAATGGGGACATAAGGACAGATGAATCAAGAAGATAAATAGATAGATAGAGAGAGAGAGAGAGAGAAACCTTAAACTTCTGACGAATGGTAGGGATTGACGATGTTTTATGGGAAGCTTTATTTTTGCCGGCAAGTTAAAAAAAAAAAAAAAAATCAAACGAACGAACAGGCCGCAATTGAGAAACACAGCAAGCACATAGTCAACTTTAATTGACGTTATTATGTGTAACATTCTATTCTCTGTCCTTCATTCTGTTGGTCATCCTCTCTCCATGTACATTTTACATATTTACATATTTACACATTTTACATACATATTTACATATTACCTTCACAGAGATACATTACACCTGATCCACAGAGGGCGGCATTTATTCAAATTGCTGTGCAATCGTCGAATGCCTGACGTCACTATTAAGATAAGCAACAGATTTGCCAAAACTGTGTACTTAAGCAGATGTGAAATAAAATTTAATTTCTACACCCCATTATAGGAGAGAAATGGTGCCAATTTCAGAAAATTCTTGAGTGCACAGAATTAACGTTTTCATACTGTGGAACTGATAATAATTTAATCCCCACAATTGACGCTTTATAACATTGCATCTCTGAAAGTGCTGAAGCAGTATAGGAATGGGGACATCCGTGTATTTCCCAGTGTTTTGCCTGAATCCGTAATAGCGGACTGCACTCGATTGGTACGCATTGGTACTTTATCTTATATGATCGTATTGTGTGTTGATAATCTTGGTGTTCAAACATTAATCGTCATGGTTACAACTCATTCTTACTTGTAGGGTTTGTCCCATCATCTCCACCGCCACCGGTGTTGCCTGCGAAAAAAAGAAAAAAAAAGTAGATAACGAACGAACGACTGACTGACTGACTGACTGAATACATGGTTACCGATATCATGAATATGTATATATGCAAATTAATATATACATGATACGTTCGAGGAAACTCCAAGATGGAGAAGTTTCCAGATAGGAGATCGCATACATGAATGAAATAACCAATCAATCAATCTATGTATATATATTTATGTATATTCGTATATACATCTTTATAACGACATGTGTATCCAAATTCACATAAAGGATCATGGCAATTGAATTCATTTGCCCATCTTGATAAAGTTCTTGGCTTAAAATCCAAAACAATGGATAATAGATAAATGGACTAGAGAATGGCTAAATGGGTTTCAAGAATATGCATCCAGGGTTATCTTTGCTACTTTCATTTTATCGTCATAATTGTACAGATGTAATGATTATTCCTGCTCTTACTTGACTGCCGCAAGCACGGCAAGCATCAATAGAATATAGTTAGAGACATTGTTGTATTTTCGTGAATGGTAAACGGCAAAAGTGGCATGACAAAATGCCATTATAAAAAAAAAAATGATATGAAGGGGCTTGCAAGAGCTACACCTGTTGCGATATGGAGTGTGGCAAGAGAGATGCCGAATAAAGGGAACGGTAGAAGTGCTCAGCGTTTTCCATTTTTTTTTTGGGGCCATGTTTGTATAGCATACTACAAAAGGTGCAAAAGTGGGGACTTCGTAGTTATATGCTAATAATGATTCTTTTCGGGTGCCATTTTCTTTGGTTCGTCTCCCTCTACAAATTGAATTTGTTACGATCGCAACTGCTGATCTGTCGGAAAAAAAGGAACCGGTGGGACTCGAACCTGTCATCTACTGCTTTCCGACAAGTTTGTTAATTTACAGATCAGCAGTTGCGATCTTAACAAATCTAATTTGTAGAGGGAGACAAAGTGAAGAAAATGGCACCTGAACCTTCACCCCTTTGAATAATATCTTTCTTTCATTTAATGATTATATTCTTCTCTCCCTAGACTCCGCTCAGACGTTAGTCCAAGTGAGATAAAAGCAAGTTAGTCCAAGCCAGTCAACTCTGCACTACTCGAAGAAGGGAAATGACCGCTGCACTCACTGCATTCATAGAGGATATTGATTTCGTCGATGTCAACGTTGCTGAAATCGGACCGGTAGTCGAGTCGCACTCTCTGGTCGCGTGCGACGATGGTCGGTTGGCCGTTGGAGCTGAAGGCGGTCATGTGGTAGTGCATGACGGAGAAGTAGTCGTACGAAGTGCCAAGGTGGTCGATCCGGGTCAGATCGTACTTGTCGAAGTTGTATTCGAGCCCTGCGAATTTTGAATCGGACAATAGTTGTGAAAGTCATGGCACTCTTGCTTGACTCAGCTGCTATCGATACTACGGAGATGATCACAACCGATACTGCAGAGGAAATGTGTCCCTCGTTTACAAGTGATTTGACGCAGAAAGCTCATTCTTGGTTATTGCTGTGTATCACCCGTCTGTTGTACTACACGTACTTAGGTTTAGTTACATTTGCTGGGGGATATAGCTGTATAATCGATACTTGTTGTTGTTGTTGTTGTTTTTTGGTGGGGCTATTTCTGCGTTTGTGCTAATTGAAATCACACTGAGTTAGTAATAGTCAAGCACTATACTGTTAACTAAGATAGCTTATCATGATTATAATAGCTTTAACTATAATAATTGCTAATATTCAAGTTTGGAAATTCTTGAGGTCGTTACCTCTGATGATGTTCTGGGTGTAGATGTACACAAAGCTATCTCGATCAGCTCTGGTCTGCTCGTGCTGGAACCCGATGGCGTGCATGAATTCGTGGATGATGGTGCCCAAATTTGTCGTGCAGCCCACCCCGAGAGACAGCTGCTGGCGTCCGCCGACACGCCCGACTAGTGAATAGCAGCTATATAGGGCATAGAGCAGAGAAATTTACACTTTGTTAAAAAAGCTTATGTCACGTGAAATACCCGTCAATGTGCAATTTGAAGTTTGATGGCTGTTTGATCAAACATAAAGATGCAGAAGATTGACTGGAGACAGCAGCAGAAGGAGAAGAGAAAACGGTGTGTGAGCACAGGAGTAAAGAGTTATACAACGTAGATTCCAAAATGGACAACGGTCATACGTTTAAGTCACTGCGATTCGTTCACACGAAGTCTTATCTTCCAGAATCGCAAGTGCTTTGTCAGTGGAATTTCGCTCTATTCGCTGAAAGGAAAGACCGGCTGATTGTTCTCTTCCTTTTTTAGTTTTTCTCTGTCACGTCGCTGTTATTTTTTGTTGTTTGTTGTTTGTTTTTCTTTTGCTGTTTTCTTACCCGCTGCCAGGAAAGACCTCGACGTAGTCCCGTTGGTTGGTCCGCTGCACAAAGCGAATACACGTGGTGTCGTGGTACCTCTGCATGGCCGTAAGGATGCGCTGGCGAGCCCCGTAGTCTGCATGGCGCGATCATGGTTCGAAAGAAACAAGTGACACTTAATATTCAGACAAAAGAAGGCGAATGGAGTTGTGAGTCGATCGTTGGAAAAGCAATGCTGAGTTGACAAGCAATATCATAGAGTTTGAAAAGCAAGTCTCGGCAAGCTCTTTGGTGGTTGAGGGCAACTTTTTTTAAACCAAAATGTGCAACGAAAACCGTATTACTGAAAAACGACCTATATCAAGTGATCACCTGTCAATGAAGTTACGGAAGAATGTCTGAACTGTAAACCGGATATTATAATGACAGGACTTAGGTTGGAAGTTCAAAGTGTTCATGCAAATGTGCAGTTGAGTTTGCTTCCCGTGGGTCTTACCGAATCGGTTATCGATGGTGTAGGGGACCACCCCATTTGGCCATCTCAATGAGCGGTCGCGTATAGCGTTTCTTCGCGTCCTTCCTCCCTATCAAAAGAAGAAGACAAAGAAAAGAAGCCTTACAAAGTCAGTTCATGCAGAGAATGTTTTACCTAATATGTTCTATTACACATAGAATATGAAAACTGAAATTAGAGGTAGTGTTAGCGATCTGTGATCGTACAGAGAGGGAAGCATAAGATTATCAACATTATCATTCAAAACGAGATGAACTTCGAATAAGTATACCTGCGAACCAATAATAATTGATAAGGATTACGTCAACGATTTCGCAACTGCAATTCCTCCGCAATGGTTGTCGAAACAAAGTTATTACACCGTTGACATAACATTAATGTATTTTTTGTGTGGATTTAACCAAAACGGGATATTTAGTAAAGCTTCTTTGTACAAATGGATTTGAGACTGATAGCAAGGCGTTAACATGATTACACTTAAAAAACAAACAAACCCATAATACGCAGTTGAAGGGTTTATTGTGCATTCTTTGTTTTTCTCTCTCTCTCTTCCTCAAACCTCCGAGGATCGATCGTTGTCTATGTTTCATAATCCTGTCTATTTGATTATACCTCTTTGTCACGTTATTATAGTTTTGTTTCCTGTCGTGTCGTGTCGTCAAGTGGATAGTCATTTTGCTGTCCCAGTCTTGTCTCATGTTATTTATTTTGCTTGCTGTTTTTTTTTGTGTGTGTGTATGTGTTTAACTGTTTGTCCGTCTGTCTCTTAGTGGGCGCCCAAACCTTTTGTGCCGCTTAGTTGCTGTTACATTTTTGAACTGAAGTGAACTGAAGTGAACATCATTGAGTTCCTTAATTTGCATTATTATGACATGTGACTATAATACATAGAGATTATACTGTTTCGAGTGAACACGAAAACCTGTAACATCATTTATACCTCAAGCTCGTAGTCTCATAAAATTCGTGCCATTTTTGCTGGATCTTATTTGAAACCATATCAACTTTGATTTTCAGAGGTTTATTGCAATATTTAAAGAGGAGCTTTACCCAAGATTGGTGGATCATGCTACAGACGTCTATACCAGTGCATGTCAAGAATATCATTGGAGGGATATTAAAGCGAGAGTGAACTTACCGCATCCCCGCAGGGAATGACAATGTCCCCCTCCGAAAGACACGTTGTATCCCCACCAGCTTCTACAATAACAAACAAACAAACGAACAAACAAACAAACAAGGAAATCAGGGGATTTATACAATCAGTACAAAAAGAAATAATAAGGCACAGCACACCTGCGTGTGTGTGTGTGTGTGTGTGTGTGTTTGTAAGGAAGGGTGAATATTGTTGAAGCATGAACTTGGTGTGAAGCAACAGAATGCGATCATGTCACTTTACCCTTGTAATTTGAAACTGATTGTACATGGAACTCTTTTGGTACTCGGACATTTGTTTTGTGCACACAATACCAGACGGCAGTTTCCCCGAAATTTGGCTCAAAAAACGTCACATACAGTTAATCAAATTATTAACTATACTTACATGAGCATCCATTCTTACCTATGGCATCAACTGAACAGATTTGAAATCACAATCTAAACAAGCTAGCACTATATGAATACTGTGCGCTTTGATGACGTAGGTCTATTCTAGGTTTCAGATTTCAGTTTCGGGACACCAAAACCAAAATATTCAAATACATTGAAGTACTCTTGCGGTAATCAAACAATTTTTAGTTGAGAAGTTGTTGATTATCATTCAATCATCCATTCAATTATTATTGTTATTAGCAACAGATTTGTCACTATATCATTTCTTGCTCAAAACAAACTTTAGCTGAAGGATTTCTTACCACTTGACTTGTTCATGGCTTCTATATTCATGTTCAATATGTGCTCCATGGCATCTCCTTCTCGCGGCGTTCCGAAAAATCGTAGTTCTATAGGAGGCAAAACATAATGAAAACAGACAGTATGACGGATCGATGTGACGTAATCAATGACGTGGTAGAAATAACGTATATTTTGTATCATGTATCGATATCTTGACTAATGAATATCTGCTAGCAATACTTTTTATCAAGCTGATAGGAGTGCTCGATCTTCAAATTCCAAAGATGCACATTAATTTATCTTCATGTGTGTGTACTCATTGTAGAAAATATCTCTGTCATGTCTGTATGTTCCTTAATTGCTTCATTATATTACGAAAAAGATGGAAAGAAGAGTGAAAAATGAAATCCACCCACCGGTCAACAAACCAGTCAACATGGTATTTTAGTTTTAGGACGAGAAGCAATGTGACCAAACATTTTTTAATGAAACAAAGCAAATTGTATAACTGAAAACAAGCAATATATAGCAATAAGTATGAATGTTACGCTAAACATAAAAGGTGATTCCAAAATTTTGTTAGTCAATAAGGCAATGATGTATCTTTTCACATGCACGATTGCGATTGTGAATTTTGTTTTTCCCTCTGTAAGTAAAGGACAAAATTATATGAGAAACATGCTTAAACCGGCTTTATTCGATTCCTCTATATCTTGGTGGTTTTTAAATTATCGCTTGGCTTTTCATATTTTCAAATTAAGCATCATGTCATCACTTGAAGCATTAACAGTCACACATAATAATGACTTCACGATTTGATATGAATATAGATTAAATGACAAAGAAAATAAGCAGATGGGTAGGAAAAGATATGTATCAACAATACTTTGGACTAATACGCAAAAAAAGAGAAACTTATGAAAGTGGTTTAGATAAAGTCTGACCATTGATAGCTTTGACAGAATGCGTATAACAGTAAGTGTTGAAAAAAAAAGAGTTATTTAAAAATTGTTTAAAAAATCAAGCTGTGGATTAAAATGCTGACGCTGCGATGAAGATGATATGATAAAAATGATGTATGTCAACATTTTAGTCTTTTAGTTGTATACGTCGGGTAAGTCGGTACAAGGCTGGTAATGTGTGTTATGTTTCTTGTTTCAGTTTCAGATGCACTTTGTGATTGTGGCTTTGGATGTATACATGTAATGTGTTTCATGCATAACTATTATTTGTTTTAATGTCCACTGTACGATGAATTTCTGTTGCAGACAATAAAGTAATCAATCAAATACCCACGAAGTTTTTATGGGGTTTTTCCTCTTCTGGAGGAGCTTTATGTAAACCAACTCTGTCAGGAGCACCATCAATGAAGAGTAATGACAGATAGTAAGTATCACGGAAAACTAGTCGCCATCCGTGATCAGAGAATGAATACCAAGCTGCTGCAACAAAGTTTTTTTTTCTATGATTTTTTTTTGTGTGTGTGAAGGAGATTACATTAACTTCCTTTGCTGCGGTGTAGGTCTGTGCAGACAAGCGAAGAAAACGCAACCACCAAGCAGATGTACCCGATAAGCAACATTCAGACGCAAAAGTGTGGAAATTAAATACTGTATGTTTTAGTTAACTTCAACCAATGGAGTTCGGTCATACAGGTCGACCGAAAAAAAAAATATAATGAAAAGGATTATTTTTCTTGGAATTGTTCGACGTTAATGTGCAAAATGGTCCTGTCAGCACAAACAAATACACACACACATACACACACACACACACACACACACACAGACATACACAGACAAAACTAAAAGCGATCATGATTGAAAAACGATGGTTTAAAAAATAATATTAGCACAACAGTTCAAGTAGTAACGATAGTGATATGAAATGTCTTGTTATGACAAGCACATTATTATAATACTGCAGATATACAGGTCCTCTGGATGACAAATACATGTATACGGCCAATACAGTTCCTCTGATGGCTAAAACAAAGTGTAAATTTTTCTTACTGTCTGCTGGCGGCTGTACTAGATCCACCTGTAGATGTGACATAGGCACGTATATAGAGAAAACGGTTATACTTGAGCGAAATGGGGGAAAATGTGCACAAGGTAAATCTGAAATTCATGAAATACGAAGTCCCAAATGCCTATCGTGGATTGTTGAACACACTCAACCTGTATTGCGTCTTAACTATCAAAAGTTATCACGGACACCCATCATGAGAAAAAAAAAAGGCGAGTCTTACCTCCCTGCTCTGACGTATTATCAAAGAACAAAAGTTACTCTCCCCTTTTCTTGGCTAAGCTGCCAAAGCCACTCAAACGGTTTCCCACCCTACACAGTTCATTAACTTTGATTTTTTTTTTTTTAGTATACAGAAACTATCTTGGTAAGTGTTGGTACATATACTTACTGAGCCAATACGAACGCCACGTGCGTTAACCTGTCCGACCTTGTAGTCATATGCTGCCTGCAATTGGAGAAAAAAAAATGATTAACAAGCCGCACACAACACGCTGATAAATTGAATAAAACAAAATACATGATATTTTCGAAAGGCAGTGAAGTTGATGGACATGAACTGGACGGATGGACCAAGGTCAGAAAAAAAAATGTATGGGGAGAAATTTATGCAACGTTGCATGAAGTATCAAATTCATTAAAAGAGCCAGTGGGACTTTTAATGATTTTATGAAAATTACAAAATTACAATCATCAGTTGGCTGAACTTTGAATGATGGCAACATTTATTTTGATGTAAATGGACACTTCCGAGGTAAAATGGCACATTTCAGGGATGTCAGATTATTTCCTGTTTCCAATTTGCTTTCCCCATGATCTTTGAGAACACTTTAATGAGAGATAACCTTGCCCCAAAATTTCTTCAAGCAAACAAAATATCAGAATTTATGCTAAAATGAAAATTCTTAAGCAAGCGTATGCGCAAAGCTGGACTGATATCTATGTACTTACATGATTATGAAGGTGAAGTAAAAGATGTTCATCGAAAATCAATTGCTTTGCAACTGAATGGCCCGATAATGGACATAGAAAAAATAATATCAGGTTTTAAATCTATTAAAAGAATCGTATAGCTTTGGTTGATACCTAACTTCAGGTCTGTAACATTTTTTTTTTCTTGTATGATAATGAGAAACCTTAATATGAAAGAGCATGGAATTCAACGTTTATTTGAAGGAAATTGGCTTTTAAATGGCCGAGATACCCAAAACAGAACGATCCCGATAAAAGGTGGCACCCACCTTTCATTACGATCGCTTTGTTTTACTTTGTTTTTGGATGTCTCAGCCGTTCCAAAACCAATTTTCATCAAATGAAATTTGAGTTGTTCCTAGAATGGTATATAGGTATTGCTGTATGTACTATTTTACAAATGGTTTCTTGGTATCTAGCAAAAAGTTAAAAGCCCACTCCTCATCTCCACCAATGCTATACCATCCCTTTAAACATTGTGTTTCATACCGTTTAGATTTAGTGGTGAACGTACGTTACGTGGACTGACAAAACTTTCGCAGTTTTGTTTTCATCGATTCATCAATTAACATTCGCAACAATGTTCCGTCCGAACAATGTTTACTGTATTCAAATCCTAGGTTTGATTTATCGATTACCATTCATATTCGTATTTTATTTTGTCAATCACATTTGAAAATTAAACACTCAAATTCGTCAATTGTCACCGAAATTCATCGCTGCTGCTTACCGGGTTAGGTATGCTAGGATCAAATTCCTATTTTTATTCCTAACAAATTCAATATTTTGTTATTCAGATTCGGCAAGTGATATATGGACCTTTACGTCGAGAGCAAATCAGAGCCTTACTCATTTCTTTGTCGGTCGAGTGGATAAGTTTGAGAAAGTTTGAGAATAATTGCTGTGACAGGAAAATGCGTTTTTTTTTTTAATTTTTTTTTAATGAGAGTGAGAAGGGCGTTAAGTTGCCACTTCAAGCCAACTTAATGCCCTTCTCATTCTCAACCGACGATGTATGATAAATGTGACCAATCATGGTAAATGTGATGAGTAAACGATTAGGTTATTAAAAGGCAATAATTACAGCCCTGTACCGTATACCTAGCATGGGAGACGGTTATGAATGAAACTGAGAAACTGAATGCCAATTAATGGCTGAATTTGAGTCTGCTGTCTTGAGCTGCTCAGCTACTACTGTGAATCTTAATTGCAGTTAGCACAATCTGGTGATAAGTGAATAAAAACGTATAAACATTGATGAACTAGAGATGAGATTGAAACAAGTATTTCCACAGTCCAGAGTGTCTGGAAACATCTTCTTTGAAATTTGAAATAGAATCAATTGATGACAAAAATGGGCGGGAAGAATATATACTTAACATAAACTGAAATCATGAATTGCAGAATTCTTCTTCTAAGTACTAGAGTGCATTTCCAACCTTTTTTTTTCTCTCACACATATCATTTTGATATTGATATACTATATAGTAAAGCCCTTTTGTCAGCAAATGATGTTTGACAAAGAGAGACTGAATTTGCTCTCAAGAACAACGAAATTCTACCAGACAGTGATGTTTTACGGTGAGATGCACTTTGAACACATATCACAAAAATAGTGTAACAGTTCACTTACATGTGACACTCCTACACCCAGACACAGCACCATGAACGCAATGTACCCCCTTAGCATCCTCAGCGTTTGGTAATATCCCTGTCCACTCGGTAAATCGTTAAAGCGTAGTTCCACCGGTTTATACACCTGTTATCTGTTCTGAACGCTTCCACCAAGTCCAAATGCGCTTCTGCTCTGGAGACCACCTGAGCAAGCCCTATTTATTGACCGGTCTTACGACGATCAAAGCCGGGAACCCGACCAGGTATGATCCGATGACCTTTGCCACTGGACTGTCGTAGGGGCTGTGACAGCTGCCCAAATGGTAAGCAGTATCCGTTCGAAGATCTTTATCACGCCGGTGACATCATCAAAAGCCAATCAGAATGGGTTATGCAGGTTAGTCACTGTCGGTCATTGAGATAAGTTTTCGTGACTTCTTCCATGAATACACATTTTAATTTTTTTTTCTGAAGCAAAGTGCAAAAACCGTGGAAGATAGGCGAATGGTGCGATGTAATGATTTAGCAAATATTCACACCCTGATCATTTGCGGTATTCAATGTCTCTCAGAGTTGATTGATGTGACTAGCGGTAGCATTTTTTTTTCCTAACTTCAGATTATAATGTGATTGTCATGATCGATGTATATCTTGGGTTCACTCTGAACAAATGTCAGTGATAACTGGAGAAAGATGCTGTGTATGTCAATGATTCAGCTATAAGAAAGAGACAAAACATTATGTGTCACTTTAGATCCTCAAACCAAGAATTTTAAGGGGATCTGGATGAGGGCACATTCATATTGCCTTTCGCAATATTAAAGGAAACCAAAACCAATGGAGAAATGTGGATTGAGTGAAAGCAGCAACAGTAGTAGAACACATCAGTAAAAGTTTGAGGAAAATTGGACAATCGATTCAAAAGTTATGATTTTGTTTGCGTGTTTGTTGGAACCGCTGGATGAGGAGACTACTAGATGTTATGATGTCATGTGTGGACAACAAAAAGAAAATATTAAGGGAATTCCACGAAATTCATTTTTTTCATGAAAATTACACATTCCATCAACTTGATACTGACGTATGTTAAGGGTAGCAATTATTGTCCCTGCTTTCTAAAAACGATTAGTCAATAGCTCTTTCATTATGCTAGAAATGTGATTTTTTTTTTTTTGAGTGGAAATCCCTTTATATCTTCTTTTTACATTGTTGTCTATACATAACATCATAACCTCTAGTAGTCTCCTCATCCAGCGGTTCCAACACAAAAACTTTACAAATTCATAACTTTTGCATCGATTGTCCGATTTTCCTCAAACTGTCACTGATGTGTTCTACTAAATGTTCCTGCTTTCACTCAATCTACATTTCTCTTTGGGTGTTGGTTTCCTTTAAATCCCCCTCGTGAAGACATTATTTTATTATGAGCTCCCTTTTAGATACTTGATATCGTATATCTAATAACAATGTTTGATTTGTTTAAGATTCATTATTGTCCGATCGTTTGATATTATAGTATCGTCTGAGGCAAATTATTGTTTGATAGGGTCCCATTCTTTCTCTCTTCTTTGTTTTTTTTTTCTATTTAAAACAACAAAACAACAATATTGAAGAACTTTCGTCACAACTTGTTTGTAGATGATTTCCTTTGAAATCTTGCATGACTTCTCATTCAGAGTACAAATAAGCCTTTCCGTTTATCGACTAACCAATTTACTGACATTCCGCTCTGCTGGTCGAGCCAGTTATCGCAAGATAGGTGGCTGCCCTTATTTAGCGAGATTACTCTTTTTTGTGTGTGCAATGATTGAGAGGAAAGTTTCGGGTCGTGTGAAAAATGCAAATTTTTTCAAAGTTACGTAACAGATTGAGCGCACGTCACCTCAATGAGAATGCTTCTTCAAAACAATATGGAAACCTCCGAGACTGAATTATCATTGGATATTAAGAATACCTCGCCTTCGTATGATGGCATTCACGTTTACTACTAGTAGTTGGGAGGCGGCAAGACCAATAAGATGAGGAACATGTGGTTCAACATCTGAAAGACATTACAGACGTCTCGGGCAAGGCATTCTCACCATCAGTCCACAATGGTCCAAATGCATAGACCTACCAATGTCACTGCGCCACTATCATTTATGATGCAGAATCATTTTTCATATGTACATTATGCATATATATATATGTGTGTGTGTGTGTGTGTGTGTGTGTGTGTGTGTGTGTGTGTGTGTCTTTATGAAAGTAGCAAAGGGACACCAGAGGCACCCCATCCATTTGAAATTTTCAAAATGTGGCTCCCCAAACACTGTAAACTTTAACAAAAAAGCCTAGAACTCTTTATTCTTTCTCCTTTCTCCATCTAAAGGTGCATATCCCAAAGGCTCGGAGATCCCTGTGCAGTGTATAACATGTCCGTAGCATATTTGAATCATAGGCTTTGAGCAAGACGCCACACATACATTATTTACGGAGCGTATCGTGTTCACAGGGAATGTTGGATTTATATTTGCAACACGCATGCACGGCGCCGTTCAACAGATTCCGAAAGACATCTTTAACCAATACTAATGACAAGTTCACTGAACACCAACCCTACAGCTGAAAATTTCACTCTTCATTTGTGTTGAGTAGAGAGAAAAATAATCATTAATATCAAAATATACAGAAGAAGCAAAACCATCACCAAGGATTAGTATCCCAAATCCTTGTTTCAAAATTGATCGTTTAATTTTTCATTTCTTCGGATGATTTGTTTCCTTTTGCTTTTTTCTTATTCTATCTTATATATTTTACCACTACAGCAGTAATAATCACTTACTTGATATAACTATTATAATCATTTTGTGTAGGTGAAGTTCAGAAGAAATACGTGCTCCAGCAAAGGGGGATAAACTGTTTTCTTTGAATCGTATGACGTTGTGGTGATTGTGTCACCAGACTTTGACTTCAAGGAAAGAGGTGGGCAAGGGTCATTATACCATGGAACAATTCAGCTCCGTGATTACGCGAACAGGATAGAGTGGTCAGGGCTGATGAAGTTTTGTGATATCAATATGTTCTTTGTTACTGTCCACTTTTTTTCTCTCTTCCAGCGGACTTCCGGCTACTTTGGCAGCAGGCGTTAGTCTGCAGAAAATAACTATTTCTGGTTTAATTGGCCTTACTCTCTGATGACATCTCTTCCTGAGCTAATGATATCAGTACTGACCTGTTGTATTAATGGTGTTTGGATCCGCTAAGTAGTCCAGTCACCAAGTATTATGTAGATCGAGCGCTAACATATCAAGCATCATGTTGGACCCCCTTGTTTTGTTTAATTGCATTGAAGTTATCCATCATGTCTACACTATTGGTTGCCATACAGTAAAGTGTTGTGCTTATTTTGTTGTCCAATCCTGAATGCTGTATGCAAATTACCATGTACCACATGCCATTACATTACAAATGCGTTTATATTATATGCAACGAAATTGTTGCAATTGTTAGAAATAGCTGTATTACTGTGTAATGCCATATTCGTGGATACAACGTTGATGAAATAACATTGATGAATAAACATTAATGAAATAAATCAAATCAATCAAATCAAATCAAATCAAATCAAATCAAATCAAATCAAATCAAATCAAATCAAGCCTGTTACGCCTAATTCTGTACGTTTTGGAAGCGTATCACAGAGCCGATTCGGGCGCAGAGGCCATTCCTTGCGTAGCAGATTGTAAAGTCCATCTTTCATGTCTTTCCTTCCCATTATTGGGCACGCCATACGTCTGTTAGTGGTTATCTACATTATTATGTTCATTTTAAATGTTGACTGCTTTGTGAACACACACGCACTTGGGGAGACTGCGGACTCGAAACGTTTTAAGAAGTAGCAACAATTAGTGATTGCCAGAGTTTGTTTGTTTATTTTTTAAATGAGACTCCCCGAATAGCACTGTAGCTACAGATATCTCTAAAATGACGTTCATGTTTGAAGTCATATTACACTCAAAATCCATTTTGGAAAGATGTATTCTATGCCATGTCCCTATTATGTCGTTCAGAGGGATCTAATTTTTTTTTTAACTTATCCATTGTGGAGAAATAGTTCTACTCAAATCGGGCATGAAAATGAAAAAGGTATCAGGTATATCAACGATTTGGTTGATAACAAGGGAAATTTGTTGACCCGTGAAGGTTGTGAACGGACTTTGTTTGAAACTTAATTACCTGTCATGTTATTCAGTAGGACAAGTGATTGAGTGCCGGTTTGGTGGTTATTTACAAAGATGTGAACAAAATATTGTAGATCCATTATTGCCATCACATATTAAAATACTACTGCAAAATTCAAAGGATGTATAGGTGTATTTAAAAAGCTCTTCTTGGAAAAACAAAATGTTTACCTTTGATATGTTTTAAATGGGAAAGACATTTAGATAGTCCCCTGAAACTGTCAAAATGGAAAAGTATCACATTATGATATTTCGTTTTACTGTGGACATAAGGTTGAGATATTTTCAGTATAAAATGATAAAATGGTAAATAGGATTTTGGTTTTAAAGAAAAGAGAAATGATGCTCAAAACTGCGCTGTGATTTTGATTAAGCAACAACTGTTTGTACAAAAGTAAAAAAAAAAAACCCAAAGTCCCTAGGTTTAACTCTATGAAGAAAAAAATATTGAATATTATGCAGATGAGATATATATTTCTTCTGTATCGGGTACTCTCAACAAGTTCAATTTAAAGTGGCAGTAACTCCAATATTTGTTTGTGTACCGTACATGTTTATTTATGGTTTTATAGATTATGGTTGAATGTTTTGAGTTTGTATTATGGAGATAAGAAAATAGTCCATGGAGGGCTAAAAAAAGTTTTGAAAAAAAAATCACACTCTATATAAATAGAAATATTCATGAATATAATATTGTTTTTACCCTACCCATCACCTCATTCTCTCTTCAATCATGCCATATACTGTGAATTCAATTTTTGTCATTTCTCATCCTCGAGGAGGAACTGTGTCGATTCAAGACGCACTATTGTTTTACTATGAAGATACCGGAGTTAACACGACAAAGTAATTAATGACTGCTGAATTGGCATTTATGATAATACTTTTCCTATTCTGAAGAACTGATTGAAATACCTTTGTGAGTGAACACATATTTGGAAATGAAAGTTTGCAGACACATGTATGTATATATATATATATATATATATATATATGTGTGTGTGTGTGTGTGTGTGTGTGTGTGTGTGTGTGCGTGTGTGTGTGTGTTCAGTGGCGGCTCCAGAGGGGGTGGGGGGCAAAACCGGCGCACGCCCCCCTTTATTTTTCGATAAAAACAAAAGAAATAAAAAGAAAAAAAATGAAATGAAACCCGGAAGTGGCACCAGAAATATTAGTTGCGTCCCCCCCCCCCCCCTTAACAGAATTCCTGGATCCGCCCCTGGTGTTATACATACATTATACCAGGGAGGTACACGCACATTTTCTCTCTTGTTCTCCTCCCCTGTCCTTAAGGGTGTTGCTCAAAAAGCAATCATGCCTTTACAACGAGTCCATTGTTTCGCAGTCTATGCCGGACCTGAAAGGAAATTATCTTATTTCTTTCCACAAAGGAAATGATTGCGTGGACAGGGTCGATTAACGTGGAGATTCATGGCCTTGCTGATATCATTTAAAGGAAACTCTTTTCGCATAAATCAACGCCCACGAAATTTAGGACAAGACTGCGCTGCTTGGCTGAATAAACTATTCTTGTGTGATAGACACATCGAAAAGATACTACTAAAAGTTCGTCAGTCCAATATCGATAATTAGATAGCCATTGACGTTCATTTTGGTAGGTTCTTTTATAGTATTGTTTATTGGGGTTTGAACTCCAGAAAACATTCCTTTAAGTCACGGCCTTATTGCTGGAGTTAAAATTTAACAAGCGCTTGAAGAGAGTTGCTGAAACTGCCCAATTCTGATTCAGTTCAGGTCAATTCTATTTATTTCCATTGTTCTTCTTCCACAGAACATGAATGATATACGAAAATTGTACAATCATCTCCACTTTTTTTTTTTAAAGAAAACGTATTTGGTATACAACGTTAAGATTAAGAGTTTTATGTTACTGGTGTTGCATTATATTGGTACATAAGATAGGGCCTCATCCACGTCAAGCTCTGCTTATGACGGTTCCTTTATTGATTTCTCCTTTGTCCACATATGAATAGGCCTACAGTATGCCTTAACATGATTGCTTTGATTCATATGTTATTACAGACTGATGTCGTTACGAAATTGGCACTTCTTGTATTGATTTGTATATGTTATACTATCTTTTATACTACTTTTTTTGGCATACTCTGTATCACTTTGTTTTCATTCGTTATTGTATTCGGACAAAGAAAATGCGGAAATAAAATCAAACCAACCCAACCAAAAATCTTGAGTGCACAATAGTTGAGTTCACGAGGAGAATTCATGAATTAAAAGCATGTATACAAATTTTGTTACATGATCCATACCCTGAGGAAGAAAAAGAGTGAGACTCCACTAAAGGCAGAGCTTGTATACTACAAAAAACAAACAAACAAACAAACTCATACAATCGACCTAAAATGTACAAAGGGGAAAATGTAAAGTTATTCAAATAATAATTCACATTCTTTTGATGAGAGATGTGTCAGGAAGGAAAATATATTATCAGCGAAATTTTTTGCCTCTTTCGTTGACTCGGACAACATCTTAGCGAAAGTATTGATTTCACAGGGAAATTCATAATGTGGATATACTATATTTAATATGTGAAAAAAGTGAACAGAATTAAATATGTTTACAAGTATGTAAACTGCATGAATATTGTCGATAACATCATTTGATCAAAGAGTTGTAATAACTTCTAAGATACGTCATTTTTAAATGTACAGTGGCTAAATCGAAGGCAAAAAACCCCCAATATGATTGCATCATCCACAAACCGATGGAATCGGAGAGTCCGAAGGCGAGTGGCAACATCATTTCTTGTGATGGTGGTCGTAATGTTGTTGCAACCGATATCAATGTTTCGTGAAACATGTGGAACTCATAACTCTAGCGTTCAATGTACATTCACTGCAAGGGATGCAGGGCAGAAAATACATACCATTATTCTGTAGAAGCAAAGAAATCAGCACACAGCTGATAGTATAGGAATGTGAGACGTGAGTAATAAAACAGGTTGGTTGCAAGAAGCTACTTGAATGCAATTGTCTATGCGTGGTGTTACCGCAGAATGGTTAGAATCTCATGGAACCTCAGAGCGCACAAGACAAATAACCGGGCACTATAGAGAAAACTGGATCAGGGCTAGTCATACAAAAGTGGTAATCACCCAAATGTTCCGACTTGTTGGATTCATTATGAGAAGAAATCATATGCAAAAGATTCTTTAAAAATGGGAAGTGGAAGGCGAAAGAGATGAAGGAGACCAATAACAACCTTTACTGGAAATACTTAGAAATACATTGTATAGAGGAGTTTATAGCCTCTCATCGATAAACAGAGAGGAAAGATTGGCAGGAACTCCATTCAAGTCACAGCACTATATAATATTTGTGCCGACTGAAATAATGATGGGAATGTGTTCTACGACTTCAAAGAAACTGCCAGATCTTACCTTTCGTGTAATATTTTAAAGTTTATTGAATTTTTAGAGGCTTTGCACAAAAATGAGCAGTGTTAGCGGCTTGAACGCTGGATGCAACACTACCTGGAGCTGTACGCAACGCTATATGCAGATATGTGGTGACAGAGGCCGCCTTGGACACCTTAGCCAGTCTCTCATTCATGTAGAGGAGCTAGATGTCCCGAGTACAACAGAAGAACTCAGCACAGCCATCGACTGTCTCTCTTGTGGAAAGGCTTCTGGGAAAGATGGCATCCCGCCAGAAGTTGTGAAGAGCGGCAAGTCAGTACCATAATACAGTGCCCCCCACGAGCTCTTGTGCCTTTGCTGGGATGATTAATTAGTAAGACGTACGCAACGCCAATGATTTATCGTCACTAGACCTACAAGGACAAAGGGAGACTGCAGCGACTAAAATAACTACCGGGGCACATCCCTCCTCAGCGTTGTATGGAAAGTCTTCGCCCGTGTCGTCCTGGCATGCGCCTGCAGAATCTTGTATGCCTCCCGGGTGTATCCGGAGTCGAAGGTAGGCCGATCTCCAGCGAACACGACCTTCTCACTATGCCAGCTGTAGCAAGTAAAGCTGCAGAAGATAGGATGCCCCCAAGACTGCTCCAGATTGTCACGGCCTTTCACCAGGACATGCAAAGAAAAGTCTCCTACAATGACGGCGGATCTTCCGATTTTTCCATGTTATAGCGATGGTGACTGAAGCAGGGCTGCGTCATCGCTCAGACATTTTTTTTTATTATTATTTTCCTCTCCATGCTCCTCCAGTACGGCACAGAAGGCATCTACATCCATATCAGAACGGACGGAAAGTCTTCATCGCCTGACTGCGCGCCAAAACCAGGTGTAGGAGGTTGTCATCTAAGCTGTGCTGTTCGCTGACGACGCTGCGCTGACATTGCAAACAGAGACCGAATGACCTGTGCCGGTGAGGAATTTAGACTGATCATCACCCTAAAAAAGACTAAAGTCCTAGTCCAAGACACTGATTTCATCAACGACTATCATCTTGAAGACGTGGATTCCTTCTCATACCGTGGGTGAACCATCCCAGGTCCTTCTCCCTTGACAATGAGATAACTAACTTGATACTGCTGCAGTCATGGCCAAGCAGAATACACGTGTATTACTAGTATATGAAGTAACAGTCAGGTGATCAAGAACGCCAAGCTTTCGCTTACGAGGTCTGCAGGCGTCCCCAGTACCCTGCGATACGGATGGAAGTCCTAGACAACGAACGCCGGTCAGGAGAAGCGGCTCAGCACCATCTATACCTCCGCTGCCTTGGACATTTCCTGCGCATTAAGTAGCAGGATAGGACGGCAACAGAGATGTCCCAAAGTCCTCACCTATGGAACCAAATCGCATACCGATGGACATGCTATATGGAGAGAATACGTGCGAGGGGTTTCGTCCCGTAGAAAGACCGCATTTTCATTTCAAGTGTGTGCACATGCGACATTAAGATAACTGAACCCAAACTCAACACCTGGAAGGTCATCACAGAAGACTGGCCCCCATGAGTCATACGGCCCGCAAGTTCGACACTAGACAAAATAAGGCCTATATGTCCGACAGTAGGCAAACAAGGCCTACATCAGGAAGTTTACAGTTTCCGTCCAGTGGGTCTTTTATCGCTTAGTGTCGAGCTCATGGGTCCGTTCGACTAGTGCTGAACTCATGGGCCTTGTGTGACTATTACGTGCGTACTCGTGGGCCTTATTTGCCGTTAGTATCGAGGACAAGGGCTGAGTAACTCGTGGGCTGTTTAACTCGTGGGTGTCGAACTCGTGACGTGCACCCGTCAAGTGGGCTGAAACTACAAGAAACAATCAGCAGGCTGACAAGAGAGCAGAAGGAAGACTAGGACTGTCTCTACTGCCTCAGCGCCATCGTCTTTAATCTACTCCAAGTGTTGCAGAGATTGCCACTCAAGAGTGGCACCATTAGGCACTGTTGTTGTTGTTGTTGTTTTTCTCATTTTAATTTTTAAGGCGCGTGTCATTTAGTTGTGAATACATGTATTTACTATTGGCGATTGATTGTCTGGCTTCCAGACCGTCTAGAACGTCTGCTCGTACTAATTTCTCTCCTAAAATATTGACGCCCTCTAACAACAAAAGATTTAGCAGGTTCAGCTGAATGGTCCCACTGAACTAGTCTTTCTAGTTCAGTGCATTTTGTAAAAGGAATACAGTTGGCAAAGGGTCTGGTAACCAGATTATGATGCATTCATCACGACGACCCCGCCGACGACGACATATTTAAAGTGCCCCTTAACAGATCTACGTCATCTTTCCTACCGTTGCTGATATCCTCTATAGGTTTCATTTTCAGATTAGCCCGATAATATGATTTTAAGATTATACCGTGTCATTTCTGTCCGAATTTTTTTTTTTTTTTTTTTTTTAGTTTTGTCTTTGCTGGTTTATTCGAGAGTGTACACGCAAGATCCACTTTGATTAATACAGGAATTCAGATGAACATTGCTGAAATTCTGTAGATTTTGTCCTAATCTATATGTCTGTAAGGAGTTGATTTAAATCTAATTTAAATACCCTCCAGTCTGGGAGGAAGTGAATTTGAATATGAATTTAGCCGGGTTGATGGCATCCCACATGCAGGTGTTTGACAGCTATTGTTCCACAGCATAGTTAAAGGTCCAGTTTACCTTTGGGAGCAGTGATTTCAAAAATGTTCAAGATATCACATTTGATGCATATGTGTAGGTCTGTTGTATCACAAAACATCCTACCATGTAAAATTTTTGCAATAAAGCCTAAAATATGAGGAGATATCTGCATTTTTCTCAATAAACCATAACTGTATACGGTTTAGTCTGGAAGCATTCTTATTATAACTATTGTTCACATTTTGTGTATTTAACAGTACTTAACATCGATTATATGGATTCAAATTTTTACAGTGGTTGTTTCTATCCCTAACTCACATTTTAGAACTATTTTAAAGCACTAGTGTTGGGTTTTTGTTTCATCTGCAAATGGTAGATTATGCCTTTAAGTTTGCAGCAGCCAGCGTATGTATAGGCAGGCTCACAAGAAGTGAAGCTGCCACACCCTGTCTTGTCACCAGACAGACCAGACGCTGCAGAGCCTTGGCTAGCAGTGATGCCACAACTGGGGTGTCTAAGACCCCGTTTACAGTGCGGGGCCGGGCTCGGCCGCGGCTCGGCCGTGGCCGAGTCCGGCCTCAATTGCGCGGCCGAGCCTCGCAATTTTGTCCGTTTACACTGCTGGGCTCGGCCGCGCTTTTCATTCAAACCTTTCAATATTTTGTCGTAGTGGCGCTCGGCTTGTAAACAAACGTAATTTGGTATTGTCTGGTTTTCAGACCCTTTGCCAAATGAATTCCGTGGCGACGAAGTCGCCGTTCGGGCAAAGGCCTTTGCCGAACGAAAAAATCCTTTGCAGGACAAAACCATCTTAAACTATACTAGTTTTCCACGTTGAGGGGGTTAATATCGTGAATAGCTAAAGATACAGGCAGAGGGTTTGGAAGCCAGACTAAAATTGGCCGCGCAATTGGTCGCGCATTTGGCCCAGTTTGCGTTTACACCAAGAAGAGGCCGGGCTCGGCCGCGGCTCGGCCGCGGCCGAGACCACCTCCAGAGCGAGGCCAAATGCGAGGCCAATTTTGGCCTCGCATTTGGCCTTTTGCGCGTTTACACTGAAGCGGGGCTGGGCTCGGCCGCGGCCGAGCCGCGGCCGAGCCTCGCACTGTAAACGGGGTCTAAGGCCCAACTGTAAGTTTCACTTTGTTTTACTTATAATTCTGCAGTGTGCTGATAACGGTTTGAGTTGCCCAGATATTAATTGATATTGTATCGTTATATTCCTAGAGGTAAGTCGTATCCCGTGTTTATTGATACCAGGACAGTTTAGAAGCCCTTCCTTACTGTTTGCAGTTGTGATATGAATATAGCTTAATTCAAATCAAGAAAGTCGATACAGGTTTTTTTTTGTTTTGTTTTGTACTCGAGTTTGATATGAGGAGGACCGAAGATAATTGTAAGGTAAAAGGGTAATTTTGATAACGGAAGTTTGAAGCATGCTGTACGTGCATGCCACAATTTTGACTGTATGTATCGTTTAAAACTGTCTAACAAATTCATTATCCAGAAGAGGCCAGATGAAAGGAGAAGAAATGAGGGCACAAATATCTAATGCTAAGAATCAAAAGTTAACAATAACCTTTCAGTTAAACTCGAAATTGATGGAAGTGCACTAGCTCTACTTACGTTCGATATCCCGATAACGCATAGAAACAACACCAATGGTGTAATGTGCGCCATTCTCAGCGTTCTTGGTGTTACCGCTCACTCGACAAAATCTCGTTGTGGTACAGTTACCGCCACTTGTTCGCCTGTTTTCTCTACACCTGTTGTCTCTTCGAAGTCCTCACTGGTTACTGATATGACGACTGCCAAACCAAAGTGTATTTATACTGTTTGATTCTGCATTTCCATCTACAGTGTTCGCTGAGATCCAGACTTCTTGGTCTTTTTTGCTTTGGCGAGACCGCACTAGTCTCCGGTCTGCGCACTAGTTCCCCAATAGCGGTGAGCGACGGCTCTGGATGACATCACCAATAGCCAATCAGAATGAGTCATTCAAGTCGTGGTAGTAGGTGGTTAGCAGTGACAGCTGACAATATGATTTTTTTTTCTTTCGTTGTTACAATTAGGCATGAATTGACAGTTTCTTTATTTCTTTTCATTTGATTCAAATAGAACAAAAAAAGAAGAGATATATATCATATCTGCTGTGTACATGGATAAACTCTATTTTTTCTTCAAATAAGATAATTGCTTTGTAATTATTTTTACTTTATAGCCCTAATCTGAGGTAAGTTAAAATTGCCGATTTCCGTAGATTTATGGAATATATCAAAGAAGGATTATTAGAGCTAGAGATAGATGGGTTACTTTTTTTCTTCTTATTTCTCTTCAATGAGTTATCATTTCTCACCATGAAGTTAGCTTTAATGAATGAGTAAAAACAGGATCAAAAGGCTAACAGAATAGTTGAGGTTTCATCAAAATTGGCTAAAGGGCGTTTTGTCTTTTTTAATACATGAAAATCAAACAGGATTTTTGAGTGGTCGCTTCATTGGCGAAAATATACGTCTATTATATGACACGCTACTTTATACTGAATTAAATGATATAGCAGGCATGCTTCTTGTTGTCGATTTCGAAAAAGCTTTCGATTCCGTATCGCATACTTTTCTATTCAAGGTCCTGGATTTTTTTCACTTCGGTCCATCTGTAAAGAAATGGATCAAGTTATTTTATGCAAATGCATCCTCTTGTGTATTAGTTAACGAATACTGTACAGATAGATTTGAAATAGGACGAGGGTGTCGCCAGGGAGATCCTTTGTCCCCCTATAGTCAGTGAAATACTTGGTATCCTAATACGACACTCGGATTCTTTAGTTGGATTGCATATGAATGGGAAATCGCTTAAACTTTTGCAATATGCAGATGATACCCTTTTGACACTCAACGGTTCAACCCAGGATTTACAAAGTGCTCTTACAATACTTAATGAATTTGCAAATATGTCCAACCTCAAAATTAACGTAACTAAAACTCAAGTAATATGGATTGGGAAGAACAGAACTTTCAAAAAAGAGATTTTACACGAGTACAAATTAAACTGGATATCTGAAGGATATTTCAGGTACCTGGGCATTGACTTTTCAGTTAAATTATCTGAAATGGTTAATCACAATTATCAAGAAAAGGTTAAAGAGATAAAACGTCAGATAGCGATATGGCTGAAAAGAACATTGACTCCCTTAGGGAGAGTAACGATAGTAAAATCTTTATTGATACCCAAACTGAATTATTTGCTTTTATCTCTTCCAGAACCAAAATTAGAAATTATGAATGATGTTAACCGATTTTTTTATAAATTTATATGGCATGATAAATCTGATAAAATAAGTAGGAAACAAATGTGCCAATTATATAGTGATGGTGGGGTTAAAATGACAGATATTTTTATACATTCAAAATCACTCAGAATATCATGGATAAGAAGATTATTTTGTTATCCAAGTAACGAAAATCTCACTTTACATATGTTCCAATCATTCTTGCCTCCATCATACACATCTCTCCACTTATTCATGGGGGGTGAACATTACAAAGAATTAGCCATTTCAATGCGCAACCCATTTTGGAAAGAGGTATTATTAGCCTTTTCAGATTTAACTCAGTCCATTATAGATAATACCGCATGTCAACCCCTTTGGAACAATCCTAGAATACAAGTTAATAATAATGTAATTTATTATAAGTCATGGTGTGCTAAGGGGGTACGTTTTGTTAACGATGTTCTCGAAACAGATGGAAAATTTCTTTCATATTTTGATTTTCAACGTAAATACAATGTACAAGTAAACTTTCTTCAATATTATGGTTTGTGTAATGCTATTCGATTTGGTTATGATAAAAATGTCATACCTAAGATTATGGAACCTACATGTATTATCCCTGAAACATTGTTTTTAATACTGAAAGTGAAAAAAGGTTGTGCACATATCTACCAGGCTTTTTTGAAACATAAGACAAAAGAATGTAAAAGTCTTATAAAATGGAAACAGGAGTTTGATTTTGACAATATCATTTGGAGTTTTTATTACCAAATTCCCTTTTATTCAACTGTCGATGTAAACATGAGATGGTTTCAGTTCAAGATGCTGAATAGAATTCTTTATATGAAAGACGCTTTATTGAGATTTAAATTAGTAACAGATAACTTATGTACTTTTTGTAATAACAGCGAAGAAACAATTATGCATATATTTTGTCCTTATATATATTCAAACGAGATATGGTCAAAACTTGAGCTTTGGCTCATGGGCGTAAATCCCTGGGAGGATGGGGGGATATATCCCCCCCCCCCCCTGAAATGGAGGAGGGGGGATGGCCTGTACAATCATCCCCCCCCCCCTGAATTTTGAGGGGAAAAAATGGAGGAAGCAGAAATGTAATTGTATCAATTTTGGCATATTGCATGACGTTTGTACGCCGGCCTTCAGACAGGTAACAGAGCTGAACAGTATTCTACCTTGTAGAAAAATGTATAATTTTCTCAAGCGCTCGCTCGCTTCGCTCGCTCGCGAAGAAAGTAACATCGACATACACTGTAAGGTATGACTCAGGCGTTGACAACGTCAAATAGTATAGGTCTACATGTAAACATGCTATGACGCGAGGAACTGGGGACCATCTGCAAAATATGTACGAAAACATACAAACAAACAATAACAACAACTTTATAATTATTGAATCCCCTCCATTTCCTGAATCATTCCTGAGAAACGACAGTGACTGATGACTCAGTCAGGATACATCTATGGGCATACCAAGGGAAGATCAGGGACGTCTGTTGCGACACGGATTGTCGCCCCTACACGGATTGTCGCCTCCTGCTCGGGGCGACAATCCGTGACGGGGGCTGGCGGCACGGATTGTCGCCCCCTACACGGATTGTCGCCTGGCGACAATCCGTGACGCTTGTGCAGTTCCCAGTTTTTGACCTCGAAGGCGACAATCCGTGTTGGCAAAAAATTTGTTGCGACACGGATTGTCGCCCCGTCACAGATTGTCGCCCCGGGCTCGGGGTGGTTCCTCCCGTGTTAAGCTTTGGTGGGATGGGTATGACTGGTAAGTTATACGTATGTGTGTGTGTGTGTGTGTGTGTGTGTGTGTGTGTGTGTGTGTATTGTGAGGTGCATGATATGTGATGTGTATGATTTGTTGTGTGTGTGTGTGTCTGTGTGTGTGTGTGTAAATGTGTGTATGTGTGTGTGTTTGGAGTGTAATAATACAATATGTAGAAACTGTGTATATGTGGTGGTCATAGTGGTAGTGGTTTGTTTGTCTGTGTGTATACGTGTGCCTGTATGCTTACGTGTGTATGTGGAATATAGCGGCGCTACTGTGGCAATACAAACGCCTTCAGAGTGTATGAGCACGTGTTAAAAAAATTCACACCAGCGTTGATCTAAAAATAGTATGGGTGTGTGAACCAATATCAGCGGTGAGGCAGGCTAGGCGAGAGAGAGACCGAGAGAAAATACATACGAGGGAGGTACCCTCCCCAAATGTTATTTGTCTTTGTTCATTTTTCACTGCAGTCATTTTCTTCCATCAGTCTTACAAACTAGAACGTCCATACCACTATTCTTTGTCCCAGAATAGGTTTGGCATGCTTTATGCATGAGCGAATAATTTCCACACGCCATAAAAAAATTGTCAATCGTTAGTTGATTTTAATACAAACAAACACCAACAAACACTCAAACAAATCCTCATAATGCAAATAAACCAACTCAACACTTTTTTCCTTGATATTCATTGATTTCATTCAAATCATTCATAAATCGACTCATTCTGGGTGTAACATGAAAAAAAAAGTTACAAATGGCAATTCGAAACAGAAACAACTCCATTTGTCAATTTATACCACAAATAATCTCACTTCAACATAGATAACTCGATTATAGACCAACCCTACCAACAATTTCTTCACGAGAAAGTTTTGACATGTAGGGCCCTACCAAACCTATATTCCTTGAAAACATTGGTTTGGATCATGTAACACCTTCTTACTTACAAGGGCATATACATAAAAAAAAAACCACAAATACATTACACGAATCTAGAATGAAATCAGTCATAAAATACCCGACCACCCCCTCCCCTCCCCATCCAGAACAAATCTAGGGCCTACATCTATCCTAAATATTAAAGGGAAGATAAACCCAAAGAACAATGTGGATTGAGTGAAAGCAGCAACATTAGTAGAACACATCAGTGAAAGTTTGAAGAAAATCGGACAATCGATGCAAAAGTTATGAATTTTTAAAGTTTTGGTGTTGGAACCGCTGGATGAGGAGACTACTAGAGGTTATGACGTATGAGTGGACTGCGATATCAAGAAAATATAAAGAAAATACTACAAAAATCCATTTTTCATGAAAATTACAAAGTCCATCAACTTGATATTGACATAAGTTAAGGGTAGCAATTATTCCCCCTGCTTTCTGAAAGCGGTTGGTCCACTGCTCTTTCATAATTCTAGAAAAGTGAATTTTTGTTGAATATCCTTTATATTTTCTTTGTATTGTTGTCCACTCATACGTCATATCCTCTAGTAGTCTCCTCATCCAGCGGTTCCAACACCAAAATTTTAAAAATTCATAACTTTTGCATCGATTGTCCGATTTTTCTCAAACTTTCACTGATGTGTTCTACTAATGTTGCTGCTTTCACTCAATCCACATTGCTCTTTGGGTTTACCTTCCCTTTAAATCCTACCAACATCTGTCATACCATTTATAACTATCCTTCTTCAAATCCAATCCCAAACCCACCAACCCCTGATTAAACAAAACCTAAATCATCCCACACCCACATTCACGAACCCAAATACACACACACACACACACACACACACACACACACACACACACGAAGGTTCCGTTATTCCGAAGTTTCGTTTTTTTCCGAGGCTTCATTTTAATATCCGAAACACACAATTCCTTATACCTAAAGGTTCGTTGATCCAAAAATGAAATTCGGAATAACGAACCTTCGGAATAATGAGCCTTAGGACGAATGAGCCTTCGGGCGAATAAGCCTTCGGACGAATGAGCCTTCAGAGTAACAAACTTTTGCAATAACGAAATGTAACCCCCTTCCCACATACCGACGCACACCCGAACCAATACCACATTCCTTCCTGATGAAACGATTTCCCAATGTTGATAAATAAGACATAATGAACCGTATGCAGAAAAGCAGCATCTGCCCGCACGCAAGCTCCACTCCGAATTCATAATTATAATCTGCCAAACAAACTCATCAAATTCAAAGCTGCTGATAAAATCAATATCAACGTTTATGCCAGCAACAGCTTACTAGGTATCCCTCCCCACGCGCAGCTAAAAAACACATACGCAAAAAACTGACATAATAAACACATTCTTCCATCACACACACACACACACACACACACACACACACACACACAAACGGACACTAAATTATCATGTGCACGCGCACATACACACTTCCTTGAAACTTCACCATGACTTTTTACATGACATATTTGCATGGATGTAGCCATGTAAGTTATGTGTTAGTATTTCAATGATTATGTCCAGAACGATATTACCCAGCAAAATGTGCTTCGAGGGCGGGCGACAATCCGTGCCGCCAGCCCCCTACACGGATTGTCGCCAGGCGACAATCCGTGTAGGGGCGACAATCCGTGCCGCCAACGCCCGTCACGGATTGTCGCCCCGAGCAGGAGGCGACAATCCGTGTAGGGGCGACAATCCGTGTCGCAACAGACGTCGAATCTATGGGGGGCAAAGGGGCATTTGCCCCGCCACAAAGGAAGTGTTTAGACAGACAAATCATTTATCCCCCAAGCAATTCCCGAGATGAGGACAAATCTCGAACTTTCTTAATGGAAAATTGTCCAAATATCGCCAGAACTATGCACCAGACATTATTCTGAGCGAATGGCAAAGCCACCTGTTACAGTTGTAATCTAAAAATTGGAAGGTCCGCTATACAGGATAAGGGATAAACTTTGTTCACTTTTGACATAGACGTATATTCCCTAATTTATCAAAGAGTGTGCAGTAGATCTTTCACTTAACAAAAGCAACCTAATATGTATAGAGGCGTCGATAGGGGGGGGGGATGGTTCTCAAATAAAAGTGGGACAAACAAAAGCGAAAAATATAGCTACAAACGGCAGTTTTTGGAGTGTAAAATGTTAAAATTTTAAAGCTCGCTCGCTCGCATTTAACCGCTATGCCATTCCTGATGTTGCTGCCAGTGATTGACAGCAGGTACACCCGGTGCGCCCCCCTTAATATCCACAGCGAAAATATAGCTACAAACGACAGTCTTTAGGACTGGAAAATGTCAAAATTTTCAAGCTCACTCGCTTCGCTCGATAGCATTTAATCAGTATGCCATTCTCCTGATGTTGCTGCCAGTAATTGCCGGCAGTTGCGCCCGGTGTGCCCCCTTAATTTCCAAAGCGAAAAAATACAGCCACAAACGGCAGTCTTTGGACTGTAAAATGTCAAAATTTTCAAGATCGCTCGCTCCGCTCGCTCGCATTTAACCGCTATGCCATTCTCCCGATGTTGTTGCCAGTAATTGCCGGCAGTTGCACTCGGTGTGCCCCCTAAATTTCCAAAGCGAAAAAGTATTGCTACAAACGGCAGTTTTTAGACTGTAAAATGTCAAAATTTTCAAGCTCGCTCGCATTTAATCGCTATGCCATTCTCCTGATGTTGCTGCCAGTGATTGTGAGCAGGTGCGCCCCCTTAATTTCCAAAGCGAAAAATATAGCTACAAACGGCAGTTTGGGGACTGTAAAATGTCAAATTCTTGAAGCTCGCTCGCTTCGCTCGCTCGCATTTAATTATTATTTCATTCTCCTGATGTTGCTGCCAGTAACTGCCAGCAGTTTTCGCCCGGTGCACCCCCTTAATTTCCAAAGCGAAAAATATAGCTACAAACGGCAGTTTTTGGACTGTCAAATGTCAAAATTTTGAAGCTCACTCGCTTCGCTCGCTCGCATTTAATAATTATGCCATTCTCCTGATGTTGCTGCCAGTAATTGCCAACAGTTTTTGCCCGGTGCGCCCCCTTAATTTCCAAAGCGAAAAAATACAGCCACAAACGACAGTTTTTGGGACCGGAAAATGTCAAAATTTTCAAGCTCACTCGCTTCGCTCGCTAGCATTTAATCAGTATGCCATTCTCCTGATGTTGCTGCCAGTAATTGCCGGCAGTTGCGCCCGGTGTGCCCCCTTAATTTCCAAAGAGAAAAAATACAGCCACAAACGGCAGTCTTTGGACTGTAAAATGTCAACATTTTCAAGATCGCTCGCTCCGCTCGCTCGCATTTAATCGCTATGCCATTCTCCTGATGTTGCTGCCAGTGATTGTGAGCAGGTGCGCCCCCCTTAATTTCCAAAGCGAAAAATATAGCTACAAACGGCAGTTTGGGGACTGTAAAATGTCAAACTTTTGAAGCTCGCTCGCTTCGCTCGCTCGCATTTAATTATTATTCCATTCTCCTGATGTTGCTGCCAGTAATTGCCAGCAGTTTTCGCCCGGTGCGCCCCCTTAATTTCCAAAGCGAAAAATATAGCTACAAACGGCAGTTTTTGGACTGTCAAATGTCAAAATTTTGAAGCTCACTCGCTTCGCTCGCTCGCATTTAATCATTATGCCATTCTCCTGATGTTGCTGCCAGTAATTGCCAACAGTTTTTGCCCGGTGCGCCCCCTTAATTTCCAAAGCGAAAAAATACAGCCACAAACGACAGTTTTTGGGACTGGAAAATGTCAAAATTTTCAAGCTCATTTGCTTCGCTCGCTCGCATTTAATCATTATGCCATTCTCCTGATGTTGCTGCCAGTAATTGCCAGCAGTTTTCGCCCGGTGCGCCCCCCTTAATTTCCAAAGGGAAAAAACACTAGTACAGCCACAAAGGACATGTGGGACAGTAAAATATCAAGATTTTCAAGCTCACTTGCTTCGCTCGCTCGCATTTAATCGTTATGCCATTCTGATGTTGCTGCCCGATTGCCGGCAGTTGCGCCCGGTGTGCCCCCATAATTTCCAAAGCGAAAAAATACAGCCACAAACGGCAGTCTTTGGACTGTAAAGTGTCAAAATTTTCAAGCTCGCTCGCCCCGCTCGCTCGCATTTAACTGCTATGCCATTCCCCTGATGTTGCTGCCAGTAATTTCCAGCAGTTGCGCATGATGCGGCCCCCCTTAATTTCCAAAGCGAAAAAGTATAGCTACAAACGGCAGTTTTTAGACTGTAAAATGTTAAAATTTTCATGCTCGCTCGCTCCGCTCGCTCGCATTTAATCGCTATGCCATTCTCCTGATGTTGCTGCCAGTGATTGAGAGCAGTTGCGCCTGGTGTGCCCCCCTTAATTTCCAAAGCGAAGAATATAGCTACAAACGGCAGTTTTTGGACTGAAAAATGTCACAATTTTCAACGCAAAGAGATTTCACCCTCCCCGCTCGCTTGATTCGTTCCCTCACATAACCGCTCCTCCTAAGATCAAATCCTGTCTACGCCGATGATAGGCCCCATTATTTAGTAGGCCTTCACAGTGATGTCGCACAGCAAGAGCTAAAATACCACGATTTTGTCATTCAATATTATATTGTGAATATTTCATTTTGTTATTGTTTTTTTAAAGAAAAGAAAAGAAAATTTTCACCACAAGTGAGCACCAGATCGCTGAATTTCAGGTCTGAAAATGCAAAATCTTCCTTGTGTGGGAGAGGGATATCCCCCCCCCCCCCATACACACCCTTCCCCCGTTCGGTCGTTCCGCTCCCTCTCACAGATATTTCCCCCCCCCCCCCCCAAAAAAAAAAAAAAAAAAAAAAAAAAAAGTTTTTCGCCGAAAGTCGTCTGACAAGCAAAAAAAAAAAGCAACAAGAACAAAAACTCTTTATGTTGTTGCTGCCACTTTTCTCCCACTTTATATTTCATGCAAAAGAGTGGGGCATCCGATCCCTGTAAAGTGTGTGTGTGGGGGGGGGGGGGAGGGGGGCACAAAGCTTCTCTCCCCCCCCCCCCAAAAAAAAAGGCTGCGCCGGTCCGGTTATGGGCTTGTAATCGTGGTGATGGTGACCATCCCCCCCCCCCACTCCTCAGTATGGATTTACGCCGTTGCTTTGGCTGTCCCGTAATGCTATTCATATGAAGCTTACAAATCAAAATAAATTATTTGGTTTTTATGGACGTAATAACAGTGCCCTCAATTGCATTATGATTATAGTAAGGAAAGAAATTTTTACAGCCAAATGCAAAAATTGTTTGCCAGTTTTTGAACAAATCATGTCAGCGATAAAAAGTTATTATGATATGGAAAAGTATATATGTAAAACAAATCTGAAAGAAAAGAAATTTATGAAAAAGTGGTTACATTTTACTAAATGTTTCTGATTGTGTTTTCTTATGAAATGATTTGTCAGGTAATTTTCTGACACTTTGAAAAGAATTTGCAATTTATAATTGATTTTTGTAACTGTTTGCTGTTCTTATTGTATTTAGAATGGCCAAGAATATCATGCGTTAAATCTGCATGTACATACATATCTCTTTTTGTATATATTTGTGTGTATGATATTATTTAATAAAGGAACCCTGTGGAAGGGGGAAAAAATTGGCTAAACAGAAAGATGCGGAATCATAAACTTTTTCATATTTTCCTCGAGTGATTAGCATTAATTTGCGCATTGTTCAAATTTCTAAACTCTCTAAACATATAGGTGTGGTAAAATGTAATGAATTAAAATACGTAACCGCGATGTACATGATTTGATAAACACATGTACTATACGGTTATAATTTGGCGTCCTTTTAAAATTCATTTGCAGTAATAAATTCAATACACACATAATTACTTTCTTTCGGAGAACCTATTCTTACAACCATCTGCTTCTATGTTCCCCCCCCCCCCACACACAATTTTATTTATCCGTCATGAATATAACGTACTTGAGAATGATTTCAACTGATTTTGCGTCATATATGAATGTTATTTGTATACTTATAACTTATAATTTATGTGTTACTTTACATTGTCATGGGCGGATGTTGCAAATACAACCCTGTATGATTTGTGTGGAAACTTAATAAATGAAATGAAATGAAATAATGCAATTGTAAAATTCATCGAAAAAGTCAGTACAACAAATTCGTGACCATTCCTTGTTAAAGGGATCGTATAGTTTTGGTTGAGACCTAATTTCAGGTTTCCAACATTTTTTAATGAGATAATGTGAAACCTCTTATCAAATATAAAGAGCATGTAATTCCATGAGGAAATCAATGTTTGTTTGATGGAAATTGGTTTTGAAATGGCTGAGATATCCAAAACAGAGCAATTGTAATAAAGTGTGGGACCCACACTTTATTATGATTGCTTTGTTTTACTTTGTTTTGGATGTTTCAGTTATTCCAAACCCGATTTTCATCAAATAAACTTTGAATTCCTCTTAAAATGGTATGCTCTGTACTATTTCATAAGTGTTTTATTGGTATCTCGCAGAAAGTTAAAAGCCCAATTCTCATCTCCACCAATACTGTACCATCCCTTTAGTCTCCCTGTCTGTCTATCCATGTGTATAGTTACGTATATATTCTTATTGAATACAGATGACTGCGCATAGGGCATGTGACGTGTATACACCTTGTACACTGTATCGTGTCCTCAAATACAGATGAATGAGAAAAGAAATAAACATTTGGTAAAGATAGATTTATGTTATAATCAAAAGCAAGTTCGGAAGATGAATTTCGAATATCTGTCAAATAACAAGTATAAATTTCTTAGTCTCCCTGTCTGTCTATCCATGTGTATAGTTACGTATATATTCTTATTGAATTTCATGACAAATTGTCTTGGAGCTTGAGCTGTTGATGTAATTAAGGCGTGGATATCTCTTACTCTTTATAGTTTGAACTGAATCTTAATTAATGTGACATGAGACAAAATATGACACCTTCCTGTAAAATAACCCCTCCGACAATTAATCGTATGTAAAAATACAGGAAGAATATTATATCATTGCAGAATAAATATCCAATACTTATAGCAAAAATGTATAGAAATCAAGTAACTATTATACTTTATAGCATAGATGAAATAAAAAAGACGCACTATGTCCTTTCTCACTCAGGAAATACAATAATTCCATCAGCAGGGCCCTTAATGAAAACCGTTTTTTTTTAAACTAGCGAGGCTTCCCTGACTAAGTAAAATTGGAAATAAATGAATGAATAAATAAATGAATGAATGAATGAATGAATAAATGAATGAATAAATAAATAAATAAATAAATAAATAAATAAATGAATAATCAGCATATAGCCGTCCGATGAATATTGAGCGAATTGACCTGCTAGAAGAGTGATTTCAATGAGAATAGCAGATTAGCTCCTTGTGTAGTCTGGGAAAGAAATCTATACCAATTAGGGAGAGTATAAATTAGAAACAAACAAACAAACGAAAGGATGATGAATATCATAATGATAACACGGTACATCTTGACAATCCATATTCCTACTTTTCATTGTCATCTCACCCTTGTAGTCAAATGTGAAGATATAACTCATATTTTCTTTCCATGTATCTCTGATAATTAAGTGTTGACAACTTGCTTGTGAGGTCTATGCGTATAGCATCCAATATCTAAAGACATTAGCGAAAAAACACAGTGCCTGATTTCGCATTAAAAGAAAATGATTGAGTTTCGGTGGTCGATATCACAAGTTATAGATGAAATTCACATTAGCAAGCAAACTGAGCATCATAGTTTAGGATTATGATTATATATGACTCTATGAGAGGCAAAATTGCATATTTTGTAAGGAAAACATCTATAGATGGTAAACAAACTATAGCCATCAAGAATTGCATTTTTTTTTAATTTTTGAGTTCTCATTTTGTTCTTTTCAAACTGGGTAGATTTTTGATACATTAGTGCGGGTAAATATGAATTTATGGACTGTAATGTCATAATCAGCGGATTGATATACGTTTATGCCTGCCTGCTCCATACAATGACTAATATGTTACTCATAATACATGCCTACTGTAATATTTGAAAATTACGGATATGAGTTCAGTAGAAAAGTGCACGCGTTCAACACCTTCAAGGTCACTGAAAGACTTACAGAATAATTAAACCAAGTATAATTCCTTTGCGAACCATTCGATCGGCGGAAGGGATTTGTGGAAAAGCTTGTGAAAACCATACTTCCCGTGACCAATAACTCGGATACTGTAATGAAATGGTAAGCGGAAAAGTCCACCTGATGGAAACACAATGAGAACATATAATCTGTCCATATTAGGTGAAAAGCTGCTTTATAGTCCAAACCGTCCACCATGGTGCAATGCGGTTCAAGTAAGTTGACCCTGCAAATATATAGTGAATCATATTAATAAAATGAACTCAATTTTATGTCCAATCGTCTCTTTAGGAACTTTTGATGAGTTTTGCATTGCAGTTGTATTTACTATTAAAGTAGGCCTGCATGCTAAAACTTTGAATCTATCTTGGATACACAGAGTTTAGCTATGACGATCTTTGATATAAATTTAATGTACAAGATTTGAATTATAAGTTATCTGTGAACCGGCCTATTGCTGTTTTTCGAGGGTGGACTCAAACGAACAAGAAACTTCGGGGTTTTCTTATTACTCTACTAACATCCCTCGTCTCCACACACACACACACACACACACACACACACACACACACACGCAAACACACACACGCATGCACACACACACACACACACACACACACACGCTAACAAAATTATGTAATGACTGGATTAACAGCCTATTACATGTGGAATCATAGCCGACTGTGTTTAGTTTGAGGATATGGCGGGAATGTGCTCATCCCGAAAATTTTGATGGATAATATTTTCTGAGCAAGTTAAAAAAAAAAAGGTGTCTCCATGGAAGCACCATTGCGCCAAGTGCGGTTGCATTTATTAGATGTCCGGCTAGTGATTTATATCGGGTTTGAATAGTGAGACTACTTCAAACACGGTCATGACAGGACATAGCAGAGCGATGACGCATATTCTTTTTTTTTTTATGAATCTGACTCTGTGTCACCCGCGTTTCGTCGAGAGAGCTATATAATGGCTTCGATTGTTGCCATTCGGTTATGACTCATTGTGAATGGTGAATAGCCAAATTAGGTATTGAAAGTTTATCTCACGAAATGAAAAGAAAGGGATCATTCTCGCCAGTATGAGAGTCATTCACAGTTCAGACATACTATAGATGAATGTAGAAAGTATCTGCTTAATAGTCTCAGCGAACATAATCATAATAAATCTCAGAGAACTTAGATCGTTTCGTTTCGCTTCGTTTTATTTCATTTCCAACACATAATTATGATTACAACATTAAAATACACATAATACTTATGATATTGATACAAAATGCAATAAAAACAAACTACACTTTGTATATATATATATATATATATATATATACATAGATATATATATATATATATATATATATATATATATATATATATATATGAACAATGATACAATTTTGTAATTTCAAGACAAGTACAGAAAAGAAAACTGTTGGAAATGGAGGGGACTGCAAAAACACAGAGTTTAATTGCAGTCAGCAGTCCCCTCATATATAAGAAACTGTACTTATAAAACTTAAAAAACGAGACAAATAAGAAAAAATAATCAAACACGAGACAGCTCTTTTGTAGATAAGGGAATATTGTACACCTGTTTAAATGCTTTTAATGATATATAGGGATAACTAAGTTGAAGTAAATGAACAAAAAAGGATGGAAAATCAAAGTGCATGGTTTAAACGCCAGGGTTCACATTGTGTCCTGAGCTATGATATAGATAATAATGTTAACAGAGACATCAATCGTGCCGGAAATTAATCTGCTCGTGACACAGGAATACCCCCACACAAGGTTGTTAAAAGCAGGATGAGTGTACGGGTTCCTGTCGCTTCCTCGACGGTATAGGCCTACATCCTGCCGCCTACGGTTCGGCAGAAAGTGTGAGAAAGCGCTGGTGACGAGCAAATTTACGAAGGACAGTTCACAGAACTTAACTCCATTTTCCATCATTCCCCGAATAAAACACTAGCATACACACCAAAAGAAACACAAAACCAAATTAGTACACAACACAGTCATGTACTAAGAGATAAAAAAAAACCACCATTCCCACAACCACTCATCCTCTCTATAATGTGATCCGGTGAAGGCTAGTACAATGACTTGAGAAAATGATGTAGATATTAATTGCTGTTGTCTGGTGTTTTTTTTTTTGTCCTTCGTTTGTTCTTGTTTATGCCGTTCTTGTGTTGTTAAGATAACCATCATTTTTAGCGCCACCCTGTAGTACAACCACCAAGCTGTGTTGTACAACTCGTCTAGATTCTGAACGTACCCCTTGTAATTTAGAACGACATAAACTCCCTGATTGCTGAACAAACGAGAGATGATACATGTATACCATAGAGCTACTAAACATGACTTATACCTTCTCCGCAAACTACCCATCGTACTCAGGACTATCCAATTCTTAAAGGTGACATGAAGATGATGCAATATCAGACTGCATCGATGATATGTATCTCTGAAAGTCTAGTCTATTTTCAGGTGTGAGACAATATACCAACCTATATACATGAATGTTCTATATCAATGAACTCGAAGGTGGATGATTTTGTGGATTACTGCAGCTTTGTGATTTTGCTGTGTAATACCTTAATTCCCCAACAGGTAGACATTGTTTGGAATAAAATGATTTCGATGATGAGAAAAAAAAAACCACACACACAAGGAAAATGAAAAATCAGATGTGTCATGGCAGTGATGGCAAAATGTAGTAATGTTCTGTAGGAAACGTTGCCACACTTCAGGAAATCACACTTTTGTCTGTCACGCACTTTAAATAAATCGTGAAAATAGCTTGATCCACGTTTTCCTATATCCAGCCTGCATCTCCGACTTTTTGTCCGAGTCAACTCCAGGCAATAACGGTTGTCATGTCAACAAAATACCGAATGCACAGTCACAGAAAGTCAGAACCCCTCTCCCCTAGGTAAAACCACGGAGGTGACCCTGGTAAAACAGCCGAGCGTTCGAAATGCATGTGGACCGCATCACATCCTGGAGTCGACCCGTCCTACCTCTAGCTGCATAGCAATATGTTCCTTATCATTGGGAAATAGGACCACTTTTTACCATATGATTATCACTGTGTATATAGGTTGAAATGACCTGCTTTGTGGAGGTCTGCATTCTCCGAGTGCTTTTCTAGTTTATTACCGAATAGTGAATGGCTTAAAATTATTCTAAATCGTCTGTCGATAGACACACGTTCTTCATACATTTTCCTCCAATTCTTTAAACTCTGTTCGACCTCTTCTTTACTATTTTTTTCCTTCACCTCCTCCAGAGAGTTAAAGTGCCCTCACCTTTCCATTGATCTTGCCTCCCACCCCCACCCCCGCAGGTTAACATAGCGGGAATCAAATCAAATCATTTCTGGTCGTGTTTGTCACCCCTCGTTCTCTTCGTGACCTAGTTTACTCTACTCTTCGTATGTAACGCTAGCTCCCCATCACAACATTCCTTTTAAGGCTTGGTCACAAATGCCTTTACGAACTGCTACGAACGCCGTACGAACGATTTTTACACAATTTCGTAAGATCTTCTTAGGAAGCCCGTACGAAACCAGCGTTCGTAGACCGTTCGTAGACCGTGCGTAAGTTCGTAGCCTGGTCGATGGTCTTGTCCAAGATTTTTTTTTAACTTCATACGAAACTCTCTCTTCGCAAGGCGGCCGTACGAACGTCGTGCGAACATTGTAAGAACAATGCAATATTTTGTAGAGTCGAGAGACAATTCTAAAAGCCTTAAATTCTTACGATGATTGTAAGAACGCCTTAAGTCGTTCATATGTCTTACGTCTTTCGTAAGAATGCCTTACGAAACGAGATTCGTACGGCGTTCTTCCGAACAACTCTTCGAGTTTGTAAGGCGTTCGTAAGGGATTCGTAAGGCGTGGGTACACAATTTGTGCAAGTGTTGAGTTTTAGGGGTATAAAGCCAAACGCGTGAAGTTCAAAGCCTCATTTTGTTTTAGGTGTTCGACCGGAAAGCATTTCTGTTAAATATGGGACCAAAGGGGGTAACTGTAATCAAATGGAAAAGAGGGAAGGGGAAGAAAAGAAAAGAGGGAGATGAGGAGGAAGGAGCGAGAGGGGGAGAGTTGGAGCAACAACCTCCTCCTCCTGATTCGACCTCCTCTACTTGTAGATGCAGCTGCAGTTGTAGTCTCCTTGGCACTACTGCCATCTTGAAGTATAAAATATTCAACTGTTACAGAACTTTCGACAGGACACGGCAGCGTCTTTTTAACAACCCGACAAAATATACAAAAAATCGTAAATCTTCTTACGAATGACCTGAGAGTGTCGTGAGTTGCACGTACGACCATCTCACGACAAAAAGAAATCTTAAGATGGCCGTAAATCTGACGAAAGAATAACTCACGGCGTTCTTACGAAAAACGTACGAATTCTAGAGCCATAAATCATTTCGTTTCTTTAAACGGTCTTAAGTTGTTCTTGCGAATTAAACAGCGTTCTTACGAAATTCGTAAGAAGGCCGTTTAAGAATCTGTGCCCCATCTACGAATCTCTACGAACTCCAGAATTCGTACGAACAGTGATATTTGTACGAACGCATCGTTCGTACGAACCTTTGTGACCGTAGCTTTAAGAAAACGCAGTGCAAATACACAAAACATGTTGACTTAAAGGAGTTGATTCATGGGTGATACTCTCAATACCACTTACGTGGCAAAATGATATCTAAATACGTGCCGTGTATCTTATTACAATTTTTATCTTTTTTTCTTCACGTTGATTGGATATAGGCCCACAAGAAATGAACTTGAAAACCAAGATTCTTTCACTGACATAATCTGTCAATCATTGCTGCATAGTTAACAATGGCGCTATAAATGCTGTTTCATCTTCATCATCAACAACAACAAAAACAGATGACATTGGAATGTACCCCTACCAAGACCCCGTTTACAGTGCGAGGCTCGGCCGCGGCCGAGCCCGCCTTCATTTCAGTGTAAACGCGCAAAAGGCCAATGCGGGGCCAAAATTGGCCGCGCATTCGGCCACGCTCTGGAGGTGGTCTCGGCCGCGGCCGAGCCGCGGCCGAGCCCGGCCTTCTCTCGATGTAAACGCAAACTGGGCCAAATGCGCGGCCAATTTTAGTCTGGCTTCCAAACCTTCTGCCCGTACTATTTCGTTATTCAGGATATTAACCCCCTCAACGTCGAAAATTAGTATAGCTTATGGTGGTTTTGTCCTGCAAAGGATTTTTCCTTCGGCAAAGGCCTTTGTCCGAAGGCGACTTCGTCGCCACGGAATCAAATTGACAAAGGGTCTGAAAACCAGACTATACCAAATTGCGTTTGTTTCCAAGCAGAGCGCCACTACGACCAAATATTGAAAGGTTTGAATTAAAAGCGCGGCCGAGCCACCGAGCCCGGCAGTGTAAACCACGTAAACGGAAAAAAATTGCGGGGCTCGGCCCCGCAATTGAGGCTGGGCTCGGCCGCGGCTCGGCCCAGCCCCGCACTGTAAACGGGGTCCTAGACAGAACATGATTTGCCTGTTTCTATGCTACTAGTACTAATAAGATTCCCACAACAGACATAACAGACGAACATGCAAATCATGCTCAGTATACAGGGGAAGTGCATTCCAATGTCTTTTGTTAGCGTATTAGGACATATATCAATAATTATATATATATAATATATACATATAATGATAGTGTAAAATTTAGGCTTATCAAGGACCTTTGTTACTTACTAGAGGTGATACGGAAATTGACAATAAATGATGATGAAAGGTTTTGAAGTTCTGTATCAATTGTACTCAACTGAGTATGTAATTGCGTATGAGTCAATGGCAATAACGGCTCTTGAGGAGTGAAATTAGAGTTCAAGCGCTTACCTTATTCGAGTCATCGATGTCAAAGGTCAGGGCAAAAATGGACAATATTGTAAATTTTTCTCGGAGACCAAAATCTCTGAAGACATCAAAAGTGCGTATAGGCAAAGGAAGGATGGAGAGATAATAGAGAGAAAAGGCTTCAGAGAGAGATGGATGGAAAGAAAGGGGGAGAGAGAGGAAAGTATACATCAATGTTGTGGTTACAACAAGAGTAATGTAACGGAATACCGATTAAAATGACATAGCATGAGGGAGAAAAGTGAAAGGAACATAACATTTGAATACAAGAGCTCATTACTTCTTTGTAACCGGAAAACCGGAAAACCAGGCCCTGAACCGCAAACAAACTTAATGTTTAACATTAAAGGCAACATTGAATTGATAAGCCATTGATGTACAGAGAGAGGACGAGATATAATCATGTTCATTACCATTGCTCATTTTTTAACCCTAAATATTCTACCCACATCAAGCTATATGTAAATATTTGCATTGAATTGTTCTGCTTTGAATGGTAACGGCCCGGTCACACCGCCAGAACTTTGCTGGAGCGTTCCTGGGGCGGTGAAAAAAATTCATCACCGCTCGTAACCGTTCACCACCGCTTAACAGAAGTTCGCCTCCGTTAAGGCAACGCCGTATACGCTCGGCCACCGCTGATTGTCCCTCCTACCGCTCCGAAAGTTTTGAGCTGCACAAAATATTGCGAGCGGTGAGGAGCGGACAATTTTCCGCTCCGGCAAAGTTCACAACCGCTCCAACAACGCCCAGTCAAAGTTTGGCACCGCTAGACGCAAGTTCGTAGACGCTTGGGTCCGCTAGGCCAACGCAGAAATCTTGAACGCTGCTTCGCCAGCTTTGCCCGGGCGGTGATTAAACGTTGCACAAACTTTGGTGGAGCGGTTGTAAGCGTTTTACGAGCGGACACGGGATTGCTGGAACGGTGTCGGGCGTTGGAGCAGCGCTCCATTGCGGTGATGAACTTTGGTTTTGCGTTGGTATGGAGGTGTCGGAGCGGGACCAGAATTTGGCTATAAATACGGGGAGAAATGGACCAGGAGCCCATTTGGAATCGAGCTGCCGTTGAGTGCAGACCTCATTCATATCGAATTTGCTCAAAGTTATAGTAAAACTGTATTACCATGGATGCCGAGAGATTTGCTATGATTGGTGCACTAGTCCAGCAGCAGAATCTTCTTGGAGGCTGCTGCCTTTCCTTCTCCAGCCTTCCTCTTCTTTTGTCCACGTGGCATGATGAACTTCAACTATCGACTTCTATTAAAAATCTATCAGAACTTCTATCAAAGCGATCCGTTCAGCTCCGTAGTCAGAAGCGGTATGCCGCTAAACCAACTTTAAACCCCCGCCGAGCCAACGCCCGCATGCGCAGAACGCCGCTCTATCAACGCTCGCGTCACCGCTAAACCAACGCTCGCTACCGCTCGCTACCGTTAAACCAACGCTAAAGCAACGCCGGCTTCAGCGGTGCACCGCTAAGGCAACGCCCGTGTTTTCAATTTTTTTTTCCCCATTTTGTGCGCGGTGACGAGCGTTGTCGAAATTCGGCCCCCTCTCCCTACCGTTCAAGGAACGCTCCAACAAAGTTCGGGAGGTGTGACCGGGCCTTAATAGTGCAACAAATTTGTTTAACGCTCTCATTATATGTAAAATATATGTGAAAATAAAAAAGACATAACAATGTTAATAACTATGCCACGATTTCAGCTTGGTTTTAACCTGTGTCCTTTTCTAGACTTAACTTCAAATCTAACCAGGAAAATCAAACTCTTATATACCTATTTATATTCAAGTCAGGTGAAATCACAACATTTGGATATAAAATTTCATGTCAGAGGGGGAAAGGTATAGCTCCATATTCAATTGTGTGTTTGTTTGTTTTTTTCAATCTCAAAGTTTATTTTATTTCTCGACAAAACATATATATTTCACTTTCTTTGATAACAGAGAAGTTAAAAAAAAACATTGTAGAATGAAAAGACTATATACAATAGTTGCATGGGAAAAAAACAAGTAAAAAAAAAAGAAATATTTCACAGACAACAGAACAAGCTGGGAAGAAAAAAATCCATTTCAATTTTCATCTATGTTACTGCACATTTTCCCTCACTTACTGACTTAAAGAGATCGTTTTCTATTTAGGCGATTTCACATACTAGTATGCAAAATGTACATTAATGACGATATATTTATTCCATTTCTTTTTAAGGAGATTTGAGAAGACTTGCGCATTTGAATTAAACTTGGCACATCATTGATTGCAGTCGATATATAGCATGAATTTTTATTTCTTCACATGCAGTTTCCAGGATAACCAGTTGATGGTTTTGAATATCAGTTCCTTTGGGCCCTAAGAATATTGTATCTTGTAAACAAAACAAAAAGATGCAAATTAAAAGTGTTTTAAATGCAGTAATGATTTCTCAGGATTTTCTGAAAACCCATTCAATATCTTATGGTCAGTATCACCGCAGCTTTCAGTTCCTCTCCAACAATTTTCTTCTTAAATCGCTGCCCATGAAATATGTGGTTTGACAAACTATAGTTCTTCGTGTGACCATGCATCCTTTCTCTGTTACCTTTTCCGTTGTTTTTGTTTTGCTTTGTTTCTGTCTGTCGAAATCACAGACTTGAGGTGCCTCCTCGCTTGAGGCAAATAATCTCATTCAATGTAAACACACCGAGAGAAGTGAAAGATGCGCAATTCCAGTGAAGTATTAAACCTGACCGCTGATATGAGGTCATCAAACGAGTTCAGGATTCCTGTTAACATCCCAATCGCTTCCTTCACGTGAAGGAAATTGTTGTTGTGTTTTAAAGAAAGAAGAGAGAGAGAAAAATTGGGGCCCTATACAACAAATAATTTGCCCCAAATAATACTAACATGAAGCAAAAATAGTAAATCTCAGAGATATTAAACAAGAATATTAGATATACCATAATGTCTGTACGAGGGAGCTCATAAAGTCTCCACTAGGGACTCATATAAGAAAATACAACTATTAAATATTAATTATTACAGTAATATTGTCCAATACCAAAAATAATAATCATCATGTCTCAGAAAAGAGCTAATTATAAAGGTGAAAATATCTATGTTGATGAATACCTCATATTCTTCACGCAAACTCGAGTAACTATACAATCCACGCACTCGTGTACCGCACAATAACTCATCCACGCACCAACGCACACCCAACCAAGCACACGCATACTAATATCAGGGGTCAGCCCAAAATAATATGCAGTATTTAAAATAAAGCACACACGGAGTTATATATATTACAGAATAGAGAATGTGAAGGAAGCGATTTCACCTTGCAATTAAGCCATTTCACGGAGAGATTTGTGAAAGCAAGATTTTAACTGATGGATAATATCAAAATTTGGTCGTTAAAATCACTTTGAACAAAATTGCAAAAAAAAAAATTGTAAATTCGCAGGAATTCTGGATAAACTCCTAAGTCACCTGGCGATTTGCCGCTGTGTAGCACGAGCAGCACAGCAGTGAGCGGTGATTAGTCCATCAGCCCCTAAAACTTTAAATACTGCTTTCAAAATCTCTTTATTGAGCGTTAATACGTTTACAAGAATTAGAGAAAAAATAGAGAAAAAGTACTCAGATATTTATTCCATGGACATTTCATGTCATTAAGGTTTCAAGTTTCAAGATTATGATATTTTTCTCCATCTCAACATAATCGATAGCAGTTAAAAAGGAGGCAATTGTACGTTTGTCGTGCTCCATATCAATCAAACGTTTTCACTCAAGAGATTTCAATGTAAAAGACCATTGGTAGATATTACTTTTCTATCCATAATTTCGTAGATACTTATGAAAAAAAAAATGCCTCTAAAAATGGATTCAGTGCTGTGCCATAGAGGAATCTTCATGCTATAGATTTGACATAGAGTATTCCGAAGACAAAGAGGAATTCACTGTCTTGAAAAAAAAAAAAAGAATAAAAAAAAATGAGGAAGCCCAGCTGCGAAGCAAGACGGACGGACCGACCCTGCCCGACGAAAACGGCGTCCCTAACCTGTAAGACCCTGCCGACAGGAGATCCAGCATCTAAATTGTGCACAGGTGGTGTCTGGCAATTGATGTCCACAGCGGGAGACTTCGTAAGTTGGACTAGCGTCGGTTTTATCAGATTCCACAGGAAAAAGAAACGCGGATAAATGGAATCATGGCACACAATCATATTTTCTTTAAAAGTTCCCTGAAATACAAATGCATGTTGATTTGTGTTGATTTATGATACCTTCAATATCACTCTTGCGGTGAAACGAATATCTAGAAACATTCAATGTAATTATTCAATATTCAATATAATAATGTATATAAGTTAAAATATTATTTTAAACTAATATATCATATCGAATATTGAATGCTATATTGAATATTATATTTAATAAAATATTGTTTTAACTAATTTTTCTCCTATTTTTCTTCAGATTAGTTGGATACGCCCACAACAAATCTTTCCAAAGCGATATTCCTATTGTGACCTCATCTGTCAATCATTGCTAAAGTACTTAAACATATCAGTGCTAATAGCAATGATTGACAGATGAGGTCATGACATGCAGGAATATTGGTTTGGAAAGAATTTTTGAATGCGTATCAAAGTAATCTGAAGAAAGATAGAAAATATAGTTAAAAATATTTGGAATGTTTCTAGATATTCATTTCACCGCAAAAAAAAAAAAAAAAAAAGAAGAAGAAGATGTTGAGGGTATCACAAATCAACACAAATCAACATGCATTTTATGTATTTCAGAGAACCAGATAACATCTCGGGAGAATTCCTTGAGACATCCTTATCCTTTTCTTTCTTACCTCTTATTTCGAAACCGACACGCGTTTCACATCAGTCAGCCACTCTAATTGACAATATTTTTAGTAACGTTTAACCCTCCCAAATTCGTCGATAATCTTATCAGATATTACTGATCATTTTCCAATAATGACGCACCTTAAATTTAGCCATATTAGTAATAATTCATCCCAGCGATATTTGAGGCGTAAAGTAACCCAAGAAAATTTGTCTTCTTTTTGTGCTTCCTTGGATAATGTTAATTGGGATTGTGTGTTTGATACTGATGACACTAATTTGGCTTTGAATAATTTTTTGGAATTTTTTGATAATCATATGGATATTCACATTCCTAAAAGAAAGGATAAACGGGGGAATTATAAAACAACTCCAAAGCTTCCATGGATTTCCAAGTCCATTTTACGTTCCATGAATAGGAAAAATAAACTGTTTTATGTATTTAAAATGAAAAAAAAACTGAACAAGCACGAATTAAATATACTTTGTATAAGAATACTCTCACTAAGATAATACGTATTGAAAAGAAAAAATATTATCATAAACAATTAGAGAGATATAGGTGTAATATGAAAAGCACATGGAACGTATTGAAACAAGCGGTGAATATTTCAAATGAAAAGTTAAGTATTTCGAAAATGAGATGTAATGATGAAATTATTGATAATCCTGTTGATATAGCAAATGTTTTTAACACATATTTTACAACAATCGCAGAAAACCTTGCTCAAGAAATTCCCGATACTAATAAACATTTCTCTGATTTTTTAAATCGATGTAATATGAATTCAATATTTTTTACCCCTACCACGAGGTACGAGATTACTGATATTGTATCTGGTTTGAAAAACAAAAAAAAAGTTCCGGTTATGATGACATAAGCAATATGATTTTGAAAAGTGTCATATCTTCTGTTGCGGATCCTTTGGCACATATTTTTAATTTGTCAATGTTAACGGGTGTGTTTCCGGAGCAAATGAAAATAGCTAAAGTTATTCCCATATATAAGAATGGAGATAAGTTAGATGTTAGTAATTACAGACCTATTTCTTTATTATCTTGTTTGTCCAAGATTTTAGAGAAAATTATATATATAAAAGAACGATGAATTTTCTAAAGATGTGTGATGTTTTTACAAATTCGCAGTTTGGATTCCGAGAAAAGCATAGCACCTGTCACGCTTTGCTTAATTTTGTTGACAAAGTAGCACATGCTTTAGACAATCGCTCACATTTGATTGGTATCTTCCTGGACTTCTCCAAGGCCTTCGACACTATAAACCATGATATCTTACTCTACAAGTTGTCTCATTATGGTATACGTGGGAAGGCCTTGGAGTGGTTCAGGAGTTATCTAACTGATCGCAAACAATATGTATTTTTGAACAATCATAATTCTGATATGAGAGAACTGAAGTATGGCGTGCCACAAGGTAGTTTATTGGGCCCACTATTGTTTATTGTTTACATTAATGATTTTTGTGCTTCGTCAGATGTGTTATCGTTCATACTTTTTGCCGACGATTCAAATGTTTTTTACTCACATGAAGACCCAAATATTCTTGTGCAGACAGTTAATTCCGAACTAGAAAATTTATGTGAGTGGATAAAAGCAAATAAGTTGTCTTTGAATATCCAAAAAACAAAATATATGCTTTTTAGTAACACTTTAGATAATTTAAATATGGACATTTGTTTTGGTGACGCTGTCTTAGAAAGTGTTTCCCATATAAAGTTTCTCGGTGTTATAGTTGATAACAAACTTTCTTGGAAATTTCATATTGATAATGTCTGCAAGAAAATTTCACGTAACATAGGTGTTATTAATAGATTAAAACTGTCTATTCCTCAGCATTCGTTGTTAACATTGTATTCATCTTTGATATTGCCTTATTTAAATTATGGAATTTTGGTATGGGAAACACGCATCAATTATTATTGGATAGGATTCTACTGTTACAAAAGAAGGCTCCTCGCATTATTTGTAATACTGTTCCATATTCACATACAGATCCTTTGTTTTTTGATAACAAGATTCTGAAAATTAAAGATTTGTTTTTATTACAATTAGGGCAGTTTATTTATACTTATAATAATAATTGCCTCCCGTTTGTATTTAACTCCATGTTTATGCGTAACCGGACATACCATAGATACCCAACTAGACAGTCAAATGAATTTCATTTACCTCTGTTAAGAACCTTTGCTAGCTCAACAGACTTTTATTTATGTAGGTCCAAGATTCTGGAACTCCCTTCCTATGGATATAAAAAATGCACCTTCATTGAATTCTTTTAAAAAGAAATTGAAAATGTTTCTTTTGAAGTCTTATAATGTAACTGAATGTATTTAATTTTGTAATATATTTGTGAGCACGATATCATCTTCTCTTCTTCACTGTAAGGCTGCGTTCTCTCGAGGCATCAATTATTTTACTACCTGGTAGTATTCTATACGTGCTCTCGTCCTCTCGTCCTCACAGTTGAATCTCTTCAGCTGGAAAGCTGCTCGACAATGTGTTACTTTCGAAAACACTTGGCTGATTGTCTCTGTGGGCTTTCGCCCTTGGGGTATGCATCAACAATTTTTTGGCTTCTCTCTCTCTCTCTCTCTCTCTTCCTCTTTTCCCTGTTTTTTCCCCTTTTTTTCACACTTTTGCTTTCATTTTTTTTCTCTATTCCCCACTTCCCCAGTTTCCCGCACTCTTTGTAGATATAAGTTTTCACCCCATTTTCCCCCTTTCCCTCAGAGGTATCCACATGTTACAAGCTAAGTCTTTTGAGTGGGTACCTCCACTTTTTTTTTTCTTAGGGTGTACATAGAGTGTATGTATCTTTATTGTACTGATCATGTAGACATGAACATGTTGTTAATCCTGTTTGGTTATGTACATTTTCAACGATTCGCATGTCAAATTCATAATAATGTATCTTGTACATTCTGTTGAAGGAAGAAAGTGAAAAATAAAGTTTGAAAGTTTGAAACTTTGAAATATGATTCAATCATAATTATTCAAAGAAATGTGTGTCATTTTAAATACATCAGGTACATATATGCGCCCCATCCTCCATACTTCGTACAAACTTTTCCTGACTGTTTTGCATGACTGAATTATATTCTTATTCATGTTATATAATCCATATAATGTTCACAATTACCACTACGACATCTGTAATAACTCACTATTGTCATCATGAATTAAAACGTTCTCAGGTTTCCTTAATTTAAAAGATGGACATGTTCAAAGGGAGCATAAAAGTGGATATTTACAGCACTGCATGGCCATAAAAGGTATCTGGTGCGAGCGCCCACAACATGACAAAATGGAAATGATACGCGATTATACAAATCCATAGATATAAAGTTATGCAACGAGTTAGGTGCATTGCTATGTCAGTGTATAAATTTACTATTGTTATAGACCTACTGAAACCCCACAGTTAATGCTGAAATAGACATTAACATACAAAAACAGCACCCAAACCGAGCTGGTCCATGAACACCACCCCAGCTGCCAGTGGCATCGAACCAGGGGCCCTGTCACACTGGCTCCTCTGTAAAGATTTGAAAACAATGTCCAACAAACGCAAATTTCACAACTCGAAACTTGCCCTATAGTTTGATCATTGATGAATAACTCGAAGAAGCAAAATATTGTAGTCATATTTCTTTTCTACATAATAAACTTAAATGAAAACACAGTATGAGTCAAGTGCATGGCTTGTGACTTAGGTTTCTAGCAAAAAAGGATATTTGCATCATGGTGTAAAAATGCACTCTTGTGCAGTAATATAGACGTTTAATAGTAAAAAGTAAGTAAGACTTAGTTGATCAATAATAGACTAGCCCTGGGGATGATCAGAAAAAGAACTGCACGTTGGCAAGTTATCAAATCCACTAAATCTTTCGGACGCAACAAATTCCTACAACGGAAATTACATCGCATATATAGGATCAACCTGGAAATTCAGTTGTCTGCATGGTTATTACACTTCCGGTGATCAAAAGTGACTAGTTTAATCCCAAGGAACCTGGGTTTCACATGATTTGTTTTTCGTGATTCACATAAACATCTTTTTTCTTCTATAATTTCACGAAAACTTAGATAATTGGCGGTAAACATATGGGATTTTTTCATCAATCTAAAGAGGGAAATTACAGGTGTTTCTACCACTGGAGACACGCTACGACACACAACCGTTAAATAACGAAATTGAGCGCTTTACTGTTGCTATATATAGATGACAAAATGTTAGCACGGTTAGTGTTTGTACGTACTCGGTTGTGTGTGTGTTTGTTTGTTTGTTATAGTATAATGAATTCATTTGTCACGTTAATTACTAATCTACGATGAGAACTCCGAAGTTGCATTTTCAGCGCAGGAGGCGTGGAATGGGGCGGAGGACAGGGGTGGCAGTCCCCACCCCAAAATGTTTTAACTCTTAGAAAGAAGAAAAAAAAAATGCGTTTACCCTTGAACCCATCTCCACTGGCTCGCAAACGCTTTAAACGCCTTGATTGAAAATTACGAGTTTATGCCACAACAGGAAAATGTTGCCATGTGTTCGAACTCATGGTTTTACTTTGTCATTCTTGTACAAAGAAATATACATATTTTCAGACAAAGATCGAAGGCGTTGTTTTGTTTTTTCTGTTTTTTTTTTCCTCACATCCCATTGAACCATTGCCAGGAACTTTCTAATGGCGTATTGTTCGCAGGGAGCTCAATATAATAGCATGAGGCAATGAGTGTAATGACTACACTCTCTTGTCATTGTACTGAAAAAAAAAGCAATGCGTGACTTACATGTTCAATTCCGTCCGATTTCTATATCACCCGTCTCAACAACGTTGGGGTGGGTATGAGGGGGAGGGAGCGAAAGTTGACGAAAGATTATACGATTAATTTGCTGTTGCCAATAATCCCAACCATGAGACAAATATGACCAACTTCAAGTGAAGTGTATGGTTCTCCCAATTGCCTCTCTCAATGAGATTATCATCGGTTAAAATATGAGACCTAATTATTTAGCGATGTTCCTTTTTCCGAGTCCCGATAAGATGTTAATGGCAGTGCATAGGCTTACACAACTTTGACAGCGGTATTACAACCTATTTTACACGCCGTCTGTGATTTAGACTATAGTAACAAGACGGAGGAACAGTTTTGAACAAAACTGACACCAGCCATGCCAGCAAACGATATCATAGCATCCGAACAAATCTGATCGATAACGTTTATATAGTGTTTCCCTTATCTTTACATGGCTTCTTGTATATCTACATATTTTTCTTTTTAATCAGCATGAAATCAATATGTATGCATACGTATATATACAGGGCTCCACACTAACTTTTATTTTTGGTAGCCCAAAGGCAAACATCCGTCCTTTTTTGGTGGCCCGATCAGGCCACCAAAGTCTTCATTTCTGAAATTTTGGTGGCCCGATGTGCGTTTTTGGTGGCCCCAGGCCACCGGGCCACCGTTAGTGTCGAGCCCTGATATATATATATATATATATATATATATATATATATATATATATATATATAAGTAACAAAACTGGAACAAAGTTCATGCTGTATCATCAACGGTTTATTTCTGCACACAAATTTTCGAGCGTCTCGCCGCCCTTTCTCAAGTGTTGCATATTATGTTAGTATCAACACTGATTGAGAAAGGGCGGCGAGACGCTCGAAAATTTGTGTGCAGAAATAAACCGTTGGTGATACGCCATGAACTTTGTTCCAGTTTTGTTACTTATCTTTTTATCTTGCCAACACGTGGACTACCTAATCAACATATATATATATATATATATATATATATATATATATATATATATATATATATATATATAGATAGGCCTACCGTATGTATGAGTTATGTGCTCATGACTGTGTGTAAAGGTGCAAAGCTAGTGTTGCATAATACGTTAGTAGCAGTTGAACACTGTGAATATACACGCATGAAAATTGTGATTGAGTTGTCTCAGAAATGGATGTAAGCATCTTTCAAATTATGTGCACATTTTATAGAGATTCTCGTCAATATACGTAGTTCCCCTATTTATGATGTTGACTTGAGCTTTAAGCGGGCGATTGTATAAAACAAATGATCACAGGCGCACTGAATATAAAGGAACTCGATCATTCCGGTTTTCATACCGCGACGAGTATTAAAGGAAACTGAATTAATATTTTGCTCTTCCCTATCCAAATACTGTTTTATATTAAATGGGTTAGTCAAATACCGGTTAGTGATTGGCTAAACACAGTCACGTGATGGAGGCACATTCGTTATATTCGCCCATGGGCAAACATTTTTGTAATGTTCTCCCATGGGAAAACATTTTCACGTAACATGACAGAAGGCCTAGGACCGCACGCGCACAGTGAATTTGGCTCTGCAACACGCGATCGCGAGCGAGTGATCGATTGTGTTGTGCTGGTGGTTGACGTTGACGTATGTGACTAACCCATATAATATAACAGATGATGACTTTTGTTGTCGGGAACATGTACCAAACGTTCCACCCTCAGGGTTTGAAATGCTATTTCGGGACTTATAACCTCCCTCAATAGCATTTCAAACCCTTCGGGTGGAACATTCGGTATGTTCCCTGCCCCGCCAGTCATCATCTATATTGATGTCCCTTCTTGTCGTCTTGCACGTTGTCTTTGTTTAGCTTCATTTCCTTTGTGTTTACATCCTCGTCTCAATGCTATTGAAATCAATGCACACGAGGTTAAGTTATTTCATGTATATCTGTTTCGATCGTCAGTCGCATTTATAAAAAAAAAAAAGAAAGAGAGAAAGAGAGAGAGAATTACAAGATGCCATATCGCCCATATCAGACCGTTATCCCACTTGAGAAAACTGCTTATCAAATGAATGTCTCCTCCTACCGTACCTGCTTAAAGGCATAATTTACCATTTGCAGATGAAACAAAAACCCGCATTAATGCTTCAAAATAGTTCTGAAATGTGATTTAGGGATAGAAACAACCAATGTTAAAATTTGAACCAGTATAATCGATGTTAACTATTGTTAAATATACAAAATGTGAACAATAGTTATAATAAAAATGAATGTTTCCAGACTAAACCGTCTGCAGTTATGGTTTAATGAGGAAAATAGTTATATCTCCTTATACTATTGCAAAACTTTTATATGATAGGATGTTTTGTGATACAACTGACCTACACACATATGCATCAAAAGTAATATCTCGAACATTTTTTTTTAAATCACTGCATGCTCCCAAAGGTAAACAGGACCTTTAAAATACGATAAAAGGCATATTTTTGGTTCTACGCACGTTTTTATCATAATCCATTTAAGTTATTTTTAAGTACTCTAATTCACATTCAGATGACTACGTAGTTGTTGATTTGTCGTTTGTCATAATGATTTCAGTCGTACAATTATAGAAATGAAACAAGCCGAAAATGAGAAAAAAAAAACACTAAAACTGGAAAGTTTGTGTGTTTTTGTTGTTTTTGTTGTTTTTTTTTTTTTTTGTCAACTCATTATGAACGTCCCGTTCTGGTTGTATTTTGCCAATAGCATAAGAACCTCCCTGGAAATTAGAGTGCTCAACATTCTATGCGTAGATCTATATCAAATGACCTCGATATCCTGAAACTGAAGTTGAGCTTCTAGCTTTGTGAGATCTTGTTTGGCTTGTTTACTTTTCATTTGTTTTGTTTGGTTATAACAGTGATATCTTTCTTGTACGCAGCCATGTAAACTGAAAAAAAAAATGTTTACTATCATAATTGGTGACACGACGAGACATTAGACGTCGTCTGCTCGATCTCCACAAAGTGGCCGTAATAGTATCAGTTTCATGTCACATAATGCAGGATTTTATATGTTCACCATATAACGATGATAGTTTGTGTTTTGATTGAATGTTAGTTTCTTGCACCATGTTGATTATCCATTCAATGTATATTATGTAATGTCATTTGGATTTTTTAGATATTATGTTGTTACGTTGGTTCCACAGTGCACGTGAGGCAAACCCAAATCTCCATACCGCGTTTTTATTCATTACTTGGACAAATAAAGAAATGTTCTGAAATTCAACAAATAAAATAAAAATAAGCATATTGCAATTTGTAAACTTCAGTTCTGAAATCTTTTAATGACAAATGGGAAAAAATATAACGGAGACACCTTCCAATCTGATGCAGAACTCGTCAATCAAGTAAGAATCAAATAGGTGGGTGAATGAACAAGCAAACAATCAAGAAAACAAACAAGTGAAGACGTTGGAAGACTTTTCAGAGCAGGTTATAAATTTATTCGATACATCACTTGAACTATTGATCATAAATAAGAAATCAATAAAACAAAAGAAAACAAATGATGTCTTAGAGGTTATGACTATGATCATTCATTTTCAAAAACATGATTTGCAGATGATGCTTAATTCCGATAAGACTTCTAAAACAACAACAGCTGAAACAGATACTAGTAATTTAAAAAGATGCATTTTCCCCTACGTATCCAGTGAGGTTGGCAAATGAGAAGCGTGGGGGTAAACTTTCAGATATCATACGCTAGTTAGAATATGATTTCCACTGTACAGTATAATTATGCATGCTTGTTTTTCATCCCCATAGCAGTGGAATATCGTAACTATTCCACATTCAAATTTGTATAATCAAATGTGCTGAAAAGTATTAAAGGACAAGTTCAGCTTCATTTACATGTGGAATGAGTGAATGCAGCAATAATATTAGAACATATTAGTGAAAGTTTGGGGAAAATTGGACAATCCATTGACAAGTTATGAATTCTTGAAGTGTCTCCGCAGTCACTGCTGGATGAGAAGAATACTACGGTGTATGATGTCACATGCGTACAACGATATGAGGAAAATATAAAGAGAATATTGCATTTTTTTTTTATTTTTTGAAAAAAAAGTTCACCTTTCCTCGACTGGTCGCTGACGTATGTTAATGGTGATATTATTCCCCCTGCCTTCTGAAAGAGGCAAGTCAAGCGTTCTTTTTCTTTTATATCGTTGTACACATATGACATCACAAGCTGTAGTAGTCTTCTCATCCAGCAGTGACCGAGCAGAGACTTCAAAAATTCCTAACTTTTGAACGGATTGTCCAATTTTCCTCAAACCGTCACTGATGTGTTCTACTAATATTGTTACATTCACTCAATCCACATGTCTATTAAGGTGCACTTGTCCTTTAATAGACATCAGATTGAGGAATTTATCAAACATCAACTGCATGGGCTATAAATAAAACATAAATGAGGACAATTCCCAATTTTGAATCACGTTTTCTTTCGTCTGGAATGAAGCAAAATATTTTCTCTGTTTCATAAAATAAAACATAAAAGAGGACAGTTCAAATGAAGAACACATTTGAATCACGTTTTCTTTCGTCTGGAATGAAAGAAAATGTTTTCTCTATTTAAACTTGGTCGTATAAAATCACAGATTGAATGGATTTCCCCCCCCCCCCCCCCCCGCCGCCATTAACAAGGGGAGATGGTACTTGGTATTCCACGGAAATGTTATGATCGCCATTGGCTGTGAGCCAGGGCCGTTTATCCCCTGGATTTCGTCCAATCACGCCAATCTCGGATGTTGTTAGATCATTTCGCTTGGAACAGGTTGCGAAAGTGGGTTAAGCGCCTGCGCAACCAATTATCAACACCACCAGAACGGTCCCGGTGAGTAGCGGGACTGGACCAATAACCCGGGAAGCGTTAATTTTTGGCTTCAAGATTAATAATATAATGTCAATATTTTCGCAAGTACGACAACTAGGACAAAACTGCAAGAAAAATCTGGTAAAAGTTTCCAACTAGTTTGTCTGTCACATTAGAAACAGGGGCGGATCCAGGCATTCCGTAAAGGGGGAGGCGCCTGCGCAAAATTAAAGGGGGCGCAAGCACCCCCTCCATTTTTCCTTTTTATTTCTTTTGTTTCAATAAAAGATAAAAGAGGGTGCCCCCGGTGCGCCCCCTCCTGGATCCGCCAATGATAAAGGATTTAAATGCGTACATGCTTATTGGTGCTTGCATGTGAATTATGAAGAAATATTGAGGCAATCGGATGTCCAAAAAGTTTACGTTCAATTGGTGGTTTAAATATGGCTTGTGACCAAAGAGGTTCTATTTGTAGGCCTGAATAGAAACAGTTTACTTTTGACTTGATTGCTTTGTTTCTATCATTGCGTTTGGGGGTTTGGAGAATCCCCCCACCCCGGCCCCTCATCCGTAATTCAGTTAGCGTTATTTTGCGCAGTCATAATAATAAGATTATAATGCTTGCCCGCGGTGTAATACCGCAAATGAGATTATAGGATTACCAGCGAAATTAGTGAAGGATATCATACGTGTGCGTTGACAGTCAACAAGGGTGGTAAAGAATGGAAGGTGAAAGTATAACCCAGCTACAAGGTCACCCATTCTCTATACTTTATCAAAATAAAATCATGAATCTTGTACAAGTTTCTGAAAATGTTGATTTTCTTATTGCGTAATTATATTCGCTTCATTTCGGAGTAGGGGAAATTTTCAAAGTACTTGTAACATAAGTATAACATAATCAGCATGTATGCTGATTATATTATATACTATTTTTTTTGTATGTTTTTATTAAATCATATCACAAACATGATCAAATGATTTACAAATGATTTGTAATGATAACAAAAAAATGAATAAAACACAAAAAAAAGGAAAAAAGGTGACAAGACGTTGAAAATAACCTTCAATATCGAGTAAGTATTACACGTGTATGAAACCACCGATACAATAAATAGACTACATACATAAACTTAAACAAATTTATAAATCAGAGTGTGATTTTCACCTAATCGTCGTCACATACCGTTTTCAGTGGTAAGTGAACACTGGAACCTCTATGTCGTTATCATTTAAGTTGAAGTTGAATCGACATGTAAATAATTATATGGAAATGTTGATATTACACAAAAACTCTGGACAATATTTACGTGATACTGTTGCACAGATGATATTGCTTGTGCATTAGCAATTATCATATATCGGCAGAAAAAAAAAAACAACCTTGATTGACTTTCGCAAATTCAAAACTTCGAATTTCCAACAAGCAAGTACATTAAATGGATTTTGTACGTCGCTTGCGAATTTTCCAAAGCAGCTTTTGATTTTGGCAGAAATTCACAATGGTGGTTTGAATCTAGTCCAAATTCCAATTTTGTATGCATGTCTTTAATAGTTTATGGACTAATTCTATTGTGTGTAAACCACTCAAGTGATTTCGTGCCATCTGTTCCTTTGTCAAACCACCCTTTCTCTCCAAGATAAGCATTTAAACAGGAAGTTTCGCTCACGTGCTATGACACAAGCATCCTCCCGTCATGTTCATTAATCAAAGTACACAAAAATCATTTTAAATAAAAATACACTAATTTCTGGCATGACAGCCATCGCCTGGCTTTGCAAGATGACAGACATTGGACTGTCAGATATGATGTATCTAAAAGCTTATAGTACAATGGATGGTCATAACATCATCTTTCTCTCATCATGCACACTCCATTCCAATACTGTTCAACACATACATCTGGTCCACAATTAATTTCTTATGCGGACTAAAAAAAAAAAACCAACTTTATGAAACGGAGTGGATGCCAGTCAGATTAAAAACGTGTTATGTCCCATAACGTTGGAGTTTTGCGTTTTGCGCGATGCTCTGCGTCATTAAAAAAAAATCGTGCAGAGGTGTCCAGTGTCTATTCGTTTGCGTATTCATCTTTGAATTTTTCTTTCTAAAGTTATATGTTCTAAAACATTATATACTATTGATTTGTGAATTATAAGCCTTTGTATTTTTGTTGAAACTAATGGGAAATGTGGAGGCGACATCGCTACATCTTGCAGTTTTTGTGCATTTGTTGGAAAACGTGAAACTTTAAAGGGAAGGTAAACCCAAAAAGCAATGTGGATTGAGTGAAAGCAGCAACATTAGTAGAATACATCAGTGAAAGTTTGAGGAAAATCGGACAATCGATGCAAAAGTTATGAATTTTTAAAGTTTTGGTGTTGAAACCGCTGGATGAGGAGACTACTAGAGGATATGACGTATGAGTGGACAACAATACAAAGAAAATATAAAGGAAATTCAACAAAAATTCACTTTTCTAGAATTATGAAAGAGCAATGGACCAACCTCTTTCAGAAAGCAGGGGGAATAATTGCTACCCCTAACATATGTCAATATCAAGTTGATGGAATTTGTAATTTTCATGAAAAATGGATTTTTGTAGAATTTTCTTTATATTTTCTTGGTATTGTTGTCCACTCATACGTCATAACCTCTAGTAGTCTCCTCGTCCAGCGGTTCCAACACCAAAACTTTAAAAATTCATAACTTTTGCATCGATTGTCCGATTTTCTTCAAACTTTCACTGATGTGTTCTACTAATGTTGCTGCTTTCACTCAATCCACATTGCTCTTGGGGTTTATCTTCCCTTTAACATTCCACTACTGTCTTATTTTATATCCGATTAACCCGTTGAGGACGGACAGATTTTGCTACAGCACGCATTCCCTACAGACACCTGCCCGAGTATACTCGGGACTCGTCCTCAACGGGTTTTAAAGATGAAGCTTTTTATTTCTGTGCATCTAATCTTTCAATGTTAACGAAAACATGGTGAGAATTTTGCGATTTGAGAACGTACAATATGTATGTGAGCCATAGTGGGTACAGAACTGGTTATACAATATTACTGAGACCTGAATATAGATAGATATGAATGACGTTTTGGCTGGAGTATTCATAACAGATCCATAAGTCAATGATCAAGCGAGCTATTATTTCTTTAGATCTCACCCTCACATTCTAAAGCATGCAATTCCCAAACATAAATAGTTTCTTGTTCTGTAACGGAAACATATTTCAATCAATCAGATCTCATATTGTATTATAAACTAACATTAATTGTTTTTGCCAATTTGTATATAAACACCTTGAGTGGCGTACAGCCGTTGCAAGAGACTGGCCACATCAGGAACAGACTAATTCCTCGGCTTAGCTTCATGCTGCTGGGTGGTAAAACCAACCTCATGCGGCCTTGAAATTTGTACACTCTTGAATATAGCAATCTCTCAATGATATTGACTCTTATCTACGACAGGTTCGCAGTAAGGGGCTTAGTTTCAAGGACACTGCAATTTAGCCCCACAAATCTATGTGGTTTACAAAATCGAGCCAACAAAAGTAACATAACTGTTTAATTATGTTTTTAATTCTTAAGTTCTGTTCAGATTGATCTCGTTGATATATAAAGAAAGACAAATCCCTGACACAGCAGAAACTACGCATATTTTGTTTGGAAATTCCTAGAGAAGTGCAGCGTGTAAAATTTTTTCTTTTTTTTTCTTCTTTTCCGACAACGTCCAGTTGTTAGACTGATTTGAATAATGGATTTTTCTTTTGTTATCCTGGCCCTTTGTGGATTAGTAGCGTTACCTTACAGCACGTATTCTCATCCCGGACACCAGCAGGTAAGCAGACACGTTTCCAAGATTTTTATTTTGTTTTCTTTCTTATAAAGTTTACCTCCTGATGTTTTAGAGGATGCAGTCAGATTTCCGGAAGTTGGTATACTCTGTGACGCCACTAATGACAGGAAACGCACAAGGGCTACATGGCACGAAGGTACCCAATTTATTCCAGATTTGTTTAGGACTCATTGCCCTGGCAACAGAACGAAGGATGAATGAAATCAAGGCAGCATGCTGTTGCTGTTCCTTTTTCTTTTTATCTCAACAATATTACTTGTTGACGAATACTGTACGTGAACTCGGTGAGAAATTAATGACCAAATTTACACATGTGTGATGGGTGGCTTAACAAGAAAGTATAATATCCCTTTCGAAATTGGATTGTTGTCGTGGTTGTGATATCTGTTTCTTTATTGCTTCTCCAAAAGTTCAACCACACTTATCACCGTTGATTCAGTCTGTGTAGATGAACAACATAAATATGCACATTCAAGAGATAAATGTTGCCTCCTGTTTTACACAATCTCCATGTGGATTCTTTTCACACTTGGTGTATACCAGTATACTACACATACTTTGTTATTTCCATATATTTTTTTTATATTCCCCTATATCCACTCATAACGTTGTATTATGAACTCATGTCTTAGTCCACATGCTTAATTCATGCTACCAGAAGTGATGTCGTATAGGCTACTCTTATCAAGTTGCAAATCACCTTTTGATTCCTGCTTATTACACTAGATATTTGCTGTCATATAAAATGCATAGCTTGCTTTGTAATCACACATGTCACCTCTTGAATGCATGTGTAAGATCTATTCGCTATTAGTGTACACACTTTCTCATTATACTGTATAATATGATGTGTAGGACTTGATAACGATACCGGTACACCTTTTGTGTGCATACCCATATATAGGTAATGCAAACCCAAAGAGCAATGTGGATTGAGTGAAAGCAGTAACATTAGTAGAACACATCAGTGAAAGTTTGAGGAAAATCTGGCAATCGATGCAAAAGTTATAATTTTTTTAAGTTTTGGTGTTGTAACTGCTGGGTAAGGAGACTACTGAAGGTTATGACGTATGAGTGGACTACAATATAAAGAAAATATAAAGGGAATTCAATAAAAAATCATTTTTCATGAAAATTACACATTCCATCAACTTGATACTGACATATGTTAGGGGTAGCACTTATTCCCCCTGCTTTCTGAAAGCGGTTAGTCAAGTACTCAAGTACTTTGTTGTCCACTCATACGTCATAACTTCTAGTAGTCTCCTCATCCAGCGGTTCCAACACCAAAACTTTAAAAATTCATAACTTTTGCATCGATTGTCCGATTTTCTCAAACTGTCACTGATGTGTTCTACTAATGTTGATGCTTTTACTCAATCCACATTGCTTTTTGGGTTTGCGTTCCCTTTAAGTCGAATTGGCACACCGATATACTCTACTCACACTGTTGGCATTATTGCGTGCCTTGCATGCAATGAACATAATGAACTAAGCAACTCTTTTATCTTGAGTATTTCAAATACCAACACTTCATACATATGCACTGTGCCTTTACTCAAATCACGAAACTGATCCATTATTGTTCTTGTTTACATATTTGACCGAAAGTGTATAATCATATTGTAGCTGCAAGCTCTTTGCTAATCTAATTTTACCCCTTTCTGAAGTGCATATCAGCTTCAAACTGATTCACAGTTTATCTCACAGTTCCATTGTCATAAACATTTTCAGCCTTGTCTGAAGGATAAATACTTGTTCATGACTTTTATCACTGTATGAATTAGTCTAAAACTCAGAACTACAGACTACAGCACAATACAGCCGTATATCACCTACAACAGTCTTTCAATTTTATTTCCCATTACCACGGTTGGCGCCATGATTTGAAATCGTGGTCTTAATCGTGGAGCAATAGTGGTGATTTTGTCAAATCGTATCAGATCGTATCAGATCTTGAGGTCAGTCGTGGCTATTGCGTTAATCGCAGAAAATTTGTAGCCGGTCCAATTTTTTTTTTTTTTTTTTAATGCTCAACAATATTAAATCGTGATCATCGCATCAGATCGTCTTTGATCGTAGTAAAATGCAACGAATCTCATCTAATCCCGTCTGATAGTTTTGATCGGGATTAACATTTTTAGACTTCCCTTCTGCTTGTTTTTTGGTTGTTTTTTTTGCACATTTGCCCCTATTTTGTACTCGCAGACTATGTTATTATTTTGTATTCCGCGAGGTGATAGCCTGCATCTTTAGATTATCATTTCCAAATGACTAATTGTATGATTGTATGGACATCTAATTACCATTATTTGTGAGATATGTATAATTAGATTGCTTATCATTCCATGTATATTATAAATTGTTCTATATTTTCATACATATCATCATATAACCATTATACAGACACACCCCTTTCTGCAGTGCATATCAGCTTCAAGCTGATTCATAGTTTAATATAAACATTTTCAGCCTTGCCTGGAGGATGAATACCTGTCTGTGACTTTCACCACTGTATGACTTAGTCTAAAACTCAGAACTGAATACAGACTACAGCACAATACAGCTGTAGCAACACCTACAACAGTAATTCAAATTCATTTCTGCACTTTTATGGTAGTCAACGAGCCGTTATTTACGGCTGCATTACAAAGTATTGTTTCACAATCTCAAAGGAAATCCCGCACTGGAATATAGGCTTATTCTTTCGTTTTGCATGTCTAGATCTACATGCTCTAACCTCCTGTGTAACTTATTGACTTTCTTTTGTTGCAACCTTATTGCTCAATATGCATCAACCAAACTTTAACTTTCATATTTACATGACATTGTATGACATACGTGCAAGTATAAACGTAACTGCATATACCAGCAATTCTGGTTTACGTGTAGCTGTAAAATCAATGACTTTCGCTGACAGAAGTTTTCAGAATTGCATGTCTTGCTCATTCAACAATCCATCACGCACATATTGTATTGCCTATTTGCTTATCGACCAACCAACCATTCATGTCTGTGCAATTTCAATCTAAGTCGAAAATCCTAAATATTTCACTTTCTTCTATACTCTTGGTGAACTTACTTCTTTGACAGGAACTTAAAAACTTTCTTTCTCATCTCCACTGACAGACATCCGTCATTTCGGGGGGATTCCTACAAAAGACCGGAAAGCCCCATCAGCTTCGCACAGACAACAACGCTAATATCGTTGCATTGTTTCCGAAAGGCACACGTTTTTTGCCTAATGAACATAAACCTCTATGGTATCTTTAAATGAGTGAAAACGTAAGAAATAGCTGTGCAAACCGGAAAATAATGACACACTTTTGATTTCGCTCAGCGAAACATGTGACCTGCATGTTATTTCCATAAAGAACGTAAAATTATGTGGTCTTAAATATTTCCCTTGGATTAAACGTCTGTGTACTAAAATATTCTCAATAAAGGCCTTTTCCGAACAAAATGAAGGTATTCCCAAAATGTTTATCTGTACAAGCCCACACGTTGCACTTGAAAATATGCTAAAGCTCCCTTTTGGTCAATTGAGGTACAATTTTGTTTGACAGAACTAATTGATTTGCATTGTTTAGATATAGTTTGGATAAACCTAGTAATATTTGTACAGTATTGCACATCACTTCTAAGTAGTTATTATACCTGACGCACATTTTGCTGGTAATAAATTTTCATAAAAATTACCACTGCATGCACAAGTCGTGCATGACAAGTCAAATAATGCAATGCAGAACATCATCAACAAACTTGGCAAATTTCCATATCGAGAATTGACAACCATGACAACATCAGTATCTTTTTCGAATCGCCGCGTATCTTGTCGATTTAACTTTTTTTTATCATTGAACATAAATAAACACAAATCCAAATGGTTTCCATTGGCTTTCCCGAATTATAATTGCATTTCTTGTTTCTGTTTTTGTTTCTATTTTTTCTTCCTTCGTAGGAGTCAACCTTTCCCCCCAGCACACCAGCGTATACAGAGGAGAATTATAACATCACTGGCGATCTAAATGAAAATGGTGTGCCACAGCTTGTGGTAAGTGGGTTTTTTTCGATGTGTAAAAGTATGTTTTGTAATCTGGAGAAGTTAGCTGCGCTGAGATGCTATCAAGAACTGTCAGATTTAGATGTATGAAAAAGAAATTCAGAAATCAAATCAAATCAAATCAAATCAAGTCAAATCAAATCAAAATAATGTGCATGTTGATAACATCCGTTTTACAGCTATTACTGGTCTATAGGCCTTGTAGGGTCAAGATTAAGGAACAAGCCTACCCTCCTCCCTCCCCACTTCCTCCCACTCCCCCCGCAGAAGAACCTCCTGAAATTAGTGGGATTTATTTCTTAACGTGTTTTTCGTCTTTAGTAGAGTTTATGTTGTCTTACTTGAATGCATTCTTTACAGTAAAAGTGCCAAATAGCATGGCTTTTTTCGGACAGAGAATCCTCGATAGGACTTTTATGTGAGAGGCTCCATATACCCTTATAGCTTAAAGGTATTATATACCATTTGCAGATGAAACAAAACCCAGCTTAGGTACCCCAAAATAGTTATAAAATTCAATGCGAGTAAGGGAAAGAAAAAAAAAACAATGTAAAAATGTTAATCAGTATAATCAATGTTAAGTAGTGTTAAATACACAAAATGTGAACAATAGTTATAATAAATTTGTTTTTAGAATAAACCGGCTATACAGTTGTGGTTTATTGAGAAAAATAGTGATATCTTCCTATATTTTAGGCTTTATTGCGAAATTTCTATGTAGTAGGATGTTTTGTGATACAACTGACCTACACATATTATGCATCAAATATTAATTTGATAACTCGAACATTCTTGCAATCACTGCTCCCAGTGGTACACAGTACCTATAATCAAGATGTCAGATAGCCATTCTTGGTGAGTACCGAATGAGTCAGGCAAAACTTGGGTTAAAGCATCTCTGCTTAGTTCCATAAAAGTATCCACGATATACCATAGTGCTCGCCGACATGTGAATAGCAAGCATGTTGATCATCATCATGATATGGAAAATATTGTATCATCATTATCATGATAATTACCATGGGTATGGTACGATGTCCCAATGGTCATGAGCATTGCGCGGCAACATTTGAAACTTTAGTCAACTTGTTTGGACACTAGTCACTCTTGTTTGGACATAAGAGAAGTGAATACCAATGTGTGTTCATAAGATGTATGGGAGAAACGCAGTGATCAGCGCATTGATCATCGAGCTCATCAGCAAATTTATGACGCTTCAGGTAGAAAAGTACGCCTTCCCGGAAAATTCAGCGTCGAATATGTCACTGTCCGTATTGTTTTTAAAGAGTCAAGGATCAGAGCATCACGTTTGATTCCAGTTATCAGAAGTCATCCCCCTTTGTGATATGGGTATGCTCAGTAAACAAATACGTTTAAATGCTGTCTTTTTTTCATAATGTTTTTTCTTTTGACTCATCCTTCTGTGGTAAAGTGTTAACGCATCCACTAACGGATAATATGCACTGCATATATCTATTGATAAACCTGATATCTTCCAGATCCTCATGACAACTTAGTGTGGTTTTTTTTTAAATGCGAAAAGGCTGCGAACAGCTATTTCAAGAAAAGTCAAGGAAACCACAAAGAAACTTCCAGATTTTTGTTGCGCAAGGAAGGAAATATGTAATGATACAACAAACTACCGGCAAAAAAACAAACAAAAACCCAAGTGGGATTTTTTTTTCTATTCTTTGTTTTAGTTAAGGTAAAATCTAAGACTTGGTAATAGTCATTAACAATATCCAATTACCTTCACAACTATATGTTAAAGTTACCGATGACTTCTTTTATCAGTCTATATAGGTTTTCAGCCACATCAGGGGTGGAAAATTAAGAAAACCAATTCGAGACAAAAACAATTAGAAGAAATGGACAATACTGTTGACTAATAACATACTTACACTCAGTTTTACACTTCCAAAATTTAGATTCAGATAGCAAAAATTGTAACATTGAAGGAAATAACCCATGCTCAAAACAAAACGATTTGACCTATAAAGCATAATTTTCAAGTCTTAATGGAAAATCATCTAGTAATTTATGAGCTCAGTGATGTATCCATAAAATTGTGGATAAGTATAAAGCCTTCAAAATTAAATTCATTAGTTACGAGAACGGGGTGTGACTCGTAATAATCCCCATGAGAATTATACAGTGCCCAAAAGGCAATTGAGGAATGGAGGGTGTGTATGGTCTACTGTCAGGCGTGATACACAGATTTGTGGGCAAATTGAAACATTATGATTATCATCTTGCTCAGATGGTATAACGTCGTTTAAGTCTTTAAAGAGAATTTGCATGATCTGACTCGTCGCGTTTCTCAGGTAACATTGAGATTATGCATTTTAAGATTTAATAGATTTGATTGAATTTACAAGATGCATGTTATAATAGGCTTACAGTAGTACTACGAGTACATGATACAGCCTCTCTCTTTCTCTGAAATATATATATATATATATATATATATATATATATATATATATATATATATATATATAATCTCTCTCTCGATTATCTCAATTCTCCTCCAGATCGACCAAAGAACTCCGTCAAAGGGTGGTAAGACAACATATATTCATTCTGCTTCACGTATAGTCATTCATCGATAAGCTCATTTCACTTTCGTCCAATTTCTTTTGAACTGAGTTCTGCATAGCAATTTTATTCCGCATAGCAATAAGCGAAGGATATAGTCATGATAATGTGAGTCGTACGTTAACCATTGCGCATGAGAGACTTAATCCTCTGGTAACATCGGGATGTCTGAGAAAATCAATATGCCAACAAGGGCGAAGAACAATGATCTATACTGATATTGAGTCGTTCCAGATGTTTCATTCACTTGACACATTTATTTTGAGTTGTATATAAGCGAATCTTTTTAATGAGGTTTTTTGCTATAATCCTGTCGTGTAAGGTCTAAAAACAGACACTTCTCTTTATTTTTTTTTCTGCAACTTAAACCACGTCCAGGAAAGGAAACTTGATAGATAGGTACAGCTTTCTCTTCCCTCCTCATTAAACACAACATCACTTCCGCACAAGTGATACCATGGATATTTATGGCCATGAGAAAAGCTGCACTTGATTAAGATAACATTTCTTTTGTTCCTCATTTAAATCAGTCAATTTAGAAAATAATGTTATTTTCAATTTAGGTAAATTTTTATGTATTTTGTATTATGTGTTTTGTATGAAAACACATTATACCAATTTCTTTCTCGGGGGATACTATAAAATGTGTCTCAAACCTGAAACTTTACTAACAGACTAAAGTCGGCTCAAAGATTTACAGTGGACATATGCAGAAAAAGAACCTTCGCACTTTAATACTATGCCTTCCTAATGGAATACCATTCATGAAAACATAAAAAAAAACACATGATTTAAATCAGGGCTTCTCAACCTTATAAATTTTTCTTTTCTTTTTTTTGAACCCAAGGCCCACTTTGGCTCGTATACGTTGTTGTTGTTGGGTTTTTTTTTTTTTTTTTTGCTTTTTTTCGAGGCCAGTAATAGATAGAATACACATATTTTCATTTATTATTTATATTATTTCCATATTCTTTCTTTCTTGCCGACATGGGGGCCCAACGGTTGAGAAGTGGGGATTTAATTATGACATATCTGTAATAATCACCTGCGAACGCATCTGTTTACGTTTGAATTCATCAAGTCAGTCATTAATGCATTGTGTGTTTCTTAATTTTTTTTTTCCGGTTACTGTTTTCGTAAGCATTCGAGAGATGATAGGTTTGACGCACATTAAGTCACATGAATTATTGTTATAATTATTACAGTCATGGCTATATTAACACGACAGATGGTCTCTAGGCTGAAGTAATTGATAATTATATTGGCTGTATGGTTTAAGGCAATTTGTTTTCATTTCAGTTTCATTCATTTCTGGGTTTTTTTTTTTTTCTAAGACTGTATACGATAAACAAATGAAAATACAGATCCATTGATGAAATGAGATTTCCAACAGCAACAAAAAAAGAATCAAGTTTTCCAAACAAATTTGATAAATCATTTATATTGTATATTAAAACCTAAAACCTGTTCTCTGGGATTTACACACAAGATCAGAAGGGAGAAAAACAAAGTGCGTGTGTGTGTGTGGGGGGGGGGGCATGAATGGCCTAGTTTGAATTCACTCCGGAAAAAAAAAAATGACATTATGCTTAAATGAGTTAACATAATTATGCTTTCCTGTTGTGGTCGTTGCAAATACAGTTGTACTTCTCTATTATTATTTCAATACGTTTTTGATGGGTTTAATTATCAATAGAAAAAATAGAGTGTTTATGTATCATAATTTCTTATAACTTTTTTAAAGGTTTCTGAAAAACTGTGAATTGCTTTAAATGGCTATAGAGAACAGTCCATACATCAGGTCTATAGGATTTGTGAGCCACTGGGATTTTGATGTTATATCCAGGTGCAGAAAAGACGTTTGAAATATACATCATTCAAGTTTGAAATGTTTCTTACAAGCAGCTTTGCCAATGCATTACAACGGGTTTAAGTTTTCATTTCACGAGTGGTTTGTCCATTAGTAACGTCCAATCTACTTTATGATTTGATTTTTTCCTTCATAATGTTGAGATCCAAAACGAGAAGTGTCTGTTTTTCTGAACAGTATAGTTTGAGGTAAGACATCTGACTAACATCTGAATTATCATACTTCTGTATCATGTCTTTCAAATTATTTCAATCTTTTTAGATCTCCAGAAGTTTGGCACCTACATGCAGGACGACACGATGAGTGAAATCTCAAGAATCAATACCAGAATGACGAATCGTAAGTGTAGATTGTTGACTATAAGAAATTGTGATATTGTCTCGCCAATATTTTGATATAGTCGCTACGACCTGAAGTGAAAGACATCCAACTGTACTGTATCTTGAAGTTTTATGTGACATGATAGCAGACGCATAACTTTGTTAAAATTTGGAAATAATGGATTTTACTGAGCGATTGGAGCAACCAACCGAGACGGGTACGGTCTGGCAGACGTAGGCTTATATGTTGTTAAACTTGAAATCGTTACATTTTCACCTGCAATAGGTTGGTTTGACACACGCAACAGTCTTGAAGAAAAGAATATGTTTTTACTTTGTGCCTACAGTGGATTGTTCTAACGTAATATTTATAACAAAATCAGCAATCCCTTCTTGAATTTGCATTACTGAAAATGTCAACCACCTCTTACAGGTTGATCACTTTCTGTTAATGGATGTGAATGACTTATTTTTTTTTTTTGATATTATTATATTTTGTCGACTTTATGACCGGATTCGATAGGAAGAAAAGTTAAGGGGACGTTGCAAAGTTATGCTAGATATTTTGGGAAACACGCAGGGATAGAAGCAAAACGACTTAAAGGGGGGAGGGAACAGAAGGACTGGATGGGAGCTGGGGTATTTCCTTCCAACAAGATAAACATTTCAATGAGAAAATTCGAAAAATGAATATTCAGAGAAAGTGTAGATGGCTGAATTGTTGTGAAGTCACACCTTGTTTTGCGTGTGCGTCTTCACTGTGGAGGTCATCTAGTCTATTGTGACGGATACCAGCTATGACCAAAAAAAAGATGTAAACGGCAATGAATGGATTGATGACACACTGTCACGATTAGCAAAAAGAACACTGCTTTAGTTCAGTGATGAACTATTGTTTCGTGATTATCTCGTAATTACGATCAAGTTATCGAAAAAAATCCAACAAGTTTGATTTTAATTTGGTATAATAAAAAAGGCGACATTATCAATTACTGTCAGTTCATAGTATTCTTCTTTTTTTTTTTTTTACAATGTTGTACTGATTTTTATGTTACAATGTGAATATAAATGTGTTGTGTTGTTGGAAGTGAAATAGGATACAATTCTAATGTCCAAGTCTAAAGAAAAAAAGGGGGTAGTGTTTGAATTGGTCAGAGCTGTCCCCATCTTGCAACCCCGCTGCGTACGGCCATGGTCGAGTTTGGGTCACTGCTGCAGGCTCTCAACATAAATTTATCTTGTTCACCCATTCATCGCGGAGGCGTCAGTCCCTCAACCATGGATACACGAGGGCATGGGGGGGGGGGGGAGGGTTCAACCTATCAATGGCTTATATTAATTAGGAATTTTTTCACTTTGAAATCGTAAAAATCGCTCTACTCTTGCACTTAGAGCTTTGGTGGTTGTAGTGATATGGTATTCATTGTTTGTTTGTTTTTCGTGTTTGTTTGCGTTTTTTTTTAATATTCAGTTTACGAGACTGTTTTGTTTTATGTGCATTTCCAGGTATGAAAGATCACCTTCTGCAATACGATATTTGGGTTCCATACAATGTCACGGTGAGCCTACCAACACATCATTTTCTTTTTGTGACTATTCAGTGTTTGAACGGGATGGGTTCAACCAGAGAATTTCACTTTTCAACAATAAATGTTGGGTCTATTACTACCAATGAATAGAAAAATTCAATAGATCAAAGATAAAATCAGTCAATCAAAAATAATTGATCAATAAATCAATTGATAAATCAATCCATCAATATATCGATCAATAAAAACCAGTAGACAACAAAGTCATTAACCTTGCAATCTATTCCGTAATTCCGTAAGTGCCTCTTTTTCAATTTCATTATCAATTTAGTTTTGCAACATTTCTCCCCAAAAAAAAAAAAAAAAAAAAAATTAAAAAAAATGAATTTTTATTCAGATTAGTATGCAACTATGATACAGAAATTTTGGCAAATTTAAAGTTATTTGAACCAATACAATAAATCATTTTATCAATTCATCAAATCAATAAAATCATTTTGATACAGTATGCAGCAAATTGTTGCATTTTTCTCTTCCATGTTTCTGTTTGATGTTGCATATGGGCCATCGCAGTAAGCGTTCATAACGATGCTTGATGAGGTGACAGCCATTTTGTCATTACGAAATACTGTTTTTAGTTATTAAATGATGTTTACGTTCTATTCTTCATCATTTAATTATCAATATAGCTATGTTCAAAATGATCGTGACTTAATTATGATTATGCAGTTGATAATACTTTATTTTGTTAATACTATACTCTACCATTAGTTCGTGATAAATTATATGAATGCGTTGCCATAATACGGACAACAACATCATGTATAATAACAAAATAAATGGAAACCTTGCGAGCAGGTTAGACTCAACAAATCAAAGAATGTGAATCTTGATTTTGAATGTTGGTGTACAACCAATATTGGGCAGAGATCAGCTCATTTGTATGATTGTTGTTGATGATTTCAATTTTAGTGATAGCTCCACTAACTCTCTTTGATTAATTGCATACAACTGGGGAAAATGTAATTCCGAAGTGTTGTTTTTGTTTTGTTTTTTGGATCTTTTTCTATTAGCGTATGTATCTTTTATCGTTTCTATCATGGTTATTAGGAATACGGCGATTTGCAAATCGGATCAACGTTACGTCGCAACGCCGTGCGAGAGAGAGGCTACCAGTGGCCCAATGGCATCGTATACTACTGGATCGATGATCTTTTCGGTAGGTTCTTTTCGGTAGGTTCTTTTCGGTAGATAGGTGCCGAAATTGACTCACAATGACCATACAAATATGACATTTTCAATTTCGCACAAATTTGGGCACGAACTTGGTTTATGCAGGCGTTGCACTGCCCAGAAGTTGAGCAAAAGATGGACAGAAGATAAAGGAAACCTTGACATTCGGATATGAGCGATTTAAAATCGGGATATTTGATTGGTGAGTGCACGTTACTTAAAGCCATCGTATAACCGCCAGTAGAGTTTATCGGGCTGCTAGTAAAATATCGTACATGGTTTTGCTTTTGATTGGCTTTTAACCAAGTTCGGGGTTCACTTCGAGCAAAATTGAAAACTTGAAAACTCCATATCAGTAAGAGCCTATGTCGATCTTGAATTTTAAATCCATTGTACTTCGTTAGGATGGGCGATGACCCCCCCCCCCCCCGACACACACACACACACACACACACACACACATTTTATTATTATTATTCTTATTATTATTATTATTATTATTATTATTATTATTATCATCATCATCATCATTATTTACATATTTTAAAGCTGAAAGCTGACGAGTTGTAGATGTCAGCTAATGGATTTTCAAGGCTGGCAAGATGATTTAAAGCTTTCAAATTTCTGTATGAAATGAAAAATATTAAATTTCATAAAGACGTCATCATATTTCAATTTCAATCAAGCGTATCTCTCTTATCCTTCACCAATTTTTACCCATATTTCTGCTTGCTTGCTTGCTTGTTGAATTATAATCATTATCATTCAACGTTACACAGTGGAAATGTGCGAAAAAAAATGCTTATTTTAGAAAAGTTGTAGCTCGTTAGAATGTCCAACCCCCACATTTTTTTAAAACATATTATAAATGCTGATGATTGGTAGATGTCAGCTATTGGGTCTATGAATCTTGCAAAATTATCTAAATCTGAAGAATGCAACAAGTAAGGAAATATTTGAAAATTCATAATTACGTCATCATATTTCAAATTTATTTGAGTGTGTCTCGCTTTTTCTTGATCAACTTGTACCCAAATTTTAGTATATTGTAGCTTAGATTCTAAATTGTAATTATCTTTTCATTTGATGACGTCATAAATGGACCATTTAACGTTTTAACATTATATGACTGTTTTTTTTTTTTTTTTTCGTATTGACAAGACTTTATTCAATGTATATAGCTCACTTATCTCTGGTTGGATTTTTCCCGGATTTTGATATGTTGTATAGCTGGCACTTTGGGCTATCGTCATGATGCTATTAAGATGCTGCAATTCAAATTGCATCAAAGAATGTGGTTGAATTTGAAACTCGGATTTTGATATGTTGTATAGCTGGCACTTTGGGCTATCGTCATGATGCTATTAAGATGCTGCAATTCAAATTGCATCAAAGAATGTGGTTGAATTTGAAACTCGGGCATCAATTTGCGGAGATGTTGCGCAATGCTTATCGTGTATGGGCAGAGCCCATAGCTTAATTATCGTCCGCTAGATGCCAAGTTCCAATATCTGTCCTCTGATAAACATTTCACAAATTACACAGATCACCTAATTTGTCAGTTATGACAAATTTCTAAGTCTAGTTATTATATGGATCGGTTTTCATGGTGAAGTCACATTTTTCAGCTGACTTCTGATCGATTCCTTGTCCTTTTTAATCCTGCTTTGTAGATCCTGGATCCAAGGCTCGTATTGAGACAGCCATTGCTCGTTATCACAGCTACACTTGCATTCAGTTCAGGCAAAGATTCAACGAACCTGACTACTTGCACATAGTGCCAACAGAAGGGTGAGTGACAGAAAGCAATAATCATCTCGACCATGACTCCTCGTGGTCCTAATGATCTTTCTTATATTTTCCCTCTTTTTAACTATAGGATGAACTGAATAGTTATTCTGTTTCACCAGTACTTTAAGAATTAATCTGAAAAAGAACCGAAGCATTTATAGGTAAGATCACTTCTGCCTTTTCGCTGTATGCAATTCCACTGCAGTAATGAGTGTACGTATATCTCATTGTTGTACCACAGTATTTGTGTTCTCGTCGATTCAACAAAACAAAAAAATGTAGATAATTGGACAAAGAACTAAAGGTTGGAAGTGAACTAAAACAATAAAGATTTAGCAATGCTGTTTCTGGCACAAAAAAAAAGAATAATCAGGAATTAAATTCTTAAAATTAACATTAACTAAAAGTCAGTCAAGTTGATGGGTATTCGAGGAGGTCATTGCACTCATAAACCGATTACTTGACTTACGTGATAATCCAGTTCAATTTCTCCTTGGCCAGATGTAAAATTTAATTGATGCCGATAAGAAAAAGGGCGGTGAGTTAGCTCATTCGGTAGCGCGTCTGCCTCACGATAATAAGGGTCCTGGTTCGAACCCGAGTCTGGACTGAGCAATGCTGTGTGTAATCATACCGTCCCCTCTATAGCAAGAGGAAAAACACTCTGTCCCTCGGATAGGACATAGAATGGAGGTCCCGTGTATGAAAGAGTCACAACTCATGCACATAACGTAAAGAGCAGAATGTTTAACCCGGTGAAGTGGTTCCACCTCACATCCAACTGGACCCCATGGAAGACCAGCTTAGTGTAGCTGAATATGGGCTATCCAGCCATCTTCTCAGATGGAAATGGACAAACAAAGAAACAATATGAATAGTTATATGTTTCAGATTATTTCAGTCGCCACCTATTGGCGTTGATTTCAATCGCCAACTTGTACAATTCACGTAAACTTAATAGATTTACAACAATTTAACTTATGGGAATCTACACCATACAAGCAATGCTTTTAATGGAGATTCCAGTTCATATTTGACATGCTTCATTGCTGTTCTTGATAATTTACCCATGTAATTGTTTTTTGTTATGTTTATGGTTTATTTGTTGAAACTTGGAATATGGAACAATAAAACAAACAAACAACAATTTTGAGAATGGCAAAAGCAGAGACATCTAATCTCGCTAATAACATACTGCATATAGAAACATACAGGAGTATGGAATAATACACATGAACACATACAGATTATTACGAAAAACAGTACAACACGAGTAGAGCTATATACGTTAGAAAGGAAAACAAAACTCTTCAGTTTTACAAATACAGCAAATGTAATACAGAACATTAAATTGAACGTGTTGAACATACGGGTCTAGTGAGTATGACGAGGCGAGGGGAAGAGAGGGGCTCGTCTGAAGTACAGAACATAGAGAAAGGGGTATTAATGATAACAGCAGGTCCCCCTCAAAGAGTTACCTTTACACTTTTATATAACGGTTTCTCTAGCTATATATTTATATCATTATCATTATGATCAATTCTGCAATAAGTATCGTGTTGCCATGACATTGCAACCATCTTAGTAGTCAATGTACTAGTATTCATGATTGTCATAATCACTCATTTCATATCTATAATCGTCAGGATCAAAATGTCAATGATTATCAACTTCGCTATCGTTATCTCTTTGGATAAATTTAGGTGTGTGAGGAGAGGCATCACTGGAAAAAAATATATAATCTGTAATATATATTTAAGAATGCTAGGGTTAGGGTTAGGGTATATAAAACAGTATATATATATTCATGCACACACATACATATAACACATAATCGAATATAATTCCTATTGTCTCTGATAATTGCAAGATGTTATTCAGCCGTTGGGAGGCAGGGCGGAAGACAGGTAGTCTCCTTGGGAGGCACCTGCACCTGGAATATCGGCACCATCGTCCACGAGTTCATGCACGCCATCGGGTTCCAGCACGAGCAGTCGAGGTCAGATCGCGACGACTACGTGTGGATCTACTGGGAAAACGTCCAATACGGTCAGAGACAAGTTCATTTCTTTTATTTATTTATTTATTTCTAATCTTTTGTCAGGGTAGCCCATTCACCAATAATTGGTGGTGTTCCATGGAGCCCTGAATAATATTGATGAACATGATACATTAAAACAAAAACATATATGTACAGAAGATAATTTAGATAATATAGTGTACATTGCAAAGTAACATAAGAAATATAGTGTATCCAATTTTATTATGCCGCAACAGAATGCCGATATATCAGTTACATTGCTATTGTGCTGGAATGAATCGCTAGCACAGAATAAACTTGGTGTCTTACTTTAACACACATAACGACTTTGTTTAAAAAGTCTCTTAACGGGGCATTCCAGACGATTTTCATGATTTCACATCGTGTATAGTACATAAATCGACAGCTTCAGATTTGTGAAATTTATCGTGGTCTTTGAGCAGAGATACCAATACTCTGAAAAAAAATCTTAAACAAATTACACTGAACAGTCTTGGGGCCTTTTGCGTACCGCGTTGCTTAATTAGAAAATTAATTCAAATTAAGCAAACTCGGCACGTTTGAATACTCAGAAAATGACGTAAGAGCCTCACGTATTTCAGAAATGTAGTGGTGTAATTCCATTACAAAACCACTTCATCGATATGTTCACCTGTATAGAATGTACGCATACTTTTTTGTTCTGTTTCCTTCAGCCCCAGCTCATGCATTCTTATGGTGAAACTGCCATGTCATCATCCTTGTTCATTGCAATTTGTTATGAATTTTGAAAACATTCTTATTCCTCATCCCAATCACTATAAATTCTGAAACTCTGTACTCAGTATAAGTTATTTATAGTTGTTCAAATGTAAAAATCTGAAAATCGTCTGGAGGTCTCCTCTAAATGAATATTATGGAGGAAGCTGATCTGATTGAATGATCTAGGTTGTTCCATTCAAGTAAAGAAGATAAGACTGGGCTACACTTGTGACAATCAGAGCGACAAGTGACAAGTTGCATACATCTTATGTGATATAGATAGATAGATAGATAGATAGATAGATAGATAGATAGATAGATAGATAGATCAACTTTTGAGGGCTATCTTCCTATCTATACAGAGAAGAACAGTGCTCACTAACGTTCACACAGGTGTAGATAATAGTGGATTATTGGCGCCTTCTACGCCGAGTGTCCCGCAACCCACAAGAGGCAAATCGCTGATCGCACCTCACGTGCGTTGCGTGAAACTTGGAGTAACAAAGCACCGATAAATAATCACTGGTTATCTACCTGTATGAACCTTGTCTCTTTGTATTCATGCATGGATGTATGGATAGATAGATAGATAGATAGATAGATAGATAGATAGATAGATAGACAGATAGATATAAATGAAATTTAATGCAGATGTACGGACATTCTCGTGTGTCATCACTCGGGTTTGGCTGTAAGAGTAATAAGGGGAATAGTGATTTGAGATACCACTGCTCATTTCCAGGTATGGAGTTCAATTTCCAAAAATTTGATGCGTTCGCCACTGACAATCTTGGGACCTCGTACGATTACCTGTCCGTGATGCATTACCCGCTCACTGCCTTCTCCTCCAACGGACTACCAACCATGGCTCTCCTCACCACGGGATTTAATCCAGATGAGATTGGCGACAGGAACGACTTCAGTGGGAATGATGTCTACAAAGTCAACGCTTACTATAACTGTTTAGGTAAAAAAAAAAAAAGGAACAACAAAAAGCCTCAAGGCGTTCACTAGAGTAAATCATCATCATGTTTTGTTTTTAAAACTATCTCTTGTGTAGACAATGGACATGCATGTGTATATCTTTTCTTGACCTTCAACTTGTGTACACGTAGTGTGTGTGTGTGTGTGTGTGTGTGTGTGTGTGTGTATTGAGTGTGCTTTTGTGTGTGTGTTTTTGGGTCGGATTATGTTTGGAGCAGGTATAGGGGTACGGAACTGAGTTAAGTGATACCCTGCATGATTGTGAAAATAGGCGTAGATTCTTATTATAGCGTGTGTATTTTTTTTTTTTAAGTGGAGTTTGTTTTATCGGTTGCAAATTCAGAATAGAATCAGCACTGAGATGATCTTATATCTTGGTTTTGGAAATCAAGTTAAATGATGTGGTGAAAGGAAATTAATTTGTTAACGTAAATATGCCAGGAATGACGTACGAGATCATACAATCATGTTCAGTATGATAAACATCCATTTGATCATGTGACTGTTCTGTGCACTGCATATTATATTATTTTCACATGGACAAGGGGAAAATGATTTATGTTTATTGGGGATGGATTCAAAGCATTGCCAAAAGTGTGGGGTTTTTGTCACCATAAGTAATACACATGTATGAATTCATAAATTGATTAAAAAAAGCAAACCAATTTGCTCGTTACACGTCCCATAGCACCGACTCCTACTTGCGAGGACTTGAGCAGCGGATGCCACAACTGGGCGCTGGGAGGATACTGCAACCATCCAGATTACCAGAGCTACATGTCCTCAAACTGCCCGCTCAGCTGTGGCGCTTGTGCGAGAGCGCCAGCACGTAAGTTGTTTGTTTGTTCGTTTTTGCTTGTTTGTTTGTTTGTTTGTGTTTTTTAGTGTGTGCATGTGTGTGGGGGTGTCTGTGTATGTGTTTGTGTTAGTGTGTTAACCCAAAAAGTGTATTTTTTCACCCTTTCCTTCAATCAATGAACACTGTAGCGTGCACTTCTTCACCATGACCATTCTTCACATTCACTGGACCAACTTTAAGGAGCACAGGCCCCGTGATCCTACCAACCCAGTCAGCATTAAAAGGCCTCAGCACACAGAGCTCGGTAACGGCAACGGTCTGTTGTTGTTGTTGTTGTTGTTTTTTTTTTTTTTTGCTATGGTGCGCCAAAAAGAAACCATGTCTGGTTCTGTTAAAAAAAAAATCAATAATTGTGTACAAAATCACCCAAAATTGTATTATTATGTCAAAATCAAGAGCAGCAAAATCAAGAGCAGCAAACTCACCAGTCCGGAATATCTATTTTGTAACAAAATTACTAGCGGGAAAGTGATATTGTAACAGAACTGGACATAGTTCCTTTTGGCGCTCCATAGCAAAAAAAAAACAAAAACAAAACAAAAACAAAACAAACAACAAACAAACAAACAAACAAACAACAACAATTAAACGAACAAAAACAAAAAACCCCAAACGGATCGTTGCCGTTACCGTGCTCGGTGTGCCAAGGCAAAGTGGCGGATCCGGGGGGGGGGGGGGGCGCACCGGGCGCTCGTACCCTCTTTATTTTTTGTTAAAACAAAAGAAATGAAAAGAAAAATGGGGGCGTGTGTGCCCCCCCCCACCCTTTAATTTTTTAAAGGCGCCTCCTCTTTCAAGAATTCCTGGATCCACCCCTAGGTACACATATCTTTTGAAGCTATAGGTTCTTTTGACTGTTCCTTTCGTCTAAGCCGTTGCAGCCTCAAACACTTATTTCAAAAAGCCTTTGTGTCCTCCTTGTCCAGGTTTTGTGCATGCCTCTGTTATAAATATTTATGTTTTCAGTCATGCGTCAATGATAGCAAAGGAAATGTTGATGCTGTTAATGTATCTCACGGTTGTTGTTGTTGTTGTATCTTTTTTTTTGTCGCATCGGAACTACACATTTTTCATCTTCATCTTTTTCATCGATCTATTTTCTATTATCAAGGACCAAATTGTACCATAATCATATTTGTTTAACTTTTGATGTGGGTGAATCCGCGACTTGAACATAAAATTGAATTGAATTGAATTGTATTGTGTTGTATTGTATTGTATTGTATTGTATTGTATTGTATTGTATTGTATTGTATTGTATTGAAATGAGTTGAATGTGACTTGATGGAATTGAAGTTTCTTGACTGTTTTGTTCTTGTTGTTGCTGTTGTTGTCGTTGTTCCTCCAGCGGAACCGACCAAACCAAGCACTGGATGTCGTGACGCCCATGAACGATGCCCCGAGTGGGCAGGGAAGAACGAGTGCGTGAATCGATCTCGAGCCTGGATGGAGGCGAACTGTGCCGTCAGCTGCGGAAAGTGTGTTTCTTCCCCAAGCCGTGAGTTGTTGTTGTTGTTGTTGTTCTCCGTTCTGTCGATGTTATGCACTGTAAGACCAGGGAGGTGGAAGTGTCTCTCTTCCACCTCCCTGGTAAGACTTTTGTTAGGCTTGTCCTGGGGGTGCGGGGGGGGGGGGGTGGTTCATGAAGCGTTTTATCAGATATCTGTTTCTGACAAACTGATATAAGCTACTGAAATCCTTGCATGAGACAAATCGTTTTCCTGAAATGCCCCCCCCCCCCTTATTCCGTCCTTAACTGAGATGCATCTATTACGTGAGTGATTATTTATTCACCAAATTCAGAGTAAAACATGACCTACAAGCTGACAACGCGACAAAAGATCCAACCGCATTGTTAATGTGTCATAACGTTTGTAACTGTGTTTGCTTCAAAATTACATCGTAAACGTATGCTTATGTATGTATATAATATTTATGTGATGTGCTCATATATGTAAGCTCTTCATATATATATATGTATATATATATATATATATATATATATATACACATGTATATATATATATATATATATATATATATATATATATATATTACATATGTGTGTGTGTGTGTGTGTGTGTGTATCTGTGTATGGGTCATACTTTTTTTTTGTAATCGCTACGCACATTTTAAATGGAATGTTTGTTAAGTGAAAGTGAAATACATTATGATGCGTGAGGAGAACATATTGTACTGTAAAGCATTTTATTTAAAAAAATAAACAGAAAAATAGAAGAATTAAAGCAAGAGATTGGGCATTGTCTAAGAATGTCCTTCCAAGCATGAACGTTTTTTCCTACGAGCCTGCCTCTTATTATGATAATAATTGTATGACTAACACCTCACCGCATTTTCCTACACATCCGAATTTTCTGGTAACAGGTGAAACCACATCCTCCAAAGGACAGGGAATTCCTTTCAATACTCTCCTTTGACCAAGCCCTCGTTTTAGGCAGGGAAAAACAAAAGAACACAGTTTGTGATTGACGATTACCAATACAAACTACGTTCAAGATGCGGAATTGTAAAGTTCCGATTCTTTCCACGAAGCAGCGATATTGAAACCAACCAAAGTACATGCAATGTTGGGATAGAATGTGTCTGAACCTTGCAGGTGTCCCCTTGTTGTGTGGGTAAATCCTTTGCTATATTTTTCACACGAAATCGAAAGGAATGAAATATACTGCACTTCAAATGAAATGAAATGAAATAAAATATAATTTTATTCATATTTCACTCTATTTACATTGTAACATAAACTTTCTATTTCTAAAACTAGTTCTATTCTTAGGGATATGAAGACCATTTATTTGACTTGTTGAGTGATCATATTATAGGCCCTATAACATTATTCTTTTCGAGCATTTCCTTAAAAAATATAAATGATTTTAGTCTTGTAATAAGCTAACAATGGTGACCTTTTTTGTTTGTGTGTGGGGGGGGGAGATGATATGTAGTTACTGAATTCTGTGCTATAAACTGACCTTTTTTCTTGTTTCTTATATTATTTAAAGGAAGGATCATTATACTACGCACCTTCCTTTCTTTTCGGATTAACGAACCTTTGTTTGTTTTGTTTTTTTCAAATCAACAAACAACGAACAACGAACATCACCCATATCTGTGTTTTTTGAAGACATGCATATATTATGCAAATTTATGTATGTTAAATATATTAATGCTTGTGATTCACTTGTTGCTAAACACCCGTTCTATTTTCTTATTCTTCAAGAAGAGCAATCAAATTATGTCTTTAATTGGAAAGATGAAATTGAATGCACGATTTGTATTTCACTTTAGTGCCATGCTTGTAAGAATTATTGCAGTTCTTAAAGTGGCGTATTGGTTGCATGGTTGTACCTATGGGGCGCCAAGTGTTGCATGGTCTCTTTCATTACGAAATCGGTCATTTCGTCGACGAAATGACTGATTTCGTAACGAAAGAGACCATGCGACACTTAGTGCCCCATATATGCCACGGTTGTCTTCATCCATTGATTTTCCGATCGGAAGCAGAGCCGTGCAAGGACGAGCGCCTGGAGTGCAGCGAGAGAGCCCGGGCTGGAGAGTGCATGTCGGAGCCCGACTTCATGCTGGCCTTTTGCAGGAGAAGCTGTGGACAGTGTGATATGAACCGTGAGTGAAATCCTTTCCCTTGTCCTCCTATGAACAAGTTCATTTATTTCATTTCATTTCATTTCCGACAAAAGCATAGAATACAATCTGACATTTGCATAAACAAAAAATTAGAGAACAAAGTGACTTTTGCGTATTCAAGCGAAATTGATGCTGATCATTAATATAACTTAAGGAAATGCATAGGTAAACTTGAACTTTAACGTGTGAAGGAAAAAAATGTCGGAAATGGAGGGAACTGCTAAAAAGCACAGCTTCTTGACAAGATCTTTTGCCTGATATTCATCTATCAAAGCGGCTTGATCAAGACCACAACAATGAACGATAAAAGGGCTAAACTTGACAGACTATATATATATATATATATATATATATATATATATATATATATATATGATATCACATTTTTATTCTATTGTGATGACCTCCGCCAAGGAAGGAGGTTATGTTTTCATCGGCGTTGTTTTGTTTTGTTGTGTTTTTTTTTTGTGGGTGTTTTTGTTTTTGTTTTGTTTTGTTTTTGTTTTGTTTTTTTTGGGGGGGGTCTGTTTGCAAAATATCTCAAGAAGTTGTAAACGGATTTGAATGAAACTTGCAGGAAAAGTTGATAATGATCGATATAGGGAACACAATTTTTGGTAGTGATCCGGTATTTTATGGATTTTTGACAGATGTTTTATATTTCGGCATATAGGGTCAATAAACTTGGAAGTCCAAGCTGCGCTTATTTGAGGCTTGCATACGTGCAGTAAATCGTGTGCTCTACTCTGGCTAGGCGCAGCTGGAAGCTGATGACGTAACAAAAGGCTTTTATTTCGGGAAATTGGGCAATTTTCAATATATGCGTGAATGGATGGAAATGAGCTGCTTGGTGGAGGACTGCGCTCTCACAATGCATTTCTAGTTACTATTTTGATTGCAACTATCAATGTTGTTAAACATTACATTAGCCTATTCTCATCATTTTCGTGGTCATTTTCATTTTTCATAATCATGATATCAGTATTGTTGTTGTTGTTTTTTTTTATTGTTACCATGATGATCCTTGTCGTTATAACCCTAGAATGTAGAGACAACGAAGATATGTGTAAGATCTGGGCTCGATTCGGCGAGTGCGACAAGAACCCGGCCTACATGCACGTCGAGTGCCAGGAGAGCTGTAATCTCTGCGGGAAAAACTTCAACATCACACGTGAGTAGCATTATGTAACCTGACTGGCTTTTATATTGCTTACAGCGTAACCCTGTTGCCCGTAGCAACACATAAGATAAAAGAATATGTAATACACACTGATCTTGGGCAGCCGTAATTCTGTTGATTACACACATTCGCAGGTAGCTTTCAGAGACAGCATTATGATATCATTATTATCTGGGGTTCTAGGAATGGTTGATCGACTGAAGCGTGTATTTATGAATCAGTGAATCGTTTCTTGTTTTGTTTTGTTTTGTTTTGGGGTTTTTTCTTGTCAGTTACTTTCTGTCAGTGAGAAGAAAATATCCGTAGATGGCGTTGTTTGTCCTAGTAATGCTGTGAGCTTCAGACTTTCGGATGGACATTTCAGGTTGATGGTTGTTATTTTGTACAAAAATAGTTTTTTTTTTTCCTAATAAAACATATGACATGGGTCTACTAACATCCCTTACAGTAGAGACGAAAAATGCCATTGCATATAGTAATCAGAACGGCAAATGATATTTAACATCACTGTTTATTCACAAAGTTTTGTCTCTTCAAATTGACATTCAGAGTTTGTCAGATCTCATTTTGTACCAACAAGGTAATGAACAGGAAAGCTTGCTTACCAGCATAGCATTATGCCATAAAAAACATCGTTTTTAATCGGTTTTTTTTTAATCCTTCTCAATTCAGCTGAATGCGTTGACGCTAACGGGAACTGCGCCCTGTGGAAGGCCGAAGGCATGTGCGAGGAAAATGCAAAGTACATGACGAAAATGTGTCCGGCCAGCTGCGGCATCTGCGACGGCGATGTGGCTCCCATGCCGGGAGACGGAGACGACGATGAAGGCGATGGCAACGGCGACGGCGACGGCGACGGCCCGGTCACTCCCGGCGTCTGCGGAGGCACCCCAGCCTGGAGCATGACAAGCTCGATGGGTCTCGTGCTCTTCTGCTGGCTTCTTGGCAGACAGTTTTGAATCTCACCTGAAGAACGTAGATGGCGCCCTAAGTGGCAGTTGGAAGAGTACCCCAAGAGTATGGCACTATACTCTAAGAGATTACCTCACTGATCTTTATCTATGTAAAGATTAATGGATTAGGTACTGAATGAGTACTGGACAGTGGTCTACACCTGCTTGGTGTCTGAACGAATAAAGTAGTCATCAACATATTATTTTCTTTTACCTTCTTCAAGAAATTATCTTCGTTTTCAAGGAAATGAACAAGACTGTCACGATGTCATGGATAACTTGTTTAATCAAGAGCAATGTTACATAATCATTTCCAGATTTTGTTTACCCTTCATTAAGTACTGTATTTAACTTCGTGGTATTCAGTTCAATGTATTCAACACATGGATAACTGAAGTTACTATTCAAGAGCATGTTTTCTATATCGCAATCATTGTCAGCAACAATTCTCCATAATGTATAACCGTCTCAATATCTTTTCCACATTTATCTCGATGTAAGTTTATTGAAAATCATTTTACATACACGAACCACTGATAAAGCTGTCTCCTTCCGGGCAGAATCGTTTCCTTTCTTTCTTTCTTGGGATTTCGGGATGGAAGAACGGGATTCTTGTATATGGACTGATTAGAATTTGACTACTTTTTAGTTCATCTGATTTTGTGGGACAAACTAGAATCATGACCAAGAAAGCAGTTCACACTTACAAGCTGAGTATGTGCAAATAAAGGCCACTGCAAGCCCTCTTTTGCAATAGATTTAAAAAAAAATAAAAACTGGATAGTCTTCATGAAAACCAGTATACAATAATCATTGTATTACAACGGTGCATGTCGAAACGTACAAAATGAGTGTCTATTCTTCTCAGTCAAATTAACAAATCCATCTAAACTACTACCTTCTTCCTGACTGTTTTCGACTTCTATTCTAATTCAAACATGAGCACAGGTTTTGAAAAGTTTATAATTTTGAGGTCATTGCAGTCCAGTGCAAACAGTTTACACACCTGTGTGCAATGGAAATGTACGGATATTAACCGTAGAGGGCGAAAACCATCAATGACACAATGTCTCGATTGCTCTTTCTTTTTGTGAGTGGAAGCAAAGCAAGAAAACAAATTTCATGGAGATCATCTAAATAGGTTTGATTGAAGTCGGAATACTATGTAGTATTTTCTGAAATCTCCATTAACATCATTTTGAAATTAAAGTAAGATTTAATTTAGTCATAAGAAAGCAACCAACACTCAGAAATTTAAGTAAGATTTAATTTAGTCATAAGAAAGCAACCAACACTCATCTCTTTTCTCTCCTAGCGACGTTCCGCTTTAATACTCCTCCACATCTTGCAAGAGATTCGCTTTCTTTTAAGAAGACACGATAAGAAAACCATTAAGTTAGTGACATAACGTCACCACTAAATAAGTAAGTCCAGTTGTCGGATGCAGAAAGCTCAAAGTGATAATATTCATTTATGTCAAAACTAATCGGTTTTACCGCAAAAAAAAAAAAAAATCTTGTTCGTCATTTTAAGTCAGACACTATTTTCATATGATTATGATGTCGATAGGACTATTTTTTTTTTTAAAGAAGAGACTGTATCCTTTGTCTATGTACACGTAATACCTCTCTCTACCAAATGTTTTCGATTATGTTTAAGTTCTTTGTTATCAAACTATTCACTCTATTTATCCCAGATTGTTACTGTTTACGTGAATTATACCTCATGAGTTATAATGAATAAAATATTCTTTGAATAGATAGCATGGCAATTGCATTTTTTTTTTTCACACCTGGAATTACTTTTCGTTTGTAGTGTGCTCTTATCGGGCCTTCACACGCTCATGGGAGTTAGGGACTTACCCACTTAATGCTTTTTGTGACATATAGACATTATGTTTTTAGTGTGTGCGATGGTGTGTGTGTGTGTGTATGTGTGTGTGTGTGTGTGTGTGTGCTTCCTCTCTATACTCCTCCAGTCACAACACATCACAGAACCATCATTGAGCTGCAGTTCTTGGTTCTACCCACTGATCATGCTAATCTCGAGGATCTTTTAGTGTGGTTCTGCCTTTTCCAGACGCTTGTTATAGAGGGCGCGCTTGCTTAAATTTCGGAGATGTTTTGTCATTCCGGCCAGGGATACTTCCATTTCATTTTCTACTATGTATTAATTAACTCAGCATTTTATCTAAAGTAAAAGCTACGCCACTTTCAAGTTTGCTTCCACAAACTTAGTAATTTCCGAGAGATATGCAAGGAGGATATGAAATAAGGAAGTTTGGGATTTGAAATCAATTTTTTTTTTCCTGACGAAACTTCATTTTTCAAATTGTACAAAAAAGATCATGTCACAGGGCCGGCTTGATTTTCCCCACAAGATATAGGAATGCATTTTTTTTTACTTGTTGGTTGATGAAACCCGAAAATGGCCACCAGCATTGTAAACTGCCCCCCCCCCCCTTTTTTTTTTTTTTTTTTTTTTTTTTTTTAACGTGGCGCCGGCCATTGTGACATCACCATTCAACTCTTCTTCGGATTGTGCATAAATGCATATTGAATATATATATATTTTTTGTCCAAATTCCAAAAGGTATGACAATTCTAAACCGTTTGACGTAATGATATAATAATATACCTGTTCATTTTTTATTCATAGAAATATAGAACATCTGAGTGTTTCTTTAAGAAGCACTCAGACTTTCTTTGTAAGGTATACTTAGCCAAGATCGAAGATGCTAGATTGCGAAATGATCGCCACCATCTTCATTCCGAAGTAGCTAAGTAAAAGTAAATTTTACGATGCTAAGCTAGTGAATCAGTTTAAGTATAGATCATGTATTTACACGCACGTTTCCGCGGATAGCTTGCAAGCAGACTTCGTCATTGCATGATTCGTGTATTATGTAGAATAGGCCGCACCGGCAAGGAATTAATGGTCGAATCTATACAGACGAGCTAATAAAACATAACGTTTTGACCATTTTCGTCATACTGTATTTTGCCATACCAATCGGTTATATTTGGACGTTCGAAACAAGGCAGATGCGTAGCGGTAGGTCTAGATTGAATCCCTTAGTGAGTCCATGACACAGCGCCCTCTTACATCCTGGGTCGTTTCATCCACACCAAGCGCACTAACAACAGAACTCTGTGTAGAATTCCGTGGCACCAATTTGTTAGTCCGGTCCTGAAACTGCGAGGGGATGGGGGTTGCATGCACAAACTCCACTCAGAGGTCCTTACAGAGGAATTACAGTCCCGTTATTGGTTTTTAGTAGTCTAATAAGAAATTATAAAATCTCAGGAGCACGACTGTGAAAAAAAAATTATAAAAATCGAATGAGAATTAGGCAAGATATGAAATTGTGAAGTTTCGCTAATTCCTGCAGTTGACATGAATATACAAATGAGTGAGCTGATGATGTCATCAACTCACAATTGTCCATTGATCATGTACAATGGACGAAAATAGACGAAAATTCAATGTTTCTGTTAAAAAAGTGTAAAACATAATGTTATTCCCATATTCCTTCTTTTCAGACTAACTTCGAACTGCACTTGAATTTCCCTCCAGTAAAGAACACGGTTTTGACCACTCGAAAAATCTACATGTTTGACATGTTTGATTAATCTACGACTAAACAAAATTTAGTCCAGCCTAATCCAAAAGAAGGTGTGTCCGGACCTCAAACCCAATAGGTTTTATGTTGCAGAGGAATTCACCCTCATCAACCATTCCAAATTAACTTTTGGCACGCTTGTGTGGCTTATATTTTGTACATTCTGTCCAGTCATAGTTCAGCAGCTTGATACCAAAAGTTATGGTGCTCGGACTGGTCGATTTTATTTACAGGTGTGACATTTGAATGGAAGTCTTATGTGTTGGTCGATGACATCATCGGCTAATCGAGGTAATCGTGTGATATAAACCTTGTGTGATGCGACCGATGTCACTGCTACGTGAAAACATGAACTTCAAAATCCTATCATTAAAGACCAACATCAATAGAACTATTACTATATTCTGTTTGCATGGTCTTTTTAGAGTAAATTTAAAACATCTCTTGGGTTTCCCTTTAATCCTTACTTAGATGTTCACTTATTATATATTTTGTATCGTAGACAAATTCAATACACTATGTTATATATTACAGACCGCTTGTGGATTCGGAGAGTACGGGTAGGCCTGTGCTGAGTTTTTGGTCTGCCTGAAAAAGAAAAAGAAAAAGAAATGTGAGACTGGTCCGTCTCAGAAAAATAGAGTAATGTCGAGCTGTTTGTGTCCCCCTGAGCATGTTGATATATTGGGGTCCCGACCCACTCTCTCTTCAACTTTCCTCCCTATTTATTCAACTCTCGGGGGTTACATCTACGTGGGAGGGTTTGAAGGGGGGAAAGTGATTAAAGGTGCATTGGTGGTATCAGGCTCATCCAATTTTCCAGCTTAAAATCATCTGTTAACTCGTTTGTAACTCTAAGTTAAGTTTAAGGATGGGTGATTAAAAAAAGTAATGAAAAGGCAACACGAGATTAATGTCGGTCATGAAAATTAATGTCAATATATTGATCGGCATAAGATCATGGAGATTATAATCAATAATATCGCGTAGTGCATGATGTGGGATTTACTGCACTTGAATCATTTTAAAGGAATGTTATGTAATTATGAACAAAACATTTATTCATATGATCCTACTTACCTAATGACAATGGGAGACGAATAAAGTGGTGTTTTGAATAGCCCTCAATCGGAATTCAAGACAAACATCAATCACCCCCCCCCCCTCCACAAAGAGATAGAAATAACAAAGATAATAGGAGAGGAAAGGGATGTGGACTTCACACGAAGATGTATAATAGGGCCCTATGTATACAATCTGTCATCAGGTGACAAATTATCAGATCAAACCATTGGTGATGGATGGAGTTTTTTTAATCTTGAGGCACGTTCTTCATGAATTACGTGTGAAGAAAGAAGAGAAAAGTATATATGTGCGCATGTTCTGAGATTTGAAAAAACAAGAGTTGGAGCGAATCGTGAAAACATTTGATTCGTGCAAATGAACAAATTAGTAAGAAATGTTCGATGTACATTGTTTAAAGCTGGATAAAGAAATACGGTTATGCCTTCATAGAGAGTACCAATCATCCCAAAAATTTGTTAGAAAATGTGTTTGAGTTTTCTCAAGTTTCTCGGTCTTGAGAGTTGTGCCTGGCCCTGATGTTTTCTCCTCGCATTTTGTAACAGTAATAGGAATATACTGAGTTTCGTTTCCTCTTTCTTTCTTTTTTCTGTACAAAGGGCTCACGCGGAGAGGTGAATTATGGAGGAAACATAAATGAATGCTGTGCCTTACTTTTGTTATTTCAGCTGATCTGACCACATTTTTCTTTTTAACGATGCACTCCCTGCTGCGTACCCCGATAATAGAAATGCTCAGTCGACGAAACGGAATAAAAAAAAAAAAAAGGGTGGGGGAAGGGAAATATTGTCAAGAGTAATATCAGTTTTCCGTAACATAAAGTCCTTGTTCGATGCTGTTCTTTTCTGTTCTGAAAAACAAAAATGCGTTTCAACTTCAACAATAGAATAATGCTTTTAGAATTATAGGACACATCGGAAGTCGTCTCCGGCGATTGACGGACTGTGTATAATGAGTTGTGAAAAATAACAGCAGTAATAATGAAGAATGGCTCGACAGCAGCAAAATTAAACTGTTCAGTAACTTTTCGCCTTTCAAGGCTTTTTAGACTTTTTAGAGTTTGAGAAAATCTACAGGGGGAAGGATTTAGAGAGTACAGACAGACAGACAGACAGACAGACAGAAAGACAGAAATTAAAAAGAGGGACACGTTACATCAACTGGTCTTGCAGTTTCTCTACTTTACATTATCTTTTTCCACATTAAAATAATAATGGATTACTCATTATGTATTTACTGAGGATTTCATCCTCAAAACTACATCTTGTCAGAGTAAGAAACTGTTGCCGTGGTGTCCCGTTTTCGTTTTGCTTTTTTTTTTGGTTTCATCTCTGTGATGAGATCGATTTCCCAGATAGTCGCAAATTTCTATTGTCATCCTCAATGTACAAGCTTAAAAGACGTCACATTATCATTTAGTATGCTGTTAAGTGAAACCAGGAGAATTCAAACCACCGAATTTACCTCCCAGCTGCCTCGTTGTCATAATGTTTGTGGGGGTGTAGGTGTGGGATTCAGGTAAACGGACAGGGGAAATAAGAGAGATACATGTATTATATCTCACAGGACATGACGCCACTGTGTCACCGCTTTCTCCCTCTCACCAGCCCCTCCTTCTGTCTTTCTCTCTCTCGCTCTCGTCTATTTCACCCCACCCCTCTGTCAACTCCGAACTACAGTACTCTCCGCGTAATCGGGTATCGCTTAAACGGGTACTCCGTTTAATTGGGTAGTAATGTCGAAATCCAATGCACATTAAAATTACCTGATAATCGGGTTGCCTCTCCGCATAAATGGGTAAATAATTTTTTTCTTATCCAATTTCTACCCACATTCTATCGCAGATATAAAACTTTAAGAAATCATAAATGTCAAATTTTCCACGGCTAATCGCATTCTCTGCTTAATTTGCAAAGAAGACCGATCATTTGGGGAGAGATTAAACATGAAAACACATGTATACGTACCCACTTGCCACACGTAAACGAACATCGCACATTACGTAGCTGGCACTCACAACTGCATAGACAGACAGGAGTTGAACACACTTGCGCTCCAACCTTGCTCCGCAACAACACTTACCATACGAGAAGTTTGCAACGAAAATCAGGCCATAAACCAGCTCCATGATTTTGTTTTTCCCCAGTCACTTCTCGAAAAGTAACCCGACGTTCTGCATGACTAGTGCACGCAAAGAGACGTGTTCATTTCGGAAAACGCCTGCGTGTCTACAGTCAAACGACAAAGTTTTCTGAAGAAATTTTTGTCCATAAAAGGAGTGTAAATTATTGCTCGTGACTGAGCAAGTGTAAAGTATGTATAATGTATCGTGCAAGCATGCGTGTTAATTGATAAGCATATAGTGTAGGTGTTTGGTGCAGTGCACAATGCGTGTACATATACATTGTGTGTGTCAATTGTGAATGAGACGTGTTCTTCTGTTAATAGGGTACTCCGCTTAATCGGTTAAGAAACGCTCTGCCCGAGCCTACCCGATCATGCGGAGAGTACTGTACCAACAAGACTGACGCACGGTGTCGCCATTACGTCTTGAATTGTCATAGGCAGGTTCAAGGTCAAAATCGGATGACATTCTTCTGCCAGCGTGCTGCCACTTTACAGACGTTCCGTTTACCCGGAAAAGGGGTATGACGGAGACATTTTTTCCGGAATTCGAAATTCTTTCGCGACGCAGGAAGCAACCAAATAAGTACAGAAATGCCTTGATATCATTCCTGGCGACTTGGAACGGTATGATGGGTTTGTGAGTTGGCACTAATGCGGACAGATATAAAGTGACCAGTAATGAAAATGCAATCAGCCAACGAGAAGAGGGATAAATGTGGATCAGGGGCAGACGAATAAAGGGGAAGAAAAATTTACATTTTGCAGTCCATATTTCAATGGGAACTCCATTACCTCGTGTTCAATTCATTTCGTCAACAAGACGACGGTCAAGGATGATATAGCAGTAGAAAGTTTGGTTAAAGTCAGGCATAAAACTGTTAAATTTTACCGGTAAAACTGTTATCTTTATTAGATTTTCATTAGATTGCTGTGGTAAGAAAAACAAATCATAAAAGACAACCATGTTATAGTTGTTTTTGATAATATGTGAAGTAGAAATCAAACAATCAGAGTAGTGAAGTTTCATCAAAGGGATGGTATCGTTTTGGTTGACATGGGGCTTCAAGTTTCCAACTATTTTTGAGATAATTCGAAACTATACTTATGAAATGATTATGAAAGACTGAAAGAGCATAAAGTTCTAAGAGGAATTCAAAGTTTATTTGATGGAAAGTGGTTTGCAATGGCTTAGAAATCCAAAAAATAAAGAGGTCCCAATAAAATGTTGGTCCCAGATTTTGTAAGCGCAAAAATAAACAAAAACAAGATAGATGTATATGGATGGCCAATATAAATTGTCTCAATTGCAAACTGAGAAGCTGGTTAGGTGAGTCATGTTTAAAAAAAAAAAAAGAAATAAAAAAAAAATTCATGTGGTAGGATTGCTGATGGATAGCCTGCCTGCCCCTCCATGGACGTATAAATTAGTGGTTACGTTCCAAATATATTCTATTCGATGGTTACTTCGTGTAGTCATATTGAAGATAACAGATAATAATCAGGGATTATTTCCTCCTGATTGAAAGTGGATTAATGGACAGTCCATATGAGAGCCGATGGGCTCCCAGTTCAACTATACATTCGAGCACATGAACCTTACCTAATTAATGATGTTGATGATACCACCTTCGCATCACATCCAGGTTGGCATGGCAACGCATCTCGACAATGGACTGAGCAACCTCCATCTGAATTCTCATGCGGTGACTCAATATGCCTTAGATCAATTACCTTGATGAACTCCTGCCAATATATAATTCAGACATTAATTGATCCAACTGCTACAAAACAAAATGAAAATGGTTAGGAGGACAATCCTGCGATATCGCGCATTTCATTTTGCTCATTTATAACGGACAGACACACACACACACACACACGCACCTATACAGATATGTCGTTATATGGATGTCAATTAGCAAAATGCATCTCATGATAACTATTTCATATGACCAGCAGGTACTTCCTTGCCAACACAGCAGACCAATTTGGGAGAACATTTCGAATTTGGAATGAATGATGCCAATAAACAGAAGTAAAGCAAGCAGGAAGAATGACAAAAGCCACAAAAAGTGAGAGAAGGGGAGCATTCTTTAACAAACCAACTGCAAAAAGATCATAGCAAGTAAGCTTCCAGATATAGATGTATATGTATATGTATATGTATATGTATATATATATATATATATATATATATATATATATATATATATATATATATATATATATATATGTTTAACTCGTCACAGTTCCTTGATCTTACCTAAATCTGCAACCAGTTTGTGAAAACGGAAAGGAAAGACAGGGGGAGACGCAATGTGTATTGGTGGGGGTTTTTTCTGTGTGGGGAGCAGAAAGAGGAGGCAAGGAGTTAAAAACATCCAGCGTTGAAAAGAAGAAAGAAAAGGGAAGCAAACACAACACACATATCTTTAGAAAGCTTTACACGACTGAGCTTTAAACGCAAAGGGACACGACAGGAGGTAACCCAATCCGTCTAAGCAACAGAGCGTAGCAGCTACTCCTTATAAACACAAAAAGGATTTGGTATTTTGCGCAGATCAACCCTTGCGCCCTCGGAGACCCGAGCAAAATTCTATTTAAAAGTATAATCGGCAAAATGAGATTCAAATTCTACATTAAAGGTGAAGAGGACGTCGGCACAAGACACTTTCCTTATCTCTCAGACAGATAATCGCAGCGAGCACATCACCGACAAAAAAAAAAAAAAAAAAAAAAAAAAAAAAATGTGAAAGTTCTGTTTGACTTTAGAACCGGCCTGAACAAGCAATCATCTTTGAGAGACCCATTGAAGACCTCCAGTGCGGGAAAAAAACAGAAGTACAAAAAAAAAAAAAAAATGGAAGCTCACACTTGAACAGAGAAGGACCATCGAAAGCGCCTAAAGCCGCTGTCCTATATTCAAGACAGCGGGAGACTGACCCCGGCTCAAGCTGAGCAGTTGTTCTGAAATTTCACTGAAGCTTCCTTATTATTCGTATTTTTGTTTGAAGGTAGAGATCTTTCTGGGAGGATGAAGGCAGAAGGACCGCTTCTCTTGCCTCTTTCTTCTGTTCAGTGCTGTCTTGGGTTGTAAAAAAAAAAAAAAAAAAAAAAAAAGTGAGTGAGTGGGGTGTGCGTACATTGAGAGCGCTTTTCTTGTTCCTCCAGCCTGTGTTGAAAGCAGTAGCAAGCGCGGATTTGGTGGCGAGCGGAAACAATCCATGCTTTGCCTTGCGTAATTGGCTCTTCGATTGGATTGCCCCTAATCAGCTCCGCGCTACCTACTTCCGCTCCGCTAACTGTCAGCCGTAATAGGCAGTCTCGTGTGTGTACAGCTCTCCGAAAGGGGGAAAAAATAATAACCCTGAGCAGTAGCTAAGCTTGTTATTTTAGTGGCACAAAGAAAGCTGGCCTGAACTTCTCCTGACTGTGTGGTTAGATTTACCGGTAAGCGATTGGAGTTCAGTCTTACGGAGACATGGCTACACGGCTATCGCGATTTCTCTCCCGGGCGCGATCGGGTGCGTCTAGAGGTATGAAACCGCAGACGACACACGGTGTCTACGCTTCCTCGTACCCGCTCCCCGCTGCCTCGGCTACTGAGACATCGAGAACCACAGGGCCTGGTTCCTCACTGGTCCAACCCCAACCTGTGCGAACTGAAGGTTGTCCACTGGATCACAGGGACGTTTCCACTGGAACCTGTCCTATTAGCAGCCATTCTGAAATTACCCATTCGAGGGTTGGACAGACACAGTCGGACCATGCGAAATCATTCGAGGATATACCTGGACCTAAAGGATGGCCTTTTCTCGGAACATTGGGAACGTATCTCTCCGGAAAAGGACTCGAGAGGATCTATGAACACCAGGTAAGTGAATGGAATTTCATCTCTAGAGATCATTTCTTAGCAGTAAATGTTCGTAGCCACATGCCACAAATAACGTTCACGACTGAAGCAATTTTGATTATATAAGTGAACTGAACGTTCAGTTTCATAAATTGCATCACGATCAATATATGCCAAATTTGGATTGTAAAAGACCCTCCTGTGGGTGTATCTAAGGGAGGTTCCGTCTCCCTTGTCTATTTGATACATTTTCTCTGCACAGAAAAAAAAAAGGAAACTTTAAAGTGAAACATGCGTCTGTTCTGCCGCATGCCGGGAAGTGTTTTGAAAGAGAAAAAAAACAGTTGGTTTGATGCGTCCATTTCGCTAGTTTCAAGTATTTCTGTCATTTTGCGCCATGATGGTAAACAAAGATGGATCATGAACAATGACATGTAGTGCACGCTTCTACATATCTTCTTGTGTTTCTTCTTCAAATCTTCGTGTGTTTGAGTAATGGATTTCTCGAAAGCGAAGTCTTATTAATGTGTACTGTCTTGTGGCAACGGCGGCCGTGATTGTGTTCACACGACTGAGTATACTTAGTTCATCCTTTATTTCGTCCTATGAACATAATGAATAGGCCTATACATCATACCCCTGAGAAACTTTAATCCTCTTCCCTGCAGTGATCTTATTGACTACAACGTTTGCCAAGAATCATGTCGTCAGAGTGGCATCATTAATATTCATAACATTATTTACAATGCACTCTCCAAATTGATGCATTCTCCTGTCAGCTATCACTGCTTGACATATCGGCTATAATGCCAGCGGTTGACATCGAGCATCTACAGGTGCCTGATGCGTTCGGATTTCAAACAGTGCTGTCATCCCTGAATAGTCCGGATCCACGACGAAGATGGCAGCTCCATGCTGGATCCGAGTAGTAACGTGTCAATGGTACAGTAGACCTTTGAATAGAGTAGAAACTGCGTAGGTGGCGAGCGGACACCTGTTTTGCTGTCATTTTATACTCATCGCTCCAATTTCGGACGAAAACGCACAAGCAATTAACTCATACTGTTAGTGGAATGATGATTCTCAACCCACCACTCTTTCTCACCAGTGAGGTGGGCTAACCCCCCCCCCCTCTTTTTTTAAGTCTTTGTGGCCTTACGACCATTGAGGACAGCTACAAACTAACATTTTTCCTAATTTTACAGCCACTTGTTTACACAATATTGTCTTCTTCAAGGCGGAACAGGTAATTATACCGATTAAATATCTATCATGTTTCATAGGGCGTTCTTTGTTCTTGCGCATCATGCAATGATTCCATAATAAGTGTTGGATGTTCTGAAGACAGTTTATTGCTGCTTGCCAAGCAAAAGTGATGGTGAAGTGTACCGAAGGATGTAATGAATAAGGTTATTGCAGTCGTGTTGTCGGTAATATGAGAACCAGAATTCAGAAATAACTAATGTGTAAAAAAAAATAACGAAAAAATCTTTTGAAATTTCCACATCCCCCGCCCATTTTAGCTGGTAGACCAGCAAAAACTAAAATGTTCATTATACGATTCTTCTTGGAACCCTTGTTTGTTTCGTTTGTTATGGGATTTTGTTTTTCCTTTCATTCGTCTGGCCTTTAAATCCTTAAACAAGGAGGTCTTGTCTCGCGTCAACAATGCTGGACATTCGAATAGAACAATCCCTTTCTTGACCCTGTGAAATTTGGGCTGGTAAACAAAGGAGCGTGCCGTAAGGGGGAGAAGCGAGGATGAATCATGGAAGAACAATACACAAACAAATCAGCAATCACTTTATACATGGAAAAGCCTATTGACTGACCGATTTCACGCATGGCGGTCTTATCGGTGACTCGCATTGTGACGTCAGAATTCGACGTGACCATCTTTCCTGTCCGATCGATAAAAATGACGTCGTTTCCGCACAATCTTCTAATCAGAGTTCTCTTTTTAGTAAACTGACTCGATATTACTAAACCGGAATCAAAAGACGCAGTTTCGAAATGCTGCAAGATACGAATCTCGACATGTAGATCAATATACACGAAACCTTCAGTGGTTTTACAATTGGTCAGAGAAAATCAATGTCAAATTTAGTTATCTCACCGTGTTCACAGTCTAAATGTCAAATTTGGATATGAAGTGTAAAATAATAGCGACAGCTGAAAAAAAAAACCATTTGTAACATCAGATGGGAAGATGTGAAATGCAACGTTACATACACTGTATCTGTATGTGTGCCTGTGTGTATGAACATGATAGAGACGTAAACGGTGTGCCTTCCAAATTCAACATTTTTATCATGTTCGTCTATTACGCTTTAAAGGGACTGTACAGTACTGGTTGAGGTGGGGATTCATGTTTTGAAAATTCCTAAGTGAGATAATGAAAAGCCTCTTATGAAATATGAAAGAGCATGTAATTTTAAGAAGGATTCAACGTTTATTTGATGAAAATTGGTTTTCAAATGGCTGAGATATCCAAAAAAGTACTACTAATAAAAGGCGACATGCCACAACTTTATTGGGATCTCTTTGTTTCACCTTGTTTTTGGATATCTCAGCCATTTAAAAACAGATTTTCATCGAATAAACTTTTGATTCCCCTTAGAACTGCATGCTCTTTGACATCTCATAGAGTGGTTTCTGAATATCTAGCAAAACGTTAAAAGCTAAATCCTCACCTCGACCAGAACTGTACACACCCTTTAACCAGTACATTCAAGTTCCATCTTCACTTCTAAATATGCATCCAGTGTGATCAAAATGTGATATGGGCATTTTTTCGTCTGTTACTATTAATACTATGCAGAACAATATAGTCGTCAGATAAAATACGCTCGAAAACACAGAACGGCTTGTAACCAAAGGTCGCGCCACCTTTGACCATTGAAACGATTGAAATTTGACGCATGCTCTTCCATTACAAAATATTGTTATCTGCACGGAAATTGCAAATACTTCTGTATTGGAAGACTGCTGCATTCGGCAACGGTATATGGAATTCGAGAACACATTTCATTTCTACAGTAAACTGTTTTTCATTTAAATTGGCAATACGAAAATGGCCTGAAATTGATTTTCCCTCTCAAATCTTCTAAATTGATTGAAGACTTCATTCGTCAACTCGTCAACAGGGTATTTTTTAACCTGTTTGTGTCACAGGCAAAACCGGTACACAGCGTCACCCATCATTTACTTTCCGTTCACACCACATTCCATGCTCGTAACTAGAGAAGTACATGTGAAATTGTGGTACCTTTTTATTTCTTATTTTTTGAACTTCATACAGTCAACCAGTCGCCATGTAACAGAGAGCATTATAGCGAGACCTTTACTGTGCTCTCCAATATCACAGGTCAGATTCAAAAGCCCTCCCTCATGGCCACCGCCCCCATGACCACAGCCCCACCCCCCCCCCCCCCCCCCCGGCAATGTCCTTGAAGTATAAAAGTTATATAATTGAATGTTATAAGGAGCAAAAGAAGGTTCAGGAAAAGAGGGGAGGGTGTGGGGAGAGAGAGAGAGAGGGAAGCGATTTTTTTTTCCGTAACCCTAACGCGTCGAAATTGCCAATTGTGGCACTTGAGCAAAGACTATCAGTGTACTAGTTGGTTGCGATACTCGTGTTGCTTTCTTGTATACAGTACCATGGTCGTCTGCTAACCACAGAATCAGATTAGAATGTGAGAATGGCACGCCGCCTTGTGAACTGTCATAACAACGGCTTTGTGTGTGTGTGTGTGTGTGTGTGTGTGTTTGTGTGTGTGTGTGTTTCCACTTCGCCATCGGCATCGCGTTCTGCTTTGCCGTCTGCTTACACTACTGGTATTCCTGTGGTTTTGTTCGCCGTCTGCTGACACTTTTCCTTTGTCTCGCAAGACTTGCGTTGTTAATGATAATAATGAATATCATTTATAAAGCGCTTATTACAATGTTTCTAAGCGCTGAGCGTCTCGATGAAAACATTAGAAAAGAGAAATTCAGTCATAGAGTACAAATTGTTGTTAAGATGCAAACTCGAAGTTTTCATCAATATCTTGCAAAAGTAAATTGGAAATCTAAGCTTGGAATGAATTATGATATAAGTATTATATAGGCCTATATAGGCGTACAACTGCAGCAATTGCTGTTGTTAACATTGATCATGTTTATTAAGCCACGCAGAATCAGATTCGAAGTGGGCATTAGGTCTAATTGGGTAACATGAATACACTACTTGGTTAATTTGGGTCTTCTCCAACCTCACGACGATTGTGCTTTAAAAAAATGATTCAGAAAGGCGTAGTAGGCTCCTTTTTAGTTCAGGTTCATGTAGATCAAGATATATATGATTAAATTCTCATGCACTAACATCCAAGATGAAGATGGGGAGGGAAGAGAAGCTGGGGGAGAGTAATCATCGATTTCGATCGATAAAATCTCTATATTAATATATTAATTCAATCAGCTTTATAAAGGCATTTTGAAACAGCATTTATAAAGCAAACAGCAACTCATTTTCATTCTAATATCACGTACGGTTTGAATTGATCTATCAATATAGATGATAGGTCTATATTTTTTTATGTTTACTTTATCATTGCCAACCCTATAGTTCTCCTCATCAAGTGCCTCGTTACCTCTACCAAAACGACCATCAGTGAAGGAAACCCAAACCCAAAATGTGGATTGAGTGAAAGCAGCAACATTAGTAAAACACATCAGTGACAGTTAAAGGAAAATCGCACAATTGTAAAAGATGCAAAAGTTATGCATTTTTAACGTTTTGATGTTGGTACAACTGGATAAGGGGATACTATAAAAACCGCTTTCAGAAAGTAGGGGGGATGATATGAACTTATGTCAGTATCAATTAAGTTGATGGAATGTGTAATTTTCATGAAAAATGATTTCTTTGTGGAATTCTCTTCGTGTTTTCTTTACATTGTTGTCCACACATGACGTCATGGACTCTAGTAGTCTCCTTATCCAGTGATTACAACATCAAAACTATAAAAATGAATAATTTTTGCATCGATTGTCGGATTTTCCTCAAACTTTCACTAATGTTGCTGCGTTCACTCAATCCATATTGCTCTTTTGGGATTTGGTTTCCTTTAATATCAAGCAATCATCACTACCGTCATTGCTTCAATTAGATTATAAAACTGAGATATCGATCACAGAAAAGAGTTCTGTGGGATCGACCATAAACACAAAATAAGAAAAATAATAACTCATTTTGATTTATGTAAATATAGTATAAGGGAATATTATGATAAAGAGAAATTTATTGCAAGAAATAATCACAAGTTGCAAGTGTTTCAGAAAAAATGATGTCTCTTTAGACACCTTTTTTCTTGATGTATATTATATTGTATTGAATTCGAAAAAGTATGATGTTATTTGAAATATGATGTATTACAAAAGAGAATAATAAATATCCCAGTGAGGGAAAAAAAAAACAAAAAAAATTACTATCATTTATTTTTTCACAACTGGATATCATCTTATCATCATCATCATCACCATAATTGCTACTCGTATTACCATCGTATACAAATTACCACAAGCAATCTTCCTCCACCATATTGCACTTATCAATACTTGTTTTTTTTTTTTCATGTCACCAATCCATCAACAACTTCACGAAATCTCTTGCATATTTTCAGCTTCATCATTATCATCAGTCTATAATAAGCATTGCGACTATCAATATATTCCTACTCGATCCCTCCCTTCAATGCCCACATGGCCTAGCACCCTTATTGTAAGTCGATTCAATGAAATAATGAAGATAAATGATTGAATATTAAAACACTGATTTGTTTGTTTGTTTGTTTATAAGAACACTAGCCGCATTCACACGTGTTAGCTGGTTACCGAGCGCGCTCCAAAACTCGAGTTCTTGTTATACTCGTAACTTTTTATGAAACGTCATGATCGATATAATATATTAGATATAGAAACAATCACCTAGCATAAACTGGTATCAGATTCCCAGGTGGGTTCATGAGTTTATGAGTATAAACACACATTTGTGGAAGCGATTTGAAACGATCGTGTTATAATGTGTTGTTATTTGGCACAAATTAATTTCATTTATTCTAATGGTGAAGGATAACCAAAAGAAAATTAATCTACCCGATATAAGCCAAATTTAAGCATCTGTGCAGAGTCACAGATTATACTTACGCGTTTTTATAATATGCATTTATAGGAAACTGATATACGTTTAAACGATGTTAGCCATCATATTATGGTGTCCTATATAGCTCCATACCAAGCCTGGACAAAAGTACGGAATCTATCAGCAATGTTGCAATGTGTGTGTGTGTGTGTGTGTTTGCACCGAAAACTCGACGGCGGGCGCCTGAAAACCTTCCATGCACTTTGTGTGTGTGTCTTTGTGTGTATGTGCGAGTGCGTGCAATGTGTGTTGTGTGTTTGTGTGTCTATGTGTTTGTGTGGGTGTGGTAGGTGTGCAGTATATCGTTACTTGCAAAGTTTCGTGTATGCTAACGTAAAAATCGTAATCAAGAGTTATTCTGAAAGAAAAGAAAGCGAGGTCACAGCTGGTCGTTGTTCACGTCTGAAAAAGTAAACATTCTGGTTATAATCATAAAAGTGTCAGAAGCACTCTATTGTTAAAAAAATGTTTGTTATTCAAACTTCAGCGTGTTTTATGAACACATATTTATATATTTCAAGATTGAGCCTGCTGTGACCTAGTTTAGCAACCATGTCATAAAGCATTACAAATTTTTCCCCTTAAACGTGATACAACAATGCTAGCAACTATATATGAATAGGTGGTAGACGTAGATATAAGGCTTAGGACATTTGCAGGAGTAGGGTAGGTTAGATTTTTATCATGATTTGTACCTTGAGGTGCTCACAAGCGCTTTATTAGATCTTAAACTGAAATACTGATAAACCAACTTGCCACGACTTCAAAATGACGTCAAAATGACGTCCATTTCCCTTGCTCTTGAAGAAAAGGCGTCTTTCAGATGTATTCCTTGTTTTCTTTTCCAATATACGTTAAAAAGTCATGAATTGACGTGTAAACGACGTGCTCATGACGTTCTGACGTACATCTTGTCTTTAGAATTATTTACACGTCATTAAGAAGACTCTTATATGACCACCAATGACGTCTTTTGGACAACTTCCATTTGAGCAAAAATACATATTGACGTCAGTTTGAAACGTTAATATGACGTCCAGTATCTTTGTTTATTTTCGTCTAAAAGATTTTTTTTGACGTCAGTCTCGTCTTTAAATTAGTAATTTACACGTCTTTATGACGTCTTTGTATAACAACCCAGACGTCAGAAAGACGTCACAAATATGTCGTCTTTTAGACGTCATCCATTTCAGCAGAAATACGACTTTCTGGCGTCAGTTTAAGACGCCTAAATGATGTCTGCTTTCTTTCCTTATTTACGTTAAACAAACGACAATTATTGCGCCTTTCTGAAGTCTAAATAATGACGTCATCTTTATATCTTCCATTTGAACAAAAATTCGTCTTATTGTTGACAGTTTCGACGTCTTTCTGACGACAGTAATGACGTGATAATGTCGTCATTCTGACGACAGTATGTCACAAAGCAAACTGATATAACTCTATAATTAGTAGGCCTTAAACATAACGTTAATATGTCGCTAAACGTCATAAATACGTCGCAAAACAACGTAAATTTAACGTCATAATACGTCATTGATATGACGTGATAAATACGTTGCAAAACAAACTGGCATAACTCTACAAAACTATAATTCGTAGGCCTAATTATATGACGTCATGAAGACGTCGCAAAACTGACGTGAACATAACGTTCATATGTCGTTAATATAACGTCATAATACGTCGCAAAACAACGTAAATTTAACGTTATAATGCGTCATTAATATGACGTGATGAATACGTTGCAAAGCAAACCAATATAACTCTATCAAACTATTCGTAGGCCTAATAAAATGACGTCATAAAGACGTCGCAAAATTGACGTGGACATAACGTTAATACGTCGCTAATGCAACGTTATAGACACGTCGCAAAACAACGTAAATTTAACGTTAAACACATTGCAAAGCAAACTGATATAACTATAACACTCTATAATTCGTAGGCCTAATTATATGACGTCACAAGGACGTCGCAAAACTGACGTGAACATAACGTTCATATGTCGCTAATATAACGTCATAAATACGTCCCAAAACAATGTAGCCTAAATTTCAAGTTATAATACGTCATTAATATGACGTGATAAATGCATCGCAAAGCAACGTAAATTTTACTTCACTTAGTGCGTCGTAAATACGACATGAATAATACGTCACAAAATTGACTTGAATTTTACGTCTTTAGTTCGTCGCTAATTTGACGTCATAAATACGTCGCAAAACTGAAGAAAATTTCACTATAATACGTCGCTGATATGACGTCATAAATGCGTTGTAAAACAAAGTATATATTACGGTATTAAGACGTCATTTAAATAACGCTATGAATACGTTGCAAACCAACGTAGATTGCGTCATTAATACGTTTATGACGTAAAAATTACGTCGCAAAATTGACGTAAATTTTATGTCATCAATATGTCACCAATATTAGGTAATAAATACGTCGCAAAACTGACGTAACACATCAAGAGGTCCATGACATGACGTGATAAATTAGTTTCAAAGAGACGTTGAAATTACGTCATTTTCTGGTCATTTTCAGACTTGCGACAACTTTGACCATGTAGTTGCGACCAAATTGAGACGTCTTTTTGACCTCCGTCTGCTAGCTGGGATGTTCATAAGTTTGTTCCATCCCTTTCTGCCAATTCAACCGTTCATATGACTACTTTAGTATTAGTGATATATGTTTTTCCTAACCAATTTCTGTGCATTTTCTGCACGCATCCTAATGCATCCAGGCTGTAGAAATCGACAACTTTTGCTGATCTGAGATACAACGTCAAACGTTGAAATAGATGAATTTACAGGTCTGTATTTGAAACCTAAAGTAAGGGGAAGTCCAAACTAAAGATAACTTCTTAAAAAAAAAAAAAAAAAAAAAAAAAAAAACCTCAAGTGGCAAATAAGAAAATATTATTGGTTAAAGATTGAGGAAAACTTTCTTAAGAAAGGTATCATTCTAATTTTCAACAAATTATAATCGATCAAGAAAATCAGGCAATCTATGACGTTTCCAGCGACTTCCTATACAAGAGAATAGAAAAGAAAGTACATGTATGCAAAATTTCATATTCTAACGTAAAGGCATCATTTACCTTTTGCATATGAAACAAAAACCCAGCATTGGTGCTTCAAAGTAGTTCTTAAATGTGCGTTAGGGATAGAAACAACCAATGTAAATATTTGAACCATTATCATCGATGTTATGTATTTTTAGATATACAAAATGTGTACAATAGTTATAATATAAATGTTTCCAGATTAAACCGTCTACAGTTATGGTTTAGTGAGAAAAATAGTGATCTCTCCTTATTTTTCATGCTTTATTGAAAACGTTTTATATGGTGGGATGTGGAATGACCTACACATGCATCAAAAGTGATATCTTGAACATTACTTTTTAAATCACTGTTCTCAACGGTAAACAGGACCCTTAAAATACATGTTAGTATTCCATTTTAAATTCATCCTCTTTAGTAATCACTCCAAATATTTTACAAATAACCTCTGTGACATCAGTTCTATTACTTCATCAAAACATCATGGAAAATACATTTCAAATAAATTTCTCAATATCTTTACAAATGCCTACGAAGGAGAAAATTATCAAAAATACTCTTCATAAATTAAGTGACGAGCACATCAAAACACCACTTTTCTGCGGGGGAGGGGGGCAGAATGAATTTTTGAACACTGTGTAGGTGATTAATTCCTAGTGGAGTCAACATCTTGGTTTCGAACCAATGTTGGCTCAACCTTATACATGCACGTAGTTATGTCGTGCCACGCTGGACTAACCATTCATGTAAACGTCACATGGATGTTGGCACAATGTTTCATTGAATACTGTCATTGCTTTTAACATCTTTAAACCGTAGATTTTATATGTTATACAAATGTGATCCTATACACTAACCCTTCACAGACAGCTGTTAACGCCATCCTAACAGTTGACTAGCAAATTACTATTATCTCAGCTGTTGTAAAACAAAAAAAAAAGAACAATCGTATGGATGTAATTCATACGGTTTTGTCAAAAAACATAGACTTACATTTTTGTACGTTCACACACGTATACACATATATACACGCACACACACGCACGTAAATAGCCTTCGAGATATATACAATCACTTATTTAGACGTAAAGATGTATTAATTTATATTGTTTAAAAGTTTTATATAGTTATTATAAATCTGATACATATTTACACACTTGTGTATGTTAATGCACACCACACCCAACACAACGTTGATTTATACAGATTAATATTTCTTTAATGTCATATTTCTGAAATGACATTGACATAGTCACTGCTGTATATCTCTTGTGTGTTTATCATGTCTATGTATCCATGTTACACGTGTGCTCTGTATATTGTATGTATTGATGTAACTTGTGTGCACGCTAACAAAACAAATTTCCAGAAACGGACAATAAAATCGAATAAGCCAGTTCGGTGTTCCAGTTTGAGCATGAGCAGAAAAAGGTCATTTGTACCGAGAGACAGGTTGGTTTTTAATTTCACTTAGATAAGCATCTGTAATGCTATGATTATTCATGGTCCTTATAAATGGTGCCTGCCAGTACATCCACCTGGCAGCAAGCCTGGTATTTGGCAATGTTAACAGAAAAAGTTTGTTAATGTATTTAAAACAGCACAATGAAATAGATGCTTCCCAAAGTGTTGATTTACGAACCATTCTGGTCACTTCATCTACACAGGTTCAATCTTTGTTAGAATACGAGTTCCATAAATTGATATGTTGGGCAAGCTGCTACATTATGTCGCTTTGAATTGAGTGAAGTGCCTAACCAACTGAGAAAAATGAAAGGTCATTTGTACCCATGTGCACATGAGCTATCTCCGAACTGGCTTATTGAATTGAATTGAAATGAAATTTCTTTTACCTCACGGCCTTAGTACACATCATTATATCAAGCAGCACTATTATCCTACCCCCCCCCCCAAAAAAAAAAAAAAAAAAAATCATTCGTGGCTTGTCAACGGACACCACCTGACGCTCACTCCACTTTTGAGGCTGCCGCGTAAGGCAGCCCATAAATAATCTGAACACAAGTGATCGCTGTCAGTGAAAGTGACCAGTGATTTGTAACTTTGATTGAAAAAGGCACCCTCCCGTGTACCAGGGAGGTGAGAGAATTTTAGTCTCGCCTCCCTGCTAATATACCAGCAAGGTGAGTCACCTCCCTGCTTATGTTGTACACGATATACTGAGTGCTGAGTTTTGTAAAATGATATACTTGCTAAATGGCTTGCTCATGTGAAACGTCTTCGAATAAAGCTCCAATTTACCATGTACGACTTGTGTCCTCACTTCTCATTTTCCTCTGGAACTTCGATTGATGGGAACGTGTTACTGTTGAGTGTATACTTGCAGTGCGAACAGAATAATACAGAAATGATATTCTTCATTAGAATTTCATCGATATTTCAGGCCCATGTTTACAATGAAATGAATTTGAACAAAATAAGCAGCCGAATTCTTATCTCTTGTGCTTCTAAATCATATTTTTCTTACACACAGTACAATATAGGCCTATATATACACATCATACCATGCGTAGCGTATTACTTGACATAGAATTCTGCATGAATATCTCAGAAAAGGCTTTCTGATTACTTAGTAACTTCAAGCCAATCCATATCTGCCTTACGCACACACTTGTGCTGCTGAATCACCTTCTTTTTTAAACACACACACACACACCTACACACAAACCCGTTGTTATGTTCGAATCTGATTCTGTGTTAGCAGACGACCATGCCACTGGTATATGTGTACATACTGTACAGTAGAAGTCCAAGCGCATGCGTACAAAACCAGCCAAGTACACTGATAGTCTTCGCTCAAGTGACACAATTGGCAATTTCGACGCGTTAGGGTTACGGAAAAAAAAATCGCGAGAGGGAATGGGGGGGGGGGGGGAATAATGGGGGACATGGAACAGATGATACGGAATTTTGGAATTTCCGTGCATGAAAGTTATCCGATGAATGATTCATTTGCCTCCTCTGCCGTATGCACTGTCTTCCAATTAAACCCTTGAGTCAAGCTTTAGGGCCTTTACTGTTGATTATGCTAAATGGAAGAATCAATTACTTAGCCATTTATATTGTGCATGTGTGTCTTTTTGTTGAAATTTTTGTTACGTATCTGTTGCCGGTTGTGGTGGTGGTGGGGATGATGATGATGATGATGATGGTTTTAGTGATAACGGTGTTGCTGCTGGAGTAAAATTTTCCAACTTCATAATTGCCTTTACTCGAGAAGCCAGTTTAAGGTGGCCTTTCAACTAGTATAGGCCTTATATTAAATTTCAATTGCAGATTTTCAAGCAATTACTTGTACCAGGTAATTCACCTTCGATGGTTTGAATGAACAGTTGTCTGCGTTGAAACGCGTACAAGTTGGAACAGGGAGTAATCGAACGCAGAAACTGTCACCTGAGGTATCATGATCATAAAGGACCTCAAGAGTTATGCCATTGGTCTTGTCTGTGTGTGTGTGTGTGTGTGTGTGTGTGTGTGTGTATGTGTGCATGTTTGTGTGTGTGTATGAGTGTACATTTGTGTCAGTACAGCTGTATCACTAAACTGCATTTGTTGTATAGAGTTTGTTCGGTTTCTTTTAGGAGGTACACTGAGGTACACTCAACCGTATGAATGTTTGTAACAGAGGGGGAAGCAATTTTTGTGACTCTCATCATGTTATGGGGGGAAACAGGGTGCGGAATGTGGAAAGAAAAACGAAAAGAAAAACGCAGCAAAACAGTCGTAAGACGGATGGCGCACACATTGTCGTAAATCAATTTCGACCGCTCGCTGCGTTTTCAACTCTGTGACCTAAAAAATAGAGCAATGCTATACATGTATAGCAAAGTGGAGTCACCATCCAAAAACACCCGCTTCCCTCCCAATTTTTTTTCAACCGGTTGAAGTAGCAAGGATAGACGAAAGCAGGAGGTGTATGGGAATCAATATGTTTAATACTACTGTACTTAGTCTGGCTTCCAGACCCTCTGCCCATACTATTTCGCTATCCATGATATTGACGCCCTCAACGTCGAAAACTAGTATAGTTTAAGTTGATTTTCTCGCGCCTTTGCCTTCGGCAAAGGCGGCGACTTCGTCGCCGCGGAGTCCAGTTGGCAAAGGGTCTGGAAACCAGACTATACTGTACTATAAGTCGTAACAGGTACATGTAGGTGGAGGTGTGTGTGTGTGTGTGTTTGGGGGGGGGGGGGGGGTCCTTCCCTTCCTTTGTATTGTCCCAAGCCCCCTTGAGCAAATAAAGGGCTAATTATCTGTACAATTCAGGTTAGTTAGCCATGTATTCATTGGCTTTTCGCTTCTTATAATATGACAAATGGACGCCATCAAGTCCCAAACAACTCCATGAACACAAAACAAACGCCAATTTAGCTTAGTCTTTTTTTTTTCCAGTTGCAACATTGCAGATGTATCCTGCAGATAGTTTTAGAAGTGATTCAGATCCACAACTTTCAAAAGTGTCGTTGTTTATCTTATCTATCTATTCGTATATTTATCCCTACTATCTATTCATCTATTTATCTCTACTTTTTCTTTTTGTCTATCTGTCGACTCTGTGTGTGTATGTATGTGATTGGGATTGAGAAAATAATTGAAAGTTCAAATCGTGCTGTCTATATAGAATTACAGTGATTTAATGTCCAAAGTCGTCTATAAAATATTCAAGTGAAGCATCCGGGTCATGAAGATCACAAAGTACTCAGAGTGTACTAAACCAAAATAACCCGTTGAGCTTTGAGGTCTGAATGTTAAGCTCCAATAGAAGAAAGTTTGTACCCATTCCCTTATGAACGCAGATCGATCTCTTACTAACATTTTGACACATATCATTATCAGTTTGATCTTTTCTTATTGATCGTGTAATGAGTTCTTTAGAATCAAACCAAGAGCATCACTCACCCTCTACATCACATGTAATTTTTCAACCAGGCCACAACTCATGTTTTCTATTCCCTACATGAATTCTGCTAGTTACATGTGAAGTTGTCTGTCAAGGAATAAGGTTCGAAAGGTCTTGATCTGTCATGATTGTAAAGCTTGATGATTGAAGGCAGGTGAAAATTAGTTTTGTGTGGCTTTGACTTCTTGCCGGTTATGGCTGTTGGTTTACTAAACAATCATTTTGGTTGTGTTTTTATTTTACATCATCATTTCTGTCGTTTGGAATGAAGAAGAGATCTAATTTCGAGCGTATATATGGTGCACTCCCGCCTGCGCTTTCAACAGATCAGTTATTATTTTTGTCGGTAGGTGACAGCATCCTCACATCAAGTCCGAGGTACATCGGAACGGGGGTATTCCCGGCATGCCTGGGCGGGAATTAGCGTCAGAGAACGCGTTAGCGCCACGTCGCACCCTGGGCATAGGTGTGCTTGCATTCTTTTCTCCAGGTAGGCCCTATACAGCTGGCGGCGTCAAACTGTTTGTCCCCACGAGTCGCGGCGAAAATGTCATGGTATAATAGGTGATGTACACGTGTGCAGATGCAGTAAACCACGTACAGTAGATTAGCACTCACATCAAAGGGCCAGTAAGAAACCAAGAAAACTTAATTTCTAGAGGAAGTGGATGCAAATTTAGAGCAGAGTAGCGCGATTAATATATTGTGCGGATATTGCCTTTTTAGAGGTATATGATATTATAACACTTGGCATCCCCATCGGGAAATATATCTTCCCCAAGAGATGATATTTTTCTTGTCCCGAGGGGAAAATACAACTCCCAGCTGTCCCCAGTTTCTTTCAAGTGATATTACAATAAGGAGCAAGGCAATATCTGTTAATGGTCTACATATTCGTTCTAGCTCAATATTTGAAAAAAAAAACTTTGTCTAACGAAATTAATATAGGCCTACACATACTTAATGATATGTGAATTTGCTATAGGTTGCACTTTGAATGTTTTTCGGTGTGGATTTATGACGGTGTGTAAATGACATAAACACCTGAATATATTAAATTCTTCTCTCCTCCGGTAATTAGAAGATTTAATAAAACTCATTCGCTTTCACTCTTGGCCTTCTCTCTATTCCCCTCGGCTGTTTATTATGTTTATGTAATAGGACGCCCTCATCTCATCGTTGCGTTAATAATGGGGCGTCAATCCAGGGATCCGTTTCATAGAACTTATTATCAAGAACAAGTTACGATAGTTGTTACAAGTTACTGAAATCCTTGCATCTGATTGGTTGAGAGCAAATTTGTGGTAGAAATGTGGCAGTTGTTACCGACAACACGTTTTGTGAAAGGGGACCCCGATCAAGCTTAATCTATAATTGTCATCGTGTTTGTTTTCTACAAAAACAACCCAACAAGCACAAATCAAATCAAGGAGACGCTCAATTCGCTCTTTATAGTGTGAAAAAGGACTGAAGTCTGCAAAAACCTATCATCATCCAGATGTCTGATACCGCCATACTAAATGTACAGAAATGCAGAGGTGTGTAAAGAGATGGTATAGTTTCGGTAGGGATGAGGCTTCAGGTTTCCAGATTATTTATGAGATAATGAGAAACCTCTTATGAAATATGAAAGAGCATAAGAAGAATTCAAAGTTTATTTGATGAAAATTGGTTTTGAAATGGCCGAAATCGAATCCGAATAGAAAGTGGGACCCATCTTTTTTGAGGATGTCTCAGCCATTTCAAAACCGATTTTCATGAAATAAACTAATGTATTCCTCATAGAATTGTATACTCTTTAACATTTCATGAAGTGGTTTCTGAGTATCTCACAAAAAGTTAAAAGCTAAATCCTCATCTCAACCAATACCATGCCATCCCTTTAAAATAAGAGTTTCTAGAAACTTGGAAAAAACGTAAATCTCATCTTATCGAGCTCGTCTCTTTGCAATGACTATATATCCTAACTGCGTCGTTGTTCAGTTTCCATCTTATCAACTCTGCTTTTTGAGACACTGAAGACTGAACAGCTGCTGATGGGAGCGGAAGAGTTGAGTGTGGGGAAAGTGCAACGATGACACGAATAACTTCAGGCAATGTGAATATAGGTCCATAGAGGGCAAAGAAAAGAGATAATTCGAATAATCAGACAGCGAACGCCCAGCACGATTGTCGCTCTTCGTACATGTCTCCCGACACGATTCATTTCCGGCGTGTTAAACGTGCCTTGCTCATTATAATTACGCCACCTGATCGGGACGGGAAACTTCCCTATGGCTGTCCCAAATCGTGTTCTCTTCAGAGGATGTCTGAATGACATACCGACGCATATCGATCGCGGAGGAAAGAATAGTTGATTTTTATCGGGAGTAAAGGCTCGGGTTTCCATCTCCAAGGGTTTGTTTCCATGGAGATGAGTTAAGCCGATGATAAACGGTTCGCGATATTATTAAAGAAGATCTAAAGAACTTTCGTACGATTTAGATAATTGCATGAATAGTGCAGGGCATTCCCCGCGCGGCGAAACATTCCCGCCTTCGTGTGTCGGAAGATAAAAGGGGGGTAAAATGGGGTCTCATGCTTCGAATCCCTCTCAAATTTGGCTCCGCCAGTATCCCACGAACATGCGACATCTGGCTCGATTAGCGTAGAGTCGAGAGTGTGGGGCTTGGTCTATTTCGATGTGTTTTGATTTGGATTGCCATTTCCATGGTGTTTCATAAAAGTCTACAGCCTGTACATACAAAACGCTCTATGTAGGCGCACTGTGGCATATTGGAAAAGACTCCTGACTCTCAGTCTAAGGACCCGAGTTCGAAACCAGTCCGGTGCTTCTACGTCCTTGGACAAGACGTGTTTTTTTTTTTTTTTTTTTTTACCCACCATGTCCATATTGAAAAAAAAAAAAACAAAAACAAAAACGAAAGACGTTATTTATTAGTCTTTTGCAAAGTGATTGTATGAATGGACTTTTGAAATATGTTTCCTGACGAGTTTTTGTAATGACAAGGCGCAATCGAAATATTAATGTACAGAGTTAAACTTGTAAATCTATAGATATAAGATAGGGAGATTAGAGAATGAGTGTTACGTAATAGCGGAGCGGTGCCTTTAATAATTTTATGCCCACCATGATTATGTGCTCAAATTGCAGAGTGGAAGATCTCTATTTGATTTAACATGTCATATCAAGCACGAGTAATATTACAATAACTGGCATTAGTATAACAAAATGACCATGCAGGGGGATGGCCGTCTCCCTGGGCAGACACCAACATCACGAGAGTCCAAGGCGTCTCGAAGTGAGTCTTGTACAGTGACCACTCCAAGTACTGTGTATACCAATTTGCGTCGAGGCCAGCTACATCTTGTATAGAGTCATCATTCATCTTCATTCTACACTCCATCCCATATAAACAAGGATCCACCAAGGCCTGTTGTCAGCAGGATTTGGCTGTCAGTGAAAATGTGTGAATCTACGTGTTTGAAGTACACACACCACTCACACATCGTTTTAGTGAGATGTGATGGAAAGTATGTACACGTATTTGATATGGATCATTCTGATTTGATGCATGTAGTACATGGTATATAATTCAAAGCAACTTCATGACTGTTATTATCTACATGTAGGTCTACATCTATTCCGGATGGAAATCATTACTAACAAAAAAGTACATTCAGGTGCGAGTTTCTTCACTTTGTCTCCCTCTAGTCTACAAATTACATTTGTTAAGATCGCAACTGCTGATCTGTAAATTAACAAACATGTCGGAAAAGGGGAACCAAAAAGAGACAAAGTGAAGAAACTCGCACCTGAACCTTCACCCCTCTGAATAATATCTTTCCTTCAAAAAAGTACATTCTTCCATAGTACGCCTATATAGTTTGCAAACAGAATGTCGTGGGGATTACTCTGAACATATTGGTTTTTTGTATTTGTTTTGTTAAGGTTTTTTTTTTCGTTCTTCTATCATGTGTGTTTGCGTGAGTGCATGTTTTGCTAATGTTATCCTCCTTGTTGTTTGATTCTTATTACTGCTATAGTGTGAATATCTCCCCCCCCCCCCCAACCCCCTTGATATGTATCTCTTGGCGCCGGTCCCTTGGCACAGTGGTTGTAATGCATGATGATTGAAAGCTGCACGCAGTAACTCCCTACTGTGATGTCGAACAATGGATGGAGACATTCGAAAGGAACCGGTTTATCAGACCGCTATGGAACGCCATTAAGGAAACAATACAAAATTCATTTCACTCCAGCCAATATTCATTTCACTTTTAACAAATACATTTCACTCACAAACATTGATTTTACTTTTTATAAAAATACATTTCACTTTTCACAATAATACATTTCACTTTTAAATTAAAATTCATTTCACTTTTCACAAAAATACATTTCACTTTTGCATTAAACCGCATCTCACTTTTCACAAAAATACATTTCACTTTTGAATTAAAATTCATTTCACTTTTCACAAAAATACATTTCACTTTTACATAAAGATTCATTTCACTTTTCATAAAAATACATTTCACTATTAGATACAAATTCATTTCACTCTTCACAAAAATACATTTCACTTTGGCGTACCATATCACTCAGACGAAACCATTTCACTGCGCTAAAACCATTTCACTCTGATAAAACCATTTCACTCTGATACAAAAAAATACGTTCCTCTTTTTTCCCGGCCAAAAGGTGGCGCCAGTCTGAGAGGAGTCACAGTGCCATGACACTTTGTTAGCACTGAGCTGAGGTGAGTAGCCGGCCAGCTGACCGGCTGGCTATGCATGCAGTACCTAGATTTACTGAGTAGCCAGTCAGTCGGCAAGCCCGAAAAAACCCGTCTAGAATATCCAAGTCCTCGCACGCGAGTTGACCCCGCAAGTCATAGAGAGCGCGATTGGAGAATCGTTTTGAAATGCTCATATCTTGGTCACTGAATTACGTTTTCACATGATTTTTCTTTTATTTGATAGGTAAAGGTTAAAACTTGGATGCTATCTTGTTGATTTTTCCAAGAATGACATGAAAGATTATCAACTTCGTCGCTAACTAATTGCAGATGTTCCGGAAATAATGGATACAGATATTCTTCTAAAATTCTCCTAAAAGTCTTCTTTTTCATCGTGGGGCACCAACAAAAGTTATATCATGTAAAAGGAATTTTATTCAGCTTTAAGATGATACCTAAAAGTGTAATGTGATGATTTGTAGATGGGTCAGCAGCCAGCTGATATCATAGGGATGTCATTCCTTTTTTTCTCGGCACGAAATCGCGAAGTACTGTACTGTCCCACATATAGAAATTGACGTGTGCCCTCGATGCCTTTGTACGTGTGTGTTACTGTATGAGCGACCCCAGCGTAAATACACGTGGTCAGTTTCGAGCGTCTAGCTGTGATATACTGTACTTGTGTCTGTCATTAGACATTACGTACTAATAGTCTACAGCCTCTTGCTGGGCCTCCCTCTCTCTCCCTCTCTTTTTTTGATCATATGTCTTGTTCTTGTTATTCATAATACAATGTATGTTTGTTTTGTTTGCTTTTGTCCACCCTTCTGATTTCGTCAACAGGAAGTGTCTGATTCTCAGTTTCATTCTGCCATCAATCATTCACATCACTCTCTCTCAATTCAAAGCATCCTAAGCATCCACTCAAATACATTATAACCACTACTTATACCGTTCACTCCGCTAAAGTGAACACAGCTACATTATATCGAAATTCCGCTTACATTATCCACTTTTTTTTTTACATGCTTGGTTATAACAACATTTTGATATAACAAAAGAAAGCTGTTGATCCCAAGGACTTCACTACATTACTTCACTCTATTACTATAGGCCTACCTAACTAGGCAGAGAAATTTACATTATCTCATCAATTAATAAAATACCTTTTTTTTTCATTAATAACAACAGAAAAAGGAGCACAATCCACAAGTTTTTTTTCTTTATAAATGTATATACATCTCCATATATATATATATATATATATATTTATTACATGTAAGTGTTGAAAGAACTACATTGCAGTTACGTTTCAAGGTATCCACCAATCTTCATGACAATGTATCACACACATAACAACAACAAAAAATAATACCTAAAGTAAGAGCTGCATAAGCAGTCTACAGTTTTATCTTCTTTTTAGCAGTATAGTCAAATGCAGTTTTAGATCATTTTATTTTTTTTTATTTATAACTCTCATTTATTTATTCATCAATTTACTGTATTAATTATTTTTAATTTATTTTTTGGTGGTGGTATTGGACTCAGTCTCCAGCCAAGTGGCATGTAAGAGACCTGCGAAAGGTACAACTGTCATCAGTCCTGTGAGTACATGGAGGAACGCGAATAGGATCAGTCTGTCTTGACTACGACACTGATGTACAGTGAACATTTCAACAACAAAAAAAAAAAAAAATCTTCTGGTGAAGCTCAGTAATAAGACAAGAGCAAATGAATGTACCAGGTAGTTTGAACAATTGCAGAGCTACATTGTATGGAGCAGATCTGTACAAATAAAATGCCGGCAAATTTTGACACTGACAATAAACAAACTATACTGATACCGATGTTGCACAAACATGAAACAGTTGTGAATATGGCTTGAATGTTATGTAAGTGAATAAAGTCAAGCAAGAATACCACAAATGTTTTGAGGCAATACTCTGTAAATTACATGCCATCTACACTTTGGCAAGGTTTCACTCAAATGATACATGTACAGAGATAACTTCATTAATAGTTCAAAATGCATGAATGTTTGAGGGTGTACAAATGCCTTTGAGTACTCTGAAGGCAGGTACACATACATGTATCTACTATAGTATTCACATCGCCAAGGTTTCACACACATGAATAGAGGGTGACAGTAAACTGGCAGCTGCAAGAGCAATTTGAAGGTGTACATGTATACATATGAAGTGTACTTACTGGAATCAAAATGAAACATGTACAAAATATATAAACTTCATCGACAGTCCAAACAGCAGAGAATGTTTTGAAGGTGTACATATGCCCTTAAATACTTTGAAGGCAAGTACAATGTATCTATTGGTCACACTGCCAATGTTTCAAACACATGAACTGGCAGCTGCATCAACAATTCAGAAGTGTACATACTACATATGAAGCAGGGGCGGATCCAGGAATTGCGTAAAGAGGGGACGCGTTTACAAAATTAAAGGGGGGCGCATGCACCCCTCCCCCATTTTTTTCTTTTAATTTCTTTTGTTTAAACAAAAATAAAGGGGGGCGTATGCACCCCTCCCCCCATTTTTTTCTTTTAATTTCTTTTGTTCAAACAAAAAATAAAGGGGGGCGTGCGCCAGTTGCGGTCCTAACTGGATCCGCCAATGTATGAAGTACACTTACTGGAAACTAAACAGATAAAAAATCTAAAGTAACTTTAAAACATCAATATTACTGGAAATCGAAGCAGACAGATTAGATTTGGCCTTATAGCATCTTGCAAAACATCTATGTGAAGAAATCTTTCATTCCCAACTTTAGCATTGACTGTATATAATCTTATCTGAAATGTCAAAAGGCAAACTAATCATCCCAACATCTCTGTCAACTGAATACACATGTACAGTACATGTACACAAGCAGTATCATACACATTTAAAATATCTGTGTGTCACTCTCTTCATGGTTATAACTGAGTGAATGATACAAATGTGTATTCGAACCCCTTACCAGTAACAACACTCGACAACCCTGGGGTAGACTACAGGCCAACATGAAACCCCCCAGGTGTTATAAAAATCTGCTCATCTTACCTTTCACAAGGTCCACAATTTTACTTTATAGGTATCTAATAAGAGCATGCCCGTTCAATGCGAACATGTTCAAAATTTTGGTTGATTTGGGGGAAGTACTAATGTAATGTATCATCTATCTAACTGTTGCATCAAAATCTTCATCTTCCTTATCCCTTCTTGACCGTTCAATTCCTTTTGGTGGCATACCTTGTGTATCTTCCTGATCGAACAGAATTCTTACATCTTTGAAACCTCTTCTGAAATGGGTCACAACCAAAATATTAGCAATAAAACATGCATACATGTACTAACTAAACCTCTTATAGTGCTTCAGTGATGATGTACAAATTAAATTCATACCTTCAGCAACAAGACATGCCCCTGTCGAGTAATGGCTGTACGTCCAGATACTACTTCATACTGTACAATGTACTTGCTTCCATAACATTTATCAAGAATATCATGAAGGATAGTTTAATCAGGGCTCATAATTCTGCCATCTGTACAAACTCCAAAGTAATTTAAATGCACATAATTTAACATATACTATCTTGCATAGTTCCACACATTGATGTATCTGTAATGGTCGAACTTCACATTTACTACAACAACCGTGCTTTTCAAAGCACGTACATCCTCTTTACTAAAAATGTTACCGTAAAGATGAATGAAGTTGATATACAGTAACATACTGTAATATGTTACAATTGTATATCAACTTCATTCTTCCTATTGTATCATATCACATATTTAGCACCTTTCTGAGGTAGGTTATCATGATCACATACTGCTCTAGGTTTTTCAATGAAATGAAAAAGTTGACAGGTGTACTAATCAGTTGTTTCTATTCTTGTGAGGAAGTCACTCAGCGCTTGCAAAACAGCACTGCTCTCCTTGATAAAAATCTGTCAGAGATTGAATGGTACGTGTGCATCCAAGAAAACAAAATACACTATAGAACTGACAGTGTAGATCTTCTCGTTTATGTCATGCAGATTTTCCTGGAGGCCACAGAAAAGAGAATCACCTTAAATATGCATGTTCCATCGGTGTGATGTCAGGTACTGGGGATACCTACATATACAATGTGACACAAATAGAGAAAATTAATCATAGATGATATTATAAACCATTATTCACAATAACATGTCCGAAAACATTATGTTGGAGTAAACCCCAATTCAAGCAGAGAGAAACTACAGACATGCACTGTACTATGGTAAACATATGAAGAGTCTGTTCGCAAAAACCGATAAGTCCATTTTTGAAGATTTTCAAGTACGGTCTCTGTCATAAAGTACAAAATAACACCTTTTAAATGAGATATTGGTCACTACATAAAAAAGGGCATTTTTGAAGTTATGGTCAAAAGAAGCAAAAATTTTCTTAGTATTCTCTTTATTTTTCCTGACCTTTAATCGCAAATATCTCCATTTGGCAAATATGGACTTATCGGTTTTTGCGAACAAACTCTTCATATTATTCTGAGAATAATTGCATTCATTCAGACATCCTCGTAAACTTTATTGTTACAAATTGTAGATGCGGAAGACTAATAATACATCTCTATATTTACTGACAACCTGTATACCAACTTGAAAAATTAAAATAGCCTGGTACTTGCAGCCGGGTCAACTCTTAAACATGTCATGAAAATTTATGTTTACATCAAATACTAGAATCGCTCTTGTGCCTTCTTTCTCCATGCGAAAGAAAAAACTAATAATAATAATAATATCGAATCTATACTGTTCTCTTTTGTAAAGTGATGAGTAGGTGCCTAAATCATATAATAATTAACTACTAGTGGAAAAGTGAGCAAAGAAAATGGGATTCCATCGGGATTCGAACCCGAGACCTCCGGATTGCTAGACCGGTGCTCTACCGACTGAGCTATAGAAAACCCTAGTACAGTGTTCGTCCCAGAAACCCTTAATTCTCAATGCTCGGGTGGTCAGAAGCTATAGCAGTGTGTTTGTGTGTGACACACACGCACACACTTGAACCTGGCATAAACCCGAAGGATAATTCAACTTGGGGATAAATGCGAGGGATCACCAAAGTGATGCAGCTTTTTGAGTTTGTAACAAATAAAGACAGAATAAACTGACCAGAAGAATAATTAACTACTAAGAGATGAAGACTAAGACCCTGTTTATTATAGACAGCATACAAATTGTACACTGTACAATTTTTGTGAATAAGTTGTAAATTCAAATTTACAAATTGCCATCGCCACATACAATTGTGTAGGCCTACCGCCACCGGCCTACACTGACTCACTGTACACAACACACGATATCACGAAGTTCCAATTGAGCGAATGAACAACGCTAATTTCAATATATGGGACTGAACCTGCACCTCCGCAGAGATCGTTAACAACGGTGCATTTACGGTCCGAAAAAGTCCCCTTCCGCACTAGATGCGATCACGTGACCTTCCGGAGGGCTAGAATACATTATTTGGCCTCTAAAAATGCAATCTTCAGGCCTAATTTTTAACAAGTTATGCTTCTAGGGCACCGTCGATCTTGGTATCTGCGTAAAGCACGAAGTATTGCCGACCTGATGAACAAAAAGTCACATCAATCCCCTTTTTAGATGGGTCAGCAGCCAGCTATAAACACGGGAATGTTTTGAAAGGGGAAAAATACTATGTCAACTTCGAGATACTATTTAAACGGCAAAAAAATACTCATTTTGAACCGGAAAAAATAGCATGTCGATCACAAGAAGTCAGACATCAAACTTACCCCACAACATCGCTGTTGAAAAGCGTTGTAAAACACACGTTAATTATTCAGCAAGTCAGGCGTAGATTCAATTCTCGATGTAGTATGCATGTAACGGCACGAGCGTGCATAATAGGGACTTTTCGATTTGCACGTTGAGCCAGGCGTCACCCTGTTATGACGTAGTTTTTACGTACTGCGCATGCGCGAGTGTCGACCCTCGGCTCATCGCACAAATTTCGAACGCGTTAACCCCGGTTATCACCGTCCACCCAAATCGGTTGCGCCGCGCTCAACCCACCCTTGCTATGACGTCACACTCCTCTCGGGTATCGTGCGATAGAGCACGATGACTCTCGGGAAATCCGTGCTCAGTTCACCTGTTTTCCTTTTTCTTTCGAGAGAATATCTATATTCTAATTACATGAAAGCTTATGATCTTGATACGTCACAGCAGCAGCGCTGACATACAAACTACAGCCTCTGGTACCTACTTTATTTGCCCGTTTTCACTGTTTCGCACTTTGCAACTGCCTACCGTAGTCCCACACATGCATTTACACGTAATGCTGTACGCAAACAGATTTTGGTGCTTTTGTTTTTGGCCTAGCTAGTGCAGCAGTGCATTTGCCTAGTAGTCTTACCATGCATCATGTTTTAAAATCCACATAATTCCTCCCAGGATACGCAGCTAGTCAAAGACAAAACAAATATTACAAGTACAGAAACGAGTCACAAATTCCGCTTATATGCACGCAAGGCACAGGGCCTGGTTGCCTCCTGCACACGCCACGAGACGTGACGCCGGCGCCCGAAATCGAAATGTGTTTTAGCAGCGGGTCAACGTACAGACGTGACGCCTTGACGTACGGTTGCGCTCGGCGGCACGTCCTTCTCGTTCACCCAATCGAAAACTCCCTATTAGCGAGTGAGGCCGAGGCGAGGACCGTCGACTGCTAGCTCGCCTCGCGTCGCTTCCGCGCCAGCGTAGCGCGCTAAATCTAGGTACAACTGTACTGCATAGCCATCAGCCGGCCAGCTGGCCTGCCACTCACCTCAGCTCAGTGCTTAGTGCCATGGCACTGTGACTCCTCTCAGACTGGCGCCACCTTTTGGCCGGGAAAAAAGAGGAACGTATTTTTTTTTTTATCGGAGTGAAATGGTTTTATCAGAGTGAAATGGTTTTAGCGCAGTGAAATGGTTTCGTCTGAGTGATATGGTACGCCAAAGTGAAATGTATTTTTGTGAAGAGTGAAATGAATTTAAGTATTTAAAAGTGAAATGTATTTTTGTGAAAAGTGAAATGAATCTTTATGTAAAAGTGAAATGAATCTTTATGTAAAAGTGAAATGTATTTTTGTGAAGAGTGAAATGAATTTGTGTTTAAAAGTGAAATGTATTTTTGTGAAAAGTGAAATGAATCTTTATGTAAAAGTGAAATGTATTTTTGTGAAAAGTGAAATGAATCTGTATGTAAAAGTGAAATGTATTTTTGTGAAAAGTGAAATGTATTTTTATAAAAAGTAAAATCAATGTTTGTGAGTGAAATGTATTTGTTAAAAGTGAAATGAATATTGGCTGGAGTGAAATGAATTTTGTATTGTTTCCTTAATGGCGTTCCATAGACCGCAACCCAGCGAGCAAGCTGCTAATTTGTAACAAATGTTAGTTCTAGAAGGTATTAGCCACACCCGATCAACTTTCAAACAAGTCATCACGTAGGTAATCTGATATGATGTGGAATTTCATTTTTTTTTCCAAAATGCGAACGCAAAAGGGGAAGTTAGATAAGCTGACAATAACCATGGAGCTATAGCTCCATGCAATAACAGAAGGAATAACCTCACAAGAATATGGTCCGTTATAGGACGTTCTTAACTCTTAACAGAGTACTTATAGATGTCACCTTTTCACACTAATTTAACTTCTTGGGGCGAAATTCGTCGAGGATTATGGATTGAAGAAGATGCCTCACAAAGAGTCAAGAAAACTCATTATAGCACCAAGGACTTGGTACAAAGCAAGAATCCTCAGACCCAATCCTTTTTTTCCCCTTTGTGCTGAATACTCGGTGAGTCTTGACAAACGCGCTTGAATCCCTGCATGTTAAAGGGATGGTATAGTATTGGTTGAGACGAGGATTCAGCTTTTAACTTTTTTGTGAGATACTTTGAAACCATTTTATCAAATGTTAAAGAGCATACAATTTCAAAAGGAATTCAAAGTTTATTTGATGAAAATCGGTATTGAAAAGGCTGAGATGTTCAAAAACATAGTAAAACAAAGCGATCTTAACAAAAGGTGGGTCCCACCTTTTATTAGGGTCGCTTTGATTTGGCCATCTTAGCCATTTCAAAACCAATTTTAATCAAATAAAATTTGAAATCCTCTTAGAATAACCATGCTTTTCATATATTTCATAAGATTTTTCTTATTTTTCTGACACTCGTGACGAAAGGGGTTAATCCACCGTCGACCTGCAGTGGCTGTCTCTACAGAAGAATTAGGCTACCTCTACGCGAAGGATGATTGGAGAAGTGAGATTTACAGGTGTTTAATGTAAAGGAGGAAAATGAAGAGAAGACTGTAGTATAGGGCCAGACCAGATGGCATTTAGCGACACATCGACATGGGGCATGGCCTGTTCCTTGTAAACGTCTACCGTTCCGTCGGGTCACGTATACTGTACATTCGGGCCCTTTTATCTTTGCCTTCAGTTGTTGCCTTCTTCCCATGCTTTACTCTGGAGGGCTCGTTGCCACATGTTTCTCTATCCATGAGACCCAGAAAACGTGCTCCATATTATTACACGCTTATATCTCCCCCCCCCCCACCTTCTTCTCATATTTCTCTGCTCCGGCCTCCTCCCCGCTCCCCCACCCCACCCCAACTCAAACATTTTGCATCTGCATGTATCATAATACTTGTAATTCCTCACAGACTTACCTACGTGCAACAGCGTTAAAGTTAACGGTATATACCATGATTGCTTTGGAAAATAATCCTGTTCTTTGTAATAGGCTCAGACGAAAGTGCATAGTACATGTAGTTCTTTAGGAGTAGAAGAAAGTGGAGGCAGGACATACAATAGTTTTCTTCCTGCCGTTTTTCTTTTCTGCTCCCCCGCCCCCTCCTCTCTCTCTCTCTCTCTCTCTCTTGGGCAGGGGTGGGGTCCTTTCTGTGTAAACGTCAGACTTCTGTATAATTGATTAATTCGTCTGTGGAGAATGGGATTTGGATGGGATTTGTAGGATTAGCACGTGGGGATTAGGCGAATATTCAGTCGTTGGGCTCAGTGAGGCGTTACAGTATGTAGTTATGTGTCGACAACCGTAGCTCTCCGCGTGTATATAATGGATTGTGCCATGGACCTTGTTGTATGTCCATGATTGTACTGACATTATAATCAAACACCCGTGTACACTGCGCAAAATACGATGCGTAATGATATCATGTATCATGATATCATCTCTTTGATCTTATTACGGGTCATATACGACATTAGCACTGACTTTATAAACAATGGTACTTATCCTGAGGGCGAACGTGTTTTTCTGGCCTTGACCTTGAATAATTAGCCCTGATTCAATTGTCACAATCTCTTTCATGACAAGCCAACACATATCTCCGCCAGCTCCAGTAAAGACGCTCTTGCATTCTTGTTATGTTCTTCGGCTTGTCTGTTTAGCTGAGGTTTATTTTTTGTTTATGATATCCTGCTAAAGACTGGGCGTTGACAACTAATTAAGACTCCTCCTACTTCAGGGTGCCTACTCATTGTCACTGAATGTCAGTCAAAATGAAGTGGATCCTGGATAACGAGTTGAGGAAACTTTGAATCACAAACAAGAAATGGACACACAGCCAAAAATTGAATCTGCTAATAAAGAGGTAAGAGATGAGGACGCCTAAAGTTTAAACGATCGGACCTGCAGCTCCAGCAATCATTTTTATGAGGAAGATGGAACTTTTCCACTAAACCTCCTTGTTTCCATTTTCTGGGTCAGTGCGGGTCACACCGGTTCAAGTAACAGTTGTCTCTCAGACATAATTCGGCCTGGATTAAACCCCAACAGCCTGTCGAGTGCGACGATTTTATCTCATGCTTGCGGGTCATCACTAGCTCCTGCGTTTCATTATGGTCAACATTCTGACCAAGGGAGGTGTCTCCCACCCCCATGTTCTGTCAATGGAGTTCTATGTTCTGAATTATCGAGGTATGGAGAGGGTCCATGCACTTTCCGGGTCAAATCAACTTTTTTGCGTGGGTTTGTTGTATTTAATGGTGACGGGTGGCTTAGTCCGTGTTTTAATGAGTAAGGAACATCATTTGTTCTTCAACGGTAAAGCACCGCGTCCCCTGTGCCCAATCCGTTGCCTCTGATTCCAGAGAAGAACCGACAGGTTTCGGCAAAGTTGGAATGTTGATTACTATGTGTATTACTGCAAGTAATTGATCACTCCTTCGTGAGTGTGAAAGAAGTTGACCCAGACGATAATTTATTGATATCACCGCGGCCGCTTGATGGAAGTGCTTCCTCCCAAGAGAACGGAGGGAGCCTAGGGTACAAGGATGAATGTTGCACACTGTACTCTGACTTTGACGAAAATCCTATCATTCCTTATCAGAGTAGAAGGACCTTTCGTATTTCAAGATGATCGGATGACACTTTCATCATTTGGAAATAGAAAGAGGAAAGTATTTAGAGGCTTTTTAAAACTCACGTTGATAAACTAGATAGGTGTTTGTTTGGTTTTTTTCACTAGAGCCGGGCAAGTGTTGATATTCGTTGAACTTGCAATAAGTATAATTTACCTTCTTTATGCTAGATTTTGTCTTCAACAACTTTGCTTTGAAAATTTCAAATACATGTACATGTATAGGCCTATGTACATGTACTCGCTTGCAAGACGGGCGAACATGCAAGATCCTTCCTTCGATTCATCGTTTGGTTCAATGTTGTTATGTTTTCTGATGTGGTCTTGCTCGGCAGAAGGCAGCCCACTCCTTGCAATTATGAGCAGCCAACGTCACGTACTTCACGCCGGGCGCTCCGCTGCGGTTGGCTCCCCGACGTACTGTTAAAATCAACACTACACCGTTACTCCTCGCTGTGCCAGACACTGCAGCGTAAATCATCAATTCGGTGACAAGTTGTATCAAATTTTTGGCGGGTGGCAAAGTCCTCGCCTCTGGACGAGCCCGACACCTTGATTTTAAACCACATGATTTTAGCATTGAGCCAAATAGCTCCATGATTTTAGCAAAGAGTTATCACAGTGATAACACAACTCCTTGATTTTGATAAGGAGAAAAGGGAAGTACTGGAAAAAAAACCTAAAGTACATGTGTATACGATTTCGCACATATAGAATATTATACATTAATCCCTCTGCAAAACTTGAAAATCAGCTCGCTTATAATATGTCCTCATATCAGTCTTACCCCCAAGTAGATTAATTTACGAAAGCTCTTCAGTATTTATGATGCCATGATTAAGATGTTTATCGTTCGAGCACTGGTGGTATCGTGGACAAGGCTCCAAGACTCGCTAAACTGTGCATACCCGAGTTCAACTCCCGTCCAGCTTTCTTGAACAAGACGTTATTACCCACTTGATCCAGATGTGTAAATGGTTACCTGGGCAGTGATGGTGACACTGGTGCGATGATAATGACATGACTTCTTGGAGAAGGGTTCACACACAAAGCCACTCAGGGTTGTGGCTGACGTCATTTAATTACTATAATTGTAATATACCATCAATCACATCATTCTGTAGATCGTTTGTTCCAATTAATAACCGTTAAGTTCTCATACTTTCAATCACACATTCAGCCACACACTCAATAACACACTGCACACACACACACATACACACACACACACACACACACACACACACACACACGGTAACATCCGTCAAGGTGACCCATTAAATTTCTCTACGAGCCACGGGATTTGGCAAGAAAAGGGGAAGATTCAATATCAGTTAATACCATAAGCCAGATAGATGTGCTGCTAACAGGGATTAGCTCAATGGGAGAAAAAGATCCCTGAATCGTATAAGCATTCTGAGACGTCCTGACAGCTGTGTTCAGTCAGGTTTTTCGTATTCAAAGGAATTACTAGTGAATATATTTGTTTATGCCAGCAGAGAAGGTATCTTTATAGAAAAATATCTATATGCAGTTAGCAGGAGATCTGACAAATTCTAGTGGGAATCTGACGGAAAAGATTTGAAGACCTACACAAAGGTTTCTATTCCTCATCATCGAATCTGGTAAACTCCTATCTTTGATCTATGAATGCCAGAGAAGAGCTGAAGAGATGATATTTATCATCGGGAGAGGCAAGCATTGTTTATTTGCCGGGTATCGTATATCTGAATCGGAGTCCAGGGAATCCGGTTTCACCAGCAAAAATAGGTCGTTTTCATCTACCTAAGTGGCAATACGGGGTTGATGCTGCGAACGATGTATAAATTCACGTAAAAATGAGCAGCGGGTGCAGCAGGTGATGTTCGTTTGATATTTTTGAAAGTTCACTGATCCGAAAATGAAATAAAGTTCGTTATTCCGAAGGTTCGTTATTACGATACACACAAATTCCCCATATATAGAGGTTCGTTAATCCCACAATGAAAAAAAAAAAAGATTCGTTAATCCGAAGATTTGTGGCGTTATTCCGGAAGGTCATTATTCCGAAAATTCGTTTAAATCACTTGAGAAGATTCGTTAATCCGAAGAATCGTTAATCCGAAAATGAAATAGGGTTCGTTAATCGAAAATGTAAAGACGATGCCTTCAGCATTCGGAGTAACGAACTGTAATCATGAACAGCAATGATCTGTTGGTCACATTCAATTTTCTTCACATATTGCATGGGATTCTTTGATGTACAATCGGGAAGTCATATTGCAGATAGCTCAACGTCGTCGGTATTTAGTGCAACCCCCTCTCCTTTACAGTGTACAGAGACAAGTTTTATTCCAAATACCTATATAGCTCAAGAGACATTGAAATCGTCATCTCCTATGTTTCGTTTTAAAGCAAACCTTTATAAGTATGGGTTTAATAGTCCGTAAATTTCAAGATGAGGCTTTCGAACTATTAAGCAATGTGTGCCAATGGATTGATTTTTCGTCACCACAGGAATCGATTCTAGAAGTTTAAAGAGTCTTCGAGAGGTAGGGTATCAAGCCTCGTAATACTTATTCTTTAATTTACTGCTGCTATCATATAGGCCCTAATGATTTATCGAGGTGTGTGCAATGTATGTGTGTGTGGGGTGGGTTTTTTGTGTGAGTATGTGTCTATATGTGTTGCTTGTCGGTTGCTACGATACTGTATTTTGTTGGGAGTCTAGAAAGGTTCATTGTATGTACAGGTGTGTGACTCGCGGCAATTTGTCAAAACACACTTTAGCTGAGCGCGATGTAGGTTAACCTGACCTCATTCCCTATCAACAAAGCCAAAATAAAGGAGGGCCAACCAGGATAGGATGATGTTATACCCTCTCGATGATGACGTGTTTCCTTCATGGAAAACTTCAATTGACTTTCGCCACATCCAAAAACATTCGGAAGAATTTTCGAACAGATGAGCAAGTTTGATGCCCTGCGAAAACCTCATGAAAGGGTTGAGTGCTCGTGAGGTCCTCTACATGTCCTCCATTTTTAACCCAAAATTGGCAGCTTCAACTGTAAATTGGCAGCTTGTCCCGTCGTCGGAGTCACGTGATCCAACCAGGTCGGATGCAGCCAAAACAGACCTCGCATGAGGACAGCTTCTTCCCAGTGACATCAGGTATACACGGAAAAGTGAACAGGAGTTACAAGTATGTTGGTTGCTGTTACGGTGTTTTACCCCTTTTCACGGGGATCAAAGCCTTTTCGTTTCATCGTATCGAACGCTGATATTTGAAACACTCAGATGGGAGAGCGCATCTCTCCCGACTAACTGTTGAGGTTTATGATTGTTTTTTCCCCAACCAAAGAATCTTTACTCATTTCTCAACACCAGTATCATCCAGAAGGTCACGAAGTACGCCCCACTCCCTGATGTACGACCTCACAAGGAGCCCTTATTTGCAAGTATCTTTCGGATTCTCAAGCAGGAATCAATTGATTACAAATATTATTTGACACTGATAAATACTTCAGTAAAAGTAACATACACCTCTTTCATAAACATTTTTCAGAGCAAATGGATTACGTTTACCACAAAGAAGGAAAGGCAACGAAATACGTCCGTCGTATTTTCACCGGTAAAATTTGGTTACACATCCTGCTTGACACTGCAGACCATCTTTCGATGAAATTCGATTGCAAACGTCTGCAGTGAAGAAGCTGTTTGAATAAATTGGGTAACGCATTAAATAGTTTACATGCTGCATATTGGAAGGAACATTTCTTGTAATTATTGTATAGTGGCAGGATGCTACCAAGTTGGCGCGAGCAGCTCTGTTTTCAATGAAGATCTTGAACTTTCACAAAAACAAAAACAAAACTCGGAAGACCAACCCGAAGCAAGGTGACTCCCAACCGAGGAAATATGTCCATTATCATCGCACACCACGACCGACAGCAGAAGTTTTAGTCGCCAGAAGTGGATTCTAGAGGAGTAAAAACCCTGACAGACTTGTTGAAAATTAAAGGACCAGTTCACCCAAAATATATGTGTAGGATTGAGTAAATGCAGCGATATTAATTGAACATACAGTATTATTGGAAGTTTGAGAAAAATATAGGACAATTAAAGTTTCAGTGCCGCCATCGCCGGGTGATAAGATAACAACAGTTTGTGACGTCAATGCATGACAACAATATAAAGAAACTATAAACAATTCAAAATATTTGTACATTCCTTGCAAAATGAAAGAGCACTTGACTTACCTCTTTCCGAAAGCAGGAGAAACAATATTACTCTTAACATATGGCAGTAACAAGTCTAGAAAATACTGTATGTACTTTTCATTCGAATTATAAATAATTTTGTGGAAATTCTCTCTATATTATCTTTCTATCGCTGTCCTGCAATGATGTCACAAGCTGCTGTAGTCTTCTCATCTAGAGATGGCTGTACTGAAACTTAATAATTTTCGTAACTTTTCAACGGATCGTCCGATTTTCCTCAAACATTACTGATTTTTTCTTCTACTATTGCTGCATTCACTAAATACACACCTTGTCCTTTAAGGAGAGAAGTCGGAGACAAAAAAAAAATATATATATATCGAAGAAAAAAACACAGCTGCTCTTGGTGACGGGAGGGGGGTTCTTTTCCTTGCGTGTCATATGTGCGTGCATATCTGTTGTTTGTGTGTGTTTGTTTGTTTGCCTTTCCGTTTGCTTGTATTGCTGCTGTGTCTTATTTGTCACTGGTCTAATTCGTATACTTGTAGTTGTGATTCTTGTGGTTATCATCATATATAAAGTTGTCACCATGCCAAAAGAGAAACTCATATCTCCGTCACCTTCGAGACCTGACATCATCACTCATCGTTGACATTCTTCTTTTCTCATCGTTTGTCACAACTGATAATCGAAACCAGCTCCAAGATACTGATGGCAAATGAGAAACTTCCCAGACGTTCATCTTTCCTGCATGCTTGTAACATCGCGGCGATAACAATATTATTATACAGACAGCAACATCTTGGCACGGAAGCCAGGGGACAATCTCATTAGCTATAGAAGTACAAGTAATAGAAGTAAAATTGTGTTGTTGAAGACGGAATGGTGTATATTGGTCTTAATGGTTGATTCACACATTATTATTGGCTTGTATTGGAGACCAAATTTGGGGATCCGATGAAAATAATATAGAAATGATATAAGAAAAGCCATGTACACTGGCCTTTACAAGTAATACAACGGCACATAGCGAAGTCTTTAGTAGGAGGTTGTGGAGTTTTGTTTAGTGTATAATGTAATGTAGTTTTGTTTTGTTTGGTGTAATGCTAGGGATATTCATGACTGTTGTGGGGAATTCCGTGCTCTCTCTTGCGTGGAATATTGGAATATAACGTCTCCGTCGTCATCTATGAAATTAGAAACCACTGGGGAATCTACCGTCAACTATATTCCTTCAAAAGGGGTAAAACCCCCCACTTGTTAAATGCCTCCTTTCTGATCAGCTATGTCTTTTCGTCTTTTTTTTTTTTACTTTCTATACTCATAACGTTCTCTTTCTTTATTCTATTTGCGCCTTACAGAGCATTCTACAGAGTGGATTTGGCGAATAATAAAACGTATCTATTATTATTATCATTATTATTATTATGACGAAAGCGGGGAATACCAGCGTGGGCGTTGTCCCAAATTGCACTACAGCAAAATCCAAAATGATGTCTCATCTGCTGTATGTAGAATATAATAGAATATTATTCATGCCATGAAAATTGCAAGCTCCATTTCGTAAATCTGCTGTAAGACTACTTGGGGAAAGAATGGGCATTACATGGTTTCCGTTGTCACCAGTCCGGATGAAATGATGTAGAATAAGAGGTGATGAAAAACACGCAACTGAATTTTAAACGTCGCGACGCCTTCATAAAAAAAAGAAAATATGATAATGTCTTAATACGACCTATTAAATTTAGAGGCGTAGTTTTGATTCTAAGGAAAGTCCAGAACATAAACATAATTATGTATACGATCGTGTGAAGCTTGGCCGAATGATCGGTCTGTAACTTGTTGTCGAGGATAATATGTTTCGCGGAGACTACGTCTGCGTGTTCTATAATGTTGTTGATGTTGTTATTGTTAGGTTGTTGTTGTTTTGTTCAAATCAGAGCAGAATTTCAAAGATAATGATGAATGCTGTGATAAAGGGCGGGTATGAAGAGGAGAAACAATTTTAAAACAGCAGATTACGTGAGGAGAGTCTCATGCCACGTCAGCTGGAGGGAAAATCGATGCTCAACAAGTACCGGTAAACCCTTTTGAGAGGGATCTTGATTTGATACTGCAAGAACAGAACAATTATCATTTGAGCCATATAAACAAACCATGACCATGTAAGCAAAGCAGGTTTATTTCGCTGACAAAATGTCTCCCCGAATGTTGACAGAGGTGACGGCGTACTGTGCTTCAGTCACATTTTATCCCCCCCCCCCCCCATCTATGCCCCCAAGAAATTCGGCGCACAATTATTATCCTACCCTGCTTTGATGGAGTATTGTACCCTATACAATAGTCATTTTCATTTGTTTTATTCCTTAATTAAGGTGCATGTATGTGACGTCCTTGCTGTCTGTTTGCATTTTTGACTTGTCTCTTTCGTGTGGTTGTTATAATGTACAGTATATCGTGGCCGGTTTTGTTTGTTTGCTGTTGTTGTTGTTTTTCATAGGAGCTTAGGGCTGCTTTTTGGCCTGTTATCGTGAAATAACAATCAAACAGTTTATATGTCTCTTGTTATTCTCTGTAATGGTATGGTTCACGGGAAAATAACATGAGTCAAAATGTGATGTCGGAAACACTGACTCGTTAATGCCGGGCGAGATGAACTTCTAAGAGTTTATTCTCAGTTTGTGCCTCGGACTTCAGTTAGTTTGGGTGATGATGGTTTGTTATCACTGGTTGCATTTCAAGATCAACACAAACAAAAATTATGTATAATATCTGCAAAAGTGGTTTTGCAGTTACTTAGTGAACACATGGTGGCAGTATTCTTTAATTTCGTAAAAGACGCATAATTCGATGAGATTCGATTGTTGGGTAGAGCGTGTGTACAGTGTGACATTTCGGCCGTTGTACACTACAACGTTTTATGTCTGTAAACCACTCTAATCTATGGCTTGCGAAATCAATTGACAGTGATTAGCACCCCCGTCCGGAATCTCCAAATTTGACGCTGAGATTAAAGATTGCCTCCCTTTAGCCTCCGGAACGGGAAATCCAGAGCAACATAAATGTACTGATTCAGACTCTTTTTTTTTATGTCCTCGTGATAACTGTCGAAACGTGTGCCCTGTTCTAATGATTACGTAAAAGATTGAGAGAGGCGATAGAAACTTAGTTTCGACGTTCCGATAATTGAGAGCACGTTGAGTGGGAAGGGTGCACCAAGAAAAGCTCCTTGGGTGCACTGTGACTGAGTGAGACGTACAATGACGAAGCAGTTTGCTCACGTCTTTATGGTTGCCACCGGTCCCTGGGTTACGGAGATGAGGGCTTATGCCTCGCCCCAGAGCCCACCTGTCATCAATTTGTTTATTCCTGAATACATTTCCATACATTTATCAGTGATTTTTTTTTTTTCTATCTGCTTTTGCATTCCTTCATATCTGGGCTTCATATACCTGATTTTTTTTTTTAAATGAATATATTCACTTTTTTCATTGATTCATTTACTCATCTTCTTGCTAAATATCAGTCCTTAATTTGAGAACACGTAGTCGACTTGACAGAAGCTGTCACTTTGCAAAATCAGGAGTTAGAAGTCTCACGTGGTAAAACGGAAGCATTCCGTTCACTTGGCAATGGGCAATTCCGCGAAAAATGTTACTTTTCCTAAAAATCCCAAATCTGCAATAATTTGACAAATACATGTGCAACAGGTACACATTTAGTATCAAATGCTAGAACTTGTCAAGTTCTTTCATTTGAGTGGTATTTTGATACAATTGAAGTGCATTTAGGCATTCTTTTCTTTAAAAAAAAAACCTCATTTTTGGGCAAATTTTTTGATAATTTTTGTAAAAAAACACAATCTTTGACTCTCATTATAATTCCACATTTACCAACACTTCAGCATTTGTTTCAAATGTGTTTATGGTTAAGGATGAACCAAAAAACACTAATAATAGCCTTGTCTGAGATGCGAACTGTGTTAAAATATGAATATTGGGACTTTAAAAAGTGGACGAAGTTGTAATGTCCGTAACGCTACATTTTTGAACCTGCAGAGTAAATGCTGAATGTGTTGTACACAATTATCAATCTACAACTTAAACAGGACCTGAGCATTCATTTCAGAAGAAAATTCCTTTTACTTGGTGCTCTGATTCATAAATTTCTCAACATATCCACATGGAGGTAAATAATCATGTCCAAAAAATGTAATGTCCGTAACGGCAAGCATTTTGTGTAATATCTACCAAATGATTTACAACAACTTATCAAAACTTGGACTGTTAACATTTCAGGATGAATGGGTTAGAATAAACCACGAGTGGATTAAGAATGATTATGCTGATTTGTTGAAATAAGCCCACAAAGTCACAAAAAATCTCTAAATGTAATGTCCGTAACGCTGGAATTGCCCAAATATTCTTACTGGGATTATGAGTCCCTTTGAGCTCTCTCCTTCTGTTCATGTTTCGTATTGTATAAATATCGGAAAATGAATGAGAAAGTATAGGATATACCCGATGTCCGTAGCTTGATCATTCTTACCATGGACCCAACAGGTCCTTGTTCTTATTTACTTAGTGTGTAAGTCTGTGAGATCACGAATCATTTTTGCAATTAGCCATGCAGTTACTGATGAATGTTTTTTTGTTTTGTTTTTGTAGGATATGTCACATATTCACTTTATTGACAACCACTACATTCATACATAATTTGAGGCACACACAAAACTTTTCTATCACAAAAAAAGGACAAAAACTATACTGCACCACAGATGCCATTTTAATGGGAATAAAAGCAACATAAATTACTGATGAATGTTGCTGATGAAGGCCTATTTTGACACTGAGGAGTTGAGTTCTCGCTTAACATTCTGCAAGCTCCCTTTCTCGCGTCCCTATTCGGTTTCGAATTCGAGGGAATAAATAGTGAAAGTCAGCGGCAGGAGTTCTTTTATGATCGGATTTGAGGGAGAATATCTGCTCATTTTGTAATCAGTGTGACGAAATTAAACAAACGCAAAAGTTGCTAGCCTATTTCGCCTGTATAAAATCTGTTAGGAATGAAATGTCTTCGTATAACCGAAACCATGATTCATTTTTCTCCATGGTAATATGCAAGTAGATGTTAAAAGAAATTTAGAGGCACATGAGGTTACTTATTTTAGTGAATGCGATGGTAAAAGACGGTTTTTTTTTTTCGTTCACGGCGGCAGCCCTGGCATCCATGCAGAGGTGCAGAAAGAACAGTGGATGAATCACGGGTGTTGGGAATTGTCGGCTAGGTACGCGCCGTCCTGAATTGGGTTTACCTTCTTTCCGGTTAGTATGTGAAGGAGGGCCTGGTCGGCCCGACTCGCCACGAGTCGATCGTCGGGTGTCGAGATGGCTAAGTGGAGGCGACGTGCCAAGGGCGAGTTCGTGTCTGAATGTCAAGGTGACTCGGTGGGAGGGCGCGAGTCGGTGTAGCGAGACGTGATGTTGTGAGCGCTTGGGACTAATGAGCACCATATGACGGGCGTGGCGGCCGGGCTCCGATCGTGATGGGCTAGGCGGAGAAAATGGGAGGATGCCATGAAAGATGAAAATGGGGGAGAGGGGGCAGACATGTCTGAGATGCGGGAACATCATGTCGGTCAGTGGGATCAGCTGGAAGTATGCATGTGCAGGTAGTGATCCTAGCAACACACAAAAATAAAATGCTACCGTACGGAAGGGAGGTGGGAGACCATCTTTCTGCCGACATTTTAGGCACCTTGTCAAGAGTGAGGGCGGTGATTTGGCTCAGTCGGTAGCGCGTCTGCCTCCAAATCCAAACGACCCGGGTTCGATTCCCGAGTGAGCAATGTTGTGTGTAATAGGGCATAAAATGGAGGTCCCGTGTGTGAGAGAGTAACAACTCATGGACGTAAAAGATCCTGCTTCATTCATTTATCTCAAGGAGCAGGGTGCATAACCCGGCGAAGTGGTCCACCTCACATCCAACTGGACATCATGGAAGACTAGCTACTGCAGCTGAATATGGCTATATATCCAGCCATCTTCGATGGAAAAGGAAACAAAAAAAAAAGAGTCAATCTCGAAGTGAGGATTCACACTATTGCCATGGTGAAGATCATGAAAGTTACAAAACTAAACCATAATAACGCATCATGATATGGAATGTCGATACCGGCAAGTATGGAAGCGCTGGGAATACGAGTACTTTTGTGCACCGATTTCGCTCCTATTTTATATTGGTGAGAAAATAATGTTCGGAAGTTAAAAGCAAATTCCTCACCGCGTCTCTTTGGGTTTTAATGATCAGAGAAAAGTTAAACGAACAGATAGAGGCTTCTTCAAAATGGTTGTGGAAAAAAAAGGTGACATTCTTTATCACAAACACCAGATCGTAATATCGGAGTAGGTCATCACTGAATTTCCTACTTTTACGTCAAATCCTTGTATATTGAAGTCTTGAATGACCTTAGAGGAAAGGGGTCGTGTATAGTTGCTAAATTGTGAACCAAAGATTTGAGTTTTATGAAATAAATTCGAGTTTAGAAGGTGATTACATCGTCAACTTTTGTTGACTGCGTGTGTCGTTGGCACCAATATCACTGTTCTGTTAAAACGTCTGAAACTTCTGAAAATATAAATTTTGATATTTTATCGTTTAGAATTCTGTTCGTCTGCTTTTACTATATCTATGGAAGCTAACTTAAAAGTGGTGAGCTATTGTACGTTACGCCGTGACGATCTTTACGTTCAATCAACTTAAAATCTGAAGTGTAAAAAATAACAAGTCCAAGTCTATAAAACGCGTAAAAGAAACTACTGTATGACATTTTACACGGCAAGCTTGCGATTGGGGACTGGATTTTGAGTCTCGTAAGAAAATATGAGAGATGTGGTTTTGCCCGGAAAACTTGTAATGAAGTCAAGCGAAAGTCTGCTTTGGAAAATAGTAGGAGGGAAAAGTAGACAAGAAACCAGCTGAAAAGAACTTTGAGAGAAGAAAAACACTTTCTCCGCACTTCTGTTCAAACATATATACGATGTTACCAGAATTCTCCGCTGTGTACCCACTACATCCGACATTAATCCCTATTCCTGCGTGTAACTAAAGCAACTTGCATTTTCGATTGTCTGCGGTTTGGTTCACTGAATTGTGTCTCGGCGATATATTTCTTCATCTTATTCTTTGAGCAGGTCACCATTAGCCATAATATTGTGCATGAAACGGAGCAAGAAATATGATATCACGCCTTTTCTATTGTTACCACCATGGCAATATAGCGGCGCAGTGGTGTGTTCGCTTCGAGACTGTCGAAATTGAGACGTCTTTTGTTTCAGCAAACGTAAACACTGACAGTTCGATGACCGCGCGGTTTTTGCGCTTGGCATGGAACACGGCACCCGCGTCGCCGCTGTGTTTGGTTTTGAGCCATGCATGCCTTCGAGCTGAGATCAATGTACCAGTCGGCAGGCAGGCGAGTCTTTCCACTTCCCTCATGCAGTATTGTGGAGCGCATGCAGAAATATTCAGATGCAAAAAAAAAAGGATGTAAGGGAATTCAGGACCAGTTCAGAGTTAGTGTGAAAAGAAAGAATACAGTTTTAACCAGCACATCAGTGAAAATTTGATCAAAATCGTATCAAAAGTAAGGAAGTCATGAAATTTTGAAACAAAAAAAAGAAGATGTTAATGTGTGCCAAACAGTTCTTGAGAAGATTATATGAATGATCTATGCAAATGAGTGATTCACCGATGTCTCCATCACCTAACATTTTCCATTAATGGTATACTGAAATTTAAAGATTAAATGAGGAAACTTCAATTCTTCTGCCATAAAAATGTAAAACACAACATTATTCCTGACTGGAAAACTGAAAAACTAATCGGTCACACGTAAGGAGTTTGGACTTGTTATTATTATTTCAAACATCATTGTCATTATCACCATTTGTCTGGTAAAACTGCTCGTCATGAATTATTGTTGTCCGGGAAAATTGCAGGTGGGAAGATCCCGATGGCTGATCCTAAGCGTCTCATCTCCTCTGCAAGTAATGCGTTCCTAACAAAGGACGCGGGACTCGACTTTGCCGCATCCACCTGTTGGATCTTGTTATTGAATTTGTCGTTTTGGGGTCGAGTGATTGGGAACCGTACGGATATGTTTGATTTGGTGGGTAGCTCCCTTTGTCGTAACTCCGCAGTGTGGGGGTGGCGGCCAATTTGTCCAATTGCGCGGGGTTAAAATAGAGTTACTAGTGCAAGGAGGTATCACATACCTCCTTGGTTAGCGTATCCCCAGTCTTATCCGCAACACCAGGGAACTTAAAACCGTGAGCGTCGAGTTCATTGGGTCTGGGGGAAACGGTTCGGCTCAATTTTTCGATTGTTTTAGAAATCGATGGGTTACACCACTTACGAGCTTTAAATGGGCGTATGGTGAATGTCCATCTCTTTTTTTAAGGGTAATGATATAAATGTAAAGTACATCATGTTTTATACAGCAAACACAATTTTTGGTGTCAGTCATGCCAGAGAGAGGGAGAGAATGAAACAGAGAGGGAGATAGAGAGGATCACAGTACCACAAAAATATATCGTATGTTGTATGTCTCTTTGGTTTCGAAATTTTCCCTCCGATCAATATCGCTTCTCATCGTCATCCATTATCCATCATTATCATTATCGTCATCATAATAATCATCATCATCATCATCATCATCATCATCATCATCATCATCATAGTCATTAGTGTTATCACTGTCATTATTATCATTATCGCCATTGCCGTAATCGTTTTAATCGATGTCATCATAATCAAAGGCCTAGTCTTCATCATTATCCTCCTCCTCATTATCATCATCATCATTCTCCTTATCATCATCGTCAACAACATCATCATCACCATCATCACATTATCAATACCAGTACAAGCATCATAATTATTGTCTTCGTTTCTTTATTTCTTTGTGTGTGTGTGTGTGTGTGTGTGTGTGTGTGTGTGTGTGTGTGTGTGTGTGTGTGAATGCATGGAAACAAGATTGTCATAAAGCCTTCCACACAAATTATTATGTTGTCCTATCAACTATATTTCACGCACTTGTCAATCACAGTTCCGCAGAGAAAGCTTCCATGCATCGATCTTGTTGTCTTTGACGTGAATTAATGGTGAAACAGTTCACTAAGAATTGTTGATGAAATTAATTGTTATCCTTCAAATTAAAAAAACAAAACAAAACAAAACCTAAAGATTTCCATTTCCTCCCTCTTCTTTTCCCTTGTCATCTAGATCGAATTCACAAAGACGTATGGACCGATCTGGAAGGAGCGTCTCGGCTCGCTGGAGTTTGTCAACCTCGCCAACCCGGAACTGGTCGAGTCGCTCTACAGGAATGACAACAAGTATCCCAGGAGGTTGGACATGAAGCCCTGGAAGGTGTATCGCGCTCATCGGGACGAGTCGCTCGGGGTTCTCACCCAGTATGTCCCATCATATTCTTTTTCGCGCTTCCAAGTAACCATGACTACGTGCATGGTGTAGTGCAATACTAGAGATATTTCTCTATTCTCACTTGTGCGAATGGGTATTCTCGGGCTAGGGTTCAGTTCTTTGAACAGGCAAGTCCCCACATAGTACTTGCCCGACAGTAATTTTGAGTTTACTCCGGAAGCGGGCGAAAATGTTTTGCAACATTATGTTTTTTATCCATCGCCTAAATATTTTTCGTATCTGTATCCCTGATGAAAACGTCGTGAAGGTTTGAGCACTTATCTCGTATCTCCAAGGGTTCTTCGTTATCATCTAGTAGGCATACTCGAACACACAGAGTCTGTACTTCCGTATGTGCGATTGCAAGAATAACATCGTCTACTTTAATGTCATTTATGATAGAGTATACACTGATGATTTTTGTCGTTGGGTGTCTTGATATTTAATTTCAGAGATCATGATCACAGTTATTACTGTCGCTATTATCGCAAGTGGAAAATCTATCATCATTACGATCATGATCGTTGTCTTCATTACCATCAGCGTCTACAGTCAATGGCTTCAGTAGTTCAGCGTTTTCTGCTGAGCTGCGTTTGGTCTTTTCCTTCACTGATTCAATGTAATGATCCTTAAAAGATGAAGAGATCCTAAGATTCAGTCTAGGCCATGCTCGTTGTATTTGTTTGTTTGTTTGGGGTTTTTTTTCTGTAGTGAGGGGAAAGAGTGGCATCGAGCGCGTCGCACCATCAGTCGGAAGATCATGCCGCCGAAGGAGGTCGCCAAGTTCTCGGGCGTCATCAACGAGATCGTCACCGACATGGTGACACGGCTCCGCTTCGTGCGGGACACGAAGGGCGAAGACGGAGTGGTACCCAACCTCCAGAATGAGATGTACAAGTGGTCCATGGAATGTAAGCATAAGAGGATGAGCGATTCAAGCGTTGAATTCGATGTTGCCAAATCCTTGGAGCTATGTAGCTTATAGGATAATTTGTATACTATGTGAGTATGAAAATGTTTATTCTTTTTGTTTTGTTTAGTTTTTGTTCAATGGAAACTTATAATTGCCAGCAAGATGTCCAGATAAATAACTCGTCATGTCGACATCCAGTATAGTAAACGTGATCGGATGATGAGATCTCACAAATTGTTTTCTCGACATCCTTTGGAAGAATTCATCAAATGAGAAGATCTTAAATCTCGTCATGTCTATATCCTGTGGAGCAGATGACTAGGTGACAACATCTCGATTCTCGTCATGTCAAAATCGTGTGAATAGATGATAGCATGACAAGAACTCCAATTTTGTCATTTCCACATCATGTAGAATAAATGATGAGATGACAAGAAGTTAATTAGAATTCTTCATGTCTGATATTGTTTTTATTTGATATCTTGTCTGATTCTGGTCATCTCTTGACAATGATGTAGACATGACGACATCTGAGATCTTGTCAGCAGTCACGTAATTCTACAAGATGTAGAGATTGTCCTTCTGTCTGTGTGTGTTTTTATTTGCGTTTGTTTTAATTCCATATCTCTCCACTTGTCTGTGCATATCCGTCTGCCTCTTTCTTTTCTTCTAAACCCTCTGTCCTGCTCCTTGTCCTATAATACCAACTTTCACACCCCAGCGATCTTCAAGCTCCTCCTGGAGACAAGAATCGGCTGCTTGGAGGAGCCCATCCCGGCCGAGTCGCAGCGCTTCATCGACGCCGTGGGAGAGATGTTCGCCTCGGGCCAGATCATGTTCGTCACCTCCCCGGAGTGGTTCCGCAAGTGGAACCTGAAGCCGTGGCGCGACCACGAGGCCGCATGGGACTACATGTTCAATTTCGGTAAAGACAAAACAACACGAGACGTCGATGAATGACTGATGAATTTGAATGAGAAAAGAGTTGATTGATGTATAGATTAATGACGAAATAGGCGAAGAAGCATGGGGTATACAATCCTAACCAATCACTAAAGTAATGTTGTGTTTTATGGTACTGGGCATTCATCATTGATTCATTTACATCTATTGATTGATTTTGATGTTCGACTGAGCATCTGTACTACAATTAGAATGACTACAATTCAGCGACAAGATATAAAACCTCTTATAATAACAGTAATAATGACTTGAACATTGTGATTTTATCACAAGAGAACTTTTTTTTTCAGGTGAAATGACCCGGGAAGTCACTTTAAAAGCTGAGCACTCCTCACCTCCCACTTATACTACCAGCTGCAGTCGGGTTTGTCAACATGGACAAGATTGGTCTATGTTCTCTGCTTCCACCCCTCCCTCCCACCCCCACCTCCAGCACATTCCTGGGCTTCAATCCATTCTGCTGCAGAAATTGTTTCACTCCAGATTATACGATAGGGAAAAAAAGACTAGGTATAATTAGTTAATACACCAGACAGATACGCTATATATGTACAAGATCCAAAAGTGATTTACAACAACAACAACAAAGCCAAGTTGAGAGAGAAACTGGAACTGTAATGTTCTGTAAGGTTCTGAAATATGTGGCGAATATGTAGATCAGTTATAAATGTAGAAATCTAAAGGCTTTTGAAAATTCTATAACAGAAGCAAACAGTAAGATTAAGCAACAAAGAGCCCAGATGATATATATACATATATATATATATATATATATATATATATATATATATATATATATATATATATATATATATATATTTACTCAACTCTACTTATGAAACACTGACAGTGAATTATAAAAGTTGAAATAAAAAGAGACGATATTTCAAACCGAAGATTTTATGATTTGTAGAACTTAATGGGTTAATGAGGCAATATTTCATATTATGAACGAGGATCTGATGAGCAAGAACAGAATTCTCACACCTATTGATAATGAATGCACTATTGATGATTGATAACTCGTCAAACCCGTAGACTCGCAAAGGGCCAAAGCTGACGTGGACCGTCCGTCATCGGAGAATCAGTCCTTGTCCTCTTTCTCCAGCGGTCAGTATGGGAAGGAAGATGACAAGCACAAATTCTGATTTGTTTTTTCCACACTAATTTCACAGTAACATTTCCCGCTCAGATACTATTAAATGCATATGTATTGAAGAATTTTATGGATACACAGGAGAGGAATATGCGAGTGTTGATATTCATATTTCGTACGTTTACCTGAACAAAAGTTGAGACAAAAGTTTTCTGACGTAACAACAACTAATGCCTGCAAAATGAATTCCCAAATAATGAAATGTATAAGAAAAAAGGTGCATTACTAAGATTTTCAGGGAGGATTATCAAATTGTGGGCATAGGGGACCACTGGTGATATTTGCTAACAAGAGAAATAATGTTCTGCTGATAAGTATGGTTAAGGAGCTATTATACAGTTGTATTATATCTGTGATCTTGTCAAATCAATTTCAATCGCAAGCACCCAAATTTAGTATAACAAAATTTACTGCTCTCGGTCGAACATATAACTTAACACAGGCGAAAACGATGAGCGGATTGTACAAGAAACAAACATGACGTTTTTACGCTAGTAATCAATTTTCGAATGTAATCGATTTATCCCTCTAAGCCCCTTGTTAACTTTTCATTATTTTTTCGTCGCTTTGGCATCACGTTGAATGACGCAACCTCCACGAATAACTTTGGAAACCTTTGGCAGCCGTCGTTCTCTCTATCGCAGGGGCATATTTGGCAGCCAAAACGCAAACAATTAACGCGCCGCAAGTAATCCTTCTACTCTTACCTATAGCCGCGGTTAAGACTCGTAATTAGCGCGTTTCCCCTGGGCGTGTCCCTAACATCCTTGATACTCCACAGATGTTTCTGTACGTCCGGGTCGCGAGACGCTCTTTGCCCAGGTGCTGTGGATTCATTGTGGTTAACCCTTCACCACGTTAACACACACGTCATCCTCACACAGCCTGTTGATGCCTGTCAGTCTCGAAATGACAGGAGTGATCGAATAGTTCTTCAAAGCAGGCATACTTTGTATTTTTTTTTTCAGAACATCTGACCAGAATTGATTATAGTACGTTTCATCCAAGACTCTATTGGATAGTCGAATTGATGTTGGAGTGTATGTCTAAGCTCACAAACGAACCATGCCTATATGCCCCGATATAGCAAGTCATACTCGACCTTTTGCACCGCAGTTGCTCAATTTCAACTCCGAACAATTAGTAATAATAGTGCAAGAAGTAAAACGAAGTTTGAAATCAATAAAACATATAAAGAAAAAAAAAGTTCAACATGGACAAGTACTAAGAAAAAATTATTATGATTAGCCCCAAGACAATATCATCATTGACGTCATGGTCTGTTCCTTTTCTTCTTCTCCTCCTCCTCCTCCTCCTTCTTCTCCTCTTTTTTTGTGCTCCTTCTTTTCTTCTTCTGTATCTCCGCATTTCCCTTATATTTTTTTATGTATCTTTGTTACAGTTTCTCCTAATCCTTCTCTTCCGCTTCATTTCCTTCACTACCTTCTCCTGCCACTCGTTTGATATGAGTTTAGGTACTTGCCAACAAGTAAAGGCTGTGAAATTCACGGGACATGGATCATGAAATGCAGCAGTACGCTAGTCATTCTCATTGCCGTTGATTGTCCTGGAAAACTATGAGTGTATGTCTGTAGCTGTTTTCATTCCCATGCACTTATTGTCAACTGCTACTGTCCTCGTCTTGGACCGTGAGGTTAAATTTTGTTTTCATTTGGTCACCCAGAGAAGACGGAATTTCCGAATGACCGTTGTATTTTTCTCTCGAGACCATACAAAACCTACACAGCCGTCCGTTAATACCTCCGGGTGCAGAGCGCGCATTCGTTACACGCTGAATTGTGCGTTACTTGTGTTTTGTTGGTGAGTTGTTTTTTTTTTTTCTCCCGCGTCACCCCGGAGTAATGAATAGTCATCACCATGACAACTGGTGAGTGCGGAGGATCGGTCGCGCTGCTTAATGGCCGGATAAAGGTGCTAAGGTTTCAGGAAAGTTTGTGTAAGTCGAAACTCGCATCGGGCCCGAGCTGGGGAATCGCGGTGAAGCGAATTTGACCTTTTCCCTTTCTCACGAGATGATGTTATATTGCTGATGGTGTGGGCGGAGGGTGGCGCTTGGCCGTGAAATATCACTTCTGTTCCGGGAACGTGCACCCCTTATTCCTCTTCTTTGATGTGAACGAGAACAGGCGTTCCTTTTCATCCACACAGGAAGAGGAGTGTTCCCTCCACACTGGTCAAATTCAGTGTCACAATTCGCCATCGCCTTGGAACATATCCGCATGAATAGACCTGTCTTATGAGGATTTTAACACGGTCTTTTTATCCGTGTGGCCATAAGGCATTCCTCGTAGAGCTCTCCTATTTCTCTTTTAGATTTTATATTTTTTTTTCAGATAATTATGAACAGAGACTTTAAGGAATGCGTCATCGGTAACTTGAAATCAACCTACACATACTGTATTCGTAAAGTTTCGTCCAGAAAAACACAGAGAAATTCACAAAGTGTGTGTGTGGGGGGGGGGGGGAGGGGTGAGTTTCATTCTTCACTTGCGTTCCTGATTTGAATCATCTTCTTCTTCACACTGTGTCATGTTTACTGTATAGCATTGGTTTGTTTGAGTCTTTGTTTCTCCGTGCCTTTATTCTTCATGTAGGCGTACAGTGACAAGTAATTTACAAATTGACACAAAGATAGAAAAAAAAAAATTAAAAACATACAAATCAATGTAGAAATCATCAAAACCGTAACAACACCGTCCCTAAGATGATAGTAGCAATATATTTGACAATAGCAACAATGTAATGCATAAGTGTATATGTACGTGAACAAGTAAGATATCAATACAAGGGACGGCCATCATAAGCAGAGTTGACGAGGCCCTATCAAATGTACATTGTGATTGTTAACAATTTGATCACGTATACGATTCGGTTTCCGTGTTCTGCTGCTGACCAAAATGCTCATTTACAATATATGGCCATTTATCATTTCTACACGTAGACCATGAAGGGCTTTGCAAGATTCGGAGCATGGACATAATCGACGTATTATTACATTTTTAGTTGTGATGTCAGATTGTCAGAGGACATGCAATATTGACAAGTTTTTGTTTTGTTTTTTGGTTTTTTTTTTTTACTTCCCACGATAACCAGAGGATATCAAAGTGGCTCAGAAGATATACAAATTCTGCTTTGGTTCCAAAGAAACTTTTTTTGTTGTTGCTTTGTTTGAATGGTGGATCCGGTAGATTGCTGTTCCTGAATTCGAGGAAGACCGATGAATCATAAAATACCTTACAACCATGACTTCAATTTGAATTGGAAAAAAAAGATGCTCATGAGATTTCATAAGTTATGCAGGCATAAATTTAAGGTACACCTGTCCGCCTAATTTATGACGATGATGTTTTGGTATTATTACATGTGCCAGGAAGGTTTCTCTTTCTTTTTTTTTTCTTCGTTTTTCTTTTTTTGTTTGTTTGTTTTTGTCAGTGTTTTGTGGTTCCTAGAAATGTATTCGTGACTGGATGAAAGTTAATAGAATAAGAACATTTTCATTTATTACTGCCCAAGCTATACCTAGCAGCACTTCCGGCTCACAACATTAGTGTTACCTTTTATCTCGGTGATCATTGTTAGTCATAAATGATGTTTGAAAAATTAATAATGACTCAAAAGGGACTACGTTCTTTATCTCATTGCCTGAAATAGTTAATAGGGTTTCCTGCCAATGTAACCGGATGTTTGTTTGTTTGTTTGTTTGTCTTTTGGTCGGATTTTTTGGCAGCGCGGAAGTGCGTGGACAAGCGGCTGACCGAGCTAGCCTCGATGGCGTCCAAGGGGGAAACTGTGGAGGACAGCGGCATTCTTACCCACCTCCTGGCCAGCCAGAAGCTCAGCATGAAAGAGGTCTACAGTAACGCCTGCGAGCTGCTCCTCGCTGGAGTCGACACGGTGAGTTGTCCGCCCTCGCGCCGCCGCCGCCTCTGCGGCGGTGCGGCGGCATTACGGCTCGGAAACGAGCCGTAGCTGTCTGATCCAGCTATCTAATTTCCGGCTGCCAAGTCCACTCTTTTGAAGAAGCACGCGGTGCCACGACTCTATCTTCATTATTCCTTTATGTCTTGCGATGGAATGCATTGCTGTAGTTCATTTACAGTGGTGTCTACGAAACTCTGAATTATTCAGTTGCGATTATCTGTATGTAGCAATAAAGTAGAAACACATATTACAAAGATATCTTCCTCTCTTTTTTTGCCATGTTAGGAAGGAAATGACTGATTTTTAGGTTGACTTACGAATTGAAATAAAAGGGTTCGTGGGGATTTTTTTTTTCTGTCATCTCTCAACGAAGGCATTGACATTATTCCCCGATGACAGCGAACAAGCTGTTTTGGCTTCGTTTCTCCTCCTGAGCCGATTTTTTGGAATGACGGAAAACGTGTGTCATCATCAGTCATCTTCACCATAACTTGTAGATGACCACAGAAACAACCCGTCATCGTAGAGTCATCCCCTCAGCGATCGAACGAAGTGCACTTTTGGACTCCTCTCTGTAGAAACGTTACTCTACTGCGCAGGGTCAGAAGGTCGAGGTGTGCGAATTGAATGAAGTTCGATGCGGCAGTGTATATAGGCCTAGCACATTGTTCTGTGAGGCGGATGTTTCGTTGGCACTGAGCAAGTATGCTCGTCTCAGGTTAAAGATGTAGTTCAGCATCAGCACAAGCTAGGTTGATTCCCTTTAATGGCTCCACCTCCCTTTCTGTAGCTTTTCACACTGGATTCTCGAATAAGATCTGGTTTCCACAAAAGTCGGCGTCCATTACCTTGCCACCGACTAGCAAGCATAAAACAAACAAATAAAACAAACAAAACAAAACAAAACATAAAACAACATTTAAATGAACATTCAGAGTGAAGTTAGGTCAAACTGAATGCCGAAGCACGACGATGGATAACCAATATATCAAAAGGTTAAAATGTATCTCATGATTGTACCGGTAATAGGGTCTGTGGTGTTGCCAAACTCAGTATCATCTTTCCGTTTTCGAAACATTATCTAGGGAAGTACGATAGTACTTTATCGTATGGTCATCTCTTGATTGATTGATTGATGAATAATGATAGATAATTCAAAGCAGATTGAATAATCAAAACATAAAGTATGATATGATTACCGCAACCAATCAACCATGAAAATTAGTTATTATTCCCGTTAAACGCTTGATCCGAGTTCGGTCCAGCGTCGCTTGCAGACCAGCACATGCAGTCTCGATTCAGGAGTGCCTTTCAATGTCGGTTGCAAAAGTCTTAATTAAACTTCTCCAAAGTGACTAGCTTAGGTCATTTTCTTGCCTGCACAGAACAGCCCTTTGTATCTGAGTTCCTGATTTTAAAGTCATTTCTGTGCAGTCTAACTGGCACCCCTGTTGACTGCGTAGAGGACATCGCGAGCTGAGAGAAGTAGTATACTGATTTGTCCAGTGCTTGATGTGTTTCCCAATGTCCGAGGGCGGCTGAGAGGTAACGCGCAACAGCTGGCATCCACATTATTGCCCAAACAACTTTCAAACTCCAAAGGTGAAATCCCGCTCAATGTTCAACTTAACTTGAATGAAACGATGTGAAATCTAGAGTGAGTTAAAGGAACCGGAAGGTATAGACGTTTCATGAAACCTGAAGCTGGAATAAGAAGAGAGACATTGGCTTATTACATTCCCACAATATCCAGGAAACGGGTGTACATATTGGCTACAACCATGACGCATATTATGCAGTTTAAATGGGGCGAGAATGTCATCGAGTCCAAAGTCCTCCATCTACCTGTGCACAGATTTCCACTACAACTCCATTTTGGTGAAACGAAATCAAGAGAAATACACTTTGTTGCCTTCCGATCAAATAATGATTGAAGAATTGTAATGACGAACATGTATAACATTTTTGACTCGTAATGCGTAGTAGTTTCAATCACTACATTAATCAATCAAAATATGACTTTATTCTCTCTTTTTTTTTCTTTTTTTTTGAAACCAATAAGAGATATTGACACCATCACCTCATTCAAAATTTTCCTTTCCCAACCCTCGCACTTTCCGCCTTTACGTATTATGAAGATAACATTTTGGTAGCAGCCGAAAAACATTATTCGGTTTGTTCCGCGGTGAGAAATTGAATGTTTCTGCCTTCAGATTTGTCTAATTTTCTTTGAACGATTTGTCTAATTTTTTGTCGAACGCAGCTGAAGCTATCTGAATGCATTTGGTCATTTTGGAAGGGAATTAAATTTTTATCATACACAAGTCAGTGACGCTGTGACGTCATAATTTATCCTCACTGACTGACAATCACACACACACACACACACACACACACACACACACACAAGTGAGGATCGGCTAACCCCCTTTAACACATCACCTTGACTTCAAAGCGGAAGAACAGTGTGATGCCGTTGAGACATAGCTCTGATTCAAACAAGCAGTCTACAGCCATGCATCGAGGACGTCGTAGGGAAAAATAGATGCGTTTTCAGTGCAGGGCCAACGATGTCGGGACCTGGTTCCCTATTGTACGTGGGATAGTCATCCCATCGACACCCTGACGAGTGAAAAGCTTCTGGGTGGTAGAACTCGCTGACAAGGCTTCAGGGGATAGGGCGTTTATACTGATCAGAGAGAGAGAGAGAGAAAGAGGCTCTTAAATATCTTGCAAAGGAGAACATTAAACGTTCGCCAAAAATATCGTCATGTTACATCTGGTTTAAAGGAAACCAAAACCCAAAAAGAAAATATAAAGGGAATTCCACAAAAATTCATTTTTCATGAAAATTACACATTCCATCAACTTGACACTGACATATTAAGGGTAGTAATGATTCCCATGTTTTCTGAAAGCGGTTAGTCAAATGCTCTTTCATTACGCTAGAAAAGTGAAAGCATGTTGAATTTTCTCTATATTTTCCTTATATTGTTGTTCACACATGACTTCATGAACTCTAGTAGTCTCCTGATCCAGTGGTTTCAACACTCAAACTATAGAAATTCGTTACTTTTGCATCGATTGTCCGATTTTCTTCAAACTTTCACTGATGTGTTCTACTGATGTTGCTGCTTTCAATCAATCCACATTGCTCTTTGGGTTTTGGTTTCCTTTAAAGAGTCTTTTTTTTTTCAATTTTCAAACGATATTGCACGAGGGCACCAAGAATATGCATCCAATTGTTAGGAGACAGTAATAATGGTTAATTTAGTCTTAGCCTGTGTAAATATTGATTTTTATTAAAGGGAGGGTATAGTTTTAATTGAGATGGGGCTTCAGGTTTCTAAATTTACTGCTTTGTGAGAATGTGAAAGCTGTTATGAAATATGAAAAAGCATACGATTTTAAGAGGAATTCAAAGGTTATTTGATGAAAATTGGTGGAAGTGGCTGAGATATCCAAAACAAAGAGGTCTTAATAAAAGGTGGGACCCACCTTTGATTAGGACCACTTTGGTTTGCTACCTCAGCCGTTTCAAAACCGATTTTCATCAAATAAACCTTGAATTCCTCTTAGAATTGTATTCTCTTTCCTATTTCATAAGTGGTTTCTAATCATCTCACCAAAAAAAAAAAAAAAGGTTAAAATCCGAATTCCCCAATTCAACCAAAACTATGCCATCCCCTTTAAATTTCGTAGTTCTTCAAGTTTAGTGACAAACATTTCGGACGTTATACTTGCTGGTGATGAGAACCTCTAATTTGATAAAACGGTGGAAAAGGGGCACGGGAATTACCCAAACCAGCTGCGAGAGAGGAAGCAGTGCTGTCAAAGGGTGGGGGCCGGGAGGCATGGAAGAGCGTTCGCTTTCATTCGAAGAACCGGGACGGTGATGTAGGTTGATGGGTGGTGTATTAGTGGGCGGCGATGTTTAACACCAAGTTCCTCGATACGGAGCACGCCGGAAAATTCGTTTCCCCAAGAAAAAAAAAAATCATTCTGTAAATGATAGGGCCAGGAAAGACAGCAAGTCAGAAGAAGGGGGGGGGCGGAGGGGAATGGTGTACACACAACCCAAAACCAGGACTTGAACAGGGGAATAAGGAATACCCGGTCAGGATTGATTTATTTAGGATTTTGTTCCCATTATGAAACTCGACATAAAGACATCAGAACTCTTTCGATCGATGAAAATCCTAAGGAAGAAAGGACAGCGCGGGTGTGAATGTATTTCTGACGAAGAAAATAGAGAGAGCAAGAGGGAGAGATGATATATATGAGATAGGGAGAAAAAATAGAAAGAGACTTTTGTGGTAATATAGTGTGAGTTCGCGTGATTTTGTCTCTCTCCGGACCTCCGCTGCATTACAGATTCTAGGAAATCGTATAGCCACTCCCGTTAACAACATAAATCCTCCGGATAAAACATGAGAGTGGCCAATAGGAAGATGCATATGCCGAAAGTGAAAAAAAAGGAATGCATTTTCGTTCAAATGCCGTTGAGATTTCTGGAAATGTTGAACACAATTTTCCTCTTCGTTGATTGATATTCGAATAATTATCTTGCAGGAAGTGCAGTTTCCCAGGCGCGAAGGCATCTTATCGAGGAGGTATACATAAACAGCTGAAATGTTTTTTGTTTTTTTTTTTTCATACTGAATGGGTTGCTTGGGTTGGATTTCTGAAATGAACGATATGAATGTTTAGACGAAGAAAAGAATGATATAAATGTATCAATCAATGATCAAAGATCACAGAGATTTTAAGATGGAAGGGATTTAATCAGAGCAGAGTTCCAACTATCACGTCTTGCAAAACTGATACCACTTTTGATCAATCGAATCGTATATCTCATACACTATATTGACATAATGAATTAACATTTTGTCTAGAAATGATTTGGCATCCCAAGTAAGGGTGATCTACATTTCGCCGCCATTTTCGGTGAAGAGAAAATTGTCTCGTGGTAAAGTGAACTTAAGAAACTGAGAGAAGTTGGGTGTTGCGATCTGAAAGACCCGAATGTGATATCGTTCACGTGTAAAACTAGATTCATTCCAATCAGCACAAGTAGTGGTGAGTGTGTGTTTGTTTCGGCTTCCCCGCACGAGGCGCTGTAGACGAGTTCCGGAAAATGCGTAACTCGATCCGAAGCAAAGCCCCTGTTAATTCGTGTACCCTATCAGCCTGATCAGCCACGGACCTGGTTTTGGTTCCTGTCCGCGAGCAAATTCAATTTAGGAACTCTTTAAAGGCGCATGGAAACCATTATATTATTATACTTCACCAAGAGGAAGATTCGTGTTGAGATTTCTAGTCTCCCGGTATATGAGATGAGTAAGCCTCGTGGAGATGAAAAAAAAACAAAAACATACAAACACACTGTCAAAGATGGGATAGTTGAAAGCGCAAAATTGATCCAGTCTTTTGTTGTTCAATTCATGGTATCTTCTTACTGATTACCATCCAGAATGAGACATGCGTAAGTCCTTTATCTTAGAATGAACGAAGATGTGCTTCCATTCCTCTCGCAGTAAGATGTAAACCTTTTTTCCCCCTCGTAACATCGACTATTGTTATTGGCCATCTCATCTATATTGTCTGCTGAAAATCCATTTGGGATTATGATGTATCATGCAATGTGGCGATAATTCACACGGGTAAGTTGAAAAAGTCAAACTATGGGGAAACTGAAACTTTCGCAGAAGCACAGAGTCACGCTTTAGGTTGAACAGTGAATCGCTACAGATTTCAAACGTGCACTTTGTGATTATGATGCGCAATTCCATAGTCGTGTATGGATCTTTTATCGCGTTTCACTTATTGTTTTGTGTGTTTCGGACTGTTCGTGATTATATTCTTCTTGTGTATTGCCTTAAAAAGCGAAAATGAGCACATAGAAAGAATTTCAAGCGATCACTGCCTTTGGCAATATTCGTAGTTTCGTATATGCGGCGACTGTTTTATATATACATCAAGCGACAGCGCTAGTGATGTGCAAAGTGATTCAGTGATGACATGTTCGTGAAGTGGTGGAAATATCTGGGATTAGTAGTCTCCGCCCCAGCTGTTACTATGTATCTCATTCCCACCCACACCTCTATTGGTCCTTTTATCAAACGTTTCATTGATGAAACAGTTGGCTTTTATGGTGTTGTATGTGTCAAGAAAGTGCATGTGACCCGAAAGTGAGAGGAAAAAATACGTACCAAAGAAAAAAGAGCAACAACAAAATGTCAGTTATATGTCATCGTCATTAACAGGGAAAACGATTTAAGTGATAGGAATAAAATGCTGTGAAGAAGGTGTGGCAGAGAGAGAAAAGCCGAAAAGAGGGAGAGGGGGAGAATAGGCTGGAGACGATGATATGGGTCTTTGCATGATGTTTGCTTTTCCATAATACCAAAGACTTCAAAAATTATAAGACGGAAAAACATCTATACGTTTGAGAACAGCAGATTACATTTGCCCTCGTAACTGTCGATCTTTTTTGATGTCTCTTTCGCCGCTGCTTCCAAGAAAGTAAAATGTTGGAAATGTTATATTTCATGATTTTCACTTACAGACAGCTTTTCGTTTTCTCCCGATATAAGTGTTTCATTGAGATTACCCCTCCCCCCACCCCCTCAAAAATAAAAAGAGCGCTTAGAGGACAACTTCACCCAAATAATGTGTGGATTGGGTGTATGCAGCAATATTGGTAGAACGCATCAGTGAAAGTTTGAGTCGATAGGTTACAGCTCGTTGTTCCGAAGGTTCGTTATTCCGAAGGTTCTTTAGTCCGAAGGTTCGTTATTCCGAAGGTTCGTTATTCCGAAGATTCGTTATTCCGAAGGTTCGTGAATTCGAAAATGTGATGAGGTTTGTTATTCTGAAGGTTCATTAATCCGAAAATGAAATAAGGTTCGTTATTCCGAAGGTACATTAATCCGAAAATTAAACAAAGCTCGTTGTTCCGAAGGTTCGTTACGGACCCTATATCACTTCGGATCAACAAACCTTCGGAATATTACGAACCCTATTTCATTTTCAGATTAACGAACCTTCGGAATAACGAACCCTATTTCATTTTCGGATAAATGAGCCTTCGGAATAGCGAACCCTATTTCATTTTCGGATTAATGAACCTTCGGAGTAACGCCACAAATGTTCGGATTAGCGAACCCTTTTTCATTTTCGGATTAACGAACCTCTAGGTATAGGGAATTTGTGTGTTTCGGAATAACAAACCTTCGGAATAACGAACAGCACCCGTTGTACATACGTGACATCATAAGCTGCAGTAGTCTTCTCATCCAGTGATGGTTGCACAGACACTTTAAGAATTCATAACTTTTGAACGAATTGTCGGATTTTCCTCAAACTTTAGTGATGTTTTCTTAATCATATTGCTGCATTCACTCATTCCTCACATGTATGTTTGTGTGAACTTGTCCTTTTAAGTCATGAAACAGCCGTTCTGTTTGGCAGTCAATCGCATGTGTGTTCGAGATGCCATAGCGCCCGCTTGTAGACCCCTTGGGGATAGTGACATGCTGTGCGGCCGATCAATCAGATTGGCTTGGTAGCGATCCACGGTATCCAATCAGTCCACCTCCTCCCGGTGATGCGGAATCGATTTACCCTATACTGCCATCCCGATGTCTGTCACAATCTTCTGTTCCGAGTTTTGCGTTCAACATACCCATATGATATTCAACCCTTCCTCTCTCCCCTCCCACCCCACCCCTCCCCATCCTAACCCGCTCCATGATACAGAAGAAAGACGGAAAATACAAACGCAGAAAATAATCTGGAAAAGCCGTTTAAATGTGGTAAATACCTCGGTAGTGATGAATTTGCGAGCGCTTTTCGTTACGTCGGAAGTGTCGATTGATGTAGAGGTCACGCACATAGTTCCACTCGTGTTCTCTCGGAGTGGGCTTGTGCGTTAACCATTTGCGGTCGGATGAGTAACGAAATGCCTGGGCGCGTGGAAAAATCCGTCTGGTCCGTTTATGTCTACACCTGTCTGTGCTGTGAAATTGGATTAGACGCGAATAGTACGAGTGTTTGTTTTTCAAAGAGTGTAACAGTAGTGCCTTCCTGTCACATTCTTTTTTCTTTCTTCCTCTCCGAAGTCACCTTGTCAGAGGATAACGTTTTCTCGCAATGAATGAAACGCATCGCGAAGACCCTTGATATGTTACCATTTATGTTCTTGATTTCCCACACCTTGTGAGAGTTACAAATGTCCGGGATTTTGCTCATATAAAGATAATGTTTCGGTTTACCTTCCGAGAAACTAACGGACATCTCATTACCAAGCATGGAAAAACTATGTGCGAAACGAAGTCATTTCGGTCCTTCATGACTCAAACCTTGGAAAGGATGCTTGAATATGAAGATGATTTGCATAATTACTCAAATGATCTTAGTCATGACCTTACAGTCTGCTGAATATTCCAGTACTCTTTATGATGCGCTTGCTATTAGTACCCCTTCCCTTTCCAACCAGCTACATGCAGTCATCTTCTGCGTGTTCTCA